>NW_024870802.1:14155000-15610000 GCF_019054845.1 Dipodomys spectabilis
TCTTTCTTTTTCACTAGACCATATAACATAGCAACTATTTGCATATTATTTACATTGTATTGGATATGATAGGTAATCTAGAAATTATTTGAAGTATATGAGAGAATGAGTGTAGATTACCTGTAAAGACCACACCGTTTTACATTACAAAATTACAATATGGATCAGGTGCCAATGACTCACACCTCTAATCCTAGCTACTCAGGAAACTGAGTTCTGAGGATCGAGGTTCAAAGCCAGCTGGGTCAGGAAAGTCTGTACAACTCTTTTTTTTTTTTTGATACAACTCTTATCTACAATTAAACACCAAAAAATAGCCAGAAGTGAAGCTATGGCTCAAGTAGTAGAGTGCTAGCCTTGAACACAAACGCTCAGGGACAGTGCCTAGGCAGGCCCTGAGTTCAAGCTCCAAGACTAGTGCACACACATAAAAGAATTACAATATGATACTGAAATAAAGACAGAATTTCGGGACCAGAAGTAAGGTCATGCATGCATGGTCATCTGATCTTTGATAAGGGTGCTAAATGCATATATGAAGGAAATAATAGTCTTACAGAAACTATTGGAAAAAGATGTCCATGTACAAATGAATTGAGTTTGATACTTAAACATATACAAAATTCTGCTTAATGGATTAGAGACTAAATCTAAGACCTTATATTGTACAGCTGCTAGAAGAAAACACAGGGTAAAATCTGCATGGCATTTGTTTTGGCACTGATTTCTTAGGACACTAAAATAAAAGCACAGGTAACAAAAACAGAAACAGACAAATGGGACTGTGCCAAATTAAAAACAGTTTTCTGCATGTCTAAGCAGAAAACATAATGAAAGAAACAAGTGAGTTGTGTGAGCTGACATGATTGACATGATTGGACGCCAGGTCTTTGTTGTTGTTTTGACTGTTCTTTTTATTACTCCTGGAAGATATTTTGGTAGCTACTATGGATTATTGTTAGTTTGGGAAAAATTGACCATTATGACCATTTTAGATGTATAGTTCAGTAGTATTAAGCTCAGATAGTACTGAATCTTAAGAAAGGGGTATATCTTTGTTCATCAAATTCATGTTTCCTTTTAGTATTTTTATTTTCCATTTATAATGGAATTTTGTTATATATACATAATCCTTCTCCATGGAGAATCAATTGAAGAGCCTTGGGCAGATACCAGAGTCTTCAGGTGCTCAGGCTCCTTATAGAAAATGATGTCTTTGCAGAGAGCCTGCACACATCCTTCTGCATACTTCAGCCTCAGCTCTAGATTGCTGGCAATACCAAATACAATGTGTTACATAAATAGTTGTTAGACTGTATTTATTTAGGAAGTAATGACAAGAGGAAAAAGTTGGTACATATTCAGTACAGATGCAATTTTTGGAATATTTCTTACTATGGGGCTGGATGCATTCATTGATACAAAGCTATGCATCATTTAATCTTCTTGTTTCAATGAACATAACCCCATGTGGAAATCAGATGGTTTACCCAAGTTCCCACAGCTATTCATTTGCACAGAGCAAAACTTGAACTTGGTGCTTCTAACACTATGTTTAGTATTCTTCCTCCTATACTTATTAAAGTTGGTAGGATATTCTCCTGGGAGTTGGAGAAGAGGCAGTTGGCTATTTACAGATATGTAAAACACTGTGTTTGCTTAGAAGGAGCTCTTGGAAGATAAGATATGTACTAGATATAAAATAGAGTGTCAGTTTTAACCTGGAAACATGATCATAGTTTTGAGGTAGGAAGGAGTCATCAGAAATCATGTTCAGCTATTTACTTTTTTTTTAAAAACTGTTCTTGTTAAGTTGTTGCACAAAGGGGTTACAATTCCATAAGTCAGGTAGTAAGTACAATGCTTCTTGGACAATGTCCACCTCTTCCTTTGTTTTTCCTCATTTTTTCCCCCTCCTGTCCCTGCCCTCAAGTTGCATAGCTCATTGTTTACATAGTGCATATTGAATACTATGACTGCCTCCATTCCCGGGTAGGGTCCTTCTTTTGCCCCCCTCCTAAAAAGTCAACAACAGCAGCAATGAAAATAAACACCAAAAATAATATCAACGAAAAACCTATGTCTCCGTTTCCTGGAATTTGTCTTGATATATCTCTGTGTATTTGTAGGTAGTCCATGCCTGATTGGATGGGAGTCATGGGAGGTTGCTTGCATCCGTGAATGTTTCCTCACATAAGTCATTCTTAGTGGATTTTGTGACTTTATGTTTCATCTTAGTGATGATCTAATAAGTGTAGCGGATCGGCATTCTAAGTTGTCCAGATGAACACTTCCCTCATGGGAATTTCTGATCTATATTTATTGATCTTTAGGATTGTGTTGGTTCTGAGTCATACCAGTTTAATTGTTTCATGTTCATGGGGACCAAACAGGGACAGACTTAATTCCTAAACAGTATGATTACATTGGACACCATGAAGGCAAAGAGCATGCCAGAGAAGGTTCTAGCAACAGAAGTAGGAATAGTCTAATTACACAAAAGGTGGTAGCTGGGTGTGGATGGACTCATACCTATAATCCTAGCTTCTCAGGAAGTAGATATTGGGAGAATTATGGCTCAAAGCCAATCCAACCCCTACATTCCCCCCACCCCCAAAGTGTTCATGAGACCCCCATTTCAATTGGTAGCTAGATGTAGTAATGCATGTCTGTTATCAGCTATGGAGGAGGTTGACATAGGGAGAATCCTGGTTTCTGGGTAAAAACACTCACAAGATTCTATCTCAATAGGAAAAGCTGGGTGTGGTGGTATGTGCATGTCACCCCAGCTAGCAGAAAGTGTAAACAGGAGGATCATGGTGTAGGCCACTGCCGCTGTTTCCTCCTCCTCTGTTTCTTGCCCACCCCCCAATACTGGGGATTGAACTCAGGGCTTTATTTTTGTTAGGGCAGATTCTCTATCACTTGAACCATGTCCCTACTTCTTTTGTTTTTAGTT
The DNA here is from genome assembly GCF_019054845.1 of Dipodomys spectabilis. Taxonomy (NCBI): domain Eukaryota; kingdom Metazoa; phylum Chordata; class Mammalia; order Rodentia; family Heteromyidae; genus Dipodomys; species Dipodomys spectabilis. The sequence continues at coordinate 14,157,960 of NW_024870802.1, forward strand.
TGGTTTTCAGATAGGGATTCATACATAGGTTAGATTTGGACTGTGATCCTCCTACCTCTGCTTTTGAGTAGCAGCTGAACCACAATAACCAGCTATTTCCTTCCTTTTGTTCCTCCCTCCCTCCCTCCCTGCCTCCCTCCCTCCCTTCCTTTCTTTCCCTTCCTTCCTTCCTTCCTTCCTTCCTTCCTTCCTTCCTTCCTTCCTCCCTCCCTCCCTCCCTTTCTTTCCTTTCCTTTCCTTCCTTCTTTCCTTCCTCCCTCCCTCCCTCCCTCCCTTCTTTCCTTCCTTCCTTCCTTTCTTTCCTAGGGTTGAACTCAGGACCTTGAGCTTGTTAGACAAGTGCTCTACCACTTGACCAAGCCTTCACACCATTCTCATTTGCTATGTGAGAAAATTGGGTCATGATTTGCATCTTAAGTCTTAATTATAGTTGAGTAACAAGTGATAACTTGTTATTTAAATAAAATTGTGTTATCTAGTATATTAAACTGATGGTAATTTAAATTATATATGTTTTTTCCAATTGGTTTCTATTCAGCTTGTAATTGTAAACATGATGAAAATTTATTTCAATTTTGAGGGTAGTTCTTTCCCTTCCTTTGTCTTTCTTTCTTTCCTTTCTTTCTTTCTTTCTTTCTTTCTTTCTTTCTTTCTTTCTTTCTTTCTTTCTTTCTTTCTTTCTTTCTTTCTTTCTTTCTTTCTTTCTTTCTTTCTTTCTTTTTCTTTCTTTCTTTCTGTCAGGCATGGGGCTTGCACTCAGGGCTTGGGCTCTGTCCCTGAGCTCTTTTTGCTCAAAACTAGTGCCTTACCACTTTGAGCTACAGCTCCACTTCTGGTTTTTGAGTGGTTAATTGGAGATAAGAGTCTCACAAAGACTTTTCTGCCTGGGCTGGCTTTGAATGGCAATCCTCAGATCTCAGCTTCCTGAATAGCTAGGATTACAGGCATGAGCCACCAGTGCCTAACTCCTTCCTTTGAATTTTTTTTTTTTTTGTTGGTTGTGGGGCTTGAACTCTGGGCCTGGGCGCTGTCCCTCAGCTCTTCAGCTCAAGGCTAGCACTCCACCACTTGAGCCACAGCACCACTTCCACCTTTTCCTGCTTATGTGGTGCTGAGGAATCGAACCCAGGGCCTCATGCATGCAAGGCAAGCACTCTACCACTGAGCCACCTTCCCAGCCCCCTTCCTTTGAATTTTAAAGAAGAAATGAACCTTGGTTTGGAAGATGCCACTATGGAATGCCATAGTTACTCTATTCTATTCTACCCTTTTTGCCTTCTTTCACAAGCAGCGTGCTACTTTTTATGTCTAGAACTTGGAATAATACACTGTTAGCTTTTTTGATAGTCTTTCTGTTAGTTAAAATACTTCAAGCATACTCATGAATTTTGCTTGTGTATTTATCAATTATGCACTTTTTAGGTGTTAATTATATGCTATACTAATATGCTAAACTCACAAAGCATACATACAAAATTAAACATTGTAGCAGACTGAAATGTATCAATAGATGCTACATTATTTTCTCTTCACATCTATAGTGCACATATAGCCCATTTTGGACATTGGCATAGAAGACAATGTTAGATAAAGTCTGAGGATTAGATTCTGTTCCTGGTTCCATTGTTTTGGCCAAGTAATTGTACTTTTTCTGGGCCTGTATTTTCTTTTGAAACTTCAATTTCACAAACTGTTTTATCTGGTTTTAAAAAAAACCCTTATAAAACATTGTATACAGTAAAGAAAATGCAATTCCATAAAGCACAGTTAACCTAGGGTTATTGGTAATGGCGATGTCACATTTTCTAATGTCACATTTTATTTGTGATGATTGTACATATTTTTTTAGCAAAGGATATTTTTGCAATCCTGAATATCTATGACATTGTCAAATATGCTGTGAGATATTGGGTCAAGACAAGTGAAAGAGGTTTCTTTAAAGAGCTTGTAATATACTAATAAGTAGTGGAATCTCCAAGAGAGATAAAGTATACAATTTCCTAGGACCAGTATTCCATAGACCCTTGGTTCTGAGACTCTGGAGTCAAGCTGGTATAATCATTAAGGACTTTGGATTTGGAATCAAAGGCCTGGATGAAACTCCTTGTCAGTTAATCTGGTAGGCTTTAGTTTAGTTTTAGTCTTGATTTAAGCCATAATAAAAATAGCTAACATTTATTAGTTGATTTCACACTCACAGAAATTCTGTGCAGTAAAATCTCTCATTTTCTTTATAGATAGAGGTGGAAGCCAAGAATCACTGTAGTTATATAAGTTTTCCAATTCACTCAGCTTTGTAAGTGATGAAGTAAAATATTGAGGTTGTCTGAAGTGGGGATCTATGTTCTTAACTATTGCTCTACAGTGCCTCATTGTGCTACTATACGACAACATCATATCAATGTAAAGTACTAGCCCCATGTCCGATGCATGGTGGGCACTTCACAAAGGAATGCTTGTTTAGATGAGTCACTGCATAGGTAGCACATCAAGTGATCTGTGATATGAATGACTATACTTATAAAGCTAGCTCATCTCCACCAGGAGATAGGCAGTGGGGGGCATTTCTTACAGGTAACCAAATTGTTTACCTGGGCTAGTTCTCAGAGGACTGGAGGTACCCTGTCTACTTCTGATGCAGGCCAGTAAGTAGTTCTTGAAGTTCCCTCTGGCAAGACCTTCTAGGATCTTTCAAAGGGTTTAGCTCTGGCTCAAAAAGGATCCACATAGATACCCTGTTTCCCTTACAGCCTGGTCAGAGCCCACTTAGGGGTCATAGTCTACAGAAAAAAAATAAACTGGTAAACAAAACAACTGGAAAAAAAACAGCCTTGTTCTACAGAGCATTGGTTATCTGTGTCATGGAGTCAAGTGAGCTCATTCCAGAGATTCCCTTGGCCTTTCCTTAGGTGAGGCTGGAGTCTTTGTGTGGGTCTGATGTCATTTGTGGGGGGAGGATGGGTAATAGCTTACAGTAGGCAATAATCAGATTTTGCAATAGAGAGCACTTTATTAAAACTTCCAAACAATGACAAAGCCACTTAGGGAAATTCATGTTTTTACTGAAGCCCTTTCTTCTCCCAAACTTGGCCTTTTCCTCCTCAGTTGTCCACTCTGACATGTGGAAAAGGAAAAAGGTAGGTGTTTTTGCCTTTGTATGTGTGTGGGGGGGTAGAGGGCATGGGATCGTCCATTTAAACTTGCTCGTATGTGTGTTTTTCTTTCTTGGCCTGTTTATATAAATATAAGAAGCCAGAAGCCAGTGAAAATAAAAATCCCAAAACTCTCTATGAGCCATGCAGAAGCAGCCTCCTCGAATGATAAACAAGCTCAGCTGCAGGAAGATCTGCGGTCTGATATTCATTACTGCAAAACTTCCATTGGATGGACAGTTTGTCCTGATGAGTTAATTAAGTTTAAGAGTTCTCTGTGCTCTTAGAAGTATACCATTCCAGATTGGCTGAAAGCATGTTTACTTTGAGCATTCATCAGTAATTCTGGGTCAGCCACCTCACAGCTTGGTTTGCTTTGGTGCCAGCTGTGTGTGGCAGGAAAGTTAATTCGATGTCTCTTGTGGTGTTAAAAGGGGGAAAAGTCATGTGGAGGAACAGGACTCTTGCAGTGAGAAGAGGCTGTGGAATTTCCAATTGTCCTCAGGACCGAAAAGTCATGAGCACACAACCTAGTCCATATGGGCCCAGGAGGAGCTCAGGGGGCTTTTTCCAAGGATAGCTTTTCATCTCTGCAAATGAATTTCCATTTCGATATTCTAAAAATATTTAAACAAATTATTTCACTTGTCCAAAGGCTCCTTTTTTTAAAAAAAAAAAATCAGATTTACTCTCTCTTGCAACTCTTGAGTCCTGCCTTTTTCCCAAATATTCCCTTATTGCAATGGCTTTGGTTAGCTGCATCTGGTCTGAAGTTCTAAGGCCCTAGGAAATAAGAACCACGTTTTTTGTTTTGTGTGTATGTGTGTTTTTCCCCAATCGATTGTTCTATTTGCTTCTGTTTCAAGTGTATTTGGGAAACCTCTCAATTAGATTTAGAGGAGAAATTATCTGGGGGTGGATGAAACAAGTGAGTCTTTGTAACCAGTTTTATTATTTTATTACTTTGTGATGGAACATTTTTACTCAAGGCTTGAAATCTACCCCTTGGGCCACAGGTCCACTTCTGTTTTTTTTTTAAAATTTTAAATTTTAATTTTGGGTGATTAATTGGAGATAAAAGTCTCACAAACTTTACTGCTCAGGCTGGCTTTGAACCATAATCCTCAGAGTAGCTAATCCTTCCTAACTAGCTAGGATTATAGGTATGAGCACCCAGTAGTTAAAATTCTTTCTCTCTTAAATATGTCTGTATATTATGAAATCTTTTTGTTCTGGCTATCTAGAACATGAATTATGTTCTTGTGTTAGCTTTTCCTGTGTTAATTATGGTAATTGTTATAGTTAATCCGGCCTGGTGGTTCTTTTCTTTAGCTTAGTGTTCATATACATGCCAGGGCATTTCTCTGCAGCTCTCTAGAGCTTAGGCTCTTCCTATAGTTCCTTCGTCTCCTGTTTTCTCTCCTCTAAGTTCTAGTTGTGTTGGCCTCTTCTAAGTTTGAACTCTGACTCTTCAATTCACAATTGAATTATGTCTGGGCTCTTCTTCTGCACTGACGAGAACTGTGTCTAGCAATGAGATGGAGCACCAAGGAATCAGCATGTTTGTTTTCCTTCCCTTAGCTACCTCTGCCATATATTTTCTGTCTCAACCATTGCTTTGTGGATTTTTATTCTTTTTCACTTATTAAGGTGATTTAGGTGAGAGGTTTGATATGGCTTCTCGTATTTCATCATTATCAGATAACCACATCCCAAAGCATCTCCCTGTCCCCAAATCTTTCATTTACTTGTCTTTCAGGGTACTTATATTCCACCATTACATAGCCATCAGTTTGAATGTTTTGGTATTTGAATATCCTATTAAAGGGAAAATGTGCCACATAGGAAAGGAAACATAATAGCATAAGCAGCTCACTAAATATCTGTGGGTCTTTTGAAGGCATAGATAGACATTTGTATAGAATTATGAGTCTGTATACCTGTGTACAGTGTTGGATTCACCACAAATAAATGTGTACCCTTGGCCAATTCATTTAGCTTGTCTAGGCCCAGTTTTAGCATTTGTCAAATAATGGAGGTGAAAGAAATAATTATTTGGCCTACAGCCAAGAACGAAGTTCTGTGCAAATCTCAAAGTGTAGAATGCCGGGATTAGAGGCAGTGGAGGAGTTGAGAGAAGGAATAAGGAGACCTCCTCCAAAATTATCTGAGGCTAGTATATTAATTTTCTAGGTCTGCCACAACAAAACAACTATAGACTGGGTGGCTTACAGACCAAAAGTGTATTTATAACCTCAGAAAATGTATTCCTTATGGTTCTAGAGGCTAAAAGTTCAAGATCATGTTGTCGCTAGATTGGTTTCTTTTGAAGACTCTCCTCTTGGTTTTGTAGCTCTCCAGTTGCAACTATTTTCTTGCAAATTGTGCAAGTTCTTTTCTAGGGTTGAATAGAACTCCACAGTATGTGTGTGTGTGTGTACACACTTTTCCTTATCCATTCGCCAAGGCTGATCTCATAACTTAGATACTGTGACAAGTGCTGTAATCAGCATGAGTGTGATCTCTACCATGTGCTGACTTTGGTTCCTTTAGGTATGGAATCAAGACTGTATGATACCTGGCAGTTCAGTTTTTAAGGTTTGTTTTTTTTTTGAGGACCTGCTATATATATTTCCATTGGTGCTAATGTATATTCCTACCACCAGTGTATAGGGTTCCCTCATTGCCTCTCATCCCCACATCCTTGCTACCATTTGTTTTTATTTTCTCATTGATGGCCATTCTGATCAGGACGAGATGGAATCCCAATGTAGTTTCATAGTTCTGATAGTTATAGCTATAAAACATTTTTCACGTCCTAATTGGCTGTTTCTTTGTTTGGTTCATTTCTGTTTCAGTTCATTTGCCACTTATTTATGGATTACTAGCTCTTTTGGTGTTTAAGTTTTTGAGTTCTCTATGTATTCTGGAGGAATGGCTGGCAAATATTTTTTCCCCTCCTTCTGTAGGTTGTCTTGGTACCTTATTGTTTCATTTGAGGTACAAAAGCCTTTTAATTTGATGTGATCCTGTTTGCCAATTTTTACTCTTTTCCAGAAGGTTATTGTCTATGCCTGTATCTAGAAGTCTCTGCCCTGTATTCTCCTTTAGTAGTTTCAAAGTTTTCAGTAGTATATTGATTCATTTTGATTTCATTTTGTGGAGTAGGAATCTAATTCTAATCTTCTATATGTTTTCCCTGCACCATTCATTAAAGAGGCTGTCTTTTCTCAGTTATATAATATATATTTTTAACCTTTGTCAAGAATCAGATGCCTGTACCTATGTGGATTTATCTCTAGGTCTTCTATTCCACATCATTGATTTGCATGTCTGACTTTATGCAATTACCAGCCTGCTTTTGTGACTGTAACCCTGTACTATAATTTGAAGTCAGGTTTTCAAATATCTCTATCACTGGTCTTTTTTGCTCAGGATTGCTTTGACTTTTCTGGTTTTTGTGTATTTCCAAATGATTTTTAGGATTTTTTCTATTTTTTAAATAAAGATTATCATTTAAAATTTGACAAAGGTTACATTGAATCTTCAGATCGACTTTTCACATTATCAATTCTGTCATCCATGATCATGAGAGGACTTTCTACCTTCTAGTGTCTTCCTCAATTTCTTTGTTTAGTGTTTTGCCATTTTCCTTGTTGAGATCTTTTACCTCCTTCCTTGGGTTTATTCAGAGGCATTACATATTTACATATGTTAGATCTAGAATATAAACATGTATGAAAACACACACAGGGCCATATGTGTATATATACAATCAAACAGAATATGGTATATTCATGGGCGTATTCCCACGTTGTGACTTCTTCTAACAGTTAGTGGACAGTTTAACAGAATGAGTACCAGGAAGCTGAAACATGTTTTTTCCCAGGGACTTGAAGGGAGGGGAAAACAAATGGAGAGAGGAATGGTTGGTAAATACAGTCATAATACTCGTGTATGTATGTGAAAATGGAGCTAGGTAACTTGAGGGGACAGGTGGGATTGGAGTAAATGGGAAAGAGCATGATGGAAAAATAACACTGATCAAGATGCATTGTACTCATACACTGATATGTTGAATTGATTCCCTTTTGTATAACTACTTAAAGTTAACAAAATAAATTGAATAAAATGAAATGCCTTTGAGATATTGATTCTTTGTGTTCTTTTAGTCTTCATTTCATTGATTTCTAGTCATGATCTTTATTTGTTTCTGTTTGCTAATTATGGGTATCTCTTGTTCTTGTTTTTCTAAGACTTTGAAGCACATGACTAGATTATTTAAGAGTGCTGTAGTTTTTAAATAGAACACACATAGCCCCAAGCTTCTCTTTTAAAACTACTTTGCTCTCTCTCAAGGGATCAGGTAAGTTATGTTTCCATTTTATTTTTATTTTAGTAAACTAAAAAAAAACAAAACCTCCTTATTGATTCCTTCAGTGACCCAGGAATCATTCAAAAGTGTATTGCTCATTCTCCATGTGTTTGAACAGTTTCTGTAGGTTCTCTTGAAACTGATTTGTAGTTTCATTATGAACTGACAAGACACAAAAATTCAATCTATCTTTTTTGGGCTTGGTAAGACTTGCTTTCTCGCCCTAAGTCTGACCTATTTTGGAGAAAGCTGTGGCTGTTGATAAGTATTGGTATTCCACAGCTGTTGGAAGGAATATTCTGCATATGTTTTCTGGGTCCAGTTGGTTTGTGGTACAGTTTTAACTCTGAGGTATGGTCATTGATTTTGGGGTGAGGGTGGGGTTTAGGTAATCTATTCGTCATTGATTTGGGGGTGGGGGTCTAGGTAATGTATCTTTGATGAGTATGGGGTATTGAAGTCATACATTGTTACTGTATCTTAGGATCTCTGTCTACTTTCAGTAGTATTTGTTTTATGAACTGTCATACATTAACATTTGGTGCATATCAATCTTATATCTTCTTAATGGAACTTTCACATTGTTAGCATGTAGTGAATTTCTTTATCTCTTTGGACTAATTTTGTCTTGAAGTCACTTTGTTAGATATAAATATAGCTTGGCTTCCGCTGGCTTGCTATTCTCATTTTGTATCCTTTTACTTTCAGTCTGTGTGTTTCTTTTCCAGAGAGGCATGTTTCTTGCAATTAACAAACAAACAAACTCATTCAGTCTGCATCTTTTATTCTTTGTAATTTTGAGCACTGTTTTTCCCTTCTTTCTTATTCATCTGAAGAATTTACTGGTTTTCTGATGTGAGTATGTTTGATTCATTCCTAATTATTACTTGTTCACCTATTCCTCTCATGAAATTGATCTTTTCCTGAGATCTCACATTATGACTGTCTTTTCTCCTCATCTGATTGTAAAATTACTTCAAAGATATTCTTTAATGCTGGCTCAGTGAGCATGAATGGATGTAGTTTGTGCTTATCTTGGAAGGTTTCTATTTTATCACTAATCACAAAGGATAACTTTGTTTCATATAGTAATTCTGACTAGCAGTTATTTACCACCAGGGCTTGAAGTTATGTCACACCATATTTTTCTGAATAGTATGGTTTTGCTATGAGTTATGATGTATGTCTGATGACTATGACTTTGTCAATAAGTTAACATTTTTCTCTTCAGTTTTTATTATATTTATTGTTGATTACTGTTGTCTGGATGTAATAGTCTCTCAAATTTTTCTTCAATCCACAATATCCTTTGTCTGCTTTATTTAGCTTTTTTTTTTTTTGTCGGTCATGGGGCTTGAACCCTGGGCTTGGGCGCTGTCCCTCAGCTCTTCAGCTCAAGGTGAGTGCTCTACTGCTTGAGCCACAGCGCCACTTCCAATTTTCTAATGGTTTATTGGAGATAAGAGTCTCATAGACTTTCCTGCCTGGGCTAGCTTTGAACTGTGATCCTCAGATCTCAGACTCCTGAGTAGCTAGGATTACAGGTGTGACCCACTGGTGCCTAGCTTATTTAGTTATTTTTTTAATGGATGCATTCCTGTGTATTTTTTACCTCCCTTATTTTTTTTTTATTTCTAACATTTTTTAGAGGGACTCTTGAGCTGTGGCTCAAGGGGTAGAGTGCGCATAATAATGTTTAGGGACAGTGCCCAGACCAAGTCCCAGTACCAGCAAAGTAACAAAAAACAAAAACCTAGATTGGATCCTAACATTTTTTAGAATCTCAGTTTCCTTGCTGAAATTCTAATCTGTATTGATGACTTACTTGTTCAGTCTTGGATTGACTTCTTTATTTTATTTGTTTGAACCATTTTTTAGGTCATTGGTCATTTTAAAGATTAGACCTTTGAGTCCTTTGTCCTGCATTTCCACCTCTTCATTACTTTTGGATTTGGTTCTTGAGGACTTGTGAACTTTTAGGGAGTTATATTGCCTTGCTTTGTCACATTTCTTATGTTTCTATATGGTAATTTGTGCATCTGTTGTAATAATATTGTCACTTCCAGTGCATGCCTGTAATCCAAGAACATAGCAGGCAGAGATGGGAGTATCACAGTTGAAAGAAGTCAGCCCAGGGAAAAAGTTATTGAGACTCTTATCTCAAACAACAAGCTGGGAATGATGGAACATGACTGTAGTCCCATCTAAGTGCCAGACAATGGCAGGAGAATTGTGGTCTTCTGGGGTAGACCCTAAGATAGTGCATGAGATCCCAACTGAAAAATAAGTCAGAAAACTATGGCTGAAGTGGCAGACTGTTAGCCTAGGGCTCAAAAGGTCCTGAGTTCAAACCCCAGTGCTGCAAAAATAAAATAATACAAACCAGATACTTAAGTGTAATAAAAAATAATTGAAAACATTAGCTCTATACCCCATGAGGTTAGAAAAAAAAAAAGAACCAGATTAAATCTAAAGGAATTAACAAGTTACAAATAGGAGAATAGTAAAGGAATAAAAAAGAATCAGATAGGAAAGAGGAAAGTAATGGGTTGAAGATATGAGAAATAATGGCCAGGTGTGAGTGGCTCATACCTATAATCCTAGCTATTCAGGAAGCTGAGATCTGAGGATCATGGTTCAAGGCCATCCCAGGTAGAAAAGTCCCCATGAGACTTTTATCTCCAATTAACCTCTCAAAACCCAGAAGTAGAGCTGTGGCTTAAAGTGGTAGCACACTGGCCTTGAGCGAAAAAGCTCAGGGACAGCACCCAGGTCCAGAGTTCAAGCCCTTCAATTGAAAAAAAAAAATAATGGCAAAGGAGAACAAAATAAAATGTGTAGAGAGAAGGAAAAGCAAAACTCACCAATCGCTATTTCTTCCTTGCTGAAGTTTGTGGATCTCTCCCTACCAGTTATCTTTTACTGTGTACTTTAAAATTAGACCAGAAGTGGCCAATTGAAGCCTGAACCCAGTCTTGTCTTCCCTACTAGACTGAATTCCTGTGCAGGAGCAGCGCCCAAACTTCCCCCACTAGCTGAACCCCAAGATGGGGTTAGATGCCTCCCTGCACCAGATGTGCTCTGCCTGTGAGTTTAGCATAGGGACATTCCTGAGCTGGGCTACTTTCCACTAATCAGCTGTCTGTTTCTACAGTTTGACTGTAGAAATCAGTCAAACTCAAGTAGTGTGTGCTGGCTTGGAATGATCCCGGCACTGATTTATCCTGTGCACCGTGGCCTTCCAGTTCTCTGTCTCACACTCCTACTCATATCCACAACAGCTGGCCTCTCTCTTCTCAGAGTTCTGGCTGAAGCTCTGCCTATGTTTTCCCTCTTGGCTTCCCTCTGGTGTGGCTTGAAGCTCACACTTCCCACCCAAGTAGATTTGTGTCTGTGTATCTGAGTCCAAGTCACAACTAGATTCTTAGGATGGTCTCTCACTTAGCCAGTGGAAGAGTAGCAGTATTTGGGGTTTGCAGATGTAAAAAAAAAAAAGCAGGGTATTTTATTCTCTCCACAGAGAGGTTGTAATTCCCTTCTTAAGGTGAGCAAGCTAGAAACGAGCAATGACCCATTCTCTGGCATGTGTTTGCTAGATGGTATACAGATCTCCCATTTTAAAGTTTACTCTTACAGAATGTCAGCTTGTGTGCCCATGCTTCGTGAGACTTGTCTTTTTCTCCTTTACCTTCCAGCTTTTACTGGAGAGAGAAGTCTGCCCCTTCCCTACCATTTTGCTCTAGGCTTGAGATCTATTGTTTCTTTTATGTCTCCCAAGATCAGTGTTTCTGGATTCATCTGTCTGTTGCTTACTGTCCTTCCTCCCATCTTTTTGTGCCCCTCAGCTCTCTCTGAAGTCATGCACCTGGTGTTTTGGTTTGGATCTGTTGGAGATGTAGGAAAAGTGTTCAGGATCTGTAATTCATCACCTTCTCCTGTGCCCTAAGTCAGACATCTTCATTGCTATGACAAATGCCTCTCAGACACACTTTAAAGGGAGGCAGATTTATTTTGTTTTATGGCTTGGAAAGTTTTGTTCCATTGTCAATTGGCTCTGTTGCTTGGGGCCTTAGGCAGAGTACCATGGTGCTGAGAGTGTAATTGAACAGTTGCATACCTCATGGTGGCTGGCAAGTAAAGAGAATCAAAGGGGGCATAAGATGCATCAACTTCTACTAGACCTGACCTCCTACACTGCCCCATCTCCTACTAACACTACCAGATTATGAATCTATCCAAGGATTAATCCATTGATCAAGTCAGAACTTTGAAGATCTAGTCACTTCCCCCAAACCCATCAGCTGGTACACAGGCCCCTAAAAACGAGCCCGTAGGAGAGACATTTAATACCCAACCTATAATATTTAGCTCCTAGTCTCCCAATATTTCATGCCCATCTCATTACATAAAACACATTTAGGGGCTGAGAAGGTGGCTCAGTGGTAGAGCGCTTACCTTGCATGCATGAGGCCCTGGGTTCGATTCCTCAGCACCACATAAGCAAAAAGAAAAAAGCCACAAGTGGCGCTGTGGCTCAAGTGTTAGAGCGCTAGCCTTGAGCTGAAGAGCTGAGGGACAGCACCCAGGCCCAGAGTTCAGGCCCCACGACCAGACCCTCTCCCCCCCCCCCCAAAATGCATTTAGTTCATTTGAAACATTTCCTATAATCTTTAACATCTAGTTAATGAGATCCCATCTGATACTTGCTATTTCTCTAAAGTTCAAAGGTTATTTTTTCCGAGACTCAAGACAAACTCTTCGCTATGGGTCTCGTAGAATTAAAATGAGTAACATCCTTCCAAACACAATGGCACAAAGTAAACATTCCCATTCCAAAAGGAAGGAATGAGGGTACAGAAAAAGGGAGTGGGACTAGGTAAAGACCAGACCCCAATAGGGGCAACATTAAATTCTATAGTACCATGTTTCTGAACATGATGGCGGTGTGATTGAGATCCTAGGGGGGGCCTTGGACATCCCTATCTCTAGGGCCTTGACATTTGCCTGCCACATGGCCCCTCTCTTGGGCTGACTGGGCTCGTTGTCTGTAACTTCTCTTAGCGTAACTGTTCTATGCTCCCTGGCATTTCCAACTTCTTGGGGACTCCACTGTATCTTGAGTCTAACTTCCCTAGCTTATTCTTGTTGCTTGCAGGAAAATGGCTGGAACTGGAGATCGTCATGCTAAGTGAAGTAACTCTCACCTGGATAAATGTCACATGACTTCTCTCATTTGTAGAATGTGGGGAAAGGAAAGGAGACATGAACTAGAAGCGGACCACTAGGGTGATGGAAAGTAATAGGGTGAGGATGGACAGGGCCCAAGCCAGGGTAATTAAGGGGATTATGATAAAGGACATTCTATCCATGTAGGGAAATGCCATAATCAAGGTCCTTACCCTGTATAATTAACTTATACTAATTAAAAAACTGAAAATATTTGCATCGGTACATGTTCTCAGTAAAATAAAAAAAAAAAACCCAAAAGACTATTACTCCTTGGGCCTGTGATGAATGGGATCAGGTTAATTCTTGAAAGTCTTAAAGCATCTTTTCTGCTTGTCCCTGAAGCACAGAACTTAACTTCCTTTCAATGGTTCTAATCTCTTCAGTAGACACGTTTTCGTTGGCCTCAACTTTATTTGTACTTGGAGGAAGCAAATGGCAAGCTTTTCAAACCTTTCCAATGGTGTCCTAACTCCTACATTGTACTACTTTCTCATAATGAATTCATAAGGGATACATTCCATTTGTTCAGTCAGAACTCTAAGATAAATCGCTTCCTCAAAGTCTGTCAACTGGCATCCAAACCTTGAATGTCTGAACCTTCTGAGGGTATCTCAGATTCAAATCATAACAGCCTTTAACTTTTGTGGTCCCCTCCCTTGGTTAAGTACTTCATGGTTTTCTTTCTGTATTAAGAAAAAAGGAACTGTTTTGATTTTTCCCTGAACCTAATCTCTTCTGGAATCTTCTTTTCTACCACTGCTGTGCCTCACAGCACAAGGGCTCTTCCGACCCCTTTTTTGAATTATTATGAGAGGTTCATGGGCTTCTTTGCTCACTAACTCTCCTAATATATTTCTTATTCTATTGCCAGTTATTGTAGTGAATCACCTTCTGTATGCTGCTTTTCTGATTCACCTTGGTCATCTTTTCAGAGATGAGAGGATAAAGCTCATGTCTTTTTTTTTTTTTTTTTTTTTTTTAAATTTAATTTAATTTTATTTGTGAACATACTGTACAGAGGAGTTACAGTTACATGGGCAGGATAATGCGTACATTTCTTACCAAGCATTGCAGCCTCCTCCTTTGTTTATCCTTCACATCCCTTCCCAGCCTCCCCCCTCCCCCCCTAATCCCAATCCTTCCCCCCCCCCCCCCGCACCAACGTTGTAAAGCTCGTTTTGGACATGACAACTTGTACTTCTCATTGCAACAGGTCCACCTGTATCCTTAAACAAATGGTTTTTCCCCATCTCCTCCACAAGTTATACTGACATCAAATATAGTGAAAGCAGGGGTTATACTGTGGAGGAGGGACATACAAAGCAACAAAGAGATAATCTTATAAATGTGTTAGAAACACATGCATGAAAGAAAAAAAACATTAAAATACACATCTAAGGGTTCATTTTCCTGACATCACATTATCTGACCTTTTCCGCTTGACTCATACATATACTAGATATTACAAATAAGGGAAACCATGGGACCTACGTTTCTTTGGGCCTGGCTTACTTCACTTAATATAATTTTTTCCAAGTTTTTCCATTTCCTAACAAATGGGGCAATGTCATTCTTTCTGATGGAGGCATAGAATTCCATTGTGTATATATACCACATTTTCTTGATCCATTCATCTACTGAGGGGCATCTGGGTTGGTTCCATATCTTAGCTATGGTAAATAATGCTGCAATAAACATAGTTGTGCTGGTAGCTTTAGTGTGGTCTTGTTTGTAAACATTAGGGTAAATGCCCAAAAGTGGGATTGCTGGGTCATAGGGGAGTTCTATGTGAAGTCTTTTGAGGAACCTCCATACTGCTTTCCAAAGTGGTTGAACAAGTTTACATTCCCACCAACAATGAAGTAAGGTTCCTTTCTGTCCACATCCCCTCCAGCATCTGTTGTTGTTAGAGTTCTTGATTTTTGCCGTTCTAACTGGAGTGAGGTGATATCTCAATGTTGTTTTGATTTGCATTTCTTTTATGGCTAGGGATGTTGAACATTTCTTCATGTGTCTATTGGCCATCCTTCTTTGTTCTTCAGAGAAGCTTCTCTTTAAGTCTTTCGCCCACTTACTTATTGGGCAGTTGTTTCTTTGAGGATTTGTTGTTGGGTGGTTTAATTTTTTGAGTTCCAAGTATATTTTAGATATGAGACCCTTGTCCGTTGTATGGCTAGTAAAGATCTTCTCCCAGTCCGTGGGCTTTCTATTGATCTTGCTAGCTATGTCATTTGCCCTGCAGAAGCTCTGCAACCTTATACAATCCCATTTGTCCAACCTTTCTTTGATTTGTTGTGTTTCCTGGTCTCTATTCAGAAAATTTCGGCCTGAGCCAAGGAGACCCAGGGTTTCTCCTATTCCATCCTGTAATGTTTTCAGAGTGTCTGCTTTGAGTTCAAGGTCTTTGATCCATTTGGAGTTGATTCTGGTGCAGGGTGATATATAAGGATCTAGGTTTAGTTTTCTACATGTAGTTAACCAGTTTTGCCAGCACCATTTACTGAAGAGGCTGTCTGTCTTCCATTCTATTGTTTTAGCTCCCTTATCGAAGATTAGATGGCTATAGGTCTGTAGGTTCATTTCTGGGTTTTCAATTCTATTCCATTGGTCCTGAGGTCTGTTCTTATGCCAATACCAAGCTGTTTTGATTACTATGAAAGCTCATGTCTTAACTTTTCTTCCAGTCTCTCCTCCCATTTTGCTTCCCACTAATCTGACTCTACCTGTAGTTATTCTAAGAATGATGCTAGTGGAAAAGAAAGTATATCAAACAGGAAGCAGAATTACCAAAGGCTTGAAAATATGGAATAATCTTGGCTTCTCCAGTAGATAGACATCTATATTTTGAGGCAAAAGTATCATCTCTGTTTATGACATATCCCCCTTCTCAATTGTAATTAGAAATGACTTCTTTTATGTTTAGTAATTTCTGTTTTCACCTAGTAGCCTACGAATTCCATAGGGAGGGACCAATATTTATCCTGCTCTGTATTGTTTTAGTGTCCTGCATAGTGTGTTGAGTACATTGTAGGAGCTGAAGTGTTTGAATTCATCACCAGCATCTGTATCTAATATTCTTTCCTTGAAAGCCTGGTGCTTTCCAAGCTAGCTCTGTAGGTCCCCTGAGGCTGCCACTAGGAGGCTCCAAAACCATCCACATGAGGAAATCTGATTTGTCTCCAGGTTAGGCAAGGAACTGATGATAATGCTTCACCAACTCTTATCAAAAGTTCAGAGGTCTACCCCTGTGTTCAAGTTTTTAGAACAGTCTTTAATCTTCTGGTTGACTATAACATAGCAGATTTCTATTATAAACTTTTCTGGAAAATTTATACCTAAGTGATGATAAAATATGAACCTTGTATTCCATGCCAGGAAGTAAGTCTTGAAGAAACTTGAAGACGTTTTCCATCACCACCCCCCAAACCCCAACATAAGAGAAAGGCAAGAGCTACTGACTCCATGATCCAGGGCCCAATTATTTCTTGTCTTCTTTATAAGAAAAGAATGTATCAAGAGTAATTGTTGCCTTTTTGCTTTGCCTATCACTTCTAAAGAATTTTAATAGATTCCACTAGAATTTACTATATCCAAGATTATTACTGAGTTATAACCAAATATAGGCTTGCCTTTAATTGGCGTTCATGACTATTGCTTCAGTGAAGCAAATTCTAAATCATTTCAGAGGATACATGTTCTCTTTCCATTTTTGTTATTATCAATTGGTTGTAAAAGGTAATTTCATTTTGACAGAACATTGTCTCTCTAGGGTACCCTAAAAGGATTTACTGTTTGGAGGAGAGGAATGGAAGGGGAATAAGCAGAACTAACTTCATGCAACTATGTCTTGGTTTTCCCATATTTAAATTTACAGTCTTCATGGAGGAGTTAATCTTCTTTGAGGATTTCTCCAGATTACAACAGTCACTTGTTTTTGCTATATTCAGAATAATTAAATCTTAGAACTGGAAGAATTTTAGTGTGTAGCCTTGTCTTCTACTCAAGGTGTGAGTTCACTAAGTAGGGTTTAAAATAGCACTGGATTCACTGAGTAAACCAATATTTCTGAACCCAATCTTTAAGAACTAGTGCTTTGCTCTCAGCTTTATATATCAAGGTTGACAGTTATTTATGATTACTCTCAGTACTTTTGTTTAGCACTTTTGTGGCGAACTCATCAGACCAAGTGAAATACCTTTGTGGATTAAATGTCAAAGATTGCAGATGAGAGAAATGAGATAGATAGGATATATTCTGATTTTTAAATTTTATTTTGCTTAGAATAGTATTAGATTGAGCTCTGCAGGGACTTTAGTTTGAAAATAGACTTCAAGTTGATTGGTTATGAGTCCTGGTATACAGATGAAAAATTAGGGCTGTGGTCAATACTGTAGGAAAGCCTTAGAAATATTTAGCAGATGAATGATTTTTGCTTATTAGCTGTGGGAAGGTTTTGCTGTTGGGTTCAGCTTCCAACCCAACTGTATCACATGTTTTCATGAACATTCTTGAGATGAAACTGTGATGTCTTCATCTGGGAATGATGCAAAACTAGACAAATAATGCACACCACAGAGGAGGTCGCTGGAGCACAGACTTGAATATTCATGGACATCTGCCAAGTATCCATATATATATATATATGCATGCATTTAGTAGAAGTGGATAAAATACTGTTGAAGCAGATTCTGCCAGAGTGTCATTTGTTTTGCTGGATGATGTAATGGGAAGAGCACCAACAGTTGGGAGACCTAGGTTCTAATCTTTACGTGGTACAAAGTCATTATAACTTCTAGCACATCTCTTCATGTCTGGCATCAGTTTCTTTATATGAGAAATTCAAGAGTATTTGTATCTCTATTTGTTCTTCTACCGTAGGAGTCAGCACAGTATAACTTGTAGACTAAACTTTGTCACCATCTGATTTGATAAAGTTTTGTTGGAACACAGCCAAGCCCGCTCACTTACGTGTCACTGATAGCTACTTTGCATTACAATAGCAGAGTTGGATAGTTGCAAGAGATTATGTCCTACAAGATCTAAAACGTTTAACTTTCTGGCTTTTTGTAGGCACCCCTCCCCCATCAAAAAAAAACCAAAGTACCAACCCCTTCGCTAGAGAACAGTTGAGAAAACTGGAGAGTTACAACCATTGAGATGAAGGATGCTGCAGGTATGGGGTTGGTAAGGGATGAAGAATGTCAGAAATGTGTTGCCTGGAATTCCCATAGATCCTTTATAAGGATTCCTTCTTTTTGATTCTAAGCAGAGCCACTTTTGAAAGCTAAACCACTAAGGCAACATTCTCCCAAGTTGAAAGGGTTAGGCATTTCTTAAAAAAAAAAAAAAAACAAAAAAAAAAACCTAAAAACTTTAGAAATGTTATTTACCTAGAAACTTAATCATTTATTACATTTAATGGTGAAATGTTATAAGCATTCTCTTTAGAATCAGGAAAGTCAGTGAAGCTTACCTTTGTTTTGGATATCATAGCCAACATGACAAGGCCATCAACTGTGAGGCATCTGGAAGCTAATAGAAGTAGGCTGCCCAGGAGTCTGTGGATGCTTGCTGAGGATATGAGACTTTTATGTTAGAGAAAAAGGATTTTATTTTTCACAATAAGAGCAGCGGCTAAAGTATCAGCAGTTGTTTTGTAGTAGTTTCCTGAGTTTCCATAGAGTGGCAAGAAGAGGACATGGCGATTGTCACAGTCCACAAATCAGGTTATTTATAACAACAGAAATTTGTTGGCTCACAGATTTGGAGGTTGGGAAGTCCAAGATCAAACTGCCAGCATCTGGGAAGAACAGTTTGTGTGTGTGTGTGTGTGTGTGTGTGTGTGTGTGTGTGTGTGTGAGAGAGAGAGAGAGAGAGAGAGAGAGAGAGAGAGAAATGGTGGAAGTGATCCCTTGGTGAAGGGCAAAGAGAGGGCTAGAGAGAAATAGAGAACAAGAGGGAGCATTATGGCATTACTCAATTTATGAGGGTGGAACACATACATATTTACATACCTTTTTTTTTTTTTTTCTGCCAGTACTAGAGCTTGAACTCAGGGCCTGGGCATTGTCCCTGAGCTTTTTGCTCAAGGCTAGCACTCAACCACTTGAGTTACAGCTCCACTTCCAGCTTTTTAGTGCTTCCTTGGAGATTAAGTGTCTCATCAACATTCCTATCCCCAGCGGCTTCAATACATGATCCTTAGATCTCAGTTTCCTTACTAGCTAGGATTATGGGTATGAGCTACCAGTGCCCAGCCACCTAAATAACTTTTAAAAGCTCACCTCCCCATACCATCACAATGACAGCTAAGTTTTACATGAATTTTGGAGGGGGATGTTATTCAGATCATAGCAGCATTACATGCTACAGTGGATTGTATTACCAGAGGAGAATTCTAGTTTAGGAAATCTGATTCTTTCATAATGGGTACTCAACAGATCTGCCCTGTGAGGAAAGTATGGTTATCTTTATTATATTGGACAGTAAGCATGTTTGCTTTGGGGCCCTAGAGGAAGAATGTCTGTCTCCATAATGAAGACTGTCTTTCAAAACTGTTCACTGTACAGATATACAGATTACAAATATAAAAGATTATCCGGAAGAACAGTAGTATTTCTGACTGTAAGATGAGAATTCCATGTCTCCTCAGAAATAAGCAAAGCAAAGCAAAATATATAAGAACAAAATATGTAAGAATTCTTTATATATATGTATATATACATACATATATACATATACATATATACATATACACACATATATACATGTACATATATATATAATTGAAAAAGAAGAAGCAAAAATTGTTGCTGGCAAGGAATGATGCAATTATTTCCTTCATGAATTCATGAACATCTAGAGGCAAGTTGCTAGAAATAATAGAAAAATTTACCAAAATTGTTGGTTCAAGTATAGTGACCAAAACTAGGAACAGGAATTTAGCACATGTCATAATTATACCATTCATTAAAGTGACAAAAGCTGAAATACCTAAGAATAAACATAGCAAGTGCTGCACTAAGGTATTTTTTATTTCCCAATAGCACTGGGGTTTAAATTTATGGTCTAACACTTGCTATGCAGGTATCTTCTTCTTGAGTCATAAGCCTAGACAATTTTTTGCATTAGTTATTTTTCAGATAGGGTCTCAAGTTTTTTTTTTGTGGGGGGGACTCTGGGGCCAACCTTGAACTGTAAGCCTCCAATTTATGCCTCCTGTGTAGCTAGGATTACAGATATGCACCTGCACTCCCAGTTTCTTGTGAACCTTTTGCTTGGGCTAGTCTCAAATCACAATCTCAGCTTTTTGAGTGAGTGGGGTGCACACATGCACCTGGGCTTGTATTAAGGTTTAGAAACTTGTAAAACTTCATTGAAAAAAATATCTATGTGGAGACTCACTGTAAGACATGGATAGGAAGACCATGAATCTTAACAATGGACACTGACATTTGAAATTTACAAAATGGATTCAGAACATTTCTGCCCCAAATTACAAAACAAAGATGAAAGAAATTGAGTAAATGGAGAGAAATAAAATGAGTTCATGGGTTAGAAAACTCAGCATTATTAAGACATTAATTCTTCCTGGTATGATCTATAGATTCAACTCAATTCCAGTTAAATTCATAAAAAGACTTTTCTATAAACTATGTCTCTCTCTGTCTCTGTCTCTCTTTCTTTCTAGATAGACAGACAGATATCTACATATACACACATATATCAGGTATATATGCATATGTGTGGGTGAACCAGAATAGGGAAAGCTTTTAGAAAAAGCAGAGGGGCTGGGAAGGTGGCTCAGTGGTAGAGCGCTTGCCTTGCATGCCTGAGGCCCTGGGTTTGATTCCTCAGCACCACATAAGCAAAAAGAAAAAAGCCGGAAGTGGTGCTGTGGCTCCAGTGGTAGAGCGCTAGCCTTGAGCTGAAGAGCTGAGGGACAGTACCCAGGCCCAGAGTTCAGGCCCCAGAACTGGACCCCTCCCCCCCCCAAAAAAGGAAAGAAAAAGCAGAATAACATTTAAATAAAGTCGGCAGGTGATTTATTTATTATTTATTTATTTATTTTTGAGCTGGAATTTCACTATGTATTCTAGCCTGGCCTCCAAGCAAGACTTTTCTTGTCTAGTTCTCTGAGCCAGCAGTACACCTGACTGGAACCTGATTTCAGGGTGGTATGAAGCTATTGTAAACTAGGAAATATGGTAGTAATCAAAGGAAAAGAAAATGCTTCTGTGAAATAAAATTAGGAATCAGAATTAGATCCACACAAATAATGTCAAATTGAGTTCTAACAAAGCTTATACAGTCACCTCAACGGAGAAAGCATAATCTTCAATAAATGATTCTGGAATGACTGAAAGTTTTTATGTGAAAAGATAAACTTTGGGCTGGGTACCCATAGCTCACACCTGTAATCCTAGCTACTCACAAGGGTAAGATCTGAGGATCATGGTTTAAAGCCAGCCCAGGCAGGAAAGTCTGTGAGACTCTTATCTCCAATAAACCACAAGAAAACTGGAAGTGGCTCAAGTGGTAGAGCACTGGCCTTGAGCTGAAGAGCTGGGGGACAGTGCCAAGGCCCAGAGTTCAAGCACCATGACTGAACAAAAAGCAAAAAAAAAAAAAAGCATATATATATATATATATATATATATATATATATATATATATATAAAGATAAAAAAGATAAACTTTGGGATCTACCTAGTGCACTTATACACAAACTAACCTAGAAATGATCAAATGTCTAAATGTAAATCATAAAACTTCTAAAACCTGTAGAAGGAAATGGTTGAGTAAAACTTGATCGTGTATTTTACACCATCTTTTGTTTATCCAATTTATCCTTTGATGTGTAACTGGCCTGATTATTTGTCCTAACTTAATAATTTGGCTATTGTGGATAATACCTCAATAAACACAGATATGAAGTACCTCTGTAGTAAAATGACTTTGCTTCTTTTAGATATACCCAGATGTGTTA
The DNA here is from genome assembly GCF_019054845.1 of Dipodomys spectabilis. Classification (NCBI taxonomy): domain Eukaryota; kingdom Metazoa; phylum Chordata; class Mammalia; order Rodentia; family Heteromyidae; genus Dipodomys; species Dipodomys spectabilis. The sequence goes on from NW_024870802.1 coordinate 14,179,705, forward strand.
TGGCTGAATCACCTAGAAATTCTATTTTTATTTTTTTGTGGACTGTTCATACCTATTTCAACAGTGGCTATACTAATTTACATTACCATTAGTAGAGTATAAGGGGTAGTCTATTTTTCCCTGCAATTTTGCCAACATTTGTCATTTGTTTCCTTGATGATAGCCAGTATGATTATGGTGAGAATCTCAGTGTAGTTTTGATTTAAATTTCTTTGATTTTTTTTTTTTTTTTTATGTCAGTCGTGGGGCCTGAACTCTGGGCCTGGGCGCTGTTCCTGAGCTCTTCAGCTCAAGGTGAGCACTCAGATCTACCACTTGAGCCACAGAGTCACTTCCGGTTTTCTGGTGGTTAATTGGAGATAAGAATCTCACAGACTTTCCTGCCCCAGCTTTGAACCATGATCCTCAGATCTTAGCCTCTGAGTAGCTAGGATTACAGGTGTGAGCCACCAGTGGCTCTGCCACTTGAGCCACTGCACCACTTCTGGCTTTTTTTTTTTTTTTTTTGCTTATGTGGTGCTGAGAAATTGAACCCAGGGCCTCATGCATGCAAGGCAAGTGCTCTATTTCTTTGATATTTATCCTTGATTATGTTTACTTGCTTCGTTAAATTTATTGATTTGCATACATTGTACGGTTCTTGCACCTGTGGAATAAAATTAACCTGGTCATGATCTTTGGATGTATTGTTGGATTTTACTCTCAAAGATTTTATTGGGGATTTCTTTTGTGTTTATGATCATCAAGAAAATTAGTCCATCATTTTCTTCTTTTATGGTGTCTTTATTGGGGTTTCAAGGTGGCATTCTGGACTGGCTTTGAAACCATTATGTTCCTTTTGATTTCATGAGGGTCATTGATTAGCTCTTCTGTAAAGGTCTGCTAGATTTAGCAAGGAATCTATCCATTCCTGGAGTTTTTCTTTAGTAGATCACATATGTCTAGAAATTTATTTCATCTAGATTTTCAATTTACTAGAACATAAAAATTTCAAAATGTCCTAGTGATCCTCTGGCGTTCAGTTGTATCAGTTGTTATGTCTTATTTTTCATCTCTAATTTTAATGACTCGGAATTTCTCTTTCTTCTATTAGTTTGGCTACTTAGGATTTAACAACCTTATTTATCTTTGGAAAGAATCAGCTCTGTTTTATTGACTCTTGTATCTATTTTTTTAAAATGCTATTTCATTACTTTCAGCTATGAACTTTTTCCTTCAGTTTTGAATTTGACTTGTTCTTGTTTATTTAAAACTTTGTGGTGCATCATTAGGTTGTTTTTCTTTAAGATCATTTTTACTTTTTTAAAATGTGGATGTTCCTAGCTATATACTTCTTTCTTAGAACTGCCTTTGCTGTACTGTGCAGAATCTATTCTGTTGTGTTTACATTTTCATGTGACTCTAGGAATTAAAACCTTTTTCCCCTTTATTTTTCCAATTACCTGCTCATACAAAAGTATATGGTTCAATCTCCATGTGTTTGTATAGCTCCTTTTGATGTTGATTTCTAGTTTTATCCCATTATGATCTAATAGTATAGAGACAATGTCAACATTTTTATCATTAAGTCTTGTTTTATGGACTAACATAAAATCTGGTTAAGTTTAATGCTGTATTCATTAGTTGCTATTTTTGTGTGGGTGATCTACAGAGAGTGGCAGGGGAATGGGAGTCTCTCATTACTATTATCGGGGCATATCTGTCCTTTTATGTCCATAGTTTTTATTTCAAAATGAAATCAATTACACCATCTTTTGATTCGTATATATGTTCAGTCACTATATCTTGATGAATAGTTCTGTTTATGGAGTGAACATCCTTTCTAGATTCTAATTTTGGTTTGTTTTGTTGTATATGAGTATAATCACTCTGGAAGCATTCAGATTTCATTTATGTGGAAGTCATTTTTTTTTGTTTTGTTTTGTTATATTTATTTTTTTATTATGTTATTAAATCCCTTACGTAACAGAATAAGTATTACTGTACTTGCCAAAATGTACATGTCTATTTCTGTTTATTTCTTTTTTTTTTAATTTAATTTTATTTTATTTGAGAACATACTGTACAGAGGGGTTACAATTACATGGGCAGGATAATGCATACATTTCTTACCAAGCATTGCAGCCTCCTCCTTTGTTTACCCTTCACCTCCCTTCCCAGCCTCCCCCCTCCCCCCCACCCAATCATATCCACCCCCTCCACACACCGACATTGTAAAGCTGGTTTTGACATGACATTTTGTACTTCTCATTGTTGCAACAGGTCCACCTGAATCCTTAAACGACTTGTTTGTCCCCATCTCCTCCACATGTTATACTGACATCAAATATAGTGAAAGCGGGGGTTACACTGTGGGGGAGGGACATACAAAGCAACTAAGAAATAATCTTATAAATGTGTTAGAAACACATGCATGAAAGAAACAAAAACATTAAATACATATTTGAGGGTTCGTTTTCCTAACATCACATTCTCTGACTTTTTCCGCTTGACTCATACCTATACTAGATATTGCAAATAAGGGAAACCATGGGACCTATGTTTCTTTGGGCCTGGCTTACTTCACTTAATATAATTTTTCCCAAGCCTTTCCATTTCCTAACAAATGGGGAAATGTCATTCCTTCTGATGGAGGCATAGAATTCCATTGTGTATATATACCACATTTTCTTGATCCATTCATCTACTGAGGGGCATCTGGGTTGGTTCCATATCTTAGCTATGGTAAATAATGCTGCAATAAACATAGTTGTGCTGGTAGCTTTAGTGTGGTCTTTTTTGTAAACATTAGGGTAAATGCCCAAAAGTGGGATTGCTGGGTCATAGGGGAGTTCTATGTGAAGTCTTTTGAGGAACCTCCATACTGCTTTCCAAAGTGGTTGAACAAGTTTACATTCCCACCAACAATGAAGTAAGGTTCCTTTCTGTCCACATCCCCTCCAGCATCTGTTGTTGTTAGAATTCTTGATTTTTGCTGTTCTAACTGGAGTGAGGTGATATCTCAATGTTGTTTTGATTTGCATTTCTTTTATGGCTAGGGATGTTGAACATTTCTTCATGTGTCTATTGGCCATCCTTCTTTGTTCTTCAGAGAAGCTTCTCTTTAAGTCTTTCGCCCACTTACTTATTGGGCAGTTGTTTCTTTGAGGATTTGTTGTTGGGTGGTTTAATTTTTTGAGTTCCAAGTATATTTTAGATATGAGACCCTTGTCCGTTGTATGGCTAGTAAAGATCTTCTCCCAATCCGTGGGCTTTCTATTGATCTTGCTAGCTATGTCATTTGCCCTGCAGAAGCTCTGCAACCTTATGCAATCCCATTTGTCCAACCTTTCTTTGATTTGTTGTGTTTCCGGGTCTCTATTCAGAAAATTTCGGCCTGAGCCAAGGAGACCTAGGGTTTCTCCTATTCCATCCTGTACTGTTTTCAGAGTGTCTGCTTTGAGTTCAAGGTCTTTGATCCATTTGGAGTTGATTCTGGTGCAGGGTGATATATAGTTTTCTACATGTAGTTAACCAGTTTTGCCAGCACATTTACTGAAGAGGCTGTCTGTCTTCCATTCTATTGTTTTAGCTCCCTTATCGAAGATTAGATGGCTATAGGTCTGTAGGTTCATTTCTGGGTTTTCAATTCTATTCCATTGGTCCTGAGGTCTGTTCTTATGCCAATACCAAGCTGTTTTGATTACTATGGCTTTATAGTAGAGTTTGAAATTTGGTATTGATATTCCTCCAGCAGTGTTCTTTCCGTTGAGGAGCGTTTTTGCTATTCGGGGTCTTTTATTGTTCCATATGAATTTTTGGATTGCCTCTTCTATTTCCTTGAAGAATGAGGGTGGAATTTTGATAGGTATTGCGTTGAATTTGTAGATAGCCTTGGGAAGTATTGCCATTTTCACGATGTTAATCTTTCCAATCCAGGAGCATGGGAGGTTTTGCCATTTTTTAAGTTCTGTGTTGATTGATTTCCTTTTTCAAGATTTTAAAGTTTTCATCATAGAGGTCCTTCACTTCTTGAGTTAAGTTAATTCCTAGGTATTTTATTTTTTGTGGGGCTATTACAAATGGAGTTGCTTTCCTAATTTCAGCCACACTTTTCTCATTGTTGGCATACAGAAAAGCCATTGAGTTTTGGGGGTTAATTTTATAACCTGCTACTTTGCCAAAGTTTTGAATCAACTTGAGTAATTTGGGAGTGGAGTCCATGGGATTCTTTAAATACAAGATCATATCATCTGCAAAGAGGGAGAGTTTTATTTCTTCTTTCCCTATTTGGATCCCCTTTATGTCTGTATCTTGTCTTATTGCTGTAGCTAGGCATTCTAATACTAGATTGAAGAGAAGTGGAGAGAGTGGCCATCCTTGTCTTGTTCCTGAGTTAAGAGGAAATGGCTTTAGTTTTTCACCATTGAGTATAATGCTGGCTGTAGGTTTGTCATATACGGCCTTTATTGTATTAAGGAATGTTCCATGGATTCCTAATTTTGTGGAAGTCATTTTTATCCTTTCATTTCAGTTGGTATGTCTTTGCTTGTGTTTTCAATGAGGAAAGAGTTGTACCTTGTGGTGTGTGTGTGTGTGTTTTAAAGCCAATCAGCCAACTTGTGTCTTTTAATTAGAGAATTAATACCCTTGATATTTAGTGTTATTTTTTTATTTTTATTTTTTTTTTTGAGTCAGTCATGGAACCTGAACTCTGGGCCTGGGCATTGTCCCTCAGCTCTTTAGCTCAAGGCCAGTGCTCTGCTACTTGAGCCACAACGCCACTTCTGGCTTTTAAAAAATTTTTATTTCTTATGTGGTGCTGAGGAATTGAACCCAGGGCCTTATGCATGCAAGGCAAGTGCTCTACCACTGAGTCACTTTCCCAGCTCCTGATATTTAGTGTTATTAACAAGAAGCAGGTGCCAATTCTTGTCATTTTGTTGTTTTACCTTAGCTTATTTGGGATAATCTATATTCCTGCCTCTCTTTTATTTGTCTTAGATATTTGATGATTTGCTGAATTGTTAATACTTCATTCTTCCCTAATTCATTCTGCTTGTTTAGTCTCCTGGTGAGATTTACTCCTTTCCTCCTCCTTATCATTGTGCTTTCCTCTCTTCTTCTCTGTATAGGGTTCCTTTGTGCCACATTCCACATTTTCTTTTTGGTGTTACTGTATATAACTTATTTAGCTGACTGTTTTCTATCGATACACTTAATGTAGACATTAGTTTTTCCTTCCTAAATCATAGACGTCAATGGTGTCAGAACAGTTATTTATTTTTGTTGCTCTTTTGTCTAAAATTCTTTTGCTAACTATGCAAGACCTGAACATTCTATAGAAGTATAAAAAAGCAGCTTGATACCAGTGTGAAAGTAAGAGGGAAGTGGCAGACTGCAAAGTGTTTGTACACTGTACCTCTTCTTGCTCGCTTCAGTGATTCACAAAATCATCCCATACTGAAAGAACAAAGCCCTTTCTCCAGTAGTATATGAACAAGAGCAGGAGAAACCCTGATTGGGTAACTCTCAGAGTAGCAGCCCTCCCTTGGACATGAGAGATCTGGATGGGAGGTAAACTTGAAAACAGGCCCAATATCCACATACACATCTGAAGCTAGCTAGGTTCTCGGGCAGGAGGTAGAGGAAATAACCTTCGTAGTCCCTAGTATTCAAAGTTATATTATTTTTCTCTATGGAAAATGGCAAAAAATAGTTAAGAAAATACCCTTAAGAGGTAAATAAGTCCTGTAGAGATTAAGCTAAGCCAGAGAATGTATGAGTTGAACACTTAATGATGAGAGAGAGAGAAAGAGAGAAGAGAGAAGGGGAGGGGCGAAGAGAGAGCACTTAAAAAAAAAAGAAATCTCCAAAGAAGTTGGAGGTGAACAGAGGAACTTATAGGATGTACCACAGAGTTGGGGATCCCTTAGGGTAATGATTTCTGTGTCTATTTAGTTTGGTGAAAGTGTTGGTAGTATATATTATTATTTTGGGATCAAATGACACTTTTATGTGTATATGTTTCTTAGATGTTTTTGCTCCCTACTCTTTCCTTTTTTTGTAGATATTGTTCGAAGTGATGTTGCCCTGGATAAACAGAAAGGCTGTAAAATTGCACAACATCCTGATATTATGCTGGAGCTTCAAAGAGAGAAGGCAGCACAGATGCATCTGGTTCTTCTAAAGGAGCAATTTTCCAACACATACAGCAATCTCATATTAACAGGTAAGGCTACTGGCGTCGGCTAGGTTCTTCCAGCATTATATCTTGATGAATGCTCTCAATCAGCACGTTGGGATTGGGGAATCCTTGTGTGGGGTCCAGATAAACCCACATTTGTATTTCTCCACCCAACTCTATCATACCTTTAATTATGATTACACTCCTCTTTCCTGTAACAAATATTTCCTGTAGTTTACAGATGTATTTTGGCTGGAAGTTATGGGCGATTGATTCAGCATGTGTTTTCTCAAAGACAGACCCAATGAAAACCTAATGAATTCTTGTAAAACTATGACTTTCTAGACATGTGCCAGTAGATTTGAGAGGATTACTAAATTTGGTATCTTTTCAGAAGCGGCGATTTTCCTCTTTCTGTGTATGCCCTTTCTATGAACCCAGTGAATATAAAGATGAAATGTAAAATAGATAATGATCTTCAGGCAGAGCTGATAATGTTCTATTCCTGATGATGTCTGAAAATATCCTGGGAATTTGATTTTCTTTTTAGGAGCAAATAGACCATGAGACTGTGCTCTTCTCCCTTCTACCCCTGCTTCTGGAAGGAAAGTAAATGGTGTGTCAGATAAAGAAGGAGAAACAACTTTTTTTTTGCAGGGCTACCTGCAAACTTTCTTAGTGAACAGCCTGTGAAGTGCACATGCTCTTTTGGTGAGGGTTTGGGAAAGATTCTAATCACAGATTCTCATGTGAGAGTCACATAGGCCTTGAAATAACCAAGAGGGGAGTGCAAATGACCTTCATTTTTTAAAAAGAACATGCAAGCAGGTCTGCATCTTGCTCTGAATGTATTTTGTTGTTGTTGTTGGTGGTGGTGGGGCTTAAACTCACAGCCTCATTACTATCCTTGAGCTCTTCTGTGCAAGGCTAGCACTCTACCACTCTGAGCCACAGCACTACTTCCATTTTCTGGTGGTAAATTGGAGATAAGAATCTCAAGGACTTTCCTGCCTGGGCTGGCTTTGAACCATGATCTTTAGATCTCACCCTCCTGAGTACCTTAGGATTACAGGTGTGAGTCACTGGTGCCCAACTCTTAAGGCATTTTTAACAAGTCACAGTATGTTTTCTCTTGTTTATGAATATGTAAAAAAAGAAGAAAAGATGGCATATCTAACAGGCAATGAACATCTCATACTTATTTTTGTGAACTCTAAGTTAGAAAAATTTTAACATTAAAAAAAATAGCCTTCCTCTGACATGTCACCAGGAATTGCTGAGTGGCAACGAGATTGATTTGCTTTTGAAAAGCTTGACTTTTCTAACTTTTCAGCTTGTACCTGGTAGAAAATCCAACAGTATGAGATGAAAGCCAGATTTAAAATGTGTCTTTGTTGGGCGGAGAAGAGGATTAAGGACAGGCCTCTGCTTTTATTTTATTTTATTTTCTCTCTGAGAGGGAATTAATGAGGGAAAACTTAAAAGTTATTTATGGCCAATGCATGAGTTTCCTTAACTTGGTTAGTGAAACAAAACTTGGTTTCATGTACATGTTTGGAAGACTGTATATTTTTCTCCAGTTTTTTTTAAAAGCCTATCTCAAATGTGTACGCACACACACACACACACACACACACACACACACACGCACGCACACACACACACGCACGCACACACACACGTCATTTTCCAATTCACTGTTTGGATATGAAATATTTTTATCCCATCCATATTCTAATATTTTTAGACTTGTATTAGAGAGGTCATAGCCTGTGTTCTTTAATGTTGCATATGAAGGGCTTAGGGTAATTCTAACCCTAAATTGTGAATCCAGATGATGGCCTGAAGGCATATTATCTTTGAAAACACAAGTGTTTCATTGAGTTCAATGGAATCTTTTCTAATTCTCAGTAACATAATCCCCTTGGATGTTTATTCACAGTTCAAACTGTTGGAATCAACATTGTCAACTTTTCCCCTGACAACTTGCTTACTTTCCACTAAACAAACTTACTCTAGAGAAGAGCCTCTTTCCTGCCCTTCCTTCTCCCAAGCTCCTTCAAAGAGTCCTCAGGCATTTTCCACATTTTTCATTCAGATGCCTGTGCAGCGGTGGTACCTTGCAGCAGACAGAACATTTGGTGTGCCCTAGTCTGTTTATACGAAAGTTCAAAAGGTTTTGGTTCCAGGTGTTGGGTAGAGATGGAGTCATTTTAGTTTAGCACCGATGGTAAAAACTATTTTAATATCCTTTAACTAAGTCTTTGATTTTACACAGTGTAGTTTTCTAATTGTTATGAAGTTTAATCCTTGATTTCTTGTATAAATCTTGAGAACATGGTCTCCAGACAGCTAAACATAATATTTAAACATAACTAAACTAGGTTTTGTAAATATTTCCCTTTTCAGTGATGAATGCATGTTGGTAAGGAGGGAGAGGTGGAAGGGGCAGAGATCTCTCAAACGAAGTGACTTTCTTTACCAACACAGCCAAAACGCCTACTCTAGGAATTCTGTTTGGTGATATACCACTTATTTTTGTATAACACTGGCATAATGTATGAAGTATTTGTGACAAAGGTATTCATCTTGTAATCTGATGAGAAAATGGGGCCACTAAAATCTCAGAAGGAGAGAGAACCTTTGCAAAGATTCTCCCACTCTTCCCAATTATTTGTAGTCTCATGCATATGGATGGACAGAAATGTATAAGAATTGTTTCCTGGTAAGTTAGTAGTATATATTTTTTAAGATGGGACATTCAAGATCCCAGTATGATAAAAGAATAAAAAGTCATGTGTTTGAAATGTCAGATGAGTATATTTTTCACCTCACAAACAAATTCTCATCTTCAGGTCAGCTGGTCAGATGATTAACTCTCCAGTTTCTGCTACTGACATTCCCTTTTAATAGTTACCTCTTATGAGTCAGTCAATAATTTCTTTTAAATAGCAAATGCTGAAGGTCTTCTATTTCAAAAAACCTTCGTAATTATTCATGATATCCTGGTTAATAGAAACTAATATAAAACACCCTTTAATATGTATATGCGGTTGAAGAAGTTTCCATTGCATTGAATTTTTAGCAAAGGGAATTATTTTCCTGCTTTTTTGGGGCATGATTTTAAACTTGTCTTACTGTTCTCATGTGAACAATTTATATAATATTGCAAATGATCCAGTAACCACTAAGGTTATTGGAAAGTGATAGAATAGATCCAGTAGGGTATCAGTGATGGATTATTTTAAACAGTGATGAGTTGTCTGCTATACTTTTCACACTAACTTGCTGACATGGGTATGGATACTTGTTCTGTAGTTTCCTGAGCATGACAGTTGTTAACTGTACTTGTTCCGAGGGAATGACAAATGAGAGGGAGAATTGGGGAGGAGCCTTTAAGAAAGAACAGGGATCAGATGGTCTTAAACTTCTTTGTACTCTCATAGTTCTTAATATAGCAGCGCTGTATAAGCTTGTTGAAAATGCTCTGTTATATACACAGTGAATTTACCTGAAGACTTCTCTGTGAGGGATCATATCGACCTGTTCTAAATGACGTTTACGTGTTCAGCTTTAGTTATTTGTCTCCCCTCCTTTTGAAGGTGTAAACTGAACATTTCTCATGGATCCCTGCCCTGTAATCAAATGACAAATGCAAATATTGTCAGTCTTAAGAGGAAATAAATTTTCTAGACTTTGTTCAGAACACAAACTCCTGGAAGGCAAAGAATGCCCTATTTTCGAGCATTCTGGGTAATACGTAAAGTATAGTGAGTAATGCTGAAATGAGGTCAAGTTTTAAGAAAGCTATTTGTGCTATGAAGTCATCTAGGAACCCTTTGCATCCAGGTAGCTTGAAATTTATAAATGTTTGAAATTATAAATGCCAAACCATTTTAGTTTTTTTGTGTGCCAGTATTGGGACTTGAACTCATGGTCTCGCATTCTTGCTTGGCTCTTTTTGCCCAAGGCTAGCAACTGTATCATTGGAACCATATCCCCACTTCTGGCCTTTTGCTGCTTAATTGGAGATAAGAGTCTCTTGGGTTTGTCTTCTTGGGCTGGCTTTGAGCCTTGATTCTCAGATCTCAGCCTCCTGAGCAGCTAAGATTACAGGCTGCTAAGATTACGCCCTGCACAATCCAGTCTTTCTAAGTTCTCTTGTGATGTTTTTGGCTGCCATCTTTTGCTTTTACCACTTCCTTTATTCATGATGCTTTGAACTACAGAGGGGTTCCCACGGTTGGTTTCTGTGTTACTGTAGCCAATGAATGGAGCAAAGGATTATACTTCCCCATATGGCCCATTCTGCTAATTTCAATTGAGCAAAAGATCTTAAATCAGTGGAACAACAACCACTCCTGCATTTCCCAGAAATCATAATAATGCCCAGGGAATGATTTTTAGGTTAGCATGAGCCTTAGTCACTGGTCAAACACAAAAGGTTATAACTGATTATAGTTCTTATTCTGTAGCACCTTTCTTGATCATCTCAATTTAGAGATTTAGAGACCTTTTTTATTTCCACTATTACTTAACAATTGTCTATTAATTTGGCAATTTAGTGGAAGCTTAAAATAATTTCTGACAAAGTTGGGTGCTGTTGACTCATGCCTGTAATTCTAGCTACTCAGGAGGCTAAGATCTGAGGATTGTGGTTTGGAGCCAGCCTGGGCAGGAAAGCCCACAGACTCTTATCTCCAAGTCAATCACCAAAAAGCAGAGAGTGGAACTGGGGCTCCAGGGGCAGAATAGGGCTATGGCTAACGTGGTAGAGGGCTAGCCTTGAGCACAAAATCTCAGTGATAGTGCCCAGGCCCTGAGTTCAAACCCCAGAATAAGTATACACACATGAAATTCTGCCTGCCTATTGATTTTAGTTGTCTCAAAATTAATTTTGTTAGTGGTTCATAAAACATTCCTTAGCACGCATGCGTGTGCGTGCACATGCGTGTTTATAGCTTATCAATGCTATTGCTTTTGAGATCTTAGAAGATCCATTTTACTTTCTACCTAATCATTCCTCTATCCATACATAGTTCTCTGCTCATGAGAATCAATGATAAACTTACCAGTATAATCTGTCCCATTAAATACTCCATATTTTCTTCCATATGCTTGGGGTAACCTCATTTCCTTCATTAGCCAAGGTCTTTTACCTCTTTTAGAGGTAGTTACCTCTAAGACCTTTTATATAGTAGCAATGTGTATTATGTTAGTACAAGGGGACAAGCAAACACTGACTTTGTGGACATTTTGCTTTGTGGAAGAATGTATATTTCTCTCAGTGTGAGTCCAAGTTGGTGTGATTTGTATGAATACCACCCCCAGATTGCAGAGTTTTTAGCATCAGTTATTTTTTTTCTCTCCATGGTGTTTAGTACTAAATTTACTCCAAAAAAGTGGTAAAATAATGTTTGGAAATAAACCTGAAAAGTGATTAGCCTACAACTTTGTATAATACTTGTTTGCATGTTTATTAATATGCTGCAGAGGAATGTAGACTATTTTACTGTAGATTTTTCTAGAGGTTAGAGATGTGTCACATGAATGTATGTATATTCTAAACTGGGGCTTCAACTTCAAACATAAAATAGTATTCTATTTGAAACACTTCCAGATTAGTCTAACCACTAGAAAGCTAGAAGCCAACAGTATAAAAATGTGTATATATATATATACAGGTGTGTGTATGTATTCACATGTATATATTTATATATGCAAATAAATATGCATATAGGCATTCAGGAATCTACATACATGTAGAAGTGTATGTACTCTGTACATTGGCTTGTGTGATTGTAGAGGCTAAGATGTCCCCATCAGGCTTCTCTGTAAGCTGGAGACTCTGGGATCCTGACAGTGTGGCTTAGTTCAGGTCTAGAAGCCTCATAACCATGGACACCAATAGTGTAATTTGCATTCTGGAGCCAAAGCCCTTATGGCTGTAGGGCTGCTGGTAAAAGTCCCAATTCCAGTGGCTGTTGAGGGTGTAGCTCTGACATCCCAAATGAATGTCCTAGCTCCAGAAGAGTCAGACAAAATTCCACCCCTTTTTTTGGGTCAGTCATGGGGCTTGAACTCTGGGCCTGGGTGCTGTCCCTCAGCTCTTCAGCTCAAGGAGAGGACTCTACCACTTGAGCCACAGCGCCACTTCTGATTTCCAGGTGGTTTATTGGAGATAGGAGTCTCATGGACTTTCCTGCCCGGGCTGGCTTTGAACTGCGATCCTCAGATCTCAGCCTCCTGAGTAGCTAGGATTTCAGGAGTGAGCCACCAGTGCCCGGCCAAAATTGCCTTTTCCTTGCTTTGTTGTTGTTGTTCTTTTGGGTCCTCAGCCAACTGGAAGGTGCCTGAGCATGTGGAAAGTAGACCTTCTCAGGTCAGCTTGGACTTTCCTGCCAATCTCTTCTGGAAAAACACAGACACAGACACACAGACACACAGACACACAGACACACAGACACACACACACACACACACATACACAGAGTAAGGCTTTTCTCATTCTTTAGTAACCTTTAATACAATCAAATTGACACCTCATGCTAACCATCATACCCTCCATGATGGGATGTATCTTAGAGATCCATGAAATCTCTGTATTAATCCCTTCTTTGGAAGCAAGCCAAAATAATAAGCACACCTGATGGGAATTGATGCCTTCAAAGTAACGTACACATACATTCAGCCTCTTTTAATTCAGGATTGTGTTCTGAATCCAGACTTCTTGAATAGGAATTCATTTTTTTTTTTTAATTTTTTTTTCTTTTTTTTTTGGGTCCGGTCGTGGGGCCTGAACTCTGGGCCTGGGCCCTGTCCCTCAGCTCTTCAGCTCAAGGTTAGCGCTCTACCACTTGAGCCACAATGCCACTTGTGGCTTTTTTCTTTTTGCTTATGTGGTGCTGAGGAATCGAACCCAGGGCCTCATGCATGCAAGGCAAGCACTCTACCACTGAGCCACCTTCCCAGCCCCTTGAATAGGAATTAATTTTAAAATCTAGTTCCATGTAAGTGAAGTTCCAAAATTTTTATCCAGAACAGTGGTTCTCACATTTGGGAGGGTAAGGATTTATTAGAGAACAGGCGTTATTTTCTGTGATGATGAGGTTTAAAAAGCTGCTCATTTAGCCAGGTGCCAGTGGTTTATGCCTGTAATCTCAGTTATTCAGGAGGCTGAGATCTAAGGACCTCAGTTTGAAGCTAGCCTGGGCAGAAAAGTCCCCATGAGACTCTTATCTCTGATTATCCATTCAAAAACGGGAAGTGTCACTGTAGCTCAAAGTGGTAGAGCGGTAGCCTTGAGCAATTATCAGATTCCTTAGTTATCTTGATAGTTTATTTCTGTATCTTCTTTTCTCACAAGTAGAATCTATAAGGGAAAGAAAACTAGAACGCTAGGATCCAAGCTCTTCTATGCTGAATATTTAATTTGACATAGAGAATTGTGTGATCATATGGCTAGTCCTACAAGGTAGGTGATCTTCTTTCTCTTTGCTATAGGGAAAAAAATGTCACTCAAAGCACTGATAGCTCTAATTTTATCTGAGAAAGTATTTTCCTGTTAGAAATTAACTCTCCTTCCCAGTTGTAAAAGTAATGCATTCTCATTGGAGAAAGTTAAGAAATTGTCTTTGTGTAGATATAACAAATACACCCAGTCTTATGTACCTTCAGAAGATGTGCCTTCATACCCATAGATATAACCAACTATTGATTGAAAACGTTGTTAAAAAGTTGTGTCTATCTGTAGTTAACATGTACAGACTACTTTCTGGTTGTTAGTCCTAAATAATGTAGCTGCTATTTACATAGCATTTATATTGTGTCAGGCATTGCTATTGTAACAAAATTCTTGATACAAGGTACTAATAAAGGAAAGAATGTCTCTTCCAGTCCTACAATAAGAGCCATGTTCATGCTGCCATTTTATGACTGTAGCCCAGGGTAAGTGTAGCTTCATGTGTTTGTGGATGATTTACGTGTCCTCTTTGTAAATTATTTATAGATATTCTTTGCCTTTAAAAATTGGGATATTGATCTTTTTCTTACTAGTTTGTGATTGCTCCGTATGAATTAGGAATGCTAAATCTTTGTTGGAGGTATTTGAAACCATTTTCTTCCCTAGAAAATGCTTATTTTTTTGACTATGTCCAATGTTTAGCTATAACTGGAATTTACATTTACACATAGTAGTGTGATGTAAGTATATAATATTGTTTTATTCCAAGTGACTGGATAGCTTTGTTTATACTACTTTATAATATCCTTTTGCTACTAAATTAACATGCCATAAAGTGCTTTATAATTTACTCCCACATCTATTTTGCCTTACTTCCCATATCTTTCTTACTGAATTTGTTCTCTCATATTCTATATTTTTACATTGCGAGTGTATTTTCCTTTTTATAACTTTTCTTTCCAGAGTAGAGACAAGCTGTATGTTTAGTCTTTGGCATTTATAGCACAGAATAAGGTTTTGCAGTGATGTTTGGTGGCTCTCGTGTGTGTGTGTGTGTGTGTGTGTGTGTGTGTATGTGTATGAGTGTGTGTATGTGTGTGTGTGAGTGAGTGAGTGTGAGTGTGAGTGTGTGTGTGTATGTGTGTGAGTGTGAGTGTGTGAGAGTGTGTGTGAGTGTGTGTGAGTGTGTGTGAGTGTGTGTGTGTGTGTAAGCTACTCAAGGATGTGGCCCATTGTCCCCAAATCACAGGCAGGCCTGCCTGCATTCTAGATCTCCTTATCACACACATATCCTTTTGTTCTCCAGTTTTTCTCTCCCCATCTCCCTGACACATCCCATCATCTGTGGAATCTGGAAGCAAGCCAGTAATTCTTTTCTTTCTAATTAGTGAGTCTGGCTCTAATCTTCTATCTCTCACAGGAAACTTTTTATCTGCACTATTCCCTAGCAGTCAAACTACTGGCTTGCAACTGTGAGAGACCTGAGCTTAGCAGGTTGGGAGCAGGGATTATTCTAGATAGGGCAGTCAGGGAAGGTCTCTCTTGGTCAAGACTTTCCTGGTGCATAATAATTATAAGTCTCAGCAACCCTGATACTGATAAGTGGGTAGTAATATTTACATTTCTTTTGCCATGGGGTCATTTTGGGGTATCATCATCTTAGAGAGCATGAGAACCACAGGAATAACATTCTGTTCTCATATTTGAAGAGAAAATGGATATGAAAATATTTCATAAATGTTAAGGAGATGAAGGACTCAACAGTCCTAGGTGATTCACTAAGGGATATATATTTAAAAACTCTCTAGTTTCTATTTAATCCAAAGCAAGCCTGAGATCTAGATTTCTGTTCCCAGTCGATGAAAGCTTTGTCTTTATGAATTCCAGAATGAACTTGTTTGTAGATGATGGTTATTTCTTGCCTTTCACCTTCATTTTGTAGAAGACAGAAGAGAGCCCTTTGACTTTGTTGTAACATCAGCGGTCCTGTTTTCTCAGGCTGAGTAGTTTCTGACCTATTCCTTCATTTAGGCATATCACATCAAAACATAATTTAATAAAAGCAGTGAGTTAACTGGAGACAGCTCTCTTCAGGTCTGGCTGAATGCACGGGTGGCTGAATTTTAGTGTATTTAGGTCATTTGTACAAGGGCAGGAGAAGGCAGAAAAGCATACAAGGAGGTATGCAGGAAAATCCACCCAGCAGGGGAGGTTTGTTCATTATTATTCAGTCTCTGAAGATTTCTGGTTTTATAGATTTCTCATTTATTCTGAGAATCGAGTGGAAATTTTTATAATTCATTAGTTTATTTCAAGTGTATTTGTACACATTGCGGTTCACATTGCTCAGCTAAATAGATTTAAAGGGATTTTGAAAAGAAATTGGATTAAATATAATACTAATAAATCTCAGCACAAAGGAAGGCGTAGAAAATTTCAAAACTGAGAATTTGTCTTTTTATTTGAACTCTTTGTCAGGCACATAATGAGGTAAAAAATAATCCAACAAGGAGCTCACCCCCCCTCCCCTGCCAAAAAAGCCTAAATTATCAAAGACTGTTTGAAATTTGGATTTTCATATGTTCTTCATGTTTCATATTTTCTTAATGAGTTTTACTGAAAGTTAATGTAATTTCTGCCACATAATTATTAATACTATTTGAAAAATATGAACAAAAGATTTCTGAACCTATAAAAATAAAACAAAAACTTGAAAAAGTTGCTTGTTAGCTGATTAATTAAAAATTTCAAACTTCGACTTGTTTATAATACATCTAAATTAAACATTACCACAGTAGTAAGTACATGTGTGTTACACAAACATATATTTACGGAAAGTACATATCATATATGTGTGTGTTTCTGTGCATGCATATATAGATACAGGAATGATGCATGTTCAAAAATAAGTATGATTAGTAAGATTTGAAGACCAACAATAACCTGTGAAGTTCTTTGTTCTTTCAAATAGATTTGAGCAGGAACATTGGGATTAAACACTAAGTTTTTACTCTGTACTTACCATAGACTAGTTGGGTGGATCTTGGGTTTACTTAATTTCACTCCTGTTTATAAAATAGCCAGGTGCTTGTGGCTCATGCCTGCAATCCTAACTATTCAGGAGCATCACAGCCTGGGAAGAAAAGTCTGTGAGACTCTTATCTCCAATTAACAACGAAAAGCTTGAAGTGGAGCTGTGGTTCAAGTGGTTCAGCTTTGAACACAAAAGCTCAGGGACAAAACAAAACAGTGAGAACATTTTTGAGGATGAGATGATAGAATATTGTCAAGTGCTTAATACAAAGCCCTACATCCCATGAGTGAAATCTATTATGATTGTAGTAATTACTGAATTATTACTAGAGATGCAGCTCAGCTTTTAAGACCTCTTCCATCCATTAGCTATGTTTCAGATGCTATCATGATTCAAAGTGAACATGAGCTAAGTGAATCCTGAAAGAAGTTGTCTTTAAGTTTTATGATTGTCACACCTGTTTTCCATGTATCTGTGTATATGTATGTGTTTGTCTGCGGCAGGATCTAGAATTCGGAGGAAGTTATTACAGAGAGCATTGCAGTGCACCTAACCCTATACTTCTCCAGATCGATTTCAGTCATTTGTTAGGGTTCCAAAGAAGCGCAATGCAGCCAGACTACAATTCCTTTAGTCTTTTGCTGGTTTCCTTTGAATGTATTGATGTCATCTGTTCCTTTTCTTAGTGCTACACACACGTATCAACAGATCTTCTGACAAAGCTTCACCCATAATCTAGACAAAGGTGGAGGTATGGTGGTAGTAGGAAGTGATAAATTGTACTACATGGCAAGGGAAAATAAATTTCTCTTGATTTAGAATAGCAACTTTATTCTCCTGTGGCTTATGTTATAAACTATTTTTGTAAGTGATTACAATCTTCCTGCAGCAGGGAGACATTTTGGTTGAGAGAGCAGAATTTCAGCTTTGTGTTTGTGTCACATGTGTCCTGCAGAAGCCTTAGTTTATGTCTTGGCGAGCATAAACTTGAAATACGGATATCTTCCTTTTTTCAGTGTGAATTCAACTTGTATTTATTGGGCTGCACACAAGGACTATGTAAATAGGACTTGATTTAGTCCCTGCCTTCTCTGAAATTATAGTTCAATGGGAGATTAGTATGTAATTGTAACTCACTGTGATTCTGGCTATACTAGAAAAACAGGAGTTAGAGCTGATGACAGGAGTTAGAGGAGTCTTCAAGAAATGGTGTTAAAAGTTTTCTACATTTAAATTAAAATTCTGGTTAGCAGCTATTTTGGTTCCTTTTTTATTGTCAAGGTGATGTATAGAGGGGGTTATAGTTATATAAGTAAGGTTGTTTCTGAAGCCTTCAAATATAAACAGTCACTTATCGGCAATAACATGCCATTTTGGAGATGCTAGGTTTAGTGGTACTACGTAGGCATCAGTAATGGTAATTTGGCCATAGAATTGTTGAGCAATTTAGAGGGTGCTGACTTCTTTCTTGTTCTTGTTCTTAATATCTCTTTTTTTCTTAATATCTTAATATATAAGGGTCTTTCCATTATCTGCTTTTACAGTTTAGCCCTAGATGAGTCTCCATGACCATCAGGCAAATTCAGGTCAGCATATGACAGATGGATGTGCTACTTCCCAAGGTAGGGACAAGGTGCTGGGGGACCCAGAGCAAGTCTCCAGAGGATCAAGAAGAGCTTTACTGAGAGGATGTCTTACTTCAATCTTGAAGGGATAATATAAATTGGAAAGTGTGTGAAGGAATTTGATTAAAATGAGTCCTATACTTGGTCCTTTGTAGCCTCTTAAGACTTTTAAGACCCTTATAGTAAAGGAGTCACTTAAATTTTTTGATCCAGTCATGGGGCTTGAACACAGGGCTTTTTCCACTCAAAGCTCTACCACTTTGAGCCACAGGGCCACTTCTGGTTTTCTGATGGATAATTGGCATCGCACAGACTTTTCTGCCCAGGCTGCCTTTGAACCATGATCTTCAGATCTCAGTGTCTGAATAGCTAGGAAATACAGGTGTGAGCCACCAGTGCCTGGCTACAAGTTTTAAGTAGAATTGTTTATCTAGGTGATACTATAAATCAGCCATGAACTCTTGGAGGAAAAATACTTCTTAATATAAGGAGATACTGTATAACTGTGTTTTCTCTCTAAATAGTGTCTTTTTTTCTATTCTTCCTGGGTCATCACCGGTTATTTTTTTGGTATACTTTCTTTTATATTTTTTTCCCCGAGACTGTTGGTCTGATGTTATGAAATACCTGGCTTGTCTTCCCCCACCCTCTTATCTTTGAGAGCACAATAAACTTTCTGTAGACTATCAAAAGCTCTGCTTCAGGTTGGTTTTCCAACTGTCTAGTTTTTTGTTGTTTCTTTGCTTTCAGCTGTTTCCTTTCTTGAACCTCAAAATGACACTATCTTCTTTTAACAGTACAGTAGCTCTGAACTGTCTTTTGAAGAGGAGCCATGCAGACATTGTCTATTTTAGCTGTTTTCAGTTCCTTCATTGAGAGAAGAAAATAGCCTATTTTGTTTTAAGGAGTTAGATGTATATTTTTATATCCTGTTTGAAAAATAGAAACAGATTTAGGCTGCCAAAAGGACTCCTTACATTTACAACTGTCTTACTTTGTAGTGGAATATTAGTGTTTTCAGAAAGCAAATGGAATGTCTCCTTAGAATGACCAGTCCAGGTGATACTTAGTATTTGCTTAGTTCTTCTTTCTCATTCCATGAAAACCAACTTTACTAACTTAGCATATTCCTGGGAGGGACATGTTGGATGTTCACTTAGTTTATGAACTTCCATAAAAACTCTAATAAGATGCCATTGGCATTCTGAGTAGTCTTCTTTCAGTCCATTATTTGTTAGTTTAAAAAAATCACTGTTGGGGCTGGGAAGGTGGCTCAGTGGTAGAGCACTTGCCTTGCATGCCTGAGGCCCTGAGTTCGATTCCCCAGCACCACATAAGCAGAAAGAAAAAAAAGCTGGAAGTGGCGCTGTGGCTCAAGTGGTAGAGCGCTAGCCTTGAGCTGAAGAGCTGAGGGACAGCGCCCAGGCCCAGAGTGCAGGCCCCACGACTGGACACAAGAAAAAAAAAAATCACTGTTTAGAAGGTATATGACTAGGTGCCATAGAGAAAAAAAATCGTATATAGCATCATATTACAAATCCATCAAGGAATTTATCCATTCAGTAGACCAGAGCCCTCAGAACTAATCACTTCTGAGAACCCCTTCAGCTGGCACACAAAGCTCTAATAAATGAGATTGGGGGGGGGGAATTTCATATCTAAGCCATAACATTCTCCTCCTGGCCCCTAAAAATCTCATAATGCAAAATTAATTTTGTCATCTGAAAGAATTCTCATAATCTTAACAAAGCTAGCATTGCCCCAAAGTTCAGTTTCAAAGTCTCTCCAGAGACTCAAGATAAACTCTTAGCCATGAGCCTCTATAGAATAAAAAGCAAGTTACCTACTTCCAAGATATCAAATATATATTCTTGACTTTCAGAGTAGCTCCAAATATATAGTGTTAAAGGGCTATGTGAAAATAAATGTCAGGGGCTGGGAAGGTGGCTCAGTGGTAGAGCGCTTGCCTTGCATGCATGAGGCCCTGGGTTCGATTCCTCAGGACCACATAAGCAAAAAGAAAAAAAAAGCCGGAAGTGGCACTGTGGCTCAAGTGGTAGAGCACTAGCCTTGAGCTGAAGAGCTGAGGGACAGTGCCCAGGCCCCACAACTGACAAAGAAAATAAATGTCAATGTAACCTATCATTCACAATAGGGAATGGAGCAGAGTGTGTCACTGGACATGTTTAGGAGACTCTGCGTACTCTGTGTATGTGTGTGTGTGTGTGTGTGTGTGTGTATGTATTTAGTCTAACAGAAAATTGGGCCAGAATCACATTAAGTAGTGGCTGTGACTTTAAAGAAATATTATTTATAGGTAGATGTAACTGTGAGTATTCTAGAAATAGTCATGGACTTTTGAGTCTGAAGACCTGGGCATAGTGTTTGCTCTGCAGGTGGCTAGTTAGTCATTCTGGACAATGAACAATGCTATTTATTTTTATTTCACCAGGTTCAGGTTAAAGGGGGTTAGGGAGTGTACTTCTCTGTACTTCATGGTAGGAGTTTATAAGTTTGGTTGTAGCTCTGGGTTTTGTTGGCCGCATAAAAGGAGGTTTTATGCAGCATTTTAAAAAACTTGGATCTCTTTTTCTAATTTTTATGGAACATGATTATGAGAAAGTGCTCAGGGAGCTACGCTCTATATCTATATCAATATAGAAATATAGATATATAGATTATATAGATAAAACACTGGTTTTAGAAAGTTTGTTTATATTTGATAATGTTAATGTAAGTTCTTTAAAGTATTTTTTTTCCTATCCTATTCATTTAATTATTGGTTCATGTATTTCTCATTTAAGCAATTATAATTAAAGCTGATTTAGCATTTGTAGATAATTGAGTTCATACTTATGAAAGGAGGGCATTCTGATGATGAGCTACGGTGCTGGGAAAGTTGTGATAGAACTTTTCAGATGCTCTATATTCTTTTTGGTTATCTTCTGCGTTCACTCTGAACATATTTCTTGGGGGTCTACTCTGTCAGCCACAATGTTAATTGCTGCAGAACCTAAATCTTATTAAATTTGATGGTTAATTGGTAGAAAGATCTATATAACTTTGTTGCATTTACTCTTTGGGGCAGTTCAGATAATGGACTATTAAGTGTTGACTGAAGACAATGAGAAGCCATTGAATTATATCTAGGAGAGTGTCACTCACAGAGATTGAATAAAAGTCACTATGCCATCTGTATGGAGAATTCAGAGCATTTTAGATAGGGAAACAGGAGACCAGAGCAGTATGACTATGGTAGTTGTCAGGGGGGAAAATGAACAGAGCTAAGGACAATAGAGCTGAATGTACAAAGTGTTAGTCTTGGTGACTGCATGCATATGTACATTTGTGTGCACATGTGGTCAAGGTCAGACAGACAGGGAACAGACAGGATGAGATCCTAGCACAAGTCTCAGGTAGAATTCTGAGTAGTTTCAGGTTGCCACTTTATTAGTTTGTCTCTATTTGCATGTAATGTACAATAGTTGCTGGAATTATTACAGTGTGTTGTAAGATTCCGAATGAAGCAACAGATTAAAAAAAAAACAATAACAACCAAATACAACTTAATAGCTAATGACCAACAGACCAGTTGTTTTAGTATTAGGTACAGCTTTTATTCTAATGCTCCACTATTTTTCAAGATGGTCAGCATTAATTAGAATCTCTATTTTATTTTTCTCTTTAACTAGTAGGTGGTTCCCAAAATCAAAAGACGATGCCCTGGGGCTGGTCATCAGAAATATTAGCAGACCTAGGAACTTAAAAAACTTAAAATCTCATTCTTTGCTGAGGTCAAAAGGTCCCCTGGAATCTTGTATGGCTTGCATAGCTCTTCATCTGATCACAGCCTTCATGCATCATTTAGTGTTATGTGCACACTGGAAAGAAAGGGACATCAAAATTGGGCTGGTCTCAACAAAGGAAACTTCAGCGTCATTTTAGGAATAAGCGGAGGATCAGAGTCTGCCCTCAGATGCACACCCAGAATTTCCCTTGACGTCAGTACTTATTGCTCAAATGTATCCAAGGGCTGGATCTTCCCTTAGAAATTAAGTTGAAAATTTCCCTGTGTGGGAGGCCAGAAAGTATCACAGATTTGCTAAGAGGGACAAACTACTAACCATGAAAGGGAAATTTTTCTGTGGTAATGTCAACACAGACCAATTAAAATGGCCCCAGATGCAAAATATGGGTCCTGCCTATTGCTGGTTAAGTTTACAAACGCCATGATCTGCAAATGTGCATCCAAGATTACATTTTTTTTCTTTCTCAAACACATAGGAGATAGTTCTGATGTTTTTATCCTTTGCCTGTAAAATGTAGTGAAGTTAAAACTAGCTCCTAACATTCTGAAATGACTTTTATTCTATAACTTTTAACTTGGGATAATACAGAGAAGACCAAACATTCTCCAAATTGTTGTTAGTTTATGTCCATTTGTTGATGAGTTTTCAGGAGTTCAAGAACCATTGTGAATCCTTAGGATTGAGCAAGTGGGAAAATAATATTCTACAAGATATTCTGATGTGGGGGTTAAAGGGCAGTGAAACTCTTGTTAATACTCTTGCGAGAGAAGTAGTAAATGGAAGAGATTTTTCGTTGGTGTCATAAAACGTGAAAAGCCCATTTGTTTTTTGAGTGAAATATGAGATTAGGATAGTTTTCTATAAGAAACTCAAATCAAATACAGAGTTTATCATTTGAGCTTGCTAGCCGAAAGTACGCTCCCATATTATTTTATTTAGGATGTCTAATGCTGCTAAATAATAATCCTTTCCCCTCCCCCCAAACCTTCAGTCCAAGTAAATAAATATTTATTGTGCCACTCTTCTAGTTTTAAGGATGGCACATTGGGCTGCAAAGCCCAATTTCTGCTATCTGGTACCAGAATTTGTCCAGTGCGCCAAACAGAACAAGACTCTCCCCAGGGGTTGGAATGTGACAAGTTCTGTATTATCTATACACACACATTTTTAGGGGAGATCAAGAGGGAGAGAGGTCAGAGTTCTTTTAGAAAGACCTTAGGTGATCCAGGTGATTTCTTTGGAAATGAATGTGGCTTTGAGTGGTCTCAATGGTGGGGACAGGATGATGAGAGCAACATTCCAGGTGGAGTGGAAATGCTGAACAAAGAATTGGGTACGTATTGGATAGGAAGGCGAGGGAGCAGTGTGGCGATGACTGTGGCTAGAACACAGGGTCCGTTGCTTGCATTGCTGGCAGAGGGGTACCACACTGGGGAATTTGGATTGGGCTTTGAAAGCATCTCCCATTTCCTCATATTTTTTAAAATATAACTTCAGTCCCTCGGAATAGAATTCTGGTCATTTCATTTTTTAAAAAAAGTATTCATATTATTATCATGTTATGTTATTATCTCTAAGCTTTTCATACTCATGCTTGGGGTATTTCTTTTCAAGTAGTTCTTGGGGGGAATATAGGCCAGAAGGAACTTCATGCTAGCCAAATAGTCTACTCTTGACCTACATCCTCAGACCTAGTTTCTAGTTCTTCATTGTTCTCTGAATACCTATAGTCCTCTACCCAATTCAGGAAGCCTTTAATATTGAGACAACAGGTTTATGAACCACCATGATGGATTTCAGAAGAGATTCAATAGCAGAAATTATACAAAAAAGAACGACACACACACACATCTATGGCTAAGAAGAGTCCTGTGAGGCAGAAGCAGCTTTCAGCGTCAGTTTTCTTGTTGGAGCATACTAGCACTAGTTTTTAGACTTTTCCCTGTCCTTGCACACACCCAGAGACTGAGAAAAGGGTGTGTTAGGTTTTTAAAAAGAGGTAGCCGAGTGTAAGAACAGCAGCAGCACGCAGGTGGTATTCAGGTAAGGGGTAGGTTTATTCAGTAGACCTGCTGGGACCAGGCAAGGTTGGCACTCCACGTGGCTGGGAAAGGCCTGGGAATGAGAGAGAGCTGGGAAAGAGAGAGGAAAGAGCTAGAGCAGAGAGAAAGCAGAGAGAGCTAGAAAAGAGCAGCAAGAGAGCAGAGAGAGAGCAGAAAAGAACAAAGAGAGAGCCTGGGCCTGCGCTAGGCCTTATGTAGGGTATGGGTGGAGAAAGGTGTGGCCACATCAAATTCAGATGTGACCTCAGCGGATGCAGATGTGACCTCTTCCAGGTGTGCCAGTTGCCTAGGTAACGCAGGTACTGGGTGGAGACTTTGCTGCGAGGAGGGTGGAGTCTGCTAGCCATCCAGGAGCGGACCTTACAGGGTGGTAGAGGGGAAGATGGTAGATGGAAAGGGAACGAAAGGTGGTTGGAGGTAGCAGGAAAAGTTAGTAGTTCAAATATAGTTTGAGCTAGAGATATGCAAAGCAGAGGTAAGAGAGGGAGACTTACAAAAGAGGCAGAGCTAATTTCCTTCAGAATTTGTTGCCTCTTTTTTCTTGACACTTAAAGAGGGTCAAGTTGTGTATGCTGGGACAGTCCCATTGGTGTGTCATTGTAAGTTCTATTGTATTAATTCCTTTAGATACAAGTACTGGGTTTTCTGATGTATACAAGCATACATTTTGAGATGCTTATTTCTGGGTCTTTCTAGTTTTTGTTTCTGTGCATTCCGATTTTGTCCCTGGAGGAAATAAAACTTGTACTATTGGCTTAGTACACATCAATTTTAACCAATGGAGCCAACCTGCCCAGCAAAAGTTACTTCCCTAGGGAGGCTCAATACTGATGTTTGCTGAAGTGGCTAACTTAAAAAAAAACCCTCTGAGTATAAGGGAAAACCCCTATCCTGAGGACATTTGATTTCTTCCTCTGTGAGGAACTTTGACTTACCACAAATGAATATTGACCTTAAGGTTTATTAGGAAAAGGAACAATACTTAGACACAAAGAGCTATATTGTTGTTTGCCCCAAGCACTTCCCTTAGGGAAAAAGAAAAAGCCTAAAATCCTTGTTCTGCCCTTAATTCCCTGGAATTGAAAACATGGAACTTCAGTGACCTTAAATGCACCAGTTACCAAGAAAAGCTCATGGCATTCTGTTGACATTCTGAAGCATTACTCTGCTTAGTGTTTATTTCAGGATGGGGAGGAACTGAGTTTTATGGTCCTGCCTACAGAAGAGTACAAGCCAAATAAATCTTGGACTTCTGACTTGGTTGTGAATGGCAACCTTTCCCCTCTTAACTGTATCTGTCATTTCACATTGAAAATGGGGTAACAAACCCTTAAGTGACTCTTGGAAGGAAACTTAGGACACTTAACAACAAACAAACGATCAAAACCAAAACTTACCCCTCCCCCCCACACTATTGCCAAAGAGCCAACCAACTAACAAAACCTTTCATAGATTCTCCATATGACTTCCTAAGCCTTTGTTCAGATGTGCAGATGAACAAGGCCTCCCAGCTCCCAGGCATTTCCAACCTTTTGAACATTCGCATTGTCTTCTTTGACTTCTTTTTAAATTTCCTTCAAGACAATTTCTTTTCTATTATTTTCCTTTCTACTCTGTTGACTCCCAAATCATATTTACTGGAGGAAAAGAATTCAGAGTTCCTCTCCATAAATGTTTCTTTCCTGGAAAAAAAATAAATGAAGAGATTTTTGAAAAGGGATAGAGAATGTATTTTATTTTACCAGGCTTGCTGGCCTCTCGCTCCTTTAATCCTTCAAACGTGGGAAGGAAATCTGGGGTTTCAAGTCATATAAAAATGAATTAAAGAGGCACGAAGTACATGAACACTCAGTGTAAATTGTGAAATACTGTCTAAATGTAAGACCTATAAAAATGAAAGGTGTTGGGGATTTAAAAATATCTAAACCTATTATGTGATTTACTGGAAATGTCCTATTTTTTTTTTTTTTTTACAGATGCTTTTGATTAAAAATTTTGTAGATGAATGACCTCGAGGTATCTAGTTCACACTTTTTTTTTCCAGGAAGAAATCCAGTTAAATCATCTCAGAACGATGGAGACTCATTTCATGAAAGTCTGAAGTGCAGGAGGAATCATTTCTCTCACAGAAGCCTTTGCTGGTTTTCATATTCCTTGAGATGTGAATTTTGATTTTTGATATAAGGTCTTAACTGCTAGATTTGAAGAATGTTCCTTTTGTCCCAACCCTCAGTGGAAGGACTTTTTTAAAAAAAACGATTCTTCTGAAATATTTCTTGAAATTCTGAAAGACTCATTGTCTGGAGGAAGTGCCCTGATTTATTTAAGTTTTCTATGTTTTATATATTTGTTCAAATTAACCTGTCAAACATCTCAATTCCTAAACCCTGGTTTAGTGTAGGGCTCAAAGCAGAGATCTCTAATTAAAGGCTTGCTTAGAGCTCTATGTTGAATTTGTATCAGTCTTATGTGTTTCTACATGTAGTAATCGTATCTTTGCTTTGTTACCAAATGACATAATTTAGTTTTTGATATTCAAGGATCATTTTGCATGTTAAAACCATAGACTTAGGACCTGGGTAAATACGAGCTCTGAGATTCCTAGGAAATAGAGCAGAAATAATAGCATAATAATGTTTTCCCCTGAGGATTCATTTTGTTTATTCATTTAACAGACGATATGGACTTAGTATGCACCAGAGGCTAACAATTTAACAAAAATCAAAGATGACAAAAATCTCTGTTGGTTAATTGTAGATAAGAATTTTGTGGATTTGTCTACCTAGGTTAGCCTCAGGTCTCAGTCTCTGTGATTATAGATGTGAGCCATTGATCCCTGGCCTATAGCTAATATTTTGATTAAAAATTTATTTTTCTCTGAGTTCTTCTGTTGACACTTTTCTGACCTAAACAATTTGGTGAAGGCTGGATACATAAGGATGGTGATCCTTGCATATATATTTAGCTGCAATATAGGAAGCAGCAGACAGATTGCTCAGCATTTGGGAGCTGTGTGGAAATTTTCACCTCCTCATCTCTCTTTGTTGTGCTTAGAATATTCCATTGCAATTGTCTCCAAAATCTTTTGGGTATTTTTTTTAGCTGCTATAACCATTTGGTTATAGCAATACATATATATATATATATATATATATATATGTGTATGTATGTATGTATTCAATATATATATTGAAATGTATTTGACTTTCTAGTGTGGCTACATTGCATAATTTTCCAGCCTTTTTTTTTGGGGGGGGGGTCTGGTCGTGGGGCCTGAACTCTGGGCCTGGGCACTGTCCCTCAGCTCTTCAGCTCAAGGCTAGTGCTCTACCACTTGAGCCACAGCACCACTTCTGGCTTTTTTCTTTTTGCTTATGTGGTGCTGAGGAATTCAACCCAGGGCCTCAGGCATGCAAGGCAAGTGCTCTACCACTGAGCCACCTTCCCAGCCCCCAGCATTTTTTTTTTTTTTTGCCAGTTAGGGTTGGGTTTAGGGTCAGGGGGATATGGTGGCCATGTACAGTGGTACAGTGCATTCCTGATTTTCCTTTAAAAATTAGCACTTAAAAAAACTGTCATTGCCTCTAGTTATCAGGAAAACTATGGAGGAAGGATTAACAATGGTATAATTTAAAAGGAATATATTACAGTTCATTTTATGGAATGGCTATATAATAAAAGCTATCTAAAAATGAATTGATAGCATTAAGATAAAGTGTATTATTATCATTATCATCATGATCATTATTTTTGGAAATTAGTATATATTCATGATACAAAATAATAGGTTGATTATGACATTTTAGCATATATGTAAAATGTACTTTGATCATTACCACTTTCTGTCCCCCTCAGCTTACGCTGGTCCCCTTCTTTCCAAATAAGTCCCTTTTTATTTTTATGTAATTAAAAACATCAGGATCCTGCATATAAAAGAAAACATGTCTTTCTGAGAAGCTTACCTTAATTGTTTATCTTCAGTTTCACCCATTTTTCTGAAAATGACCTAGTTTTGTTCTTTATGGTTAAATAATAATACAAATGTACCATATTTTCTTTATGCTCTAGTCCATTGAGAGACATCTAATTTGATTGCACAACTTGACCACTGTGAATAGTGCTGCAGGAAACATACATGTGTAGGCATGTCTATGGTATGTTGACTTAGATTCCTTCAGACATATACCCATGAGTTTTATAGCAGCAACACATGGTAGTTGGACTAATTTATATTTCCACCACTAGTATTATAAAGATTCTGTTTCACTTGCATCCTTCTCAACATTTGATCTGTGTTTTCTTGATGAATACTGTAGGATGGAATGTTAATGTAATTTTTTTCCTCTAAGCTGGAGGCAGTTTTGAATATTTTCTCTCATCTGACAGCACAGGTTACATGGCTATGAATATTCTCCTAGATTCTTCACACACATTTTTGGAATGGTTGGACTGGAATGGGATGACTAAAAGGTTGAACTTAGCCAGGCCTAATGATTCATGTACCTAAATGTGGCCTCTCAATATGACCTGGGCTTTTTCCAGGTGCTTGGATCCAAGTGGTAGGGCTCTTAGAGGGATCTTTCTGGGAGAAAGTATTCCAAGTTATTCTTTAATAACTTAACCCTACATGACTTTTGCCATACTCTCCTCAGAGTTTGATGATCAAAAGCCCATTAAGAGATATGGAGCCAAATTCTTTTTTTTATGTGATTTTTTTTCAAATTTTTTATTGTGATTAAGTGGTTACATAATTTCCCAAATTTCACAGGATTGTGGGATAGTGATGCTCAGTTAAAGTCACAAACACATTCTAACTTTCCTGGAGCAAATTGTCTATCATGGTCTGTAACATTTATGAGTTCTATGAGCTTTGCGATACAGTTATTTCTTCCACATTGGGTGATATGTACATTTCTTTTGTTTTGCATAGCATCAGCTGTTCCCTCTTTCCCACTTGTTCCCTCCCTCCCATCCTGCCATTGAGTTGCTTAGTTCATTTTGGTCAATGTCCAGTGCAGCTGATGGGTCCCACTGTTATATGTTTTTCCCTGATTCCCTCTAGTTCTGTGTCGTCTTCCTGGTTCCCCTCCGGTGTACACATATATACCATACATGTGATCAGCAGCATGGGGTTATTTAGTAGTAATTCTACCAGATGAGTGGAAGTCCTTTGTTTCTTAAGTCCTGTTAATTTTGTCATATCACCTAACATTTTGGATTTAACATCCACTTATCAGGGAGACCTTGTACCGTTTGTCTCTTTGCTCTTGGCTTACCTTGCTCAACTTGATTTCTTCTAGCTCCATCCATTTCCCTGCAAATGCCATTGTTTTGTCATTTCTAATGGCGACATAATATTCCATTATGTGTAGATACCACAAATTTTGGATCCATTCATCTGTGGTGGGACATCTGGGTTGTTTCCATATCCTGACTATTGTGAACAGTGCTGCAATAAACATGGAGGTGCATGTGTCCTTGTATACTGGTTCCTGTTGTTCAGGATAGATGCCTAGAAGTGGTATGACGGGTCATAAGGGAGGTCAATATTTAGCTTTCTAAGGACCCTCCAGACTGCTTTCCAAAGTGGTTGTATAAATGAACATTCCCACCACCAGTGTAATAGGGTTCCTCTTTCTCCGCATCCCCTCTAGCATTTGTCGTTGGCTGACTTGAGGATGTGGGCCATTCTGACTGGGGTAAGGTGGTATCTCAGGGTTGTCTTTATTTGCATTTCCTTCACAACCAGCGATGGTGAACATTTCCTCATGTATTTCTTTACCATTTTTATCTCTTCATCTGAGAAGTCTCTCTTTAGTGCCCTTGCCCATTTAGTAATTGGTTTGTTACGTTTGAGAGGGATTAGTTTCTTGAGTTCCCTGTATATACTGGATATTAACCCCTTGTCTGATATATTGCTGGCAAATATTTTTCCCAATTAGTTGGTTTTCTTTCTAGCTTGGTTGCTATAGCTTTAGCTGTGCAGAAGCTTTTTATTTTGTTAGTCCCGTTCGTCGAGTCTCTCTCCAATTTGTTGTGACCCTGGGACTCTGTTCAGGAAGTTCCTGCCTGTTCCTATAAGTTCAAGTGTCTCTCCTATTCTGTCCTGCAGTAGTTTCAGAGATTCAGGTTTAATGTTAAGGTCTTTAATCCATTTTGAGTTGATGTTGGTGCATGGTGATAGGCTGGGGTCCACTTTTAGTCTTCTGCATGTGTGGAGCCCAATTCTTGATGGATAGTATGTCAAGGAATTTGAGCTTGCATCTTAAAAATTCCTTCAGTGCCTTAATGGTTGCCCATGAGTTTTCACATTTCCTTTTTTCCCTCTCATCTAGTTTCTTTTTCTCCTTTCCCCATCCTCTTCTTCTCTTCCTCAATATTGAAAAGGAGAAAAGCTTTAGAGATTTGGAGGAAAACATGAAAGTAAATAGACAGTGAGGGAGGGGAAGAGAGCATGGGATCAGTCCTTAGTTTCCCATTTTACTGTATGAATTCAAAGCAATATTTAAGAAATGCAAACATCTCTAATTACTCCATGTGTCTGTCCCCCTCTCACTGCAAGAGATTTTGAGTAGAATATATACATTTCCATTTTCCTTTGTTTATTTGTCATCCATTTGCCTTTGAATATAAATACTACAGGCCTTGGTCTCATGTTTTTTGCTCTTTACTTCTCTACCAACCCTACGACACTTCTTGATTCTCCTAGAATGCAAGCCATACTTCTTCATATAGTTTGCAGTCACCATTACATACGAGACAGAAACTTATTTCAAGTAAACTGAACCACGATGTAGCTACAAGGAGAATTTGGGTCTATAAATGTGAAAATATCTGATTAAATATGTTGCAAAAGTGTATCTGGTGAGAGCATGGGGCTTTAGTGGAAACTGATAGATCAAAACATCGTGCATTCATGTGTCACTCGAACTTTTAATTCATTTTCCTTATTTCAAAGGATACCATTTGAGTATTGCCCTAAATCGCAAATAGCACTCATAAAACAGCACTTTGGTTTGTTAAATGGAACTAAATCAGAAACATATAGACTTAGAATCACTCAGATTTACAATATAATTGAATAAAATCAGTGCAGTGCCAAATAAAATAATATAAACTCTGAGTATTATTTCCTAACCAACCCCAGGTCAAGATGTCCTCACCCTGATAGAATGTGTAGAATTAGGAATGAAATGTATCATTGGGTTTGTCCCCATTTTGCCACAATTCCCAAGTGCAACAGGCACAGTTACATAGTTTACTAGAGAAGAAACAACAAAGCATTTTACATTGCTTGTATACTATACACTAGTTACATTAAAGTCCCTTGATGAATATTAGGCTAGTAAACCAACAAAATTAATTTTTAAAATAAGGAATTATTGGTGTCAGGAATGGAGGCTAGGAAGCTCTGGATTCTGTCTACCCCGCAAACTCACCAATTGAACAACAAACAAGGAAGACATTTTTCTTGTAAGCCATCCAGAGAAACTAGATGAGAGGTGATTGTAACCTGAAAAAACATGGAAATAGTTACAAATAAGTTGGCAGAAAAATTCAAGAAACCATCTTACCGTAATCATAACATCCATACCAGGGCACAGAGCCAAACAATTGGGAGGCACCTCTTACCAACCCATACTCCATCCCAGATCTCAGCTCTCCTTAGGCTTAGGAAAACATTTTTCTCAGCGCTGAAAAGGATTAGACTATGGATTCAATGCTCCAGCTCTTCTGAGGACTGCTCAAGAAGATTGGCTTCTGTTCTGTTTATCTGTGAGTTCTTGTGAATCTCAGAATACTTTAGTTCCCCAGGAACGATAGAATAAACATAGCAGTTTTGGATGGTAACCCCTAGAGTCTATCTCTCAACATAGTATCCTGGAATCCTAGCTACCCAACAGGCTGAGATCTGGAGAACTGGGGTTTATCTCAGGCAGAAGGCTAGTCAAGATTACATCTCCAAAAAGCTGGGCTGGAAGTGTGGTTTAAGAGGTAGAGCACTTGCCTAGCATGAATGAGGCTCTATGTTCAATCTCCGGCACTATACAAAAAAAATATTTATTGGTAAATTCAACTAAGGAGGTTGAAGACTTAACATTGGAAGCTACAAAACATTGATGGGATATACAAATGAATTGAGATGAGCAATGTGAATAGATTAGAGGGCAATATTAAAAGGTGCGCGTTACCCAGAGTAGTCTACAGATTCAATTATATCTCTATCAAAACTCAATGAAGGGCTGGGAAGGTGGCTCAGTGGTAGAGTGCTTGCCTTGCATGCATGAGGCCCTGGGTTCAATTCCTCAGCACCACATAAGCAGAAAAATCCAGAAGTGCTGTGGCTCAAATGGTAGAGTGCTAGACTTGAGCTGAAGAGTTGAGGGACAGTGCCCAGGCCCAGAGTTCAGGCTTCATGACCAACCAAAAAACAATAACGACAACAACAACAACAAAACAAACCAACAACCCCCCCCAACTCAGTGAATTTTATTTACAGAAGTAGAAAATATACACACACTTATATATATGTGCTAATGAAACAAATTTAAGTACTTCAAAATAAGCTTAACTGGATCCAAGTCCAACCAATTGATCTTCAACAAATATGCAAAAAATATATTACACCTTAAATATGCAAAAATTACAGGATAAATATATTAAGGATAGTTTTTAATAAATGATGTTGGGGAAATAATACATTTATAATAATGAAATTAGACCCTTTCCTACACGCACAAAAATCAACTCAATGTGACTGAAGAGTTAAGCAGAAGACCTGAACTATATAGCTACTAGAAGATATAGCAAGAATGAAGAGCTGGGAATGTGGCTTAGTGATAGGGTGCTTGCCTAGCATGCAGAAAGCCCTGGGTTCAATTCCTTCAGCACCACATAAACAGAAAAAGCTGGAAGGGGCTGTAGCTCAAGTGGTAGAATGCTAGCCTTGAACAAAAAGAATCTCAGGGATGGTGCCCGGGTCCTGAGTTCAAGCCCCAGGACTGGCAAAAAAAAAAAAAAAAAAGATATAGCAAGAATGCCTCATGATGATAATGGGTTCTTGGACAAACAAGATAGCAGAAACACAAGCAACAGAAACAAAATTAAATGAGTGTATATCTACACAGCAAAGGCAATACAGAGTGGAAGGCAGTTATGGAATGGAGAAAATATTTGCAACCCATATATCATGATATTTGGTAAACCAAATATTCAAAGACATAATGAACTCTTTTACTAAAACAAAATATAACACAACCAAGCAAACAAAATGAACAAAGGACTGAGTGAATATTTGTCAAAAGGTGACATACTTATTTTAGATGCATAACATCATTAATCAGGTAGCTATAAATATAAATGAAACTATAATAAATTATCACCTCATACCTGTTAAGATGATCATTATAAAAATTAAAACAACACATTTTGATGAGGATATGTAGAACCCTTGTTCTCTGTTGGTAGGATTTTAAAATAGCTACTACCATATGACATTTTCTCCAAGTATTAGACATGAAAATATTATATTGTCTAAGAATTGTGTTTCTGAGTCTTTTCCTAAAAAGAATTGATATTAAGATTTGAAAGAGATACTTTTTTCACTCTCATATTTTTGCCGTGTTCCTTACAATCACTGATTTGCAATCTAAAGGAGCATTGACAAATGAATGGCATATGCACAGAATGATATTCAGTCCAGAGCAAAAAGATACTCCTGCAATGTGCAATAGAGATGAGCCCAAACAACTTTATGCAAAGTGAAATGAACTAGTCATAGAGGGGCAAACACTATGGGATTCTACTACTATACAAGGAATCTAAAATAACTCACCTCACAGAAGTAGATAAGAGGATAGTAGTTACCAAAGGCTAATGGAAAGGGAGAAATGAGGATTTTGGTATTCAGTGAGTATCTGATTTTCTTTATGAAAGATAAAAGTTCTAGAGATCTGCCCTGTAACATTCTGCCCATAGAAAACAATACTTTATTATATGCTTGAACTTTTTCTAAAGGAAGATTTCATGCTAAATGTTCTTATCACAATAAAAGGTAATCTTTTTATTTCAA
Source organism: Dipodomys spectabilis (assembly GCF_019054845.1). NCBI lineage: Eukaryota > Metazoa > Chordata > Mammalia > Rodentia > Heteromyidae > Dipodomys > Dipodomys spectabilis. Next base: position 14,213,936 of record NW_024870802.1, read on the forward strand.
TAGCCTAAGACACATATTTTCATTTCTGTTCTTTTTAGGAAATTACACTATCATGTCCATACCATTTTGTCTTCCATTTTTCCTGGGGATTATAACATAGTACAAAGAACATGGATTTTGGAGCCAGAAAGATGTGGAATCAAATCTGGGCTCTGTCATCTACAATCTCTGTGGATTTGGCCAAAATGTTTTCCCTGTATCATCTTCAGTTCATTTATCTGTACATTGGGAATGACAACTGACACTCAAGTATGACTTGAGTCCCTTGTATTGGGATAGAATTTTATTCATAGGAAAGTATTTTAGCAGAAAAGTGTGACTGAAAGTGATTAAGATACTTTGACTTTAAATAAAACAAAATCAAGCAATTTTATTGATATGTTATTGGCATACAATATACCGCATGCATTTAAAGCATAACATTTGGTAAGTTTTGGCATCCATATGCAACCTTGCAGTAAGTTGTCACTACAACAGCATGCTGAATACAGCTAAGATACCCAAATAATTCCTCATACTTCTTTGTAATAACTTCCTTTCATCCCAGCCAAGTTCTCCCAACCCTAGGCAACCACTGTCTCATGTATCAGTTTGCATTCAAACTTTTGTGTAACTAGAACTTTCTGGATTATTCCATTTGGTATATTTATGCTGGTCTTCATCCATATTGTTGCACGTATTAATAGTTCCTTCCTTTTTATTATTGAATACTGGCCTATTTTATCAATAATCAACAATTTGAGTTCTGTTTACCTGTTAATGAACACTTGGCTATTTCTTCTGTTTGACTGTCACAAATGAAATCATTATGAGTATCTTTGCATAGAACTTTGTATGAGCATTTGCTTTTATTTTTGGTTTGAACATCTTGGGTTACAATGTCTATGTCAAATAGCAAGTGCATGTTTAAAATTTAAAAAACTTTTTTCCAAATTTACATTTATGGGAATTCTAATTGGTCTGTATACCTGCCAATACCTCATATGATCGGTCTTCATAATTTCAGCCATTCTGATAGATGGTAGATTAATTTACATTTCTATGATGATTAAAAGTGTACCGTAGGTCATTGTCATTAGCGTGTCTTTGGAGAATGTCATATTCTTAGCTTTGATGATGTCCAGTTGGTCAAGAATTTTTTTTTTCGTGGATCATGCATTGGGCATTTCTTACATTCTATCTTTCATTTTGTCTTCTTTCTCTCTCTCTTGTCTATATTTTTACATTCTCAACTCACAGAAAAACTTCAGAAAATTCTGAATTTCTCTTTCCAAAAAAAAAGCCACAAAAAGCTTTCTCTATTTGTTTCCCAAATCTCAACACTGTGATGTGCAGACACTTGTTTAGCTATCACTCTTTACTTTTCCCCTCATTGTCCCAATCTATTTGTCCAAGTGTGAACATTTTTCAGGTTACTAAAGGAGAAGCTTCTATGTTTATGGTAATTGCAATGTCTAACCTATTTATGCGAGGACAGGCATGCTCACTCTACCTGGGGCAGCTAGGATTGCTATCTTATGTACTTACTCAGCTAACAACTATGAAGAAAACTGAGTATTGTCATTCTATAGCTATAACTACACTGAACACATCAGTACATAAGAAGGAAGAAGAGAGAGAGAAGAAAAAGTTCTTTATGTGATTTACTCTTTTTTTTTTTTTTTTTTTTTGTCAGTTGTGGGGCTTGAACTCGAGGCCTGGACAGTCCCTGAGCTCTTTTTTGCTTAAGACTATTATTGCTCTACCACTTTGAGTCACAGCTCCACTTCCAGTTTTCTGGTGATTACTTGAAGAGTATTATGGACTTTCCTGCCTGCACAGGCTTTGAACCACGATCTTTAGAACTCAGCCTCTCAAGTAGTTAAGATTACAGGCTTGAGACACCAGCGCATGGCATTGATATACTCTTACATATGTTTTTGAAACTAGAAAGTCATTCTTTGCTGTAGATGTAGTAACTCATACATGAGATATTCTTCTAAATTAGCAGGGCTGTCCAAATTTCCTTAAATTGGTTTGAGCAATGAAAGGTCTATTTTATGACTGAATCCCAAAATTGCCCTGTAAGCTAAATTATTCTGCTCTATTACCTGTGGCTTTTTAAGGTAGCTATTCTTAATTTCCCTTTCAGTGTTTAAAGGTCTTTTGAGATCTTGGGTGGTTCTAGAATTTACTCAATGTTTTGAGCTTCCAAGTTGACCTTAAGAATTCATCTGGAACTTAGTGTTAATTAGATTTAGTTTTGGTAATTTATTTATCTAGGCATTTGTCCATTTCATCCATTTTTTTTTGTATAAAGTAGATAAAATTTTAGAATTCTATAGGACCAGCATTAATGTGCTTCTTCCTTCCCTGAATTCTGGTGATCTTTTCTTCCTTCTCTTGTCTTTCCTCTCTTCTTCCCTCCTTCATTTCCTCCCATCCTGTCCTTTCTTCGCTTGTCTTTTCTTCTCCCCCTTCTTCCCTTCCTCTGTCTCTCCTTCCTTATTTGGACTTCTTAACATAAACAGTTTGGAACATTTTTGGCCATTTGGAAGCACTTCGTTTTACTTTCTTGCTTCTTAATTTTCTTTTAAAAAATAATTTAATTTTTTGTTGTAAAGGTGATGTACAGAGTGGTTGCAGTTACATAGGTCAGGTAGTGAGTACATTTCTTTTTGAAATGTACTCTTTTTTCCTTTTCTACTAGTTTTTCCCTCTGCCCCTCTCCCCCAAATTGTATAGGTCATTTTCAACATAGTGTCCAGTGAACATCACTGCCCAGTTAGTTCAACCTTTGTCCCACCATTGCTGTGCTTCCGCTTCCCTCCCCAAATCAGATAAACTTACATATAAAACAGAAAGTACAGACATCAAAAACAGTGACAAAAGGGGAAAAACAGAGACAAAAAAAGAAAAAAAGCATGTAAAAATACAATAAAAACCCTCTTGTCTCCATTTCTTGGAGCTCATTTTGATCAACATCATTTTATACGATTATATGCACATAGCTATTGAGCCTTTGTGATCCTCTCCTAATAACGTGCTCCTTTGGTCTCACTGTGTAATGTTTAGTATCCTGTTTAATTTATCAATCCAAGTATAATTTTTTTTGTCTTTTACTATCCACTGTGTTTACATGTAGATTTATAAGCACATTCTAATGACTACATTAAGGGAAACCATGTAACCTATGTTTCTTTGGGCCTGGCTTACTTTGCTTAATATAATTTTTTCCCCCCATGTCTTTCCATTTCCTTACAAATAAGGCAAAGTCATTCTTTCTGATGGGAGCATAGAATTCCATTGTGTATATACTTGTTCTTTCTAATCATTATTATTTCTTTCTTTGCTTGGCTTTAGGTTCAGTTTGCTCCTTACTTTCCAGATTTCTAAAGGAGAAATTTGGGTTAGTGATCTGAGACCTTTTTCCTTCTAATAGAGGCATTTGAAGCTATAATTCTCCTTTAAGTATCGCTTAGCTGAAAATGGATAAATTTATTGCTGATTATTTTTACCTCACAAGATATAGTAGTAACTTGTAATCTTGGTTTGGCAGAGACTATCCAGATATTTGTTCTGTTTGGACATTGGGGTTGAATATTTACTGCCCTGCCAGAGCTACAATCTTTAGTGGCATATACAATGTTGCTGGGAATTCTGTTTTGTCCTGAACATTTGTTCTCTAGAGAAAAGCTTTACAAAACCATTTCCCCAGCTGTCTGCTTAGACTTATAATTTCTGTCTCACTTTTTGTGGTTTCCTATGCTTTCTCATTTTAGTTGTTCACTTGTGTTCCATGATCACTTGAAGCTCAAGAGAGGTAAAGAAGGAAACAAGAGAAATAACCCTCTAAATGGTGAAAACTGCCAGTTAGAAGGCTTGGATTTTGTTGAAGATTTCACTGCTTAACACAGCCATGTAGATACTTAGGATGAGGATCATGATGTGATATTAGTGGTGTTAGGAGTCATTTCCCACACTACTTCTGTCTGGCTAATGCCTACTCATTCTTGAACCTTTGGTTCAGGTATTTCTTCTAGAATTATCTGAGTCTTTACACTTGGTTAAAGTCCTCCCTTAAAACTCTCCATTGGTATTTAACCTGTCAAGGCAATTGTTATACTCTTTTGTACTGCTTGCATATTTATTTGTCTTTCATATTCTCCAAGGATGGAGTCTATCAGTCTACCAATTTTTATTGTCTGTAGCATTTGGGCAACATTGGGTATTCATGTTAAATAAAAGCAATTAATTTCTTATATATATATATATATATAATATACATATATTATATATATATATATCTCCTCATCAATGTGAACTTTGTTTTCATATGCTTTCCTGAGAGCAAGTTTTGTTGGAAGACAGCCAGCTAGGGTATTTTTATTTTTTGAAAGGCAGCACCAAAAGGAAATTGGACTCAGAGGGGCAATGAAAATGCTATGAAGTCAAATTTTGCTGCTGAATGTGCCTCAACAAGTCTTTTCGTAATTCTGGTTTTTAGATAAAATAGTAAAGATTTCTATTTCAGCTACAGTCATCAAATAGAAAGAATGTATGCTTAACTTGATGATCTCATGAAACTGAGCTGAAACTGTTCTTGCTCCTGAATGAAATGTGCTCAAAGTTAACATCATCAAGGATGGCATCATGTCCAGGAATAATATCCATGTCTCTAATATGCTTTTTTGTTTTGGTTTGGTTTTTAGTCGGTTGTGGGGCCTGAACTCTGGGCTGTCCATCAGCTCTTCAGCTCAATGCTAGTGTTCTACCACTTGAGCCCACAGCGCCACTTCCCGCTTTTTCTGCTTATGTGGTACTGAGGAATTGAACCCAGGGCCTCATGAATGCAAGGCAAACATTCAACCACTGAGCCACCTTCCCAGCCCTCTAATATGCATTAAAAGCATGAGAAGAATAATACAGAAAAGGAGAAGCAATGTTACCAATTATGTTTGTTGTAGCTTGGATTTAGAATGTTCCCCAGAGGCCTGTGTGTGAAAGGGTTGGTCCCAACTGGAGGTGCTAGTGGCAGGTGGTTGAACCCTCTCAAGGTGAATTGGGGGTAAGGCATTTATGTTATGGGGAGTGTGCCCTTGGAGTGGGTAATATGGTTATGGCCCTTTGCTCTTTCTTGGACTCTGGGTCCTGAAATGAACATTGTTTTTTTCTTTTTCTTTTTTTTCTTTTATGGGTCAGGTCGTGGGTCCTGAACTCTGGGCCTGGGTGTTGTCCCTCAGCTCTTCAGCTCAAGGCTAGCACTCTACTACTTGAGCCACAGTGCTGCTTCTGGCTTTTTTTTTTCTTTTTGCTTATGTGGTACTGAGGAATTGAACCCAGCGTCTCAGGCATGCAAGGCAAGCGCTCTACCACTGAGCCACCTTCCTAGCCCCCTATTTTTTTCTTTTATGTCCATCTATCATCATGTACCATCTTGACCCAGGCCCAGTTGATCATGGTCAGAAACCCCTAGAAGAATAAGCCTAAATGAAACTGTCTTTCTAAGTTGATCGTCAGGCATTTTTATTTACTTAATATTTTTGTCAGGATGAAATTTTGAACTCAGGGCCTTTTGGTAACATTTGAGCCACACTTGTTTTTACTTTAATTTTCCAGATAGGGTCTCATACTTTGGCCTGCGATCAGCCTTGGACTGTAATCTTCCTACCTCTTTCTCCCAAGTACCTGAGATGACAGACATGTGCCACCATGTCCAGTTTGTTTTGTTTTCATTTTTTTGGCAGTTGTGGGGCTTGAATTCAGGGCCTGGGTGCTGGCCCTGGGCTCTTTTGCTCAAGGCTAGCTAGTGCTCTACCACTTTGAACTACAGCTCCACTTTTAGTAGTTAATTGGTTATGAGTCTTATGGGGATGTTTCTGCCTGGGCTGGCTTTGAAGCACAATCCTCAGATCTCAGCCTCCCAAGTAGCTGGGTTTACAGGAATAAGTTACCAGTGCCCAGCCAGCTTGTTTTTTTGAAGTAGAGTCTTGATAGCATTTTTGAATGGCTGGCCTTAAACCAACCATAATTCTCTTATCTCTGCCTTCTAAGTAGCTGGGACTACCACCATGCCTAGCCTTACCTCAATTATTTGTTAGAGGAATAGGAAGATAACTAACATATCATTGATTCCTGGTGAGAGTTATTATTTTGGGTTCTTTTTTCTTAACACAGAATTACCATATTCTTATCAAAGAAGGTTCGATACAACATTCTCTTCCCACCCCCCACTCCCGTTTTATTGACTCTAAAGTCTTAAGAAATTATGGTAAGAAATATCATCTCACATTTGTGTGTCACCCTAAATTACTTTTGATTGATAAGCATTACCTTAAGATGATAACTTTTGCATTTTGTTTCATGATCTTCAAAACTATGAAAAAAGGCCAGAGGCTGGTGGCTCACACCTATAATCCTAGCAACTTAGGAGGCTGATATCTGAGGATCCTGGTTCAAAGCCAGCCTGGGCAGGAAAGTCTGTGAGACTCTTATCTTCAATTAACCACCAGAAAACAGGAAGTGGAGCTGTGGCTCAAGTGGTAGAGTACTAGCCTTGAGCTGAAGAGCTCAGGGATAGTGCCCAGGCTCAGAGTTCACACACCATGACTGACAACAAAACTCCAAAAAACTATGTTAAAAAAAAAAGTCTATGTTAGATGGAGAACACTACAAGGCATACTATATACATTTATAACATACATTTGTATGTAATATATAAAAGTTATAAGCCTATATGACATACATAATCATACACATAGTATAAAATTCACTCTTTGCCCATGTTCTTTATTCACCTGAGCATCATTAATATTCATTTTCACACCTTTTCCATGAGCATATAAACATATTTATGTGTATATATTATAAATATCAAACATACAATTTAAAATATGTATGTGTACAATTACATTTAATGAGCTAATCTATATTCTTGTGGATCTCCCCCACGCCCCACCCCTGCCCCTTTTTAATTATTGCGAGATGAAAGATGGTATTGTCCTGATTAGTTTGCCAATTTTATGATTTCTTTCATTTCTTCAGTGAATTGCTTATGTTTGTTCTTCCCGTTATTTTCTAAGTGGATGGAGTTGTTTATACTATTAATATTGACTCACAGAAGTTTTTAGATAATGAGGGGTATTGACATGTTTGTTAAATATTTGTTACAAATATTTTCTCTCTGATGAACATTTTGTTCCTCTTACTTTTGTGATGTATTGTCAAAAAGAATCAACTTTTATTTTGTTAAATTTCCAAGATTTTCATATGCATTCTCATATAGTTCTTTACTGAGAGTAAGACTTATCATCATTGTCATTTAGATGAAGTAGCTGAGGTTCACAGAGTATTCAATGAATAATGAGTAATCAGGGCTGAGATTCAACAAGGTAGGAATCAGGGCTTCCATTTTGGCCTGTATTGTTAGAAATGCACACACCAACAATAGAGGATATTCTAAATCGAAATCACAACAAATAGAATTGGAGAAACTATACAGAATATATGAATAGCTCAAGAAGCCACCAAACAAAAAAAGCCTTAGTACCATCCTTGTTACTTTCCATACTAACTGCTTCTCAGGGCTTCTAGGTTGGTCAACAGTCTTCAAGGACCTTGTGTGTGAAGCAGCAGTCATAATTTTTCTAATGGCCTCTCGGTGGGTCTGGTGATATGAGGTGTTTGTTGCTCCTTTGGCTTAGGTTTGACACCCATTTCCCTTCCTTGCCTCTCCTTGCCAACTTTGTTTTATAGCTCTTGGCTCAGATTGTGGATATTAACTTTGCTTACTTCATGACTTCTGGCTTTGACCATTGGCTCTGCTGATGGACAGATTACTGGCAGACATTACAGCAGTTCCTTTGGTTTCAGATCTGAAGCTTTAGTTGAAGGCTGTGGTTCCGATACTAGTCACTTAAACCTTTGTATAATTGGATGTCAGATAGAGAATTGGGAAAGAAGAAACATACATATTAAAAAAAAAACCCAAGTATTTAAAAATAGTCTCAAAGTGTTTACTAAGATTTAGCTACTGCATACCAAATATCTGTTAGCACGTAAGAAAAGGCTGAGAGAGTAATATGTTTATTCCCCGCTAGGTTTTTTTTATTAAAAAGTTTAAATTAATTTTTTACTATAGTGTTGATATACAGAGGGGCTACAGCTACACGAATCAGGTAATGAGTATAATTCTTTTTGAACCATGTCTCCACTTCCCTTGCTCTCTCCCAGTTTTTCCCTCCCATCCCCACCCACAGGAGATACAATTCATTTTCCACAGTGTCTAGTGAATACCACTAATGTATTTGTTCACCCTTGTACCACCTTTTCTGTGTCCCCCCTACCCTCCCAACTGCAAACAAACAAGACGAAAGGAAAAAGAATACAAAAACAACAACAGCAGCTAAACAATACCTATTGTTTCCTTTTCTTGGAGTTCATTTCATAAAACATTATTTTACATGATCATATGCACATAGCTATAGAGCATTTATCAATCATTCCTATGCATTTCCTCCTTTGGCCTCTGTGAATGTCTAGAGTCCTATGTGATTTATCATACCTCTGTGTGTGTGTGTGTGTGTGTGTGTGTGTGTGTGTGTGTGTAGTGTGTTTGTATTTTAATCATTCAGTGTGTTCACTTGTAGAATTATAGGAACATTCTAGTTACCACAAATGAGGAAAACCACGCACCTGTGTTTCTTTGGTTCTGGCTTACTTTGCTTAATAAAATGTTTTCCAAGTCTTTCTGTTACTCTTTTTGATGGGTTATTTTGCTCTGATTGAAAAGAATTTGTTATGGGCAGCTCCTGTCTCAGCATGGCTTGAAGTCATATAAATTCTCTTTAATCTTGCTGCTATTTGGGCTGAAAAGGAGCAAGGAGACTGGGTAAAACTGATAAGTACCTCCTAGCCAGTCTGAAATCTAGAAAGCAAAGCAAGATCTCCTTAAGAAAGTTAGTATCAAATAAAAAAACAAATAGCAAGGTATAGGATATTGTACATGATATAATAATATTGTAAACTAAAATACTACAGTAGATATTCTAGCTCAGAAGCAGTAAAAAATAGACAAACAACACTGGCTAATTGAAGGAGAAAAAATTTTATAAGGATTTTGGAGGATAATTGTTAGAAGTCTTAGACTATTTCCTTATCTTGCCAGTTTCTTCCTCTTCTGTATTTCCTCCATCCTCCCTTCTGCCATCATGAGCTCGCTTGAGAATATCATATGTATTTACTGTGCCTTTCCAATTCTAGGAATATGCCAAAAATTTCTCCTTAATATTTCTTGTGAAATATTAAGAAATTCCTATGTTTATTATATTTTTGTTAGCAAACACCTCACTTTAAAGCACTAGGTAAAATATCCAATTTACAGATTGGGAACATAATATAGAGAGCTTCTATAAGATGTCCAAGCTCAGACAACTAAGTCAGCAGCTCTAGATTCCATGTTCTTGATCTTCTCTTATATTGTCATGCCTGTTAGATGAAAACATGGGAGAAGGTGAATGATTTCTTTAACAGTAGTTAACAGTTGCCGTAGCTCACAGTTCTTGAATGTTTATCATATTCCAGAGCATGTACCTCAATGCTTCACTTGTAAAATGCTCTTGTGGGAGGTACTATTATACTTTCTGTTTTGTAGAGGTGAAACTTGAGATTTGGAGAGGCAAAGGAACTTGTTCAAAGCTATGTACTCAATAATAGCAGTGCTGGAATTTAAGCATGGGTGCTGGAACCTATATTAACCACCCTGCTGTGCTGATTAAAAGGACAGCAACAACTCCCGAGACTTGTAGGTAATGACAAATCAAGAACATGAAAGGCAGCTTTGAAGAATTTCACAGGGAGTAACAGGAATGAACATACCTCACGTGCACTGAGTGTGGCGGTGGTGAGCAACAGGCACACTGGACCATTGGTGGAGGGGGACAGAAAGTGAGTGATGCTGTGTAATGGAGTTCGGTTCTCTGGATCAAAGATTTCCCTACCCAACGAATGCAGAGGTATAAATGATCTCCAGGGAACTTTCTGATTCCCATGTTCATTGATGATTGCCACAGATCAACTACATAAAGGGGACGTGGAACTGTAGAAGTTAGATTTTTGCCTGGCTAGCTAGTCTGACATTATACTGGCTGGTCTCTGTTGGACTCTCGTTTTTTGTAGAATTTTAAGTATTACTCAGTTAAACTTTTAAATACACAGCTTATTTTTTCACCTAAAAATATAGGTTCTGGTACATGTTTCAAGGTCATTCTTTTATGTCCATATTATCCTTTTGTTGTCTTTTGTGACTTATTTGCCATATTTTGCTATTTTTATAATGTTGTAATAGTGTCTTCTTTTTCTTCTGGAATGATCCATTACCTGTAGATGTGTGTTTTTTGGTTTTTGGTTTTTTTTTAATTGAGGGGTGTTTTATTGCATTATTTTTCTAATGTTTATTTTTGTTCTTGTTATGAAGGAAGTATTTTTCCAGTCTATTTCTAGGAATTGGAATTTTCCTCATTCCATATTTCTGGACTTGCACTTGTATTTTTATTTGGTGGGTTCCTTATTATTATAATATTTATTTAATTAAATGAAATATTTGTGGTTATTATATTACTTTTAAGCATCCTTTAGATCTGCACTGCTGATGCTAAATTGTGTGTGTGTGTGTGTGTTATGTTCTAGTCCTGGGGCTTGAACTCATGGTCTGGGTGATGTCCCTGAGCTTTGCTCAAGGCTAATACTCTACCACTGGAGCCATAGCTCAATTTCCAGCTCTTTGATGGTTAACTGGAGGTAAGGGTCTCATGAAGTTGCTGGTTTGGAACCACAATCCTCAAATCTGATCCACCTGAGTATCTAGGCTTATAGGCATGAATCACCAACATCCAACCATGATGCTAAGTTTTTGGAGGGAAGGGCCTTATCTGTCCCATTTTTACTGGCCTGGTACCTTTATCTAGGTATGTCCCAGCAATGAAAACTTCATGAAAAGTATTTGCCAAAATCTGTAGTTGAAATATTTCAACTTATCTTCTGTTTTCATATCCACTTCTTTTTCCTCTTTTAAAATGACCTAAGAATTTGTTGTTCCCAGAAAATAAGATAGAAAATAGATACACTATTTTATTTCACTGGATATATTAGTAATTTCCTTTAAAAGAGAGAGAAAGGGAGAGAGAGGTACAGAGATCTATATTAGCTTTTATCATTACCAATGTAATGGACTCCTAGATGCACTAGTAAACATCTGAGACTACCCTTTCTTCATACTGTGAGAATGACATCTATGAAACGCATAGGAAAGTAGAAAATTCTTGAAAGTGTTAAAGTAGGAAAAGAACTTATTTCAACTGTGTATTTATTTGGCCCTTTGGTTATCAGAACATAATGGACCACTTCGTTATTTAAAACTATCTACCTGATGAGGCACCTGGGAGTCTTTTCCTGCACCAGTTGTGCAGTTCTGGAAATGGAACTTGGAGAATGGCCTTGGATAATTAGTGTAATACAGAGATGGGTAAATTCTGGTCTACTGCCTGCTTTTTCTTTTTCTTTCTTTTTATGGGAGGGGAAGGGGTAGTCTACAAGCTAACAGTTTGTTTTTTTGTAACATTTTATTTTTTATTTTTTATTTATTTATTTTTTGTTGGTCGTGGGGCTTGAACTCTGGGCCTGGGCGCTGTCCCTTAGCTCTTCAGCTCAAGGCGAGTGCTCTACCACTTGAGCTACAGCGCCACTTCCGGTTTTCTGGTGGTTTATTGGAGATAGGAGTCTCACGGTCTCTCCTGCCCGGGCTGGCTTTGAACCACGATCCTCAGATCTCAGCCTCCTGAGTAGCTAGGATTACAGGCGTGAGCCACCAGCGTCCAGCTTTTTTTTTTTTTTAACATTTTAAATGATTGAACAATTAAGGATAATATTTGGTGTGTGAGAAGCACATGCAATCCAAATTTCAATCTCCATCTATTGGCACACAGCCATACTCCTTATTTGCATATTGTCTATGTCTGCTTTATGCTACAATGGCTGAGTGGAGCAGTTGTAACAGAATGCATGTGGCCCAGAAAGTCTAAAGCAATCACTAGCTAGTCTTTTATAGAAAAAGAGAGGAGACAAAATTCAACAAGCAACAAACAAGTTAGGGGCATAAAAGAGGCTAGAAGCAGAATTCTTTTTCTTCCTTTTTCTTCACATGAACCCTATTCAATGGCACCTTCATGATCACATTCATGTTTCTGAATGAAAGAAAGTCTGACTTTATTATTAGGAGAAGCTATGGTTGCCTTTATTTATTTATTTTTAACCTATATTTTTCTTTAGTGCTTGAAGTCTGGAGTTTGGAATATCTGGAGGAAAAAAAGTGAGGACTTCAGCATGTAGCCCTGTTTGGCAGTGGGTAAAAGCAGTGTTAAGACCAGACAAGAAGAATGAGGCTAGAATGAAACTTTGCTAGCTTGTACCCAGAAATTTGGACCCAATCCCATAGTTTTAATGCCTTTTTTTTTTTTGACCACCATGCTGGAAATCCTGTTTTGTTCCACTGTACAGAAAAGCCTTGAAGGGTTAAACTCTAAACATTCAATTCTTTGTAAGGAAGTAAACACTGAAATAGAGGCTCAGTGTGGTGGGGGAAAAGCTGAAATGGATTCAAACAAGACTTCATTAACTAATTTGGGGGAGCATTTGAAGCTATTCCGAGCTATACAATCCCCACCCCCCGCCCCACTTTTCTCATCTCCACTGGCACTCGGAGAATCAGATCACCTGGGGAAAGCAGATTTAAAAAATTCCAGATGGTGTGTGCGATGCTCCAGCTGTGAAGAATCTCTCCCAGTCAGGCAATCTGCCTTTCTGCCGGAACCCTCTAAAAACTGTGCTGCCCATTTGTCATGCTTCTCCAATTGCAGCCTTCTGGATAGCTTCTCTTTGCCTTGTCTGACTCTTCCTTTCCAGTTTTTATCATCCCCCCTCCATGAGCTCATGTAGTAACATCTCTTCATTGGCTATAAATCCATAGAAGGACACGATGTAAAATATAGTTTTGTGAAGGAAAATTGGAAAACATCTGGTTTTTTTACCCCTAAGATTCAGTGCTCACTTGTCTCATATGACGACGTGACTATTTGTGCATGTGTGAAAAAGAAAAAAAGAAAGAAACAGGAAGAGGGGAGGGAAAGGCTAGCATGAGGGTGAGCAAGAAAGAATTTTTGCATGTGTTTTTGCAGCCAGCTGGACAAAATAAGTTCATCTCCATGTCAGCTTGGTTAGAATCCTGGGCTAATGTTGGGAAAGGTCAGTCTTCCAGACTTGAATGACCTTGAATGGGGCTACTGAGGAGGAGGAAGGGATTGCTTCAGGGTTGGTTCCCGCTGTTGTCTTGATGACAGGCTTCGTCTGGAACGATTCTCAGCTCACAGGGGCAAGGCCTGAAAGGTTACAGGCATTGTTTTGGGTATTGATTGACTGATTTTTGTTTGGGTCTCCAGGGGGTTCAGGTGGAAGTTGAGTGCTTTGTGAAAGTACAGTGAAACAGCAGATGAAGGATGAAATCCCAAGTTTTCATCTGCCTGCTGCTTTCAGTTGTCAATATACTGCCTTCCGTTGGAAATATATTCTGTAGCCAATTAGATGCATTCTAGAACTTTCTATTTAGGCTCTCTTTTCATCTAGAATTTGATCCAGGCAAAGTACATCAATCACTTGGGCTTTATTTTACTTAGTAGGTGATAACCTTTTGAAATCTAGATAGAAAACTACACAAATTGGGAGGAACTGAAATTTATTTTCCCTACTGTTGAAATAAGGAAACTGGGTCTAACCAGGGCCATTGTGGTCTTGTGGTGGATGATGATATGGAATTGGGTTTAACTGGCACAATCTTGTCTTCATGGTAGAGACAGGGAAGTTCCACGCTCAGGTAAAGGGCATGCCTGAATTCCTAGAGGCATTGGCTGGGTCTTGGATGATAGGTTACAGGACTTGTCAGTCCTGTGCTTTGAACTCAGGAATCTCTTGAGTTTCCTGGGACCCTGCCCCCCTGATCCTGATCCTGTTTAAGCCTACAGGAGCTTGGGTGTGGGATGTCATTTCTCCAGTTTCCTGGCTCTCTGTTCACTGGGCCATGCCACTTCAGCCCTACTGGAGTTGATCTGGTTTGTGTTAGGTTTTTAAAAAGAGGTAGCTGAGTAAGAACAGCACCAGCACGCACGTGGTATTCAGGTAAGGGGTAGGTTTATTCAGTAGACCTGCTGGGACCAGGCAAGGTTGGCACTCCACGTGTCTGGGAAAGGCCTGGGAAAGAGAAAGAGCTGGGAAGGAGAAAAGAGAGGGAGCAGAGGGAGCTAGAAAAGAGCAGCAAGAGAGACAGAGAGGAACAGAGAGAGAAAGAGGAATAGAACAGAGAGAGAGAGCTAGGTAGCAGAGAGAGCTAGAAAGGAACAGAGAGAGAGCTAGAATAGAACAGAGAGAGGTAACTGAGAGCTAGAATAGAACAGAGCGAGCCTGGGCCTGCGCTAGGCCTTATCTAGGGTATGGGCGGGGAAAGGTGTGGCCACATCAGGTTAAGATGTGACCTCTTCCAGGTGTCCCAGTTGCCTAGGTAACGCAGGTACTGGGTGGAGACTTTGCTGAGAGGAGGGTGGAGTCTGCTTGCCATCCAGGGGCGGACCTTACAGTTTGTTGGTATTGTTTTTTCTGCTCTTTCTTTCCTCTCCTGCTCTCATGGCTCAGTTTTCTAACAGCTTTAAGTGTATGAAGGGGTGCGGGTTTTTGAGACAGGAATCTCCCTGCGGTTGCCATTTCTCCAACAAAGATTCCCAATTCGACCTCTCAAAATGTGGCTTCTCTGTTTCTTGCTGATCAAGTTCCTGGACACTGTTTCTTTAAAAGAATTCAAATAGTAAGATCAAAGTAACTTAATATCTTGTTTGATTAGTTTGCAAAAAATTAGATGTCTACATAACCCATATCAATTAAAATATACAATAATTCCATCACTCAGAAAGTCCCTGAATATCCCTTTTTGGTCAATCCTTACCTTTTAAAGGCAAATAAGGTTCTGATTTCTACCATTTATTTTGACCTATTATTGCTCTTCATATGTGCTCTCTTGTGTCTGGCTTTGGACGCTCACTTAATGTTCTTGTTACTATGTATATCCGTATTTGTTAGTATTTTTTCCTCCTCAGTTATTTTTCCACTGTATGACTCTCCCACAATGTGTGTGTGCTTTCTCAGGTTAACTTAGAACAGTTTTCACTTTTATAAAGTGGGAGATTTTAATTATGTTGAAATCTAATTTGTCAAAAAAGTTTTTATGGTTAATGCTCTCTGTGTTCAATTTAAGACATCTTCATCTAATCCCAAATCACAAATTTTTCCTTTTGTTTTCTTTCAGCTATCTCATTGTAGCTTTAGGTTTTATACTGAGGTCTGTGGTAATTACACCAAGGGCTATGATTCAAGTTAATTTTGCCAGGGAAAGATTAATATCCAGTTTTTCAACTGTCCCAGCAACATTTGTTAAAAATACCTAGGACCTGCCTCAGACTACGATAATTCTATCTCCATGATATGTGTAGTTGGGATTATAGGCAAAAACCACTAGGTCCAGATTATTTTTGAATAAGATCTCACTAATTTTTTGTTCAAGCTCACTTCAAACCAGGATTCTCCCTTCTTTACCTCCTGTATGTGTCGGGGATTACAGGTTTGAACAACTATTGCTGAAAGGTGAATCATCCCAGAAGCCACATTTTGAAATATAGAAATTTGGAGTCTTTATTATACCGTTAACAGCCTGCAGGCCACCTGTTGTTACAAAGGTCTGCAGCATGCAAATACACATAACACAGCTAGGAAACATGCTAAAGAGGAAAGAAATAACAAAAACAATACCAACAAGCCAATTCAGCTTCAATGGAAAGCTGAATTGGGATGCCATGATGACTGGAGATGAGCCAGGAGACAGGACGCAGGACACATGGCTTTCTGGCAGCTAGGCTGGTCTGGACCTAAATACATCCTCAGGAAATTCCCAGTCCCGGGCCTTGGACTGACAGATTCAGTAACCTATCAGCCAGATGCCCACCCCTGCCTCCAGGGATCTGATGAGTAGGGGAGTTTTCTTCCCCCAGAATGAAGACAAGGTGCCAGACCCTACAATCCACCATGTGGCCAATATGGTGCTGGCCAGACCTGACCTCTTTACTTCACTATATCCAGCCAAGTTGTAGATATTTTTAAGAAAGAAATATATTCATTTTACTTAAGTTGCAAAATTTGTTCATATAAATATGAGTTTATTCATTTAAATGTGTCTCCACAATAGACTCTTATGAACACCTTATTGTTTATAGAACCTGTAGTGATACTCCTTTACTACTATTCCTGATATTACTAATCTGTTTTCTTAATGGTGACCCATAATTCCTAAAGATTTTCTTTACCCCTTCTGCCGCCTTTGACTTCTTGGATAATTTCAAATATTTTATTTCTTGAAATCACTCTTTTTTTTTTTTTTTGCTTGATGGAGCCTGCTACTGAAACTTTCTATTGCCGTTTTCATTTCAGTCATTGTATATCTCATTGCTGGGATTCCTTTTAAATTATTTCCATTTCATATTTTGTCACTTATTTTTCCCAAACATTATTTAATTTTATTCATTTGTTCTTACAGTTCATTGAACTTGTTTAGTAGGATTATTCTGAATTCACTTCATAAGTCTCTATTCCCACGGGGTCTGTTGTTGGAACTTTGTTCATTTGTCAGGGAATCGTGACTGTACTCTTTGTGTCCTTATGCCCTCATTGAAGTCTGTGTGTTTAATAGTACAGCCATTTCTGGCTTTTTACAAGTTTTTCTTTTGTAGGAATAGATATTTGCTATTTAACATGCGATTCTGGAATAAACTGGCTTGCAATGACCTGTGCCATGGATGGGGCTGCTGGCTGGGCTCTGTTGTTCAGGGGAACCACTGTCTTATTACCATCACCAGACAGAGCCGCAGCCTAGGTGCATCAATCACTGTGATTGGTCCTGTACATTGTGCATATATCCTAGCTAGGTGCTGTAACTGTTTTTGTTCTTTAGTTGCATGGAATGGCAGTCTGGGTCCTAAGGTCAGGCAGATTGCTGCTTGGTATGGATAAGACTAGCTTCAGTGCTCAGTAAAATATATATAATTGAGGTTTTCCTCTCTGTCTATGTGGGAACTTGGAGACTGGGATGAACGCTTAAACTTTTGCATGGGATTGAGTTAGTCCCTATCCTTTGCTGAGATATGTTGTGTTGGTTGTTTTCCTTCTTGGGTTAAGTGATTGAAACTGCTGGGTGTGACAGAACTAGCCTCTGGTCTTTGCCAAATTGCATTGTGGTAGTCTAAGGTGGGTCCTGGAGGCTTATCATATAGGTTTGCAAGTCTGGGAGGCCTTCCCACCACTTGTGGGAGTGACTATGTTGGCGTTATTGGTATGTGATGCTATTGGCTGGTTCCACTCAGCAGGCACAGAAAGTTAGCAACAGAATTTTCAAGCTGGTTACCAAGAACTTGTTATAGTTTCTATTTGACCCCCAGTGGCCACTTCATGCCATTACTTCCTGTGTACCTTATAAAGTGAGACAAAATTAGGATTCCCAGGAAGTGTGCAGATTCTTGAAAAGATGAATGGTTGCCTCTGATTCTCTGCTTGCGGTAGAAATTTTACACTCTTACATCCTCTAGGAATGGCATCACACCCATTCTTCTAAGGTGGAGGTAAAGAAGCCTGATACCCTCTATTCCACTACCTTGTTGATGTGAACCTTTCAAACAGGTACATATGGCCAAGCATTTGTGGCTCATGCCTGTAATCCTAGCTACTCAGGAGGCTGAGATCTGAGGATCGTGTTTTGAGGCCAACCAGGGCAGAAAAGTCTCTATGGGACTCTTATCTCCAATTAACCCCTCAAAAACCAGAAGTGGAGCTGCGGCTCAATGTAGTAGAGCACTAACCTTGAGCAAAAGAGCTCAGGAGACAGCACCCAGGCCTTGAGTTCAAGCTCTACAACTGACAAAAAAAGGTACGTGTGTGTGTGTGTGTGTGTGTGTGTGTGTGTGTGTGTGTGTGTGTGTGTGTGTGTGTGTGTGTGTATGTGTGTGTGTGTGTACGCTGTATTGCAGATGTGCATGGGTATGTACGTGTATGTATGCACTGAGGAAGAAGAGGGAAGTCATTGCTATTCTCAGATCTGTTAGTCAATAAGTTGTGTCCCACTCTACCCATGTGCCCCTTCCCCCCAAGAACATCAAAGGTCTGAAGAAAATAGTGCATGCCTATTTCAAGTCTACCCGTTCTGTACCATGAGCTTTGGGGAAATGGCATGAGTAATATGCAGAAACACTGGAGAATTAGGAGAGCAGTGATAGGTTGGCCAGAGGAAAGTGGTTTTGAAGTGAGAAATGATGATACCGGTTTGGGAAGTGTTTGTTACTTTTGCAACCATCTTTGCTTGCTTTTCTTCCTCTTTCCATTCTGGTGCCTTCAGAATAACAACTCACCTGACAGGGAGCTTTGGAGAAATGCTATCACCATAAGTTAAATAAGACTAGCATTTTTTTTTTTGAAATCTGGAAGTTAATTACCATGCTTACTACCATTGTTTGATTGTGGAATATATATCCATCTTGCATGATTGACATATATGTAGGGTTTTTTCATATGTGTAGGGTTATGATTACTCTTATAGAGAGAAATTAAACAACTAATTGGAATTAAGAATTCATGCTACACATCCCTTAATAAAGCACCATAATAAAATCTTCTGTTCATTTGATATTTAATTCAAATCTTGGTTCCTTCTCCCGTACTGTCACTTGTGTGTGTGCGCGCGTACACACGCGAGCGCTTGTGAGCACGCATTCACCAATACTAGGGCTTGAACTCCAGGCTTCAAGCTCTTGGTGATTCCTAGATGGTCTGCTACCACTTCAGCCATGCCTTCAGCTCTGTATTTTTGCTGGTTAATTACAAATAAGCATCTTTTAGATTTGTCACCCAGGCTGGCTTTGAATTGCAGTCCTCATATCTCAACATGCTCAGTAGCTGGGATTACAGGCATGTGCAGCTGGCACCTGGCTGGGTATCTATATGCAACAGAAACATATAATTGCTATCATCTTGTATTTATGATCATTTATTTCAAGTATAGTGGTATAGATTGCCACTGTTCATGCTTAGCATCATTCTAACTAGAACAACATTGATAGAAATGAATAATATACAGGTTTACCTCTCAGAAAATTTCAGTCTCAGTGGAGAAATCTTATTAATTTAGGAAACAGATTGTAGTATCACATTTGGAGATAAACTACTAACAGTTCAGAATATCTGATGTTTTTATTGTTCAGGGCTGTCACAGTCCCCCCTTTGACTAATTATTTTTAAATTATTCTTAGTTTGTACTCACTTTGCTTATGGCCACTTAATTTGAGAATATACTCAAGTCTAACCCACTCAACTTTTGATAGCTAGAAATTTAGGAGATACCTATCTTCTTCATTTTAACAAACATCAGAAGAACAATAGATACCTAAATAGTATAATCACCTAGATTCTAAGTTTCAGTGATTCTGGAAAGACGTAACTCAACCCATGAATGTTCTTGTTTGTGCAAGACTCAGAACTCTGTCTGGGAAGTGGCTTGCCAGCCTCTCAGCACCCACCACCTTCTCTGTTTCTTACTTGGGTGATTCCAGAAGTGTTTGTCAACAGCTGAGTTATTACATAAAACCAACATAGTCATTGAGCTAAGAAACAATATGCTATTTATAGAAAATTCCCAATATTCTAACATTGACTGGTGTCTTGACCTTTTCAAATATTTAACCTGTGAAGACATTCAAGATACCTACGACTTATATTTATATTTAATTATAATATAATTTACAGATTATGAATACAATTTTTAATATATACATAAGTATATAATTGTCCTCTCTTCAAAAGGATAGATTTTGCAATGGAAATATGTCTCTCTATAGGTACAAAGGAACAGCTGTTGTCCTAAACAGAGGGCCTGAGAAATCACTGTGATTGGCCATTATCTGGGTGGTTTTAAGGTCTTTCTATTTGTGGAGAAAAATGCAAGTTTTGTTTATTTGTTTCGAAATGAAGAGTCTCATTATGACAGTTGGCTTCACCTGTTTGGAATCAGCCCCTCTGCTTTCCACTTCACATGTTGCTGCTTCACTTAATTCCTCACAGAAACACGAATGTCATCAAGTAAGCGATGTATAATATTACCATTAAAAAATAAATAAGCAATTGGCATTTTCAGAAGAATTGTTTCCATGAAATTCCATACCTTGTGAAGGAAGGCTAAGCATTTTGAAAGCAATTGTTTCTGGATTTGAAGAAACTTTGTTACCATTAAATCTCAGTTGGATGACTGTGGTAGGAAGTGATATAACTTAAAAATTATGGCCGCGAGTCATCAGAGATAAAACACAATGGAATATTTATGTTAACACAGGAAAGAAGGCCAATCCCAAAAGTTCTAAAAGAACTTGGTGTCCTGGAAAAGTCGCATCATTACTTGGAGGAGAACAGATAATGTTACCACAAAGGTGTGAGATGAGTATTTTCTCCACATGCTAATTGTAGTGCTCAGGCTTATTTATGGTGACAGCAATTATCAATTTTCTCTGGTTAGCTAGCCTCCAGGTAAAGATATTTATAGATAAACCAAAGATCCCAGTGTTCCTTATAGCTGCCTTGTACAGTGATGGCTGAGTAGACTTGACCAGCGGACTCTTGGAATTGTATGGTGATTATATATTTTATATTCCAATATAAGGGGGAATAGCAACAGTTTAAGTTAGAAGCTGCTACAAAGGTACCACTTTACAATACATACCATATATGAAAGCAAAGTGCCCATCAAAGATGCAGTATACACCTGGAAAATGGATCACATTAAAGTTAAAGCTCTTTACCCATATATCAAATATTATCTATATATAGAATTATTTATTTAATTAGCCAGTCCTGGGGCTTGAACTGGCCCTGGGCTTCTTTTACTCAAGGCTAGCACTCTACCACTTGAGCTACGGTGCCACTTCTGGCTTTTTCTGTTTATGTGGTACTGAAGAATTGAACCCAGGGCTTCATGCATGCTGGACAAGCACTCTACCACTAAGCCACATTCCCAGCCCCTATATCTATATTTATATTTACATAGATATAATACTTTTGTGGTACTGAGGGTTGAACCCACTTGAGCTATTACTTACTTTGTATATGTGTGTGTGGGGGAGTTGTGGGGCTTGAGTTTAGGGCCTGGGTTTTGTTCTTGAGCTCTTTTGTTCAAGGCTAGTGCTCTATCACTTTGAGCCACAGCTTCATTTCCAGTGTTTGAGTGGTTAATTGGAGATAAAAATCTCATGGGGACTTTTCTGCCCAGTCTGGCTCTTTGAACTACAATCCTCAGATCTCAGGCTCCTAAGTAGCTAGGATTACAGTGTGAGCCACCAGTGTCCAGTTTATGTAGTTTTGAGATTAGGGTATTGCCAACTTCACTTAAACTAGCTTCAACTCATGATCCTCCTGCTGTCTATACTTCACAAGGAGCTGGCATGATAGGTATGGGCCACTAAGCCTAGCTTAAATTAAATATTTGAAGATGATTTAAAAAGGAATCTTTATTTGGAGAAAGTAGTACTGTGAATCTTTGTTTCTACATCTGTTTCCCAAGGTGCAAAAGAGAAGAGCTGTCTGATGCCCTTGATATGGATTTTCTAGCATTGAGTGACAGGGGAGGGGAGATGAACTCTGTCTAGAAAAATCCCTCAGTAACAGATTAAAGTTAGATGGTCTCTCTGCAGCCCTGGCAGACAAGGGAGAATTGTTACTGTATTGGAAGTGGCTGCCTTTTTCAGAGGACATTAGTGTGGAGGAAATCTGTGAGTATACTGGGTCGTCTGTAAGGCCATGGGAACAAAGCTAATATCTAGTCCAATAAAAATTCCCACAGGGGCAAAGAAGTGAGGAGCATTGGAAGTAAATAAAGTTGGTCTGCTATTCCCCTAGAGCCTCAGGAAGGGCTAAATTATTACCACAACAGAGTGCAGCCTTCCAAGTCAAGGGAAATGAATGTGACAGACAATCAGCATTTCTTTTTCTTTTTCTTTTTTTTTTTTGGGTGGTGGTGCTTTGAAGAATCTGTAGAAATCCTTGCAAGAGAAAGATGAGTTTTAAGCTTCTTCCAGGCTCAACACATATGAAGTGAAAACTGTAACAATACTAGCTAAAGAAAACTTTATGTATTCCCCTTCCTTCTCCTTACCCATATGCTGGGCCTGGAGCAGGAAGCAGGTATATTTAATCAAATGCAGACTGTGTCTATTTTTTTTTGTAACATGCTTTTTTGAAACTTAAGTGTTGTATTCATAACCTGACTTAAGGAATTGTAAGCCCTTTATGCAATTACTTATTAATAGCAATAAAAATGCAAAAAAATTGTGGTAGTAGGTATTATAATGGTCTTTCAAAATGTTCATGTCCTAGTTTTCAGAAACCTGTGAGTAGGTCACCCTAAATAGCAAAGGAAAATTTAGATTATGGATGGAATTAAGGTTTGTTTTAAAAAAATAAGTTGGCCCTAAGATAAAGAGATTATTTTGAATTGTCTAGGTAGATAGAATGTAATCACAAGGGATTTGGGGGGGGGGCGTAGGTCTTGGGGCTTTAACTTAGGGCTTGGGTGCTGTAGGCTTTTTTGCTCAAAGCTAGTACTCTACCACTGTGAGCCACAGCACTACTTCTAGTTTTCTGGTGGTTAATTGGAGATATGAGTCTCACAGACTTACCTCCCTGAGCTGGCTTCAAAGCATGATACTCAAAACTCAGCCTCCTGAGCAGCTAGGCTTATAGGCATGAGCCACCAGCTCCTGGATCACAAGGATTCTTACAAGTAGGAGAATAAGACAAAAGAAGGGAGTCAGGGAGATTTCATATGATATTAAAAGAACTTCACTTGGTGTCTTTGATGACATAGGAAGGTGGTTATCAGCCAACCAATGCACACAACTCCTGCAAAGGTTGAGAAATAAATTCTTTCTTAGAACATCCCAAAAGGACTAAAATACTCTTGACATCTTTCTTTTAGTCTACTAAGATCTATTATCCACTTCTTACTTCTACTTCTTTCTACCATAATATAATAAGATTTTTTTAAACCACTAAGTTTTCAAGAATCTGTTAAGAGGAGCAACATAAACCCAGCCCAAACATCAAGATAATTTGTGCGCATTAAGATGCTCAACTAGAGGCTGGGAAGGTGGCTCAGTGGTAGAGTGCTTGCCTTGCATGCATGAGGCCCTGGGTTCGATTCCTCAGCACCACAAAAGCAAAAAGAAAATAGCCAGAAGTGGCGCTGTGGCTCAAGTGGTAGAGTGCTAGTCTTGAGCCCAGAGTTCAGGCCCCAGGACTGGACCCCACCCCTAAGATGCTCAACTAAAAAAAGCATTATCATCAAATCAGAGGCAAAATGGATATTAAAGTAGGTAACATGAATTGGAAGGGTATGAGAGAGTGAGTGTGTGTGGTCATGCTGAATTACTGCGGTAAAATCCCTAGGGTTCCATGGAAGACAATATTGACTTGTTTGATTGAGTAGTGGTAGGCTTCTATTTTATGGACCTGCTGTTTCCTATCCTTAGTGGATGATCAGAAAGGAGATCTCAAAATCTCAAGAAATAGTGGCATAGGCAAAAACATTTTCTCAACATTACCTTCTGTATGGCTCTGCAAGTATGCACCGAATCTGCATCCAACTACTGTTTCTGAATTCCTGTTAAATATGCTCCAAACACTTAGCAGTATCTATGTAAACACCTTTAAATGCTATCTTTATTATGTGGAAAGTAGAGATTAACATTACTGTGCTTATTTTGGAGCAAGATAGTTGTGTTGTGATTGATACAGATATTCAAACTAAAGCTAAAAGCCTAAATTGATTCATGCATATTTTGTGAATGTTATGATCACCCTCCAACTGTTACAATAAGTTAATGGAGATCTGAGAAACAAATGTCACTACTCGCTTGTCATATTTGCATTGTCTTCATAAGCATGAAAACGTGGAGCTTGTTTTCTTCATTGACCTTATGTCATAAGCACCTAAGAGATGGGCTTAATAACTTATCTGTTTGTTATGGACCTACTAACTGAACTAAAATCTATTTGAGAACATTTCATACTTGCCTAGCTTTGTTTCCCAAATATTTCCCTATAAATAAGCTGAATTCTAGCAAAACCAGTTGTTTTCTGGTCCTTAAAACTTCTTTTATTTTTTCCTTCCCATACCTCCTACTCAGAATTATTTCCCATCCCTTCATCTCAGCCTACTGAAAGGCCTAGATATTTTTACAAGTTCTAGTTCTGTCTCTATACATGAAATATCTTTTACTCCTAAATAAGACAAAAGTGGATTTTGTGTCTCATAGAGAGAACTGTTTATCAGAGTAAATTAGGCTGTGCCAGAAAAACCACATAGACATCCAGGTATAGAGAACAAAGAAAGGTTTATTGTTGGGAAAGAGACCAGCAAGACCCCTTCTCACAAGGGAGAAGCGAGAAGAAGCGCCAGCTATTTTCTGAGGTGACCCATATAACCTAGGAGATTTAGGAGGGGCTAGAAGGGCCAGGAGGCGGAGACCCTGGTGTGGATGTGAGGGCCAGGGGCTTCATCATGGTGGATTAGGATTTATGGCTGCTGCCCAAATAGGAGATAAGGGGTGGGATGCTGCAGCTACCCAGACCTGAAGGTCACTCTAAAGGGCTCTTGTTGCCTTATATGGTGGTAGCTGCCCCAGAGAAGTGCCATCCCAAGGTAAAGGAGTATTGGAGGCTGATTATTTACTGCCTTTACTAAATGGGCCTAGTGTTACCTAAGAAAGGAGCATGCTAAGCTGTGGAGAGGGGAAAGAGTATACTAAGCTATGAGAAGGGAGCTCATTGGGTTGACACTTTTTTTTTAATGGAAATTCAAGTGTTTAGATACTTTTTGAGACAAGGAATTTCTGAATCTTTCTTTTTTTTTTTTCATTCCATTCCATTTTAGGTTTCCAGGAGTCTATAGAAAGGGATTATATGACATTCACATTGCAGTAGAAAAACAATTTAAATCGATTCCCACACAGGAAAAAGTTTACACTTGACAATCTGCTTTTGTGACTGGTCTCAGGGTCCATAAATAAATTTCTTTAATTTTTATTAGTTTTCTTTTTGCTCTTAGCACAATACATTCAGTACTTGATATTGATGTCCCAAAGAATTACACTAAAGAAGAAAAGTAGGGCATAGGTCTTCCTCACCATCTTAAAACAACTATCATGTTCTATATATGTGTATCGACTTGTATGTATGTATGTCTGCATATGAGAGAAAATGCTGGGCTGGGAAAGTGGCTCAGTGGTAGAGTACTTGCCTTGCATGCCTGAGGTCCTGGGTTCGATTCCTCAGCACCACATAAGCAAAAAGAAAAAAGCCAGAAGTGGCGCTGTAGCTCAAGTGGTAGAGCGCTAGCCTTGAGCTGAAGAGCTGAGGGACAGCACCCAGGCCCAGAGTTCAGGCCCCACAACTGGACCCCCCCCCCCAAAAAAAAAAGAGAAAATGCTTGTCCTTTGTCTTTCTGAACTTGACTTCATCCATTTTTTTTGCTGAGACATAATTCTTCCTTATAAACTCATATATATGATATATTATATATATATATATATATATATATATAAAATATCACATTTTCTCTATCTACTCATCACTTTTCTTTTTTTTTTTTTTTTTGGGTCTAGTCGTGGGGCCTGAACTCTGGGCCTGGGCGCTGTCCCTCAGCTCTTCAGCTCAAGGCTAGTGCTCTACCACTTGAGTCACAGCGCCACTTCCAGCCTTTTCTGTTTATGTGGTGCTGAGGAATTGAACCCAGGGCTTCAGGCATGCAAGGCAAGCACTCTACCACTGAGCCACCTTCCCAGCCCTACTCATCAATTTTTGGGTATCCAGGTTGCTTCCATAGCGTTGCTACTGTGAATAGTGCCAATACTCAGAGAAAAACCATGGTTTTCTTCCTTTGACTTCAGGTAATCCGTAGAAAACTAATTATTTTGGTTGCTTCTACAATTGACTCTCACTCTGAAAGCTTACAAGATCAGAATTGATTACTGCTTTTCCTTTGAATATAACTAGATTTGCAAGCATTGGTCAACTAGTATTTGGCAGTGGTTAGAAGTGCCTAGTTGGTATACAATTTGGTCTGCATCAGTGGCAGCTACTTTTAGTTTTCTAACAGCCATTCTTGCTCTTTTTCCCTTTCTGAAAAGGCCTCAGTTTTGTTCAGAAACTAGCACCCATGTGTTTCAGAGGATGCTGATTGCTTTTCAACCGGAAGTAATTAGATCCTGATCACTTTAGATCACCCATTCATTGTTGATTATCATTCCTTTGCTAGAGTTTGCATGGAGAATGACCAAAGAAATAGAAATAGGAGACAACTGTAGAGCTCCTGGGAAAGATTTCTTTAGTTATCAGAGAAATGCTTTGGGATAAATAGCTCCTTTTCTGCATCTAGAGGCACTCTACCAGGAGGTGATAACTGAAGCCATCTTCCTACTATTAGGGGACAAACTTATGGACAAAAGTCAGTAGTCAAGGAACGCAGAAGTTGGAAAGGACTTAGCATCATTAACGATACTACTGAGCTACTTACCTACTGATCCTCAAAAGCATCTTCACTTTTTATGTATTGTTATATTTTTCCTTGTTATCTCCTGCAGCAAGTATGCTGTTTAATTCAAAATAAGATTCTGTTGTGAGATGCCATACATCTTACCTTGTCTAGATACTCCAGGAGGCAATAAATATGGTGATCAGGTGCATGAGCTTTGAAGCGAAGCGGAACTATGTTTAAATCTTTGTTCTTGCCTCTTATTAGTTGAATAACCTTGGATGACTTGTTTAATCTCTCTTCTTTTTTTTTCTTCCCGATGAAATGGGAATGGCATTATTGGCTAGCCTATAGAGTTATTAAGAGTGCAACAATGCATTCACAGCCTTTACACATTACCTCTCCTGTGCTAAGAGCTCATAAATTCTTTGTATCCATATTCACAAATGTGTATTACCATTACTGTCCACATCCCTTTTTCATTTTACAATATTTCTTAGGTATATAGTTTGTTGATCAACTACTGAAGACAACTTGCTTTTCTTCTCTGGGCATAGGTTTTATAGTTTATACCTTTTAGTGGAATGATCAGGTAACAGAATGCTTTACTTAGTTCTCTTGTAAGATGTGGGTAGAAGGAAATATAGCACCTGGTTCTGTAGCTGTGAAATTTGGTACATTGCTTCTGAAGGCCTTGCCTCTCTCTTGATGCCATGAGTTATCTTCCTTTGCTATGATTCACTCTCGTCTGTTGGGTCCTTACCATAGCTTCTATGTTCCCTAGACCTTTAAGCTGTTGACTTGGCTTTTTTTTTGTGTGTGTGTGTCAGTCATGGGGCTTGAACTCTGGGCCTGGGTGCTCCAGGCTAGCACTCTACCACACTCTACCACAGTGCTACTTCCGTTTTCTGGTGGTTAATTGGAGATCAGAGTTTCATGGATGCTCCTGTCCGACCTGGCTTCTTTGAACCACAATCCTCAGATCTCAGCCTCCTGAGTAGTTAGGATTACAGGCATCAGCCACTGGCACCTGGCTTGCCTTGGCATTAAAAAAAATTACCTTTAAATAGTTGTACAGAGGAGTTGCTATTTAACAGAGCAGTTTATAAATACAGTATACCTTGATCACTGTCACCCTTTCAACATTTTCACTCCCTGTTCCCTTACTTTTCTTAATTTTGTAGTATATAAAGTGAATTCTTGACTGCATTCTCCACACTCATCCTTCTCCCCTCATTTGTCTCTCCCTTCCACCCACCCCTTCTCTTGCAAGTACCCTTTTCTTGGTGCTTATTTTGTTGGGCGTTGCTTTGTCTTTCTAGGAATTACATTATTTGAGTTCTTCCTAGAATCTGCTATATTTCAGTTAATACACTTGGTATCACTGGCATACTACCCAATATGTTTACTTATAGGCAAATTCTAGCTACTACAAATAAGGGAAACCCTGCAACCTTTGTTTCTCTAGGTCTAGCTTACTTCACTTAATATGCATATATATATTTGAAGTCTTTCCATTTCCTTATGAATGATACACTGCTATTCTTTCTAATGGATGAGTAAAATTTTATTGTGCATATCTATACCACATTTTCTTGATCCTTTCATCCATTGAGAGTCATTTGGACTGATTCCATATCTTGGCTATGGCAAATAGTGCTGCAATAAACATGGTTGTGCCAGAGGCTTTATCATAACCTTGTTTGTGATCCATAGGATAAATGTCCTGGAGTGGACTTGGTGAGTCATAGGAAAGTATTGTGTTTAGTTTTTTGATGAATCTCTGTACTGTTTTCCAGAGTGATTGAACAATCTTACATTCTCACCAACAGCATATTAGAGTCCCTCACTCATCCTTTTAAGGCAGTACTTGAAATTAGAAAATCACTTAGAATGCTTCTCTTCACCTGTCTCTAGATACACTTCCTTTTCTGTACAAGTAGGGATTGTAAAAGTCCAAGTGGACCTGGCTATCATTTTTCACTAGTTGATCTTGTGTATTCTTCACAAATGAATGCTTAGAAGGTCTCCTTTATAATGTTACCTCTAGGTAACATTCCTTCTCCTAAAATAGAAACACACAAATAGGCACACACTTTGCTGCTTCCTCAGATATTGTTCAAACAAGACCAAACATCTTGGGGCTGGGAAGGTAACTCAGTGGTAGAGCATGCCTTGCATGCCAGAGGCCCTGGGTTTGATTCCTCAGCACCACATAAGCAAAAAGAAAAAAGCCGGAAGTGGCGCTGTGGCTCAAGTGGTAGAGCGCTAGCCTTGAGCTGAAGAGCTGAGGGACAGCGCCCAGGCCCAGAGTTCAGGCCCCATGACCAGACTCCCCCCCCCCCCCCCAAAAAAAAAGACCAAACATCTTATAGTTGCAATAGGAGGTAAAAAACAAAACCCTACAACTTAAAAAAGCCTTGGTATGGAAGACCTGTTCTAAGACCACCTTGGAAATAGAATATTAGGTCATCTTTCAGTTCAGAGTACACTGAAATGCACTGAAGTGCAGAGTCAAAAAGAACTTGGTAAAGAGCCAGGTAACCAAAATTGTGTCACAGACTGTAGCAAGTCATTTTTATCTTTCTGTGTCTATTTACTTATTCCCAGTTAATGATGATGCACTCATTGAATAATTACTTGACTCAGTGACTAATTTTGAATGCCTAATTTATGCATTATAGTTCATCTAAATAATTAGTTAATGCTTAATCATTTAAATAAATATCTCTAAGAGAGCAGAGACCATGTCTAATTCTATTTGCTATTATAACTACTTGGTATAATGTCTAAATAGACTAAGTTCTTAAAAATAATTACTTAATAAATAATGCCCAAAGTGCTGACACTGGTGGCTCACATCTATAATCCTAGTTACTCCAGTCTGAGATCTGAGGATCGCAGTTCAAAGCCATCCTGGGGAGGAAAGTCCATGAGACTCTTATCTCCAATGAGCTATCAAAATCCAGAAATGGAGCTGTGACTCAAGTGGTAGAGCATTAGCCTTGAGCACAAAAGTTTAGAGACAGTCCCTAGGCACTGAGTTTAAGCCCCAGGACCAGCACACGCGCGCGCACACACACACACACACACACACACACACACTTAAATATTTAATCTGTCTTATTTTGAGTAGGCTTTGGGGGAAGGATCTCTAAGATTCTCTCTTATTTTATAAATAAAGTAAAAGTTCAATTCTCTCATTCCATCCTTAGAATAAACCTGAACAGTCCTTTAAAAAGTTAACTCAATTCTGTGAAGGCTTTTTATTAATTGTGATATTTATATATATTCATATCATCTATCTTGACCACATTCACTCTGTCTCTTTTTACTCTTTCATTACTTCCCATTTTCCTATTTCCCCTTTTAAGAAGTTTTTCATATGAGTTTCATCATGATACTACTTTCGTACATAGGTATAATGTACTTCTATTGTTTTCCTCTCTCCCATCATCTTCTTCTTTTGGGAAGGATACAAATACCATTGTAATTGAGGAGGAAAGCCACTCTGAGACATATTTGTCTGTTTTGACTTGACAACAGTGGATTTGGCAAAGCTTGAAAGTATACATACACACGCACACACACACACACACACACATATACACTTACACATATACATACACAACCTCATGCAACCATCTTAAAGGCCAAGTAGAATCATATGAAGGTAATGTTATTAATCTGGACTATTTGGTCTGAGTCATGAATTAGAAGAAGCCCAATGCTTCATGTATTAAAATAAATTTGGGGTTTTCCATAAAGTGTTCCTGGAGGACTGAAGGATTTATTTTTTTCAGAAGAAATTGACTCCTCTATTTAAGATGCCTCTGGTGCAGAGGACATCTTGAAGTAATATGCAACTCTTGATGACACCTCTTCAACACTTAGTAAATCTGACCTTTCCTTTCATCTGTCATTATTCTGAATCACATGGCCCAGCAAGCAGAGAACACATTGCAATCAAACTTTACCATTGCAGCCTGGAAACATGTGCTCCCTCAAATTGATTAGTGATATTACCAGTGTTTAAACCCATTTCCTGTCACCTTGGACAATGGAGGTTACTTGACAGGAAGTCATTCTGCTGTCATCTAGTAGGGCTGCCAATGTGAGTCTTCAAAGTGGTCGGTAAGTAGAGAGGCAGCCGGCTTTTCTCTGCTCTAAAGCTTTTGCACATGTTGAATAACGCACATTCTGTATATCATGGAAGCACCTAGTTTTGATACTAATGGAATGTGCATTTCCTTGAGATTTCTAAGTTCCCTAAGGTTTTGGCAAATGCTGACATGGAAATGGTTTTAGTTAAAAATGAGTTTATTTTATGCTTAAAGGGTAATTGTACATTAGCTGTGTCTTCAAGTCAATTTTGAAAAATCACCACTTTGGGGAGTGGGCAAAAAAAAAGTCCCCGTGGACAGCACATTTCCTCAAATAAATTCAAACAACTTTTTCTTTGTATTGAAGGTATTATTTGTCATCCATTTTCCTTGTCATATTGACTATTCCCAGAGTATCATTTAAAACAGATTGGTAATTTGGCCCTTAATTTTGGCACCTGTACATCTTTTAAAGCTCTGGGCTGTGTTTGGAGACTTTACTACTCTGTAAGTTAATACCCTTTTAGGGCCTAAACGCCACCATTAACAGCAACTTGGCCTCTCAGGATGCTTGATAGAACCATTTTTTATATTTATTTGTTTAATCTTTATTAGCCAAAGGTTGTCCAAGAGTTCTAAGGGAGTGATTTGCCCACAAGGCTTAGAGGCATGTTTAAATCTTTTCTTATAACTTCAGGGTTAGGAAAGGGTTTGATAGGCACAAGTACTTTAAGCT
Organism: Dipodomys spectabilis; assembly: GCF_019054845.1. Lineage (NCBI taxonomy): Eukaryota > Metazoa > Chordata > Mammalia > Rodentia > Heteromyidae > Dipodomys > Dipodomys spectabilis. The sequence continues at coordinate 14,245,458 of NW_024870802.1, forward strand.
GCTTATAACTCCAATCTGCCTTGAAAATTCAGCCAGGAGATGCTTCTACTCTTTGGCTGGTAGGCTTAATAAGTCCTAGATTTTTGTAGCTAGAAAGGACCACAGCGAGCATCTTGTCAAAACCACTTACTTTATAGGAGAAGGAACTAAAGTCCAAAGAGAGGAAGTGATCAAGCTGCTAGAGTATTAAGTTATTTCTCTTCCCAGGGTGTGTGTGCCTTTTTTAATAGAAATAGTCTAAGATTCAACCTTTAAGAAACAAGGAAAAAGCTTACTACTGAACTGTTAGGGGTTAAGGAGCAATTTCTAGACAGGGGGAGCTCTTAATTAGGTGAATATTTCTTCTACTTTTTTTCCTTTTTAGCATTAAATCTTCTGATTGGATAGTTAATGGCTTCAAACTTGAAGAGTCTTCATTCTGCTTTCTGTTAAGGTGTGTTTTCTTTTCTTTTCTTTCCTTCTTTTCTTTTCTTTTGTTGGTCATGGGGCTTGAACTCTGGACCTAGGTGTTGTTCCTGAGCTCTTCAGCTCAAGGCGAATGCTCTACCTCATGAGCCACAGTGCCACTTCCGGTTTTCTGGTGGTTAATTGGAGATAAGAGTCTCATGAACTTTCCTGCCTGGGCTGGCTTTGAACCATGATCCTCATATCTCAACCTCTTGAGTAGCTAGGATTACAGGTGTAAGCTACTGGCACCCAGATAAAAACAAGTTCTTACCTTTAACAATGTACTGCTTGTGTTGAAATTTCTATCCATTGGTAGTTTTGGTCTCTGGAATCACAGAAGTCAAGTCTAAGCCTTCAGCAACACTGCAATTCATGAGCCTGTTTGCTTTTTTCCTTTCTGAGCTTGGAAGGATAAATAGTAAACATTACTACTGTTTCCAAGGATGATGTCTGCACTTTCTGTTTCCATATGCATTTTTCATCCCAAGTACATTTACCTTTTAATAATGTTTTGTGTGAGAAGCGTTTTTAAAGATTAGCCAGTAAACACACTGAGCTTCCTTCTTGACCTTTTTCTTTCCAATACAAGGGTTACTTTTTGTTTTTATTTGCTACTTTGAAATGTAGACAAAATTGATTTGTGGTCCCTTTTCAAATAAAGAATCTCTTCTGCCAATCAATTTAACTTAGTGTTAAATTATTTCTTTATTGGACAACAGTTGTGGTCACAACAGAGAGGATCCTAAGGGTCATACCTGGTCTTTGGGTAGTTCCATTTTTCAGTTCAAAATAGGGGATTAAGACAAGAATAGTGTTACAGCTTTTCAGTTCAGGAAGCTTCAGTGATTTTACATGTCTACTAGTTCTGTTTACATGTTGCTAAATGCTAAAAGGCTATCCAAAGAGTGATCTAGAGAAAGCCAGCGTCAACATCATCTAGGAAGTTACTGGAAGTGAATCCCAGAGCCCATCCCTAACCTATTGGGTCTAGTTCTCTGGGACTGGTCCCAAAAATCTGTGTTTTAGTAACTTTATAGGGGATTCTTAGACACATTATAATTTGGAATGCTTTGGTTTTTGGGCATTCAACATTCACAGAAATGCCTCCAAACTTTCCTTATTCTTTCCTAATTGCTTACTGTTTTTCTCTGTTCAAATGCAGGTACTTGATATTACATCAGAGGTTTCTCTCCCCTCCCCTCTCCTTCCTTTCCCTCCCCTTCCTTTCTCTTCCTTTCCTTCCTCCCTTCCCCTTCTTACTTCCTACTTCTTCTCTTCCTCTCCTCTCTTCTCCCCTCCTCTCCCCTCCTCTCCCCTTTTCTCCTCTCCCTTCTCCTCCCCACCCCCTTCTCTGGTGCTAGCTTTGGTGCTTACAAGCACTCTCTCTCCCTTGCCTTCACTATAATTCTTAAAAGTGATATTTTCCTTAGCTTTAACCCATAAACAGAGATCAAAATATGTTTCTTGAGTAAATAAAATAATTTGTCATGGATAGAAAAGCAATATGTCCAGAATCTAGAGATTTAGGTCTAATCTAAGCTCTGCTTTCAGTTTGATTTATTTAATTAAGTCTCTTTGTGTCTCCGGCAGTCAATGTTTTTATCAATAAAGTAAAAGAGTTGAATTTGTTGATTGCTTCCAAGCAAGGATGTATAAACGATTCCCACTCTGTGAAATTGTCTGCAACTTAGGCTGAAAGGAGAAAATAACAGCGAAGCTAAATTTAGATTTTTCTAAATTTATGTCCTTCCAACAGTTTATTAAATATGTTTATGACATTATGATAATTGATGTTCATTGTTATCTTAAATATCTTTACTTTGCAAAAGTGAAAGTGAAAGGAATAAGAGACTCTATTTTGGTATCCCTTAAATACATGTAGTATATTTAAAAATATTATTGGCTCATTAACCCGTAAGTATGTGAATCACTGGCTTTGATGTTCTCTGCCTCCTCCTAGGGTTGACATCCAATAGTCTATGAATTGTAGTTCAGTCACTCCTGGAAATAAGACCTGTATGGCAAAGCAGGTGTTACAGAAACAACTATTTAGAATTCTATAAGAGACTGACATCCTTCTCTCTCAGGACCACTGTTGAATTTGTACTTCTGGATAGGGACAAGCCATGTGGCTGATAGTAACCCTGTTTGGAGGAGGGCCAAAGGAGATGCAAAAGTAGTCCTGGGGCTTAGTTTTCTAAAAGCCTTTGGAAATAACTGTAAAAGTTTTGCACTGAAAAACTACATAAATGAACCAAAATGGAGATGTTCATAATTCCTCAAACCTTCTGCGAAGTTGTTGATTCATACTTGACAAAGCAATAGGAAGTTTCAAGAATATATTAAAAGTGGTGTCAGTGAATAGTAAATGATGGCAATTCTTCTCAGATGGTGTGGATTTTGAATTTAAGATTGAGCTCTATTGCAACAATAGAGCTCAATATGTTTATGCAAAACATATCAAAGCTGTCCTGAAGATTGCTTCATTCAACTTCCATTTCAGTCCTTCGATGTGGCCTAGCTTGCAGAGCCTGGCTGCTTCCATATTCAAACACTCAGAGGCTTTCAAGAGCCTTTCTGTATCTAATTTTACAGTAGCATATCTCTCGATTATTAACACATTAAAAGCAATATGCTTCTAGCTTAGAAATCTGATGCTAATTGGCTTTGGACTATTTTATTTAGAAAAATCTTTATTTTCTCCCAGATGAGGCTGTAAATGATTCAGTTGCTTAATTCAGAAGTAAAGAAAACATTAATTCTGCCAGGAAAAAAAAATCGTTGGGTGGGGTAGAAGCATTAGAGTCTTGGAAGGTACCTGTCAATCTTGTGTTTTCATGTCCTTTGTCTAGAAACAAGCCTACGAGCTAATTGACTTCTGTTCCTTTCCTCTTGGCCTCTCATTTTTCTGAACACAGAAATTCAAATTAAAACAAAGATAAAATTCCAGGGGAAGCTGGCATTGATCAAGGTTTGTATTAAATTAAGTGCTTTTTATTGAACTCAGCAGTATTAGTTATTAAAACCAGAGGGCTTTACCCTTCCTAGTGTAAAAAAAGAAAACAATGACTCATACTATGGCACAGATTTTAATGGGAAATTAAAGCACTCATTTTCCCTTATTCCATTAAAATGTTTGCAGACAAACACATGTAAACAAGATCAGGGATGGAAAGCAGTAAGGAGTGAGTCCTTCCGGTGTTTCAAAGATTCTACCTTTCTGTTGCAGAAGTTTAAGGGGAAATGTCTTATCTGGGAAGGAAATGGGAACATACTAAGCTAAGATACCCTAAGTTAGTTGACTTGCCAAAGTACTTGTTTCTGAAGTTACTTGGAATTATGTAAATAGGGAAAGGGGAAAAGATAGTATTATGGTGCCATATAAAGAGCATTAGCCAGAAATTGGGCATTGAATCTCAACTTTGGTTTTACCACGTTCAAGTTGTCGATCTTGCCTAAGAAACTTTATAGCCTCTGCTTTCTCAGCTCCAAAGTAAGAGGCTCATTGGAGCATCTCTGGGTGTCTTCATGGATCATCTTCTCATTTTTTCATCTGTTTCTGTTTTGCTCTGTGCCTGTGGGAAGCCATTATGACCTACAATGAATATGGCCGTTAACTAGGACTGGAGTGAGAAAACTATGGCCCTGGGACAAAAACCTTAGCTTGCCATTCATGTTTACCCCAAATGAACTAAAGTTCAGGCTGAAATCAATTCTAGGGAAGAATAGGACTTTACATTCCTCCTCATCCTTTTACAGAAAACAGCAATGGAAACAACTATCCATGCATGAAAAACACCTCCACAAGGAGCTAAGGGAACCAGATGAGAAACTGCAGCTGTTGGATTGTGGTACAGAAACAAGCAAAGATGCACTGAAGAGGAGGAAAGGACAGTGTTACATTACTTTGTGACTTCTCTCCCACTCCAGGTGACACACTGGAGAGAGATATCCTCCCCCTGGGAGCTGGAGAGGGAAGTGAGTACCAGACAATGTCAGAGTACCCTGAGCATGCTCACTCCATTTCCAGGGCAGATCCCTATAGTTCTAGACCCCAGGTATGCATGAGAAAACTGAAAGCTTCTGGGTCCTTCCTGGTGCCAGACTAGGACTTGCTGACTGAGCTCCAATGCACATCCAGGTACCATGCAGAATTCCATAGTCCTAAGCTCTGGGTGTGCATCACACACTTGGTCTCTGGGTTTCTCAGTGCCAGACATGATCAGCATGATCACCAAGTCAAGCCCAGTGGGTTTAGGTTTGCTGACGTAGGTCCCAACTCAGCACCTTGCCAGTGACCACAGGCTCTGGCTTTAAGCCTACCCTGCTCCACTCTTCAACATCAAGCTAGAACACTGAAAAACCAATATCAGCTGGTAAACTGAACCCATTCTCTAAGCTGGCCCTATAAATAGGTATAGGCCATCTGTATCTATTACCTATTGCCAGGCCCAGCCCTGGGTCCTCTGGCCTTGGACATCAGGCCAGCATCTGTGGACACAGGCTATAGATCTTCTCAATGTAGGATCAGTCCCTTCAACCCTACCCCCTGAGCCAGCCACTACGCTTTCAAATTCCAGTACACTGAGTCAGTACATGTGCTTGAGCAGTGCAGGGCTCAGGATTGCTTCAGCACATGGTGATGCCTAGCCAGCCTCAATGACTATGGCAACCAAGACTACTCTGCCTATTCAGAACCCAGAACCCAGGCCTATCCCATCTACTCTGGCCTTCACCTTCACTTAGAATCAGGCTAGTCTCTTTGCACTCATGGTGCAGGCCTGGTACCAATGTATGTTTGGATAAGCCTGGAGCATGTTCCCTGTACACTCAGGTTCAAGTCCCATCCTTGTTTACATCAGTCCTGGACTAGAGCCCCTCAGAGCTGATTTCTGAGGATAAAGGTTGCTGGCCCACTCACAAAAACACAACAGGTTTACTTGAGTGGTAACATGACCCCAGGCGGCTAGGCTAGCTGGCCCAAAGTCTCCAGCGGCAAGCCTGATGTCAGGTCATACCTGACAGCATATATCCAGGACAGGCTAAATAGTAAAAGACTTTTTTCCATAAAACAAGCCAGTTTACAAAGACTGGAGTAAGTCCCCAGGTCTTCAAATGCATGGACACCAGCGTAAGGCAAAGAGATGCATGCAAACTGAAGGAGATGTAATACCACCTACCAAATTACAAAAGTTTCCCAGTAGCTGATTCCCAAGAAATAATTGCAAATTACCTGGAAAAGGATTCTTCTTTCTACTTAAATTTATTCCTTATCCACTAGAATGTTTGGTTTGTATTATGAGTTTTAATCATTGTTATTATTATTTTTTTTGTACTTCACTGTTTAAGTTGTTTCAGTTTTGACTAGGTAAAGCTCTTTCAGTTGGCTTTCATTTCTGTTTGACATACTGCATCATGGTGGTTTTTGTTGCTGAATAATTGCTTTAGCCATCCATGTTTGTAAATAAAGTTTTATTTATGATCATTCTTTTACGTATTCTTTATGGCTGCTTTTAGATGACACTGGCAGAGTTTGGGCTCTGCAACATAGGACCTAGAAAGCCTAAAATGTCTACTATTGGTCCTTTTAAGGAAAAGTTTTCTGGCTCTTGTTCTAGACCATTCTGTATGCTTTCTAGTAAGGTACTATAGCTTTAATTTGATGAAATGTAACATTTAGGATTTTCAGATTTAAGTTTATGTCATATGCTTTTACTTAGGTCTTACTTTTTTTCATGCCATTATTAGCCCTTGATCTTCAGGCTTCCTTCTCTTACTTAGTTCTTAAGCTCAAGGCTGGAGTTCTATTGTTTAAGCCAAAGCTCTACTTTTGACTTTTTGTTGGTTAATTGGAGGTAAAATTCTCTTGGATTTGTCTGTCCAGGTTGGCTTTGAATCCCGCTTCTCAGATCTCATTATAGGCGTGAGCTACAGGTACTCTGAACTGTAATTACCAATAGCATCATCGATACAAGCTTCTACTTACCATTCCTGGTTTGAGTTTGCTAGATTTCTTCAGCTATTATTTTTTTTGGCTGAGATACATGTTTAGTTGTAAAGTGCCTTTTCTGATAGCAGTTTATTGTGTTTTTGAAAGGGAAAATTTAAAGTCAGGTTTGTTTTGTCTTTATTTCTTTTACTTCCTTGGATATCATGTATTGGTGCCTGTGTACTTAAGAAATTTCTTATTGGTAGAACTAAGCGTGCCCTGTGGAGTCAGTGAGGTGTAGAATATAATGTAACATGAACAATGTGGAATTGAGTTTTGAAAATATCCATCAAACGTAGTTCATTGGTAAATTTAATCAAATTGGAACCTTCCAGCCAAAGGTTCCAGCGGTAAAATGTGAGCACATGAGCACACTTCTAAGACTTCTTTAAAGCCATATGCTTTATATATAATGAGAGAAAGTAAGTCATTGGGCTCTACAGTGGTTTAATATGTGTAAACATCTGGGCTTCGGCATAGATCTTATTTTAATATGTTTTTCACACTTCAGCCTCATCATCTTGGCAAATTAGTACAATTGTCAGTAGAGAGTGATTAGAGAAATGAGGTGATTTGTTTCAAATAATACATGTATTAAAGTCCCAATGAAGCAACATCCATTTTATGCGTTCAGACTAGAGTTCAGCCAGATAGGAGCACAGATAGGACGGGTGTGGTGAGGTAAATGCTCATATGCTTTCTCTGGTGGATTGAGACCAATATCCTATAGAATGCTACGTACACCAGGGACAGGATTTGACCCACAGTATAGTCTAATTCAGAGTATAGCATGGTTCTGCTATGTAATGAAATTTTACTATAAAAATTAAGATAATGGACTGAAAAGTTAAGGCTCTCTCAGGTACATTAAGCTTAGCGCACAATATAAAGTGTTAATTCTTTCTTCTTATACTGCCAATTTTTTTTCAAACGAACGTTTTGGTTCATATCCTCCTTTTAAAAATTAGCACTCTCATTTGCTCTCTGATATAGGCAATACCCCTCCTCTCCTATAGCTTGCACCAACCTGAATTCTTGAAGGTCACTATGACCCCTGAATTGCCAAAGCCAATGGCCTTTTCCAAGTCTTAGTTTTCTTGATCTGCACACAGCATTCGATAGTTTTGCATCCCTGTGTGCACATTTTGCTTTGTATTACATCTGGTTCTTCATCTTCAGCTCCTGTCACTTAGTGCAACTTTTCTTGGCAATTTGTTCTGTACTTTGGTTGCAGTGGTAGGTAGATAATATTCAGACCTAAATTTCTAGCCTGATCACTCTGCTGAGTAATGAGATGTCTTACATTGTCTTATACTCAGTGTATCTTAAAATCTTGATGTGTTTGCTTTCTTAAATTGGATTCTTGTCTCAAAAATGAATTCCACTATTAGCAGGGCAATCTGGGATCTGACAATGGAATGGCAGGTGTACATTTCTTGCTTGTTTCCCATAACCAATAAGTTCACATGATCTAATGATTCCTCTCTCCTGCTACCTTTTCATTCTTTTTTTTTTATTGTGAAAATACTGTACAGAGGGGTTACAATTATATGGGCAAGATAATGAGTACATTTCTTATCAAGCATTGTAGCCTCCTCCTTTGTTTCCCCTTCCCATCCCTTCCCATCCTGCCCCCCGCCCCCGCAATCCTCCCTGCCCCGCCCGCACCAAAGTTGTAAAGTTGGTTTTTGACATAACGACTTGTACTTCTCATTGTTGCGATGGGTCCACCTGTATCCCTATTTAAACGATTTGTTTTTTCCCTTCCCCTCCACAAATTATAATGACATTAAATACAGTGAAAGCAGGGGTTATACTGTGGGGGAGGGACATACAAAGCAACAAAGAAATAATCTTATAAATGCGTTAGAAACAATCTCATGAAAGAAAAAAAAAACATTTGGATATATATCTTAGGGTTCATTTCCCTAACATCACTTTATCTGACCTTTTCTACTTGACTCAGACATATACTAGATATTGCAAATAAGGGAAACCATGGGACCTATGTTTCTTTGGGCCTGGCTTACTTCACTTAATATAATTTTTTCCAAGCCTTTCCATTTCCTAACAAATGGGGCAATGTCATTCTTTCTGATGGAGGCATGGAATTCCATTGTGTATATATACCACATTTTCTTGATCCATTCATCTACTGAGGGGCATATGGGTTTGGTTCCATATCTTAGCTATGGTAAATAATGCTGCAATAAACATAGTCGTGCTGGTAGCTTTAGTGTAGTCTTTTTTGTAAACATTTGGGTAAATGCCCAAAAGTGGGATTGCTGGGTGATAGGGGAGCTCTATGTGGAGTCTTTTGAGGAACCTCCATACTGCTTTCCAAAGTGGTTGAACAAGTTTACACTCCCACCAACAATGCAGTAAGGTTCCCTTCTGTCCACATCCCCTCCAGCATCTGTTGTTATTAGAGTTCTTGATTTTAGCCATTCTAGCTGGGGTGAGGTCGTATCTCAATGTTGTTTTGATTTGCATTTCTTTTATAGCTAGGGAGGTTGAGCATTTCTTCATGTGTCTATTGGTCATCTTTCTTTCCTCTTCAGAGAAGTTTCTCTTTAAGTCTTTAGTCCACTTGTTTATTGGGCAGTTGTTTCTTTGAAGATTTGTTGTTGGGGGATTTAATTTTTTGAGTTCCAGGTATATTTTAGATATGAGACCCTTGTCCATTGTACGGCTAGTGAAGATCTTCTCCCAATCCGTGGGCTTTCTATTGATCTTGGGAGCTATGTCCTTTGCCATGCAGAAGCTCTGTAATTTCATGCAATCCCATTTGTCCAACCTTTCTTTGATTTCCCTTTTCATTCTTGCTCTGTCTTCTTATAAATAGATATTGCCTCATGTGCACTGTGTCAGGGATTTAAGTTTATTTCCTTCTTCCCTATTCTGTCCTAATTTACCATCCTGACATATATTCTACTATAACAGTCACTTCTCGATCCTTTGCTTTACTCCTTCTTCTTTTTTTTTTTTTTTTGTCAGTCATGGGGCTTGAATTCTGGGCCTGGACACTATCCTTCAGCTCTTTAGCTCAAGGCTAGTGCTCTACCACTTGAGCCATAGTGCCACTTCTGGCTTTTTCTGTTTATGTGGTGCTGAGGCATCGAAACCAGGGCTTCATGCATGCTAGACTCTACCACTAAGCCACCTTCCCAGCCCCAGATGATAATTCTTAAAAGTGAATTCCATAGTGTCATAAAAGAAGTATAGCACCTTCCCACTGTCATAATAAAGTAGTTGAGATGCTGAGAGAGGAGAACTGCAAGTTCAAGGCTAGCCTGGGATATATAGAGAAGTACTTTTGTAAGTAAGGGAGGAGAGAGAAAATGGATAAGGGAGAAGGACAGGGATGGGAGGAAGGACATTGGGGGAAGGGAAGGAGGGGAAGAAGGAGGGAAGGAGGAGAAGAAGGAGAGAAGGAGAGAGGGAAGGAAAGAGAATTTTCAAGCTTAATGGTAGACTCTTTTCATAATTCAGGTAAGGTCTGATCTGATTTCCTAAAGTATGCCTTCCTGTTCTACACCAATGCACATCATTTAAGCCCTGCTCACAGGGCTTAAATTCACTTGGTACAGTGAATATTGTCAGCAAAAGACAGCATTGTATAGAGAGGAAAACAGGGATTTGAGCTCTGAGGACTTATCTCCTGACCACATATGTCAAGGTTTGGATGAACCATTTTGTCAGTGCATAATTTCATCTAAAAACATTAACAATGTGAAATGGTTTTCACAAGAATGTGGAGAAGATCAGATAAAGAGAGAAATGTGAGTTCTCTGGGTGTAGTATCTGGCACCTGGTAATTGCCTAGTGTTTATGGCATCTGCGTCTCTAAAGCTAAAGTGCACAACTCATTTTGTCTTCTCTTTATTGCTCACTGTGGTGAATTCTCTCTTTATGATCTCACATCTCCCTTTCTCTACACTCTGTACTACCTTCGAGAGAACTTAGGGTTTAGCATAAGGCCAATGATTGATATCCCCCCAATGACACAGGATTTAAGTGTAATCATCTGTCTCTTTTCTCTTCAATCTTAATCATTCCCAAGCACCTTCCCTCTCAACTGGATATTTTATATTTGGATTCAAGAACTAATAGATAAATTTAATTCCAGTCTTCATTGTAATCTATCTGTAACCCGCCTTTCCCTTTGGGCATAATTAAGGAGGAATAAAGGGATATGGCTCTAGTGGTACAGTGTTTATCTAGCATAGGCGAGGTGAAAGAGAGAGAGAGAGAAACAGAGAAAGAGAAAAAAGAGACAGAGATAAAGAGAGAAACAGAAAGATAGAGACAGAGGAGACACACACAGAGTGAGAGTGAGACAAAGAGGCAGAGAGAGACATACAGAGGCAGAGAGAAACACACCCAGAGAAAGAGAGGGAATAAGAGAGAGAGACTGATGTCTGATGGGGAATGTTGTTCTTTAATGGTGTTGAATGAGTTCCAAAGTTGCCTGGAATGACACTACAGCCCGCTGTGCTGTGTGGAAGGGCAGAGAGCACCTTTTGTACTAGTGTACCTCTCGCTATGGTACAGAACTCTGAATACTCGGTGGCTTTTCCCTGACCTTTCATATAATCAGTTCTTGACTAGCAAAGGGGAAAGCATTGAAATTCAAAGCACAAATTCTTATGTAATTCAGACAGTGAATTACCTGAAGGCCAATGATCTTCGTCACTGCTTTGTTTGCAGACTGGGAGGTGAAGGGGGAGGATAATTGGAGGCCTAGCTGGCATCTAGGAAATTTTGGAGTGACATACAGGAAGATCTATGTTTCTAGAGAGCTGAGGCCCAGGTGTGACGATTGTTTACAGGCATATTCATGCCCTTCTTCCATGAAGCTTTTGTAGGTAGACAATACTGGCCAAGATCAGGTAAAGAATCAATGGTCTTCTTTCATCTTTTACATTTAGAATTCTGCTGTAGGCTCACCAAAAACTAGCTGAGATTTCATCAGGATGATACTTTAAGGCTATCAGAAGCAGAAAAGAAACATTCAATTTATTCCTCTTTAATTTGGGAAAATGAAAGCTTTCAAAAAGTACCTAAAAGGAAGAGTGCTTGGGTGACTATGCATTTATTTGCTTGTGGTCTCTTAACTCAGCTCCCCACTTTTAGTCTACTTACCTGAGATGAAATATATCCTACCAAGTGCTGGCTTGGCTTTCTGATATCATGATAAAGACCTTGTTAAATTTCAGCACAGTTCATCTTATGTATGGCGTGATACCTGAATGGAAATCTCAAGAAGGAATAGTTGGAACATGGCTGGTGGGGACCATTTTATTTCCTGTTGCGTTAGAAATAAATGATTGCCCCTGATGGAAGGGAAAGGTCACTGTGCTATGCCACATGCCTTCTGTGAGACGAGGCTCTGACCACTAATGACACTTGTGCTTTTCATTACCACAGACGCGTTAACCGCAGCGCTGGCTCTGCTCCAGGGCAGCCATTGCAGCCTTCTGCTTCTGCAGCCTTCCTCATCTTCGCCTCCGTTGGTTGTAGAATTCTTCACTTCCTGTCCTAAACTTTTTGTGAGGTGTCATGACTGTTAAACAGCTGCCAGGTTGCAGGCCAGATGTGACTGCACTTTAGTGTGCATGAAATGTTTCTCCTATAAAATATTAGATAGTTTAAAAATCTGTTTGGAAGGTTTGTAAAACACTGAGGATTCCTTCAGATAAGAGAGCTAGTTGTATATTCTTAAATTGGGTGAAAAATGTGCCAAAGTATCAAATACGAATGGTGGTAATGCTGTGGTCCCTTTGGTCTCCTGTTTATAAATACAAATTGGCAGCTACTCCAAGGGGAACAAGTGGATATAATCCAATTAGTCTTAAAAATCTCTAGCAAGGGTTTTAATTAAAAAGTGCCTTTGAAATATAGTTGTTGAATTAAGCTTAGAGTGAGAAGGATCTGTTTTGACTGAAGTAAGGGCATTATTTAGTAACAGAAAACAAAAGGAAGATGGAAATGTAAACTTACATTATCAAAACCTGTTTTACTAAGCTATAACTTGAATACATTGAAATACAAAGATCGTACATGGACAGTTGAATTACTTTTCAAAAATATAAACCCTTGTATTGTCCCAAACTCATCCCAACCCAGAATATTACCATCATCCCCAGAATATTTTCTTATACTCTTTTTCAATCAGTGCTGACTCAATCTTATCTTCATGCAACCACTGCTCTGATTTCTCTCTATCACCCCGAATTAAACTAGACTAGTTTAGAATTTCACATAGAATTATTATGCAATAGTTATTTAGTTATTGTATCTGGTTTTGTTCAGTCAACATAATGTTTTTGAGGTTTATCTAGGTTGTTGATATTAATAACTTATCCAATATATGAATATACCACAGCCATTTCTCCAGTATTCTGTTGATGGATATCTGAATTGTTTATAGTTTTTGCTATGATGAATAAAACTTCTATGAACATTCTCAAGGTTTTTATAAATACAGATTTTCAGACTCTTTTGTTGTTGTTGGTTATGGGACTTGAACTTGGGTCCTGGGCAATGTCCCTGAGCTCTTCAGCTCAAGGCTAGCACTCTACCACTTGAGCCACAGCGCCACTTCTGGTTTTCTAGTGGTTCATTGGAGATAAGAGTCTCATGAATGTTCCTGCCTGGGCTGGCTATGAACCACCATCCTTAGATCTTAGCCTTCTGAGTAGCTAGGATTACAGACATGAACCACCGGCGCTGGGCTCAGATTCTTTTAACTGGCCTCTATTAACTAATTTGTTGGGATAAATGGTTGATGTTCTCTTGCCTTTTGTAAAACATCATGGCTGACACAGCAGGAAGAGTACTGCAAATGGAATGCTACGTCAGCAGTCTTGCCTTAGGTTCTCACACTTCCTTTCCTATGGGCTGACCAATTGCCCATCCAAATCTTAGCTATGTCTATTCACAAACATTTTATACCAGTATGTTGCTTATTGTATTTACATTATTTAATTCAATATCATGTGAACCAATGGAAAATACTGACTCAGTGTAGATAGTTATGTTTAAGAGTTTTAAGAAACCACCAAACTATTTTCCAAAGTGCTTCCCCTATTTCACACTCTTACCAGCAATCGGTGTCTCAGAGTGATTGTTGTATTGTCAATTGTGATGGTTTCCTATCATCTACAATAGTAGTTCTCTTGAGTGGATAGTGGCATCTCATGCTTTTTATTTAAACTTTCAAATAATTTTCAATTTCCAGAAAAGTTGTAAGTTTTTACAAATATTTCACACAGATTTTCCTAATAATAACATTTTACATTGATCTAAACTAGTATACTGATACATTAAAACTAATAAATTAATATTGTTATCAGATCTTTAATCTACAGGTTATATTGGGATTTCCTCATTTTTCCTTTAATATTTGTTTTCTTTTCTTTTTGATTCAAGATCCAATCCAGGATACCACATTTTATTTTATTTCACTGTGGTTTTAATTTGCACTTTTAATTTGCACTTTGACTAATGATGATCATCTAATCATATTTTCATGTATTCACTGGCCATTTATGGATTTCCTTTTGTCAAGTGTCTGTCCAAGTGCCTTTTCTGTTTTTTTTTTTTGTTTGTTTGTGGTTTGCTTTTTGATGGTTAAGGGAATGCTGTTTATGTTACTGACTTTTAAGGATTTTTTTATTTGTTGAGGTCCCTGACAGATATATATGTTGTGAATATTTACATTTAGTCTATAATGTTTTTGTTTGTTTGTTTTTTTGTCAATCATGGGGCCTGAACTCTGGGCCTGGGCTCTGTCCCTCAGCAATTCAGCTCAAGGCTAGCACTCTACCACTTGAGCCACAGCGTCACTTCTGGCTTTTTCTGCTTGTTGTGGTGCTGAGGAATCGAACCCAGGGCCTCATGCATGCAAGGCAAGCACCTTGCCAATGAGCCACCTTCCCAGCCCTAATCTATAATGTTTTATCTGCTACCTTTCTTTCCTTTTTCTTTTGCTGATCCCGGGGCTCAAACTCTGGGCTTGGACGCTGTCCCTGAGTTCCTTTTTGCTCAAGGCTAGCACTCTATCACTTAAGCAACAGCACCACTTCCAACTTTTTCTGTGATTAATTGGAGATAAGAGTTTCGTGGACCTCCTGTCCCAAGCTGCCTTTGAACTGTCATCCTCAGATCTCAGCCTCCTTAGTAGCTAGGATTACAGATGTAAGGCATGGGCACCTGGCTTGCTTATTTTCTTAATAGTGTCTTTAATGAACAGAAGTGGATGCTTAACAGAGAAAGAAGTATAATATTTAAGTTCTCATGGATCAAAAAGAGGATTAGGAATTAATAATTTATAAAATAATCTGGAGGGGCTGGGAAGATGGCTCAGTGGTAGAGCGCTTGCCTTGCATGCCCGAGGCCCTGGGTTCGAGTCCTCAGCACCACATAAGCAAAAAGAAAAAAGCCGGAAGTGGCGCTGTGGCTCAAGTGGTAGAGTGCTAGCCTTGAGCTGAAGAGCTGAGGGACAGCGCCCAGGCCCAGAGTTCAGGCCCCACTACTGGACCCCCCCTGCCAAAAAAAAATAATCTGGAGAACATCTCCTTCAAAGAACTAAGTTGAACTAAGTGTGTGTATGGACATTGGAATATAAACCTGGAGGATGATAGGTCAGGACGAGGCCTGATGTAATGATAATAGCAACATTAATAACCACAGTCATTCCCCATGTTTTGTTGGGTGTTTACCATGTGGCAAACCTTTTGCTGATTGCTTAGAGGGATTATTTTAGTATCAAAATGATCCTATGAGGTAGAATAATCAAATCAAGATTTAAGGAGATAAATAAGGTATTTAAACTGTAGCTAAAAATTGTGACTTCATGTTTAAATAAGGCACACTGACTCCAGGGCCTATGAGTTTAATTTCTGTGCTCTTCTGGCAGAGAGAAAGAACCTCAATGAACTTCCATGTGGCTGCTATCATGGACACTAAGCACTGAGCATCATAGTGTTCCTGACATCATTGCTGTGGAAAGAGCTACTTTTACAATTCTCTAGAAAATACAATGTCATCACTGACTAGTCCCAGTGTCCTGTTTAGAACACCGTGTGTTATAACTGTTGTCCTCATTGGAACTAAGGCTCTGGGAAGTCAAGGAATTAACTCCTTAAGGTAGAAGGTCACACAGCTGTGAAGAAATATAATCAGGATTAGACTCTAATGCTGAATAACTTCAAATTCTGTGCTTCAAGCCAATACAATAATAGAAGGGTAATTTGATCCCTCTATCAAATTTTTATTTGCTCCTATTTGTCTACCATTGGGACTCTCTGTGGGAAGAGGATAGAGACGCCTTGCTCAGATGCTTTGTGCCATCTTCAGGTGCATGATTCTACTCCTCTATTCGTAGCCCAGTAAACCTACCACAAGTTGAAAGTGTTGTAACTAAAAATGAAGAGATGATAGCCCTTCCTCATTGCAAGGCTAAAATCTACAACTTGTTTTACTTTATTTATTTTTACTTGCTTTACAGCTTGCTTACTACCCAGCCTAACATTTTATAAGTCCAGGAAAAGCTCCAAATTCAAAATTTCAAAGTTCAGTTGATCAAATTGTATTACTTGCACACCACCATAAAGTAAAAAAAAAATACAAGGTTAAATGGTTAAATGCTATACATTGAGAATCAGTTGTGTTTCTTTTATAAAGTTTCTTGAGAACCAGGCATGGTGGTACATGGTGGTAGTCTGAGTACTTGGGAAGGAAGGGCAGGAGGATCATGAGTTCAAGGCCATTCTGGGCTACATATCAAAACCCTGTCTCAAAAAAACAAAGCAAAGGCTGCAACAAGTTTCTTTAAAGACTTTTCTTATTCATTATTTCTTCCATACAAGCCTTGCACACAGAGGGTGCTAAATGATAATTTATTGAATTTAAAAAGTTTTCTAACTTGTCATCAAGTAGTTGTCTATATAGGGTTTCAATTCAACATGTCAATTTATGAGTACAATGCATCTTCATCCATGTCACCTCTTTCATAATTCTTCCCCCATCTTGTCCAGCCCCATCCATTAAGTCCTACTGTGTTTTTGTGATTGAACGTGGGGGCTGGGCGATGGCTCGGAAATAAAACCTTCATCACTTCAGCATCCCTATTAATCTCTCCAGTGAATGATTGACAGCAATATAATGTCATGCCTGTCTTCTGGAATATATTAACATTTTCTATTTTAAAATGTCTTATTTTTGGTCCATTTTGAATGCTTTACTAAGAAGATCTGGTGTTTTTTTAAACTTAAACTGGTTACTATAAAAATCTGTTTAATTTACAGAATTAGTCTTAAAAAAAAAAAGCAGAAAGAAAGCAGACAGCTAAAGAGGGAAGAAGCTATTCAGCTCCCTAAAGCTCAAGGGAACCATAAAGTATTTGATACAGTAAGATATGGGTTTGCAATTTTTACCACTTCTTTTTGAAAATTAACTCCCTTATATATGAGTTTATCCTGTATTTAGAACTATGCAGTGAAATATTGCCTGTTTCTTTTAAGGAATTAAAATCTGGGAAGAAAAATCAAGATTAAAGATGTAATTTTTTGCATGGGTGGATAAGCATCTGGGCTATAGCACTTGAGAGAAATACATGTGGAACTGGCAGAAGGAATGGTTGAAGGCTGGAATGGTCGGGGTAAAGGGTTGGAGAATGTGGACCCATCTGAGGGCAGTTTGCTTCAGGTTTATTGACAAAGTATACCACTACAAAGCAGTCTCGTTTTTATTTAATGATCATAACCTAACATAGCCCTTGGTGATACCCATCACCAATTGTTTTGCTTTTCTTGTTCATTTTATATCCTCTTATTTTTGTCCTCAAAAACCTATAGCATAGCCCTTCCCCTTGCCCTGTTATATTTTGCAATCCTTATAGAATCAAACCACATAACTTCTCTGCTTAAAACCTTCTGGTGTCTTCTTATACCTACTCTAATCTCAAGAGTTTCTTTCTTTCTTTCTTTTTTTTTTTTTTTTTTGGTCATGGGGTTTGAACTCAGGGCTTGGACACTGTCCCCGAGCTCTTTGTCTCAAGGCTAGAGCACCACTTTAACCACACATCACTTCCAGTTTTCTGGTAGTTAATTGGAGGTAAGTCTCATCAACTTTCCTGACAGGGCTGGCTTTGAGCCTGATCCTCAGATCTCAGCCTCCTGAGTAGCTAGGATTATAGGTATGAGCCACTGGCACCCAGCTTCAAGACTTTCTTAGTCTTCTGACTGCTTTATTTCTCTCCACATTTTGCATCTATTTGTTCTTTCATTTATTGTATGTCACTTTTCATTTTGTAAGGGAGTTGTTTTGTTCTATTCACAGAGTCTAGTAGTCTTACTAGATGATGGAATTACTAAATGAAGGAATAAATTAGATGTTTGAGAAATGAGTGCCTATTTGATAGATGAAAGTGAAGAAGGTTATTCCTTGTTAGGGAAATAATGAGAAAAAATGGAGAGATGTAGGAAATGCATGACCAATTCTAGAGACTGAGTAGACTAGTATTAGGGGACATGGCTTTGAGTGGGGAAATTATAGAAAATGAGGTTGAGATGAATTGAGAAAAGTTGCAAGGGATAAACTAAGGTGTTTTCTGTGCATTAGTAGATAATATGAAATGATTAAAAGAAGAACAGAGTATCATTGCTGCTACTAACAGTAAAGGAGTCCAGTATCTATTGGTCATATTCCATGGAAGCTAACTTTCTTCCCAGGATCAACAGTGCTATACCTCTAGAGAAAAAAAAAACCTTCCTGGGGTTGGAGGCATGACTCAGTTGGTAGAGGTATAGACAATGTGCATTGTGTCTTGCAAAAAGAGAAAAAGAAAAAAAAACTTCCTTAAAAATATAGACTAGGAGATTTTACTTAATCTTTATTTTTGTCTGGATAAAAACATGCCATTATATAGTTCAAGCTTACAAAAAAGATATTGTAAGTGTTTTCATGGCAAGGCTCATTGTCTTTTTTGGTAGCTAATTAGAGATAAGCATCTCAAGGATTTTCTTGTCTGAGCTGTTGTTGAACCACAATTCTCAAAACCCAGCCTCCTGAGTAGCTAGGGTTAAAGTTATGAGCCATCTGTGCCCAGCTTAAGTCATTTTTAAAAAATTATCTTTAAATAGTTGTACAGAGGGGTTTCAATTCAGCATGTCAATTTATGAGTATAATGATCTGGTCAGTGTCACCCCTTCCATCCTTCTCCTCCACTCCCCAAGGACTGAGAGACACAAAAGCAATATGATATACTCATTAAAGGATGTACAGGTAGCAATAACCACTGGGCAAGTGATGAATTAGATAAGAAGTGAGAAGAGATATCAATGATTGGTAACAGAATTTGCAATTTTCAGCAGTCTAGTATTCTTTTTCTTAGAGATTGGATCCCTGGATTAAGCCAGAACAAGAATAAAAGGAGAAATGAACATGTCTTGAGCCTGTCAATAAATCAGACACTATGTTAATTTTTCATAAATGTGATAAAAATGGAGATAAAGAATAAGAAACACACAGGTACAGAGCAAATGGAAAGCATGAAAATGAAGCTGAGAATCAAATACCTTCAGCAGTACAAGAATCTGACTGACTAGAACTATTTTACATGAGTCTAAATTATGTAAGAGTGGAGTTGAGTTTTTTTAAGTTGTCTGTTGGCTGGTATGGTCCAATCTTTCAGTATTTTATACATTTAATGTATTGAAAAGTTGTCACCTAATGAACATATCCACCTTTGTCAAAACACTCCACAAGGAAGCATTACTGAAACCGTTGGAATTTGGAAAAGCTATAATTATAATATCCCCCGGTGGTCTAGATTAGTAGCCAAACCACAGCAGAGATTGAGCCATAAAGGAAAACCATTTAACTTGTCACACAGAATATATAGTTATTAGACACAAATGTTGTTTTTAATTGTTTAACTTAAGCCATTATGCTTGGGAACCATTTTAAACAGTGAGCTCACCAAATGAAACACAAAAAAGTGAAAATTGTGGCATTAAATAGGTCAAGAAAAGAACATTTGTTTACATCTTGAACAGAATCCAGAAGATGGAACATCCCCTAGTTTGATCTTGGTGGGGAATATAAATATCAGGTGACTCCAGGTTTTTTCCTGCCATTCTGAAAACAGCAGTAAATGACCAAGAAATCTCCAAATATTGATTGGTCAGTATTGACCTTGGGGTTATAGATACATTTTATCAAGCAGACAAATTGACAAATATAGATTCAGAGAAAATAAAGATCAACTATAATAGGATTTATTAAAAACCACAATATTTATGCCTTGCAATTTTCAAGTCTTTTATGATGCTTTTAGTGAATTACGAAGAATAAAATAACATCTTAAAGTTGCCACAAGCTACTTCTTAGGCTACTTCTCAGAGTAGCCCTGTAAAGGAAAAAAATTGAATTTATCATCAGTTTACTATTAGCTGAAGAGGAACTGAAGTAACTAATTATTCTTAATGAACAGAGGAAACAAATGGTTGGTCAAAATGCAACTCTGGCAAAATAGAAGCAGCTTTCCAGATTACTTTTGTTACTAATCTTGCTACCTATCTCTTCTTCTCTTTTGTTTGTTGAAAACGTACTTATGGAAGATGGTACCTTGAAAACTATAGCCCTGTTTTCCTTATTCCTATTCAAAGGTCCTTTTTTTTTTTTTTTTTCAAAGCAAGTACTTATCTAAACTACTTTAACAATATATATAACCTTTTTATGTAGGGGGTAGTAGTCCTTGTGTTTGCTTTGGTTGCTTGGTTGGTGTTATACCTCTTGAGCCATGCTTCCAGGACAGTTTGTTGCTAATTATTTTAAAGATTTCTGTGTAGGCTGCCCTCAAACTGCAGTACTCTAGATATTAGCCTCTTGTGTCACTAAGACTTTAGTCATGGTCCTTCATTTGGAGAGCTAGTTTGATTCAGTGGTTAAAGCCTCAGGCTGTGGTATATATAGCTAGTTCAGCTCTCCCTTTTAGTAGTAGTTTGGATTTGGGCTGGATATTTATTATCCTGGACTCGATTTCTCCATTTGTAAAACTAGTGAAATAGCAGTCTATTATATAGGTAAAATATAAATACATACTCATGCATGAAATACACAAAATATATGGGATCTACATTTCACATATACTGTAAATAATTGGTATATAAATCACATAAATAAGCCAAGTAAAGATAAGCCTATCATAAAAAGCATATGACTATAATAAAGAACCTGTCTTTAAAAGAAAATGTAGTAATTCTCTATAGCTGACAGAATATATTTTCCTTTATTATATCCTAGGAATGGTGAATGTATAGATAAAGTATGGTGATTGCACTAGGAATATTAAGCAATTATTAAAAAACAACCAATTTGCTGTTAGGCAGAGCAACATAAATGGATCACAAAAGAATATGAAGAAGCAGCGATAAATAATCAGTATCATATATAAGAATTAAAAATACATGCAAATAGAGAGCACACGCTCATGCAAGTATATGAAAGGAAACCTATTAAGTGAAGTGAGTGAGGCCTAACTCACTTGGTTTCACTCATTTGTAATAGTTAGAATCTGCCTATAAATCTATAAGTAAACCCAAAGGACAGTAAAGGACAAATAATTACTCTTGGGTATAATTAATTGAACAGCACTCTAAACATTCACATATTGAGACCAAAGGAGGATATTCTTAGGAGAGGATCACAAGGAGTCAGTACCTATGTGCATATGACTATATTAAAAAATGATGCTTATAGAAATCAATTCCAAGAAATGGAAACAGGAGTTTTTTTCAATTGTTTTCTTTGTGATTTTTGTTGTTGTTGTTTTTGTCGGTCATTGGGCTTGAACTCTGGGCCTGGGCACTGTTCCTCAGCTCTTCAGCTCAAGGCTAGCGCTCTACCACTTGAGGCACAGCACCACTTCCAGTTTTCTAGTGGTTTATTGGAGATAAGAGTCTCATGAATTTTCTTGCCCAGGCTGGCTTTGAACTGTGATCTTCAAATCTCAGCCCCCTGAGTAGCTAGGATTATAGGCATGAGCCATTGGTACCCCGCTCGTGATTATTTTTTTTCTCTTTGCTTTTTCCTTTGGTTTATTCCCTTTTGTCTCTGTATTTGATTTCTGGACCCTTTGTCTTATGTGTGAGTCTATCTGATTTGGGAAGTGGAAGGGGAAGCACAAAAAAAGCGGGACAAAGGGTGAACCGATTCAGTGGTGATATTCACTGACACTGTTGGAAATGAACTATGCAACTTAGGAGGGGAGAAGAGATGGGAGGGGAAAAACTGGGAGAGAAGAAAGGAGTGGATGACACTGTTCAAAAGGAAATGTACTCATTAGCTGATATGTAACTATACCCTTTACAATAAAAATAAAAAAAAATACTTAGATGGTTGTTTTAAGGATACAGGTACAAAAAGAAACAAAAATAAAAGCGGGAAGAGAAGTTTTTCAAAGATCAACAAATGTCACGGGTCATGAACTGTGTATAATGAATCTGGCATTCAAGATTATAGCAAAACTTAACAATAACAAAATAACTTTATAGCAATAACAGAAAAAAAATTTTAAAAATGCACAATTCCTCTACAAATTCTAAGTTGTTTGGAGGAATGGGTTTTGTTGTTCTTGTGAGTCTGTCCTTCTGGAACACAATTGTAATAAGTGTTAAGGGACTTTTTGTTGGTCAAGTGAGTCCAGCAAATGGACGAATGAATGAATGAATGAACTGAATGGTTTCCCAGGAATTCTGTATTCCTTACAGTTGCCATGGTTAAGTATCAGAATGCCATGAATCAGAGAAACACACTCTGTACTTCTGTGCACTGTATCACCAAGTGCTTCAATGCAATCAGAGGCTTCTTTCTGAAATCCAGATTTGATTATTTCCATGACTGAATGTTTTATTGATTCCACTTAAGCTTTTAGGGGAGAAATGGCTTTTGAAATTTTAACATGTACATGATTTGACTTCTGACTACATCTATTTGACTTCAACTCTTTCCTTGATCACCCCAAGCTCCATGCCATACCCAGAGTTCTTTCATGTCACAAATATGACATATTGCTTGACCTTTTCCCTCTCCCCATAGGCTCTTGCAGGAATGCTTTTTCACTCATTCATTTGTGGAGTTGATTTCAGATACTTGTCACAATAAGCAAAATCCTTTTTAAGTCTGTTATGTGTGATTATCACTGTCTTAGATCGAAGGGATTCAATGAGAAAAGAAAAGAGGATGTTAGTTAAGTCAACATATTTTTAAAATTCATTTTTAAATTACATTTTGTTTGTTTTTCCTTCACTTTAAAAAATTGTCATTATATAGGTGAGGTGCAGACAGAGAGGTTACAGTTACATCAGTACATTGCTTTTTGGACAGTGTCACCCTTCCATTGATCTCCTCCAGTTTTTCTCAACATGCTTTTTTCTAAGAGCCAACCTACTTTTGAGCAGTGTTACTGAATCATTGATTTTTCATTTGCTCTAATGTAACTCTATCCTGCATTCATTGAACCAGAGCTTCCATAATTATATAAAATGTCAAGAGTTGCAAGGCCTTTGAAGTTACTCTAATGCAAATTCTTACGACACAGACTGGGGGCAGAAGGCAATCGAGGAAAAGGCTGGCTTAATGTCACACTACATTTTGTCTTCAGTCATGATGTCAAGGTTCTTTCCTAGATGTCATGCTGCTTCTTACTAAAGAATCTGTAGAAAGTACCCAGCATGAACATAAAACAAGAAATATGGACACAGAAGGGTTAAAGCACAGACTTACCCATTTGCTACTTGGTGGCACTTTTATTTTCTATTGAATCAAGGAAGTTTATATGAAAATAGTTGGCTTTTGACTTCAGACAAAAGCAATGAATAATTAATCTGATCTCTGAATAAACTGTGGCCATTTCCTTTCTGAAGGGCAGGTAGAAAAAGGAAAGGTTAGTATCGAAAATTATTAGGTTATGAAGACTTACATACACTTGGCCTTGTGTAGTTTTCCATAAGCCAAGATAATTTTTTCTTGGTATATGAGCATATATACCAATGTGTACTCTTGAGATGTTTGCTGTTCTTTGAAGAATGAGAAGGGGCTGGGAAGATGGCTCAGTGGTAGAGCACTTGCCTTGCATGCATGAGGCCCTGGATTTGATTCCTCAGCACCCCATAAGCAAAAAGAAAAAAAATCCAGAAGTGGTGCTGTGGCTCAAGTGGTAGAGTGCTAGCCTTGAGCTGAAGAGCTGAGGGACAGCGCCCAGGCCCAGAGTTCAGGCCCCATGACTGGACCCCTCCCCTCCTCCCCCTGCCAAAAAAAAAGAAAAAAAAAAAGAATGAGAAGACCAGACTGGAGTCTTATTGGGATTCCATATTCTCTTTCAATAAAAAAAAATACAAGTAGCCCTTTAATACCTAGTAATGTATAGGAACATTGATTTATATAAAAAAAAAAATAGCAAGAGTTTCCACAATGGTAGCTTTTAGAATCTATGGAATAGTAATGGTAAGAAAATGAAGGGATGGTGGGGCACTGGTGGCTCATGCTTATAATCCTAGCTACTTAGGAGGCTGAGATCTGAGGATTGAGGTTTGAAACCTGGGCAGGGAAGTCTATGAGACTCTTATCTCCAATTAACCACCAGAAAACCAGACATGGAGTTGTGGCTCCAAGTGGTAGAATGCCTTGAGCATAAAAGCTCAGGGACAGTGCCCAGGCCCTGGGTTCAAGCCCAGGACAGGATGTGGGGGATGGAGGAGGTGGGGAGGAACGCAGGGATGTTGCTATAGTGCTAATTACCCCCGAAGCAATGTAAGCTTTATGTAGAGTACAAGCAAAAATCGGATCACCAGATCCTTTAAAAAAATGTAAATTTTTAAAAACAATACAAGTGGAAACCATAGGGAAATCAAAATTTGCCATTTTTAAAATTTACAGATTAGTATCATTTCACATAATTAGATGGTGAAGGTGTATAGAAATCTGTAATGTTTAGTTCTATCCAAGCCTTAAGTGAAACATTCATCTGAAAAATTCATCGTTCAAGCCAGGAGTAAATGAGTCATGTAGGTGACAGACATTTACCCGTTGTTCCCTAAGGCTGAGAATTTAAATCTTAACTGGATCAGATACTCCCATCTTGTTTCTAGCCGCTGGTCAATTTGGAAAGACAACTACCATAATTGGGTTGTTTTTCAGTCTCTCAAGTTCAAATCTTAGGAGGCATCTATCCATAACAAGTGGCATTCTGGGGTCACTGGCAGCTACTCAACTGAATCATCATCCAACCATTTTACTTTATTTGCTTTACCAGTTCATTAATTGACGTTGTTTCCCCACCCGCCCGCCCCCCAAAAAAACTTAGCTTACAGCCTGTCTAAGACTTGACCACATGTGAAGTTTGACATTTTAAAGGTCAGCTGGTTTGAGTTATTTGTATGTTAAGAGGTAACAGATTCATGTATATATATTCCTTTATAAACAAGGAACCATTTATTGTTTTTTCCACTTGAAAAAAAATTAAACATACAAATACCTCATGATCTTTCCTCAGACTTTTTTGTTTCCCCCAGAAAGAGTTTCTATTTGTACTGAGAGAACTCACACAGAAGTTACCAACTCAGATGGCTTGGAGACAGTTCACATTTCAATTTCGAAGGGTTGGGGAAGATAAAACCTGCAGAAAAAAGACTTCAACTGGTTAAAAGTGTAGAGAAGAAAGTATGACTTCCTTGTGTCTGTCTTCTAGCACTGCACAGCACTGTCACTCCAGTAGAGAGCCACCCTTGCAGCTAACTCTCCTAAGCTGTTTCTGGAATATTCTATTCTTGCAGAGCTTATGACTAGCTCCAGTATTCACATCAATCTTTGAGTTTACCCCTCTAGGGGAACTGCCAGTTCTGTGCTCAGAAGAAAACTGCCTGGAGTCTCCCTCCTTCTAGCTGTACTCTCCCTTAAACCCTGGTTGGAAAGCAAAGAGTGTTCTCAGAATATAATCCAATGAGGAGATTCTTTGAAGAAAACCCTAACTGGAAGACTCCTGGCATGATCTAAACCCCAGTGAAAAAGGGTTTTGATGTCAGCTGAGTTGAGAGGAAGGCTCAGAGAGGTAGGGGAGAGCTTGGCCATTGGTTGGTAGCAAGCAACAATCAAAATAAAACACCATTATTTAACATTTCTCTCTCTCTCTCTCTCTTTCTCTCTCTGTCTCTCTCTGTCTCTGTCTCTCTCTCTTTTTGTCACCCTGCCAACTTTCACACTGCTATTGCTAAAGTTTTCACATGATAACATTAACATCTCTCATTAAATATTATTAATGGTACCTTTAAAAAAGAAAGGTAGCCATTTGGTGGAATATGTTTAAAGGAGTTCCTTCCCCTTCTCTGCCACCTGACCTTACATTTACTTCTTCTCCTTCTTCTGGACTATACAGACATCTCTAAAACCTTTTCCAGTCTGCACAGTCTGTAGTTGTGTGAAATTAATTGGAAGTACCTGCCATCCATTGATACTCTTTATGGGAAGAGACACCCTGATATTTCTTTTTTGAAATTCTTTGCCTCCTTTCATGTTTTGGAATGCTTCTTTCTACTTGGGAACACTGTTTCTCTATGTTCCCCTATTCCTGGTCATTTATGTGGCTGGTACCTAGAAACATAGTACTAAACAAGATGGCTTGTGTGAATGTGAGGATGAACAAGAAGCTCAAAGCCAGGAACACAGTCTAGCACAGGAATGCACCTCCAATGTGGAGAATAAGCAAACAAGAGTCCAGAAGATAACACACTCAAATGCTTATGGTAATTATCTGCAAGTATAGGCATATGGCTTATTTTTTATCTTTTTATCTTTTTTGTTTTACATAATTTTTCTGCAGTGATCATTTTTTGTTACAAAAAATATTGTAAAAGTGTCTTCTGTATTTTATTCTGCATACCCTAAAAGGCTTAAACATGTTAGAATGATAAAAAAAAATTGTTGATTGTCTACTGAGTGATAGAAGTCTGTGCTCTAAAAACATCTTGTACTTTTCATGCCTTGAAGATCTTTAAAGATTAATATTCTGCAGGTCAGATTGAGGTGGGTTAGGTTCCCTATTGTACAAACATTTACAGACAATACATTCTCTCTGACACAAAGGAGATCCTCAAAACAATACAAGACATAGTTTCTGACTTACCAGACCTTATACTATTTAGGAGAAATGAGAAATGCATGTAGCTGACTCTAATTCAGAGGAAATGAATTAATGCTCTGTGACAGGGTATTCTACTGGGAAGAATAGTTCATTTAAAAATTTTCTGCTTTCAAGTTATATAACAATTTATATCGCCCAATTTAACTATTCTCAACTCACCTTTGTATTTCCCTTTATTTGCACAGTATCTTACTGTATATTTAAATTTTTGTTGTTGTTTTTGTTTCAGTACTTAGGGCTTGGGCACTGCTCCTTAACTTTGTTCACTCAAAGCTGGTACTTTGTTCATTTGAGGGTGAGTCAGAGCCCTACTTCTGGCATTTTGGGGGTTAATCAGAGGTAACAGTCTCATAGATTTTCCTGCTGGGGCTGGCTTTGAATCATGATCTTCAGATCTCAGTCTCCCGAGAAGCTAGAATTACAGGTGTAAGCCACTGGCGCCCAGCTATTTAGTTTTTAACTTCAATAGTCCAAATAAGTGAATTTAGAAAGCACACTATATTTTACTTCTATAAATGGAATAACTGTTCACTCACCATAAATAGATAGTGACTAAAAATAAATATAGTATAAACAAAATAGTGTTATTAAATTCTCTCTAGGTAGTGTTGCCTGTTCCTTGGCTCTGAGACTGAATCTTTATAAAAAGAAAGCTTAGTCAGTGTTGGAGATGTGCTAGTGACATGTTAGCAAGACAGTGAGGCACACTACTTAATGAATCAGAAATTCAGAAAAAGAATGGGAAAGGGAATGCCTTCTTCCCAAGTGCTTGAAGGTTCCCTGTTATCTTCCCTTCCATGGTGTTACCACAGGTCCCATCTTTTGAAGTACTTTGACAAATGAACAGTTCAGTTTGTTCATGGATATTATCTGATCAGAAGAGAGGCAGAGCTCACAGAAAAAGTGGAGTTTGCAGCTTTCGTTTGGCAGAATCCAAGGCAAATATATCCCTGTGGAAAAACCCATGCAGAACATAGTGGCTTCTATAAAGAAGAGGAGAAGGAAGACTTGCTTCTGTTGTGTAGTCTTATTTTCTGCCTCCCATACTTCATTTTATTCCAAAAGCAAGATGCAGTTTTTCTGTATCTCTGATGTAAGGCCTCTTTCCCTAGCTTTTCCGTCTAAATGGAGATCTAGTTCCAGGTCCCTCTGTGTGTCGGCTGTAGAATAATTGTGTCTGCAAATGGTGCTTTTGCGAAGGCAGACAACATTTACCTCTGAAAATGGACTTTAGGGGTGAAGTTTGCTAGAATTTATCACTCAGAAAAAGCAGCCTCTCAAAAATGGATCATCGAACATGTTAGTATCATTTCACAAAGATTGTTGGGCACAAACAGCGCCAGGCTGCTTTGTCATATAGATAAATGCTGTCACTCAAGGTAGACAGTGTTACTCCTTTCCGGGCTAGACCTTTGAAGAGATGGGGTATTTGTATTTGGTAGAACATCAGCAGCCACTGAGACTCTTCCTCACGTCTCCCGCCTCATTCTCTTTCTTTCTCCTCAGAGATCGTTTTGACAAGAGATTGGGGAAAAACCTAGTTCTGTGAGAATGAGCTCTATTTTATTTGCCTTAGAAGAGAACATGTTAAGAACTATAATTTATAGCAGGATGTAAAGTAGTGATGAAAGTGCTCTTTTACAAAGTTATGAATTTGTACCCCATGCTAATGCTCATGAAAGATGATCAGTATCATAGTTACCCTCTTCTTGGAGTAATGATAGTGTGCACATTGCCTTCTATACTTGCTGTGTGCCCGACACTATTTTTCATTTAGCAACCAATATGTTTTGTTCTTTGTAAAGAAAGTAGGTATTTCCCCAAGTTTCAGATGGGGAAATTGAGGCTCTCATAGAACTGACCAAGGTCACAAAGGTAGTAGTGGGGGTTAGTACTTTCTAACTCTAAGTCAGTGTCTTTAAATGTGTGTGTGTGTGTGTGTGTGTGTGTGTGTGTGTGTGTGTGTGTGTGTGTGTGTGTGTGTTGCTGGTCGGGGGGCTTGAACTCAGGACCTGGGTGCTGTCCCTGAGCCTCTCTGCGCTCAAGGCTAGCACTCTATTACTTAAGCCACGGACCTAGTTCCTGCTTTTTCTGAGTAGTTTATTGGAGATAAGAATCTTACAAACTTTTCTGTCTGAGCTAGCTTTGAACCGTGATCCTCAGATCTCAGCCTACTGAGTAGCTAGGATTACAGGCATGAGCCACCAGCACCTGGCTTAAATGTGTTTCTTAATGGTATGATGCTGTGGGTGAAATGTGACAGAAATGCAATCCAAGAGATATATAAACTTTAAATACTAATATAGCCTAAGTTTGTATTTTTCTCTCTCTCCTCCTTCGTATCCTGTAGTGTATGAATATCACCTAAGAAACAGAAGCAAGCACTAGTGACTCACAGCTCTAATCCTAGCTACTCAGGGGGCTGAGATCTGAGGATCATGGTTCAAAGCCAGCCTGGGCAGGAAAGCCCATGAGACTCTTATCTCCAATTAATCACTCAAAAATTGGAAGTGGAGCTGTAGCTCAACCTTGAGCAAAAAGAGCTCAGAGACAGTGCCTGGGCCCTGAGTTCTAGCCCCACAACTGATCAAAAAAAAAATAAATAAAGGGAGGAACTACCCTCAAAGTTGAATAAATTTTCATCATGCTTATAAATAAACATTTTCCTATAGTAAAAAATGCTCAGGGACAGCGCCCAGGCTTTGAGTCCAAGCCTATGACTGGTATGCATGCGCATGCATGTACACACACACACACACACACACACACACACACACACACACACACACACACACACACACACACAGAAGCCATTTAGAATTAGGCAGCTTTGACTTGAGACTAGCTCTACCACTAGTTTCCTGACATGGCTAAGAAATTCAATCTTGCCAGTCTCAGTTTCTTTATGTAAGTCAGGTCTAGTAGTAATGGCGGTCTTTCAAGGTGGGATAATTAAATGAGATAAGCTTAAATCAAGTGTGCAGTGCATTGTCTAGGATGTAGTGTTCAATATTAAATGGTATCAATAATTATCATTATCATCATTTTCTTATTTAATCCACATTCAACTTTTCTCATTATATTAAAGCCTTTTTTGTTCCACAGTTTGTATGTGAGCTTTTTCCTTGCATATAAAAAATCCTAGTAATGGGGATGGGAAGGTGGCTCAGTGGTAGAGTGCTTGCCTTGCAAGCATGAGGTTCTGGATTCGATTCCTCTGCACCACATAAGCAGAAAAAGCTGGAAGTGGAGCTGTAGCTCAAGTGGTAGAGCGCTAGCCTTGAGCTGAAGAGCTGAGGGACAGCACCCATACCCAGAGTTCAAACCCCATAACCAACAACAAAAAAAAATGCTAGTAATACGCTTATTTCTTGACAATAGCTTCATATTTGCAACTTGCCCTGCCAGGTTCTGTATGTCTATTAGAAATGTGCTTTATGCAAACTACTTGGCACATATATGTATATGTGTGTGTATGTGTGTGTGTATCTATCTCTATGTGTGTGTGTGTGTGTGTGTGTGTGTTTGAGTACAAGTGTGTTTGAGTACAAGTGAGTGATATATGGAGACACAATGAAAGCCTTGTGAGACACTGCTGGCCTTATAGGGCATTATTTTGTTAACAACCCTGCTGATCTCCTCTTGGGAATCCAGATTCATTTTTAAACAGCTGAACTTTCTGGAAGACCGGTGACTCAGACTGTCAAAGCTTACAGAGAGTGAATGCTGGAAGCAGAGACACACTTTCCAGCTGTTCCTTTTCTTTGTGCTGCAGATGTGTGTACTCCCCTCAAACCCCTGTATGGAATCTAGGGGAAGCAGAAGGAAAACTGTTGAGCTGCTTATTTTATTGCAAGCAAAGGTTAAGAGAGTCTTTTCTGAATATTTTTCTTGGAAGCCAAGAATGAAATCTTATATTACTTGACTGATATGTTTATTTTGAGGGAATTGAAGTTTAACTACCTTGCATTGTAACTCTGTTCTTGACATGCCTACATGATCTTCTTAAATCCCAAGCACTCCAATGTAACAATTGGGAAAAGCTGCTAAGGAAGTCAAGGGAGGGAGAGGTAGACACAATAACTTGAGCCATGTTTTTGATGGCGCATGTAGAATCATAAGACTACTGTGTGGGCTTAGGTTCGCAACCAAGGGACTTAGGTAAATTGCACATTTGTTGGCCTTGGACTAAGATAGCCTTATTCATCCTTATCCCTGTGTAGACTGCTCTTTTAAGAAGATTGGGAAGAATTTGTCATGATTAATTACCATGACCCACTGTAAGATCTAGCATACCATTCTCTTTACTTCACGCTGTAGCTTATTATTTATTTATTTCAATTTATGCCAGCAACCTGGCTATTTTTGGATTTCAAGGATACCCAGAGTTCATTCTCATTTCAGAAATTTGATCCTGATTGAAATCTTCTTCTCATTGAACTTTTTCCTCTCTAGAGCTTTTCCTCCTTATTATGGAAGCTTCACCTCTTGCAGTTAACTTCTCAGAGAGGCTTTTTCCTGCCTCCATTTAGTTCCCAATGAATTGGGTTTCTTCCCAATGTCCTTTGCCTTTTATTCTTTCATTAGGTATGTTGCCACATAGCCAGTCAGCCAATTATATTCTCTTGAAGCTGAGTGTTTGTTGCTCACTGACTAATTATGGTCAATGAATGCTGGTACTTCGTAAAAGAACCCTTTGGAGAATAGAAGTGTCTCCTTCTTTCCTTTTTTCTTTATTCTGTTCCTTATCATACTTGATGTTGTGGCTGGGCCCTTGCACCCCTCTTGGGCCATGGAGGAAGGGCATTGACTACATATGGTGGAGCAAAGCTAGAGAGCCTGACTCCCTAATGAATGTGTGAGGCTCTGAAGTATCTCTGGGTTGTCTACCTCCAGGTTTCTCTTAAATAACAGAAAAACATATTTTGTTTTACTTAAGACCCTGCTATTTGGGATTATTGGTTTTTTTTTTTTGCATTCTTTTATTTATTCAGCCAAGCCTACTAGACACCCATATAAGCTCCCATTTCCAGCTATCACACTATTATTCTCTGAATGCAAGCTCTGGAGGGAAGAGACCTCATATTTCTTCTTCACTGTGGTGTCTGTGGAGAGAAAACAATGTCTAATAGGTACAATAAAAACTTGCAGGCTAAATGAAAACATAGGCTAAAGTTTCCTTCACTGATGTGTCTACAAGCATTGGTCTCTGTAATTCTTTTTCCATGGCTGACTGTTGGCATAGAGTACTAGGTATAAACAGGTCCTTCTAGGCTTAGAGCTTTATACTTACTGATGCTTTGATCCACTGAGTACTTACTATTGAATTTGAGCTCCATTGTCATCTTAAAGCACTTTATTTATTTTTATTTTACAGGGCCTCACTCCTGCTAGATAGACCCTCTACCCCTTGAGCCACAGCCCCAGAACATAATCTACACTACCCTACCAGAGAAAGACAAGAAATGGAAAATGCTGGGTTTATGTTCTCCTGACTTTGCATTTGAAATGATTGCTTTCAACAGAGGGAAAGATTCTTCATTTTCAATCTATTGCTGATGATGTGTTAAAGGAGACAAGATTGGTGCTTGAAGAGCTAGCTCCCAGCGGCTTAGGTGGTGTTAAGGTTCATCTTACCATCTTTTTTGACTCCATGCAGAAAAGCGCATTAAGTTTTCCTAAGAGAGATTCAGAGACAGCCATAGTTGCTATGAGAGAATATTTAGGATAATTTACAAATGGTAGAAAACCAAGAACATTCATCAATTCTTCAATGCTTCTAAAATTTAGTAAAGATTAAGGACTACATAAGACCAAATGGTATGGAGATGTGTGGGGAACTTCAGTAAATGGGTGCCCTCTGCCCATAAATGTGAGAGTGAGATTTCTGGACCTAGTAGAACAAGAGTAGATTGCAGGGAGCTGGGAAGTTGGCTCAGTGGTAGAGTGCTTGCCTTACATGCCTGAGGCCCTGGGTTCGATTCCTCAGTACCACATAAGCAAAAAGAAAAAAGCCAGAAGTGGCGCTGTGGCTCAAGTGGTAGAGTGCTAGCCTTGAGCTGAAGAGCTGAGGGACAGCGCCCAGGCCCAGAGTTCAGGCCCCACGACCGGACCCAAAAAATAAATAAATAAAATAAAATACTTAAAAAAAAAAGAGTAGATTGCAGAAAGGTGAGAGATTTCAAGATTTTGTTGAGAAGAAGAGGCAGGCATATAAGCATAGAAAGAAGTATAGAGAGAATGCATGAGGACATTATCCCAAGTGCAGAGAGAAAGAGAGAGAGAGAGAGAGAGAGAGGGAACATATCTTCCCTCAAAGGCTTAGGTCTCCTTCTTTTAGTTACCGAGCACCCACAGGGCTGGCAGGGATCCTCAGAAAATGTCAAATCGAATAGAAAGTGTAGTTGTCTTCTCTTTATAGCTGTCCACTCTGAAACAGCCATTTTATTATACCTTATCCCTGTTGTCAAAATGGGGATGCAAGACAGGCACCAGTGGCTCATGCCTGCAATCTTAGCTACTGAAGAGGCTGAGTTCTAGAGGATCTAGAGTCAAAGCCAAGTCAAAAGCTGGCCTGGAGGCATGATGCAAGTGGTACAGTGCCAGCCTTGGGCAAGCCAAATACGAGCATGACCCTTTCTCCCCCCCCAGTTCACACACACACACACACACACACACAAGCATGCGCACACACACACATGCATGCACACACACACACACACACACACGCGCGCGCACACACACACACACACACACACACACACACACACACACACACACACACTGGGGAAGCAATCACTGACGTTGCATTCTTTCCCTAATCCTAGCTCCTCAGGAGGCTGTGATCTGAGCACTGCTATTTGAAGCCAGCCCATGGCAGAAAAGTCTGTGAGACTTATCTCCAGTTAACCACCAGAAAACGGGAAGTGGTGCCATGGCTCAAAGTGGTAGATCGCTACACTTAATCTATAAGAGCTCAGGGACAGTGCCCAGGCCCTGAGTTCAAGCCCCATGACCACCACCAACAATATAAAAAGGCTTTCTCTACCAAAGTTCTAAAAGCAATAGAAAAATACCTATATTAAAACCATTCTGAAGATTTTCTTTCTATTATGAAAAAGGAAAAGCATAGGAAATACAGAACCTTGAGAGATATTAGAAATCCTTTGAACTAATATTGCTGGCTTTTAAAGCTGAAAGTTCACCCCAGTCTCCCTAATGCTGTTGGGCACTTATTATAAATATAACAACACACTTAGCATCTATGTTATCTTTTTAACCCTGAGGGGAAAAGTGTAAATTTGAGAGCATTATTTCTTAGCTTGCAGGTGAAGAAGCGGAGGCTCCTCAAATAGTGTTCAGAGTTGCCTAGTTGCCTTTAGGCAAAGCTGAGATGAAGACTCAGGTCTACTGATCTCTAAAGCTTGTGTCCCTGATGAACTATCCTGGCCACAGAGACATTTTTACTACCTCAAAGATTTCTGTTGTTGTTGGGCATCAGTGGCTCATGCTGTAATCCTAGCTACTAAGGAGGCTGAGATCTGAGGATTATGGTTTAAAGCAAGCCTAAGGAAGGAAAGTCCCCATGAGACTCTTATCTCCAAGTAACTACTCAAAAAATGGAAGTGACACTGTGGCTCAAGTGGTAGAACACTAGCCTTGTGGCCCCTTGAAGCCCCACAACTGACAAAAAGAAAAAAAAATTCTGTTGTGTTCCCTAGTTATCACAGATTTGTTGTAATTGTTGCATTATTCTTCAATCTTGAAGCTATTCCACACCTTCCATTTGTTCAACATGGAATTCTGTCCTTTTGCTCTAAACCAAGCAGGTGCACAGGCTTTTGGCTGGTCTAGGGAGATAACATAGGATATTAAATGCAGACTTGGGTTAAGGGGGCGGGGGTCAGAAGTAGGTAGAGGGAGCCCGGTCCCATAGCTGTGTTGCCCCCTTGGACAGATGTGTGGCCAGAGAAACCAGCACTGATAAAGCTAAAGGGTCACCAACACCATGGACAGAACTGGATCAGAAAAGTCTAGTATAAGGAAAGGCCAACTATCAAGTTTCCAGTCCTAGAAGGAGACTTCCATTCCAAGATCATGAAATGAATTGCAGCTTTCACAGAAATCTTACCACTGCAGACTTTTATTGGGTCTTTCAGAACTGCCATATTAGCTTTGCTTCCAGAAGGAAGCCTAGCTTTCTGTGTAAGAACTAACCCCCCACCCCCCCACCCCCCCCACCCCCACCTCCCTTGACCATCTGAAGCCTTTGGCATGTTGGTTTTCAATTCAACACCAGTTCTTTAGACTGACTTGAGGTCCTGGTTGAAGTAGGGGAAAGGCAGTGTGGGCTGGGTATAAGGAGTCATTTTCCTAAGTCAGAGCTTGCTATTGCTATGGACTGAATAGTGCACCTGCTGGCTTTCTGTATCCATATGACTGTATTGATGAGAAGAACATTAGGAGCTAACTAAGACACAATGAAGCCGTAGTTTTAAGGTCTTAATCCAATAGGAATGGCTAGCAACCCTGACCCATTTTTCCACAGTGCCTTCTCCGCCCCACACTTTAGGAATACACTTCAGCAGCCCGAGGCTTTCTGACCACCCTCTTCTTGTGTACAGGGCAGTACTGGAACATAGCAAATGAGGTAATCTGCTTAGCATCTCACTTGTGCAAGAGTAAAGTTCCACATTTGAGAGTAGATTGTTTATGACTATGGCAAGTGAAAAATCAGTATCTGGTTAAATATAATAGTCAGAAAGAGGTTACTCAGCATCCCTTTCTAGTCCTGAGAGAAGCACTGCAAACCAGCAGTCATTGGTGTAGGACCAAGAAGACTGTGGTTTGGGACGGGACTTGAACCTTGGCTCCATAGTATAGCTATATACACTAGTGAAAATCACTTTATTGTGCTGAGACATTTCTCATCTATAGGATGGAGCATATGAGAGTATCTATTTAAAGGGCTGTGGGATTTAGTTGAATAAACTATGTTAAGCTCATAGCTGAGAATGACTAAATAGTGAATAAATGGTCTTTTTATTATTTTGTATTGACCACTTCTTCTAAAGGATACAATACTTGGAGATACAAAAACAAACAATTATTTTTCCTTCTAGTCTTCAGGGAGCTTACATGTATAAAAATTAGCATGGAGGCCGGTGGCCCATGCCTGTAATCCTAGCTTCTCAGGAGGCTGAGAGCTGAGGATCAAGGTTCAAAGCCATCCCGGGCATGAAAGTCCATGAGACTTCTATCTCCAATAAACCACTAGAAACCTGGAAGTGGCGCCGTGGCTCAAATGGTAGAGCGTGTGCCTTGAGCGGAAGAGTGCAGGGACAGCGCTCAAACCCCATGACCGACAAAAATAAATAAAAAATTAGCATGTAGGATTCCTGTGAAATGAACAGGCCCTCATAGACATCCAGACTCTTAAACCATTTTCAAAATTCCTGTTTTCCAGTAAAGCATGTGTTTCTGCACATGCAGTTTATCTGTTTTCTTTTGAAGTCAGTTACACTGGGCTTTTTTTTTTGGTGTCTTTCTTTCTGGCCTTATGCTGCAATGTGGCCAACTATCATACCTCATGGATTATTTTTATGTCACTTCCCTGGTGCTTCTCCAACACAGGCCTTTTTCTTGCACAGGGAGGAGGGAGATGTCCTTGGAAGAACGGACAATCCAGAGGCTCATGCCAACCTGGTCATTTCTTCACAAAGATTTTCTTGTGAAAGCAAGATAAAATAGCCCTGTAAGACTGATAGGGTTATCATTATGGCACCAATTAGGATATAAAAATATGTTTGCTTCTGTCCTTCTTAGGGCTATGTCAGTAATATTTCTATTTCATCCTCACAGTATTGCAGTATTGCAGTGTACTCTGTGTGTGTGTGTGTGTGTGCGCGCACACACATCCTTTGGCTTGAATTCAAGGCTTGGGTGCCATCCCTTGGCTTTTTTGCTCAAGGCTGGCACTCTACCATTTGAGCCAAAGTTCTGTTTTGGTGGTTAAATGAAGATAAGAATCTTCTGGACTTCTTTGCCTTGGCTGGCTTTGAACTGTGATCCTTGGATCTCAGTCTTCTGAATAGCTAGGATTACAGGTGTGAGGCACCAATGTCTGGCTTTTTGGTTTTGAAAGAGAAAAAAGGGCCAGTGTTTGTCTCCCCCTGTTGATAAAGTAGCTCTTTTATCTTCTCACTCATCTTGAGCCCCTCCTCCTCTACTTAGAGTGTGAGAAAGGGATTAACTACAGTTTCTTGTCTGTTTGTAAAGGTCTCATGAACCTTCCTTCATGACAGTCTGTGTTCTAAGTTGGCCCAGAAACCTAGACTGAGACCAGTCCATGTACAAGCAATAATGACCACATTTAGAACAAGTAAAGAGAAATGGTATTGCTACTACTTATTAATTGGCTTGACATTGCCATGGTACTATGTGAGTTTTGGAAGCATAGCATATTGTCAGCTCTGGCTTAATTCTGAACGGCTTATCTTGCTTATTTGAGATGGGAATGCTAGCCTATTTGTTGAGGATGCACAATGTCTATGTTTCAATAAGAAAAAGGCTTTGGTATCAATGCAAAGGAAGTTGCTACAGCCACAGACATGGTCAGAAAAGCTTTAGAAATATTGACACTGGGACAAGCCAATTATAATTATGCCAGAAAGAATAGCAACACTGTGCTATTTTCCATTTTTAATTATGCAACAAATATTTTCTACATCAACTGAGGTACATCATATATGTGTTCAAATTAAAAACTTTTGATTTTGAAATATCTTTTGATTTTTAATAATGTTTATCAGGTAAAATCAATTATTATTATTTAGTATGTCAGGTGTCATGTCTTTACATACTTGGTCAAAATCACGTATAATAAATTTGAAAATAAGGTGAGCTTACTACATATCCCTAAAATAAAAAACTATTATAATCCCTCTTCTTTCTTTATCACTCACAAAGATATAAGGTTAAAGAAAAAAACTAAATTAAAAAAAACCAATTACCCACAATCCCATTCACTTAGTGCATTTTTTTTGCATATTCTCTTTTGGACCTGTTTTACATCTCCAAACCTTTATGAGATTATAATTGTTATATTGTATTTAGCTAATTACTTTCTACTCTGCTTTTAATACTTTCTAACAAAATTTTTTCTGAATATTTAGTTAATAAGCAAAACAATAACCAAGTAGCCATACTATTCTTTCATAGTGATGATTTATAATTTAGATTGCATGGACTCTTACTAGTTAGGTTAAGAAAAACACAAAGAAAGCAATGAGAGAATCTTTCTGTATCTCTCTAGGTATGACAAATAAGGAATGCTATCAGCCATTCAAATTTGAGCAAATGGTCATTTTTTAAAACAGTAGAAAAAGCTTTTCATCAAAGTGGCCACTTTGGGAAGATAGAAGTTAAACATTTTAGCCATTCTTCACAGTACTGACATGAGTTTCCCTTTTCAATAGATAAAGAACTAGGTTTGGTTGACAATGATTTCAATTCTGGCTCCGTAAGACAGCCCTGGAGAAGTCCTTATTGTGTGTATGGCACAATCTGTTGTCCAAGAGCTGATGGCTCCTGCTTGGGGGTGACCTCAGCATGGGGTGATCTGTCTACGGACAGACAGTAAGATGCCTCAGTTGCTCTTATCTTTGTTTCTTTGGCTTTAAAGGGAGATGATATAGCTTAGGTGTCACCAGTTTTAAGATGGACAATCCTAGAATGATTAATATGGACACTGAAGAATTAAGCAGGAGTTTGTCCCAAAATAAAGGAGACAGATGCAGGTGTATCAAGATTTATTCTGAAAGAAAAAGAAGAAAAAAGATTTATTTTATTCTGCTTGTGGGACCCAGGTGTGGAATCAGAGCTTTCTAAGGAAAAGCAGTGTTTCAGTACTTGCTATAGATGTTTTTTCTGCCTTGTGAATTTCATGTAATGATGAGCTACTATAGCTTTTCAACTGAAATGCTGTAGCAGAAGCCTGGAAAGAAAGGCCAGAAAGTAGCTATTCAGGAATGAAATGGATCAGTCAAGATGGTGGCCCTTCAAGCTGGCAGGGACAGTGGGCTATAGTCTGGGTTACATTTCTATATTCATTTCTGGTGAGGGAGAAAGAATGAATTCTGGAAACCATGGAATTTTTATGTTTCTATATAGGTAAAAAAGACTTTTAGAGGATTATAAAGGTTGTGTTTTGTGATCATTTAGAACAAAAGGTAATGATTAGTAAGAACCAACTGATGCTCATTAAGAAAAAATTGTCTGCCAAACTAAACGTATCCCATTAATAGGGAAATTGGCTTGATTTATTGGGAAACCCCATACACAAAGAATATATTGATTTCAGTAAAGCAATTTCCAAAGGCTCCCTTATCATACATCTTGTAGATAAAATGATGAACTTGCATCTAAGTGAGTTTGCAGTTGATTGAGCAATCACTGTGGTGTGACAGCAAAACAATCTAAAGCTATCTTAGACACCATTAATAGATGGATAATGTCTATAAATGGGACATAATGGTCCCCTGGTTATTAAAATTAATAGTGGTTAGGAAGGTCCCTGTATGTCAAGTATCATTTCTTTCCAAAGTCAGCACCTAGGAAAAGATAGAATAGATGAACAAACTTAAAAAGGTCAAGCAAATTAAAGCCTACAAAGGACTTTAGATATGGAGGAAGGAAAGAGGACACTTCAAGCCCATTGACAAGCATTAAGATAGCTTCACAGGAGGCTTGAGCTAGTAGGGTACTCTGAGGAATGGTTTTGTTGTGTTCCTTGACCTTTCCCATCTCTTCTTCTCCCTAAAGCCTAGAATAGCATGCTTAGAATAGCATGCTTAGGAAAGACTTAATAAATTATTA
The DNA here is from genome assembly GCF_019054845.1 of Dipodomys spectabilis. Lineage (NCBI taxonomy): Eukaryota > Metazoa > Chordata > Mammalia > Rodentia > Heteromyidae > Dipodomys > Dipodomys spectabilis. Next base: position 14,284,976 of record NW_024870802.1, read on the forward strand.
AGGTGTAGATGATTAATATGTGTTAGCAATGCGATGGCACTTCTTTGGGGCAGCTACCACCATATAAGGCAACAAGAACCCCTTAGAGTGACCTTCAGGTCTGGGAAGCTGCAAAGCCCCTTATCTATAAACTATTTGGACAGCAGCCATAAATCCTAGTCTGCCCCTGACCCTCACATCCACACCAGGGTCTCCTCCTCCTAGCCCCTCCTAGCCCCTCCTAAACCTCCTAGGTTATATAGGTCATCTCAGACAATAGTCGGTGCTTCTTCTCACTTCTTGCTTGTGAGAAGGGGTCTTGCAGGCCCCTTTCCTAGCAATAAATCTTCCTTTGTTCTCTATACCTGGATGCCTGCATGGTTCTCTGGCAAAGTCTAATTTACTCTATCAATATGTATCACAAATTGTCTGCCTTCCAGGCTGGGAAGATGTTTCACCAATCTTTCTGTCTCTCAAGATCATTGAAGCTGTAAGAACTTCCTCACCAGTGCAGTGCTGTTACCCATAGCATTTTTCAGAGTGCATACCACATGGTAGAGCTTACAATCTTCCTAGCAAACACTTCCCTTTTAACGTAGGACAATGGAAGCCCCAGAGAGACCAACAGGCTTGTCCAGGATCCCATGGCTAATTAGAAATGCAATTGCTTTAGGAAATGCTGGTCCCTTGGGCTCCAATGCAGCAGAGTTCCTCCCCTGCCTCCGTCCTGTCCTCTTGTTTTTGGCCTCAGCTGCTGCAGATACCATTGCTGAACACATTTTCCACCTGGCACTTGATATGCATGGATTTATGTCAATCCCTGCCACCATCCTTTGCCTTCCAAACCAAACTGCATTCTATTATTATGTCTCCTTGGCCTGAGCGTCATCTCTATTACCGCCCCCCCTCCACCTTCCTGGAATTCTTGATTTTTAATCAGATTCTTTATTCCTTATTTTCTCTTTCTCTTAAAAAGCCAGCCAGACATGGTGGTTTCATTGTCTGTTGCTATTACCATTGTTTATTCCTGGGTATCCACACAAGATTTCAGTCAAGCTGAATGTAGTGGCTCACATTTGTAATACCAGCTACTTGGGAAACAGGTATTGGAAGGCTCATGGTTCAAAGCTAACATAGGCATGGAGTTAGTGGGACTCTATTTCTACCAACAAGCTAGACATAGTGGTATAATTCTGTGATCCTAGTGACATGGGAAGCAAAGGTAGTAGGAGACCTGCCTATCTGAGGCTGACACCAGGCCAATAGTAAATAAATAAATAAAATAAAAATAAAGCTAGACCTTATATGAAAAGTACTAATGCACAGAAAGCCTGGGGGTATGGCTCAAATGATAAAGCCCCTGATTAGTATGCATACGATCCTGAATTCAAACTCTAATCTTCACTGAAGGTGCACCTTAGGGCAGATCACATACTTGGTCTGTGGCAGGCTTCTGTTCCTTAGTAGTCTTTCACTAAGTAGTGAGAGTTCAGCTTCTGACTGCAAAGGCCTTGCCACTGTCTTCCATTGCCCAATCTCAGCAGTGACATACCACCTGCCATACCCAGTTATCACAGGCTTTCACAATATCGTGTGGGAGGATGGGAATACCGAGAATACCAAAGTTCCAAGCTCATTGGGGCCCATCTTGGAGGCTGGCTACCACAAGGGTAATGAACAATGAAAACTTATTTTAAAAGCTTTTCTTTCATACACCTTAACTAGGTATAACTTATGTATATAATTCCCAAATCAAAATAATGTAAAAAAAGAAATATTTCATGCAAATCTCCTGTTTTGTCCTCATCCCTCTCTATATCACAGGCAAACATTTAAAAATTTTCTTGTATATAAATTTAGAGCAAAGATTGAAAACCTTTTGTAAAAAATTCTTATTTGATGGTACTAGAGTTTGACCTTAGTGTTGTATGCTTGTTAGCAGATGCTCTACCACGGTGCCATGCCTCCAGCCTTTGAATGCACTGATTATTTTTGAGACATGTTTACTTTTTTTGGTGGGGCCTACACCTAGACTATGATCCTCCTAGAAAACAGACAGGACTCAGGCGGGATGAGTCTGTGGTAGAATTGTGGCATCTGAGGACATCTAGATCAATAAAAACTTACATTGGAATGTCTGGGGTTTTTATTTTTTTCTTTTTTTAAAATTTATAACCTGGGGCAGGATTTTAGACATGAAAAGAATAAGGAGGAGTGAGGGACAAAATGCATTATAACTTTTCATTTAATGTGTCCTAATGACTTCCTTTCTTTCCACCTTGTGGTCTTGGTAGAAAAATGTTGTCTCATATTAATGGTGCCTTGCAGGCATGTTGATGCTTTGTTGTCATGACCATTGCTGTCAGTGCTGGGAAGAGGGTGATGACAAGGACAGACAATGACAAGGTATTCAGGCCAATAGGTTGGTGACAGTTTAAGGAGACAAAATTGTTTCTATGTTCCCCAAAGGTAGCATGAAGCAGCCTTGTATTTCCTGTCTACTGATTGTGCAGGTGTTAGGGGTAGACTCTAACAATATTTGTCTCCAAGAGGGGTAATTCATCTAAGCATACTCTGTATGCGTTTTAATTCTTTGGTAATATTTAAACTGGGCTTTCTACTTTTAATGACTTTCCTTTACTCCTTTTGGCCTCCTTCTGCTGACTTGTGCCAATTTAAAAATCCATATTTTTTAGTAGCTTGTTGTAGCTACTAAGCTATGTAAGCTATGAAAAGTCTGCCCTTTCAGGCTCACTTTTTTAGCAAAGGAAGATCAGCAAGAAAGAATAAATACAGTTGTGTTGGTAGCTTTAGTGTGGTCTGGTTTGTGGACAGTTGGATAAATGCCCAGGAGTAGAATTGTTGGGTGATAGGGAAGCTCTATGTTGAGTCTTTTGAGGAACCTCCATACTGCTTTCCAGAGTGGTTAAACAAGTTTACATTCCAACCAACCGTATAGTAGCGTTCCCTTTTGGCCCCTCCAGCAGCTATGATTGTTAGTTTTCTTGATAATGGTCAATGGGGTGGAATGCCAATGGTGTTTGGATTTGTATTTCTTTCATGGCCAGAAAAACTACCAGTACAACCGTGTTCATTGCAGCATTGCTTACCATAGCCAAGATATAGAATCATCCTAGATGCCCCTCAATGGATGAATGAATCAAGAAAATGTGGCGTATATACACAATGGAATTCTATGCTCCATCAGAAAAAATGATACTGTGCCATTCATAAGGAAATGGAAAGACTTGGAAAAAATTATATTAAATGAAGAAAGCCAGACCCAAAGAAATATAGGTTGCATGGTTTCCCTCTTTTGTAGTAATTAGAATGTGCCTGTAAATCTACAAATAAACACAATGGACAAAAAATTAGACAAAAATAAACAAAAAAGACAAAAAATTACACCTAGACATAATTGATTAAACAGGACTCTAAACATTCACACAATGAGACCAAAGGAAAGAGACTCCACTGTGGTTTCCCATCAGAATGATGACCAAATGGGGAGCTCAGACTTTCTTTCATGTTGGCTGGTATTGAGGAGACTTCTTCCCTTTTACTGTATGGTCAGTGGAGCGTGTGGGAGCTCTAACCTACACTCCTCCTCAGCTGTAAAGGAGCCCCCTTATGCATCAGTCAAAGCTAACAGGGCAATCTGAGCTTTCACTGGCAGTAATGAAGGAGTGCTCTCATTTCACCTGGCAGACAATGCCTAAAAACCCCAATCAAACAGAAGATTTAAACTGAGTGTTACAGTGGCATATACCTAGCTAGTCAAGAGCCAGGAAGGATGATTGAAGGAGTTCAAAGCCTGCCTAAGCAACATAATAAGACCCTGTTTCCAAAAATGAATGAATCAAAAAAACAAGAAAAGGGACAAAAAAACAACTAATGCAGAGGATCTGAATAAGGCTCAAAATCTTATGAGATAATTTGAAAATATCCAGGTTTCAATAGAAAACTATCCTATCAGGAACAAGAAAGAGCTCAAAAGGAATGAAAATAAAATTAGTAGATACCAATACCAATACCAAGATAAAAGAAATATCACAATTTTTACCTGAGAAAATTTTATTTATTTGCTTTTTGTATGTTTGAGACTGAACCTATGGGAAGCCTGGGTTCTAAGATTCGTACATGCTAAGCAACACTCCACAGAGCTGGCACATCATGGTTAAGTTGGGTTTATGCCTGGGAAATAGGAGTATTTCAGTATTCCCAAAACAATCTATGTAATCCACTATATGAACAAAGAAGAAATTTGACATGTATGTCAACTGATATAGAAAGTGAATTTGACAAAATTCAATGTTTGTCATGAGAACTCAGAAAGAACTGGAATAGGAGGGGCTACTTTCTCGACTTGATAAGTGTATCAGCTAGTGATGAAAACAAAATACTTTCCCCCAAAGATTAAGAACAAGACAAAAGATGCCTGCTCTCACCACTCCTCTCCAACCTAATGCTAGATTGGAGGCAAGGGAAAGGAGGACACAATACTCTCCCCATTTGCAGCTGATTTGCTAATCTATGTAGAAAATCTGAAGGGATTTGCCAAACCAATGCAAAACAACAGCAACAAAAAGCAGCGGTACTAAAAAACAATGAACTCATTAAGGTGCTAAAATACTAAGCAACATCCCAAAATATCTGTCATGTTTATATAAACTAGCAACACACACATGGACATTAAAATGTAAAAGAAAATACCAAACACTTGTTCAGAAGTAGTGAAATGTTAGGTATGAACCTAATGAAATATGTACTTGAGTAGTAAAAACTATAAAATATAGATTAAAAAGATTTTAAGTAATAGAGAAACATACCATGTTCATTTGTAAGAAGACCACACATGATAAAGATATCACTTCTCCATGAATGGATACACAAGTTCAATACTATGCCTATCAAAAAGTTAAAGGGTGTTGTTTATAGAAATGTGAACAGGCAAGGAAGTAGAGTAAACCAATTTTGAAAATGAAAGATAAATAAGGAACAGTAAGATTCTTAACTTCAAGACATGCTAGGTGGTGACAGTAATCCAGAATGCGTGGAGTTGGTAGAGGTGCATGGACCAGAGAACCTAGAAATAGTTTCCCATGATTTGTCCACTTGACTTCTGACAAAGATTCAACAGAGATATCTTAAAATTCAACAGAGGAAAAGAGCTTCTCCACAGATGGTGTAGGAGGATTTGGACGTTGTAGCAAAACAAGCAAACAAGTGGAAGACAAAGGACCTCAGCCTTCATCATATATCTTATCTATTAACTCAGAATGAATCATGGAATCATAATGTAAAACATTAAACCATATACTTTTCAGAAAACAAGTCAGAGAAAATCCTCAGGTTGTAGGGGTAGGGCAAAAATTCTTAAGATTTAATACTAAGTCAATAATCCATTAAAAGACAATGCTTGATAAGAAATGTACGCATTATCTTGCCCATGTAATTTAACCCCTCTGTACAGTATTTTCACAATAAAAAAATAAAATAATCCATTAAAAGATAACAAGTTGAAATTTCCCAGAATTAAAAGACTTTTTCTGTGAGAGGTCTACTCATAAGGCAAAATAAAAGGATAAACTACAGACTGACAGAAAATGTTTGCAAGCTATGCATCTGAAAAAAAGACTAGATTTTAGAATATACAAAGAACTCTCAAAACTTGAGCAACCCCCCGAAACCCCAAAACAACCCAATTAGAAAGTTAACCAAGAATATGAATATATATTTCAATGAAGAATATTTTCAGTTAATCCCAAGAAGATATTCAATATTATTAACTAGGAGAGAAATACAAATTAAACTACAACGAAATATTAATGAGATATGTATACCTATCAGAATGGTTAAAAATCTACTGATGAAAATGCTATTTGGGACCTCTTTGAGTATAATGGGCCTATTAAGTTAACTGGGAATATCAGCTTCTAAATCCTAAACAGTGGATATTAGCCAAATGAACTCTTTCAAACTCACTCAGTTTGAGGCTTTGAGCAATTTGAAACTAAGAGCATTTCAATGGGTTGAAGTTTTCAGAGTACCTATGTCAGACTGCTTTGAATTCAACTGGCCTATTTAAGCAAACTGGAACTATCAGTTTCAAAATCCTAAACGGTTATTGATATGTATACATCCTGGTTGAATCTCCAGAAGATTATACTGACTAAATTACAGCTAAATTCTCAGCCGCTATTGGTGGCTCACACCTATAATCTTAGCTACTCGGATGCTGAGATATGAACATCTTGATTCTTAGCCAGCCCAGGCAGAGAAGTCTGTGAAAGCCTTATTTCCATTTCAAAAGCAAAATGCCAGAAGTGAAGGTATGGCTCAAATGGTAGAGAGCCAGCCTTGAGCAAAAAAGCCAAATAAGAGCATATGGCCCTAAACTTAAGCCCCAGCAACAACACACATAAAAGAGCTAACTCAGAGACTGTGTGTTGTATGATCCATTTTGCATAAATTCTTTTTTTTTTGCTCTTTCTTTTTTTATTTATTTTTATTGTGAAAATACTGTACAGAGGGGTTACAATTACTCCATTTTGCATAAATTCTTGAAGTTATAGAAAGCAAGAATGGATGAATAGTTTCCAGGGGTGCAGTGTCAGATGGAGCACATAGAAGGGAATGATATGTGGCTGTAAAGGGAGAGCCTTGGGGATCCTGAGATGATAAAAATATTCTGTATCTTCACTGCATCATTACTGATGCTCTGGTTAGGATGATGTTACTACAGTTGTAGAAGATGATACCATAGGAGAAACTGGATAGAGTGTGCTGAACCTGTCTTTATCATTCCTTTCAAATGCATGTCAAGCTTCAACTATTTCAAACTTAGTTAAAAAATCAATACTGTGATACAAGACAAAGTAGAAAGATCAGGGTGAATGGGGACTGAAAAGTCTGAGTCTGAAGAGAAGGGGAATGATTTCAGAGTGCTCAAAAATGCCTAATTTATATGGTGACATGTGAGCAAAGACTGTCATAGTTCATTTTCTGTGGCTAATAACACAATATCACCGACTAGGAAAGTTTTCAATAAAAAGGGTTTATTTTGGCTCATGGATTCCAAAGTCTGGGGTTGAGGGGCTGTAGTAGCTAGCTGTTTTAGTCAGCTTTCTGTTACGGTCACAGAAAACCTGAGATAATCTAATTTTAAGGAGACTTTTTTTCTTTACTTTGGCTTATGGTTTCAGAGTTCCATAGTAGGTTGGCCTTATTGATTTTGAGGCATGTAGTGAAACAGATCATTAAGCTGGAAGCCATGTATGGAGTGGTGCACACTTGCTCATCTCATGACAGGTGGGAAACAGAGAGAGAAAGGAAGAGACTGACATCCTCATGTTCCCTTCTGGGGGCACATTTCCAACGATTGAACTTCCTTCCCTCAAGCACTATCTCCTAAAGATTCAACCACACGAGCTTTGTAGATCCAAACCACAGTCCTAGTTTAAGTGTAAAATGAATTTGTTAGGGTGTTTTAGGTAGCTCACAGAATCTCTGGAAAGGGTAGAAGGCCAAGTTTGGAGAGCAAAAGGAAATATTATCTAAAACTGAAATAGCTCCAGTCAGGCCACTGCCATCTTTGCTGCTAACCATAGCTAAAGCAAATCATACCATGCATTTACAGATTCTGAACACTAGATATCAATACCCCTGGGGGCCGAGTGCTTTCACCATCATCACCTTTGCCAGAATATAGGTTTCACAATTCAGTGCAATCACCTTTATGATTTTCTCTTCATAATTCTAATGTCCTGTGGTTGTTTCCGATTGCTAGTATTATCTTCCAGGGCGTGAACAGAAGGAGGACCTGGGAAAATGAGCCTTTCTCTTTAGCTTCATGAAATAAGATTCATAATGTGAAAGGTTCCCAAACATACAGAGTATTCAGAGTGTATGCAGCCAGAAATGACAAATATATACAACAGTAGCCTGGTCTTCTATATAACCTACATTTCTTGGTCCAGCCTACCTGGAATGTTCTATTGGAGAGTTTGAAGCCATAAAATCACATGAATGTATTGAGCTCTTAAAATGTGGCCAATCTGGATCAGCATATGTTCCAAGTGTAAAAAAAATATGTTTGGAGGGCTGGGAAGGTGGCTCAGTGGTAGAGCGCTTGCCTTGCATGCCTGAGGCCCTGGGTTCGATTCCTCAGCACCACATAAGCAAAAAGAAAAAAGCCGGAAGTGGTGCTGTGGCTCAAGTGGTAGAGCACTAGCCTTGAGCTGAAGAGCTGAGGGACAGTGCTCAGGCCCAGAGTTCAGGCCCCACGACCGGACCCAAAAAAAAAAAATATGCCTGGAATTTTGAGACTTTGTATTTGAATAATTAAAAATTGCATTAATGATCTATTGATTAATTGATCTATTGAAATGGTAAATTCAAGTTATCTTGGGACATATGGTTCAGATGGATCTTTGTTTGCTCATTACTTACTTCTTACAGTTTGTAAACTTGACAAATGGTGTTTGCCTTTGTGACTCACAAGCCCCACTCCACAGCACAAGTCTGGAATGCTCAGGCTAGTTTGAAGTCATTCATTCCCTTATAGCTGATGAGTTGTATCTTGACAACCAGTCTTTCCCCATGGGTTATAACTCACTAATTTATGATTACCCACCTTTACCTTAAAAGAGGAACATGAGGACAGGTGGACAACACCAGGGAAGGCATTCACTTAACAAGATTTTTTTTTCACCACTGGAAGGAGGTCTATGACTGCACTGATTTCAGAAAATTTCATTACAGGGCACTGGTCCCAAGTCCTGGGGAATAAGCTTTAAGAAGAGAGTGTCTGTGCTGATAAGTGACGTCACTATTGGGCAAAGGAATATGTGCTAATGAACCATGCAAAGCCCTAGTCACTAAAGTTGGGGGTTTACAGATGTGTTTTTATGGATCCTTATTTACCATGAACATTTAGATGGTAATTGGAGCACAAATCGTCTGTTAAAATAGTTATTTCAGCTTTCCCCTGACCATCGTAATCTTCTGGTAATCCCTCTTTTGGCCTTCGCCAGCTGTCTGTCCCTTATTCAGAGAGAGGCCAGCTTCCCCTTTGCTGCTGTGAGTGAAGGCTAGCCTTAATGTGTGGCCACTTACAGAGCTGCTTAGCTTTCTAGTACAAAAAAAAAAAAAAGAGGCCAATCATCTTATATGACCACTGGCTTTCCAAGTGTGGCTAAGCAACCCTGTCCACTTCCAGAGCAACACTCCCACTAACAACGATGACATAAATAACTAATTTCTAGTTACAGAGTACTGAGCGAATGCCAAGAACTGTGTTAAATGCTTTATCTGCTTTGAGCCACTTAATCCTTATAATAATCATGTGGGATGGGTACTATTATTATACTGAATTTACAAATCAGGGCTATGAGGCTCTGTGTGTGTGTGTTTGTGTGTGTGTGTATGTGTGTGTGTATGTGAGAGAGAGAACAGACAGGCAGACAGACAGAGACAGAGAGGCAAAGGAAAGAGAGAGAGATTCTTAAGGTCACCCAGTTTGAAAACCCAGTGGAGCCAGGATTTAGACCCAAATGTGTAGGAGTCCACAGCATGTACACATAACTATTATACCAGACTGATTCCCTTGACTAGAATTCTTATGTGTTGACCTTGAAGCAAAGTCATCCAAATATCCTACTGGCAGCTGGATGAGGCTGCTTGCAGCAGGAAAGGCAAATTCTCCTGAGAGGGGTCAATGAATGCTATACTCCAGAGGAGACTATGTTGTCTGCCTGAATTGCTTGTGCCCTTGGGGCTCAAAAGAGAAGACTGATTATTTAAGTTGAGAATTCACTCCGTTCAAAATAAAATTCTTATGGATAGAGTTTTCACTATTTTTAGTTCAATCCAGTTTTTTTTAATGGAAAGTTTAATCTAATTTAATTCAATTATATGAAATGTTAGTAAAAGATGTTCTGGAAGTTCGAATGGAACATATGACCCAGGGGAGGTGGGTAAGTCAGGAATAAAATGCCTGACTGTGAGGGCTGTTAAACACTGGACTGCATTATACAAGCGCAGGAAACCCCCTGAAGATCCCTTAGACTTCTGTGTCCCAGGAGTGGTGGAGGTGTGAGATTCCCTGATAGGGGACTTGCGTTTCCTTGTGATTCTTGTTCTTAAGAAAGTTACCTAAACTATTGTGTCAGTTTAGACCTCTAAGAAGCAGATACCAGAAAAGGAGTTAGACTTAGGTGAGTTTCATTTCATCGACGCACAGGAAAGTAGAAAGGAGCATGAATAGAAAGCCACCAGAGCCTTCAACTGGTGATACAGCTTGAACACCCGTGAAAAAATAGGAGAAGAAAAGAGATTTGGGCAGGAAGAGCTTCATACTACAATGCAGAAAGCCTTGGCCAGGCTGGTGGGAAGTCTTGAAGCAGAAGTTCCCCATTAGAGAAATTCCACATTATGGAGCAGGGGAGGTGGGGGGGCGGGGAGCTGGCCTAGCTCTACTGTCCCTTCTGTACTTAGTCATTGCCTGGGAACAGCCCAAGGGGCTGGAGGGGAGTAGATCTAAAGGTACAGCAGCTGGAGGCCATCAGACAGCTCTGCTTCCAGCAGCAGCTTCTCTTGAAGGGAGACTGAGCAAGGCACCTCCATGTCTGCCTTGCCAAATGGTAGTACTTTCTTAAAATTTATTGCCAGTGTCAAGTGAACCTAGAGGCAGACTTTCCATTTCAGTAGTATTTTCACCTAGAAGTAAATGCCCTGATATCAAAGTTCATTGTCTATAAAAAACTCTCTCTCTCTCTCTAGATTACCTAGACTCTTTTCCTTTGGCATCCATAAAAGCTTTGCCATTTTGGTATCTAATCATTTTTCTTCAAGTTTCTGTGTGGAGTAGGAAGACACTCTTGTGGATTCTTTTTGCTTTCCTCTCCCCATATACACTGGTTAACCTGAAATGATGGTTATATTTAAAATGGAGCCTTTCTCTCTCTGTTCCATGCTCTGTTAGATTAGCTCAGCTATCTCATCCTTACAGCCTCAGATTATTTTAATAGCTCTCTGTTGGTTCTCTCTGCCTCTAGATTTATTATTACTTAGGTCATCTTCAATATAATTACCAATACAATGTGACCTTTTTAAAAGAGCTTCATGGGCTAACTGGTCTTGAGGGGCCAGTGAACCCAAGCGTCTCATCATGACCAATAAGGAATTCATGAACTTGCCTATGAACTAGCCCACGACCAGCTTAACTTTGTCTTCCCCTGAATTGTTCCCCTTGTGCCTTCCCTTCCAGTGGTATAGATCAACTCACATGCTGCTCACAGAGGCCTTTGAAGAAGCCTCCATTTGAATACTCAATAAAGTGGGTTTGTTGTTGGTTATGTCTATGTCTTAAGCTTACCATTTTCATGACTTGAGCATAGTTGTCTTATTTGCCTTGTTGTTGTGTCAACATGTTCATATGTGTATCACTTACGTTCATATACCTGTGGTGATGCAATGGCAAGAATTGAAGGCTTGAGTTATCTTGCAAGAATGGTCCTGCTCTGGAATCATTTTCATTTCTATATAATGTTATTTGCCTAAGCAGTTTAATTGGATTGTATCTGCAACAAATGTTCCTAGTGACATGTGCCTGCTCTTCATTAAACTTCCCTGTGGGCATGGCCATCACAACGACTCACAAAGCAAAGATACTTGCTAGATGCCATGCAGTCTTTGCTTCACAAGTGGTGGTAGAACTTTATTTGTCTCATTATCCATGCGTTGTTCAGCCTCCAGTGGTAAGGGAAAACCACCCACGAGGAAGACACTCATAGAAATAGTAAGAGCAAGTATAAGTTATTCAGTGTCCATGATAACACCAATGTAGGTGACTTAATCTTATGAAGGTAACAGTTCCATGGTGAAGAAAGTATTGTCTTTTTTTTAAAGATGAAAGTAAAGATTCAGAGAAGGGTGAAGTGGTGAAGCTGTGAGTTGAGGGCAGAAGACAGTGCTTTGGCAGAATCCTCCCTGCTCTACAAGTGATTTCAGAATAATTAATTTATTCAATCAATTTTTCAGAAGAATCATTTATTCCCATTTACTCACCTGGTGACTGCCTGTGTAATTTATCTTATTAAGGGTCTTTTAATCTGATAAGACCAACTTCTACATTAGATGGTTACAGACAGCATACATTTCTGAAATTACCATTGTGTTTACCGAATATTTACTATATGCAGTTAAGATCATTGTAGTTGGTTCTTCTATTTTGCATGTAGGAAAATTCTTCTCATTTTCAATAGCCTAACAGTGAGTTGGGATGAGGAGGGGACCTGCTTTTAAATGAAGAGTGAGAATATTGTCTTGGGTTGATCTGCCTATTGGTATAACATTTACAAATAGCTTCCTCCTTCCTGACTGCTCCCACCAAAACAGCAAGAATGGAATAATCTGAATGGTTGCCAAGTCCCCTATGTGAAGCCTTCATTTTGTTTGTAAAAAAGACAGACCACAATAGAGCCCCAGTAGGACTTTATGTCCTCCCAGTAGGAGGCATGGTGAGGAAAAAGTGGTTCTGAGGCTGGGTGCTCTAGAGATGCTCCTCACCATACTAAAGAGACCTTGGGATGAGTTCTGAGCTCTAGGTAGATTTGAGGACCAGGCCTACGTGTGAAGGTTAATCAGAAAAAATGATCAGACTATCTCCCAGAATGTAAACATCACCCCTCTACTCCCAACTTAATGCTTCTATTTATGTTGAGAGATATCAAGGAACAAACTTTGTTATGTTATTTGGCATAAATCTGAGCAGATGGTAAGCAGAACCAGATCCTATTTGAAATTTTGTGACAAGCCAGAGGCATATATGAATATAATAACTTTTCCTTTTCCCCAAAGCACTTGATCTTATCAGCTTGTTTACCTATCTGTCACAATAGAGCATAAAACCAAAAAAAAAAACCAAACCACTTGCATAGATTGATATCTGAGAAATGTGTTTCTGGTAGCTAGGAAGCAACAGGAGAGTCATATATCAGTTTTCTGTTCTTTGTTAAATTCGGTAATAAGCTAGTTCTTTGAAAATCACCTAACTGAATGTCAAATAGGATGTGGCATGGACAGATTTATAGCAAAGGGTAGACATTGTCTGGGTAACAAATTGTTCTCTTGCAGCAGTATTTCATGCCCCATGCAGATAAATCAAAAGCAATTTGTCACATTCTCAAAATTTACTCCCATTAGGTTGTTAAACAAAGCAAATAATTTTGATCCAGAGTTTTCTTTTCTTTCAGCCTCAGCCAAATGACACTATTTAGCCCTCTGACAAACCTGGATGGTTATCACAGCTGGAGAAGAACTGGTTAAATCTTATTCTGCCTTCCAACAGGGAGCTAAAAGTAATTGCAAAATATTTCGTCCCCCTTGGCTCTGCGTGTAGATTTAAAATTAAATTGGTTCTGGTTAGCAAGCTAGAACAGGGCAACTAAATTGAATTTTCTGAGGAATGTTGTGAATCCTATGTGAAAGAAAAAAAAAAAAAAAAGGAGAAACATTCAGCGTTTGTGTGTTTCCTGCTCCCCTTTCCTTGTACTCCACTTTCTCCTGGCATCAGCCTCCCTCCTTAGTTAGAGACAGCCTCAGTTTTATCTCCTTTTGAGCTTTATTTCTACACATTCCTGTGTCTCTGAAAATTTTCTATCTGTCCTTCTGGTCATCCTTTCCTCAACTACAAATTGTTCTTTTTCTCTTCTCACTCACTTACATTTCTCACAGAACAAAGTTATTGTGAACATCTTCCTCAGTTTGTACACAGAGGGTCATAAACACAGCAAAGGCCAGGGGCAGGCATGTGAAGGGTTAAGGCTGCTGATTATGTTGTTCAAGCACAGCATACACTTTGGTTGATAGTAACTTTCAGAGTATATGGTGACATTGTAGCGAGAACTGTAGACTCGTTCCCTGAGGATTAAGTTTCTCCCCCTCTCACTTTTTCTTATTTTAATTTTTGTCTTACTGTAAAATGTATGCTTGTTTATGGTAGAAAATTGAGAAATGAATATAGAACAATATAAAAATGATATACAGTTTTCTTGAAGTATCCACAAGGAAGTATGTACAAGCCAAGCTAGGTATGGTGGTATATGACTGTAGTCCTCAAACTTGGGAGGCGGAGGGAGAAGAACCATATGTTCAAGGCCAACTTGGGATAAATAATGAAACTCTGTCTTAAAGAGAAGTCTGTCTAAGACAAAATAACTTGGCCATCAAAGTCAGAAGCAATTAATGACTTGGAATATTTCCAGTCAGTGCTTTTTTAATTTTTTGAGCATGCTATTTTCTAAATCATTGGGATTATACTCTGTACCTAGTTTTGGACATTGCTTTATCTTTGAAGGTTTTATAAGAGATTCTGTTTCATTTGCTGTTTGAAGTAGTGACCTGACATTGGGGTGAGGCCTCTCCTGTCTCTTCCTGCCATGGTTATATGACTGAATGTTAAGCAGGACATCTGGAATGTGAAAAAAAATTGGCAGCAAATATTTGTCTATCTTCTGTTCTCTCTTTGCCTGTGAATATTGACAGTATCTTACTGTTGCCATGGTCCAGATTTCTCAACTTTCCACTAGGGTAATTTTTCATAGGACCTGGGCAACTTTTTTCATTAGACATTTATTCTGTATGTAAGAAGATACTGGATCAGACATATAGCTGATGTTACAGCAAGTTCCTAAGCGTGGCTGGGCTGGATTAAAATGTGTTTGCTATGTGGTACCTTTAGGCAACATATTGGAGCAATCTTCGTTTGTGTTTTATGGTTCCTTCCAGCAACCCACATGACCCCATGGATTCTAAATCGTGTGGGTTTGAGAAATTCACAGTGTTTTGTATTTTATTTTGTTTTGCTCCTTATTTTTGTTGAAGAAATTGTCCTAGGTCTTAGAGTACTTCAGTCCTCCATTTTCACCTTCTAAAATTTCATTTCTCTCAATGATGTTATGGGAAAGCAAAATAAAAATTAGCTATGTACTTTATTCCTCTCAGTTATTTATGGACTTGAGCTCTACCAGTCATTCAGAAAGTATTTTTCTTTTATTAAAGACTCTTCTTCTTACTTTTAAGTTCTTAACTACTACCCTTCAAGAGATCTGTTTTAAACATTTTAAAGATCTATATCAGATGCTCCAGTGAGCTTTTCACCTTTATTTTGTCTGTTCTGATTCAGGCATCTTAAAACCATGGTGCTTAGTCAGGACTTTTGATTCCCGGGCATTTTCAATGGCATTTGGGCTATTCACTCAGGTAGCTTTTAGACCAGCTTTTCTTGCAAATGATCTTTTTTGGCATGTGAGTACCAATCCTGGGGCTTGAACTCTAGGCCTGGGCACCATCCCTGAGCTTTTTTTTTTTTTTTTTGCCTGAAGCTAACACTATTCCATTTGAGTCATAAATCCATTTCTGGTTTTGGGGTTTTGTTTGGTGGTTAATTGGAGAAAAGTGTCTCCTGGACTTTCCTGCCCAAATTGTCTTCAAACCATGATCTTCAGATCCTCTCAGACTCTTGAGTAGCTAGGTTTACTGGTGTGTAAGCCAATGGTACCTGGCTTGAATTGTTTTGTTTTTACATTGTTATTTTCAAGCCATTTGGTATGCTTTTGAATCTCCTTTTTCTTTTTTCTCATATACCTCTCTACTTCTGTAGCTATAGTTAAGATCCCATTCAGAGATTTCAGATCTTCAAAAAACCTGAACCAAAGAATTGTATTAAATAACTTAGATCCAAGGTAGAGTTGCAAACTAATTAACAACTATCTGGGTTACAAAATGCTCAAAGAACTCCAGCTCTTTATAGTGAAACTTGAGTAACATATGTCTTTTTGTTGTCGTTATACAGGAAATAAACTTTATCCATTCCTCAGACTACATTACCATAGTTTATGAGCCCATGTGTTTTAAGTGGTGTTGTTAGAAGGTTCTATCAATTTGACATGGTGCTTATCAGAGATAGATGCTAGCAATTTAGTGGTTTGATATCACAGTGTTTATTGTAGAGAACAAAGTAGTTGCCAAATAGAAGATTCCTCCTCCCCTCTTCATCTTTCTTAAAATACACATCCAGTTAGTCTCCAGATCCTGTTGATGGTGGTTATCTCCTTATTCTCAATGCCATTTTACTATGCGACATTTACTACCTAATATATAGCCAGATACTGTGAAGCTTGTTTCTTAGCTCTTGGTCAGTGAGTTGCAAGGAATCCAACAGCCTCTGAAAGTTCAGAAGTGAGATCACAGAGAAGGTTTCAAGCAAAAGACACAGAGACTGGGGTAGGCCAAAGCAACTTAGGCTGAAATTGCACAGTATCACCTGCAGAAGGAGTATGAGTTCCAGGTCAGAGGAAGTTGTGACTCTGGGATCCTGTGCCACTGCAGCACTGAAGAAGCCCCTGAGAAGAAAAACATGTTCTAAACTGACTTTTGGCCGAACAGAAGTGAAATCTTGCCTGGGTTGGTAATTTTGAATGGACCAAGAATGATGTTACAAATATCCAAATGGCCTCAGGCAGAAAAAAAGCCTTCCCAACCCTGACTGTAACATATTCAAATTTTATCCATATGGTAACATGTAAAAATGCATAGGTTTTTCCGGGCCAAATAATATTCCATTCCATGTGATCTATCACATTAATTTTAAATTTTGGTGGTTCTGGAGTTTGAATTCAAGGCCACATACTTGTAGGCAGCTACTCTGTCTCAGAACCACATCCCTAGCTCCAATTTTAAAATTTAACTCCCTATGGACATGTCTATTTTATAGCTGTTATTAAGAATTTCTAACTTTCACCAGTTACAAATAATGCTACTATGAACAAGTTTTTCAAGTTTCTGTGTGTACATATTTTTTTCTATCTCAGTTGTATATCTAGGAATAGATTTTTTTTCACATCACACAGTAACTCTGTTTTTAATCACTTGATAAAAATGATTACCTGCCTATTAATCCATCTTATTTTTGGTACATTTTACGTGAGCACAGACATAATTTTACTTGACTGAATTATATAGTTTTAGCATCCATATCATTAAGATTATTGTTTATAAGATAATCTAAAATTTCACATAAAGTTTGCAATGAAATGCCTAAAATACTTACATTTTATTTTTAATTATCATTTCATAGTTACACAAAGAGGTTTTAATTCAGCATGTCAGTTTATGAGTACAATGCATCTAGATCAGTGTTACCTTTCCCGTATCCCCCTATTCCTCCACCCCCCTCCGCCATCTATCCCAGCCCCACCCATCCACTTAAGTCATCTGGTTCTATTTTCATATACAGACTCTGAGTATTATGAATAAATGCATACATAACCTGGCTTTAGGGTTTTAAGTTAGAAAGGATTTTGGAGGTATTGGATACTCCTACTCCCATTTTACAGAGGAGAACTGATTTCCAGAGAGGGGAAGAAACTTGTTCAAAATTAGTTGAGGGACAAAACATCCATTTTAATTCACAGTATCTAGACAGGCAGCAACGAGATTGTTATGCTTCATAGGCAGTGCCAGAAGATCACCATAAAGTCACCCAAGTTCTTGCATATTGTACAATAGACATAAACAAAGTAGGATTTTATATGTCAAGCAGTAAAGTGTCCTGTCTGAGCACCTCATGAAACAGACACAGAGAAATCTAGACAAGGTCACAAGTTACAGTGTTACTTCTTTATTCAACCAAGGAGAACTTTATTTATACACATTCTAGTTTGCAAAATCCTTCTGAAGTACTACCTTCATTAATACATTCATTATGCCAAATCTCTCTTTTCTAATCCTTTCATCTTTATTGTTTTGTCTCATAATTAATGCATTTTAAAAGTCAGCATTATATGTTGTTGGAGTCAGATCAAAAGACATCTTTCATGCTGAAGGAGTAATGGGTGACTGTGTGAGTTGTGATCACATCAACAAATGATGGCATTTTTAGGCAAAATGCTCTGGAATTAAAAGAGACTTGGTATTGACTGGGTTTGGTTCACATCTGTAATCCTAGCTACTCAGGAGGCTGAGATCTGAGGATTGTGGTTTGAAGCCAACCTGGGCAATAAAGTCCCTGTGAGACTCCTGTCTCCAATTAACCACTCAAAAACCAGAAGTGGCACTGTGGCTCAAGTGGTAGAGTGCTAGCCTTGAGCACAAACAGGTTCAGGGACAGCACCCAGGCCCTGGTTCAAGCCTCACAACTGACAAAAAAAAAAAAGTAAGGAGAGATGATAATTATTTGAGTACACGTCACATGGTAAACATTATATGAAGTGTTTTCATATGCATTATTGTCTTAATCCTTCTAATCCTCATTTTGCTATGATGAATATTAAACCACTTAAGAAATGGAGGCCTACAGAGGTTAAGTAATTTACTCAAGATAACACCTAGGTGACACAGCCAGAATTAAATCACACAGCCCATGTCACAGCTGTCTCTGCGATATTGTCTCCAAGGTAACCATTCTTTAATACATCTAACAATGAACAAAATATAAAACAAGATTTATAGGCATTAGTGGATGTTTTCAGGGCTGGGGGCTCTATTTAGTGATAGCTTCCTTTTTGCTCTACTTCCTAATTTCTGCCTTCTGTATTTCTCTTCACTGCCTTTGATGAGACATTTTATTCTGAATTTAACTTCCTTGTGCAAGTCCAGTAGTGTTCAGAGTATCTAACTTGCTTTCTGTCTAGAAATGGATTTCAGGAATTAAATATATATATGCATATATATGTATATATTTGGTCTCCTAGCTGAATATTTTCTTGTACCAATTCTACAAATGCATATCGCATTGAATACATATACTTTTTATCTTCAATAAAAGAGACATCTTTACTAGCTAATGTACATGAAATACACCAGTGTATGGCATTTGATGAAAGTTAATTTCTGCCCCATCCAGTTCTAGTAGAGGGGACAAGTTTACAAAAGTTTCACACTGGGAATGAAGCAGTGTTAATGGCTTCTTCAGCCATGTTCTGTGCACGTCTGTCACAGAAGTTAGTTGCAATTCTTGCCTATGAGGATAATTAAAATCATTCAGGGGGAATGAAAGATTTGTCATAAGGCAATTTATTTTAATTGTCAGACAGTTAACTTGTTGATGAATTCGTTTGTGGTTTTAGCGTGTTGGAACTGAAACTTCATTCAGGCTCTCCGCTGGGCATTGGCTCCATTGGGTGTTATGTGTTCCTCAAGGTATCTCTAAAGGATCGTAGAGGATTCATGGAAAATGTCTAGGGTTTATGGATTGGGAGACATGGAGAAAAAGGTTTATCTTTGTTAATATCTGGACAACCTCCTTTTAGTTACTTCCATGCTGTGTCACTAAAATCTCCCAGCAGGTATTTCTCCAAGTTAAGTTAAAGGTAAACTTGGGAGTGTGAGATATATTGGAGAAGTTTGACTCTGAATGCATTCCAATTTATTCATTTTGGATATCTGGAATTTTGATGGGGCATTGGTCATCATGTTAAATGCTGACCTTTGACATTTAATAATTTACATAATATAGCAGAGATGCACCTATTGCTATCTGATAGCGTTGTTTCCTTAAATTGTTCTTTTGTCTCCCGTCTTCCTTTAACTTTGACAAGATTTTTCTGGTTTTTGTTCATCTTTTCGCATGCTCCCCACCCCTAGTTTTATGTCTGAAAGATCTGTGGCCAAATGTTAGAGGTATAAATAATTCTCCCACACTCACAAGCATGTTAACTGTTAAATTGTTAAGAATTAACAACTGCTAATGTAATTCCATTACATCCCATGAATCAGTTAGAAATAAAATATTTCACATCTATGGTTTTGCAGCTGAAACTATTCTATATGGTTTGAATTACTCATTCCATTTATTCTTAACTCTTTCATGGGATGGGATCATTCTGAAGCCTTGTTGACTTGCTACTCACATTGTTTGAACTGGATAGTGCTAGTAATCTGTATATAATTCCTTTCATATCTGTGGAAAGTTGTGACCAATACAAACTTTTTTGTTGTTGTAGTTTGTGTGCCAGTGCTGGGGCTTGAACTCTAGGCCTCCAGCTTTTGCTTGGCTTTTCCCCTCAAAGCTCAGGCTTTACTATTTAAGCCACACATCTACTTCTGGCTTTTTGTTGGTTGTCTCACAGACTTTTCTGCCCAGGTATCCTCAGGTTCAGCCTCCTAAGTAGCCAGGATTAGATGTGTGAGCCACCAGCACCTGGCAATAGAAACATTTCATTTTTGTGCTGGTCCTGGGACTTGAACTCCGGGCCTGAGCACTGTCCCTGTACATTTTGTTTAAGGCTGTGTTTAAGCCCTTGAGCCACAACTCTACTTCCAGCTTTTTGGTGGTTAATTGGAGATAAGAGCCTTCTGGACTTTCGTGGGCTGGCCTGGGACCTAGATCCTTAGACCTTAGCCATTTGAGTAGGTAGGATAACAGGCATGACCCACTGGTGCCCAGCTATGAACATTTTTTAATGCACTCTAGAACTTAGATTATAGAACCTTCATCTAAATTTTTTGTGAGAACTGTTTTAGATGAGCAGATATTATAAAACAAGAGGAGATGTTTCTGAATGTCATAAATTTTAAAGTACCATGTACTCACTACCTTATGAATGTAACTATAACCCCTCTGTACATCACCTTGACAATAAAATTAAAAAAATAAAAAATAAATTTTAAAGTACCTGTTAGAAAGTAGAATGACATTAAAATTAAAGCAACGTATGCATTAATATACATGTCTGAAGTCAGTATCAAGAAAATTGCTAATTTTTTATTCCTCCTGCGTTTGGTATATGGAGTTAACTATGTAGATAGAATTCAAAAGAGTTAAAAATCCAGTCACTAGAAAATCTATGTCAACATCATCCCTTCTAATCATTCACTCTGTGCAGAGTAGGTTAGGCTGAGTAAGGCCCTACCTTGCTGTCAGCCTTGAAAAGGCTCCTCTTTTCCAGCCCTTGAGAGCCAGAGCTGTCACTGAGAAATACTATCCTTTCCATGGAAGATTTTTTTTCTTTTGTTTGTTTCAGTCTGTCTACTCAGCTAATTTTAAAAATGCATAATATGAAAAACATTACATTAATCATGTAAAAACTTAAAAAATGCTATAATTCAATTTATCCAAACATCAACTAATTTCATTTCTCTTTGCTCTTTTCTTGTCCTTCTATGAATTACCATGGTGTACAAAAATTTGGATTATGTTTTAGAATTGTATCATATATATTTTTTCCCCATAATATGACCTATCTTTTATAATCATGCAAAGTTCTAATTCTCTCCCAGGTTTTGACCACTTTTTAGATGTTGAACATTTTGAGGGGTTTCGATACCACAAAGGATCTCATCCAGTACCTTTGTTTCTTCTTCACAATTACATTTTACAGATAAATCCCTACGTGTGGGTGCTTGGCTCAAAACATAATACAAATGAATAGTTTATACATATGTTTTGGTAATTACTGACCAAGTTTCAGGTTGTTGGTGGGGTAGGCTTTAACCTGAAGTTAACTTAAATTTCATAACAACTATTTTAGAGCTACATTATTATCTTTACAGATGAGATAGCTGTTAACTTTGCTAAATGGATGTTGGAGCCCTGCCACTCTATAATCTAGAGACTGCCGCTTGGAACCAGTGTGTGAATCTTGTGTGTTCTGGATATGTTTTCCCAAATTTCTCTTCTAAAGTATCACATTAATTTATAGCAGTTCTGCACCCTGCCCTGCCTACCCATGTAGTGGATGATGACTCAAAATCCTATGAACCTTAGAAAGGGTAATAGATTCACCAACGGCCCTAGCCTCTGCTTAGTTCGGTTCACAAGCATGGAAACAAAGGTTACCCCATAGCTAATGACAAGAACCAGATAAGAACTCCTGGAATATCATTTTAACCATTTGTAAACTGAGGTTCAGGGGAGTAATGCATTCAAGACCAAACCAGGGCTATTAGAGCCAGTTCCTTTTGCAGAACACTGCACGGCTTCTAGCATCCAGGCTCGTCAGCTCTTTCTATGTTCTCCTGTTCCTTTCCCACAGACACCGGCCATAAATTTTGATGAGTAAGTCCAAGGATAGAAGTTTAAAAATGAAAACAAAACCCTGTCTATAAGACTGAGAACATCTAGTTTTCAATTCCTATTTATTGGGGCAGAAGAAAGAGAAAAAAAAGTCATTGATAAATATTGGCAAGACTGGAATGATGATTATTTCTGAAGTTGGGAGACAAAATAACTAGATTCCGTAGAATTTTTAAAAAAGCAATTCCACATAGAAAGGGATCTCAGATTTAATAGGCTTTCCATAATGATTTCTTGTTGTTTGTTGTCTGCTGGTTTTGAGGTTTTGAGAAATCTGTGTTTATAGTTCACAAGAGCTTTACTAACAAAGGCCTGGGGCATTAAACAGTGATAGCTAAATGAATAATGTATGTTCCTTGAGTTTATGCCAGTCAGATTAAGAAGTAAAAGAGAAGATAAATGAGGACTGAGATAACTGGTTTATACTTAACATACCATCATGTATATAATCCCCAAACACAAGATAGTATAATTCTCATTGCACAGATGACAAAACTGAAGCCCAGAAAAGTGAACTGATTGGTTCAAGGCTACAGGCAGTTAATTAGGAGATGAGATGATGTCTATCTGATTCTATTTGTAGTGGAATCCATTTTTTTTCCCCACTTATAGAAACTGGGTGCTAATAGCCCATTGAAGCTCCCTGGTATTTTCCCTAAATTTCTTAGTACAAAATTGGGACAGCTAGAGTTTCAATTATCCTCAATAAACAGTTAAGCATTTGCTTCTTTTCTGTTCTCAGAAAAGGTGGTTTTTGAGTGATGACCTTAAGAGTTATTCTGAAGAAAGCTATTTAAACATAACTATGTAACCTTCATCAATTGATTTCCATGGAAAGTAAGATAAAGATAGTGGAGGCAGCTAGGTGTCCAGTGATCACACCTGTAATCCTAGCTACTCAGGAGCATGAGGATTATGGTTCAGTCAGTCTGGGCAGAAAACTCCTAAGACTCTGATCTTCAATTAACCACCGAAAAGCTGGAAGTGGAGGTGTGGCTCAAGTGGTAGAGCACTAACTAGCCTTGTATAAAATGCTCAAGGACATTGCCCAGGCTCTGAGTTTAAGCCTCAAGTACAAGCACACACAAAGAAGATAATAGAAGGATCTTTTCACTGCGTTTTCTTGGGGGAGGGAAATTACCAGGACTACAATGTACTGCAGGGCTTTCTGTAGACCTTATTTAGTGTGGTTGTATATGTGTTGTCTGTATGTGTTTTCAAACTTCCATTTTAAATTGACTTAATTACAGTATATTTTCCTGTGTCCTATTGTTTTCAATTTGGCTTACATTTCCTTTTTCCAAAGGATACATTTGAACCAAGTCTGATGCTTATTTTCTCATCTCTTCCCCAGGAAACTGCTCTTCATGGTTTTTGTTTTTTTTTTTAACATTGCCTTATTTTTGCCGCTCTTCACTTTTTGACCCTAAAGTCTGATCTGCTGTGTTGTTTTACCTTAAAGCACATCTTTGTGAGCATTTCTCTGATAAATTCTACTCTATTAGTCTTCCCACAACCTCCTGTGTTCTTTCTTTCTTGACCCCATGGCTTTCATACTGCTTCTCTGTTTCTCCTTTTTGCCTCTTACTTCCTAAACTCACTGGTCTTGTATTTTCCACGAGGTTCACTTTTTTTTTTTTTTAAACCAGAAACATCTGCACGAGGAGGAGATGCTAATAATAAACAATTAAATTTAGCACTTTTCATATCCTAGATCTCTTTACCAGTGTGATTTAGTTCTTTGAACCAACAATCAAGCTAGTAGGGAATATAAATTATTCACTTAATAGAACTAGGGGCTAATAACCTGAGGAAATGGTGGTAAACTGAGATCCATCCCCGGAATCTGTGTGGCATTAAAACTGATATTATAATCCTTAGCCTTGTCCTAAAAAAAGTTCACTTAGATTGTAGGTTTTGTTCTACAGCTCATTAATCAGAGGAGATTGGAGAATTGATTGGTATCTTAATCATTTGAAATCTGTGAAAATATCAACAGTTGGCTCTGAGATATTCCTTTGCTTTCTTAATAAATGTACACAGAATCCAAAAGCCATTAAATCTTGCTATCTTTTTCAGAAATCAGAAGACTGAAAGATCTTATCACAGTTTTGTGTTTATATGTATATAAATAAAACCATTGACATTTGGAAACTGCTGGTCCTCAGGCTTGAACTGTGGGCCTGGGCACTGTCCTTGAGCTTTTGTGCTCAAAGCTAGTGCTTTATCACTTTGAGCCACAGTTCTATTTCCAGCTTTTTGGGAGTTAATGGGAGAGAAGAGTCTTAGGACTTTCTTGCCCAGGCTGGCTTTGAACCTCAATCCTCAGATCTCAGCCTCTAGAGTAATTAGGAAAATACTTTTAAACAGTCATACAATAAAATTACCAGATGCATGATGATTCATCCTGTCACCACCTTGTGATTAAAAAAAAAAAACAACAACAAACCTCTGTCTTCCCATTCCCAGTTGAATGGAAGGAGCAATACCTGGAGCAATCAGGCTCTGTATTAAAATACATGTATGTCCTTTCTGTTCCCGACTTTTCTGAGCCTTGGCCATGATCTTCTCCCTTCCCTCCAGTTCTGATTGGTTTACTCATCCGTCCATTTTAGAACTTAGCAAAAAGTCTGGAAATTGGTAGGAATTCTGTTAAATGGATGAATCTCAATATTCTTCCTGAGTCCTTTTATTTTCCTTCTTAAATCTCCACTCTCTCTCTCTTACTCTCCCTCCCCGCGTTCTTTCTCGCCACCCCCCTCCTCTTTTTTGAACCTGTCTGGCCTGGGTCCTGTCCTTGAGCTTTATGAGGCAAGATCCACTTCTGCCTCTTTTTCGGGGGTTAAGCTAAGATCCTTAGGGCTTTCTTGCCTGGGCTACTTTGGACCACAATCCCTAGATCTCAGCCACCAGAGTAGTTAGGATTCCCGGCGTGAGCCACCAGTGCACAGCAGAACCTTTCTGTTTGCTCGGGCTTTGGTTACTCCCATGTTACTCTTCGTCTTACTTAACTTTGTATATGAGTCATTCACATCTATCTCTCTGTCCCTTAGTAAATCTTTAAGTCAGAGCTAGAAATTATGTGTTGTTATAATGCTAAGGCATGGTATTCAACAGAGACTTTGTAATCCACGTGAAGTTGGATAAATAGGCTCCTGTTGTTTATGCTTTTTTTGTGTAGGTAATATGGATAGGAAAATAATATTTACTTTACTATGGTTGTCCATTCATCCGAACTTCTAGCACCTTTCAGAGTTTACATCTCCAAAATGTAACTATGGTTGCAGAGGTTAAAGTGATTTAAATACATTGAACAGAAAAGCAAAGCCCAAAGCCCAAGCTTGTAGGTAGTCTTAATTTAGCAGGTCTGAGTAAAGCTTTCCAAATTCTTCCATCCATGCCAAAACAACTATTTTTAGGTTCTGCACATTTTGATTATGTACCTACTTTATACTTCAGGGCTCATGGAAATGTAATTGTAGTCTATGTATGCCCACTCACAGGCAGGTAAAACAGAATCCCTTTTGGCTACATTCCAGCCTATTTGATATGAAAAGCACAAGAGAGGCACGGAAATGTGATCCTTTCTATCCCCACAGGGTTACAGGTGATTTTTTCTCTCTCTCTACAGTAGCAACAATGATAGCAACACCATACAAAAGTGTTACTATTATTGGATCTTGTCCTTTAAAAAAAATTAAAGGGACATGTTCTTTTTTGCTAAGACAGCTTCTTGTTGGAAGTAATCTCACAATAATGTTGTTTGTAATTTAATGGCACGAGATAGTAAATATTTAAATTTGATTATGTTACAGAATTTTGTCCCCTATAGCCTATTTATTTATTTATTTATTGTAAAGGTGATGTACAGAGGGGTTACAGTTACATAAGCCAGGTAATGAGTACATTTCTTTTTGAACAGTGCCACTCTTCCCTTGTTTTCTCCCAGTTTTTTTCCCTTTGACCCTCCTCCCCATATGTTATAGAATTTTATTCTTGTTTGAAATCATTTATTTCTTGATCAAAAAGATGTTAATTAAATTCTTGCTATAAACACAATACTGTGGCATTTAGTCAGTGCCTAGAAGGAAGGACTTAGATGTCAGATTGTACTAGTAGAGCAGGTAATTTAAAGCAGAAAGACAATGTATAAGCAGAGGATTTTGGAAAAGTGCTGTTGGAAAGCAGGTAAAATGTCTAATTTGGAAGAGTTGATGCCTTTGAGAGAGGGAATCCACTTGCCATATGTTAATAAAATTGGAGATTGTATAGTACAGATAGCAATGTTAGATATGAACTCATTGAAGATACAAGATATTAGTATAAAAATAACTGTATAAGTACAAAAAAATTGTGATCCAAACAATAAAAATCTACCAATCTGCTTTTCTTTCCTTGTTTGTGTTTCACCTCTATGTAGGAGAGAAAATCTTAAAATTATAGGATGAATCCTATTTCTCTTCCAGGACTTTGGTATATTATTAGGCCATGTTTTTGGTGTTTTTTTTTTTTTTTTTTTTTTTTAAATTTTATTTTATTTTATTTGAGAACATACTGTACAGAGGGGTTACAATTACATGGGCAGGATAATGCATACATTTCTTACCAAGCATTGCATCCTCCTCCTTTGTTTACCCTTCACCTCCCTTCCCAGCCTCCCCCCTCCCTCCCACCCAATCATACCCCCCCTCCCCCCCCCCCCCCCACCGACATTGTAAAGCTGGTTTTGACATGACATTTTGTACTTCTCATTGTTGCAACAGGTCCACCTGAATCCTTAAACGACTTGTTTGTCCCGGTCTCCTCCACATGTTATACTGACATCAAATATAGTGAAAGCAGGGGTTACACTGTGGGGGAGGGACACACAAAGCAACAAAGAAATAATCTTATAAATGCATTAGAAACACATGCATTGGTGTTTTTTTTTTAAGGTTTCTTCTATAGGTTACAATGAAAGAGCAGTTGGAGAAGACGTATGTAGCCTAGATGACAATGAAGGAGCATTATCCCTAAGAAATGGAATAAAATAAAATACTCTTCAAAGGACTGGCACAGAAGGACATGCTGCTCTAGCCAATAGGACAAAATGAATCTCCAATTTGCTTTCTTTTTTAAAAAACTTGTTTATTATCTTTAAGTAGTTGCACAAAGGAGTTGCCATTCAACAAAGCAGTTTATGAAGATAGGACATCTTGATCAATGTCACTCCTTTCAATATTTTCACCCACCCACCCCCCAGCTTACTCCTTTTTTCACTTTATTTAATTTTTTAGGATATGTACTGATTTTTTTTTGCCATTTAACAAACAAGTGTATGGACACAGTGCATATTGAACTAAACAATTCCAATGTTCTCTCTCATGTTAAAAAGATTACGGGGCCCATTTCTGGTGATCAGCATGAAATATATAACACTCAGCATTAGCCTGTGGAAGAGTTTCTCAAGTTTCATTCAGTCAAAGATTGCCATTTTCATGAATTTTTAGTTCATTTTATGTCTCTTCTACTGTTGACCTAGTATTTTTCTTTTGCTGAAACTTAAAGCATAAATAGAAACCTTGCAGGAAATGTAAATACTTACACTTACCTCACCTAAAGTAAAAAAGTAAATAAAATCTGCTTTGATATGTTACAATTTTTTAATCCACAATGAAATCAAAAGTTTGCCTACCTATCACCCAGAATTACCTCATGACCTACCCATAGAACATACATTTTGATGAGTTAGAGTGTCAGTTAATCCTCTCCCTCAACCTTGCTAACCAGAATAGCTAAAAATAATAGCAGAACAACACTAAGAAAACAGAATCAAATTCTAGATATTCTTCTTTTTAATATTCTAGAGTATGAATCTGTCTTGTTAATCCTATCTCCTGCTATCTAGAAATTTCTGGAAAATAGTAATGGACTTTTAAATAAACTTTTAGGAATGAACTCAGGGATAACTGATGACCCAAAGATTTGTTTGTGTCTTTATCTTTTCACTCAGCAATTTTCAGAATGTGGATCCCTTTGAAGGGTTACCAAACAGTATCTGCTTATTCCATGTAGAAGGCAAACCAGAGAAGATTAACCTTAACTACAAGTGAACAACTTAGAGACCTCCAGGTCACAAGTTCCCCTATGTAACATCCTTAATACTGGAGTTTTGTTTCTCAAAGCACAGGGCTTCTGATTTTAATTGGTATATGTGCTGACCTCACATACTCCCTGGATGTGGTATCATGTAACATTTGAATCAAAGTGAGAAAGTGCTCATCTTTGTCTTCTAATTGCATCAATAAACTTGCTTAATTTCATAGTAGGCAAAAAAAAAGTTTCTTTTGTTTTTTAAGTCTATGTTTACAGAAAACTATACTGCAGTGGACAGCAGGCAAGCTTTGGAGTTAGTCTGAAATAACAATACTAGGTCTGCCACTGTCTATGATGTGTTGGGGCAGCTTCTTAGCTTCTCCTAGTCCCTTTGCTATCACGTGTAGATAGTTCTAATGGTGGTACCTACTTCGTGGGGTTCATAGAAAGATTAAAAGGTTAGGTGATCACTATACTGATACACAAGAAACATCAGTTATTATTTTTCTCAAGTGATAATAGCTACCCATTAGAGTAGGAAACCAAATTTATGTTAAGATAAATTTTGACAAAGTGGAAAGGTAGTGACCAATGTGGAGAAAAATATTAAGTAAACAATAGTAGCCAACTATAGCTAAAATTGCTATGCTAAGTGAAGTTAGTGAGCGGATTTTGAGAGTGTTACCCAGAGACTGGGCCTCCCAATTCAACTACTTAGTGGAAATGTCCCAACGTATATTTGGGACTGGCTGACAGAAGTTTTTCTTAACTAAAATCCAATTCTTTTTTGTTTTTTTTTTTGTTGGTCGTGGGGCTTGAACTCTGGGCTTGGGTGCTGTCCCTGAGCTCTTCAGCTCAAGGCTAGTGCTCTACCATCCAATTCTGATATTTTACTTTTTGAGGAAAATGTTGAGCTTATTTTCAGATACCCATATAGCCATCTTCTGTACAGAGTTAGGGTGGATTTTTCTAGTTATAAACATAATAAAATATCAACTTTGCCAGCTGTGTGTCAATATGCAATGCATGTGGAAGTTCTTGGAAGCAGCACCAACAATAAAATATCTCCACTGTAGGACTTACATGGTTGTTCTGGAGACCAGTTTAGTCGAAGTTGAAGATGTGCTCTCTGTACTTTTCTGTGTATATACAGATAAGACCAACAGATGACTGTTACCTGACTATTATCTTTCATTAAGTTTTTTTTTTGTTTATTCATAGTTATTGAACATGATGTTACAAGGTAGTGCTATTGGATATTTTGTAAAAACCTATGCTTAAAACAGTGGTTTATTTATTGTAAATTATCTCTATTGTCAGAATCTTCTATATGCATCCCTTCTATGGTATGAATTAACAACCTTTTATTATAAGATGAAAATATTCAACACCAAGTTTCCCTTTTACTCCTAAGTTATAGTGAGTTTGGTACCAAAATCTGCATTCTTTTTTTTTTTTAATGAACACACATTAGTCTATGTTTTTAAGAAAAATAACATGCTTCCTATCAGTATGACTTTAATTTTTAGTTCCATTTGAGTGTATTTTTTAGGTATCATTTACTACATTGATAATTTTATTAGGAAGTAGAACATTCTAGGAATCAGTTTAGGTAGCTTAGATAAGTGGGTATCTCAAACGGTGTTCAAATGCTAGCTCCATTTCTCCTCATCTGTTCTGCATTTTTGCATTACTCTTTCTTTGCCTCATTTTCTCAACAACAAAATTGGCATAATAACAGATTAGGTCTCATAAAATTTGTTGAGAGGATTAAGTTATGGTTTTGCATAGCTTGGAGCCAACTATTACTACTAATAACAAAGTAAGAAATGTGATAAATTAAATAAGATTTAATTTGTATAAACATTAAACTGTTAAAGAATTGAAATACCTGAAATATAATGTGCAGTTATTTTCACTTCCAAAGCAATGTACTAATTTGTATAGGATTGTGAATTGGAACAATCTGTGTCCTATAATAGGTGAAGGAATAGTAGGTTAAGTAGCAATGAGCAAACACAAATGGGAGGAAGGTTTCAGTTAATTTATTCAGTGTCCATTATATTCTCCATACATTGCTGTAGGCTCTGAGGAATCAGAAATATGCATTTCTAGCCCAGTAGAAATTACCTTCTAAATTGAAGGCATTACTGAGGAGAGAAGGTTAGCTTTAGGGAAAAATAAGATCCAAACAGTGTGGGAACATGTAGTATTTCTGAGGGGAAATATGTGTTTTCATCCTTAAAACTGACTTAGAACTTGTACTTCCAAGCAAGAAGGAATAATAGCAGACAAGATTGCCCCCCTTCACTTTAACAACTAAAATCCTGGACAAAATATTATAATTTAGGTTTCAGATTTTGTACAACATGCAGCATGGGTCTATGATCACTGAGTAGAAAAGAAATAACATAACTGAACTTATTTCTTGGTTCTAGTCCATGTAAATAGCATATTTAGGGTAAAATGATCTATTTGGAATCATAGAAGACCTGCTTGAGGAATTGCTTATGTTCTCACCTGGAAGATGCATTACTTTATGTATTAAGATGTACTGAGCACCCATCATGTGAATTCATTGTTCTAAATTCCAGGTGGCAGAGTTGAAAAATACTTAACAATAGGTACTTGCTTTTGTAGAATTTATTTTGTGGTAAAGATGAACAGGATCAAGTGTTTAAGGGTAAAAGAGCATTCTAGTTTGAAGAAAGAGGTTCAATGATCTAGAAATGAAAGAGATTCTAATGTGTCCTAGCCATTGAACATTTAATTTGACTAGAATGGAAATAGAAGGAATTACTGGTTGAAAAACGACAGAATGGTGCAAAGGTCATGTTAAGAACATGCTCCCTACCAGTAATGGGAAAGCTAATTATATATTTTTTAAGCATAGAAGAGATCGATTCAATTTTATATTAGTAGAAGATCATTCTGGCTTCAAGTCATAAATGAACTGCAAGAGGTTGCAGGTCTAGAGATGCAAATGCCCAAGTGAGAGAGTATAGAGACTGAATTCCTGTTTGATAGTGAGAAAGAAAAGAAATAGATGAGAACTGGGGAATAAATTAAATGACAGGAGAGAAGTAGGAAGGAGAGAGAGAAAAGTCAGTCATTGACTTCTCTGTTTCCAGCTATAGCAACTGGGGAAAAAAAAAGATATTCTTTATCAGAGAGGTAACTCTGAAGAAGGAGCATATTTGGAGGACAAAATGAGTCCAACTTTGGATATGTTACACCTGAGATGCCTTTGAAATGTCAAGCAGAATTCTGAAAGTGATGAATATATAGGACTAGGGCTCAGCAGTGCTGAACACAGATGTGTATGATTCATAGCTGTATTCTGTTAGAGAAGTACTTCTTGTCTCCCTGGCTCCTGATATAATATTCAATACATAGTACAGGCATCATCAACATTTTTGATAGGGAAACCAGGAAGTACTGTTTTCAACCTAAGTGGTGACTGATGAGGAACTACTTTTTCTCTCTAATAGGTACCATTCCACACTCCAGGTAATGGAGTCCTTACGAATCATCTCTCTAAGCCAAGCTCAGAGAAACAAATGACACCATGTTCTCTCTGATATGTGGAAATTAGATCTCAAAGACACTGGGATATGACAAATTACACAGCATTCTAGATACTCACAGTGAGACCAAAGGAGGATACTCGCAGGAGAGAAATTCAAACAAGCACTGCCAACATGCCTCTTCATATTTATATAAAATAATATATATCAAAACAAACTCCAAGACGTGGAATTTTAATTTTTTTGATAATTCTATCTTCTTTTCTTTATGAATGGTGTATTTATGTGTATATCCTTGGGGGGTGGGGGAAGGGAGGTATAGAATGCAAGGGGAAAAGGGTGAAAATGTGCAGCAGTAATGCTTACTGGACATTGATGAACTTGAACTATACAACTTGTGGGTGGATACAGGAGGGAAGGACTGAGAGAATGAGGGAACAGAAGCCATTGTTACAAAAGGAAACGTACTCTTTAAATGACTCGTATAATTGGAATGCCTCTGTACATCACCTTTATAGTGACAGTAAAGTACATGAAAATAAAAAGAATCACAGGAATTCAGGACATTTTTTCCCCTGCCAGGATAGATAATCCTGATAAAAACAAATGTGCATTACCTTTTTGGAGCATATTGGTAGGAATGTGGATGTCCGGAAAATTGCTGAAGTAGTAAGCTCTAGAATTTAAAGATCTATGGGGGTCATCTTCAGGCACAAGTAGATTGAGTTTGTCCCTTAACTGGGATTGGTTTTAGGGTACAAACATCTATGGCCTTGTTGGACCTCAAAGAGACCAAGTTTACAGCTAACAGTTTTTTAGTTAATACCAGGGAATGACTTTGTGGCTCTGTGTGTGTGTATGCATGTGTATATGTGCACGCACACATTAAACGTATGTGTGTGAGAGATACATTTCTGTAGAATTTGACTCCATGAGGGCACATGAGTTTTCCATTATGGTTGTTTGTCTTTCCATCCATGACTTTGCCTTCAGTCTTTGTCTCGCTCAGGCTGGAGTGATGGTCTACTCTTGATGCTTCCTCAGTGCAGCTGGAGGCATGTCTTTTGGCAAAGTTCTGTGTTTATTATAATCTCTGTGATGTGCAAAAGTAAATTTCTTCTTTAACTTTCTCTTTAAATACTTAGAATTATGAATGTGGTTTTAATTAAGGATTTCAAATTGAAACATTTCCTTTTTCTTAGGACAGTTTTCAGTTAGAATATTTTAGGGTTTTGAGAAATACCAGATCCTCCAAACTCACAAAGTGCAAATATATGTGTATACACACACACACACACACACACACACACACACACACACACACACACACACAATCAGTCACTGCTTTAAGCTGTCATAGCATGGATAAGATTGTTGGGTATGGGTTTGGGTCATAGTCACAACTAAATATTCTGCCACTTGTTTTCACTGCCTTTAGATAACCACAACTGATTTGCAGATTTGGAAAATTTCCTACATCATAAGATAGATGTGTTTATGCAAATGCATGCCCATTAGGAGTAAATCGTACCCCAAATATGGATTTGGGGATCAGATACTGGTTTTTCTTCTTCGAGGCTCATGACCTTGACAAGTCAGTTAGCCTCTGTGAACCTCAGCTTTTGCCAGGTGCAAAAATGAATATTCATAATTAAATGACTCCATGTGCTCTGCTTCCTTTGGATGATTAAACATATAGAAATGATTATTCTTTTTTTTTTAACATGGAAATAATTCTGCAGATTAGTACAGAATCCGAGTAACAAATGTTGCCTCTAGAAGTTGACTAAAGGTAAGAGTCTTGGGAAATTTATTTTTCAACATCTCTCCTTTTATACCATTGGATTCCCGTACCATGGTCAAATATCTCTGTAAAATAAAACAAGAAAATAAAGATGAATATCAGCACCTATGTGGTGAATTATGAGAATAAGCTTATCTTCCTGGAGTTCATTTTTAGATATTACCAATACTGTCTTCTCAGTCATAAGTCGTCAGTGCTCTGTATCAGCCTTGGGGAGTCTGTTGTGTTAATGAAGGAATAGCATACCACTGTTGTTTCTGCTCTTATCACATAGTGCTGCTCATTTATTGGAGAACACCTCTTAGGACTCACTGGTTGCTTTCCAGAGAAAGCTTTGTTTGCTCCAGATTTGGGTCACCACCCTCCTCTTCAAGAGGTCTCATGGCCCCAGCCCAGGCTCCTGGCAGCTGCTGTGTGAGAATACAGAAAGAATGGTGAACTCATAGGATTTCCAAGGGTGTCAGGAGGTCTACTCTTGCTGGAAGCTGTCAGCTCTGTTTGTATGGTTAAGGATGCCACAATTTCCCTTAGTGGAACCAATCCAGACTTCATTCTCAGCTGAGTGGGCTGTATAGCATTTCTGTCAATGACTTGGATGAAGGTGGGGAATGTGACAGGAAGCTGAGAGGGCTGTATGAAGTGATAAAATCAGGATCCCAAACTATATGAACAAGCTGTGACTAAAATAAAAGTAGTAACATGGGGGATTGGCTTGGTGGTGCATCCCTGTAATCCTAGCTACTTGGAAGGCAAAGGACAAGAAAACAACTTGAGGCCAGGCCAAGCAAAACAGTAAGAATAGATAGATAAATCTTTATATGTATATATATATATATATATATATATATATATATATATATACATA
The DNA here is from genome assembly GCF_019054845.1 of Dipodomys spectabilis. Classification (NCBI taxonomy): domain Eukaryota; kingdom Metazoa; phylum Chordata; class Mammalia; order Rodentia; family Heteromyidae; genus Dipodomys; species Dipodomys spectabilis. The sequence continues at coordinate 14,319,304 of NW_024870802.1, forward strand.
TATATATATATATACACACACACACACACACACATATATATACACACACACATATATATACACACACATATATAAAGATATATCTATGTATGTATCTATATATACAGAGTTTCTTTGCAAATATATGGAAAAATATATATTCTCTCATGTATACAAATAGACATGTGTGTGTGTGTGTGTGTGTGTGTGTGTGTGTGTGTGTGTGTGTGTGTGTGTGAAAACCCTAAAACCAAAGTGGATCTGTCATCCTAGCTATGTAGGGAAGTGGAGGTAGGAGGATGGTGGCTCCAGGTCTGGCATGAGGAAAAGTGAGATCTTGATTGGAAAATAAACTAAAAAGGGGAGGAGCTGGAAGCATGGCTCAAGTGGTAAAGCATTTGTCTGACAAGTAAGGACCCGAGTTCAAGTCCAGGTACTGCATGATTGAATGAAATAGACTCATTATAGCCAAAATGTTCTGTTATTTAATGGAAAGAGATGTTTGGATTATTAGTCTGTATTTATTTGAGTGTTCAGAACAGAATTGTGGAATCAATTCTATTACTATTTTCTCTCTCTTTTTTTTTGGTTGGTTATGGGGCTTGAACTCTGGGCTTGGGCGCTATCCCTGTGCTCTTCAGCTCAAGGCGAGTGCTCTACTGCTTGAGTCACAGCGCTACTTCCCTAGTTTCTCTTTTATGGAAGGGAAAAACAGGTGCAAACAGGATCAATAAGTGTCCAACTACCATACAAGCAGTAGGTTGTGATTTTAAGGTTTGAACCCTCTGAGTATGATAGGAAACACCAAAAGCTTTATTGTAAGGATTGGCCTCCTCCTGCACACACACAGCATGAACAATATCTGAAGCCATCACAAGTGTTTTGTGTGGATGAAAGCCATGTGTTGCCCATCCTCTCACTTTTGAAGGGGATCAGATGGATGAGAGATAAGATTTATTTTACACATTATAAACTGTAGTACTCTTGTAGAGGTAATGGGGAGAAAGATCAAAGGCATATAAATTTGGGCACAATTAACAAAAAAAACCTCTTTATAGTCAAAACTCAAAGATGGAAATGTTTACAAGCAAATCACTTACAAATGTTTAGAAATGCTTGGTGACACTAGGCATAGGTGTTAGAGAGAAGATTCCAACATTATATCGAGAACCAAGGCAGCTTTAAGAGAGGGTTTGATACTTTAAGGTCTTCTTTCAGCCAAGAAATTCTGGAATTCAGAAAAAATGTAAATTGCTTTTAAAAGTAAACATTCACTCTCAGTCAGTGCAAACTTCTATTACGGTGGTAATAAAGCAAAGCTTTCCAGTGGTCATCATGCCATGAGATTGTTTAGAACTAGCTTATAATGAAGAACCTTCTACTCTGGAGTCAGCTTTGCCCCATTCATATCAAGGTGAAAGATAATTCCTTGAGCTAGAAGCCACTCATTTACCTCCTTGTCCCTCTGGAGCTGTTTCCTCTCATGTGAAATGGGTAGCATTAGGCAAAAGGGACTTCCAACCTGCTCCTGACAGCAGGTATTATAACATATTAAATATAAGGAACTTAAGAATTTAAACATTTTTCAAATAAAAGTAACTCCATGTATCTCAAGTTCACACAGTTGTTCTTTAATAGCCTTGTCTATACCCAGCCAAAGAGATCATCCTGGAGCAAAGCAAACAGGCCTGTTTGTCTTCTATGTAATACACGGGAATCTGTTTTTTCTTCTCTTTTATTGTTCATCTGCTCATTCCTTTTCTTTGATTATAAATAAGAGAGAGGGAAGGGGTGGATAGGGTAGGAATGGGTGTGAATATTGAAAAGGGTGACATAGATGGAGATATATTCATAATCCTCTTGATAAATGGCAACTCCTTTGTACAACTACTTAAAGGTAAGAAACTAAAAGAAGAGGCAAGAAATATTTTGAGTAAAAGATTCTTTCACCTGCTTCAAATAAAAAAAACAAACAAACAGGAAAATATAATATCTGATAGAAAATTCCAAATGTTCTGAAATATTTGCCCAGCAGAATCTTCAGTGTGTTCAATAAGTTTTTCTTTGACCTTTCCCTAGTATAGTCCTTTCTATCTGCATATAACAAAAGCTATCAGCTAAATACCAGAGGAAGGCACGAGACCAAGAAATGCTTGTCAAAAAAACAAAAGAACCCATCCTACATTTTCTGTTTTTCAGGAGAGAAGTCATGGGCCTAGCCAGTGTAATGGCATTTGTTTGTGCTGAATGTGTTCATTGGAGTGGAACTATCACTTTGTTTGGTCAGATGTGTTGTAATATATAAGAAGCATGGTCAATACAAAAATGTACTTTTTATAGCAAGTTATAAGAGGAACACATTCCCGGAAATTTCATATATTTAAAATTATACCAGCAGCGATAAAAATTCTCCTAGGAATAAAAATCAAGCACTGTTAACTATTCTAAAAAGCTTTTGGCTTTAGTATAACTTTTTATTCTCCTTACTTTATTTCAACAGAGTGGAAGTCACTCAGGAGAAACTACAATCACTTGAATTAGCAACAGAACATTCTGGAGGGTTTTGTGATGATCTTCATGCATTTTTATCAGATCTCGTACTCTTAAGTATAGTTTTCAACACAACTTCCACCTCTGAATAAGTCATGAGATAGCATTGATATAAATGTATTTTCAGTTGTAACAATGGGCCTTGTTAAAACAACTGTACATTAGTGAGCCAAACAACTTGCCAATGTTTTAATGAGCATGGACACTGTGCTTAAACTTGCTGATTCAATGCCTGCTTTGTCTGTTTACCAGTTGATATGGTACCACTGTGAAGCAAATTATACACAATTCATGATTCTCTTAGCCTACCAGCCCTGAAATTATATTTCTTGACAATTTAAAAATATCTCACACATAAGCTGAGATTTCATTTCTATTTTTAAGTCAAACTTTCTCAAACTTGAATAATCTATATTAGCATAAAATATTCATACATGAATGAGTAAACACACCAGGATAGTAGTTTTTTGGGGAGAGAAAGGTGGAGAGATCTTCTAAAGCAGTAAAAGTGTTAGGTTTTTAAAGAAGAGCTGAGTAAGAACAGTACCATGCACGTAGTATACAGGTAAGGGGTAGGTTTATTCATCCGGCTGGCACCAGGCCAGGTTGGTAATCCACACGGCTGGGAAAGAGAGCATCTGATCCTAGGTTAGACCTTATCTAGGGTAGGGGCCAGGAAAGGTGTGGCCACATCAAATCCAGATGTGACCTCAGTGGCTGCAGATGTAACCTTGTCCAGGTGTGCCAGTTGCCTAGGTAACACAGGTACTGGGCGGAGACTTTGCTGAGAGGAGGGTGGAGTCTGCTCACCATCCAGGAGCGGACCTTACAAAAAGGATTTGTGATTTCTACTGGAACATCAGAGCTGAGTGTTGACATTCTTTATTTCACATCATAGGACCCAGTCTCAGGTTGAAGGTGGGTGATTTGCAGACTGGTAAAATGTGGAAGTTACAATGTGGGCATTTTCCACCTATGATATAAAAATGATGTAAGAAGTCTTACTTCTACCCTAACAATGGGACTTAGAAAGATAACATGATAATTTATAACTTAAATCCATTGATGAGCTGAGATTTCAAGGAAATGATCTAGCCTGAGATTGCAGAAAGACAGGTGCTTCAAGAAAAGTACCAGTGTACCTGTGGCAGAGCTCAAGAAGTTGGGGCTATCATTAACATGTATTTTCATTATCTTTAAGCAGTTATACAAAGGAGCTGTCGTTCAACAAAGCAGTTTATGAATACAGTGCATCTTGATCAATGTCACTCTTTCAGCATACTCACCCATCCTTCCCACCCACCCCTTCCTTCACTTTTCTTAATTTCTGTAGGATATGTATTGAACTTGATTCCATTTAACCAAGCAGTTTAGGTATATGATGCATCTTGATCTGTATCACCTCCTTCAACATTTTCACCCCCCCCTCCAACTCACCCTTCCCTTATTTTTCTTAATTCTGTAGTATATACAATGAATTTCTGACAATAGTCTCCCCGTCTTCCCTCCTTCATTTGTCTATCCCTCTCCCCTTAGCCCCAGTCCCTTCTTGCAAGTACCCATTTCCTGCTATTTATTTTGTTGGTGGGTGGGTCCTACCATTTTCATAGGCAAATCTTTAACAAATGGCTAAATACTGAACATGAGCTGGGCAGGAGTGCTCTGGGAGCTTCAGAAGTAAGGAATGTTCATACCCAATTGCTAGCTTTTCTCTGGTTGGTGCTCACAAGAAAAAAGGGGAATGTGATGAAGGGAGACTTGAAAGGTCTCTAAGAATCTCCATCATACATAGGCCTAGATCCTTTTGTCCTAAGCAACAGAAGCCTTCATTTACTTTAGCAAAGCAGAAAACTGCCCTCCCAAAGCATAGGACTAATACAATTGGCAAAAGCTAAAAGAAAGAGTTAAAAAAAAATTGAGTTCTTGGTATAGGCAAAGAACCCATATTGTGTCCAGATCATTAGAAGTCTTATTCCCCTTGGGAAAGGGTGAGATCACTGAGAAATCCCATCCCAGAAACACAGGACTTTCCAAAGCTTGAAGGTTGGTTTTTTTGGCACAAGGTTGGTGATCCACCTCTTGAGACAAACCTCCACCTGTGGCTCTTTGGTGGTTAATTGGAGATAAGAATTTCTGCCTAGGTTGGCTTCAAATTGAAACCCTCCTATCTCAGCCTCATGAATAGCTAAGATTATAGGCATGAGCTAGCAGTGCCTGGCTCTGTTCTAGCTTGTACCAACTCACATCCCACAAGTGCTAACACCATTGTTGCTGGAGAAAAGGGAAGAAGGAGGCCACTCTCATGGCCTGCTCTGTTATCAGTCTGGAAATTTTGTCTCTGTAGCTCTACATCCTTAATCTGGTGATGTCGTGTGATCTTGTGACATTCCCACATATGGGAACTAAAAAGAGTCTCATTTACATGTGGCATTTCTTTGGCATCACAGATGCCACATATATACTATAGCAAGATTATATAAATCCTACATATCAACTAAATCAGGATATCTTAAACTATGTTCAGTGGAACACTCACGCCATGCAGTTCTCCAAGGATAAAGTGGTTCTATGGCCAAGTAAGTGTAAGACTTGCTGTAAATTATATGCTCCTCTTGGAAACCTTCGGTGCTAGTTCACATACTAAAGGCTCTGAAAATGCTCTACTCATAAATTTAGACTTTTCCTTACTCAGTTTTTCTCAACATATTTTAACCATTGAATTTACTCTCCTCTTCCCCCATTCCTATCTTTTTTTCCCCCACTCCTATCTTTAACATTCTACAAAACTTGTATACAAAGAATTACATTTTTGGAAATAGCGAACTAACAGAAAAGTAAAGGCAAAACATTCTAAGACACAAGAAATGTATATAATAACAATGGGACCTATTCATTGATTTGGTAGTTAATAAAACCAATTTATATTCACATTCTTTAAAAAAAAGTCCCAGTTATATTAACTTTTGTTGTTGTTGTTATTATTTTGTTTTGGGTTTTTTTTTTTTTTTTGTCATGGAACTTGGACTCTGGGCCTGGGCACTGTCCCTCAGCTCTTCAGCTTAAGGAGAGCACTCTACCACTTGAACCACAGCAACACTTCTAGTTTTGTGGTGGTTTCTTGGAGATAAAAGTCTCACAGACTTTTCCTGCCCAGGCTGGCTTTGAACCATGATCCTCAGATCTCACCCTCCTGAGTAGCTAGGATTACAGGCATGAGCCACCAGTGCCCTGCTTTTACTTTTTAACTACTATGGTAAAAGGGAGTTGACAGATGTAATTAAACTAAGGATCTTGAGATGAGATTATACTAAAATATCTGTGTAAACCCTCAATATGAAGACAGAGGCCTTCAAAGAGGGTGGCAGAGGGAGACTGGCACTGAAGAGGAATAGGAGGTATAACAACAGGAGCAGGTGATCAGAATGTTTTGAGAAAGGGGCCAGGAGTGAAGGAGTGGAGGCAATCTCTAGGAACTCACAAAGGCTCAGAGGGCATGGATTCTCCTCCGTGACTCCCTAGAAGGAACCAGTCCTAATGACCCTCTTGTTTTTAGCCATGTAGAATTTATTTCAAATTCTGACCTCTAGAACTGTATGTGTTGTTTTAAAACCTTACATTTGGGATAATTTGCTTATAGCAAAAGTAGCAAAGTCGTACAAATGATGAAAGAAAGCAGGATGTTACAGATTTAGAACTAGTCCAAACGTAGAGAGTGTTTGGTAGGGAAATATTGACCCAGGTCTCAACAACATTTTAAATGAGATGTCGTATCTCAGTTCCATCTTTTTCTCTCCCCTTTATGGATTTCCTCACAACAAAACTTCTGACTTTTAGCCCAGTGTCTTTCCTCCACATTAGATGAAGAGTGGAAGGTGTTTGTACAAAATTACTAATAGTAACACAGGAAAATAATTTTTATAGACTATTGAAACCTCAATCCCTTTCTTACAAGAAGTCCTTCAAAGTATAAGGATGATAAACACTCTCTGTGCACAAACAGACAGTATTCTTCTTTTATAGATTTTACTAGCAAATTTTGAATACATGTGCCTTTCTATGAGCATACTGAATTCTAAAAATCTTTTTTAGTGTACATTTGCTTACTCAACAGAACTAAAGACGTGATTGCCATATAGTCATACATATAAATTTATGTAACATTACTTAACATTTGTTATTTAACCTTCACAAAGTCTGCCTGGGCACGGGGTTATAGGCTAGATCTATTTGTTAATATTTGTGGGATTCTCTGAGCCTGGCATAGCTCATCTGGAAAATAAGGAGATTATTTCTGCCCCATAGTTTTGCTGAAGGATTAAGTGATAAAACAAATAGGTGCAAAGTGTTGATCATGGAGCCCATACTATAGTAAGTCCTCAAGTATATCAGTTACTGGTTTTAATCACATAGAGAATCTCCATCATCACCACCAGGGCTCATGCCTCAATTTCCTGGCATCCAACTTGTTGAGGACCATTTATTTGCCTTGGCCTTTATCTTGTTGGCAGCCCACTGCGAACGGTTTGCAGTGCCACTTCATCACTGAGGGAGAAGATACTTTCCCTGAATGTAGTTAGGAGAAGCTTCTTCTCCTTTATATAACTTTTTCATAAAACTTTGACCTTCTGCTTTTTAATGATATTTTTAAATGTGGTACAAATAACAAGTATAATGAACAATGTGTTCCAAATGTGTTCCTTTGGTGCATTTCGAATTAAAATTCCAGTGAAACATTAATTCAATTTATATAGAATTCCAATTAAAACAGGGTGAGGTCTGCCAGATCCTTTAGCCTTCTGAAATACATCCTAGAAATGATTCCGTTTTGGCCCATTTTCTTGAAATAAAAGCCAATTAGAAACTGAAAAAGCAATTGAAAACCTTCCTGTCAATGATGATTCAAAATATGGAATCTATTTTTTTAGAGAAAAAACAAATATGATCCTGAAGGTTTTGTAGCTCTCAATAAAGACAGGGAAACAAAATAATTCTTAGGTATTATTGACTTTATTGGATGTCACACTTGTTGAAGATTCAAGATAAGACAGCTTTCCTTCAGAACTTGGTTTTCCAAATTTCTTTTCATTGCTTTCATTCTAATGATACATCAAATCCTGTGGCACTGTCTATTAATAAGCTCAAAGTGAACAAGCCTTACTAAGATACTTGTTCACTCTGCTGTTCTGAGACTCTGTGTCCTTTGTTGCTTAATGAGCAGGGTATAGAAAATCATGATTTCATGGGTGAAACCAGTCCTTATTCTTCCATCTTGGCTATAAGCAAGCACTTCCTCACATTATCTTTTCAACTATCTTTAGTTGCTTAGCAATTTGGAAATATCCCTTAGGAATCATTTAAAACCTGTAATTTTATTTTCTTTATTTTATCCTAACTGGAAATATTATTGCTGATCTTAAGAATCTTGTTAGTGCCAATATTTGGTGCATCTATCTCTTGTGACACCATGAAAGCACTGGATAAAAACTAAGTTGGCATAAGTAGACATTGTTGCCACCTGATAAAAATCATCTAAGAATAAAACCCTGCTTTCACGTAGCAACCAGGGAAGTAGATCCAGGACCTTCTGGTGGCTCATCACTGTAATTATAGCTACCTAGGAGGCATAGATCAGCCAAGGCAAAAGTTTGCAACACTCCATCTCAACAGAAAAATCTGGGCATGGAGGTGTGCTTGTAATCCTAGCTATGGCAGGAAATGTAAATATGAGAATCACAGTCCAAGCTGTCCTGGGTGGTGGGGAGGGGAATGGATATCTCATCTTAAAAATAATCAGAGCATAATAAGATGAAGTTGGAGTTCAAGCAATACGAGCACCTGCCTAGCAAAAGCAAAGCTTTGAATTCAAACACTTCTACTGCCAACGACAGCAAAACATATAGAAAATGGTCTAAGAACCATGTACTTTTTAAAATACATTTTTTATTGTAAAAATACTGCACAGAGGGGTTACGGTTACATGAGCAAGGTAATGAGTACATTTCCTATCAAGCATTGTTACCTCCTCCTTTGTTTTTCCCCTACCATCCCTTCCCTCCCACCTCCACAAACTACACCCACCTTCCCTTTTCCCTCCTCCCCCCTTAAATTGTAAAGTTCGTTTTCAACATAGTATCTTTTTTTTCTTTTCTTTAATCTTTTTGGTCTATTGTGGGACTTGAACTCTGTGCTTGGGTGCTGTCAACATAGTCTTGTACATCTCATTGTTACAATGGGTCAACCTGTATCATATTTTTAAAAACTCCTTGGACTACTAGGAAATGAGTGTTTCAAAACATTTTTCATTGTTAGGTTAAAACATTCACATTTGATTAATACTACTGAAAAGTTATTTTATTGCCAAGCCAGCAAAACCTTTACAAGCAAAATCAGTTAATAAATCCCAGAGAAAGAAAAGCTAGCCATACAACGAGCAGATTCTCCTAAAGCAGAGGCCACGTCTTTGTAAGGGTGTTATTGGCAGGCCTGGGGAGGGCAGTATGTGTAGTGTGTCCTCATGGATCTTGTGTGGGGATGGGCAATCAGCTGGCTTAGCCTCTGTGTTCACCAGCTTTACATTGCCACAGCAAAACACTTGAAGCAATTAAGTCCTCCAGAGAAATGTTTTAGGTACTCATGGTTCTGGAGGCTCTAGATCACATTCCAATAGCCCCATTGCCTTAGGCCTCTGGTTAGGGCATCTGCTGGCTGTGGTAGAGCATGCGCTCCAGCAAGAGGCTCATATTGTGGGCTGGGAAGCAGAGTAAAAACTGAGTTCCCAGGGACTTCATGACCTCTCTTAAGGTCCCAGGTCCTAAGAGCCCATGGGCTCTCTGCCTTGGCACCTTCCTGGGGACTAAGTCTGGAGCACAAGAGACCTTTGGGGGACATAAAACAAAACAACCCACAACAGGCTCCGTTTAGTTCTGTGTCCTCATCTATAAACCAGAAAAGGTAACACTTGAGGTAGTGTACGGATTAAATAAGATAATGATTAAAAATTCCTTTGTCCATACATTTACAATAAAAGCAATATCGCTAGTGAATTGGTTCTCGTGGGCGTATCTATGTGAGAAGCTTAGATACTACAATGGTTTGTGTCCCTCCAAGGCGCCATCAAGCAAGCAGTATAAAGCAGATCTATGCTATATGTATTCTGTTAACGTTTCATGGAGGAGGAAGGACGCGGAAAAAGATAAATGTTTGCAAGGACTCCTCAAGGGGGAAGAATGCTTCCTTAAATAAAGTGAAGATGGGGCTGGGAAAGTGGCTCAGTGGTAGAGCGCTTGCCTTGCATGCTTGAGGCCCTGGGTTTGATTCCTCAGCACCACATAAGCAGAAAAAGCCGGAAGTGGTGCAGTATCTCAAATGGTAGAGCGCTATCCTTGAGCTGAAGAACTGATAGGCAGTGCCTAAGCCCAGAGTTCAGGCCCCACGATGGACAAAAAAGGAAAAAAAAGTGAAGAAGTACTGCCTGCCTCAGCCCAATGTTTAGCCATTATCATCATCTTATAATTTGGTTGACCTAGTAAAACTAAAACACATTTTTGATGGAAGGTTAGTGTTATAAATCAATGGTCAGAATTAGAAGAAGGTTTTTTTGTTGTTTTTTTTTTTTTAAATAAGTCCCTAACTATCAGCTATGTTATACACAGTAATTGTAACCCACTCCCCCCCCCCACTTTTATAATACATAAAACGTCTCAAGTACATCTTTTACTACTATAATCAATAAAAGCCAAAATTCATTTCAAAGTTTGTTTTCTTTTAGTGCGGCACCAGTGCTTTCTCTCACTTACAGTCGGCACCTGACCACTTGAGCCACTCCTCTAGTCCAGCATTTTGCTGTCTAATTGGAGATGGACTTTTCTTCCCAGAGTGGCTTTGAACCTCTTGAGTAGCTAGGATCAGAGGGGTGAGCCCCTGTTAAAATGAAGAGTTTTTGAGTTCATGATCAGCTTTCATCACTGTGTATTTTCTCAAGATATTTAATTTTTCCATCAGTCATGGGGCTTGAATTCAGGGCCTGGCCACTGTCCTTGAGCTTTCTTGATCAAGGCTAGCACTCTACCACTTTGAGCTACAGTATCATGTAGGTTTTATAGTGGTTAATTGGAGATAAGAGTCTCGCAGAGTCTTAACAGCCTAGGCTGGCTTTGAACAGTGATCCTCAGATCTCAGGCTCCTAAGTAGCTAGGATTACAGGTGTGAGCCATTGGCACCCAGCTTCAAGAAATATATATATTTTTAAGAATAAAATCTAGCTACTATCATTTAACAGCTAATTATAAGACACTTTTCTGTTAGAATAGGCTCCTTGTAATTAGCATAAAGTTGTGAATACACTGATAAATAAGGGTTAAAGTTTGTAGTCATTCATAGACTAACCCATGGGAGGGCTAAACTATCTTGCCAGGCTAGCACTTCTGAGAGGAGCTAAGTACCTCCTTCTAAATTTGAAATAAGAGCCTGTAGAAGAAATGGGGGCAGACTGGGGTTTTCTCAATTGACTGCCCTTCAGTAGTAGGAAACAGGTAACAAGGGGAGCCAGAAAGCAGCAAAACAGCAACAGTGCGTATATATTGGTGGGCCGCAGGGCAAATATTTCCAAACTGGGATTTCCATACCCTACACCTGCTTTTCTGCCAGGTCTATTTCTGTTTCCCAATCAGAGAATGACTGACAAATTCCACCAAAAGCCATGTAACTGACGGGAGTCCTTGGAACTTCCTAGTTCTACCCACTACGCCACAGCTTTTGTTTCCCATATATCTTCCAGGCTAGGAGTCTCATTGCCTGTGACTTTTGTTGGGAGCAAGTGATCAACAAAGATTCTCCAGCGCCCCCTTTTTCCCCCCTCTGTCTCTTTTCAAACCACTGTCACATTTTGTTCCTGGGGGAAATCAAAGATTTTCTTATCCACTTAAAAACAGCATTGTTCCCACTCCCATCCAGAGAATCCCAGCCAGGCCTCTTTGACAGTGGTCTTTTGCCCATGCTAATCTTTGGGGATTTCTTCCACAGTTCTTATGTTTTATTTCAGACTGCTCTCTAGGGATTCTGCTTAGTTTTCTGACCCCCAGTGTAACTTTCCCATTGGCATGGAAGAGGATTACTGAGGATCTGATAGGAACTTTAGAGCTCTGAATAGTTTGAATTTATCATCCACGTTTCAGTATCAGGTTATTATTAGCTCCACTGTACTTATCAGAGTTGTCAAATAACTAGTCTTAAGTCTAGTAAGTGGAAGTGCCAGGGCCTCAAAGCATATTTTCTGAATCCAAAACCAGAAATTCAAAAAAAATTCATCTTGGAGAATTGACGTTTAGAATGTATGAGACCTCTAGTTCCACCAATGTGAAGATGGTAGATAAAAACCCTTACCTCTTTCCCTGTCTATTTTCTGTCTCTGAAAAAGCTGCCATGTTGCTTGGATTCTCATGTGTTGGGTCCGACCCCAGTGTCCCTGGGCTCCCAGGCTGCGTGACAGTCCGAGTGCCAAAATGGTCAGCTGGCTCCACACAGTGGTAGAACCCCCTGATCCTTGGTTCTCACCTAACCAGTATCCTAATAATGAATGGAAGTGGAGTCTTTTTTCAAGTCAGTGTAACATGAAGAAGGCATCACTTTATTTTTTTTTTTTTTGGGTCCAGTCGTGGGGCCTAATCTCTGAGCCTGGGCACTGTCCCTCAGTTCTTCAGCTCAAGGCTAGTGCTCTACCACTTGAGCCACAACACCACTTCCAGCTTTTTTCTTTTTGCTTATGTGGTGCTGAGGAATCGAACCCAGGGCCTCAGGCATGTAAGGCAAGCATTTTACCACTGAGCCACCTTCCCAGCCCATCACTTTTTTTTTTTTTTGCTTCATCTACTTTATAATTTGGAGTTGCAGATGACATTCTATTGCATAAAATATTCAGTGAATAAGAAAAATTGGAAGACCACTGCCTTTCGTCCAAAGACCAATGAATAATTGGAACTTCTGTTTCTCTGTCTAGATCTAGTAGGAAACAAAAGAGCATCAATGCTCCCAGTTGAAGGCTTGTTTGGGATGATTATGGATAAAGAGTGTCATGTTTATGATTAACATCAAACAGACACTGAAACCAAGCTCCCTATCTTCCATAAGAGAATATATTCATGCCTTCACAGATGATAAATAATTGGTATTCTACACATTGTGTTCTACACAATGTCAGGAGCCTTTGCGTTCATGCACTCCATCAGAACCCATTTAGGTGACACCTGGTATGTGTGATGTAAAACTATAGGCTCTCTGCCCTAATGAAGCTGAAATCCATATTATGTTTGTGTATGTGCTTTGGGAAGAGATGTGAGACATGTAAATTAGAATCTAGAGCAGAATGAACTGGGTTCTTTTATATGCACACAGAGAGAGGGTGGTACAATAATTAATACAGTTTGAGTTTGTTCACATAGTGAATCTAGACATAAGGCCTCCTCAAGATCTTCAAGAAATGGGCATTTTAAGCCAGGTGTAGTGAGGCATACCTGTAATCCCAGCACCCAGGAAGCCAAAGCATGGGATTCATGAGATCAAGTCAAGCCTGGACTCCAGAACAAAGCCCTGACTCAAAGAAAACAAAATAAAAGATGCTGGCATTTGAATTAAGTATTGAAAGTTGAAGAGGCTTTTGAAAATTGACAAAAGGATACAGTTGTTGATGGGGTAGTGAGTCATACCTATAATTGTGGATACACAAGAGGTTGTTTGACATCTAGAGGATCACAGTTTGAATCAGGAAGGTTTGTGAGACTCCATCTCCCCCCATTAAAAAAACAAAACAGCAAAAAGCAGTGCTGGAAGTGCTTGTCAAGTGGTAGAGCACCAGCTGAGCAAACAAGCTGAGCAAAACCAAAGTCCTGTGTTCAGACTCTAGCACTGCCAAGAAATTAGGGGGGGGAGGGGAGAAGAAAGGAAGGAGGAAAGGTGGAAAGGAAGAAAGGGAGAAAGGGAGAAAGAATACAGATGCTCCTTTATTTATGATGAGATCATATTCCCAATAAACCCATTGTAAACTGAACATATCCTAAATTGGAAATTCATCTAATTCATCTAACCTGGTGAATATCAAAGCTTGACTTAGCCTACCTTGAATATGGGCAGAACACTTCCATTAGCTTACAATTGTGCAAAAGTATAATATCTCACATAACTTACTGAACACCCATATTCAAAAAATGCCAGCAATACAGTGGGCTATGGAGGATCATGGTTTCATCTCAAGATTGTGAGGCTGTTAGAACTAGTTTCCTGTCAACCCCAGCACGAAAATATCATGTCACAAAATATTAATCCAGGAAAAGATCAACATTGAGCATTTAGAGGATGGTATCAACTTACTGTGGATTACTTTTGCACCATTATAAAGTCAACAAGTAAACAAACAAAAATTAAACCATGTTAAGCCATGAACTGTCCCTATAGCCTTGTGGTTAATGGCACAGTTCCTAAGATGGTGTTGTAATAGGTTTCCATCATGCATATCCTGAGTTTAGCTCTTCCTCGAAGTGTACCAATATAGAAATCCTGTTTTCTCTCATCCTGCGTCTAGTAGTTAGAATCTTTCCCCCTTAATCATGGATCCTGGGTTTCATATATTTCTCAGTATGTTTCAGACAAGTTATTGGCTTTTTTCATTTCTCTCTTCTGGAATTTTGTCTCCTTGTAGACAGCAGTTTGAACTACTAGTCATATTTGCTTTTCTTCATCAACCCTAACAGATTGCCTTAGACTTAGCAATATATTCTCACATGTTTGCTGAGTTCCAATTAAAGGAATTTACTCTCAATTATAGATCATCGCACTTTTAGCTCTATTCTACTTCCTGAATTGGAAGTTTAAAAGTCATGATTTGGCCACTGACAAGCAAAGAAATGCTGACCTGTTATGGCTAATGATGCATTTCAAAAAGAAAAGAAAAAACCCCCAGCATATTTCCGTCTTCTTTGTGTAAGTGGCACATTTAGCAATTCATAATTGAATTTCTTGTAAGTGAACTTTGTGACAATTCTCTCTCTGCTTGATTACCCAGTAAATCATTTCTCATAAAACACCATCAACTCATAAAATAGTCATTATGGTGCCAAGTACGCATGAAACATGCAATATAAGGCAAGCATGCTAGAGGAAATTAAGATTCCCTTAACAGAGAGATATTCAAGAAATCTTTCCATTCACATTCCTACTCTTGCCTTTAAGGTCTTCAATTTTCAGAGGAAAGGAGAAGAGGCAATTTTTGTTTGAATGCTTAGTCAGACAACATATAGCCTAGCAGGGGACCTTGAAACAGACAAATAAATAAGTGCTGTAATGAATGTGATATGCATATACCTCTTGTGGAGGGAGACCAGCAAGCTTTTCACTCTCCTGGGCAAAGGAGTTCATCCTGGAGCTAAATATCAAAGAATACCAATGGCTCACAATGCTTGTCCTAGATTCATGGGAGGCTGAAATTGGGAGGAGCAGCCTTAGGTAGCAAAGTCCAGGAGAATCCTTAAAGCAAGAAGTTGGCAGTGGTGGCATATACCTGTCCTCCCAGAGGTGACAGAAGCCAAACACTGGAAGATCATGGTCCAGGTTCATACCTGGGCAGGAAATGAGGCTTTACCTCAAAAACAACTAGTTATTTTTTTTTAAAGGTGTGTGTGGGGGGGGGGGGGGCTAGGATGTGGAGCTGTGGCTCAAGTGGTAGAGTCTTGAGCAAAAAGTGGCTCAGAGACAGTGCCCAGAGTTGAAGCCCCAGGACCAGCAGAACAAAACTTTATTTTACAGATATTTATGCCTTTATATATGGTGAAAGAAAATGGCTCTATTTCTCCAGTTTCCTGGAAGATACTATGGCTATATGGAAGCCTTAACTTGTACTACTAATGCATTTTTTCTGATCTGTTCTCTAATACTTTGGTACAGAATCTAGGTCTTCCTTCCTTCCTTCCTTCCTTCCTTCCTTCCTTCCTTCCTTCCTTCCTTCCTTCCTTCCTTCCTTCCTTCCTTCCTTTCTTCCTTCCTTCCTTCCTTTCTTCCTTCCTTCCTTCTTCCTTTCCTTCCTTCCTCCTTTCCTTCCTTCCATCCTTGGTGTATATACTCTCTGACTCTCACAGAACACCACTGTGGGATTCATCTACACCCAGCAGTGGGCACTTTGTCTTCAAAACATTGTGTCACTCTAGTCGCTGGGAAGTTGCCTAATGAAACTCTCTTGAAAGCAGTATTTGTTTTCTTCCATGTGCTTCTATGTCTTTGCCTTGAGTTTCAATAACTTTTTGATTTTTTTCAGGTTTTACTGAAAGATTTTTTTAAATTAATGATGAAACTCTTTGAATTGTGCATCAGTTATTCCAGAGAGAGTTCCAGCCAATGCGACCTTACTTCTGTGTTTCCCTGACAACGGAGAAAAAATGTGTGCAGTAGATACAGAGCCAAAGCCTTTCTCCAGGCTCGGTGTCTTCACATCTAGCCCCATGCTGTGTCTTTCATCTAATCACAAACTTCAAAACCCAAGATTCATTTTCTTCATAGTCAAATAACTGTATGTTAGACCTAAACATAGCATTTTATTTTTCAAAACACTCTTAGTTAATAGATTTGTGTAATGATCCCAGCAGATAGGCAAATAGGACATAGTAGTTATTTTTTTTAAGATTAACTTTTACCTCTTTCTTTTACAAAAACTGGTAACTGCCTTTGACACAGCTTATTTTCTTGTTAAGTTGTATAAAAACAAGTCACATTGAGCTTATAATACTGTCACATTCCCCTCCAGAATCAGCCAGGACAAAAAAAGCCATCTGATGGTGAATAAACTCTAGCTCTGAAGAGAATCTGTAAAGTTATCTTGCTTGATAGGAAACAGAAATCCCACACCACATGCCAGGCCCAAGGCTTCTTATTCTACATCTGTTCAAGTGGGGGGAAAATACTCACAATAGAAAAGAATTCCAATTGGTTGGGAAACACAACTACTGGTAATGAAAAGCTCTTATTCCTTTACTGAGCAGTCCCAAGACAATCAAGTAGGAGCTTGTACTCTCAAGACTCCAGCTGCCTTCAGCCTGCAAATGACTCTGTTCCCAACCTTATTTTAGCCCATGACACACCTGTTCACAGGCCAGCACACACTGGAGAGTAGACGGGAAGTCCCCCATCCAGCCTGCTCTCAGCCACATCAGAAACACACACCAGGTGTGACTGGAAAGTAATGAGGCCCACTCACAAACAAAAGAAGACAATTCAAACCAAGAAAAGGATTTATGCAGCCAATTGAGAATTGCTCCTCAAAGTGGTTACCATGGAAAATATAAAAATGCTGCCATTACTCCTAACACTTTTTCAAAGTCTCTAAGAAAATGGTCTTTAGAGATTATAATCTTCTCATAAAAATGTGCTCCATTTTTTCTAGACCTTCACATCCATGTTTCTGCCAAATAGAGGTGGTGCTGGGAACACAGGTAGACAGGAGAAAGAGACACCTCCAAAGATGCTAGCACTGCTACCTACAACCTGGCAAAACACAGTGCAAGTGACAGAGAAACTGAAGATGAAAGACTTCTTAGGGTACTTCAGAGGAGTAAAGGAACGGGCTTTCCTTCCCTCGTCCTTTGCTCTTAATTTGGTGGATTGCTTTGGTTTTTCTTCCTATATTCCTGCTTAGCTGCCAGGCAGAGACAAATTGACTGGAATTATCCCTCTCCCCTAGTGCACCAACTGTTGCTCATAGAAATCTTTCACCCAGTTACAACCCTAGAAGACATTTCTATGTTACCTGTGTCACATTTGGCAATGTCTTCGGCTAGGAAATTAATTATTTTGTACAGGTGTGTGTGTGTGTGTGTGCACGTGTGCATATGCATGTGAAAGTGTGTGTGTGTGTGTGCACGTGCGTGCGTGCGTGTGCGCACATGCACCAGTACTGGCACTTGAACTTGGAGCCTTATGATCTTTCACCTTTCACATTCACAATTGGTGCTCTACCACTTGAGCCATGCCTCCATGCTGGTTAACAATATATGGACCCTCAAAGACTTTTCTGGCTGGACTACCTTTTGACCTGGGATCCTCTAGGTCTCAGGCTCCTAAATAGTTACAAGTGTGCCTGGCTCAGAAATTAATGTCTTAATGACTTTTTCTGCTTATGTGGTGCTGAGGAATAGAACCCAGGGCCTCATGCATGCAAGACAATCACTTACCACTGAGCCAAATTCCCAGCCTTAATGACTTTTTAAACAATAATTTTCATTGAGATTAAGTGACTACATACATTTTATAATTTTCACAATATTGTGGGATAGTGATACTTAAAGTCACCAACACATTTAACCTTCACAGGAAAATTGTTATTCTCATGGTCTATAAAGTTTGTGAATTCTATGAGCTTTGACAGTACAACTATTTCTTCCCAATCAGATGATAGGTACATTTCTTTCCTTTTGCTTATTGTAAGCGGTTCCCTCTTGCCCTCTCATTCCCTCCCTCCCATTGCTGTCCTTGACTTACTTAGTTCACTTTCATCAATGTCCAGTGCAGCTGATGGGCCCCTCTGTTGTATATTTTCCCATTTCCCTCTGATTCTGTGCCCTCCTCTTAATGACTTTTAACAGTTGCTTTACCTTGAATATAATTAAAATAAGTGATTTGGGAGAAGCATAGTTGGAGAGGTTTTTAGTTAAAAGATTAGGGTTAAAATTTTGATACTCCCAAGTACAGATTCGCCATCTATAAATGTGACTAAGCAATACCTACTTCTCAAGATTTTCTTTAAAGGATAAATATTAGAAATACATATGAAATATGCAATAAAAATAACGCCTGGAACATAGTATACATTCAATATGTGGTAGCTATTTCTAAAAGTAATTGCCTCTAAGAGCTAGTGACTTTCTTAGCTCATATGATTGATTGGTAATGCATAGGCATAGATTTGTGTATCAGATCTATGATCATTGTTAATCCGTGGTGCTAACTTAATCATTTCATTAATAGTTCTCCAACGTTGTCTCTGAAACTTTCCTATGTACATACCAAATATTGACAGAAGTCTAGATTCTTCCATCTGTTGTTTAGTTCTAAGGAAATTATTGTTAGACTTACTAGTATCATTTATGCAATGATCAAAACCGCACAAGAACAGGAGAACCTTAATCTCATAAACAGAAGCATAGCACCCCCCATGTAAAAATATAAGCCATTCTAAATGAAGATTTAGAGGGGTGAGGCAAGTACTAAGACTTGAACTCAGGACCTCATGCTCTTGGTTAACCTTTTTCTGCTTAAAGCTAGAGTTCTACCACTTGAGCAACATCTTCACTTCTGGCTTTTTCCCTAGTTAATTGAAGATAAGAGTTTCTCAGGTTGGTTTCCTGGGCTGGGTTTGAACTGAGATCCTTAGATCTCAGAGTCCTGAGTAGCTAGGATTGTAGGTGTGAGCCACCAGTATCTGGCTAAATGAAGGTTTCTCTACGTCTAGAGACTGATATCATTTTGTACAGCTGATTATTCTTCTGGAAGCTTCAACCTTGCATATGCCTTCAGGGCAGGTGGCTTCCATCTAAAGAAGATCCTTCCCATCTTTTATATTTATCAATCCAGAGAACAGCAAAACTAGAACGGGTTAAATCATCTATTCTACTTCCTCAGTTCACACAAAAGGAAATTTAGACCACAGATAGCCAAGTGACTTACCTAAAGCCACACGACTTAGAAACAGGACCAGCTCAATGAATGTCCACCTTAACTGAGCTCTAACATTAAGGAATTCTTGTTATCCAATAGAAGTACCTCATAGGAATAAAAGAGAGTTTGTCATTAGTCCTAATTAGAATTGATCACATCATTTTCTAAAACCACAAATGTGCATCCAAAATTAAGTCGGAAGACTTGGGATTTTATTTTCTTTGTCTTGTTAGGCAATAAGCTCATCACTTGGAAGTTTTGGAACCAAAACATCCTAGTACCCTTTTCCCAACCTGGAGAAAGAACAATGCACAAATACAGCTATGTAGAGACAAAAGAAGATTTTATTGTATATTTGTTGTAGAATACTAGTTATTTGTTTTTTTAAAAAAATAAGAAGTGATGTTATGTCTACTTTCAATAGTGAGTGAATAGCTTTCAGCAGGAAGTAGGTTAGGGAATTTGGAGAACTTTTCATTTTTCTGCTAGTCTTTATGCTATGGTTTAATTTAATTATTGAAATTTTATATAGTTCCCAAACATCTCCATTTTCAAAAACAAGTGCCCAAAATACCAAAGCCAAACATGAATGCCTTTTGAATTAGCTATACTATTGTTTCACTCCAATTTTGCCATAATTGAGAATGTACTGAATTTGACATCCTTTCTGTTACCAATCATTTCATAGATACCTCAATATAGAATTATGCAGCCTGTCCTCTTGACATAATTATGAGACAGGCTGCTTGTCAAACTCTACCAAACCAATTCATCTAAATGGGCACTATTCCTAGTAATAGTAGGCAGAGACCATTACCAGGACAAGTGGGAAAGCTGTCCTGTGTCGTAGCTGCAAGGGAGGCACACACATTAAAAGATCTTATCTTCTCATGAAGCTCTCTTGCTCCGAAACCTCCCTGTCCTTAGGTACAAGTTTCTATTACTTCAACAAATACAAGTAAATACTAGTAAATATTGTTTGAGAATCAGCTATGATCCAGACAAAGAAGTAAAGCAGAGAACAAAGAAGATTGATTTCCGCCACAAGCCATGGAATTTATATTTTACTGTAGGAATAATGCATTTCATCATATCCTTAGAAACTCGCATGGTAACCTATTACATTAAAATGACTGTAAAGCTGTCTTTCTAGAGAATGCATCAGGGGAAGTGATGGCAACCTCTACTTAACTCACATTTACAGGGGCAAATACTAGGGCAAGGCTGATAGTCCAAAATTAGCTCCATGGTAGTAGGATGAAACTGAGAGAAATTGGCAAGTTCCAGATGACTTACTATAGGGGTATAAAAAGCATATTTTTATAAAGCTAAGCACAACTAAAAACTAAGAAATACTGCTTTTAGAAATGTGTGTGATGGGCCTTTATTTTAAAAAAAATTCTAGCACATCAGAACAAGACTCTGGTAGTAGTTACCTCAAGGAATTACAATCAGAAAGAGGTATAAAGAAGGTAAAGACAAAAAATTCACAATGTAAATGTGCTACTACACTGTTACAGTTCATGTATTGAGTATTGGGTCTATACGTATTAGTTAAGCAAACAACAATTAGCCTCATGAACAAAGAACTATGAATAGTCTCATACTGTGCACAAGAAATGAAAATATTTCCCTTGAGAAGCATGGCTAACATGGTTCCTTTCCTTTGTTCCATGAATTTCTTTAAATCTTCATTTATGTCACTATTACCTACTCAGCTTAATGTCTTTTCCCCAGGTATTCTTTTCTTCTGCATTTCATGTTTTAGTTAATGACACCATCTTTCTATATATATATATAGCTGCTATCCTTTCTTGTAGTCTATTATCTCTCCCACCCATTTCCATTGTGGTATTAGCATCAGATCCCTTTATACCATCATAATTTATGGCATTCCTCTATTTACAGTAGCTTGGTATCTGTGGATAAAGTTCAGACTCAATAGGTTGCCTTTTTAGACCTTTTACCATTTTCTCCCATCTACTTCCAACTATATTTTCTACTCTATCCACTATATATCACCCAGCCCACCTGAACTACTAACTCAGTTTTCTTGTACACAGCCTATGAATTCCTGTTCCATCTTGATAGTTAGGAGATTTTCTTAATTAAGAGTGTATGTACTGGTTCATGAACTAGTTTGTGGGTGATATGTATGAAATAAGATGTCTTGAGTTTAAACTCCAGCTACAGGACTCCCTGAACATCTTCAAGTCCTAATGACCTAACCCATGGAAAAGAAAATCCAACTAAAAGATTGTCCTAAGGTTTAAATAGGAATATCCACCAAAACAACACTAAAAAATACCATTACGTGTAGTTATCTCCTTCCGTCTCTGCTTTTTAAAGATTATCTTCAATGGTACTCTTGGAAATTTTCATTTGCCATTATCACCTCTTCTTGCATATGAATCTGTCTTCCTTTAATTTTGGATCCCTGTGTTGTACTGTATTTGGGGTCCACAGATGGGCATAGATGTGCATTATCAGGACATCTCTTAAAGAGGTCAGGTAAGAGTTGAGGAGGCTAGCAGTATGGGTAAGATGGGAAAAGTGGGTATTTACTACATTCCTTTATGATATTTGAATCTCTTGTATGAGATTTTTTATGAGAATTATAAAGAATCAGGAATATCATTTAAGTTGTATACTTTGTGTGTGGGGGGGCGCCTAAACTGGAGCTTGAACACAGAACTTTATACTTTTACTTGGCCTTTTTGATTACAGATGTTACTCTGCCACTTGAGCCACACTTCTACTTCTGGATCTTTGTTGATTAATTGAAAGAAGACTCTCAAATCTCAGCCTCCTCCACAGCTAGAATTGTAGGCATGAACCATTGGTGCCCAGCTTATGTACACACCATAGTATAACTATATATATGCCACATTTTCCCACTAAATAAGAATTTAGAAGACTATGTTCCTCATAAATTTCATGTTTAAATCCCCCATTTTCTATTTTGCATGGTGTCTTGAACAATTTTGGCATTCCATTATACTCCATAAAGGAGTGATGAAGTTAATTCATGTTTTCAAAAATATGGTTTATGTTTTCATAAGCCATTTCCTTGTCTAATCCCTGTTTTATTTTCAAGAACAGCATTCTGGTGATGTTGTAGAAAGGACTTGAATCTTACAGGGGTTTACAGCTTTATAACCAACATCAAATTCAACAGTAATTCTACATGGTTAGGGTTACCAGTCATTAATAATATGAGAAAATTATCTCCACTTCTGGATTTAAATTTTCAGCCTTAATGTTGCATGGTTGTAGATTTGGACTTTAATTTATAAAGTCTCTGTATTTTAATTATGTCTAGATGAGTAAGTGAATGTTCTTTATATGGCTCATTGCCTACATTAGTAAAGACATACTATCGTAAAATATGGATCACATATTTTTCACTGGCCTATTTCTAAAACTGATCTATTATAGTTTTATTAACTTTCCTAGATGGTTTATGAATTTTAAATTTAAGCCCAATCATAAATTCCCAACTCTGTTAGCCCCTGGAAGACTGCCCTGTCCATGGGATTCACAGATGAGATGACTGATCCTTCCTCAGTAAGATCTGCTCAAAGAGGTCAGCTGGACAGTCCATGGACGGGACAGGGAAGTGGACATAGTTCCACAATGCCTAGCATTGTGCTACCTGCTGTGAAGGATAAGAAAAATGAGTCATGTCTGGATTTTTTCTGAAGTAAAAATAATGTATTAAATGATGACGTTACAGGATGTAAATAACATATTGTATACAGCTCTTGTCTGCAGGATCTAGCAACAGTATTAATATATTTGATATGCTAATGTAGTATATTATTAGTGTAGTAAGAGACACTGCTATTTCCATGAAGCAGAGTAGGAAACTGAGGCTCAAAACAGAAGTAATCTCAAACAGTAATCTGCTTGAGCAACCATAGACATACAACCAGATTACTTTGAGTCTTTCTGACTTGAAAGTAAACTAGAGCAGAAGTTGAGCCTTGAATATTTTGAGTCTTGTGTTTTCAGGGACAATATCAGATGTTTTTGGTGAAAATCTGTTTAAAATATGTTATATACTTGTCATCTTTTTCAAAGTTCTTAAATAAGCATACAGGGTAATGGATTATAATGAATATTCCTGTCTATTGCTCAGATATGTCATATACTCGTATTTTATCCAGTTGGTTTCAAGTATTTATCAAAACCTTGTAAATATACTTAAAGTTCTTTGAGCTTGTCTTAGATCTGATTTCTTCTCCACTTTGTGGGCACTCCTGTCCTGATTTAGGCTGTGATTTTGATCTCCATATATAGAAAATAGAGAGCAGTTATGGTGCCAAGGGATAGCACTTGGATGGCAGCTTTAGCATCCCGCATAATTTTCTCTGACTTGCCCCATTCTCTGAGGTAGGTAATTATCATTTTCTACTGGATGTCACCTCAGTGCAAATGCTGTTCCAGCTTCCCTCTAACACAAAAACTCTCTTCACCACTGACTGAGAATAATGCATACGTTAATTAATGCTGCTGTTTCCAACGATGAGCATCAATGCTTATGCTTCCTTATGCTAGATGGTATTTTTTTTCTTTAAGGGAGGTGGGACTTATTTGGATTCAGTTTGAGAAAGTCATCAGAACAGGAGGGAACATGATGAAGCAGAGCAGAGCAGATCATGGTACACAGGAAGCAGAAAGAAATGATTACAGCAAAAGGTCAGGGCAAGACACAACCCAACCGACTCACCTTCTGTATTGTATTGCCTCGCAAGAATGCCATTATATTTTGAATTCACTAACGGTCTTCTCTGTTCATTAGGTCAGGGCCCTTATGATCTAAGTAATCTACTTCAAAAACACCTTGATGGCATTTGATGTGTCAATTTGAGTTAGGCTGAATTTTCTAGCTATTCAGTCACATACTAGTCTAGGTAAGGCTATATAAAGGTATTTTGTAGATGTGATTATGGTCCCTAATCAGTTTATTGATGAGAGATTATCCTATGTAATCCGGGAAGATCTGAGTCAATCAGTTGAAAGCCTTTCAAAGAGAGTTGAGATTTTCAAAGAGAATGAAATGTTGCTTTTGGTCTGCAGATTCCATGTGTGCCTTTGAGTTCCAGCCTCCTCTTACTAACGGCCTGTCCTGCAGATGTCAAACTTGCTAGTCAGATCCCACATTAAATAAATCCTTTTAAAAAACCTCTTAATAGTTCTCTTCTTGCTTTTCTGAGAACTCTGACTGACACATAATCTATACCCAAAATCTGAATTCCATTAAGGTATACCTTTCCTTCTTCTTTCCCTTCCTCCCTTCCACCTGTTCCCTCTCTTCTTTAATAATTCAAAAATTATTAAATTGAATTTTTTCTCTTCTTCTTGTCTCACTTTAAGTATCTTCTGGTATTTAACAGTATTTTGCACATGGTAATTACAGCACACGTATTTGCTAGATTGACAGTCTATAACCACTTATCTCTCTTTATTTCAAATGCATCAGTTCTAGTTACTAGAAGTTTACAAACCAGACCAAAAGGTTTGTAGCAAAAGTGCATGAAATATAAAACTATAAGAATAGGTAGACTAGGTGAGGGTTGGATGAAGAGAGAATAAAATACATGAACCTTGCATCTGACTCAGAAATGTATGCACTTTTATAGGAAGGCACTTTAAAATTGGTCAGATTCATTATGTAGTTGATTTCTGGAGAATGTGCTTTCTGCAGATCATATGCTATGAGGCAGATAAATAACCAGGTAAAGACAATGAAGGATTCCAGATTCTGTGCTGGAGATTAGGATGTCATGATCTGAAGGTCTGAGGTAGAAGGAGATCACTTTCTAACTTAGGCCACAGAACTACACATGGAAAGCACTGTCTTCCCAAAGACAGCCTCAGATTCTGTTAAAAGACAAAATTTCAACAAACTGAGGTGAGTTTTTCTGTTGTTGTTTGTTTTTGTCAATCATCAGGCCTGAACACAGAGCCTGAGCACTGTCTCTGAGCTTTTTCACTCAAGGCTAATGCTCTATCACTTTGAGCCATAGCTCCACTTCTGGTTTTCGGCTAGTTTATTGGAGATAAGAGCTTCATGGACTTTCTTCCCCAGGTTGGCTTTGAACCACAATCCTCAGATCTCATCTTCCTGAGTAGCTAGGATTACAGGCATGAGCTACCAGAACCTGGCAATAAACAGTTTTAAAGAACTGTTTGGTCTGTGTTAGTAATTCATGAACTTTCCACCTTCCTACCTATGAGACAGAGAGGTGCTCCACTGAGATGAGCAGAGAGGATGGGTTTTATAAGTAGGAAAGGTGAAGGAAAACAGAAACAAGGTACAAAGAGCAGATTGCTATTTCAAAGGTACTGCCCTTATATGGGTTAAGAAGTCAGTGGAGACTTCCTTATGCCAGTTTTGGTTGACTGAACCCCTTTTGATTGGTTGCTGAGTCTTACTATTTTTGGAAATAAAAACTGGATTGTTTTAAGGTTCATCTTGATTATGTGACCTCTACCATGAGTGACCCAGTTCTGATTTAGTCTGTCAGATCTCCTGGGACTTAGTGAAGGGGCTCAGTCCCAAACAATGACCTTCACAATTTTTTAAAATTTAATTTTTGTCCCAAAGAAAAGGTGTGAGAGCCCTCACTTTTCTACCTGTAGTCTAGAAAGTGACAGCAAAAGAACTTAAGAGGTGTGTAGCTGGTACCTCACCTAATTTCAAATATGTGAAGAGTAGACATTTCACACTCTGCACATCATTAGCATAGTACAATGGTTTATACACATGGGCTCTGAGACTCCATTTTATACATGGTGAAGGACTGAGTAGCATGGTTTTTGGCATCTTTTTTAATATTAATTCTAAGAAGAACTCCTATGGCTTGGTGAATTATAATAAACACCTTTGTAACTACCACTTAGGTCACTCTGAACTTCCCCCAGTGTGTTCTTCCCCAGTGATCCTTTTCTCTGCCTCCAAAGAAGGGATAACTCTCTCTCTCTCTCTCTCTCTCTCAGTTGTGGGCCTGAACAACTCTGGGTCTGGGCACTGTCCCTCAGTTCTTCAGCTCAAGGCTAGTGCTCTACCACTTGAACCACAACACCACTGAGGAATCAAACCCAGGGACTGATGCGTGCAAGGCGAGCGCTCTACCACTGAGCCACCTTCCCAGCCCACAATGACTCTCTTTTGTTTCTATTTCTATTACCCAAATGGGCCTCCCTAGATGTTGTTGTTTGGTGTTGCATTATGTTTAAAAATAAATTTCATGTTTTTGATCTTTGCTCTTTTCATCTACAATGCCTCCCTATCTTTTTCTACTCCTTAATAGAACAATTGACTTATAAAGAGTCCCACTATGAATTTTGCTGATCACACACTTTAGAAATTGATAGCTCAATTCAGTCATGATCAGACAGGTTCTATCTCTTGGCAAAATTGACATTTCTAAAATGTTTCAGTTTCATATTCTTTTATTTCTTGGAAGACAGTCCTGTCATGTTTATGGGGTTATACTTAGCAATATTTTCTTTTTTTTTTTTTTGGTCGGTCGTGGGGCTTGAACTCTGGGCCTGGGTGCTGTCCCTCAGCTCTTCAGCTCAAGGCGAGCGCTCTACCACTTGAGCTACAGCGCCACTTCTGGTTTTCTGGTGGTTTATTGGAGATAGGAGTCTCACGGTCTCTCCTGCCCAGGCTGGCTTTGAACCGCGATCCTCAGATCTCAGCCTCCTGAGTAGCTAGGATTACAGGTGTGAGCCACCAGCGCCTGGCAGCAATATTTTCTATATGAGAAAGTAAAACTGAGGAATTTAACAATACATATGTAACAGTTTATTTTAAGATAACAGTAATAAAATGGTTACCTGTTAATGTAAATGACATTTTAAAGTCATAAATAGCAATATTTTACAAAATGGAAAAAATGTCTGGTGAGAAAATGGACATTATTTTACACTTTCACAAATCTGTTTAATGTCTGATCTAACTGAAGACAGTTAATATCACATCTGCTTTTATATTCAATCACTTGTGCTATTTTGTTGAAAAATATGAAGAAAACTAACTTCCTATAGCTACGTAGATGGGAATGTGAGGCCATCACAAATTCCTTAAAAGGATTCTAGGCCCTTTCATTAGAAAACCTCTGAGCAAGTCTGTAGGTGGCCTTGAGTTGTTTTTTTTTTAAATTTAGAGGAACGTGATGTCTGCTTGCCCTTCTTTCTCATAAGAGCAGCTGTTGAGCTCAGTGCCCAGATATAATAATTCACTGGAGACTGAAGAATATGCTAATTTATTGGTTGTAGTGCTTTTTACAAAATCTGCTTTCCCTCATGTTTTCAATATTCATTAGTCAGTTGATATAAGAAAGGAGAGGTGGGATAAATGGTTGATTCTTTCCCCTCATTTACCACTTTTCAAGAAAATGAATTGTTCTCTAATCTTTTAGAAGGAACCAAATGATTCTTAAAATATCAATGTGGATTAATGAAATTAAGTATATTTCACAAGTTCCAATCATTGCAATTATTATTCTTTTTGAGGTATACATTGTCCTATCATTAACTTGTTGGAACTTCTTCAGATTTCCTCCCAAGTGCTAATAGTGGAGAAGCCCTACCATATCTTTTAATTCATCAGTTTTGAAATAAAAATATTTATTGAGGGGTTTTTATAATTAGTTAGGTGTCATTATTTACTTGGAGCATTCTTCTTAGTAGCATGTAAAATAATGATATATGTACAATCAATAGCATCAGAGATTTCATCAAAGAGCTTCATATAGTTAAGATTTATTTTTTGTTTAAAGCCTAGAGGCAGGTTAGCCATCCTTCTTCATCTTGTTATATTATCTGAAACACTGGTCTCTAAGCCTACTATTGGCAGTGTTACTAAAAAATATCTGCAGGCCAGGTTCTGGTGGCTTATGTCTATAATCCTAGCTACTCAGGAGGCTGAAATCTGAGAGTCATGACTTGAAGCCAGCCCAGGCAGGAAAGTCCACAAGACTCTTCTCTCCAGTTAACCACCAAAAATCCAAAAGTGGAGCTGTGGCTCAAGTGGTATGGCATTAGCCTTGCACAAAAAAGAGCTCAGGGACGGTACCTAAGCCCTGTTGAGTTCAAGCCCCAGAATTGGTGCACACATGCTTGTGCGCATATGCATGCATGTGCACGCACACGCACACACACACATACAAAGAAAATGAAAGAAAAAATCTATAGGTAAAGTGGTGCATGCTTATAATTCCAGTTAGAAGGCAGAGGAAGGCGGGACATAGTTCAAGGTCACCTGAGCAAAAGCATGTGACTCTATCTAAAAAAACAATGTAAAAGCAAAAAGGGTCTCTGTGTCTGGTTCCAGTGGTAGAGTGCTTGCTAAGCATGTGGCTATGCACCTAGTATAAAACTACAAAAACATCCTAGGATTGTGTCAGATATTTTAAAGGACAAAGCTCAAAAATAGGCTGTGATGAATTTAATCACATCCTTGCCAGTTAAGTGTAGAGAATGCTGGGAAATGTATAAAGAATGCGGGGGAAATGTAGTCTTCCCATGATCCTAGGAAAAGATGATGCAGTGACTACAGCATTGCTGTTACTTCTATGACTCAGTTTTCTTGTTTGTAAAATGAGCAGAATAATAAGACCTACTTTTTCAGGCTATGTTAAGGAATATGTGACCTAATACATATAAAATATGCCATAGAGTATCTGACCTTTTTTGTGTCACATTTGGTAGGCCGGTGTTTAATACTTGAGAAGCTCCATAAATCCTTTCTTTGGTTATTTTTGAGATAGGGTCTCATTTTGTCCCTGAGCCTGCCTGGACCATGAACATTTATGTTTTCCCATGTTGTAGGGATGACAGGTGCATGCCACTGTCCAACCATTGGTTCAGATGGAATCTTGCTAATTGTTTTTTTCCTAGCCTAGTTTCAAACTGGGGTCATCCACTTCACAAGTAACTGGGATTACAGGCTTGAGCCATGGTGTCCAGCCTAGTATCTGACTTATGACTGCTCAATAAATGTTACCTATGGACATTTAGCATTACAATAGCAACGTCTCAAAAAAGACATGCACACAAAACACCAAATTCCTTATATATTTGAAAACTCTGAATCATAGTTACTCCTTAAAAGGCATCCCTCAGAACATACTCAGATTCATATTTAAGAAGCACAAAGGGCTTTAGCAGATACATCTGTGTCTTACACCAAACCTTTTGTGAGGCCATCTTTAAAATAAAATTCACTTGGTTTTGTAAGGCCAAATGATATTCAAGAAGAAACTTAGTTCATAGCCACGGCTTAATTTTTGCACCTTTCCCCCCACAGAATCCAGGTCCATTTTTTTTTTTTTTGGTCTTTCTAAGAGCTTTCTGGATTGTTAGATGCTTGGAGAGCTGTCTGCTTCTTGACTATTTGAGAATGCTTGTTTAAAAAGTTTCCAGAAACTGCTGTTTGTTGATAAATCAGAATAATCAGAAAGAAGAGTATTAGCAAAACTGTAAAAAGTCAGAACAAGATTTTCTGCTATGGTGCCAGCTGTCATCCTACTTACGAACACACATCGTAGATTTCAGTGCTTTCTCAGACATCTGCTCTCTTAGCCATATAAAATAGTCGTTCTGTCAGCAAAGATCCTGGCAAAAGCAGTCCATTATTTCAGAAATCACATTCCCAGGCCTGGTGCCTGAAGCTCTCCCCATAGTTGTGGATATGGAGAAGTCACATAATATTCTCTTGCAAAATTAGCTCATGACCTAGTACTTGAAGACACTTTTTCATACCCCATGGCTAGACTTCAAGCTTCTTTTTTATGTTAGCTCAATATGTAGCACTAGATCAATGATCTCTGGGCACCCTCTCCATGTGCTAGTCTGAAAAGGGTAGCCACTATCTAAATCCTTTCTCACATGGATCATGACCACAAGTTGTCTCTACTCATCTGGTGTAGATTCTTAGCTACCTCACCTAGACTTTCAGAATCCTCCAAGCTGAACTCATTCCTCATGACAATTATCTAAACCCTTAACATTTCAAGATTGAACCCAGATCTTGCAGTTTATTTCAAGCTGTTTGTCAGCTTTCACTTGAACCTAGAAACCATTGTTGTCATTTGAACTCTTTACCATCTGACGATTGAAACCAGACCCCAGGCTGGTCTTCCAAGCTTTTTAATGACAAGAGATTGAACCCAGACCTCATTCCTGACATCCAAAAACTCTTACCATTGGAGGATTAAACTCATTCCCAAATATCATCCAAGCTCAGTGCCATTTGGGGACCAAACCTTAGGTCTTAGAACTTTTTATCTACATGCCTTACACTTTCTGGATTTAACCCACGCTGCTCTTATGTTATCAAAGCATTGTATCATTTGGAGATAGACTGCACACTACAAGGCAGACAGCCAAGCTCTTTAGCAGTAAGATATTGAACCCAGACTTTACTGAGGATTGTCCCAATTTTTGTGCCAGCTGGATTTCCAGCTCTGTCTATGGCTGCCTTCCAACTCTCCTATTGATGGGGGTGGGGTGGGGCGGGGGGGAGAAACAGAGGTCCCCAAACCATTTTAAGTATTCTATCCCAAGGGATCAAACCTATCTGTGGTCATTATCCAGCCTCTTTACCAGCTGTGGATTGGACTCGGCTGTCAAGACCCAAGTAGAAAGATTGGTTGAAAGCCTATTTATCTTTTTTCAGCTGCTAAAGATCTTGAATGATGATATTAGTAGCAATGAGGAGCAATGTTGCTCAAAATGTATTTTCCCACCACCTGCATCAAAATCACCTGAGGCTGCTTATTATAAAAAGAAAAGAAAACCAACAGATTTCTGGGCCCTATCCCAGATCTTCTGGCTCAGAATTGGTAGGCCTGTGGCCATGGAATCTGCATTTTTAGCAAGACTTCGAGCTGATTTCCATGCATACTAAAATGTGAGAAGCACTGCCCTGTGCAAGATCTCCCATATCTGTTGGAGAACAATCCCAGATCCCTCAGCTGCCATCCAGCTGCTCACCAGCTGGGTCAAAAAATGCAGGTTCTTATTAATACACTCTATCAGTACATTACTTTATTAGCTTGGATGTATAAGCCAAGTTTTTCCTAACAGTTCTTCAGTTGTGCTAGTTTATAGGATGGGGGCTCATTCCTCAGGTTCAGTCAATATGGGGGGGAAGGGAGTAAGTTGAACTTAGTACAGAACACCAAATTTACCACAGGCTTTCTACTTCTCATTCAAAGAGGACCACCAATACTGTGCCCTGCTTTGGGGGCAGTCCATTGGCAGCCCTGAATACATGCTTTCCCGGGCTTTACCCTTCTGCAAATGCAAAATTGGCTTTCTGTGAAGGTGAAAACTGGTTCTCTCCCAGCTGCATTACAGGCGACAAGTTAGTCAAATTGGCATTGTGCGAGAGACCCTAAACTTCTCATCCACCCTACTTCTTCTTGATCTTACTCTACCTCTCTCTCAATATATTTTTTTAAAAAAAGAACCCCAGAACATTCACAAATGAACTATTTTATTAAAAAAATTGTAAAGGGGTGGAGAATGAAAAACAAACAACCTAGATGTTAACATCTGGAGCAGACCAAATTAAGACATAAGAACTCATTACTGGAGCAATTACTAAGACTGGGAAACTTAAACTGAAATCTGGGTTGAAATTTTTCAAACACGCCTTAATATAAAAATAACTTGGGAAGAAAATCTGTATGTACTATCGTGAGTCAAACTGAATTTTATGTCCACTATTGAAAATGCATGGCCCAGCTTTCCCATTGACTCTGAGGAGAGACTGTTCCTCTGTAGAGCCAAGCCATGTGCCTTTGCTTTTGGTGCTTTGACTTTTGCTTCTGGTTCAAGAATATTTTATACCATCGTCTTTTTCCTGAACACGATATGGTTCATAAAAGCAAAGTTGAAATGCTTCAGATGTTAGAAATAAACATGGTTAAGAGTTTTGGTAATGGCCTTGTTTATATTTATGTGAGCACTTTCCCTTATAGGATTAGATTTACTAGATGGTAAATGTGGAGGTTGGAAATTCCTCACCTTCTTTTCCAGGGAGATGTGTTCCCTGAGGCTCACTGTTCTGCCACTGAGCGGACAATGTTCAGCAGGAAGCCCTTTATATCTGAATCATAGACATGCTG
Source organism: Dipodomys spectabilis (assembly GCF_019054845.1). Lineage (NCBI taxonomy): Eukaryota > Metazoa > Chordata > Mammalia > Rodentia > Heteromyidae > Dipodomys > Dipodomys spectabilis. Next base: position 14,351,673 of record NW_024870802.1, read on the forward strand.
CTGATCTTAAACAATCTCCCCTTCCCATAAGATCCTGTTCCTTATCCTGCTTTTTCTCTTGTCCTACATCTTCCTCCCCTCTCCCTGCCTGATGGACGTTCACTTCTTGCTTTCTATCTCCCCTACCAGAAGGTAATTTCCAGTGAGCTAGAACTACATCATTTCTCTCACTTCAGTTTCTTCAAGGTCCAGCACATACAAGGGTTAGTGGCTAAACTCTCATTGCCTCATTGAATAAAGCAGTGTATGAATGAGGACAGTCTGAAAACAAGTAACCAAAAAATTCCTCTTGGTATTGGAGAAGCATATGAGGTAACTATTTCATAAGGAAAAATTATAGTGAAGAATCTCTTTGAAAATGCAATCCAGTCCTTACAGGAACAGCTGGGTCAAGCTTTTGGTTTTTGTGAGTTTTTTTTCTGTTTTTAACTGTTAATTTTTTTAAATCAGGATAAATGATATAGATAACATAAAATTAACCATCTTCATTTCTCCATTCTTCTCTTCCTGCAGTCCTGCAACCATGCTCTGACTTTATACCTTCAGTGAATTTGACTATCCTAATTTGACTCTCTTCCATGAGCAGAATCATGAAACATTTGTCCTGTGACTGGTTTATTTTTCTTAACATCTTCAAAGTTCATTTATTTAATATCTTCGAAGTTCCCTTACTTAATATCTTCACAGTTCATGTTGTAGCATGTCATCCTTATTAAAGCTAAATAGTGTATTACATGTCTAAAGCCTATTTTGCTATCCATTCTTATGGTGATCACATTCCATTTGCATCTACTCCTTAGTTATTGAATAATACTGCTAACAATTAATGCACAAATATTTGTTCAGGCCCCTATATTAACTTTTCTCAAATAAATAATAAGAAATTAATTGTATAGTAATTCTATTTTTAAAAATTTTAGGGATCACTATTGCTGTTCACTGGTTAAGTGAACAGTCTATTGATGAAAAGAAATTCTTGATTTATTATAACTCAATTTCTCCATCTTTTCCCATTCTGGTAGTGCTTGTTTGTTGTATCCAGTTCAGGAAATTGTCACCTAATCTATGTAATAAATATGTTCTCCATTGTTATCTATGGGAATCTTTGTTATTTTATCCTTTATACTTAGACCTATACAATACACAGGAAACTCAAGAGTGGGAATGAAGGAAGGGATTTTTTTTTTTTTACTATTTGCATATCCAGCTGACTAAGCATCAGTGAAATGGTCATTCTTTCCCTAATTGTCTATAGCACAGCCTCTATCATAAATATATACATATATATGCATATGTATATTCCTTTCCATTTGACTACTTTCCTCTATACCACCAATATCATATATTATTAATTACTGTAGATGTATGTCTTCATATAGAACAGAACAAATTTTCTAGCTTTGTTTTTCTTCTTCATGATTGCCTTGACAGCCCTTGCTCCTACATACCACCAGATAAATTTTAATGTTAACTAATCAGTTTCTACTTAAAGCCTGATCCTGACTTGATTTGGCATGTATTCAACCTAAAAATCAGTGGAGGAAAGTTAACATTGAGTTTTCTAGCTCATAAAGCTATACACCATTCTTTCATTTACCACCCTTGTTTCATAATTTGTCAGCAACAATTTTCAGTAATAGTTCACAGCTATTTTTGTAGATATATGTCTTTGAATTTATTTAGATGTATTCAGAGATTTATATATGCAGTATGACATTGGAAACAGTGTCATGATTTTATATAAATTCACTTTCTAATTATTTGTTGATGGGAGACAGAAATTTAATTGAATAGAGGGAAGGGGAGAGGAGAAAAAGGAGAGGGGAGGGAAAAGTTAGAGAGGAGGACAGAGGATGGAGGGAAGAGAAGAAGGGAAAGGAGAAAGAGGAGAGGAGAAAAGGATTGGAGAGGAATCTCACCTATGGCTACGCCCTAAAAAGGAATCCAGAGCCAAGCTCTTAGCCAAGATGCTCTCCTCTAGAGACCCTAGCAGGACCAGACTATTGTCTTACTCCAACTGGCTATCTTTGTAATATTGCTATATAAAGTAGTATTATATGCTCTAGGGTTTAGGAAGTGGACATATGGGTAGAAGAGGATAGACTTTATTCAGTCTACAGCACCTTGTCCAAATTTCCAACATCTGATAGAAATATACAGGTATCCATGACTTCTCTTTGATGAGCATTTGCACAGCATTTCTTCTTCCATCTTGCTGCTTTTTTCTTTTTCTGCCTTCACATGTTAAGCTTTTAGTAAGGATTTAGTATGGAATTTTAGTAATCCATGGTAAGTGCTTGTTTGTTGTTCAGCTGCTAGTTTTTTTCTTTGAATGGAATTTTCAATCCATTTCCATTCATGAGCATTGCTGACTACATCTGCTGGGTTTACATCTATGCTTTACTATTCATTTTCTAACCATTTTACTTCTTTTCTCTTCTTTCTTGAATTTTGAACTAATAACATTTCACTTTAAAACATTTTATAATTTCAGTCATTGTGTCTGAAACTATAGCATTCATTCTTAACTTATTTAAGTATGGTATAAATTTATAATTTATCAAACAATACAAGGACCAAAAGATATAGACTTCCTATATTTTGTACCATTATTATCATTTGCTTTTCTGCATTGTATATTTTGGGGATCACATTCCCAGAAGGGAGTTTGTATCTATCTATCACCATGTTTGACTATAAAATAAACCTAAAGGTTATAACTGTCTGCCGCATACATCCTGTCTTTCAGATTCAACTAATCCCATTCCAACTACCTCCAACTCAGAGCTATATGTGGGAGGGGATCTGGGAAATGTAGTTTCCAGCTTAACCAAGTGCAATGTGAACCATCACACTTCAATTGTCATTTTCCTCCAGAAATTATTTACTTATTTTCTCTAGCAGACAGAGTAGTGTCCTTACCTTATTCTAGTCTGGAACTGTGCTGACTTGATATATTTTAGCCTTGATGAGGAGAATTTTATTTCTGATTCTTATTTATTCCTAGATGGCATCCTTTCCAAATCCCAACTGAAAGGGCAGGAAAAGTACCAGGGTATCTTCTCCTAAACTAGAAATATTTATACATTAACACTGCTGCTGGAAACTGTGTTCAGTGTCCCAGCTTCTCAACTTCTACTTCCTCCTGGACTATTCAGCTTCTTGGCTCTGTGCTACATGTCAATCACCAAATGCTTTGAAAGGAAAGTCATGCAAGAATATTCAGCTAACTTCTCTAAGAGACCCTTCTTTCATAATCTACTTTTTATATTTTAAGTGTTTCTAATGCCTTCAAAGTGGTGTGTGTGTGTGTGTGTGTGTGTGTGTGTGTGTGTGTGTGTGTGTGTGTGTGTGTGTGTGTGTGTGTGTGTCTGTGCATACTGGTACTGAAGCTTGAACTCAAGACTTCACACTCTTGCTCAGCTTTTTTGCTCAAGGCTGCTACTCTACCATTGAGCCATACCTCCACTTTTGAGTTTTGACTGTTAATTGGAGATAAGAGTTTCACAGGCCTTTCCACCCAGGCTGGTTTCAAACCATGGTCTTCAGATCTTAATCTGTTGAATAGCTATGATTACAGGCACTGGCTCTCAGTTTTAAGCTAATTTTTATTTTAGTCTGATTTTACTAGCTGTTCTCTACAAAAAAAAAAAGATTGGTCTGATATAGCATGCCTGTTCATAACCAAGAATGGAAATCTGAGTTATTTTTAAAATTTATAAGCTACAGTGTAGAACACAATAACAAATTATATTGGATGATGAAAAGGGCAGAACAGAGATAACATTAAGAAACAATAAATAACAGTTATTTTTTTTGGCCGACTTCCCTATTGCTTCTGAGATTGTCTACTATAATTACAGTCTCTATTGCTGCTCACTCTCAACTATCACAATCTATGGAGCTGCCCAAATGACAAGCAAATCATAAAATGCAGCTTGGTATGTCTGTCCTTTATGTGTTCGTTCATTGGTTGTTTTCCCTGTCTCTGGTATTTTAATAAGAATGGCCTTTCCTTCTGGATTGGCAGTCTTGTGGGTCTGTTGCTGTGTGCTCACTGTGTGCTTAGTTTCTGTCTGCAGTGCAAGAAGGAGAATGTCTGTTTCCTTATGGGGTTATTCTTTGATAGATTAGCCTCATCACAAATCACAAGCTTCAGATTGGTTAAAAGTTAATCCGGTTATTTTTACTTGATGTGGACCAGAGAAAGAAACACAAGTATATTTCTGTTGATTGGATCAATGTAATCTATCTGCAACAATCCTGGCAGGACAAAGTAAGTAACCTTAGCTAAATTGCATGCTACAAAGTCAATATATACAAATCTTTTGTATATCTCAACACTGATAACAGAGGATAAAATACTTAAAAATGAATTTTGAAGCATCAAAAACATAAGAAACAGTAGTACACTTGAGAAATTGGATCAGTAAAAAAATGTACAAAAAAAATAAAGGTTCCATTAAGTTATTCAGACCCTCTACACTTCAGTTTTCCCTTTTTGGAAACAAGGAGTAGATATTACCAGAAGGTACATAGCAGGCACTAAATAAATGTTAGTATTCTTTTTCCTCTTTGAAATATAAATACTATAATCTATCTTTGAGTAAAAATATTTTACTTTAAATGTACACAAATGAGCTGTCTTAATTTTTTCAGCATACTGGTTTGTTAAAGCAAAGACATATTGAAAGGAAAAAAACACTTAAAAATATAACAAACATAACTATTCATTAATTCATTCAAAACTACAAAGTGTGGAAAACTCCTAAACTCATACTAGAAAATGCTGCCTTGTAAATATGATAGCAACAAATGAGATTATTTCTAATATAGCAATTTTGAATTCATGTAATTAAGTTCTTTCTTTTCTCTCTCTCTCTCCCTCTCCTTCTCTCTCCCTCTCTCTCTCTCTCTCTCTCTCTTTCTCTCTCTCTCTCTCTTTCTTTCTTCCATGTGGATACTGGGACTTGAACTCAGGGGCTGGGTGCATTCTCTTAGCTTTTTGCTCAATGCTAGTGCTCTACCACTTGAGCCACAGCTCCAACTCCAACCTTCTGGTGGTTATCTGGAGATCAAAGTGTCACAGACTTTCCTGTGAAGGCTGACTTCAAAACACAATCCTCAGAACTCAATTTCCTTGAGTAGCCAGGATTATAGGCAATATTTTCTTTTTAATAAGACTAATAAAAATTGTCCTAATTACTTTAGGGCATTTGTTATTCTTTGGGAGAAATGATAATTTTATGTCATTAATTTTGTCAGATAGAACATTAGGTCAGTACAAAAATATATGTGACAGTAGCATTTTGTTTCAAAGAACCTGTTTTTAATTGGTAATTGATTTCAGGAAAGCTGATTAGAAAAATGAGACAAGAGAGCTGCTTTAGTAGAGCTCACAGTAGGTCAACACATTCATGAATCATCTGGCTTCCTCCACAGTAATGATTATGTGACAACTGTAACTGTGCAAGGAGAAAACAGAACTAAAGCAATCATGTATTGAATCCTTATCAGGAGTGTGTGAATCCTTATTAGGTGTATGTGTTTTGTGTGTGTGTGTGTGTATGTGTGTGTGTGTGTGCATGAGCTTCCATTAATTACCCTTCAGTGGTTCAGCAAAGCATTTTCTAGTTGATAAAACAGGATTGGAGAAGCAAAGCAAATTAGCCTAAGCTGCAGCTAGTTAGCTATGGGGCTAAGATCCAGGCCCAAACTGATTGAATCCAGAATCTGTGTCCTTAAACATTATATTTTATTCTTGTATACCATCCATTTACTCTATCTGGTTCTGGCTAACCTTGAAGGTCTAGAAAGAAGGCTGTGTTTTTTAGAGATTCTAAAATCAACACTCCTCAATTGTATTATGTTTTGGACCTTACGAATTGGAACTTCTTGTTAAATTGAGCATGCTCAAGCTATTGACTAATATACTACTTGAAATGGAGACCTCCAGTGTCTACTAGGGGATTAAGATAGCAAAAATATTAGATTTTCTGGGCTTTTCCCTCCCTTGCATGAAGAAAACATTTGAACTTCTGGTGAAATCTTTGGTCTGGGTTTGAAGATAAGTAGAAGATCAAGTCTTGTCATGAGTGATATTTATTATTAATTATTTACTTTTAGGGGACAATGAGAGTTTGGAAAGCAATTTTCCTAAAAGGAAAAAAAAAAGTAAAACCATCGCAGATAATAGAAATACCCCCACTCAGTGTTGTGGCTCATGCCTGTAATCTTGGCTACTCAAAGGCTGAGATCTAAGAATTGCTCCACATCCAGCTTGTGCAGAAAAGTCTGTGAGACACTTATAGACACTTAGCCAGCAAAAAGCCAGAAATTAAGCTGTGGCTAAAGTGGTAGAATGCCAGCCTTGAGTGGGGAAAAAGCCAAGTGAGAAGGCAGAGTTCAATCTCCAGAGTGCATATCTATCTATCTATCCATCCTTTATCTATCTATCTATCTATCTATCTATCTATCTATCTATCTATCTATCTATCTATCTATCTATCTATCTATCCATCCATCCTTGAGGTAAGGGGAGATCATTGGGAGTTTGGAAAAAGCACATTTTTTTCCCTGTTTTCTTTTTCGTAGTGGCATATTTGCTTAAGATCCCATAGGAGCTCTGTGCTCTGATGCTCTGATCTCTGATTTCCAAACTTCTCTGGAAATAGAAATTTCCTGCAGTGGTACAGATGTTTGAGTTCCCCAATTTGCTGAATTAGAATTCTCAAGGCAGAAGCTAATTAATCTATACATAAATAACAAGCATTAAAGGAAAGAGAATAATTTTACATGACTCTCACCAGAGGAATTGAAGAAAATTGCTTTAAACCTGTGCTGGGTTATAAGTTCCATAAGTTAACTGCTAGTCAAGTAAGTACCATATATAAACACATTTTGGATATGTTGGACTAAGCCAAATGTAGAATTACAATTTTTCCTTTTTTTTCTTTGTAAAAATAGATTCCCCTGTGTGTTCTTGGCCAACCTTGAACTTGCTATAGATCCTAGGCTAGTCTCAGATTGTTGAGACTCCTACCTCAGCCACCAGAGCGCTAGGATTACAGGAATGAACCACCATGTCTGGCAAGCTTAATTAACATACATAGTCCCTGAAAACATTACCACCCAACTTTGTTTCATTGACATGTATACAACACTCTATGCAACAACAGCAAAACACCTCATCTTTTCCATTGTGTGGTGAGCCATCCCCAAGACCAATCATGCTTCCAAAACCTTAATGCATTTAAAAGGACTGAAAACAAATTAAAGTATTCCTGTGGCTATAATAGAATTAATTTTTTAAAAGCTGTACTAGGAAGATATTTGGAAAATCCCCCAACTACCTATACATTAAAACTACCTATATGCAAAAAAATATATTAAGTGAAGTAAGCCAGACCCAAAGAAACATAGGTCCCATGGCAATAACTAGTGTACGTCTAGGATAATCTTACCAGACAAACAGAAAAAGTCAAAGCTATGTACATATGACCATATAAGATGATGCAAAGCAAAATGAACCCCAAAATATGGACACAAGAGGTTTTTCTTTGTTGCTGTTGTTTTCAATGTACTATGTGAGTTTTTTGTTTCTTTTGTATGTTCTTCCTCCTATGGTATAACCCCTGTTGTTACTGTATTTGATTCTGGTACCCTGCTTTTTGTATATACATTTTTCTAATTTGGGGAGGGGAAGGGAAATAACAAAATGCTGAAACAAGGATACAGGTTGACCCATTGTAACAATGAGATGTACAAGATACTATGTTGCAAACAAACTTTACAACTTGGGGGGGGGGAGGATTTGGGGAGGTGGGAAAGGAAGGGATAGTAGGGGAAAAACAAAGGAGGGGTAACAATGCTAGATAGGAAATGTACTCGTTACCTTACTCATGTTCTGTACAGTATCTTTACAATAAAAAAAATTTAAAAAACTACCCATATACAAAAAACCCACAAGCCAGAATGGAAAGTCAGAATGGAAAATTTTCAATGTCTTAAAGTGAAGAAATACAAAATACACTAGTCTAAAAATCACAGGAAAGTCCTATGGCAGTCATCAGGAGGAAATTAGGATTAAATGTTTATGTAAGCACCAAATAGCTAAGTGGCAATCTTAAGAAACCATAAGAAGAGACTTTTAAAAGCCAAAACAAACACAAAGAAAGAAATAGTAAAGGTAAGGACAAATATCATAGCCAGGCATTAGTGGTTCAAGCTTGTAATCCTAGCTACTCAGGAGATCTAAAGATTGAAGTTCGAAGCCAGTCTGGGCAGACAAACCCAAGGGACTCTGATCTCCAATTAATCAACAAAAAGACAGAAGCAGAACACCAGCATTGAGCAGAGAAAGAGCCAAGTGGGAGCATGAAGTCCTGAGTTCAAGCCCAAGGATTGGCATAAGCAACAACAATCAGAGAAACTGAGAACAAAATTAAGTCAGGGTTGCTTCTTTGAAAATTAATAAAATTGAAATAAAATTATATGTCCCCCCAAATGCTGAATTAGAGCAAATGAATACATTTCTTCAAAGACATAAACTACCAAAATCACGGAAGAAACAGATAACCCAAATAGTATTGGATAATAAACTGGATTAGTAAACAGAAATAACAGACTGAATTAATAATTAAAAATCAACAAAGATCACCCCAGATCATATTGCTTCATTGCTAACATCTATTAACAAATAAGGTGAAACAACAAAGATTCTACACCAGCTTTTCAAAAATTAGGAAAACTTTTCTTTCTATCCTAATTACGAATGAGAAGGCTGGAAATTTAAACTTAGGCTGAAATTTTTCCTTGACAAAATGCATTTGAGCTGAAACGGAGTTAGGATGGGAAGGGGTTCTAGGCAGAAGGAATCACTGCTGGACCGGTACTGAGCCAGTGAGAAGGTGAATGTAGTTGGAACATGGAAATGAAGAGCTCACAATTCTAGCCTCACTTTCGGAGGCTAGAATTTCTGATGCCAAAGCTAGGAAAAAACTAAAGAGCAATACCCTCCTTGAACATAGAGTCTGGAATCATTGATGAAATAGTAAATGGAATCTAAGAATAGCCGTCAGCCAGTGGCTCAGGCCTATAATCCTACCTATTTGGGAGACTGAAATCTGAGGATTGCAATTCAAAGCCAGCCTAGGCAGGAAAGTACATGAGATTCTTATTTCTAGTTAAGCACGAAAAAGCTAGAAATGGAGCTATGGTTCAAGTGGTACATATAAAGTACATCCAAAGAATTTACTATCCAACAAACAATCACAGTTAGCTATTACAAAATCTTTCATTGCTTCCTCTAGCCAGTGAATACCTATGACCCCAACATCACATCTCCAGTAATGTGGACAGAGAGTTGTATCTTCTTGGGAATTGTTTTCCTTCCTTCCTTCCTTCCACAAATTATCGAGCACCTTCTCTGTACATAGCATTGTGGTGAACCAGAGGAACAATGAATAAAGAAATACACCATAACCCCTAACTTCATGGAATTTCCACCGAAGCAAAATAGACATACAGAATGCTTTAATTATAACTGGTTGGAGGAGGGGGAATATTTTCAGAGAAGTGGAGAATGTTGTGAATGAGAAGGCTGGAAATTTTAACTTAGGCTGAAAGTTTTCCTTGACAAAATACATTGGAACTGAGCTATAATATAGAATGAAGTTGGCCTCAAAAAACTAAACATAGACCTTCCCTACCACTCAGCCATACACCACTCCTGGGCATCTACCCTGAACATCATGAGCCAGTATATGATAAAGACACCTGCACATCCACATTCATAGCCTCAGTATTCACAATAACCATGATGTGGAAACAGCTCAGGTGTCCTACAATAGATGAGTGGACTCCCAGAATGTGGTACCTATACACAAAGGATTTTACACATCCATTAAAAGGAATACAATAAAGTCATCTGCAGGGAAATGGATGGAACTAGAACAAATTACATTAGGTGAGGTAAGTCAAACTCAGAGAGACAAACGGCACATGTTCTCTCTGATATGTGGAAATTAGATATGATAAATTATATAGGATTCTAAATACTCATACACAGTGAGAGCATAAGAGATACTTTTAAGAGAGAAACACAAAAAAGCAATTTCTACATGCCTTTTCATATTTATATAAAATGCTATATATATGTATATAAACAATCTCTCTAACATATGGAAAAAGATCTCTTCTTTAAAAATATTATTTTTTGATTATTCTGTCTTCTTTATGAATGTTGTATTCAAGTGTATATCTCCTGGAGGGTTGGGGAGAGAGTACAGAATTCAAAGGAAAAGGAGTAAAAAAAAGTGTAGCCTGGAGCTCACTGGACATTGATGACACTATATAGCTGAATTATATATCTTGTAGGCAGAGATGGGAGAGAGGGACTGGGAGAGAATGGGGGAACAGAAGACACTGTTCAAAAGGAAATGTCCTCATTACTGATTCATGTAATTGTAACCCCTCTGTACATTACCTTTATACAAACAATAAAGTAAATTCGTTTAAAAAATAGAGTTGGGACAGGAAGGGGTCCAGACAGAGGGAACTACTGTTTGACTGGTCCTGAGCCAGTGAGAATAGTTGGAATATAGAAAGTGAACGAATCATAATGCACTTAGAAGAGAAGTGTGGTAGTTTCTGACTGTTGTGACAAAATATTTGACACAAACGAGGTAAGGAAGGAAAGACTTACGCTGGCTCACGGATTCAGTCCATTGTTGACTGGTTCCATTGCTGTGGGCCTGATGTCAGCTGAACACCAGGGCAGGCGGCATGTGGTGAACAGGAAGTAGAGATTGCCTTGTTAACAGTCATTCTTCTTTGCCCCTTCTATTCCATTCAGGTCCCAAGCCTATAAGATGATACTATTCATGTATATGGTGGGTCCTGTCCCCCACTTAATCTTCTCTTTACAGATAGATCTAGAGGTGCGCTTTACTCATCTCCTCCGTACTTATCAATCAAATTAAGTGACAATCCAGAGGAACAATCACAGCAATAGTTGTGTTGTATAGTAGACTTTTATCTTACAGAGCAATGGGAAGCCATTGAAGGGCTTATGGCAGGACTTGGGTGAAAGGATGATGGACGATAAACCCATCCATTCCTGACTTTCTTCTTAGAGTGTCTGAAGAGATCTCAATAGACAGTCATCTGGATCTCTGAAACTTCAGTAACCTGCTACTGTATTATGATTTCCTTTTTTGTTCCAAACCAACCTATGTTGAGACATGATTTGGTATTAGTAATTGTATATTCTTAACAAAGGTTTCTTGAGCCATGTTAGTTCCAGAACCCAGAAAAACTGGATCCATCCCTGGTTGTATCCCTCTTTAAAAGTCTTACAGGGGAGTCACATAAGTAAACCATCTCAGAATGGCAGGACAATTTCTGTGATAGAGGATTCCTTCTGATCCACACACGGGTATGAAGGTAATAGAAGGCAGGGAAACTTGAACTTAAAGAATATACAGTCCACATCAAGGAGAACTGTTGATTCTCTTTTAAGGGAGGAGTAGGAACATCTTTAAGCCAAACAGAAAAGTTAGTAGTTACTTGTCATGGAAACACAAATCAACTACAATCCTGATTTTACAGAAAATTATGATTTGGAACTAAAGGGCAAAAAAAATCTTTTGTGGTTTTCCCCCATCTGTTCTGCCTATAACAGGAAAGATGAAAGAAGTAAGCCAATCCTTGTCAGGGAGTCACAGAAGGCAAGCCCAGATAAGGTTGATAGGAAAAGCACTTAATTAAAGTCAGTGCCTTGAGAGACAACGTCAGATAATGGATTTCACTTTCAATATATCATATGCTTTGAAGTATAGACAAATATCTTCAATATTCCTTAGTATTTAATGCTCCTGCGAATACATTCCTGTAGGTCAATCTAGTACTAAATATTTTAGGTACCATTATTTGCTCTCTTAAAAATATTTTCAGATAATTTTAATATGTAGAGTGAGACATAGCTATTTTCTCTTACTGCTCAGAATCACTGGACTGAACGTGAGTCAAGTGAGTCTCTAGCTATACTTCTCTTTTTTTTAAAAAAGACTTGTATCCCCACAAATATATACACACAGAAATAGCTTCAAAAACCTCACATGAAGCTAGGTACCACTTACTGCTTCTCTTGCTCTTTTACCTGACATATGGCCTTATAGACTTGGATAGTCTTATTTCTATGAGTACAATCATAACCACTAGAAACAATCTTAATTGTTAAGATTAGTTGTTAATTGTTAAGTCTTAACAATTAAGATTGTTTCTAGTGGTTATGATATAACAATAACAGTGTAATTTGAAAATAAAAATCATTATGGAAAACAATATTTAAATAGTTGCCCAAAAAAGCTAAAGAATTTAGATGATGACTCCCTCACTCTGTTCAGTTACCATCTCATGGCAATTTCATTTTGTTTTACTCCCTTTTACCTACTTATGAATTGACATGGAGGTTATAGCTAATATTTTTCTAAACAAATGCAACAACGGTGCACATATTTATAAATGTATTTTTATGCACCTATCTAAACCTTGATCGATGACCCTAAGCCCCAGATTAGTGAATGTGGGTTGGGGTATTCTCTGAAGAATCTCGGGAAGGGCAGATGTCTGGTCTATACTAGATTGCCAGAGAAAAACTGAAGTAAGAAAGCTAAAATCTGGAATTTCACTGTTTTGTACAGCTGGGGGCTTGGGTTTAATGGAAACCAGTCATGGGAGATAAGTGTTCTCAGTTGAGATAAGCTCTAGCTAGCGTGTTAAGCTAGTAAACCAGGACTTCAGAGCTATGTAGTGAGAACACTAATTGGAGACGATCAAGACTAAAACTTTATGGTACCTTTGAAGGGTGCTCTAAATGTAGAGAATATATGTTTTTATACAGAGATTGTAAAAATTAGGAAAATGTGAATGCTATTTGAGAGTCCAGATTGTGCTCAGATTTGTTGGTGTGATTTCTCTGAAGATTATCAGATGTTTGCATTATTCAGATGTAGTTATAAAATAACATGCTTTACCAATAAAGAAAACTTTGGTGTTTCTATTTTTCCTGGCTCAGAAAAAGGATCTATGTCTTTTAAAATGCTGCTAAGTGTGAGTTGAAGGCTTCTGAAGCATGACTCTCTCACTTAATTCCAAAACAAAGCTCAGAATTTAAATGTTTTGATTAAACATTATATACTACAACATGTCATTGATTGATTATGTGAACTGTTTTCATTAATTGGTTTATAAATTGCGTTGCCCCAATTAGGAGAGCCAGCAAAAGAGCAGAGAAAACACAGAGGCATCATTAAGGAAGAGGCATTGTTCTTGGAGTAGAGTTGGATGTAAAAGGGGATTTCAAAATGGGATGAGCCTAATGCTAGTGCTCATGCCTGTAATCCTAGTTACTCAGGAAGTTAAGGTCTGATTATTGTGGTTTGAATCCAGTGCAGGCAAGAAAGTTCTCCAATTAGCCATCAAAAAAGCTAGAAGTAGATGTGGGGTTCCAGTGGTAGAGTGCCAGTGAAATAACAAAGAGACAGTTGCCCAGGTTATGAGTTTAAGCCTCAGGACCACCATTAAAAAAAAAAAAAAAGACTGGAACTATAGTTTCAGATGAATGACAAAGAAGATGACTGCACCCACCAATAGAAGCTGAGGATTTCTGGGAGATGCGCTTAGTTTTGAATATTCTCCTTTTGAGAGTCAGGAGATTCTTGGAGTGGGAGAATCGTTGGTTGGAAATGTTGGGTTTAGAACACTCATACAGGTGTCGGTTAAGGCGATTTGCATCGTCTGCCCATGGGAGCTGGTAAAAGAACTCAAAGCAGAGATGTTCATCTTAGAAGGTCTCCTTGTTTAGTGTATGGGAAGATACAGTGCGCCAGCAAAGAACCCATTGGATGAGAAAGCCTAGTTAGAGCGGGTTCTGGAACTAGAAGAGGAGGGTCCCTATTTTCTTGTGTCCATCATAAGGATTCCATCATTATTGTTCCAAGAAAGTAAAAAGTGGTTTGGATAGGCCTACTTCTTTGTTTTTGTTTTGTTTTGTTTTTAAACTACTTGGGGTGGAACTCAGGGCCTCATGCTTTCAAGGCTGGCTCTCCACCACTTGAGTCCTATATCTTTAGGCCTATATTGGTCTTAGTTATCTTTTCAGATAAAGTCTTGTATTTTCACCCAGGTCAGTCTAGGACTACAAACCTCCTACATATGTCTCCGTCATAGCTGGGATTATAGGTGCATGCCATGCTTAGCTTGTTTGTTGAGGTGAGGGGCTCACTTTTTACCTGAAATATTTAGGAGTTGATGAAGAGAGCAAAAGATGCTGCCAAAAAGTGTTTACAGTTCTTCGATTCCCCCTTGGATAACTTACTCATGACCCAGCGGCCTCATCCTGCCCCCAGGATTTCTCAGAACTCATAGAATTCAACAGCTTTGGCCTTCTTTTTTGTTTCTCAACCATTCTAAACTTGTTCTGCCTCAAGGCCTTGTGTACTTGTTATTTTCTCTGCCTACAATGTTCTCCTCCCAGATCTGCACTTGGCTGGCTTCTTCTCATCATTGGGCCTTCGCTCAAATGTGACACTTCAACACCTCACCTCGGGCAGTCATCTCCCACTACTCAAACTAAAGTAGCTCTCAATTACATTAACCTGTTTTCTTGTCTCCATGGGATTTATCATCAGAATTTATCTTGTTTAATTTATTGCCTGTCACCTCCTTCCCTCTCCACTTTCCAATTCCTACCTACTGAAAATACAGGTTCAGGCTGGGGTTGTAGCTCTGTGGTGGGGTGCTTGCTGAGAAAAGTCCGTAAAAATAGGACCTTGAATGTCTTGAAAACTGCATAGCACCTGACATGTTGTGGTTACTTGGTTCTATTTGCAGAATGCCCAAGAATGTATTTATATGTACAAAGGCTAGAGATGAATAGCAGTAAAAAAAATAATAAAGCAGCAGAAGATAACTTAAGGAAATGTGGATAACTTAAGGAAATGATTTCATTCTATTAGCTGGTTTTGTGTGTGTGTGTGTGTGTGTGTGTGTGTGTGTGTTTGCATGTGTTTGCTGGTACTAGGGCTTGAATCAGGGCCTTGTACTTTTGCATACCTTTTCAGTCAAAGCTGGGGCGCTACCATTTAAGCCATACTTCCCCTTTCAGCATGTTACTGGTTAATTGGAGATAAAGGTTTTGAAGATTTGTCTGCTTAGGCTGAGTTTCCTATTGCATTCCTTCAATTTCAGCCTCCTACATGGCTAAGGGTGAGTTAAAGGGGTGAAACACTGGCACCCTGCTTAGCCAGTTGATTTTTCAACTAGAAGTTGCCAGTGGGCTAAAAGAATCTATGCCTACAGCACTGTTTCTTGTGATGGTATTACAATACCATAGGTACATTCTACTACCTAGACCACAGGATGGAAGGAGTAAGCCATATGAGGATCAGAGAGAATAGAATTCCAAATTCAACAAATATGAACATCTGAAATCCAAATGATTCTGGACTGTTCTTACAGAAGATATGTTCCTGAGAGGGAGGAGACTCCAGGCTGGTGGAAATAGGGTACTCACATATTTGAGAACAACCCATTGGCCTGAGGGCTCATGCTAATGAAAAATTTCACATTCCAACTTATTTTTTTGTCTGTGAAGTAGGCATGTCATTATTACTTTGCCACATTTTGAGACGTGCTGGAGAAGAGCTAAGGCAAGCATTTGTTTAATAAAGACACTAAGTAACAACATCCCTCATTTCATCTTCTTCCGACCTTTTCAAAGCTCTCCTTCAAAGCCATTCTCTTTGAGGTTGTATTTACCCCATATTAAATGTCTCTCTGAGTAAATTCTTTGGGTAAGGGCCAGTCTTCATGGTGTTCTTGCTAGTGCAAGACTTTAGAGCTATCTATAAATGACAGGTTTCCTTTGTACAATTGGTTGGAGCACTAACCACCATTCTGACCCCTGGGTGGTAGGAGCCATTTCTCATTCTTCCTCTCCTTCTTCTTTTTCATTTCATTTCTTTCTTTCTTGTCTTTTCTTGTAGGAATTTGTATGGGGCTGGGCTTCATTAGACTCTTTTAAATGCATAAAAATGCCAACCACACTTTTCAGACATGATGTTTTCAGGCACTTGTAAGTTCAAAAATACCCTTTATTCTTTCCAACTCAGTAAGAAGGCTGTTCCCCATGGAGGCTTAGCCACAAGACAAGTTTGAAGTTTTCTTTTGTTTGGTTTCTGGGGAGAGATTGGTGAAGTAGCAACTGAAGCCCTCTACCCTCTACCTAGTTTTCTATATTTGGGGTGAGGGAGTGATGGGAGTAACAAAGCTAGCCTTGCCTTCATTTCACTCTTCCTTATGTTGGGAAGGATCCGCAGATCATATTTACACAAATCCATCTGCTGACACTAGTTTTACCTTGATGAGACAAAGAGAGAAAAGCAGCTAATGACCACATTCATTATTGGTTGAAAATAAAACTATTTTTTTTTCATTGCGTGGGTGAGACTATTCTAAAAGAAATTCTACCTTCTTGAAAGCATAGGCACAGAAGTGTACCTGTTTTAACCTTTAGCTGTTATATATTTGAGGAAGCACAGAAAATATTCAAAAGCACCATCGTCATTTTATGTATGCTAGACACATAAACTTGAGTGGAAAAACAAAGTTCCACTCAGTTATCTTTGTGAAAAAGTTGAACTAGAAACCAACTAACAAGATGAATAATTCAGTAGAAGGAATATGGAATCAGACAGTGGAGAACTGGTCTATGTTGTGTCTGTCTCGCTGTGCAGTGTTAGGCAAATCTAATCTCTCTAGACCTTGAGTCAAGCATTCATTTAATGGACAATGTCATCCGAAAAATAAGTATGAAATTATTCTCACAATATATAAGTTCTACAATACAGAGAGACTAAAGGCTCATTTAGTAGAAGTACCTCTGCAAGCAAACTCTTTGTTTTGTAGAGGTAATTTTTCTGTGAAGCAATTGCTATTTCACAGGTATTTGGCCAAAAATTGGAAACACGAATAAAGTAAACAACGTTTTATGGAAATAAGGAAAAAGTTTATGTCTTTTCCCTCCTTTCTTTCATAGCAAAAGCAGACACATACAATAGTGGATACCTATACTAGATAGGGAGAGACAAATTTTAGTAGATACATATAACCTGTACCTGCTGCTTGAGATTCTCACTAGAATTCTCAATTCTGGAAACAACACGCAGTCAGGCTTTCCTCTTCTATCTTCCTCCCAAGTCTTCTTGAAGTTCATTAGTCATGATCAAATCAACAGCCTTTGTTAAGACTTTCTATTGAATATCCTGCAGAACTGATTGAATATCCATCAGTTCCCTCTTCCAGGTTCCAATGCCTGGGCTCACCCAAAGTCCATTTCAGCAATTATTTCTGTCTTCAAGTCATAAAGGTAATGCTACTAAACATTGTACATTGCTGGATACAAGTTATGAAACATAAGATAGTCTTTTTTTGTGTGACAATTAAAAAAAAAACCTTACAGAATGTTTATTGACAGAAAGTCAGACAAAAAGATACTATGAGTGCCATCTTGTGGCAAGGCATGACCTACCGCGTCTGATTGGCATGTCTCAATTGCAAACATTCAAATGTTAGCTGTCCCCTACCTGTTCCTGTGTCAGTCAGGTCTGAAGGCCACTCTTTCACCAGCAATTTTTAACTTCACTCTCTGACTCACTGCAATTATTCTATTTATTTCTTTTTGTACCTACCTTCTTCATTTTGCTAGCTTTGGTAAAATATTACTTTGCTATTTGAAAATCTCCTACCTTAAATGTCATTGTTTTCTCCTAGTATATAGCCAGATCTTTCTCTATTTTTTTCTTATGTGTTAACACTTGCATTTTCTTCTTTTATAACCATGGTAGCTCCACCCTGACCCAGCCCTTAGTAGAGTTGCTACATCAATAAAGGATGGTCCATTAAATTTGAACTTTAACTAACAATCTTGTAAAGATGTCATTATGACACAGCTATCACATGGGATGTTCTTGCATTGAGAAGTTATTTGTTATCTGAAATTCACATTCAACTGAGCATTTTTATATTTCTAAATTTAACAGCCCCATCATCTTTTTCCATTTGTGGTAGATACGGAAACGTGCTGATTTCTCTCCTAGATGTGCTTGCTGCCCATTTATGGGAACGGAGGCTGGAGGACATCCTCTGCCCGGCAGCTCCTTCGAGAGCCGTAGAATGCTACTTCATACAATGGCAGCCCTCTCTGGGCAGCCATGTCAGTGACTGAATAAAAAAAAAGCTACACTGCCCCAACCAACGGTCTGACTCAAGATGACTCTGACAGGCAGTATTTGCCTAAGGGCTCCCCACCAGGTCAGTGAGAGCATTTACAGCCTGCCTTGGTTTCCCTTCTTCCTCTGTTCAGCCTGTTTCCTTATATTACTCTCAAAGGGTATTGAGTCTTAATAAATGTCTAGATTCTTACTTAGCTTTTGCTCCTGAAGAACTCAACCAGTAACACTCCTCCTTTTAAGGGGCCATTCTTGTGACTTTACCCTTGGGCTATGTTGATGAACCCCAAGTATGTGTCCAGGGACTCTCATAGCCTCCCATTGACCTCTCTATTCAATGTCTGATTGTATTTCTGACAGCGTAGACAGAACTGAATCTATTCTCTTTTAATTTGCTCATCCAATAAATATTTAGTAAGCATCTACCAGGTTCCAAGCATTGTATTACTGGAGTTATAACAAGGAACAACAAACACAAATTCTTCAAGGAGTTTACACTCCACTGGAGAAGCAGATAATAAATGGGATGGATAAAGTGCATTGCAAGGTATAGAGTGATAAATGCAAAAGAGAAAAGAAAACCAAAAGGGTAGAATATGAAGTGTATGTGAGTGCATGTTTTGGGTGGCTGTGGACAATTTCAATTTATTCAGCTATTTGGCCAAAGAAAAAGTATTCATCAGAATAAATTGGGCAATGCAGCAGCATTAACTCTAGATATTATCAGATTAACAAAATAAGTTAACTTTGTGTTGCTAGGAAGTCTGATTTAAGTGATTGGTCACTTCATTGAGCAATTGAGGAATCCAGACTTCTTGTGATGGTGATAATTGTCACATATACCCAAAATGATGGAGCCAATCAGTATCCAACAAGTGCCGTGGCAGGCAAGGGACACATCACTCAGACACACATTCCTATTTGCCAAAGCAACATCACATGCTCCCACTTAAACTGCATGCAAAGCCAGACAATGTCCCCCACTCTGGCTAGAAAGAAGAAACATGCCATTTGGCATGCTGCATCAGAACACATCACTGAAATGATGGCCTTTGAGTAAAGACCTGAAGGGATTTCCCCATTTTTTTTTTTTAAAAAAAGACATCTAAATTACCATATTGAAATCCTATACAAAAGGCCTTGTCTATGTCTTGAAATGTTTCCTGTATGTTTCTCACAGTCTACTTTGAGTTGATTTTTCTCCTGCAGAGTAAAAAACAGAGTTCTAGTTAGTCTTCCGCATATGAATATCCCAATTTTTTAGCGCCACTTGTGGCAAGGCATGACCTACCATGAGGGCATGACCTACCATGACCTAACCACTTGTTAAAGGTATAATCTTTTCCCAGTGTAAGTTTAGGGAAACTTTGTCAGGAATCAAATGGTTTTAGTTGGTCTTTATGTCTTCTAATTCTGTGCCAGTACTAGGATGATTTTATTACTATAAATTTGTGGTATACTTTGAAGTAAGCAATACTCTTTTTGCTCAGAATTGCTTTGGCTATTGAAAGTCTTTTGTGTTTCCATTGAATTTTAGGACGAATTCCCCCCACCCCCCCCACCCACCATTTCTGTGAAAAAGGACATTGTCACATTAAAGAGAACTACACTGGACCTGTAGCTTCCTTTCAGAAGTGTGACTATTTTCGCTATGTTAATTTTGCCAATCCATGAGTAGACGAGGTCTTTCTATCTTCTAATGTCTTCAATTTTGTTTTCTTAATGTTTGAATTGTAGGCTTATTTCACTTTCTTTGCTAGGGTTATTCCCTCTCTCCTCTTTTTGTTTTAGGTTTTAGATATTGAATGAGATTGTTTTCCTGATTTTTTTTCTTAGCCTGTTCATTGCTAATATATAGAAACACTACTAATTTTCACATGTTGATTTTATATCCTGTTTTTTAACTGAAAGAGTTTATCAGATATTTTTTTTGGGGGGTCTGGTCGTGGGGCCTGAACTCTGGGCTTGAGCGCTGTCCCTCAGCTCTTCAGCTCAAGGCTAGTGCTCTACCACTTGAGCCACAGTGCCAC
This sequence comes from Dipodomys spectabilis, assembly GCF_019054845.1. Lineage (NCBI taxonomy): Eukaryota > Metazoa > Chordata > Mammalia > Rodentia > Heteromyidae > Dipodomys > Dipodomys spectabilis. The sequence continues at coordinate 14,371,996 of NW_024870802.1, forward strand.
TTCCAGCTTTTTTCTTTTTTTTGCTTATGTGGTGCTGAGGAATCGAACCCAGGGCCTCAGGCATGCAAGGCAAGCGCTCTACCACCGAGCCAACTTCCCAGCCCCTTATCAGATATTTTTAATAGTTTTAGGGTCTTTTAATCATAGCTAGACAGACAGACAGACAGACAGACAGACAGACAGACAGACAGACAGACAGATAGATAGATAGATAGATAGATAGATAGATAGATAGATAGATAATCAGACATTGAGTCGAGAGGTCAATGGGCAGCTATGAGTACAGGTATGAGAAGTCTCTAGACACGTACTCAGGCTCATCAACACAGCTCAAGGTAAAGCCATAAGAATGACTCCTTAAAAGTATGAGTGCTGCTGGTTGAGTTCTTCAGGAGCAAAAGCTAAGTAAGAGTCTATACATTTATTAAGACTCAATACCCTTTGAGAGTAATATAAGGAAACAGATTGAACAAGTTGGCTTCAGTGTTTTCAGACTATCCATCACATGACATAGGAGGTCTGGGTTCAGAGTTCTCAAACCTTTCTAGCAGCCAACATAGGAGTCAAGAACTGGGACCTGGAGGCTGAACATTGTGCCAGCCATAGACTCTTAGTGCTTTGTTTCCTCCATGACCTTTAGGTGAGAAGACTGGCCCCTTGACAAGGAGGACAGGCCTCCAACTATGAGGCCCTTTGCTGCCAGAGCTCCGGGCTGCTTGAATTTCACTTCAGAACCACACCAGACTCTCTCCTTTTTACAACCACCTCTGTGCCCAGACACTGTGGCAGAGTATCACAGGACTCCCAGAGCCATGATTAGTCCATGTTTTCAAGCCTCCAGAGTAGCTCAATCTCAAACAATAGACCCTCTCTCGAGATGTTGTTTTGCTGAAGCTCCCAGAGATGAAGGGTGCAAGCAAATGTCTGTTACTATCAAGGCTCTTCTTCTACAACAAAGCGGTCACTGTCTCAGGAAATCCCTACATTGAGTTTAAGGCTTCTGGGAGATGTGGGCTTATCTTGTAACTAGAATTGCCAATCTGTCACCAGCACTATCCTTTGCTTTGTGACTGTGTGTTCTGCTTCCTTTCATCCTGGGGAGCTGGTGATGGGGCTTGAAACTATTTGCTGTGTTCCTCTATACCCTTTATTTCTCTACGATTTTCTCTTGTCCTGCCAGTTCTTTTATGATTCCCAATATTCTTACTCACTCTTGTGTTACCTGATTCTTCTCATTCAGAGTGAAGATAGTAGACGCTTTTAGCTTCCCATCTTGCCCTCTCAATTGTTTGCATTTTATCATATTTTCATCTATCTATCTACCTATCTATCTATCTATCTATCTCTATATTTTTGCTAAGTTTGAGAGTAATTTGAAGATAGCATGATAATTCTATTCCTAAATATCTTAGCATGTATTTCCTACCTCAAACAACATTCTTCTACATAACCACAATATCATTACTAAACCTAGGAAATTGAACATCAATTGATTCAATATCACATAATAAAGGGTTTGTACCATAGTTGTTTTTTTTTTCTGATTTTTCTTAGGGTCAATATTCCACTTGTTTTTCCTGTTCAGTTCTTGAGTCAAACAAGGAGTTTGGTAAGAATACTACTTGGGTAATGTGCAATTATGCTCTTTAGAAAGCTTTCAGAGGCTGCAGCAGGGAGAAAGGATTCAATGATGCTAAATGGAGAGGAGAGGGCAGAAATTCAGGTGGATAAGACAGTGGCTTTAATCAGAGTAGCGATGGGGACAATGACATCATAGCTAGGAAAAATTTTATAGATAGGGTTGAAACACAGCTTTGTTTGTCATAGGTGAGAGAGAGGGAGAGGTGGGTAGAAATTCCTAGATTACTAAAAGATAACTTATTATTCAATTCAAGCAATGTCAGAAAAGAATTAGGTTCATTTAAGTGGTTGGTGACTTGGTGTTTTTTTTTTTTTCACATATGCTGTTTGAAATACAGGTGAGTCATTCTGACAGAGTTAATGAATATAATTAACTCAGAGTTCAGAAGAGCCCTAGACTTTCAAATTCTAATTTGTGGCTCAAGTATTAGAATATAGGTTGGCAATACAGCCATTTCTGTCTAGATAAGATTGTCTATACAAAGAAAGAGAGAAGAGAGATAGTTAATAAAGCATTTTTAGGTAAGGTTTAGCAGGAGGTCCTAGTCCATTGTTCTTCCTCCTGTAACCATTCTGTAGGTTTCCAAAATTCAAAATTCTGAGGTTGTCCCACTAAATTTTCTAAGCATATTTTTATATGTAAAGATACTGTACAGAGGGGTTTCAGTTACATGAGTAAGGTAATGAGTACATTTCCTATCAAGCATTGTTACCCCCTCCTTTGTTTTCCCCTACCATCCCTTCCCTCCCCATCTCCCCAACTCCTCCCTCCTCCCCCTGAAGTTGTAAAGTTCATTTTCAACATAGTACATCTCATTGTTACAATAGGTCAACCTGTATCCTTGTTTCAGCATTTTGTTATTTTCCTTCCTCTCCCCAAATTAAAAAAAAAAAGGTATATACAAGATACAGGGCACTGGAATTAAATACAGTGAAAACAGGGGGTTTTAAAATGTCAACTAAATTCAGATTTGCTGGGTTTCACAACAGATTTCCCCAAGTTAGACTAGAGAATCACTGGTACTGAACCCATACTCATACTCACATGGTTGATGCTATCCAGTGGTCCTTGCCTCAGATCCTTGGGTAAGGGTGAGGCTGTCTCTCTGGGAGCAGCCACAGCCTAGATAAGATGGGACTGCTATACCTCCTCTACCACTGCTTGGTTCAATCCCAGAATGTGCTGAAGCCTATTATGCAAATTAATCAAATGCAATGAAGATGGTCACACGTTAGCTGCGCATATGCACACATGGGTTTCTTCCATCTGGATTGCAATTCTATGATGGAATAGTTCCAAACTGACCTCGCAGAAGAAAAATGAAGAATGTTCTCTCAGTTCTATATAATACTTCAACTTTATCAAGTTTATGCTGTTTCTACAGATAGCTCTCAGCAGATGGAGAAAAGCACCAGGATTCAATAGTTTCTCCCCACTCTTCCAAGAAGTCTTTTGTACTCCTTCCCCAGGGTTTACCAACAATACTAGAGAGTTTTCTTTGACACTTGTGGATTCTGTTGTAAAGAACTTGCCCATTTCCAACATGCTTAGAGTCATGTCAGACGAATATCTATAAAATGGAAATTCGTATTCAATGAACTCTAAAGAGAAAATGAAGGAGATGGTGCATGTAAGAGAATAAGAGAAGGCCTAAATAATTACACAAGGAAAGGGGTGGCTGAGTCCAGTGGGAAGGCTGTGTTCACCTGCCAATACCTGTTACTTAACAACTGACATTTTCCAGATCTCATTTCAGGGAAGACAACACAACATCTGTCCTGCTGTTACCCCTCCCCCATTTCCCCACCACCCCTCTGCCTGCCTGCCAGCACGGTGAGGGCTAAAAGAAGGAGAAAGCAATTAGCAGGTGAATGGGGGATGGATGGAGTTGGGAACCTGCTGAGAGCCAACACCAGAGATCTCATCTGATTGTGCAGCTGACTTTGGAAGTTTCTATCACAAGTAACACTGATGAATGTAGACAAGTACTGAGAAGAGGGAGAGAGACTGGAACAAACATTTTACAATAATGGGATTCTTTGTTTTGATAGTTATAATACCCGTGGCTCTCTATCCTCTGCTCTCTTGAACCACTAGCGTGCTTGATATGTACAGCAGATAGGAAATTTCATCTTGAATATTGTAGTAGCCTTGCCAAGGAGAACTATAAAAGATAATTAGACTCCGAATGTTCAGTTACTTTTTCCTTTCCTATTTTGTTCTTTAATATCTTCTCTGCCATTACTGCATATGTATGAACCTATGCATGTGTCCATGCATGTGTGCATATGAAGCAATGCATGTGTCTATGTGGGAATATACAGAATGTACTAAAATTATATATATGTGTGTTTATCAAGAATAACCCAGATTTTCTTATGTTAACTTTAATCTAAAAGGTTTTCATTAATCCTGAAATAAGACAAAGAGCCTATGATTGGAGCTAATGCAGAAAAGTTTGAAAGCACAGGGCTTATTTGTTTGGAGGGCTGTTTCTAACAACAAAAGCATGTTTGCTATTTTTGGAGTCTGCCATATTTCACTTTAAAATATGGCAGCATCTTTCCCATGTCAAAAACATTCTGTAGTGCCTTTATTGAATTTCATTCTTAAATTTATTTATTCCATTATTGCCAGATTTGCTTCTCCCCTCTCCCATTGAGCAAACTATTGTCACTTTTCCATCCAGTTCTGTATATTTCCAGAGGGGGGAAAGTGGTATTTTTGAGTCAAAGCGCTATGCATTTTTAAAGGTTTTGATACATATTGCCAGAATGTACCTTTCTTGAGGAGGGTTAAAGTTTTACAAGAATTCAGTTTATAATGAATATGCACAAAAGAGGAAAAGCAGGGAACTATAAATTATAAGGTGGGTCTTTACTATGTGTTCTTGAAGTATCTAGACTAGACTTATTTCAAGAGTTATCACTGAAAACAATGCCAGAGTAAGTCTGCACTGGTTTAGGGAAAGAGAGACAATCTAAGAGATGAGCCTCTGGTTCTTTATTGGCGGTTTACTAAATTTCACACAAATAATGCTTGTATCCAATGCTCAGATCCTACAGGATCTGAGATGCAGAATATTAAGACCTAGAGTTTCATTAAGAACAGTTTAGGACTATGTAAAGGGATTTACTATAGTAGAAAAACAATTAAATTATAATTGAATAAATTCTTGCTGATGTTTCTACTGAATTAAATATTTCTGATGTACAGAATAACTTCTGAATAAAGATTCATTATCTCTGGCTATGAGCTTGAAAACATCCATTGTTTCCAGGGGCTGTGAAGGGGTAGGGACCTTCTAAGGACTTTTTCAGGTGTAGGGCCCAGAATGAATGTAGGGCACCTGCTATATGGCCACCTTGGCAAGGTGAATGGTCACACTAATTTGGTGACAGATATCTCCTCAGGCCCTGTGGATGGCCAGCTGCAGTACTGGCAAGAGTTTCTGCCACTGGCAGCCCCAGCACTGATGGAGGGTGGGGTAGGAGCACTTGCCCTCAGACCAGGCATTGATATGGGTCCACACAACACATGGACAAAGATGGTGAGGGAAAACCTAAAGCCAACTTTGGTTTTTACACCTAATCCTGACAGCGGTGTGTACTCTCTGAGGGGTGGAGGTAGGGTGGAAGACTGGGGCATTCACTTTCTGTACCCATGGAATCCTTTCATTCAGACACATTCTTATTTATTCCTCATTTACTGCAAAATCTCCTATGGATGTCTTGCGTATTCTCTTACCCAGTCATGACATCAGCTGTTTCTCCAGCCCTGGTTCCTTTTATTAGAGAATAACAAGTCCTGTGTGTTAGGTATACTCATTGATACCAAAAAATTACTGTTTCCTGGCTTTTCCTGAAAAAAAAATACACATACATACATATGTATATACACATATGAATATGCAAATAGTAAATGTATAACCTTATATATTTAATATTATATATGTAATATAATATATTCTAAATGTATATCAAACAGGGTCTCACTATGTAGTCCAGGCTGGCCTCAAATTTAGGATCTTTCTGCCTTAGCCTCCTGAGTGCTGAGATTACTGGTGTTAACCACCAATCTGGCTAAATGAAGAGTAGAAAGATATATAGATAGATGTGTACGTATCTATCTCTATGTGTATATGTTAGAAAATTAGGAAAGTTACAAATATTAAATTCATGCACAGAAATATCTATATTTTGGTATCAGCTCTGTTTCTTTAAATCTTATTTGTATCTTCTACATATTCCAATTCCATTCCAACTCCACAGTTCATATTAACCTTCTCTCTTTCCTTATTCTCAATGTCTTTTTATAACATACATTTTCTGTAATTTATTTAACTAGTTCTTATTTAATGGGCATTTGGAGTTTTTTTTTTAGTGATTGGCTGGTAAAATGAGTATTGCAATGATTTTCTTCTGTACTTATACTTTGGAAAGCTTTTTATAAATATTTAGGTTAGAAAATGGCAGTGAGTGGGCTTGCTTGGTCTAAAAGACTCCACATTTAAATTTTAATAGCTAGTTCTAAAGTCTACTCTAGTCACATTTAAAAAACAAAAACAACTTGTTTCTTAGCAGTAACATATCTTAAAAACATTATGAGCTTCTTTACTAATGTCAGTATTTCTCGTCCTTTTAGTCTGTCAGTATTTAGATGGATTCCTAATGTGATGCAAAGGCCTGCTGTACTCACTGGTACTCAGTTTTCCTTTTAATCTAGTTAAACTGATTAATGAGCCCATTAGTCTCCACTCCCGAGTCTTCTGATGGTGTTGTAATTTTTATTCAGAGACATTTCCTAAACCTCATTCTATTTCAACAGCTTTAGCTAAATTATAGACATTTATGCTGATTTCTTTATAACCTAGTTAAGGTTTCATTGCCCTGACTAACTTGGTGATATTTCTCTTCCTATTAAAATTAGCTCTCATTGTAGAGATATCCTCCCTCTTTCTGAAATGACTGTGTTCACCCAGGCAATTTTCAAACTGTTCTCTTGGTAATAGCTACAATTAAATCCTCCCCCACTGGCTATACTCACTAAATCAAATGGCTCCTCACTTACCTGATGGTTCCTCTCTCTGAATTTCAAAAGGCAAAGCTGGTTCATAGTCACCTCACAGTGTTCCTACTTTCCCATTTCTCGCTGTCTCTGTCTCTCTCTTTCTCTCTCTCCTCTTTCTCTGTCTCTCTCCTTGTTTCCTCTGTCCTTGAAGCCTCTGTTGGATGGTCACCCATACTTTACCTATAGGCTCCATTCTAAACAAAACACTTAAAACGAGTAAGTATATTATTTGAACACATGTAACACCCAGAATAGACATATCCTAATATACATTATCTAAAGGGAATTTGCTATAATGAACAGTGATAATCCAGGTTGGCTAGTTAGGGTCAGACAAATTACAGATGGTATTGAATGGACCTAAACAGCACCTGCATATGTCAGACACTTCTTAAAGTTTATTGTGTACTAGATTCCGTATTGGATGCTCAAATGGTACACATTTTTTATGTCTGCTCTTTGATAAATGCTCAAATCTGCCTTGAGAGAGAAAGGTGAAGCTGCACAATGAGTATGATTGGCTATTGTTGTTAACAGGAGAAGATGAGGAACTGGGAGAAATCAGAGGAGGACCTTCTCCCTTCTCCCCACCCCTGCCCATGTGTCTGCCTCAGGGAGTCAGGGAGCCCTCACAGAGGAAGCCATTGATCTAGGGGATGAAGGGTGAAGACAAGAGGAGGAAAGACATTCTAGGCAAAGCTTGTTCACAACATGGGGTGATTGACTGATGCAGTTTGTCAAAAAAAAAATGGTGAGGATTTCTAACATGATGCAAATTTTATCCATCCCTAATGCTTGGACCGACTCTGTGGGCATGTATCACACAGAAAAATGTATTTACTTTGCTTTAAGGACTCCGTCTGTATTTACTTTGCTTTAGGGACTCTGTCCTGTTCTTTTCTTAGCTGACAATACAGGAATATACTATCCCTCTGTGACTATTCTGTTCTGTCAAAACCTTAATGTGATGGGAGAAAGCTTTTCCTGTGTGGCTGAGGAATTGGGTTTATGATCATTACCTTCCATTCCTGGAAGAGAGTACTAGTGAATTCAAAAGAAGAAATGGTTGCATTTGTATTCAGCTTGTTCTAATTATGAACACCCAAAAAATCAGATGATCAAATCCCATGAACAACAAGGTATAGCGTTTTCAATAGTCGAACAGTCTGCATTGTTGGCTGCCTTCTAACCCCTAGGGAAAGGACATGTAATGTAAAGGGCTCATTTGGGCTCCTGTTGATAAAGGGGTAAGTTATTAAGTCTCTGACATATAGAAGGCACTCAATAACATTTGCTGAATAAATTAATGATTTAAGCAATGTCCTGTTTACATTTGTTTGAATTTTTATCTTGTCTCTCAAGTGTCAAGTTCTGAAGGATGTCAGAAAATGATTGACCTTTATATGTCACTGTGAATTCATTGATCATTATCCAGAGGGTTTTTGTTTTGTTTTTTGACAAAGTGAAGTCTTGGATCATGAAATTTAAAAACCCAATCTTGGGTGTTTCTGCTATTTGTTCCTTTTCTTGCTTTTATTCAAGTAAGTTGGTTGTACCGGTATATTGCTTGTTGTCTACTTATTCTTTCTGCCTTCCTTGTCTCCTCTCTCTATGTGTCACTCACATCGGCTCTTATTAACCAGGAACTCCTTGCAACTTCCACCTTTGGAGTTTCTTAAGACTGAATTTCTGCCCCTCCTCCTCGTTCTTCTCCTAACTATTAGAAGAAGCATTCAAGATTTTGTCTTCAGCCATCTTTCTATCTTTTGTCCTTCAGAAATCTCAAGGACTTTCAGAGCATCGACTGTCTGAGCCTATAAAAAATGGCTTCCTAGACTAGGCTTTCTTCCATCCTTCTCCAATTCCAGCTCCTCCTCTTTACCTGCCTGGTATATAAATGCTGCGGGGGATTGCTATTCCTGGAAAACGCCAAGGCAGCCTGGCTAGGGGACATAGAGGTACTGTCACCCTCTTGTGGAAAGAGTAAAAAGTCATATTGAAGGGTCAATCATACGGAACCCGATAGCAGATATTCCCAGGAAGATTATATCTGTTAAGGCCCTACTAAATTGCTTTATACTCAATGTATATACGTCTTAAATAAGCTCTAGAGAATATCTTTGAGGCCAGTTGTAATTATTTTATGCAGAGTTCCCTTCAATTTCTTTCAGTTTCATATTAGATCACTTTTATGCAATGAAAAGAAAAAGATTTGGGCTCTGGGAGCTCTTCATGATGACTTGTAGAAGAAGCTGAGGTATGGTAGATGTTTTGAAGGATATGATGAGACAGTGCCAGCCTTAAGGGGCTTCATGGAAGAGGCAGAGTGAACATTATTATATCTGAAGCCCATAGTATGCCAATGTAATGATTTAGCTAAAGATATTCATCTAAAAATATCACCCCTACTCTTTTAAAGAGTGTTTATTTTTTTGGAAAATACTTTTATTTTGACCAGTTGTTTTTTTTTTTCACCTATCCTTTCATATGGTTCCATCTTCTCCTCAAAGAATATCAGTTCTAATGAAGATGAACCCATTCATTCCCCTTCATGGATTGGAAAACCTATAGAGTAAACATAACTTTTTTTGTTGTTAAGTCACTAGTTGAAGCCAAAATTGATGTGCTTTTTATAAAAGTAAGCTTCTTACATTTCATTTAAATAAAAAATATAAATTTGGGGGCTGGGAAGGTGGCTCAGTGGTAGAGCACTTGCCTTGCATGCATGAGGCCCTGGGTTCCATTCCTCAGCACCACATAAGCAAAAAGAAAAAAAAAAAGCTGGAAGTGGCGCTGTGGCTCAAGTGGTAGAGTGCTCGCCGTGAGCTGAAGAGCTGAGGGACAGCACCCAGGCCCAGAGTTCAGGCCCCAAGACCAGACCCCCCCCCCCTCAAAAAAAAAATATATATATAAATTTACTTTTATGTCATTTTGAACATGAAAAATGTATTCATAGTGTTGAATAGAAAACCAGATATAACAATACATTAAATCATATAAACAAAATAATAGCCTAACTGCAATTTTATATGAATCTTCAAAAACCGTTTCTTACTGACATGTAGATAATTATAAAATGATCATATATTTACATTGGTTTTTATATGATCACTTTAATAGACATTTTCACTTTGTTGGTTTGAAACAAAATAAATAGATTTATTCCTTTAATCTGAAACTTAAGCCATTTGTTGATTTTGCCAAAGTACTTAATTCTGGGTAGGTTGTGAGACAGTTTACATGGATTTATTTTAAACTTAAAGGAGAAAAGTTTTTTCTGGCTTTTGGTACTTCTTAAAAATGTTTTCTCACATATGTAACAAGATGAAAATGGACTCAATCCAATATCCATGACCCTACTATAAAAGACCAAATACCTACAGCAAAATCTTTAATGGGACAACTTGAGTAACTCTACATCTCCTCTCGTAGAACCCTAGTGTTCCATAGAAGCCATTTGAAAAGCTATGATCTAGGGTCTTAGATAATGAATATTAGAGTAATGCGAATCCATGCACATGACTATTTACCTAAGGTACTTTTTACATGTATATACCATCTAAGCTCATATATTCACATCATAGAAAACATTGCCTAAAAGAACAAATAAAACCTATATTATTAAAAAGGAATGAGAATAAGTAGAAGAAAGGTTAATAGAGAATTCTATCATCAATAGAACTGACATCATCAAGAAACAGGGGAAATTTGAGGGAAATAGAAAGGCCTAAAGTTGGAGAGAAAAATATAAATGAGTTATGGAGACTTTGAACTAAGGAAGAAAGGGGGTCTTGAAAATTCCCTAATTTTCAAGGGGGGTGGGGGGGTGGGGGGTGAGGGTAGGATTGGGTGGGGGGCAGGGGGAGGCTGGGAAGGGATGTGAAGGGAAAACAAAGGAGGAGGCTGCAATGCTTGATAAGAAATGTACTCATTATCTTGCCCATGTAATTGTAACCCCTCTGTACAGTATGTTCACAAAAAATAAAAATAAAAATTAAAAAAAAAAAGAAAATCAGAATAAGCTCCAGATTGCAATCTGGCCTTTGCAATCATTTCTTCAGCCAAGCAAAAGTACTTATGTTTAGCAAACTGCATAGAATTGTGAAAGACAGGAGTGAAGTTAAATGGAATTTGTCTAGTTAAATGTCTATGACTTAAAGAAAGTATTCTGTGCTATATATCCAAGATCTACAAAGTAGTGTATGTACTAGTGGTCCTGGAAGAGTTGTTTGTAGTTGCAGGAAATGGAGACAACCTAGGTGCCCAAAACTGGATGAATAAAACATAAAAGGGAAAAGATATAAAGTGTGAGCTATTATGTAATAAAATAATAGACTGATTAAAAAAAAAGAAAAGAAAATTCCCTAAGGTATTCAGAGACTGGTGGGAATGATTGTGAGAAGAATCTGGAAAATGGTAGTATAGACATTGTAATAATTCGCATCAATGGAAGGGAAGGCCAGCAAGAACGGTGGTAATAGAAATAAAGGAATGGCATAGAAAGGAGACAAATGGTTACAAAACTGATGATATCTGGCTCAACCTGACTATGAACATAGTTCTAACAATAATTATGGTGTTTCTGTTCTCAGAAATATTAGAAATGTGGGCTTGAGTGAGATTTACTTGGAAGTCTTGGTAGATGGAGTTCATTTCTAAGACTCACCAACCTTTCTTGATTTTGTACCAAGACACTATTCTTGTCATGATGTAGAGGAACAGATGGACAGATCCAAAAAGTTAGAGAGATCCAGCTGCATGGTGAATTTTTCCAATTTTTAAATATTAGCAATTCAATTTATTTTGCTGTTGTTTAAGGCAATTCCTTAGCCACAGGAAGCTCATAGAAAGGCTTTTTAGACTGGTTAATATTTTCATTTGGCTGAAATGTTGATTTGAAAGTTACAAGCCTTTCTCTGTTTCTTCCCAGCCAGGTCTCTAGACAAACTGTATAACTTCGCTGATTGCTCTGGACTCCACCTGATATTTGCTCTAAATGCACTGCGTCGGAATCCCAATAACTCCTGGAACAGTTCTAGTGCCCTGAGCCTGTTGAAGTACAGTGCCAGCAAGAAGTACAACATTTCTTGGGAACTGGGAAATGGTAAGTAAGGATGTTATTTCCTCTGAATTGACAAGTTGAAGGGAGTGAAATATAAAAAAAAAAAGATTGACTTGGGACATAGTCTCCATCTCCAGAGTACTGGCCAAGGAAACAGGTGAGATGCTTGGTCACTGAGCTGGCTGTCCAAGTGTACAAGATCAAATAGAGGGCACTAGAATTAATTATTAATTAAATTTATACTTATATCTTTTCACCTTGATTTTTTTTCTGTGGAAATGTCACCGGAATTGGGGAGATAGTGATTTATGACTATCAGTATTATGTCAGATACAACCTCTGCACAGCCTGAGAGTAATTCAAAAGAACAATGGCCAAACATAGTTCTGGAGAACACAACACTGTGTTCTCACACATGGATTTATTGCATTCTGGGATTTGAAGTTTTCATCATAATATGGCAAAGAAGGAGGGTCTTGTAAGAGCAGTTAGTTGGAATGTGACTTTCATTTTCTTCCCTCTCTTCTTTTTTCCTTTTCTCTTTTTCTTCTTTCTTTTTCTCAGGTGGGGACAATTTGAAAATAAAAAAATCAGCTAGTAATAGATAAGCCTAAAACAATTCAAACTAAAATAGATGATTGGTGGGATAATTCCTCCAGAGTTTGGAGGAATTTCTGAGTATGGAAATGTGTTACGTGAAATAAATCTTCAGGTGGTGTAGTTGATTTGGTGAAAGGCGGATGGCGGGAAGAAGGCAGGAAGAAGTACAGCATTTCTCTGTGTGTAATTATTAAGAGCTTGCCCCTCCCCTTCATCTTCTTTCCCCAAACCATTCTGAATACTTTAGAGAGGGAGCTAATTATATTAAAATGATATTATTTAGTCATCTGAGCTAACCAACACACAATGATCCTCATCTTTATCATATTGTGTCTCTTCAGGACTTAACAAAGCAAAAAGTCAAGAGGAAGCACAAAAATGGTAGGACAAAGGGTGAAGTAATTCAGCAGTGATATTTACTAGACACTACATTGAAAATGAGCTGTTTAACTTGTGGGGGAAGGAGCCTCTTTAACTCAATAGGTAGCCTGTCAGTCTTATAGCTTGTGAGGAAGAGGGTCGGGAGGGAAAAAACTGGTAGAAAATGAGGGTTGGAAATGTGGCTTAGTGCTAGAGTGCTTGCCTAGCATGCATGAAGCCTTCAGTACCACATAAACAGAGAAAAAAAACAAAACAGAAGTGGTCCTGTGGCTCAAGTGGTAAATTGCTAGCCTTGAGCAAAAAGAAGCTCAGGAACAGTGCCTAGGCTCCAAGTTCAAGCCCCAGGACTGGCAAAAAAAAAAAAAAAAAAAAAAGCAAGAATTCATTTATAAGGAGGAAAAAACATACAGTCACTGATAAGAAAATAGTGGTACCAATAAGAAGAGATAGAAAAATAATAAAATTCATGAATTTAGAAATTCAGTAACATAGATAGTATTGGTAAAGTTTTTTGTAAGCATTTCTATAGATGATTTTTGAGACTCCAGTTAGGAAGTTTAAATACAGTCCCTCTTTTCTTTCAAAAGTGTATACACACACACACACACACACACACACACACACACACACACACAAATGACGTCAATGAATATTCTACTCATCTCAATATACCTTGTAGGGTTTGAATAAGAATCATTTTGCTGTTTCCTTTCATTTGTTTCGCATCCACAAACATTTTCTCTTGGGCTAGAGTCATTTCCTTTAAGATAAGCAGTGTATTTTGCTCACAATTTTTCTGTTGTATATATTCAGCCCCTTCTCCTTCGGAAGAAAATTGCATGGACATCCTAGGTTTGTTTCTCCAGTTTTCTTGCCATTTGCTTCTTTGTAACCTTATCTCTTTGGACAGAGGTAATAGTTTAATCACCATCTCCACGTTTAGAGAGAGAGACAATAGAACTGGTCAGTTCTCATCACTCATCCTTCCCTATACCCACACCCTGTTAACAAGAATTTTATCTCTAGGGCAAATCTAGTATTCAAAAAAGCCAAGGTAGACATTTTCTTAATTGTTTCTTACAAAGTGGCTAAGCTTCAGTGACTTGCATACTTTTATTCTCCTTTGAAATCAGTGACTACTGAGGGCTACCAACCACTAATGTAAGGCATACCTAATATCAAGAGGTAAAGATTAATAATGTTTAGGATGTCAAAGGAAGACTTTCTTGGTAGAAGATTTCAGACAATTTTATTATGTACTATAAAACCTTTCCCTAAATGCTCATAAATTGTAAACTCTATAACAGATTAAAGCTGAGTGTTGATTGTAATGCTTTATAACTTTATTAACCATTAGTGAATTGAAGGTAAATGAAACAAATAATTTTGAATTTGGAACTCAAATAGTGGAAATATATAAAAATTTGAGTCTAACTGTAGTCCAGAGAAATGGTGTTTTTTTTTTTTTATTTTTTTAGAAAGCTATACTTAATGATAAAAATTACCTTAAGGAGTTGGAGTGTGACTTTGTTGGTAGAGAGCTAACCAATGAGCAAAAGTGTCAGGTACTGAGTTTTAGTCCTATTCTTGAACAAAAAATACACTGAATTAATGCAGTATCTATAATTGACTAGCCTCTATCTACATTATACATTGGCTTCCTAAGTAGTTCTTCCCATTTCTACAAACAAATGAACTACATTTAATTAATTTTTGAATCAGTGCCATGTATTCATACCCTCACTGGATCTATTGTTTTCCAATGTATTTGGTTACGGAACTCAGTTCTCTGGAGCCTGTCTATTGAGTGATTTGATAAGCTCCAGCTTCTGACCTTAGAAAGTTTAACCCTTAAGAGATGATTATTTTGGAAGAATAATGAGTGATTTTTACTCATCCACTCAACATTCATTAAACATTTGGACTGCAATTGTGTAGATGCCCACATAATATATAAATATACATTCATATATTTACAAACTGTGTGTTTTGTGTGTATATATATATATATATATATATATATATATATATGTATATAATCAGTAATAGTCATGTAAACCTAAACCTAAGGTTGAACCATAGGCTTCGAACACATTGACAATTAATTATGAGGCTAGGCTCCAGATCAGAGCTTTAGAGAATTGTATTTTGCAGGAGGTAGAGGTTCAATATTTAGGCAAGGAGAGGAGGGAGAGGGAGAATGAGGGGAGCAATTTCTTTGTCTACTTCCTTCCTTCCTTACCTCTCCTTATCTGCTTCTCACCTTCACCTTCTGCCTATCTTCTCTGTACACTCAAATCCAAATGAATACTGTAATGATACTTAATCATTATTTCATTTAATATATTGGTGTGCTCCTGTTGTGCAAAACATTTGCTGAATATAATAATGTGGAAATTGAAGGATGTCCTTGAGCTCTAAGATGGTGTGTGGTGTGGTGTGTGTGTGGTGTGGTGTGTGTGTGTGTGTGTGTGTGTGTGTGTGTGAGAGACAGAGAGAGAGAGAGAGAGAGAGAGAGACATCTCTACTTCTGGCTATTTGCTGGTTAATTGGAAATAAGAGTCTCTCATGTCTGCTTAAGATAGCTTCAAACCATTATCTTCAGAGTTCAGCCTCCTGGGTAGCTAGGATTATAAATGTGAACCACTGGCACCTTGGTAGCTTCTCTCCCTCCTCCTCCTCCCTTTCACCCTCCCCTCCCCCTTCCCTTTCCTCTCCCTTACCCTCTCCTTTTCCCTTTCTCTTTCCTTCCTGGCCACCATGAAGTGAACAGACTCTGAAACATGCTCCTGTGCTATAATATTCTGCCTTACCTCAGTTTCAAAGTAATAAGAGTTGGCTGGCAATAAACTGAAACCTCTGGATCTGTAAACCAAACTAAATCTTTTCTTCCTCTTAAATTGTTTCTGTCAGGCATTTGTCACAGTGACAAGAAACTGATTAACAAAAACTCTTGCCAGGCCTGCTTCTATGAGCTTCCTAGAGTGCTCTGTGACAGAGTGAACATACAGAACAAAGACTTCCTGGTTTCCAGGAGTTTATTGCCTGAAGCTACAGGCAGGATAAACTTTTACTAGTGAGCTATTAAGTCCTCCTAGAACTATTAAGCTTCTAAGCTGTTAAATCCTAGAACTGGAGAAACTCATTATAATTTAAAAGGTTTAAATTATACATCATAGAAATTATTAAAGCAACAAATAATATGTGCAAAATATAAATTAAAGAACAAACCTGTTGATAAAGACATCATTTACTTTTGTAAGCACTTATTAACCTTTGATTATTAAGGGAAATCAGTGATGTTTGAATTGCATTATTTAAGTTCACTATTGTAGTAGAAAACCACATGTCACTTAAATTCTGGTTAGTCTCCTGGAGTGTTAAAGGAAGCACTTATGGGAAAACTGTCATCTGTGTGTAAGTTGGATGAATCATTGGTGAGATCAGGGCCTTCATTTGTTTTCACTGACAGGAGCCACCGTTGCAGTGCAATTGATACTTTAAGAAATATAAGACAAACAATTTTCTTCACCTTCTACTCATTTCTCAAACACCTGCCTTTGTTTGTTCACAACAGGATACTATGAAAGAGAGCACATCTAATTGATGTGGTCTAATAGCACCCTTTCCTGTTATTCTTAAATATTTTAAAATGCTTCAGTAACTTGTAAAAGTGAAGACTGAATCTCTATATAGACCAGTCACCTCAATGGCATGAGTGAGCTGTCGGCATGAGGTCGGCAAGAGGTTGAAACATGATTTGGATATTTTTTTTTAGTTTGGAGCTCAGAGTATTGAACATGCACTGGCAACAACAGTTTATATAAAGTAAAGCCAAATTTCACATCACTTTAGAAAGCCTGCGAGTCATACTCTTGGGCATATATTTAAAAGAGAATAAATCAATATACCAGAAAAGGTACTTGCATACCCATGTTGGTTACAGCTGACCTCACACCATCCAAACTGGACTCAGCCAATGTACCCAAGGGCCAATGAATGGATAAAGAAAATATGAGATAGATAAACACACACACAATGTATTATGTATTAGAATATTACTCAACCATAAAGAAAATATGAAATCATGTCATTTGCAGAAAAATGCATGGGTCTGGAGATAATCAAATTGAGTGTGATAAGTCAAAATAAAAAGCCAAGAATCACATGTTTTCAATCGATTGTGAGGTAGAGACCTTAAATAATGGTGATGAGGATAATGGTAATTCTAATGAGGCATGAATGTGAAAAGGGTACTATCTCAGAGGAGGTTAGTTATGGGAGGGAAGGAGGGATGAGGAGGGGTAAAGCGAGTCAAAGGACATTACATACATGTATGTATAAATATGTATATATGAATGCAGCACAATGAAACCCACTCAATGCTGTTTGAAAAGGGGGGGTAATAAGAAGAAAGAAAAGAAAGAGAATATGGTATATGGGTGAATATTTTTCTAAGTACCCTATGTGAATGTACAGAAATATCACACTGAAAACCCTTATTTTACAAAAGTTTGTTAACTCAAAAATAAAATTTGAATAAGATTCATTCCCCAACTAAGATTTACTAGCAATAAAGTTGACTTTAAAGACTCATGAGACATTATTGTAACTATGTGACATCATAAAAAGGCAAAAACGTATACACAGAGTCAACAAACCAATGTTTCCAGGAGAAATTTCTCATGAGAGGAAAGAGGAGAGGAATAAATATGGGGAGCATATTGATTAACTTATTCTGCGTGATATTGTCACTGTGAATGCATGGTGTCATGCACCTTGCAAAGCCTATACTAGGACACAATCCACATATCACACCCCAATGTAAGCTGTGGGCTTCAGTTCCAGGGATTTAAATTCTATAGATATTTTAATAACATTTCAGTATTCAGTTATCAATACTAACATATTTCACATGAGTAAAATCCTATTCAGAAAGTCATTGATTATACTTATATCTTAAAATGTTTCTCTTACGTTTTTCATTAGTAGTTCCAAAGCTTTAGGTCATACATTGAAGTTGTTTTGGATTGATTGTTGTGTTAGGTTAGGGATAGAGCTCTGGTTTTGATCCTCTACATGTGGCTATCCAGTTTTCCCAGCATGATTTATAGAAGAGGTGATCTTTGCTACAATATATGTGTTGGGTTATTTTTTTTGGGGGGGGGGCATCTTTCTTGAGAATCATATAGCTATAGTTGGATTCTTACTTCTCTTCCCTTGTTCTTCGTGTCAATGTTTGTTTGAGTACCATGTTGATTTTTTGTTAACAATGGCTCAGGAAGAATACATTTTGAAATCTGGAATGGTGATATCTCCAGTGTGTCATTTTCTTCAGAAGTGCTTTGCTTAGTTGAGGCCATTTATGCTAAACTATAAATCTAATTTTTAAATTCCTTATTTTCCATCCCAGAGGTTGTTTTAAAAACTTTTATGCACTTTTTGGATTAAAGGTGGGGGAAAAGGTCTTACTCAAAAGTATTTCACTCCACTATTTAGCTTTTAATGAACATTAAGGTTTTATTTTTCCACTTTTTGATACAATATTAATTTTTCTAGGCCTTGCTGTAACAAATTACCATAAACTAAAGGGCTTTAAACAATAGAAATGTACTCTCACTGTTCAGGAAGCTAGAAATTTAAAATCAACACATCAACAGATTTAGTTCTGAAAGTTCTGAAGGAGAATCTTTTCCATGCCTCTCTCCTAGCTTCCAATAACTGCCAGAAACCATGAACATAAAAACGTATTTTTCAGTCCTCAAATTTTCCATCACACAGCAATCTTGCCTGTGTATCCATATATCTGTTATAAAAGACAGCAGTCCTTGTGTTTAGGGCCTACTATAATCCAGTATTAGCTTACTGCACTATCATCTGTAGGGACCTGTCTCCAAATAAGGTCACATTCTGAGGTTCTGGTAGATGTACATTTTAGGGGATACTATTTACACCAGCATACCATACATTATAAAATATCACCTAAAAACAATATAGGGATTGGTGGTTTTTCTTTTTCTTTCTTTTTTATTGTGAGAATACCGTAGAGAGGTTACAGTTACATGAGTAAGGTATTGGGTACATTTCCTATTGGGCATTGTTACCTCTCCTTGGTTTTCCCTTACCATCCCTTCCCTTACCATCTCCCCAACTCCTCCCTCCCCACCCCTCAAAGTTGTAAAGTTCATTTTCAACATAGTGTCTTGTACATCTCATTGTTACAATGGGTCAACTTGTATCCTTGATTCAGCATTTTGTTATTTCCCTTCCCCTCCCCAAATTAGAAAAATGTATATACAAGATGCAGGGTACCAGAATCAAATACTGTGAAAACAGGGGTTGTATCATGGGGGAAGAACATACAAAAGAAACAGAAAATATCACATAGTACATTATAAGTACATTAAAAACAACAGCAGCAAAGATAAAACCTCTTGTGTCCCTATTTTGGGGTTCATTTCACTTAGCATCATCTTATGTGGTCATATGTGCATAGCTTTTGACTTTCTACTTGTCTGGTAAGATTATCCTAGATGAATACTAGTTATTGCAAATAAGGGAAACCATAGGACCTATGTTTCTTTGGGCCTGGCTTACTTCACTTAATATAAAATCAAAAAGAATGACACTGCCCCATTAGTTAGGAAATGGAAAGACTTTTTATCTTTTTTTTTTTTTTAAGAGTAGTTTGAAAGTACTGATGACTTGCTTGTTGGGGTAGGTTCCTCAATTTAAGATAATCCATACCTCCTGTTTGATTCCTGCTGTTAAGGAAAAGACAGAGATCTCTGGATGAAAAAGCGTTGGCAGAACCTCACCCTTCTCAATTCTAATTCAATGTCTATTTTCAATCTAGAGCCAAATAACTATCGGACGATGCATGGCCGCGCAGTAAATGGCAGCCAGTTGGGAAAGGATTACATCCAGCTGAAGAGCCTATTGCAGTCCATCAAGATTTATTCCAGAGCCAGCTTGTATGGCCCTAATATTGGGCGGCCCAGAAAGAACGTCATTGCTCTGCTAGATGGGTAGGTCAGATTATCTAGCTGTTCATAACGACATTATCCATCGAATGTAATGAAATAAAATACTTGCGGTTCTTTTTCTGCTTATTTTCAAACTTCAGAATAAAAGAGGGCCTTTTCCCATCGTGTCTTATCCCTTTCTAAATTAGATATTCTTCATCAAACAATAGGCCCTTCCTAGTCAGAAGAGGGTAGCAAGGTGGGCAGACCCCAATCTCTAGGATGGTTTGGAGGGGACGCATTATGTTTTTTAAAAATAGTATAAGGTAACAGCATTTCATAGCATCTTTCATACTTTTTTTGAAAGTGAGAAGGTCAGGAAACACTAACGTATTTGTAGGTTAAACCGCAACCGAACAGATAGATTCATTAGCAGAGAGGATACTAGAGAATTGCTACTCCATGTTTTATAGAATTTTGCCTGAATTTGACCACCATTTTGTAAGCATAGGCACAGATGAGTCACACTATGTTAAATGCTTGCTGACTTAGTCCTCCTAGTGGTGGACCAGGCTCAAATGGGAGAATGGAGACATCCATGAGGGTCTGGTTACACAGGGTCGGAGGAAATGCCTGAGCTGAATTTGTTTTCAGAAATAAGACAGAATAACAGTTAAAGGGAGCCATAGTTTTGTTCAAGGAAGGCTGAAGATAGGAATCTTCAACATAAGGTCGGAAGTGGAAATATAAGTGGAGCAGGAAGGGAAGGAATGATGTGGCTGGGGGTTCCAAAGGCTGATCTAGAACACAGTACCCTGCACACCGAGGCATATATTATATGTGGCATCTTGTCATAATATGGAACTGTAATGATTATTGCTACAAATTCAAAGGGGAATAAGATATTTTAAGGTATTTTGTAGTGGAATTCACAGGCCAAGAGATGTTAGAGATATTCCATGCAAATATGAGATAAAGAGGATATTTAGCTCCTGAATGTCCCTTATGTCTTGAGATTCTTGTTGCTCCTCATTTTTCTGGTTACTTAGTCTCCATCTAGGCTTAAGAACGTAGGCAGTTTTCTCTTTTATATAAGTTATTGATTCTTACTTTAACTTCTGTTCTTTTTCCACTCTTTTTTTTCTGCCTGTTCTCTATCAGGAGGAATTTTCCCCTTTATTTCATGAAAAATTTTCATGAACCTCGTCCTTATTCAAAATGTAGCTGTGCGCTTTTCTTTACACACTGAGTTCTGAAATTACTCAGTATAAATGTGATGGGGAAGAAGGAGATGGAAAGGTTGAGTTTCTTTTTTCTTGCTACAATTAGTAGATGAGGATCACATGTATTGAACTTTACTCGCTTTTCATAGATTCATAATCAAGCAAAGCTAATACATAAAAGTATCATTTTAGAGCACATAGTTATATTGTAGATTATTTATTTTACTGTAATGATTTGATTTATATGTTTTTATATGACCTATAATGATCTTTCAGTAGCATGTCATTGGGCCAACCATTTATTCATTATACAGATATTTCCTAACAACTCAAATATTCCAGGTACCATATTAGAAACTTGAGAAATTAATAATAAAAATATCCATTGCCTTCATCAATTACTTATGAAGTGAGAAGATGATGGATAGGCATTGCCCAACTAATCTTAAAACTTCATTTGTTGTTCTATGAATGACTATAAGGGCTGGGGGTTAATTAAATTAATGAAATGGCAAATAAGAGCAAAAGAGTATCTGATGGGTAATGTATTGGATGATTAGAAGTTAAGTAGACAGAAAAGGAAACAGAAACCCTAGACAGAGCAGTGAACAGTAGCCCTGTTTTTGTTTGTTTGTTTTTGGCAGAGTGGAAGGCATGTATACAAGAAGTTAAGGATGACAAATGACTAGATTTGTTAGAGAAAGTTAAAGTTAGAAAAGTGACTAGGGTCATGTTACATAGGGTTTACAGGCAGGATGAAGAGCATTCATACTGTAAGTGTGTTCATGCTATTCGCTTTCCACTTTTCTAGTTGACTCCTGATCAGTCCAAACTCCAAGATAGGTCGCAAAAGACTAGAGAAAATCCTTTAGGGAGAGGGAAAAAACTTAGCAACATATTTTCCTTTTATGTCTCAGGGTGGGGGGTGGATAGGAGGAAGGAGAATTGGCTTTTTAATGTATGTGCACTAAATATATAGTGAAATATAACTAGAAACATGTAAACGTCCCCAGAAAGTTGAACTAACAATAACAAAAATGTCACCTTTCTAAATGACCAGCTATGTCATTTTTTTCTTTTCTTTTTTTAGTCTTCCTGGCTATAGAGATATAATTTTACATAGATGTGATTGCTGTGTATGCTTCATTTTGAATTCTGCATTTTTTACTCATTGCTTCATAGGTCTCTGATTCCTACATATTTCTCATGTTTGGCATTCTTCATTCTAATAAAGTATTCCATTGCATTAATGTACCAAGGTCCTCTTAAGTATTCTCTCACTGTTGGGCATCTGGACTCTTTCCAAGTTTTGCCTGTAATATACAGCACAACCATAAACATCTTTATACAAATAGGTTTTTTATTTCTTTTGAATTATATCCTTGGGCTATATTCCAAAAAGTCAAAATACATGATGATTTCTTATGGCTTTTAGTATTTGCTGCCAAATTTCTGTTTAGAATAATTTAACCAGGTTGTAGGAAGTGGTGTTTCTGCATGTCATTTTTCCCAATATCTCACACACAGCAATAAGCAGTGTCAAGTTTATTAATTTATTCTATTTAAATTAATGCATGATTGTGCCACATGACTGTTTATATTTGAATTCTGTTAACCGTGCAAAGAGCTGGATATTTTCACAATCTTTATGTCAGACCAAACCTAACCTAACCAAACCTAAGTTTGGTTAATAACACAATTACCAATTTTTTTTTGTGAGGCCCCAGAATAAGACTATTTTCAATTCAGTTCATTCCTTTGTTGCTATATGCAATTAGTTACTAAGCACTGATATTGATGACTTCTTAGAACCACTCACATCTCATTCATCTTTTCATTTTCATTGTATTTTATTTTATTTTTGCTGGTTGTGGGGCCTGAACTCTAGACCTGGGCACTGTCCCTCAGCTCTTCAGCTCAAGGCTAGTGCTCTACCACTTGAACCACAGCACCACTTCCAGCTTTTTTCTTCTGTTTATATGGTGCTGAGGAATCAAACCCAGGGCCTCATGCATGCAAGGCAAGCACTCTACCACTGAGCCACCTTCCCAGTCCCCATTTTTTCATTTTTAAGCCTTCACATTTTCCTTCTTAAATTGTTTCTCTGTATCAAATGTCAAACTCTAATAATATTTTCATATGGACTTCTGAGTAGATTTGAAAAAAAGAATGTAACATATGATCAGATCCATCTTGCTTGAAATCAAACCCTTTAAAGCCTCTGACTGCCTACATTTGCATCTAACGAGCTACTATATCATCTAATCTAGGTTGCTTTCCAGCTGCATCCAAGTGTAGGTGCACATTTGTATTTTGTGTTACTTGTGTAGAATACCACCCTCTTCTCTTGTTTCTCCTTTTCCCAAAGCCCTCTCTGACACGGTCAGGTCAGATATTTCTATGGTCTATCCTGGCTTTGAACAGCATTTTATTTTTCTGCTAGGTAGAGCACTTATCAGGTTCACAGTATATCTGCTTATCTACGTGCCTCTATTTTTAAAAAAAAACATTTTTTTAATTGTGAGAATACCGTACAGAGGAGTTACAATTACATGGGCAAGATAACTATGTGCCTCTCTTAACAAACTGTAGACGAGGATCAGAATCCTGTCTCTTTCATTCATTCCATATTTTTAGAACCTAGGAATATGGTCGGTATCTTATAAGTAATTGTTTGAATAACTAGTATTTAATCTTACTTAACAACTAGCTCCAAGTTTATCTGGCATAAAAATGAGTAAGCTTGGCTGTGATATTGAAGCATTGCAACTCATTATATAATAATGTGAATGAATTATGATATTTTCATAAATCGTAATGAGTAGCTTTAGTTTTATAGGGACAAGACAATTCTTAAGGTTGTTTGCATAGTAGTTATAGGACAAAGAGCTGTGATGAGACATGAGGACAGAGAGACTCTTCATGTTTGTAACTTCAGGGACTGTCATGCTGCCTAGAAAAGGGAAAGTGCTTAACAAAGTGCTGGTCTTACTGTTTTCTTTTTCTTTCAGGAACTGCCCACTGATTTTTATCTAAACACATGAAAAATGGTTTTGCATGGTTATGTCTTGCATAGCTTGCATGTATCACCTATGGAATGAAAATTTTATATTAATCCATTACATTTTTTACCTTGAAGTATATTTCATTGTTTTATAAGATTATTATAATCACTGTTATAATGAATAAATTCTACCTATAGAGATCCCAATCAAAAGAAAGACTTATTTTAAGTTCTGTGAATTCAGTAGTAGAACTAGAACAATATTCAGTGTTACCAGATTATTAATGTGAATAGATAGCAAAGACACGGGTAGAAGAAAGAAAAACCAGTAGCATAAAAGAAAAGTTAACATAACTAACATAAGTGAACAATGAAACTAAAAAGAACAATAATTTAAGTTGTCTTTTTAAGATTTTTATTTTAAAATCTATTTTTTATCTATTTTTATTTTAAAAATCTATCATTTGTATCTTTACAAAGATACGTACTTAGAAGTATGTGAGATACTGCACTTATAAAGTGAAATCATATATATTAAAAAGTATACAATTAGAACAGAAATATTTTGGACCTAAATATGTACTTGATAAATTTGTTTTGTAAGATTTAGGCAATGCTTTCCTACATGCAGCAATTGTACTTCTGTAATAGAATACTTACCTAATTGATACTGAATAGTTTTAAAGAATAGAAGCCCACACCTGTGCTGATGAACCCAATCCCTCAATAATTAATCCATTACCTCTTAAAATCCATCTACCTCTTAAAAGTACCACCTCCAAACAGTTACATTGGAGATTAAGTCTCTGACAAATATTTTTGGAGGGACACAGTTAAGTCACAGCAAGTACTACAAGCACAAATAGATAAAATATTGACAAGTTGGACTTGATAAAAAATTAAGAACTTTACACATCTAACAATACCATCAAGAATGGGAAGTAGATAGCATACAGAATGGGAGAAAATATCTGCAATTCATGTATCTGGTAACAGACTTGCATCCAGAGTATCTATAAAGAATTCTCACAACTCAACAATACACAGAAAAATAACTTAATTAAAATATAGGCAGAATTGACTTGAATCAACATTTTTTTTCCTAAGAAGATAGACAAATGGCACATGAATAGATCCTTAACACCATGAGTTACTAGGGAAATGAAAATTAAAACTACAATTAATGACCACTTCATACAGGCTAGGATAACTAACCAAAGCCACACTATAGCATGCATTGGAGAGCATAGAGAGAAACTGGATCATCCCAAAACTTCCGGTTAGAATATAATATGGTACTGTTGCTTTGCTTGCAGTCACTCAAAAGGTTAAACACAGCTACCTTGTAACTCAGCAATTTCACTTCAAGGTATATATCTGAAAACAAATGAAAGCATAGGTCCACATGGAAAAACTTGTACACAAATATTCATAGCAATACTATTCATAATAGCCAGAATGGAAGCAATCAAAATGACTACCAACTGATGAATAAAATGTGGTATGTCCCTATGCTGGAATAGTATTAGACAATAAAAAGAAATACAATATTACATACATTACACACATGTTACATACATGAATGAACCTGAGAAATCTCATGCTCAGAGAAAGAAGCCAACCAGAAAGGGCTTTACATAACTGGTTCTATTTTTTTTTAAAGTTACACATTTTTTTTTATTGTGAAAATACTGTACAGAGGGGTTACAATTACATGGGCAAGATAATGAGTACATTTCTTATCAAGCATAGTAGCCTCCTCCTTTGTTTCCCCTTCCCATCCCTTCCCATCCTCCCCCGGCCCCCCCACCCAATCCTCCCCACACCCCCCCCAACCAAAGTTGTAAAGTTCGTTTTCGACATAACGACTTGTACATCTCATTGTTGCAATGGGTCCACCTGTATCCCTATTTAAACGATTTGTTTTTCCCCTTCCCTTCCACAAATTATACTGACATCAAATACAGTGAAAGCAGGGTTTTTTGTTTTGTTTTTTCATTTTCGGTGCCAGTATTGGGACTTGAACTCAATGGCTCACGCTCTCACTTGGTCTTTTTTTTCTTTTTGCCAGTCCTGGGGCTTGAACTCAGGGCCTGGGCACTGTCCCTGAGCTTCTTTTGCTCAAGGCTAGAATCTACTAGTTGAGCCATAGCGCCATTTCTGGCTTTTTCTGTTTATGTGGGACTGAGGAATTGAACCCAGGGCTTCATGAATGCTGGGCAAGCACTCTCTCACTAAGCCACATTCCCAGCCCATAGCTGGTTGTTTTTATTTGAAAGGTCCAGAATACACTCTATGAGGAAAAAAGCAGAGTGTTGGTTGCTTAGTGCTAGTGGAGATTGTAGAGGGACAGAAGGTGATTGAGCACTTAACAGGTATGGGGTTCTTTTGGAAGTGATAAATATTATAGAATTATATTGCATTAATGGTTTCAAAGTTTTAGAATAACTTATTAAATTATATATATATATATATGGGTGAATGCATATTTTGTACATCTTATCTCCAAAAGATACCAACATTCCAATAAAAGAATTGGCAGATAAGAAAATAACTCAAGCAAAGAGCGCTGGTGATAGAAAAATTGAGATAAAATATTACTTGAGATAGAGGATCAATTCAAGACAATCAAGATATACTCAATTCAAGAGTTCCTGTAGGAGATGCAGGTCCATAGACAGGGAAGAAACTCAAGGATACAGAAAATAATGAAAACATCTCCAGTCTTGACAGTGTAAAAATAAAGGGAATGTTGACAGAAAAAAAGAAGTTCAAAGGGGAGAGGAGAAAAAATATAGAAGAACTGACATTCTCATGCTTAGATCTAGGCCTTCACAAACCACTCTCTTAACCAGTGGAATAATAAATGAGGAGAAGCCTCTGAACTTCAACGCATAAAATTTGCTGCACTCTTGGTACAAATGTCTTATAGTAGCACTTACTTAAATGTACTATGAGATATCAACATTATATGGACAGCAAAAAATAAAAAATAAAAATAACATGTTCCATGGCCAAGAAACTTTGAGAAATACTGTGGTCCATACATTTGTTGAAACAATCATGATACCTTTTCAAGTTTTGAGATAGTTTAGAACACAGAAAAACTTCCCCAATGAATATTTCTCACTCCCTAACAGCAGTCCTTGTAGAAAATCAGTATGGCAGGATGGTGAAGAACATGCACTTACGGAGCTAGATGAGACCCAGGTTAACCACTATTAAGATGATTTTGAAGAAAAGTCTCAGTCTCCTCATCTGTAAAACTGGGCTGGTGAAATTACCCTTTTCTTAGGTGTGTTGTGAAAACAAATGAAGCAATTAATATAAAGTGCTTAGCACAATGCCTAGCACAGCCAAAGAAACAACAGCCACATTTATAAAGAACGGATGTCATTTTGGTGCCAGTACTGGGGCTTGAACTCGTGGCTTTGCGCTTTTGCTTAGCTTTTTCTCCTTAAAGCACTCCACCACTAGAGCTACATCTCCACTTCCAAGAACAGATGTATTTTAAAGATGGAAAAGACAGTCTTCCCTCTCCCAATACTCTCCTTTTACCTTTCCCTAAAGACAGGTTTTATTTATATGTCATTGCATAACACATGGATCTAGGCTTCTAACCAGATCCAAGAACTGAGGGAGGAAAGAAACTGGGAATCTTAGCTTGAATATGTCAGTATAATGGGGGGAATCACACATCTACTTTCTGCCTAGAAACTTGCTTCTGCCACATCCTTGCTTGGAGAGGAAAGCTGTGCAGCTGGGGACAATTTGGTGCATGCAGTAATTATCACAGCGTTAGTCCTAATAATTGTTCTGTTTTATTTCAACTATGAAAGTGTTATATGACTTCACCAAACTATAGGCAAAGAGAAGAATGTGTTCTTCTTAGACTAAAGCTGTTTCATGCTCATTAATGGAAAAGCATTGGCCCATGCCCCTAGCTGAGAATTGTGTTAACAATCATTACTTCTACATTTTCTTTGTATTTATTTATTTAGCCTGGCACCAATTTCTTTGCTGGCTGGACAAGCAGCATAATTCCTTTCCCAATCTCAGGCTTATGAGTTATTACTATTATTGAAGATGTTTCTCTCTGCCTCAGACATCAGAAAAATCAGTCTGGGATGGGACTGAGAAAGAACACTGGAAAAAGAGGGTGGCATTCTGAAACATAGACTTGACACTTTACAAGCCAAAAGGTCTTGGGAAATATTCCTCTTCACTTTCTTCTTGTGCATTTTCTTCCCTCTTCTTTTCTCATGATCATACTTTCTCCTCCAAGAACATTCTCTGTGCGTACTGCTAAGATCAGAATTTTCCAGAGGTGTGGCATAGGATCTTCCTGAATTAGATGCACCCGGCAGGAGTCTTAAAATGCAGTTAAGTTCTTAAGATCCAACTCAAGCCTGATGGACCAGACTGTGCGGGGATGGGACCCACTCATTGCCATTTTCAACTAAAGAACAAAAATACCAGGTGATTCTTTGTGCCTTAAAGTACAGACAATCACTACCTTGCATTATAAGTAGAGCAGTTTTTATGGTTACTTTCTAGATCATAGAATGGGAAGTGAACATATGATAAACTCGCAAGCCAAAACCAGGAAGAGAAAACTCGTACTTATTTAGTGCCAGCAGTTTCCCCCGCACTGTCCTTAATCTCTCACGTGTATTCCCTTGGTACTGCTTGCAACATCTTTGGTAGGTTCTGTTCTCTCCATAGGACATGCTTCAAGAAAGTTAAGCAACTTGCCCAAGGTCATACAGTTAGTAAGCTGATCTGCCATGTGCCAGATTAGGTACCTATCTTACTCCTGGGCTCATTATCTATCTACACTCTGTGGTGCTGCTCTTCTTAATCTTTGGCTCTCAACTAAGCTACAAAATAAAATAGAAGCCTCCTTTACCAGAGGCCCATGGCATTTACTCTCATAAAGTCAGCTTTGGCTTTTAGAAAGTTTGTTTTTCTGTGTGAAATTCATAATGACATCCTGCTGCATTGTTCCTCCTTCTCACCAGACTCCACCGCCAGAGAAAATCATACCGAGTGAGTCAATTATAAGCCTTCTTTGCTTGAATCCAAGTCTTTACAACTTCCTCAGCAGCATTTTGGATTGTCGAGCCATGCCTATCATAATATTCTAACCAGTCCCTTCCAGCTCCAGCCAGAGCCTTCCAGCTGTATTTCAACATCCCTCATCTTTCCCTATTCTCCTCCTCCCTTCATTCTAGTCAAGCAACCCTATCTGCTCCTCCTGTATTTGTTAGTCTTTCACATGTGGCTCTGTCTGGTTCCAGACATTTTCCTATAGTCTTTTCTCCTCCAGCTCCCCACTGGCAGCAAATTGGCTTCATCTTCGGAGCCAGTTCCAGGTAACAATGCTTGGCACTCTCTCTTGAGAAAGAGTCTAAGGCCAATTCCCAGACACATGAGGGGGTAGTGAGATATTCCCAGTATCTGCAGGGGTTCAAGAAAAGAAGCAGCAGCGTCATGCAGAGCACATCTCCCATTCTGGTGAGAATAAAAAGCTTAGAGTCAGAACTGGGTTTGAATCCTGGTTGTGCAAGGTACTGCGTGGGTGGTCTCGAGCTAGTTCTCTAACTAACTATGAAATAAAAGTGACAATACCAAACTTACAGGGTTGTAAAACATGTAAACTGCTTGTCAGTGAGGACGTGGTAGGTGTTTTTTCCTTCCTTCAGTTAGTATCCTCCTTAAAAATAAATCTTGGTAATATAACTTAACAAGAGAAATTGGCTGGGGAAGTCACGTGCATCTCAAATCAGCAGATAGAAGTTTATCAAATAAAGGGAACTGTAAGCCCTCAAAGAGAAGCCTATGCAGAGGCTTCACAAAGAGCTATGCTATTTATCAGCATATATAAATGTTGTATATAAGTAGGGTGGGAAGGGGAGAAAGAGACAGGAATGAGGGACACAGAAAAGGGAGAGAGAGATTCCAATACTTCTGTTTTTTTGATGTAGCACCTTGTATCCTAAGTGTGTGTGTGTGTGTGTGTGTGTGTGTGTGTGTAATTAACCATGAGAAAGCTGAATGGCTTTGGGCCACATGGAAGATGTCTTTACATTTGCTGTTCTTTTAGAATTCAACTTGGTTTATGGTAACCCATGATAAAAATGTTTCTAGTTCCCCCCCCCCCCCCCCCCGTGAATCCTGGGGCTTGAACTCAGTGTCTGGACACTGTCTCTGAGGCGTTTTTTTTTTTTTTTTTGGTGTGTGTGTGTGTGTGTGTGTGTGTTTTGCTTAAGGTTAGCACTCTGCCACTTGAGCCACAGCTCCAGCTTTTTTCAGTGCTTAATTGGAGATAAAAGTCTCACAGGCTTTCCTGCCACAGCTCTCTTCTAACAGTGATCTTCAGAATATAGCCTCCTAAGTATCTAGGATTATAGATTATAGGCATGAGCCACCAGTACCCAGACTCCCTAGGCTTCAAAAAGAACAGTTTTTACATCTTCTTAATGCCAGTTATATAACCAAAGCTTCTTTTTGTGAGCTAGAAAGGTCAGGATGCAGTACTATTATAGAAGTATGCACTCAGTTAGACATCCAGCATCCCTGTGAAGGATTTACCCTCTTTCCTGGGAGCAAAATTCAGAATCCAATTTCTAGGCTTGTCTTTTGTAATCCAGAAATGGAAATCAAACCCCAAAGACCATGCATAACGATGGTCCTTATTATGAGAGAGTTATGATAGGTCCTGGGAGAGACGAAGCAGCACTATGGCAGATTCATCATCAGTGCAGGTGGATGGATGACAAAGCAAAGGTCTCTAGGTTTTGGAGTCCCCAAGGGAAGGAAAAGAACTCTTAGAACCAAAGGTATTTTTTGTTCTTTCCTACAGCAGCAGATTGTCTCTGTAGGAAAGAACCCCCAGGACTGAAAAGTTTGCCTGGTACTGGCTAACTTCCTTTGAGGTAGGACTCAGTTCCTTTCCCTCTTGTTACCCTTCTTTGCACAGCTGGAGGTGAGCATGAAGGAAAATGACTCTTCTCCTCTGAGACCGTAACCCAGATTTCGGTCATCATAAATCAGAAATAGAAACAGCCAATGTTGGAATAACAAAATGTTTCTTCCTTGTCAGTATCTACACACTGGGTTGTCTTCAACTGGCATTATTCATGGATTAAATTGAGAGATCAGCCTGGAAATGGGTTGGAAATCTTCAGATAATTCCACAGATTAAACATAAAGCTCCTCTGAGAAGGTGTTTCAGGCTGGACAGCACCACTCTTGAGAGTGTGTTTCCCCAGCCCCAATGTTCCTGTGGCTGAGATATCCGTGGCTGTGGGAAATGAGGCATCTCTGTAACTTGGGCCTGTTTTCTGAGACATGGGCAGATCTAAAAGGGGAAGAATCCATCAAGAAGAACTGAGAAAACTAATATCTTCTTGGACTTTATGTCTTTCACAATGCCAATAGGTACATAAAAGCAGAGTCTAGAAAGGATCTAGAGACAGAAGCCCTGATTTTCAGGGAAGGGACATGGAGTTGTGGGGGCGCCCTCAACCTTACTGGCTATGGAATTTTGTCTAATCAGTTTCTTCTGTGGTGTTATTTCTGTGGTTAGCTTCCCTTTATTTCCGTGTGTGCGTGTGTGTGTGCGTGTGTGTGTGTGTGTGTGTGTAGAGGTATCTCCTACTGGAAACAAACGGTATTTGTTCCAATCATAAAGGTGTACTTGGTTATCCAGAAATGCATATTTTATTTGACATTATTTGACATTTGATTTTTCCCCCTCAGATTAAGTGTAGAAATGCTTCTAAGTGCTTAGTCTCATCATTTTGCCAAGAGAGGAAAAAAGATCAATGTGGTGGTGCATGCCTGTAATCCAGTTCTCAGGAGGTAAAGGCAGGAAGCAGGAGCTGGAATTCAAAACCATGCTATCCTAGGCTATATAGTAAGGCCCTGTCTTAAAAAATTTTTTTAAAGAAAGAATGCAGTTTTTTAAGGAATTTTCACTTTATTTAATATTTAACATATTTAGTAAAGGTGCTTACTTAAAGTTAGCTAAAACAACTTTTTTACTGCTTTGATTATTCTATTAAAGTTACCATGATGATAATATATGTTTATAACTATTAAACATTTGTATTTGAAATAGTTTTAAAACTATGACAAAACTACGATGTATTTTGCTAGTTTGAGTTTTTAGACAAAATAAGGTATTTGGTGAAGACCTGGCTTTACTTTCTTGTCAGAGACAAATTCCACAGCACCATGTTAAAAAGCTTAAGTTTCTCATACACTAAATTCCTTCTCATGTGATAAACTTTTAGACATAATTGTAGAAAAATTATTCTGTTCAATAGATTTTCTTTCTGATTCCTGAGCTAGGAATGGTTTAGTGATTACAACTTTTATGGGATACTTTAATATATGATAGACTGAATAAATGTTCATTCATTAATTCAGGTTTTCTTAATTTTCTTAGCGCCTTCCAGATAAAGATTGCCATGGTTTTTATAACGTTCCAAGTGTATCTTCTAGGATTTCTAATTATAATTTCATTAAATCCATAAATTAGCCGAGGAAAGATAATTGTTTTTTTTCTCTACATGATCTTGATAGGCCTTTTGATTTTAAAACATTTGATTTTAAAGTGCTTCTATGTAAAGTATCTAATATCCTATTTATGAATTGAACATTTTCATGTCAATATAGATCTTAGGAATTTTTTGACAGTTATGGGATCCAGTAATTAACAATTTAAATATCACAAACTCTGTCATTGTCCTATTCATTTTTGGCATTACTTTTGATAATGGAAGATTACTTAAGGATTTAGTTAACTTTTATAGCAGAGCAAACTCTGCAATGCATATGAAGATCTCTACATTAGATTATCATGAAGTTCTAGATTCTAGTTTCCAATATACATTATGGGTTCGGGGTTTTTTTGTCTTTAGTTTTTTTGTTGTTTTTTTTTTTTAATAAATACATAGTCATTGTTACCTATGACTTTTTCCTTCTAATTCTTTAAGGCATATTCAGGAGAATTAACTTAAACTCAGCCACAACAACACCAGAAGTCCTCTGCTGGAGTGGAACCCAACAATCCTCTCCTCTAACAGAGCAGCAGTATTCAAAGCCTTCCAACTCTGCATCACCAGCCAATCTTGCTAAAACTCAGATCCAGTCCTGACACTTTGGGTTATGTTTATGTTTAAACACAGAAAAACTCCAACAAACACAAGATGGATGACCTAGCACTATTTTGTAGTATTTTGTCACCTCTTTGTTATGCAAAGGGATACATGGATAAAGGCTGGATTTCTTAGCACCTCAGGATAGCATTTAGAGATCTGGCCGGCCTGATGTCCTGTACTGGCTTGACATCCAGGCACCTCACAGCTCACCTTGATTCATCCTGTTTTGCTTCTCAGAGTAAAAATGTTACTCTCCTTTCAATACAGCATTCAGTTTTATGTATGTTAGGAAGTTTTTCTGAGACTGTAAGTCTTCTAACATCATACAAAGTAGAGCTACATCCTCTCACAACTGTGATCCCATAGCAATCAGCTTTTAACAGTAGCACAGCACACAGCAATGTGTCTATGTGTCAGTCTCCTGTGAGTCTTCCTTTGGATACCTGCATTCAGCACATTATCTTACAAATAAGCCCTGAAGAGCACCAGTTTGTGAGAGGACACAAACAAGAAAAGAAAGGGCTTAAGACATGGATCATTTTCTGATTAAAACAATAGTGTCACAAGACAAAAATTCAAAGTTAATGTTGTTTTTGATTTTGGAGTTAGACTGTCTTTGCTTGCCTCATGGAAAGTAGCTTTCAGGTAGATAGATGATAGATAGATACATAGATAGGTAGATGGGCAGACAGGAAAGTAGATAGATGAAACAAACCAGTACAAAACAGTTGAGTGTGTGGTTCAAGTGATAAAGAGTGTCAGCTAGTAATCACGAGGCCCTGAACTCAAACCTCAGTATCACCAATAGATAAATTCGTAAGTAAGTAACAGATAAATTAGTAAATAAGTAAATATTGATTCCCCCCTCCCCCCGCTTTCTTTAAGGACAGAGGACTGCAGATTTCACAGGCATCCATTGTAGTACTTTCTTGGGAAATGTTGCTACTCATTTATTTCTTAGTAGAGACCAGAGTTCTTAGACTCTGGGACTGATAAATTTTGATTATAGAAAAATCAACACAAGAGCCATTGTTTTGGGGCTTGGCTTGGGAAGATGGAATGGGTTGACTGTTGTCCTAGGGTCTTTTCACGATTGTGGCTGTAGATTCTCAGAGAGAACATAGCTGCTGGAAGATGGACCAGTTCTAGGTCTTGGTTTGTCTTTGGACCCAGGGGATGTGGTTTGCTTTATGTGGCCCTACCTTTTGTTCTCTGTTCCTTGCAGATTCATGAAGGTGGCAGGGAGCATGGTGGATGCAGTTACCTGGCAACAGTAGGTATTCATCATTTTTTGCTCTTACTTTATTATCAGCTGCTTTGAAGCCAGAGATAATGAGAGGTCACCAAGTTTAGAGCTGGCATTTAATAAGCTATCCTTTATCCTTCATGAAAAAGAAAACATTGAAAATTAACACCAAACTTGTTGCTATAGCATATGCTGTGTCACAGCACTATAATTTTATGTTGTTATTTTTCAAAACAACCCCCCCCCCAAATAAGCAAGCAAACTCCACTGACACATTTTAGCGATCTGGACTATTATGTACTCCTGAGCTCATCTGTCACGAGGGAAAGGTGAGGGAAGTCGAAGCTCGCCACCTTGTCTCCTCAGGCTTTTCCCTTGGGAATAAATTTCCTTGCTTAAGAGAGGAAGTAGTTTTAATTGCTCCATATATCATGTGAAAATAGAGACATTTTATTCGACAGCTGTGGTGTTAATTAGCACCAAGCTATTCACTAATATGAAGCAGGTTAAAAAACAGAAACTATGGAGAGAATGAGGCAACTCAAGAGAGGCGATAAACCTCAGCACTCCAGAGACAAGCTTCTGTTAGCCCAACGGTAGCTTGACTTGCCAGGATAATTCTCTGATATGTAAACTTAAATACTCTTTTAGGCTTTTTATGGTGTTTGGGCCAGGATGGCCACTACTGGGTCACAATATTGGACCAGCTTTTGTACCTTGCTAGCCTTCAGTTACTCTAGCCCTTCCCGTTCAGTGCCTACACTATCTTGTCTGACCTCTGGTTTAAGTCAGTCATACTATCCATTGGAGATCCTTGACAGGCATGAAGGAGAAAGAAGTAGATGTTGTTTGATTTTTGTTCCTTACATTTGGCAGTACTGGGTGGGAACTGAACTTGAAGACTTAGGTTTGTGAGGCAGATGCTCCACAAACTTGAGCCACGCCTCTAGCCAGCCCCCTTTTGTGTGTATTGGTTCATTGTCAAGTAGGATTTCATTTGATGCCTGGGCTGGCCTGGGCTGTAGTCCTCCTGCTGTGTTTCTTCATGTCATTGGGGATGACAGTTATGTGCCACTATGCCCAGCCATTGTGCTTCCCCTGTATCTGGGGATACCAGGCAGGTACCATTGTACACTAAAACTGACATGCCCATTTTATTCTTTTTCCTAGCTCTTTGTTTTTTTATGGCACTTATAATAACTCACAGTTCCTTTTTCTCATCACTTGTTTTTGAACTTTGGTTTCTCTAGAGTGGCATTTCTTCAGTTCTCCAGGTACTTACTAAGGTGATTGTACATTAGGTGTTCCCTGTGGAGAAATCCATGATCATCATAATAACAATGTTCCAGAAACTTCTCTCCAACTTTATATCTGCCTTACCAGACCTGATCTTCAGAACCATCAAGTCAGGCAGACACTGCTTTTATTTCTGTTTTCCTACAGCTTTAGGAAGCTGTAGAAAATCCAAAGACAACAACAGAAATGCCAAATTTCTGGACTTGGGGTTGGGTCTCTCTTGCTGGAAGGGCTTTATCACTTTAACTTTTATCGTTTTGACAAGACAATGTCCTTTAACTGAAATTCTACCTCAGCACTCGGACCAAAGACTATGTGGATAATGTTGCAGAAATGCCAAAATCTGAAGAATTTATAGGATTTGTAAGGAGAGATCATGAGATCAGAGTAAGAAAATTACTGGCTAAGAATATATGGCTTCAATTACCATGGCTGACAGGGAAAGATCAGAGAAAGATTTTTTTTCTATCTTCAAGCACTTTCCCTGGCACAAATGGAATAAAATGAGCCTAGTAGGTTTTTTTTAATATAATGGAGAAATACATTTTAATAAACACATTTTATTTATTGGCTACTAAAAATCATTGACCATGTCTCTAGATGATCATCACGTATTTGCACCTATGCCAAAAATACTTCCCAACGCAGGAAGAGGGTTGTGTTTCTTTTGGATCAGCACTCATTCGGGGATGAGTCGCACCTGGAATCTACCATTTATCCATTTTCACTCAAGACTTGGATAGTCATGGAAGACTCCCAGGAAATCCTAGCTAAGAGGACTCAATGCAAAGCAGAGACCATGTCCTGTTTCTCCAACCCTGAGAAATGCTGAGGTGGACATTTCTTTAAAAATACAACATAAAGGAAATCAAATCTCTGTGGTTCAATGATTTTTATATAGCTCATGCTCATGCTCTTGGATTTGTTTTATTCAGAGGAACAGAATATACGATTAGATCATTGGTTCTGCCCATCAAGTCATGCAGAAAACCCAGCAAGAAGTAGAGAGATGAAGTTCTAATGACAAGTATAGTGGAGGAGCTAATATCAGAATTCCCCTCCTCTAATTGCAGTGGTGATGTCTGTACATTCATTTTATAACACAAACATTGTTGAGCGACCAAAGGGAGATAAAAACTAGAGAAACATTATCAGTCCTTGAAAGAAAAGTAGTGAGTGGGGGCTGCTTTTATATAACTTTTTCACTGGGGTTACCCAACAATCCATGCAGTATCAGGTACTTAGAACACAACATATGTGACTGTATTGGCATTGGGTGTAAGAAGGGGTCAGACACTGGGATTTCAGGGCAGAAATCTCAGAAAGGGGGAACCACAGGGGGAAAAAAGTGCCAAACATGCATGTATACTTACCCTCCCTCGACTCTTTGATCCCTGAAATCCATATATTTACCAGGAGATTCCAGAGAGCCTGTTGGGAAGCAACAGCTAGAAGCTTGGAAGAAGACAAAACTGAATAGAGATTTCAGGTGCTCTCTGTCACAAGAGAGACAGAGATTGGATTTTAATCCTACACGTTGAGTGTGACTTCACAAATACTTTGTTTCCTCCAGTGATGCCTAAAGGAGTTGTACCTTAACTGTACATTGTCTGCCAGGACTAAGACGAAAATAGAACCCATACAGATGTACCTAAAATGTGAGGGGATTCCTTCAGCCTCTTGTGAGTTCCAGAACCAATATGCTTATGTCCTTATTGCATATTACCTACATTTCCAGAACACTAAATCATTACTAGGCCTGAAAAGAAAGAAAAATGGCTCATCACCAGGGGAATAAGTAATCATTGATCCAAACATGAGAATTAACTGGTCAGGATTTTTAAAGAAGCTACTGTAAATAATCAAACCATTAAGGGCAAAATGTCAATATTGAGTGGTTACATAGGAAATAGTCGTGAATTAGAACTCTAATGTTTGTGAGCATGATTCCACTCCTGACTTCTATAATATCAACTTTTGTAGCTCCCAGTATAAGGGGGAAAATGTGGTATTTTTCTTTCTATGACTGATTTATGACTGGTGTCACTTAACAAATTATCCTCCAAGCTCATCCGTGCTGCCACAAATGGCAGGATTTCATTCTTTATAGATGGATGAACAATATTGTGCCAGCAAAGTACTCTTTAAAAATGAAATAAAGATGCTTTTGATCAATGAATGCCAGTTGATTCGTGATACATGAAATGCTAAGGGAGTACTAATACCAGAAGGAAACTTGGATATTTAAAAAAAAATAACAAAGAGCATTGGAAATGGTAAATTTGTGGTCAAATATAAAACATGATTTTTTTCCTCTTTAAATAACAATGAATTAATAAAAACATAAATTGTATCACAGGCTTTACAACATATAGAGATAAAATATATGGCACAAATATCATAAAGAAAAAAATATTGTAAAGGATGAAGAAGGGAGAAAGCAGTACCTGAGATTATACTGCAAGGTTCATTTCCATGAAGCAGACAATATTTACTCTAATTGTATTTCTAGAGGAATCACTGAAAAAAAATATTGGAAAAGCATATAACTATAAAACCATATTAGGACTAAGGTAGAATACTAAGGAATATTCATTTTGAACTAATGGACATTTGTATACATTCTTTTCTAACGTATATGAGCTTAACACTTGAACCACATCTCCTCTTCCAGCTTTTTACTGTTTAATTGAAAGTAAGAGCTTCACATTTTCCTCCCTGGGTTGGTTTTGAACCTTGGTCCTCAGATCTTAGTCTCCTGAGTAGCTAAGATTACAGGCATGAGCCAAAACTCATTTTTTTTTTAAATTTTATTTTGTGAACATACTGTACAGAGGGGTTACAATTACATGGGCAAGATAATGCATACGTTTCTTACCAAGCATTGCAGCCTCCTCCTTTGTTTACCCTTCACCTCCCTTCCCAGACCCCCCTCCTCCCCCCCAACCCTTCCCCCCTCTCCCCCACCCCACCGACATGACAATTTGTACATGGTTTTGACATGACATTTTGTACTTCTCATTGTTGCAACAGGTCCACCTGAATCCTTAAACGACTTGTTTTTCCCCATCTCCTCCACAAGTTATACTGACATCAAATATATTGAAAGTGGGGGTTATACTGTGGGGGAGGGACATACAAAGCAACAAAGAAATAATCTTATAAATGCATTAGAAACACATGCATGAAAGAAAAAAAACATTAAAATACCTATCTAAGGGTTCATTTTCCTAACATCACATTATCTGACCTTTTCCGCTTGACTCATACATATACTAGATATTGCAAATAAGGGAAACCATGGAACCTGTGTTTCTTTGTGCCTGGCTTACTTCACTTAATATAATTTTTTCCAAGTTTTTCCATTTCCTAACAAATGGGGCAATGTCATTCTTTCTGATGGAGGCATAGAATTCCATTGTGTATATATACCACATTTTCTTGATCCATTCATCTACTGAAGGGCATCTGGGTTGGTTCCATATCTTAGCTATGGTAAATAATGCTGCAATAAACATAGTTGTGCTGGTAGCTTTAGTGTGGTCTTTTTTGTAAACATTTGGGTAAATGCCCAAAAGTGGGATTGCTGGGTCATAGGGGAGCTCTATGTGAAGTCTTTTGAGGAACCTCCATACTGCTTTCCAAAGTGGTTGAACAAGTTTACATTCCCACCAACAATGAAGTAAGGTTCCCTTCTGTCCACATCCCCTCCAGCATCTGTTGTTGTTAGAGTTCTTGATTTTTGCCATTCTAACTGGAGTGAGGTGGTATCTCAGTGTTGCTTTGATTTGTATTTCTTTTATGGCTAGGGATGTTGAGCATTTCTTCATGTGTCTATTGGCCATCCTTCTTTCTTCTTCAGAGAAGCTTCTCTTTAAGTCTTTAGCCCACTTATTTATTGGGCAGTTGTTTCTTTGAGGATTTGTTGTTGGGGGATTTAATTTTTTGAGTTCCAAGTATATTTTAGATATGAGACCCTTGTCCGTTGTATGGCTAATAAAGATCTTCTCCCAATCTGTGAGCTTTCTATTGATCTTGCTAGCTATGTCGTTTGCCATGCAGAAGCTCTACAACTTTATGCAATCCCATTTGTCCAGCCTTTCTTTGATTTGTTGTGTTTCCAGGTCTCTATTCAGAAAATTTCGGCCTGAGCCAAGGAGACCTAGGGTTTCTCCTATTCCATCCTGTAATGTTTCAGAGTGTCTGCTTTGACTTCGAGGTCTTTGATCCATTTGGAGTTGATTCTGGTGCAGGGTGATATATAAGGATCTAGCTTTAGTTTTCTACATGTAGTTAACCAATTTTGCCAGCACCATTTACTGAAGAGGCTGTCTTTCTTCCATTCTATTGTTTTAGCTCCCTTATCGAAGATTAGATGGTGATAGGTCTGTGGGTTCATTTCTGGGTTTTCAATTCTATTCCATTGGTCCTGAGGTCTGTTCTTATGCCAATACCAAGCTGTTTTGATTACTATGGCTTTATAGTAGAGTTTGAAATCTGGTATTGATATTCCTCCAGCAGTGTTCTTTCCGTTGAGGAGCGTTTTTGCTATTCAGGGTCTTTTGTTGTTCCATATGAATTTTTGGATTGCCTCTTCTATTTCTGTAAAGAATGAGGGTGGAATTTTGATAGGTATTGCATTGAATTTGTAGATAGCCTTGGGAAGTATTGCCATTTTCACGATGTTAATCTTTCCAATCCAGGAGCATGGGAGGTTTTGCCATTTTTTAAGTTCTGTGTTGATTTCCTTTTTCAAGATTTTAAAGTTTTCATCATAGAGGTCCTTCACTTCTTTGGTTAAGTTAATTCCTAGGTATTTTATTTTTTGTGGGGCTCATTTTTTTTAAATTACTCAAAATATTCTTTTTTTCCATTCTCTTCCTTTCCATTCTCTTCCTTTTTCCTACAGTATCTTCTCTTTTATTTCTGCAGATATCAATTTTGGTTTTACTTTATGTCTTTTCTCCATTCAGCCCCTTTCTTCCATTTTCTAATAGTATCTCTCTTTATTACTGTTATTTTATAGTTTCTTCATACTATTTATTTATAAACATACATATGTTGACAGATATTATAATGTTTTATAAAATGGATATATAAATGCCACCATTGCAATCCATAAACATATGTGTGTGTGTGTGTGTGTGTGTGTGTGTATTCTTCCTGACTTTCTGATGACCTGTGAGTCACTACTATTATTTTAAGAGAGAGGCATAAAAAGCTGGTTGGATTGTTTTTCATGGATCAACCTGTACAGATCTGCATAGGTGACATGGCTAGATCATTAACACACCTCTAACTCTTATATATCTGTTGGCCTTTTCTCTTGAACAATTCTGTTGTTTCAGAAAGGAATTTTCTTTCCTCCCACTTGGGAGTATAAATCTTCTAGAATCTGATAGATGGGGCTGTTAGTCTTGTTGCTTAGAATGCTTTACTTTTAGGTATGGTTTTCCTTGACCACACCTGTGGCTCTAGCTCAATCACTAACTGCTCTGATTTTGTTCAAAATGAAGCAGATTCCGAGCCATACAGACAGTCATTCACTAATTCTTTCATCTCATGACTCTTCACTCTTGAAAAATACTGTGAACTCCAAATTACTTTTGTGCATATAAATAAAAGCATCTTCTAAATACCCAAATCTATCCATCCATTTTCTTTTTTCTTTTTCTTTTTTAGTATTTTTTATTGTAAAGATATTGTACAGAGGGGTTACAGTTACATGAGTAAAGTAATGAGCACATTTCCTATACAGCATTGTTACCACCTCCTTTGTTTTTCCCCTACTATCCCTTCCCCCCCTCCCCAACCTCCCCAACTCCTCCAGGGGCTCTTCCAAATAATTTTTTTCCCATTTAAAATGTCCAATTCAGCCAGGCACTGGTGGCTCACTCCTATAATCCTAGCTACTCAGGAGGCTGAGATCTGAGGATTGCAGTTCAAAGCCTGCCCAGGCTGGAAAGTTCGTGAGACTCTGATCTCCAATTAACCACCAGAAGACCAGAAGTGGTGCTGTGGTTCAAGTGATAAAGTGCTAGCCTTGAGCTAAAGAGCTCAGGGACAGCATTCAGGCCAAGAGTTCAAGCCCCATGACTGAACAAAAATAAAAAATGTCCAATTCAGTTTTACAGTGGTTAATCTTGAGATACTAACTATACTTTGCTATGAAGCACGTATGAATGATATATCCCATTTAATTATATGGAATATTTTAAAATGTATATTCAATGGTGGAATTTAATGTTTATTTTTATTCATTATTACCAAGGCAATTTTATTATTTATTATCAGAGTCATTCTCATGAGACTGGACTTCCTGTTTATTATAAAAAGTAACAATGACCATCAATACAGTTTGATGCTCCTAACTTATTTTTGCTTAATTAGCCATAATTTTATCCACTTTTGCTTTAGACTGTCAGTCCAAATGCCAACATCGTTTTCCCTAAACAAATCATGAGAGTAAAATAAGTGACAAACACATTATATCTCATTATATAACACTACATTTATTTTCAAATACTCACATAAAAGATCTTTGTCAATATTGGTGGCTATGGATACTGGATAGACTTTTTTAAAAAGCTATGTCTATGAATTAATATGGGTTTGTGTGTGTGTGAAAGAGAAAGTATGTGAGTGTGTGTGTGTGTGTGTGTGTGTGTGTGTGCGGGTGCACACTCGCGTGCGTGTGCCAGTACTGGGCCTTGAACTCAGGGCCTCTGCTCATTTAGCTTTTCACTCTGAAGACTGGAGCTCTACCACTTAAGCCATAGCTCCACTTCTGGGTTTTTGATAGTTAATTGGAATTAAGAGTCTCATAGGCTTTATCCTCAGGTCTCTGCCTCCTGCTAGCTAAGATTATGGGCATGAGCCACAGGTGCCCAGCAGATGTATGCATTTTTTTGAGGCAAAAGAACCATTGTACTATTGAGATATTAATATCTTCATGATTACAGCTAAATCTTTGGTTTCTGTATCACTGGGAAGTGCTACTGGTGTGATTCCTTTACTAACCTTCCATTCAATGAGCAATCAGCAATACCGGCTGTATAAGCCTCTATTAATCTGTCAGCTAACCTCGGTAATTTTCCAGCCAGTGAAGTTCAATTACTGCCCTCTAGGATGCTTTTCTAAATGTTTAAATTTTATAATAATTTGAAAACATTATTGCAAATCAGCATGGCAAATGCTCTCATATGCACAAGAAAGATTTTAGGATATCAGAATAATAACTTACTAGATGATGATGGGGTTACACATGTTATAGTAGGTTGAATAGAAAATAATGTGTAAGAACACAGTAGGGAACAAACTGAGTTGATAGTTGAAAGAATGTGTGTGTGTGTGTGTGTGTGTGTGTGTGTGTGTGTGTGTGTGTGTATGCCTCCATAACTGTACCTTACAAAGGTCTAAGAAGCACAAATGTATAATAAGCACACCTTTCATGGTCAAAAGCAATGTCAAGGCCAATGTTGTAGTGACTATGGAGAATACTAGACACTTCTGAGATAATGAAAACAAGAAGCCCAAGTAATATTTTCACATTGCAATGTGAAAAAGTCTTAATCTCAACGATGGCTGAAGGGGTCTTAAAGCTTGCAAGAGTCCTTGGACCACATCCCGAAAGCTGCTGAAGTAGTTCGAGGGTGGGAATCTGAGCATCTCATGGCTCTCAGGGCATCCTTCCTTCATGCAGAAAGGCATCTGGTATGTTCAGTTCCTGAGACTTTCTGGAGTCTGGTAGCAAAAATCAGCATGACTTTAGGTTTCCCTCACTGAAGGTATAGAATTCAGCTTTCTCACATCACCCATGCCAGTCATTGCTCTTCCTTCTGTTTTATATTATAAACTACTGCTTTCTCCTGCTCTATTCTCTTAGCTTGTGGGTTAATACCTTTCTGCTTCTTATTTTTTATTTTTTGTCAGTCGTAGGTCCTGGGCACTGTCCCTGAACTCTTTTGCTCAAGGCTAGCACTCTACCACTTGAGCCACAGGGCTTCTTGTGGTTATCCGATTGTTCACTGAAGATAAAGAGTCTCACAGACTTTTTTGCCTAGGCTGGCATAGAGCCACGATCCTCAGATCTCAGCCTCCTAAGTAGCTAAGATTACAAACATGAGCCACCAGCACCCAGGTTCTATTTATTTTTTGATTCTGCAGCTATTCTACAAAGGACTGGGGAGGGAGCTTTGGTAAATGCCTGCATTTGAACTTCCATGTTTAACTTTAAATCCAACTGTCTGCTTTTCTCCCTCTGGGATTTCTTTAATAAGACACATTTTGATTTTAACTTTCAACAGAATACAAAATTAATTTTTAATGACTTTAGGTCAAATTAGGCAGATATAAGAGTTTATAATGTCTATGCACTACAATAAAGGAATAATAATTTTTGAAAATCTCTAGCTTTGGAGTCCAGACATGAGTATTCTTAAGTTTATTGAGTGATCCTAAGGGTAGCTGAGGATTGAAGACTGTTACTCCCCTGGAAGTTCCTGATTGAGTATAAAAACCCAACTCCATAGAGCCATTCAAAGTGTGCCTTTTAGAATAGTAGCATCAGCATTACCTGAGAGCATGTTAGCAACACAGCTTTCCAGGTCCCATTCCAGACCCGGT
Source organism: Dipodomys spectabilis (assembly GCF_019054845.1). Taxonomy (NCBI): domain Eukaryota; kingdom Metazoa; phylum Chordata; class Mammalia; order Rodentia; family Heteromyidae; genus Dipodomys; species Dipodomys spectabilis. Next base: position 14,416,280 of record NW_024870802.1, read on the forward strand.
AAATCAGAAGCCTGGGGAATGGTAGCTAGCAGTTGGCTTTAAGATTTCAGGTGAGGGCTGGGAAGGTGGCTCAGTGGTAGAGCGCTTGCCTTGCATGCTTGAGGCCCTGGGTTCGATTCCTCAGCACCACATAAGCAAAAAGAAAAAAAGCCAAAAGTGGCACTGTGGCTCAAGTGGTAGAGTGCTAGCCTTGAGCTGAAGAGCTGAAGGACAGCGCCCAGGCCTAGAGTTCAGGTCCCACGACCGGACCAAAAAAAAAAACAAAAACAAACAAAAAAAAACTTTCTTCAGTAGCTTCTTTTCTGACAGACGGATGGGAGAAAAGATGTAAGAAATACTTCCCCAGGAAGTGGCCTTTTGGAAATTCCTGCCTCTTGTCAAAATCATAGCTTCAAGTTGTTTAATTTTCAATAAGTTTTTCTCTCATACAAAAGTCAGCACTTTTCCCCTCTTTGGTCTTTGTCGGCACTTATTTACAGCATTCTTCACTTCTGCTGTCGCACAGAAAACAAAATATGGCGGGTACATGGCAGTTGGAAAGTTAAAGAGATCGATTTTAAGAGATCGATTTTATAATTTAGCTTTTTAGTTACCTCTGAAAGGCATAAAAATGAGCATTTTAAAAAGTCATTGCAAGAGCAACTTTGAATTTGCCCACAATATAAGTGAACATGAGCAAAACGACTCTGAGAATAGCATCTATTGGAAATTCATGAACATTTCCAAGGTAATGAGACATTGGAAGGACTTGTTAAGCAAAGATAATGCGGGAAAGGAGCAGCTGAAGAAATCCATCACACACAGATCGCCAATTTTAGAGCAAAAATTGCCAACAAAACGTGGACCTTATTTAGAGAAAATGTTGGATCAAAAGATCTAAATTTCAAAGACTTAATTTGAAAAGTTAGTGATCCACAGAAGTATTGAAACTTTTCAAACACTTTTCAGAAGCAGAGAACCTACAGGGTTATATGTTGTGGTTTGATAGAATGACTAAGAGCCAAATAGGCATTAATAGAATTCCTCTGACCCTTAAGAGATTTACGATTTTGGAGAAAGAAAAGTAAATCCTTCTGAGCTGAGTTTTCTCATCTATATTGTGGCAGGTGTACCTATTTGAGAAAACTATGGTGACCAAGTGAGAAGATACATGAAAAAGTACTTAACCCACAACACATGATAGAGCAAGTCCTCACAAAGCAGGAGTTCCCTCCTGTCTTTCTAGGATCCCTCACCCGCCCTCTGTATTTATGAAAATAGCATGCACAGATGTTTAGCACCTATTCTATTTCCCAACATTTTTACGAGCACTCTGTAGAGGTTTAAAACCTTTTGTCTACACCTTTTTCAGCCGAAGGAGAAAATGGGATGAGTCTGTGCGCTATTCTGTTACCTTTCATTCATTCATACAGAACATTTTCTCTAGCACCTACTATGAGAAGGACATACTATTGGCAGATGAGGCAGCAGAAAGAGATGGGAGCTTTTCCCCTGGGATGCTTAGCGGGCTTCTAGTGTGCAAGGAGTTTATCCCTCTAGTACTCGATTCTGCAATTAATGTTTATTCTCTTGCTTCTGGAAAAGTGTAAGTATTGCTCAAAGAAGTAAGGACCACAATAGAAAGAGAATTTGTCTGGATCCCCAAAAAAGCAATCTGCAGAAATATATACCAGCCACAGAAGATTTAAAAAAGAAAGGATGGGCAGGGAAAGAAACTATTAAAAACATGGAGAACTGGCTGGGGAAAAAAAAGCAAGAAAAATATATGAGGAAAGGAAGAATGAGAGAGGAGAGGGGGAAAGACTTGAGGAGATAGGAAAGGAACGGAGGGGTGAGAAGAGAGAATAAGGAGGGGAAGAAGATCTGGGAGAAGAGGAAGGAGATACTTTTCTAAAAGATAAAGAATCAAAAGTCTCTCTGTTTTAAGAAATAGAAGATTATTCACACATATCCCTTAGTGTACACATATATATCTTTTTTACACATTATATATCTTATTTTACTTCAGTGTTTTAGGGGAATAAACTCTGTACTAAGTTCTTTATAGAAATGATCCAAAGCATTGGTTTTATCAAATAATAGATTTGAGTTCAAGATCCTGAGCACTTAATATCTGTGTGTCATTGAGCAGATTGCTCAGCATATCATTGAGCATCCATGCCTTTGGAAAGTAGATGGAAAATGCTAGTAACCTTGGTGCAATGCTTAACCTTGGGGCACAGGGTATTAGTCCCAGCCTAATGCCAGAAGGCTGTGTAGTCTCCATTGTGTTTCTCCCTTTGCCCCAGAAAATGTGTCTACTCTTGATATGAGTGACAGCAGGTAAGCTATTCCCTCCCCATTCCAGAATAGACACACATACATAAAAGCCCAAGGAAGGCTCCATCTCACATTATTTCCAGGTTCCTTATAATAAAACCCAAACTCACATATGGGCCACCAAATTCTAGATATAAATGTGTGATGTGATGGTCCAGATTTCTAGGGTGTTTCCTCATATTGACCCCCCCAATCGGTAAATAGATTTTACATAAACCGTCTTTGCCAAAAAATAAAACATCTTGTTTCTTCCATCTCTTTTTCTTCTTCCACATTCTTGCCTAACAGTTTATTTCAAGTCTTCAAACTAGCCAGAAAAACTAACTGATTTTCCCTGGTTCATCAAGTATTCTAACAGTCTTAGGGAATTGTAACAACCCCTTCCGCATGACCTGAGCTATATAGTTCCCAAGAGAGTAGAGTGTTTCAAAGAGACCTAGATGTTGGCCAACATCAGAGCCACAGAATAAAAAAGATGGCATCTTCCTGGATAGGATTTAAAGAAGAAGAGTCAACTAGTGGACCATAGATTGTATGCATGTTTAAAACTGTAAAAGGAGCTCCCTCTGCTTGAGGAGGGAGAGTTGGAGAGGCATTGGCCTAGGGTCTTGCACATAGCTCCTAACACCTGGGATTCATGAAGACTTCACAAGCATGTTGGACACAGTCTAGAGGGACATCTTTCAAGGGATGGATATTCAAATGGCTGTTTGTAGACATTTAGGAGGTTTAAAATCCCAATATCATCCCTTCTGTCTTTATGCAAGATCTCATTTATCCTTGTCTCAATCACCTTGAAGCCCAGGTGAGAGGAACTGAGTAGTTAAATCCATCTGTCCTACAATGACACTGGAAGTCAAAGATCAGCCACTTGGACCTAGCTGATCCTCTCTTTCTTTGTTCCTCTGTTAAGCATTGCACTAGCTTGGACTTCAGTTGGCTGAATTTGGATCCTCTAACTTTTCTTGGATGAGTAATTTAACGAATTCCAGCTTTTGCATTCTATAAAATTTCCATTCACTCAAAAGTGTTCATTGAACATTTACTGCTACAACAGGCACCATTCCAGATACTTAGAATATGTCAGTGAACCAAACAGAAAATTCACTGTGCTTGAAAGGCTTATATTCAGGGGGAAGGAAGTAGGTAAATAGAATGGCAATATACAATAAATCTGGCCATTTGGATAGTATATTAGAAGGTCAAAGGCCGGCATATGGGAAGTGTTGAAAGGAGGAGAGAACATTGCAGTATTCATTCATTTACAAGGTGAGTTTTGTTTTGTTTTGTTTTGTTGCTTATGTGGTGCTGAGGAATTGAACCCAAGTGCTTGCAAGGCAAGCACTCTACCACTGAGCCACCTTCCCAGCCCCACAGAGTGAAATTTGAGCCAAGTGTATTGTTGGGGCTTGTCTTGTCAGGTTCTTTTCCAATTTGGACAGGCCATAGCAAGACTCCAGACAAGATGGGGATGGGCGATTATGCTTTTATTTAGAGCTCTTTGTCCACAGTCTCAGCAGCAGCTGTAAACACTGGCCCAGCCCAGCATAGACTCACAGGTATTAACTCCCACTCAATTCTCTTCACAGTTTCACATTGTATCACCCAGGAGCCCCTCATGGCACCTTATCCTCCAATGCAAGTTCACTATCCAACAGTGGTATCACACATTGTTTTCTTCTTTAGCTCACCATTGCACTCTGTCCTCCAGAAGCTACAATGAGCAAAGCCTGATTTATTCCATTTAACCTACACCAATGTATAGGAATGAAGAGTTAGCTAGACAGACACCCTGGGGAACTGCCTGTATTCCAGGCAACAGGAACACCTAGATTGAAGGCTGTAACTTGGAAGTGAGTTGCAGGTGTCCTAGCAGTTTTCCCACCGAAGATGGTATGTATACAGCATTTAGGATGGCAATTGTAGTCGTGACTGTTTAGCAAGTTTTGGTTATGATGATTATCATTATAACAGAAGCTTCATTTCTGAATGTCTAATAAATGCAGAGTTTTTAAATGATTCCATAGCCCCTTTGTAGATTGATAGCTTTTGGAAGTTGCTATTTCCTTCCATAGATATTCTTGACTTTTAAATAGGACAGAAAAAATATATTTATTACATTTGACCAATTTCCTTCTTAAGCAAGAGCCATGAATAATGTGCAAACTATGTTAAGAATTTTATCTTTTGAGGAACCTCCATTCTCCCTTCCAGAGTAGTTAAACAAGTTTACATTCCCACCAGCAGTGTAGTAGCATTCCCTTTGGGCCACATCCCTGTCAGCATCTGTTATTGTTAGCTTTCTTGAGAATGGCTATTCTAACTGGGATGAAGTGAAATCTCAGTGTTGTTTTGATTCGTATTTCTTTCATGGCCAGAGATGTTGAACATCTCTTCACGTTTCTACTGGCCATTCTTATTTCTTCTTCAGAGAAGCCTCTTTTTAAGTCTCTAGCTCATTCATTAATTGGGTTGTTTCTTTGAGATTTGTTTTGGGGAGTTTAATTTTTTGAGCTCCAGGTATATTTTAGATAGGAGGCCCTTGTCTGATGCACAGCTAGGAAAGATCTTCTATTCTATTCTATTGATCTTGCTAGCTATGTCCTTTGTCATACAGAAACTCTTCAGTTTGATGCGAGCCCATTTAGCTAGTATTTCTTTGATTTGTTATGATTCTGGACCTTTACTTAGAAAGTTTCAACCTATGTCAAGGAGTCTTAGTGTTTCCCCTGTCCCTTCTTGAAATATTTTCAGAGTCTTACATTGAAGTCTTTGATCCATTTGGAGTTGATTCTGGTGCAGGGTGATATATAAGTATCTCATTTCAGTTTTCTCCATGTGTATACAGCTAATTATGCCAACACCACTTGTTGAAGAGGCTGTCTTCTTCTATGTTGTGTTTTGGACCCCCTTATCAAATATTAGGTGGCTATAAGTCTGTGAGTTCATTTCTGGGTCTTCTATTCTTGTGCCAGTACCAAGCTATTTTTATGACTTAGCAATCCCACTTCTGGGCATCTATCCAATTGACCACTAAAGCAACCATTATGGCCATGTTCATTACAGCATTGTTTACCATAGCCAAGATATAGAATCAACCCAGATAACCCCTCAATGGATGAATGGATCAAGAAAATGTGATATACACACACAATGGACACACACAATGGAATTCTATGCTTCCATCAGAAAGAATGACATTGCCCCATTTGTAAGGAAATGGAAAGACTTAGAAAAAAATTGAATTGTTCTAAGTGAAGTAAACCAGACCCAAAGAAACATGGGCTCTGGAAGTGGCACTGTAGCTCAAGTGGTAGAGTGCTTGCCTTGAGCTGAAGAGCTGAGGGACAGTGCCCAGGCCCAGAATTTAAGCCCCACAACCAACAAAAGAAAGAAAGAAAGAAAGAAAGAAAGAAAGAAAGAAAGAAAGAAAGAAAGAAAGGAAGGAAGGAAGGAAGGAAGGAAGGAAGGAAGGAAGGAAGGAAGGAAGGAAGGAAGGAAGGAAGGAAGGAAGAAACATAGGCTGCATGATTTCCTTCATTTGTAATAACTAGAATGTGCCTATAAATCTATAAGTAAACCCAATGGAGAGTAAAAGACAAATAATTACACCTGGACATGATTAATTAAACAGCAGTCTAAACATTTGCACAGTGAGAACAAAGGAAGATATTCTTAGAAGATGGCAAGAGCGCAATAGCTATGTGCATAAGATCATATAAAATTATACTTATCAAAATGAACGGCAAGAAATGGAAGTAAGAGGTTTTTTTTAAAATTATACTGTTGCTGGGTTCCCCCCCTCTTTTTTCTTTGTTGCTGTCTGTGATTTCTGCACTCTTTGCCTTGTATATAAGTTTATCTGATTTGGGGAGGGGAAGGGGAAGCACAGAAATGGTGGGACAAAGGGTGACACAATTCAGCAGTGAAACCCACTAGACGCTATGTTGGAAATGAACTATATAATTTTGGGGGGAGGGAATTTGAGAGGGAGATAACAAAGATAATGAGGGAGGCGGGCGACATTGTTCAAAAGGAAATGCACTCATTACCCGACTCATGCAACTGTAACCCCTCTGTATATCAGTTTTACCATAAAATTTAAAAAATAATTCTACAGAGCTAAATGGAAGGTATGACAGGTGTCCCCAAGACTTCCATTTACCAAGCTTGCTTATTTTTTACATCAAAAGCTGATGTCGTCAAAAAGCACAGCCATGATCAGAGGAGGACTTCCAAGTATTTCCAACCCATCTAGGCATCTTTCCTGGCCAGTCTCCCTTTCTCTTAGAAGAAAACAACAGAAGACTTCACGTTATTAGAATTCTTATTTGCTATCTTAACATGCAGGTCCTCGTTGGAACAGAAGGGTTTGCCTGGTTAGCTTAGTGTTTATATAGTGTCTTGTAAAGGAATAAATAAGATGAAAAGAAAAGGTAATAACTAGCATGATCTTCAAACCTTCCATGTGCCAAATATGGTTGTAGCTTCTCTCTATATAAACTTAATTCCTAGAAAGCCATCCCCCAGAATTTCCAGACCATGATCATCCAAAACATCACCTGGGAATTTTTAGAAAGGGAGACTCCTGGGCCCCACCCCAGACCTTCTGAGTTGGAATCAGCAGTTTAATATGACCCCCAAGTATTTCATATGAATTTTGAAATCTGAAAAGTACTGCCCTCACAAGACAAATAATCAGTAACATCATTTCCCTCTGATGAGGTTAAGTATCAGAGAGGGCATGGCATTTGTGTAAGGACTCGCAGATAGTCAGTGGTGGCCCAGTATTTCACTGTAGCCCATTCACAGAGCAGAGAGCATGCTCTTCCCTACACTATTTCTCCTTTCTAGTTCTTCTTAAATAGGCCTACACCCTAACATTTTATAGAAAAAAAAAAAAAGATTGCTCAGCTTGCACTTCAAAATGCACTTTGAAGGCATTTGCCAGACAGACTGAGAATAAACACCTGGCCTAAAGAAGCAGCCTCGGAAAATGAGAACTGTCAGTGGCAGGGTCCTGTGCTCCCTTGCTCTTCTGAGGAAACCTGCTTTTCTGCTGAATTAGGGAATCCAAGGATAATTGCTGGCAGGATTCTCCCATAATCCTGCTCCAACGAACAGAAGATGAACGAATGGGAAGGGTAGATCATGGCCTGAGGAGATGAGCAATCTGGTCTACAAGACAAGGAATGTCTTTTTGTTTTTCTCTTTTATGAGCAAGGATGTATTTTTATGGTTTGCCTTGAATGACCAGCCTCTGATGTTAGGAAAGCAGACTGGAACCAGCTGGAGCACACTTTGAATCGGTTGCCACAACAACTTGATACATTTGTCTCTGGTGTCATTCAATCCCTCTAGGAGCTGGTGTATCTCTGTGTGGATGTTTGATTTTCGGGCTTAGGCTCTGCAGTGCACAGGTCTGTTTGGAGTATTCATGATATCCATTTAGGACTTTAGAGTCTAGGGTTACAAAACATGGCAGCCTCCAAGTGATGAGCCCAGGATCTCATGGAATCACCATTATATTTAGAACCATCCCTCCATGTATAATTCTCATTTCCCAGACGGAAACCAGTACCTTAACCTACAGGTCTGGGAAAAGCATGGAGATATTCAAAGGCAGCAGAATATTTCAAATGTGGCAATCTATTTCACTTCTTCTTCTCAGGTATACTTTGCTAGCAACCCTCCTCAAATTCCTTCATAGTACAAGTTAATGATAGCAGTAACATTTCATAGGAAAACAAACACATCAGCAAGAGGTACCATTTGAAGGTTTGCAAAGTGAAATCGAAGGCACTTGGGTGATACCAAAAGCAAATTAAATTTTTTTCTCTTAAGATCTTAGAAATGACTGATGTCTTGGTAACACATTGAGAACGAGCAAGAGAGAGAAAGCATAAGAGCGAGAGCAAGAGTACTTCACTAAGTCCTTAGAGAAAGGTCTGAACTTAGTCTGTGAGTCACGAATCTCAACAGATGTTTGTTCTGTTTTGAAAAGTGTGCATTCTCTCCTCTCTTGGATGAGAAATGATGACGCACCTTTACCCTATTCCCCAGGTTTATGGCAGCTGCACGTGAGATCCTGCACTGCCATGTCTCTGCCCACCATCACCAACCACCATCTTCTCAGAAACCCAGGGCTGCTTTCTAAAGAACCAAATTTCCTGAGAGTTCAGAAAAGAAAAAAAAATGCCATTAGAAGCTATGAAGAATGTTTTTGAGCATGTGCAAAATGTAATTTCATTATTGTCTAGAGTTACATGGGTTATGTCTGGGGCCAGGCAGTTCCCTAAACAGAATATATTGCTGTTGGATGGCAGGCTTGGTTTCCTGCTGCTGTTTTGGTGTGGAAGTGCATGGCTGTTTCCTGTCTTTTTTCAATTCCTCCCAACTTCATTGCATGTAAATAAAAGGAACCACAATGAAGCATAACAGACAAGAACCAACAACCAACATTTCTGTTATACTTAAATGCTTTCCTATAGAAATAAGGGATTTCTGTAATTTTGTAAAATCCACTTACGTCATGTGTAGCTGGTATAGTTTTCCCATGTGTGTTTAACTTTCACACAAGATGCTTTCATGTGAATATCATGAAAAAAAATGTGGCCAAACATGAACACATTAACATTTGCACTTCCTGTTCAGTGTGGGTAATTTTGTAAGTTTGGGGTTAGCCTAATAGGCTTGGAAGGGGCAAAGAGAGGCCAGCTGGGTTTGGATATTTGACCCGAGTGAAGAGATAGGGATTTCCCTGTAGAATGTTTTATTTAATAAAAAGCTGAGGTTTGCTACGTGGAGGGCACCAGGCATCTGTTCCAGGCAAGACACAGTCAGGATCATTGCCACCAGCAACAAACTGGACAGCCCTTTAGGAAAACAATTTGCTCAGCATAATGAATGAGCAGGGTACGGGCTAGTGGACCTCAAACAGGCTAAGAAAAGCCTTTAGATCATAAGAGATTTCCCAGATCTTTATTCTTTACCATTGGAGCCAAAACTTTAGTGTTACTTCTTTGAATTCAAAACACTCCTTCAAGTAATCAATCGGTTTACAATTATGGTGGAAACCATCATAATTAGGAAAATGCATTTGCAGAAACCATATACAGATGCATATATAATTCCACATAAAATGTCAAGGTTTTGAATTGATTCCCCAGAGCCCATCCATGAAGCACCTAAAAAAAAAAATCCAAGGACTATGTTAGGAATTAGGCTTGAGCTTTTCTTCCTTCTGCTCTCACACACTCATTCCAAATGACTAACTCCCAGGCTCCTTTAAAAAACTGTCTTTGGTGTAGAACATGTGAAGGGGCTACAATAGTAATACCAATTAATTTGTTCTTTATAATAAGAGAGACAAGAAAGGGGCTATGTGTCATTCTTAGTCTCTTCTCCATTGCTTTGGTCTATGTGTTGTGTGTGCTTGGTGCTTAAAAATTCCTGTCAAAAGAGTTGGAGACAGTATACTGAATAAATACTTCTAACTCCCTGAAGATCAATTTTCCACTTATCTGGGGCCTGTTGAGTCTCTTTGACTTCCACAGTCCCTAATCTTCCTTACTTCCCAAACTTCCCAATACCTCCACCAGTTATTTTTCTAAAACAAACATCTGATTATCTCATTCTTCTGTCCAAAATCAGTTCATTAAGTGGCTATTTGTTGAACACCTACTAGGTACTTGGCATGTAGTATCTAGTACTAGCAGTACACCACAGAAGAAGGCTGAGTCTGGCCCTGCTGTCATAGAGATTAGATCCTAGAGATAACTTTTCATCTTATCAGTTGGATCAGCTCTTAGAACAAGACCTATCATAATCTGGATGCTCTATCTTTTCAACTCTCTCTTTTTTTAACCCCCTATTATAGGCATGCTATGTTTAGACAATAATTCTGTTTGTTTGTTCCAATATTGGGATTAACTCAGGATTTCATACTTGTACTTACATTTTTCACTCCCTTGGCACTCTTCCATTTGAATCCACATATCCATTTCGAGCCACACCTCCACTTCCAGCTTTTTGCTGATTAATTGGAATCTCTTGAACTTTAATGCCAGTTTAGCTATGAATTGTGATCTTCAGATCTCAGCTTCCTCGGTAGCTAGAATTATAGGCATGAGCCATTTGATGCCCTGCTAGGCAAAGATTGTTTTTCCTAGGTGTATCCTTTCATGTTAAGACTACTCTTCCCCTAGATTGCTTTTCATCCCCTTTCCCATCTTACAAAATCTTTCCCTTCTTCTAAAGTTTAGCCAGTGCCAAACTCTCCACTGAGCCTGTCTTAATTTATCTTCATACCTCTCAACTCAGCAACTATGGAACTGGAATGTCCTTGTTCTTTCCCTTTTCCCTTTGCTCTTTAAAACTGGGGCTCATCATTAAGCAATGAATTTAAAGATCCACAAGAATAGCAAAAGAAGTAGGAGGAGGAATGAAGAATTGCTAGATCCACTATCACACAGAACACAACACTGTAATTCATTCAGAGTATTATGTGAGGATTGGCTGTTCTTGATCAGTTGATAACCATTGGGTGATATGTAGGAGTATTTGACAAGATCCCAGTCTCCAAGGGGCTTATAATGTAGTTGGGAAGATAACAATTTTGAACATGAAACTATAAGGAGTAATGCAAAATGCATTATTAAGTAACAGAGAGCTATTTTTTTGGCACAGACTAAACTAAATTTATAGATCTTACAACTGAAGGCATAGAAAGAGATCATTTGACTTGGCTTCCTCATTCCAAATGAGAAAATGTCCCAGTTACATAGATAGGTAGTATGCTGTAGAGCCAATGTCACATGGTGCAAATTGTTGCAAGGAAACTCTAATTTTTGCATTCTTTGTGTGGAATGTTCTCCAGCACGGGCATCTGGCTATCTATCATCAATTCTCATTAATTCTACTTTGGAGGTGGGTCCAGATTCCAAGCACTTCTAAACCATTTCCACTATCAACAAAATGCAACAATTTTATTCTTCGCAAAGCCAGTCTATTGGCTTACATCTATTTAGATAAGCAACTAGAATGAATGATCCTGTCATTCCCCTGTTCAAAATCGCTGTGTTTCTTCACTTGACTTAGAAAATAAAAGCATGGCCTATAAAGTAGTAGATTGACTGGTTCTCTGATCTTCTGTGGTTTCCATCCTCTTAGCCTCTGTCTGCCACTGGATGCTTTTCTGTTCCTTGATTTTTTTCTTCTTCCTCTTTTTGTGCCAGTACTGGGGCTTAAACTTAGGACCACATGCTCTTGCTTAGTTTTTCCACTCAAGGCTGAGCTCTACCACTTGAGCCATATCTCTACTTCCAACTTTTTGCTGCTGAACTGGAGATAAGAGTCTCTTGGACTTATCTGCCCAGCCTGGCTTCTAACTGTGATCCTCGGAGCTCAGGCTTCTGAGCAGATAGGATTCGAATTGTGAGCCAGCCACCTGTATGGGGCAATTTCCTGTGGCTTGAAAGATGACAGTTGAACTTCTACCTTAGATATTTGCCTTTGCTTCTCCCTTTCCCTGGAATATTTCCTCCAGAAGTTTGCATGATACCCCTACTTCTTTCAGAAGTTCACCCTATCAGAGTGGACTTCCCTGCTGTTTTGGGTAAAAGATTCTAATCTTTTCAGTTCTAGCCCAACACAAGTTGTTGTCACTACCTTCATCATCCTCCCTCCACACACCTACATTTCATTTATTATCCATATGAAACATTTTTACTCCTCCAGTCTGTAAGGTCTGTGACAGCAGGGACATTATCTGACCACTCTAATAACCCCACTGCCTAGTGCAGAGCAGGTGCTTCATAATGGCTGTTGAGTGAGGGAATGAAGACCAGAGACTTAACCTCAATCAATTCCGATGTTTCCTTGGAATGATAGTCCTCACGCCTCTACCCTTGCGTCAGCCTCACTTGTGACTGACATTAGTTCTTACCTCCACTGAAAATGTTAAATGACCTCCCTCGATCTCCGCATGTCAAGGTCCTATCTCAGCCTCATAAAAATTTTTCTTTATTGTTCCTTAAATATTTCTCAAATTTATTTTATTTGTATTTATTTTTCAGATCTCTATCCTCCCCTTAAACAGATGTCCGATTGGCTAAAAGCAAGCAAATTGAACAATATCTTTTGAGCCACATTGTTCAAGCATGTATTAGATGCCAAACATATAAAGCTATCTCTGACTTCCTGGCAGTGAAATAAGAGGATGTTAGACTAGACTAGACTAGACTTTCTTCTCTCCAAGCTCCTTCTAAAGAGCTTTCATTTCATAGCATGTAAATAATTGGAGGCTGAATGAAACAAAGAGAGCTATTATTAAATAATTTTGTGAAACTCTGGACTAACTAACATTCCTTCACTATGGTCTTCGCTATCTAATATGTGCTAATAATTTCCCAGGGGGCACCCTTTGGGAAGAGGGCTCCATCCATGTACATGCCTCGGGAAAATACTCCATCAAATGGTTCATTCCCATTCCTCCCATTTCTCAGAGGTCATAATACTGACTGAATTGCTCAAGGCTACAGGTCCGCACAGGAGAACAACTTACACTGGAACTTCGTTCTCTTATACATCCATTCCCCAGGTTATTTGTTTCAGCTTTGTCTGAAATGGCAAGAAATTAAAAATAAGTTACTGGCTTAGTAATGGGGAACTGACCAAATAAAACTCATCTGTACACATATATTAGAATACTAATGCAGATTAAAAAGATAGGAAACTGTCTGTATTCATATGTATCAAGATATATGGTTTAGGAGAAAAAGAAACAATGGGTATAGAATATTGCCTTCTGTATAAAAATATTTAGAGAGAAATATAACTACTGCTTAATTGGACTTAAAAATCACAGATGAATGCATCAAGAAAATGTGGTATATATACACAATGGAATTCTATGCCTCCATCAGAAAGAATGACATTGCCCCATTTGTTAGGAAATGGAAAGACTTGGAAAAAATTATATTAAGTGAAGTAATCCAGGTCCAAAGAAACATAGGTCCCATGGTTTCCCTTATTTACAATAACTAGTATATGTCTGAGACAAGCAGAAAAAGTCAGATAAGATGATATTAGGTGAAATGAACCCCAAGATAAGGACACAAGTGTTTTTTTTCTTTCTTGTAATTGTTTCTAATGTATTTATAAGGTACCACATGATTTTTTTGTTACTTTGTATGTCCCTCCCCCATGGTATAACCCCTGTTTTCACTGTATTTGATGTTGGTATAATTTGGGGAGGGGAAGGGAAAAAACAAATTGCTTAAATAGGAATACAGGTTGACCCATTGCAACAACGAGATACACAAGATGCTATGTTGAAAAACTTTACAATTTAGGCAGGTGGGGGGAGGGTGTAGTCATGGAGATGGGAGGGAAGGGATGGTAGGGGAAAAACAAAGGAGGAGGCAACAATGCTTGATAAGAAACGTACTTATTACCTTGCTCATGTAACAGTGACCCCTCTGTACAGTATTTTCACAATAAAAAACTTGTTTAAAAAATCACTGATATAAAAACACCTCGAGCTGGTTGTCAGTGGCTCACACCTGTAATCCTAGCTACTCAGGAGGCTGAGTTCTGAAGATTTTGGTTCAAAGCCAGTCAGGGCAGGAAAGTCCCTGCCTGAGACTCTTCTCTCCAATAAACCACCAGAAAACTGGAAGTGGGGCTGTGGCTCAAGTGATAGAGCACTAGCCTTGAGCTGAAGCGTTCAGGGATAGCACCCAAGCCCAGAGTTCAAGCCCCACGACTGACAAAAAAACAAACAACAAACAAACACAAAAATAAAAACGGTAACTTTTGCTGTCTTCAAAGAGAAATGAGATGACAAGACATAGAGGTAGGAAGGAGAGTTCTCATCATGTGCCCTCGGTTCCTATTGATTTCTGAGTCTGTGAATTAGCTATTCAAGAAGGAAAAGTAAATAAATCAAAAAGCAGTTCTAGGCAATTAGGTTACAACAAAGATTTGGAAACCACTGTGTTATGTTTTGTTCTTCTAGGCCAGAGTGTTTTTGAGACATCATTAGTCCAAGTTTTACCATGCTGTCTTCATTTACTTTCCTCCCGCATCCTTTGAAGGCAATGACTATTTTCCACTTCCTTCACCATTTTGCCTACTTCCCAGCAGGCAGGCAGGCTGGTGAGGCTTAAGGTAGTGATTCCTAAACTCATACAGGTTAGTCTGTGCCAGACAGGTGCATTATTATAGATTTTTCAACTGAAAGCATATAAAGAGATCATTTGCCTTGGCCTCCTCACTCCAAATGAGAAAATGTCCCAGTTACATAAATAGGTAGGATGCTGTAGGTGCAAAGAAGCTGTGTCAGGGCAAGGATGGTCTCAGAGATGGCCAACAGCCCAGAACCAGGTGGGTTTCAAGATGAATCCTAGCTTCTGGTGCCAACTCAAGCCTACTCCTTTCTTGTATTTCCACTTTTTTTCTCCAGAAAAATTTGAAATAATAGAGTCTGATTCAGGGAGGCTTTGAGGGTCAGTGAAACTTGTTGCAGGGTTTCTGGCGATCATAGAGGCTGTCTATTTCTTCTTCAATCTCCGGGACCTCATCCTGAGGGCATTGAGGACATAGGAAGCTGAAGTAGACACGGCTGATGCCAAGAATGGCCTCCTGGTTCATATGGGATCCTTTTGCCAAAGGCTTTCCTATAATCAAGGGAGGCTATGGTGTGCCAAGTCTTCTTAATAGTGTTGGATTCATTTCTAAAGGAGAGCTTAGAATTCTTTTCAGAGGTATCAGGAGGCTCAGGAATGCATTTCATCGATGACCTTGGACCAATAGAGTCTCTCTGGATGTCAGTTTTCTTGTCTGTAAATGAGGAAGTCCTTACAGTCATGCAGTCCCTTGCTGCTCTAAGGTAGGAAAACTAACCAACAAATCTAGAGGAAAAGGGAGGGGAAAAAAAAAAAGAAATCTCAAGCATTTGTTCATCTCTGCACCCATACTGTCATCTAATTTGGAAAATTAATTTCCAGTGCAAAACATTGTGCTAAGAACATGTCCAGGATCAACTCCATCCTGTTCATTAGCACATGGAAAAGTATTTATTAATTTATTTCTCCTGCAGTGTCCTCCAGTATATCCACCACCTTGTACTTCCTGCCTACAATTGGAGGCCAAGAATGAAATCAGTAGCAGGCAAAGCAGTTTATGTTTAATGATTATGCAACTGAATAAGGACTATTTTCCCTGTTCTTATCCCATGAATGCCGCACCGTTAATCAAGGAAAGTTAGTCCATGCCTCTTCTTCCAGGTAGAATAATACACTTCTGACCAGTGTTATCAGTTCTTTTTTACCCCTACAAATGGACTTATTACCTTGAATAATTTCATCCCATTGAGACAGACTTTCTTTAACTTTGTGAAATTTTGTGTGGAAATTGCTTAAAAATAAAAGACTATTTACCCTGTCCTGAGGTAAATAATTACAAATATATATGTAGTCTTACATGTAATAAGCCTTACAATGGCATGTCTCATAATAATGTCTTAATGGGATAATAATAATGTCAGGAGTAGAAGCAGGAGAATTATATAAAAATATCCATGTATCCACCATGCATAATTTGTAAGTATTAATGTGTTGTTTTAGAGTTTTCTTATGACATTTTTATGTAAAACAAAACATTTTAAATATGAAATAGAAGCACACTATTTCCCTGCTTAATCTTACTACTTTCCCAGAACTATTTATATAACTTTAGATGGTATCTTCTGGATCATATTTTAATATCTTTACTACATAGATGCTAATCCATAAACCGAGTAGTGCATTGTTGGATGCTTGCAAAATTACATGTTACAAATTATATAAGCAACATAAAAAAGAATAATGATCCACATAGTCTGCATATTGCTTTTTCATTCATGTTTTTACTCATGTGTCTCTGCTATATATATTTTCATTCTCTGTATATATATTTTATATATACTTAAAAATAATTTCTTCTATTTTAAAATCATAAAGCTATTCTCCATTTGTTTTTCTTAGAGCTTTAAAGTTGGTTTTTTTGTTTGCTTGGGTCTAATTCCATCTGGAATATAGATGCATAGAGACATGAGTTAGGAATCTGGTTTAGTAATTTCCTTCGTATTGTTCTTGCACATTTGGATAAATTTGTTCCTATGGATTTCAGTTTTGTTACTATCGTGATTGGCATCTTTTAAGTACATTTTCTACTTAGTTAATAGTAGTATTTAAGACCACCATCGACGTCTTATGTTTATTTTTTATGTAACTACCATGATGTTCTTCCCTTTCAATAGTTTAGCCTCTTTAGGGAAAAAATGTATTTTTCAGCTAGTTAAGACCTTAAGTATAATGCGCAGTAGCAAGGGTGACATGCCATAAATAACTCTTCTTAACTAAAAGTAAAGAGTGATTTCATTTTCACCCTATTTGTTCTGGGTTTTTGGTCGATAACTTTAATCAGGTTGTGGGGAGACCTCCTTATTGGCCTGTTTCATTAATTTTTCAGTAAAGAAAGTGTCAAGTCATATCTAGTTTCCTTTCTTTCTGTATCTGATGAAATAAACATGTAATTTTTCTTCTTTAATATGTTAATATAGTATATCACATGGTAAGAACTTTATTTTTTGGCGCTGGTCCTGGGGC
Source organism: Dipodomys spectabilis (assembly GCF_019054845.1). Classification (NCBI taxonomy): domain Eukaryota; kingdom Metazoa; phylum Chordata; class Mammalia; order Rodentia; family Heteromyidae; genus Dipodomys; species Dipodomys spectabilis. The sequence continues at coordinate 14,433,250 of NW_024870802.1, forward strand.
TTGGGTCTAGGCATGATCCTTAAACTTGTTTTACTCAAGGCTGGTGCTCTACCGTTGAGCCACAGTTCAACTTCCAGCTTTTGAGGCGTTAATTGGAGATATACATGTCATGGACTTTCTTTCCTGTGCACACTGGCTTCAAGCTGCTATCTTTAGATCTCAGCCTCCTAGTAGATTAGACTATAGCATTTTTGGGTAGGTTGTTGTATTATATTTGCTAAAATGTTAAGATTTTTGGTTCCATATTAATATTTGAGATTTTTTTTTCAATTTTGCCTCTTTTATAAATTGTTTTGGCTTTTAGACTAGAATTCTACCATCACAAATGAGTTGTGTAGTTTTATTTATGTCTATTCTTTGCAAATACACACACACACATTGCACTTGAATTTATTTCACTTTGCAGGCAATGTGTCATTACAAACTGAAGGAAGTATGAGGCCAACCATTACCAAGTGGTTATTAGCACCAAATTTGTAAAGCAGGAACACCTTATATCTATTAGTACAGGATAATGTTTTATGAATGCATAGTTAGATTAATTCAAAATGTGTATTAGAAACTATATGGCAGTCACTTAAAATGTTTAGAAAAAAATATAAATCTATATTAAGAGAGAAACTAAAATGTAAACATATAAAATACTCAGTTAAAATGAGATAAAACAGCCAGGCACTGGTGACTCATGCCTATAATCCTAGCTACTCAGGAGGCTGAAATCTGAGGATTGAGGTTCAAAGCCAGCCCAGACAGGAAAGTCTGTGAGACTCTTATCTCCAGTTAACCCCCAGAAAACTGGAGTTGGGACTGTGACTCAAGTGATAGAGTGCTGGTCTTGAGCTGAAGAGCTAGGGGACTGTGCCAGGCCCAGAGTTCAAGTCCCACAACTGAAAAAAAAAAAAAAAGATAAAACAGAAAATGAGGAAATAAAGGATACAAGAAGCAAACTTAAGGAATAGAAGACAGAATGATATCAATCCCAACTACATCAACATCATTCAGTGTTAATGGCCTAAAAATAACACATAAAAGAGAGATTGTCAGATAACTTACAAAAACTGAGCCAACTCAGAGTGCAAAACTGGAAAGAGTACTCTAAGAAATAATGGCTGGGATTTCCGCCAATAAAGTAAAAAAATAGGAGGCTCTACCTAAAGCAAAACTGAAGCAAAAAGAGGTGGTATGGCCTATGAGGTAGAGTGCTCACCTGGAAAATTGTGAAGCCCTGGGCTCAACACCCCAATAGGTAAGGGAGAGAGGGAAGAAAAGAGAGAGAAAGAGAGGAAGAGAAGGAAAGAAGGAAGGGAGGGAGGGAGGGAGGGAGGAAGGTAAGAGGGAAATAATGGATAAAGTCCTTCACATTTGGCAAATAATAGAAACCTACAAGTTGAAGAAGCAAGTCTCAAAAAAATGCAAATTTATACCAAGATACAACATCCACATCCAACTTGTGAAAACTGAAAACAGAAGATAAAGAAAAATCTTCAAAGCTGTGAGAGAAAAATGTGGCTTTGTAGATACTCAGGGGGCTTGCAATTTGAGAATTGGAGTTCAAAGCCAGCTATACCAGAAAGACTGAAGCTCTTATCTCAATTAATCAGTAAAAAAAAAAAAAAAAAGCCAGAAGTAACTATGTGGTTCAAGTGGTTAAAAAAAAAACAAAAAACTAGCCTTGAATTGAATGGAAAAAGACAAGCAAGAGTACAAGGCCATGAATTTCAGGCCCTGAATTCAAGCCCCTAGTACAGGCACACATGTGTCTAGGCACACATACACACACACAGAGGTACCTGTTCCTAGGTAGTAATGATTTAAATGCAGGCACATTATTTTTTCCATCAGAAACCATGGTGACTATAAGGAAGTAACACAACAGTTTTTAAGTGCTGAAAGGAAAGAATTGTCTAACTAGAGTCTATTCCAGTGAAAATATCCTTCTGAAATGAAAGAAAAGTGAGCCATTGCAGATGAAGAAACCTATGGGAATTTGTTAACAGAAAATCTACCTAATAAATATAGCTAAAATTTTTTCTTAAAAGAAAGGAAATACAAAAGAAGGAAACTTGAAACATCAGGTGGAAAGCAAGAAGAAAAAAAACAGAAGGGTAAAAATTCTCCTTTTGAGTTTTCCTAAATTAATTTTGATGGCTGTAGGAAAAAATTATGACACAAGCTGGCATGGCTGTCTATGCTGAAAGGCACAGTAGTAAGACCATCATTGTTCACAAGCTGTTCATATGTGCAGTCTAAAGTTGGAAAGAATCGAGGCTGAAGCTAGTGACTCCATCCTTTAAATGTTTTCATTAAAAAAAAAATTCAGGAACTAATATTTGATATTCATCAATTACCTGTTTAAGTTCTTTTTCCTATTATCTTCAAATACCATTTAATGTGATTGCTCTTATTAGGAAATTAGTGTTTGTTGAAAGATGACATTATTCTGAAATGACTATATCTGTTTTCATTATGCATATATGTATACATGTAGGTATATGCTATGCATAGTATGTATCTATGCATGTATATGTAATTTATACATACAGAACTGTTTAGTAGGATTTCACTGAATGTTGGTTAAAAAGTGGCACATTGGGATTTGGAGTGATTATTAAGTTCTTTGCACTTTTAGTTAAGTTAGAGTTTTGAAATGAATTTTTGTTACAGACTATTCAAGTTATTCTATTTTAAACTTGTGAATAAAAAATAATGCAGTAATTTAAAATAATCCTTACCTGGAAGCTGGTGACTCATGCCTGTAATCCTAGCTACTCAGAAGAGATCTAAGGATCTGATGTTTGAAGCAAGCCTGGGCAGAAAAGTCTGTATGATTCTTATTCCCAATTAACTAGCAAAAAGCTGAAAGTGGAGGTATAGCTAGAGTAAGTAGAGTGCTAGTCTTGAGCAAAAAAGCCAAGGGAGAGCTTGAGATCCTGAGTTCAAGCTCACTACTGATACACATAATAACTATTACTAAGAATGAATCTTAAAGGAATAATAATTAAAGGACATTTTATTTTAGAATATTAATGATTCTCATGGCAAAGGACATAGCTAGCAAGATCAATAGAAAGCCCACAGATTGGGAGAAGATCTTCACTAGCCATACAACAGACAAGGGTCTCATATCTAAAATATACTTGGAACTCAAAAAATTAAATCCCCCAACAACAAATCCTCAAAGAAACAACTGCCCAATAAATAAGTGGGCTAAAGACTTGAAGAGAAACTTCTCTGAAGAAGAAAGAAGGATGGCCAATAGACGCATGAAGAAATGCTCAACATCCCTAGCCATAAAAGAAATGCAAATCAAAACGACATTGAGATACCACCTCACCCCAGTTAGAATGGCTATAATCAAGAACTCTAACAACAACAGATGCTGGAGGGGATGTGGACAGAAGGGAACCTTACTTCATTGTTGGTGGGAGTGTAAACTTGTTCAACCACTTTGGAAAGCAGTATGGAGGTTCCTGAAAAGACTTCACATAGAGCTCCCCTATGACCCAGCAATCCCACTTTTGGGCATTTACCCAAATGTTTACAAACAAGACCACACTAAAGCTACCAGCACAACTATGTTTATTGCAGCATTATTTACCATAGCTAAGATATGGAACCAACCCAGATGCCCCTCAGTAGATGAATGGATCAAGAAAATGTGGTATATATACACAATGGAATTCTATGCCTCCATCAGAAAGAATGATACTGCCCCATTTGTTAGGAAATGGAAAAACTTGGAAAAAATTATATTAAGTGAAGTCAGCCAGGCCCAAAGAAACATAGGTTCCATGGTTTCTCTTATTTGCAATATCTAGTATATGTATGAGTCAAGCAGAAAAGGTCAGCTAATGTGATGTTAGGAAAATGAACCCTTAGATATGTATTTTAATGCTTTTTTATTTCATGCATTTGTTTCTAAAGCATTTATAAGATTATCTCTTTGTTGCTTTGTATGTCCCTCCCCCACAGTGTAACCCCTGCTTTCACTATATTTGATGTCAGTATAACTTGTGGAGGAGATGGGGAAAAACAAGTCGTTTAAGGATTCAGGTGGACCTGTTGCAACAATGAGAAGTACAAGTTGTCATGTCCAAAACGAGGGGGGGGGGAGGAGGGAGGATTGGGTGTGGGGAGGTAAAGGGGAGGTAGGGAAGGGATGTGAAGGGTAAACAAAGGAGGAGGCTGCAATGCTTGATAAGAAATGTATGCATTATCCTGCCCATGTAATTGTAACCCCTCTGTACAGTATGTTCACAAAACAATAAAATTAAATTTAAAAAAAAGAATATTAATGATTCTCAAGTTGAATTACACAAAAGAGGCATATTCTGAAATTTAAAATATCCTACCAAAAATGATTTCCTAGGCCTATCAGCCAGGTTAATGTTTTAATTTTCATACCAAACACTGCGTTATTTCAATCCTTTGAGATAACCTCTTTATGACAAGCTTTTGACCAGCTCGATTGGTTAGTGGAATTTTGTCATAATAAATGTTCACAACCTGGGGCTGGGAAGGTGGCTCAGTGGTAGAGCACTTGCCTTGCATGCTCGAGGCCCTGGGTTCGATTCCTCAGCACCACATAAGAAAAAAGCCGGAAGTGGTGCTGTGGCTCAAGTGGTAGAGCACTAGCCTTGAGCTGAAGAGCTGAGGGACAGCACCCAGGCCCAGAGTTCAGGCTCCACGACCGGACCCAAAAAAAAAAAAAAAAATGTTCACAACCTAATATAACAATGATTGTTTTAAGAACTAAATCCCCAAATCTCAGTGGTCTAGTAGTAGAAATTTCTCAGTGGCATGACAGTCCAGTGCTAAGTATCTGGAAAGGGCCTTATATGTGGCCCTTGTGGCTTTTCCATTCATTTGGGATTTAGGGAAAACCCACAAGAAGGAAGACGTAGCTTCTTAATTTCTACTCCAAAGTGAAAGGCGTCTGCTTAATTTCTACTCCAAAGTGAAAGGCGTCTGCAGCTGCCTCAGCCCTGAATGAACAGGAGACTTCCCACATTGCTTTAGCCTGGGGTCCCTTACGGGAGAGAGGCAGAGAAATGGAAGGTCTGCCTGAGTAGCTGCTTCTTGCCCATGGCTCTGCACTAATCACAATGCTTTGCTAGTCCATAAAGGGTCTCTCCCTTATCACAGGGAGCTAGTGCAGGGGAATGTAGGGTTCACCACATGTGGCTCCGTCTTTCAGCAATCACAGCCCGAGTTGGTTGCTGTATAATTCTGTAAAGAGTTATTTTGTGTACTTTGTCTTGGATTTCTAGTTACTGCAACACCATAGTGATTCCGATACTATCCCTTCAATTGTGGCTGGAACAGATAGTGCTACTTCACTGGGTTTAATCCAGCAGTTCCTAAACTCAGTTGACCACAGAGACCCTTTTCTTTATCTTAACTATCACTAAAGTACTTACGAAAACATGATTTGCAGAGAAAAGAATAGAATGGTCCAGCCTTCATGCCTTTACTCAACCCCTCATGGTTTTTGCTTTTATTATTGTTTTCAATTTTGCTTTTGTTTTATTGTAACTGCTTTTCCTGTAGAGAAATCTGAGTTTGAGTTCATTATTGGTGAGGAGTTAAGATAGCTGAAATAGGCAAGAATACATGGGGCTGAAAAGTAATTACAGTTGATTACAGGTTCAAGTATTCACAATGCTCTGCAGTTCAAACACTTGGATGATCAGAGTGGAGAGGGAAGGGTTTGGGTTTATGTGACTTAGTATCTATGGAATCTCTGGTTTCCTGCTTATTAACTCTCTATGGCTATAAGTTTTCATTTTGTTTTGCTTTGCTTTGTTTTTAATGCAGATAAATGTTGGCTACTGGCAATTTGGAGTTTGCCATTCCTGTTACTGATACCCCGGCCCCACAGGCTTACCAGGCACTGTTTCTCTCTCTCTCTCTCTCTCTCTCTGTCTCTCTCTCTCCGTGTCTCTCTCTCTCCCTCCCTCCCTCCCTCTTTCTCCCCCCTCCCCCCTTCTCTCCCCCTTCTCTCCCCCCTTCTCTCTCTCTCTCCCTCCTTCCTCTCCCTCCCCCTCCCTCTCTCTCTGTCTCTGTCTCTCTCTCTTTCTCTGATCCTGGGTTGAACTCAGGGCCTGGACACTGATCTTTTTCCGCTCAAGGCTAGCGCTCTACCCCTTTGAGCCACAACACCATTTCCAGTTTTCTGATGGCTAATTTGAGATAAGCCTCACAGACTCTCTTACCAGGGCTGGCTTTGAACCATGATCCTTAAATCTCAGCCTCTTGAGTCTCTAGGATTACAGGCACGATCCACCAGTGCCCAGGTAGGCCCTCTCATATTGATTTCCCAAGTACTGGAATATGCCAAACATTTAGGACATAAGGGGGTAGAGAGAGGCAGGTTGCTATCAGGGAGCATTTCCAGGTATTCCTTGATAGGAAATTACTTGAAGACTTCTTGGAAAAGAAGAGACTTGATTCTCTAAGATTGTGAGAGTTTGTTGTGACTTATTTTGTCATTCTATATCAATATTTACTTTTGAGCTTAATTTTATGTTTTGTATATTGGATCTGTTCTTGAAGAGGACTCCTCAAACTACACATTTCAGGCCCAAATTACATGGAACCACTTCTGCCTGAGATTCTGGTGTCATCACCTGAAAATTCCCAGAATGTCCTCCTCAGAGCCCACTCCCATGGCTGGAGGGCACAGAACTTGCCCAGCATCCTGCAGAGCTCTCCACAGTACCACTGGGACCAAGGTCTAGCTTCTGCCAAGACACAGCCCCTCCCTATCCCTACATACACAGCTCTAAATACAAGGGGAAATGATCTGGGCATGAAGCTTAGGACCCATAATATAGAAGAGGTTAGGAGAGAGAGTTGAGGCATGGGCCTTAGCACAGTGAGGCATTAGAACCTCAGAGCCACCCCTCTCATCCATTGTAGGTTACATTAGACAGACAGACATTCTTTTAGGAAATAGAACCATTATGGAAGTATATACATTATTTGCCTGTGGGATGTCTTTTCAAGGTTATAAAGTCTGTTAAATTCCTGAGCTCTCCAACATTTCAGTCTGTACGGCGACTCTTGCATGGATTTAGACCAGAAGTTGAACAAAGCCAGAGAAGCATTTACGTTGTCTAGGATCTTTCTTGCTCACCTTTTAAGCTTTCATGTGTTCTGAACACATGATGGAAGGGTTGACTGCTGGAAAGAAGGTGAAGAGCAATGCAGCCTGGAAAGCAATGTTCCCATAACAAGTGTGATTAGAAATGAGCTCAGCAGGCTCCCAGGGGGAGGGGCTGGGGAGGAGGGGTAAGTGCAATTCTACAGCTTTATGGAGACTCAAGTCAACTTTCTCCAGTGTTTGGCTTCAAGGTGTCAGCTTAGGTTTTATAGGTCAACAGGGTTGCTCTAATGATTATCCAAGTTTCTCCCGGTTCAGTGGGGAAGGCTTGGTTTATGGAATTACCTGCCCAGTCAGCAGGCTGGGTGTTAGAATTCTGAGCAGACTGCCCCCTCCTTCTAGAGAGCAGCGGGCAGCAAAATAGGCCCGGAAATTCCTGAGCATCGGGAAGCCAGTGCTAATGCAATTACCTGAAATAAAAGAAGGGGTCAGATAATAAGGGGCAAAGGTTTTTCCTCTTAAAGTAAAAGGCTAGGTAAACAAAACCAGCTGCCCCTGGAGCCAAGAAACTCTCCTCATTAAATGTTTTAAGAGGCTAACGGGCATAAGTGGCTAATTGTAGCACAATCCTGAAGACTGAATCCAAGGGTCTAGAGAAGGAGGTGGGTGGGATGACATTGGGGGCAAGCCTGGATGGCTAAATACTTGGAATATAATTAAAATAAGAGTAAGATGCTTTGACTTTAGAGTCCCTAGTGTTCCATCAGTATCAGTATCCTAGTAATATGGGGGTAGGATGTCTCCAATGGGGCCGTTTTACGTTTATATGCTACTTTAATAGGATCTGGAATAGACTTGAATAGCTAATTACAGGAAATTTCATATGTACTATAAAAATGCAAGGGATTGTACAACAAAGTGTTAACAATGAGTCTTTAAATATTAGTCTTCTAGGTGATTCTTCACATTGTATTTCTATTTAGTTTGGGCTCATTTTCTAATTTTTCTATAATGTGCATTTGTTTCGTATATTGTTCTGAAAAATTTTAACTTCACATGGACAAGAAAATTGGTAACTGAATTGATAAGTGATTCCATTTTCTTTGCCCACTCCAGCATTCTTGCCACCACCTTGCTGTATGCCCTGCCAATCTAGAGGCAGCATTGCTGCTGCTGGCACTGAGCAGGCATACCCTTTGACCATGTCTGAAGGTTTGACCTTGTCCAAAAGTTCAGCCATATTATAATCTGATCTTTCTTGGCTTTAGATTTTGGTTCTGCAGCTCATGACTTGTGGTGTGTGATATGCTGGGATTTCAAGGGAGTTTGAAGAAGAACTCAGGTTTGCCTAAAAGTGTTAGTCTAAGTGATTCTAAAACTTATTCTTCCAGGGTTTATGTGAAAGTTGCTAGAGCATCTCTCATTGATGATTTCCTTCCATCCTCTCTCCCACCTCCTTTCTTGTCCTCTGATTTATTTTGTCTTCAAAATACTTTGTAGCCACTACTAAATTAATTATTTAATTAACTCTTGTGGGACTGGTAGGTCACCAAGAATATCTTCATCTGTCCCATGAGAAAGAAAAGTAGAGAGAGTTGCCCACAGGTGACTGGGCAGCTAGAATCTATTCATAATTCCTTTGTTAGAAATCACCATCACAGAAACTGAAGATGTGGCTCAATTGTAGAGCATTTGCCTACCATGTACAACGTCCTGATTTCAACCAGCACTCCACTCTCCATAAAAATCACCATCATGCAATTTCAAATAGTTCCCACAGACTCTTCGCCTCCTTCATGTTCAAATCAATATGCTATATAGGTCCCATCACTGTGGAGAACACTCTGACCCATAGCTTCATCCATCACGGAAGGATTTTTTTTTAGTTACCACAGATTGGCAATGCCAAATGGTTTCTTATAATGTCACCTTGGCAAAGGCTAAGTACACCAGGCTAATTGTCCAATAGTTTTAAGGAAAGAGGTTTAGGGATTTATTAGATTCTATCACATAGGTAACTGACCCCATTTCTTAAAATTGTTGCAAAACTCAGGTGACCAAAGTTCCAATTTCTACAACAAAAGAAAAATACAAATTTAAGGTTGCAAATGAAAGTTGATGGAACTTCCCAGTATAATATGGGAATTCCTTTGATACCCAAATGTGAATTGGCCTCAGACAGAATTTATTAGAAGGTTATGAGATACCCAGATGTACCTTTAATACCCAAATGTGACGCAGGCAGAGGTTACTAGAGGTCATTAGCAAGATGTGATGGTCAGGCAAGGGAGAAAGGGATCTTTAGCTGGGTCAAAGCTGGAGGCAATGCCCAGGGTCATATTTAGGAAGCTTTTAAAGGGCCTTTGACATCTCTGTAAGCTTCCTTTATTTGATTAGAGAGCTCATCTGTTGCCATGGCTGCATCAGTCATTCAGATGCTGGAAAAGAGCCCTAGGTCAACATTGGCCAACTCAACTATTCTCTGTAATGTCTTCTCTTAGCTACTACTATCTATTGTGTATTTCATCCTCCACATTCTGCACATATTTGGTATCTTATGCTGAATCTTTCATCTTCCTTGACAATCTGTACACAGATCTCACCAGCCTATGTGTCCTTGGCACTAGTCTTCTCCAAAACTTTTTCTCTCTTAAGCTCCTTGTTGTCATTACTCTCTTCCTCACCCTCAATAGAAAGAAGCTTCATGAGACATTTCTTCACAGCCTATCACTTGTACTGCTAAATGCATGCTCCCTTCTTTAGTGCCAGATCATTTATCACCTGCACTAGCAAGGAAGCCTTGTCTGCTGGTTTCCCCACCAATACAATTCACAGACCTCAGGAATAAAAATGGAATCCCACTTATTAGGTTTTAAATGGGGCCAAGAATGGGCTTTAAAAGGCAGAAGCCAAAGTGTGGATTGGAGTTACAGGAAGAAGAAACGGAACTGTTCCTGAGTACAGAAAAATAGAACATTAGCCACTGAGTGCACAGTAACAGCAAACAGATTTCCCTCTGCTCCTACCTGCTGGGAATCCAGAATCTATTCTTGCTGCCCTGTATCTCTGTCTGTCAAATCCTGCAGTTACAGAGGCTCCTCCCACCCACCCACCCTTTTGCCTTTCAGTCAGTTTCTGCTACCTCAGGCCTTTAAGAGACCTGACAGATGTCAGGTGCTGATGGCTCATGCCTGTAATTCTAGCTACTCAGGAGTCTGAGATCTGACGACAAAGGTTCAAAGCCAGCCTGAGCAGCAACATTTGTTGAGATTCTTATCTCCACTTAACCACCAGAAAAAGCAGAAGTGGAGCTGTGGCTTAAAGTGATAGAGTGCTTGCCTTGAGCAAAAGAGCTCAGCAACAGCGCCCAGGCCTCAAGTACAAGCCCCATGACTAACAACACCCCCCCAAAAAGAATGACAAATTTGATAGGTTGTTATTAAACATCTTTAATGTGCTAAATTCTGTTATCATCACCTTTCCCTATTTGATCAGTGAAAATATTTGTTTGGATTTTGTATAAAAACAATCAAAGAAAAAGGAATCCAATAGCAAGCATTAAGTGGAAACACAGAGTAAACAAGGGTTTTTTGTTTCTTTGTTTTTTGTTTTGACTCCAGATTCTATGTAATTTAAGAAAAGGAGCAAAAGAAAAGAAGGGAAGAGAAAAGGGTCTTTGGCCCTGAGCCATGGTTGGGTGGGCTAGTTGGAGTAGTCAAAAGCAAAAAACTTGCATCTGTCATCTTTATCTCAGAAAATATTAAATGATAGGTGTTGAAAAGCCAAAATTATAAACACTGATGTTTAGTATAATCACTGGGAGAACAAACAAAGAACAAAGAAGGAACTATAATAAATTTTATTAAATAATAGTATGTTGTCATATACTTAGACCATATAACACATCCCTCCCAGTACATCTATCTTTCATGTGATGTGCCTTCTAGTTCAACTTAAAGAAGCCGAGGTGCTAATAGGGAAGTACTAACAGAAGAGGTTGTTCAAATTCTAATGCAGTGAGTATGCTTGACACTGGGTGTGTTGTACATAATAAATGCTCATGGAATCTAACTGTAGTATCTGTACCATGGATGAGGTGAAGTGTCATCATTGTTTTAATCCCTAATATATATCATCATCAAATAATTTTAAAACTGTGTGACCCTATAACAGAAATTCTACTTTTTAAGGATTCTGTATTGATAAGTAATTTCCTAAATCAGTTGCCTATTTCTTATAATCCCTAATTTGTGATCTGAAAATAGGCACGTTAGAAAAGAACCAAAAGTTGTTGAGTGGCTACTGTGTTCCAGGCACTTTAGGCTCAATATTCCCTTAATTGATCATCAATCCTGAGGTCCAAGTAGCTGTGCAATATCATGAAAATACAGGTTAGAAATTGACCTCAGATATGCCTGGCTTCAAAACCATACTCTTGAGCTTCAGAAGAAGCCAATGGGAGGCTGAGTTATCTCCTCCTCTGGCTTTAAGGAACGTACCTATATGCAATAAAAAGTTTTAACCATTCCAATACATCATATGTTGGTATTGATATGGGAATTTAACAGTAAGTGGCATTCTCACATAGCTCTAAGGTATGTACTAAGGGCAGATATTTTATTAAGAAATGAGAAAATCTATTATTTACCATCAGCCAATGAGACCTAAGTAGGCTAGTATAGGCACCCACAAAGCACCAGCATTTAAAAACTGATTCTATTCAGAACAGGTAAGGAGAGATTTGGGTTAATGAAGGTCACCTGACTCCAGCCAGTCTCAAGCGTGGTCTTCAGAATAAGAGACTCACAAAGGAGGTCTCCATAAAGCTGGATGGGCCTGTTTTAGTCAAACGTTCCTAACATAATGTCAGCACAACTTGATGTTTCACTTAAGCTACTAATGAAAACCAGACCCAAAGCAGAAACCAATGAACACCAGCTCTTTACTATTTCAGGGGAAGGCTCTCAGGCTTTGAGTTAAACCGTTTATTTACTTCTTTGTTGGGTCATTTGTTCACACATTTACTCATCCTAGAGGTAATTGATGGGGGTACCTTCTAAGAAATTTTGCTAGATAGAGCTGAAGACCTATACTACATGGGATTGTTGTCTTGATCTTTCTTTCCTTATTTAAAGATGGAGAAATCTAAATAAATATTTGAGCATTCTGTTGAAACACTCACATTCTTTTACTACTTGAAGGTAAGGATAGCGGTAGGTATGGGATGGAGGCCTAACTCACTTGCCCAAAAGAATAAAAACATACTTTTCCCCATTACCCAATTTGTATTTTGAAATTCCTGTCCATTTCCATGCAGCAAGCTATGGGTTTTCACATGAGAAGAGTTGGAAAAAACAAACAAACAAGACACCGAAAACCTAGTATTAGCCCACAATGGAATAGAACTGGAAAAGAGAAAAGTAATTATTTGCTTGAATAGCCTCTCTGGATATGAAAACCAAGGCAGAATCCTAAGCTGTTTACACAGGCAACAGAGAGAGATATCTCTGGCTAGACAAGTAGACTTTTAGTTCCCTGCTGAAGATTTATCTGATTTCTTATTTTATTTTTATTCCAGTTGCTACATTGATGGCCGGGTCGTGAAGGTGATGGACTTCCTGAAAACTCGCCTGTTAGACACACTCTCTGACCAGATTAGGAAAATTCAGAAAGTGAGTAAAACTATCTGGGGAAGAAGAGGAGTGAGTCTGGGAGTAAGGAAAGGGTAAGGTCACAGTGACAGCTGGACTTTGGCACTGTGGGGATCTTTTGGAGGCAAAGGGTAAAATAGTGCAGTTCAGATGGGCATGGTCAAGAATTCCCTTACAACTGGTGGTGAGCCATTAGTTTTTCAGAAACAGAAGGGTTTGATCATACTATATAAAAGTTTAAAAATTCCACTTTAACAGATGCTGGTGAAGGTGTGGCGAAAAGGGAACTTTGACACACTGTTGCTGGGAATGTGGATTCATGAACACAACCGATAGGGAAATGGGTGGAGGTTCCTCAAAAACTAGAATTCTCATATGACCCAGCCATCACACTTATGATGGGATATCCAAGGAAATAGCCAAAGGAAATGAAATCATCCTGGGCGTTATTCACAATAGTCAAGACATAGAATTGATGTAGGTGCCCAACTGTCCAAAGATAGATGGATAGATAAAGGAAATGGATAAATTGTGTAACATTGTTTCCACAATGGATTCAAGTTGTGTATGTGTGTGTGTGTGTGCGCGCGCGCGCATGTGCGCGAGTGTGTGTGTGCATGCTATCTGTGAGTTTTTTTTTTTTTTTAAGACTAGTGCTCCACGCTTGGGCCACAGTTACACTTTGCCTTTTTGCTGGTTGTTTGGAAATAAGAGTCACGTGGACTTTCCTGCCTGGGATGGCTGTGAACCATGATCCTCAGAATTCAGTCTCCTGAGTAGCTTGGATTCTGTGATTTCTTTTTAAAAATGAATGAAATACGGTCATCTGTGGCAAAAATGTACAAAACTGGAAGATACCTGTGAAGTGAAATAAGCCAAATACTGCAGGCAGCTTCTCTCTCATATGTGAGAGCTACAACTGTTTATTTCAATCTAGAAAGAGTTGAATAGTAACTACCGCAGGCTAGGAAGAGGAGAATGAGAGAAAGAGGAAAGATATGTAATGAGTAGCACCACATTGTTAGACAGTTAGTTGAAATAAGTTCTAGAACACTACAGCATAGTGGGGCAACTATAGTTTACAAAAACCCTTACATAATTTGTGAATAATTAGAAGCTATGTGGTCAAAGGCTCCAAGCATAAAGAATAATAAAGATGAAAAGGCTCGTTTCCTCTATTTGATCATCAGTACACACATATTGAAATGCCACACAGTACCCTATAAATATGTATAATTATTACAACTTAATGCAAAAAATAACACAAAGACTCCATGTGGAAAACCTAACAATGTTTAAAAAATTAAATTTTTCTTCATCCTTCCAACTTGGTCCTCCATTCAAAATTAAGCACAACTCTCAGTTGGTTTTTGAGGGATGAGAGGTGCTTCTTTATTTTAATAATAAATATTGTAATACTTTATTTGTAAATTGAGTTTGGTCAAAAAAAAAAGGAAAGAAAAAAAAGGCCAGATTTACTTTGTTATTTTCTTTTTCACACGGATTTATCTTGGGTTAGAGAATGATCACATTTACTCTGCTCTTGACCATTGACATTCCTGAGAACTATTTACTCTGTTCCTAGATGTCCAAGAATCAGCCAAGAATGACATATCTTTACAACAGATGTCAGTTGTCAGATAGAACCTTAGTTGGGGCTGAGAGCTAGAATACCTATGTATGAATTCTCTCTGTAGACTAGGCCTCCTCCCCTACTTCTAAAATAAGATGTCCAGTGTGTGTGTGTGTGTGTGTGTGTGTGTGTGTGTGTGCGTGTCTGCACAAGTGCACACACACACACACACACACACACAGAGCCATCATCAAAACTATAGATATATGATCCTCACAAAGCTATACCACTTTTCCTAGCCCACTCTCAGAAGTCACAGAGCATTGGTTCAGTCATATTCTGTTCACTGAAGCAGTTACCAAGACTCATAAAATTTCAAGAAGAAAAGACATAAACTACCCAGGGACCAATGGCTTACAATTGCAATCCTATTTACTTTGGATGAGGTCTAGAGGTCATGATTTCTGCCAGAAAAATCTGTGAGACTCCACCTCCAAAACAACTAGCAAAAAGTCAGGAAGGAGCCATGGCTCAAGCAGTAGAGTGCCAGCTGAGTAAGTAGATCAGAACAAGAATAAGGCTCTGGAAAAACATATAGGACCCAAAATATTTCTGTGGTTTTTTAAAATGTACAATCTGTTACAGTTACATCCTTCTAATCTCATTTAGTGGGCCTGATAGTTCTCTCCAACTAGTTTTCTTTCCTAATTGCCCTTTTCAAAGTTCTTGCCAGATGCTACTTTACTGAGTATCTACTGGAACTGTTGCTGGATCATGGCCTCTCTAAGTTTGGCCATACTGGGTAGTTTTTCCATTAGGAAAACAGCCTGAACCCAGTTGTCAGAATGCCCATGATGAGTCAGTCACCATAGCCTAACATGTGCCTATCTTGGAGAAAGTAGAGCTAGGACCTGAACAGGATTACTGAACTATGATTGTTGACTTTTTTTTTTTGTTGTTGGTCATGGGGGGCTGAACTCTGGGCCTGGGCACTGTCCCTCAGCCCTTCAGCTCAAGGCTAGTGCTCTACCACTGGAGCCACAGCTCCACTTCCGGCTTTTTTCTGCTTATATGGTGCTGAGGAATCAAACCCAGGACCTCATGCATGCAAGGCAAGCGCTCTACCACTGAGCCAACTTCCCAGCCCCTTGTTGAAATTTTTCCTCAGCTGTTTCTTCTGTCTTCTGGGTGAAAAGGGGGTACCCTGAAAAACAGAGGTAACAAGTGCAAACTATTGACTGCTTTAATGACTATATCCCTGGAAACCCCATCCAAAAGCTTGAAATGGAGTCTGTATTTCTTCTTAGTAGACATTTAGGGAAGTCCTGATGACCACTATCGCCCCCTAGGGCCCATTGTGGTGGGAAAAGGGCAGATTTCCTAACAAAATAGAGCTGTGTGAAAGTGCTTTGCTAGCTCTGTAGTGAGACTGTTTGAATGGAATTAAAGCATGGGGCTTCAAGGCTGATGGCATGAGGTAGAATTTAGACTTATCTGTGTGGCTGTGGCCATTCCTCAATTATGGGGGGGGGGTTTGTCTGTAAAATGAAGGGGTTACCAGGTTAACAAGAAATGCACTCATTACCTTACTTACATAACTGAAATTTCTCTATACATCACCTTATGGAGATTAGAAGAGTCACATGAGGCATTATTTTGTTAATTCCTATTGACTTTTAGCTCTTATTGCTATTATTATTGTTGTTGAGGGTTTTTTTGTTTTTTGTTTTTTGTCAGTTGTAGGGCTTGGACTCAAGGCCTGGGAGCTGTCCCTGAACTCTTCAGCTCAAGGCAAGCGCTCTACCACTTGAGCCACAGCGCCACTTCCAGTTTTCTAGTGGTTAAGTGGAGATAAGACTCTCACTGACTTTTCTGCCCAGGCTGGCTTTCAACTGTAATCCTCAGATTTCAGCCTCCTGAGTAGCTAAGATTACAGGCATGAGCCACCAGTGTCCAGCTTATTTTTTAATTATAATTTCTTTGATAAAAGATGTTCCATGTTACCTTTCTTCTCCACTTGTTCTTTGCTCCTCCCCACTCCTGCTCTTCGTCTCCTGTGAACTAGAGAGACTATGATAGGTGATATTTTGGGTTCTTGAAAGGCAATGACTCAATTGCAACAAGCAGCTGTGGTCTCCAAATTTGGATTGCCACTTAGAAAAAGAATTCTCCGTTTTCTGAACAGAGAGACAATTATGTGGTTCTGTGAAAATGTGCATCATACTTTTCGAAGCCAAACATAGATCTGTTTGGACACTTCAGGCTTCCTGATGATCTGCACACTTTTTTCTGCCATTAGAATAAGGCTAATCATCTACATTGGGAGATGAGTCAAGAGAAAGAGTTGAGAATCTCACAATCTGGGAACAAGTGAGACAAGAGGGAGAGATGTTGAGGACACAGTGCAGATGGTACACTGTCAAGAGCTGGGCTGAGTCCAGAACAATGACATAAGAACCAAGAAGAGCCACTTTGGCTTACGTCACTTGGACTCTGACTTGTGTCCTCATCTCCTAGAGGAATCAGAGGAGGAAATAGCACTTTTTGATATTATTTTTTAGCAATTCAATAAGCTCAGGAAGGCGTTGGTGAAATCCCAGCCATAAGGGAACTATTTCCAAAAGTACTGTCCATATGATTGCATTTTGAATACTAAATTGCACAATTGGTTCCCTCAACATTTGAAAAGTTCTTCCCTTGCTGCCTCCCTTCTTTCTTACCATCTTCATTTTTTAACCATTAATACCATCATTTGTATTTTTCAGACCCCTGAGAATATAACAGTGACCAAAATTGATGTGACATTTGTATTCATAGACCATGTACTCCAGTGGAGAAAATAGTTAATGAAGCAAGCAAGCAAGGGTGCTGGGGCATGAACTCAGGGACAGGACACGCTCCTTTAGATTTTGATCAAAGCTGGTACTCTGCCATTTGAGCCACAACTTCTGTTTCCTTATTTTTATTTTGCTGGTTAACTGGAGATAAGAGTCTCACAAAGTTTTCTTCTGGGCTGGTTTTGAATCTTGATCCTCAGATTTCAGCCTTCTGAGTAGATAGGATTACAAAGTGGTAAACTACCAGCACCCATCTAAGATGTTACAACTCTGTAACAGGGTGCTATGGGAACGCATAGTGGGAAGTAGCCATCTTACAAAGTAAAGGAAGGAAAGCCAGGAAAGTCTTCTGAGAGGAAGTCACAGGCACAGTGACACCTAAAGGAAAAAGTCTCTCTAATTTATGTAGTCCTAGGGTATGATCAGGGAACCACTTGCATAACTGTATATGGTTAAAGGCAATGACTTATGTGGTTCTTTTGTTATCATTATGATTATTTTGTTAATATCCACATTGCTTATGATATTTAATAAAGGTCAACTCTTTGGAAGTCTCAGTAAATGCAGTGATATCATGTCATGTCAATTATTCTATTACATAGGACCATAGAAGTAATTAATAGATTAAACAAGAGAATATTGTTCTTAACCATCCTTCCAGTTTACCAGCTTATCTACTTACTTTAGCTTCTTAGCCTACCAAAAAGTATAGGAATAAAAAATAAGTAATTCCTGAGAATCATAGGATAGCTAGAAATAAAATTAAAGGGAAAATTAAAACTGAAACATTGCTAACTTTTTCTGATGAAGAAAACTGAAATATGAAAACATATAAGTAGCAAGTGGGTGCTGGTGGCATACCCCTACCATCCTAGCTACTCAGGAGGCTGAGATCCAGAGGATCACAGCTTAAAGCAGCCTGAACAGAAATGTCTTCAAGACTATATCTTAAAAAAAAGGATCCAAAAGTCAGCTTGGAGTCATGTCTCAAGTGATAAGAGTACCAGCCAAACAAACAAGCTGAGTAAGTGTGAGGCCCTGAGTATCACCACAGCCATCAGTATTTGGTTAATTCACTTATTAACTCTCTTATACAACAATGCTGAAAGCTTATTTCAGTGTACCAGGGCCTACCAATTGGCAGGTACTCCATAAATATTAGAGGGAAAAGGTACATCAGAGGTGGCAAATGAATGAGCAGAAGAGAAGTATTAAATTAGTACCATCTCACTCACATTTGTATATGCTATTTCTATTGTTTCCCATGCAAGATAAGCCGTCATGTGCTGCTACTTTATAGTATAGAGTTTGAATGTGTAGAAAGAAACTTAGGGTGCTGGGAACTGGTGGCTCATGCCTGTAATCCTAGCTACTCAGGACGCTGAGATCTGAGAATCCTGGTTCAAAGCCAGTCTGGGCAGAAAAGTCTGTGAGACTCTCATCTCCAATTAACCCAAAAACAAATTGTTTAAATAGGGATATAGGCTGACCCATTGCAACAATGAAATGTATAAGACATTATGTTGAAAAAATGAACTTTACAATTTAGAGCGGGGGGAGGGGGTGGGGGAGATGGGGGGGAAGAGTGTAGTTGTAGAGATGGGAGGGACGGGATGGTAAGGGAAAAACAAAGGAGGAGGCAACAATGCTTGGTAAGAAAAGTACTCATTACTTTGCTCATGTAACTGTAACCCCTCTGTAAAGTATTTTCACAATAAAAATTTATTTTTTAAAAAAAGAAGTAGAGCCATTGTTCAAAGTGGTAGAACATTAGCTTTAAGCAAAAAAGCTCAGAGATAGCACTCAGGCCCTGGGTTCACACCCCACAGCTGACAAAGAAAAAAAGAAAGAAATTTAGACAGCCATGTAGTCCATACCTATATTCCTAGTAGAAAAATATCTTCTATGTATGTGTTCAGGGATAAGAGAGAATTCTGTTTATAGTGCCCAAATGACATTTCATTTTAGAATACAAGACATTTCCTTTTAGAACAAAACTATCTTTCCTTCTAGATTAGGAAGATCATATAAAATGTAAACAACTAGAAAAAGGTCAGCTACAGTGCTAATTTTCAAAGTTTAGGGAGATCTGCTTTCCTCTAAGTAGATCTCAATAAAGGAAAAGAAAAATAGGCCAAGGAAGTAGGCCAAAGGCTAGTGTAGACAGAGGACTCACAATAAAACTGTATCACATTAATAATACCCTTGGATGACATCTATGAGTAATTCTAAGTTGAATGGGGCTTGAGGTTTATGTGATAGAGACCTCTTTAATAAAGAAGTTAACAAAGCAAACTTGCAAATATTAGAGATCTCTGTCCATGCAAATGCATTTGTAGGGCCCTTTCCAGGACCTTGGTAGATGCCCAGGGTAAAAAGAAGCTGGAAGTTTAAGCTCTATGATCTCTTCCACAAATTAGTATCTTTGCCTTGGCTAGGCTTTGCGTATGCAAATGAGACAAAAGGACCTATGGTATGGGAAATGTACTTTCACATATAAGACATTGATAAATATTATACAATATATGAATAATATTAAACAAGACATTAAATATATTATAGGGAGCTCTAACCCAAAGGGATGGTAATCACCAAGAGATCCAAAGTTTTAATCCCTGTTTTTTCATGAATCTTAATCTTTGATCCTTAGTCACAAATATTTCCTTGGTTCTTAGTCACAAATAATTATCAAATGTGTCATCAGTTTTTTAAAAGCTGGCAGGAAAAAGGAAAAATTGCCAGCAAGTTTCAGTTGATAATGATTATTCAAAACACTTTTGATTTTCAAAAGCATTAAATTATGAAAAATGCATTTAATTCACAAAAATATAGTTACACATGCCATTTATTGAGTGCATCATATATGATTAATCCATTGGAGAAAGTGATAATTTGCTCAAGGCCACAGAGCTTGCTAAATGATAAAATTAGAATTCAAACTAAGGCCTACTTTAAACTTTTCAATATCTCCCATACTTGTGGGCCCTTTATTTTGTAACCCATTGTAATATTTCTATTTCCAGGAAGTATTTTAAAGAAGAATACCAAATATTCTTGGTGAAAAAAAAAAATCTCCATGACCCCACAATTAGTCAGTAATCTGGAGTAGCTGCTCTAAAGTGAGGATTCAATGGAAGTTGGGTATCTATCACGATATTAGGCAAATGAGGGTGAAAGAGTTGCAAGTTATGACTTTCATCCGCTGCCTCCATCCACATGTTTCCTGTGTAGACTTGTGGTCAATGCATAGTGAGGTTCTGTTATATGCAGGTGAATGATAATGTAAAGGAATTTGCTATACATGGACCTTAGCATGGAAACAAATGGTAGCTTGGGACCAAAAAGCTCATCAGGAAAAAGAGGCAATTTGGGGTGATCTTCCAATGTTTCAATATGGAAAAGGGAAGATTATAGAGTTTTCCCTATAGGAAAACAAAGTTACCACTGAGGCTGATGGAGACTGTCTTGTTAAGTGTCTACCAATCCTTGGTTAGTCATAGCAAAGGAGCAGGAAAGTGAAGATGACTATTTAAGTGCCAGTATCGGCTTTCTAGTTTCTCTTCCCATGAACACTTATCCTTGAAAATATTCATTGCTTTGGGACTGTATGAAAATTTCTTCCCCATTTGCTTGCATATTCTCATAATTTCCTTGCCTCTCTGGTGACTGTATCTTGTTTATATATGTTCTCATTTTAATTTTATGTTTTGCTGCAATTACACTCAATGGCTTCTCTGTGGTTTGAGATAAGAAGAACTGAGAGTGCAATTTTAAATCCTGAAAATGTCACAGAAACAGAAGCCACAAATTAAAAATTGATCTGATACCAAAAGAAAATGGACAAATATGGCACTCCGGAACAGAGAGATGATAAAAAGAAATTACACAGGGAAAAAATAATGAAAGTGACAGGAAGTACATTAGACAGAAGAAATAAATCAAGAGGAATGTGATGAGATATTGAAATGGCTGAGCTCAGAATAGCCCAGCTCACATAACCTAAGAAGGACATGTTAAATGTGGAGAGAGTTTAGCCAACCAGAAGCTTGTGGGTCTCTTCAAGCAGGAAAATTCAATTAGAAAGTCACAGAGCCCTGCACGAAACCGTGAGCATTTGGTACTTGCTCTTGTTATCTTGGGTCTATTAGTTATCTTCTGTGAAATGTAGCTAGTAGAATATTCTCTCTCTCATTTGCTTCATAAAGAATTTTATAATCAGAGTTAACTGTCCAGAATTCTGTTAGGTATAAGAAAAGGAGAAAAAAGAAACAGAAACTTGCCTTCAAGTACAACATGGTCAAACTCAGAGACGGGTTCAAAGAACTTTGAAACCCAAGAGGCAAGAAATCGTTTCCTGAAGTTTTGTAGAATGTTTCATAGAGGAAATAACATTTGAAATAAGTATTAAAAACAAGCCGGGCGCTGGTGGCTCACGCCTGTAATTCTAGCTACTCAGGAGGCTGAGATCTGAGGATAGCGGTTCAAAGACAGCCCAGGCAAGAAAGTCCCTGAGACGCTTATCTCCAATAAACCACTAGCAAACTGGAAATGGCACTGTGGTTCAAGCGGTAGAGCGCTCACCTTGAGTTGAAGAGCTGAGGAACAGCACCCAGGCCCAGAGTTCAAGCCCCACACCAACCAAAAAAAAAAAAGAAAGAAAGAAAGAATTAAAAACAATGATCAGATCATATGAGTGAGAGCAGCACAGGGAGAGAATGCAACCGGAAATAATCTAAGGCACAACCATGTACAGTAGTTCCAAAGTAGTGTCTCTTCTGAGTAGTGAACCCCAGTGTTGTGGGGAGAGATGGAGAAGGGGCACTGAGGACCGTCAGGAAGCTTAAAGTTGTCAGCATCTTAACCTGTGGGGCCCTGGCCACTGTTTTCAGTGTCATCAGAAAAATACTGCTGGGTGAATATGGCCAAAGAATAGTGAAACCTCTCAGTCCATACTATTATTAATACACATTAATATTTTTAAAAGGGAGGGAGGGAGCAGAGGAAGAAGAGAGAGAAGGAGAGGGGGCAGATAAAGAGAGACAAGTTACTTACAGCTCATCTTTCAGCTGATGAAACAGAGCTCACAGTCAGCACAAATGATTGAGCACTGCTGCTGGGAACAGGGAACCACTCAAGGTTAGGAGGATAGAAATGACAGTAAATGACAGTGTGGAAGATGGGTAGAGAAGAGAGCAAGCGTACAGAGATCCAAGGCAGGAGACCAAGGAAGGAATAGTAACATAGGAAATTCAGGAAGGAAGGATCAGTGAGGACAGAAAAGACAACTAATATGATCTCCTTCTCCTCTTCTAAAGGGACCTTTTGGTAGGTAGATAGATAGACAGACAGACAGGAGAGAGATGCAGATTTCCCTTTCTATATCTCTGTTGCTAGTAGATTCGAGTAATATATGTATCTAGAACCTCCTATATCTAATATGGTCCATAAGCAGAAGGTAAAAAGACATACAAGAAATATGGAAAA
Organism: Dipodomys spectabilis; assembly: GCF_019054845.1. Classification (NCBI taxonomy): domain Eukaryota; kingdom Metazoa; phylum Chordata; class Mammalia; order Rodentia; family Heteromyidae; genus Dipodomys; species Dipodomys spectabilis. The sequence continues at coordinate 14,455,900 of NW_024870802.1, forward strand.
GGAGCTTTCTTCTTGACCATTTATAAATACAAGAAGGAATCAAAAGTGCTGAAAAGCAAAGGAGAGCTCTGTGTGACGTTAAGCTGACGAAGCTTTCTGAGGTGGGGCGCTGGTGGCTCGTAGCTCACTTGTAGCTACGCAGGAGGCTGAGATCTGAGAATCACATTTTGAAGTCAGCCTGGGCAAGAAAGTCTATGAGACTCGTATTTACAATTCACCACCAGGACACTGGAAGTGACGCTGTGACTCAAACTGGTAGAGCTCTAACCTGGTCAGTGCCCAGGCCCTGAATTCAAGCCCCATCGCAAACAACAACAACAACAAAACGTTGTGAAGCTTCTATGTATGTATGTATGTATGTATGTATGTATGTATGTATGTATGTATGTATCTATCTATCTATCTATCTATCTATCTATCTATCTATCATCTCTTCATACTCAACCATAAGAGAGGGACAGTTCTGGTTACTTAAAGAGTTACTAATCCTTCTGAAGTCTTGGGAAAGCTGGTTTCCATGTAGATGAGATGCTGGAATTAATGGACTCCAGCTTCTTGGGGAGGATGGCCTCCTGCCAGGGCTGATTAGCCCAGGTGGCCTGTCCACTATTCCTGTTTTATTGCTTCCTTTCTCATTAAGGAAGGTGTTGGTTTGGATAACCATAAACAACATGTCTGCTGCTACAAAATGCTACCATCTCTTGCACCCCCAGTGGCTGAAGCTAGGCTCTCAGGAGTCTTTAAAAAGACTTACGTCACCATTTTGGAAGGCCGGATATCAAGGACATACAGGAAAAGGAAGCCCAGGTTTGAACATGTGCCACATAAATGGCTATTTCCCAATTTTTTTCTGTCTTCTTTTCTTTTTCAAAGTGGTAGAGAAAATCAAACATTTTTTTTTTCAATCAAGGATGTTGGCCCTAAGGAGTGGGTCTTCTTCTCCTCCCTTCTTCCTCCCCTTCCTCCTTTCCTTCTCCTTTCTCCCTTTCCTCCCCCTCTTCCCTCTCATTTACCTCTTCTTCCTCCTCCTACTTCTCTTCTTCCCCCTCTTCCTCTTCCTCCCTCAGAGTATTGAACCAGTCCTTGATAGCTCCTTACCCTACAATACTAAGGAAAACAGCTGAAGGGTCTCCCATTCATGGCTCTGCCTCTAGCTGATACAAGGGCGCTGAACCACCACCAGCCACTCACCGGACTGCTATGTGGGTGCCTCAATGCTCCCTCGATCATATGGACCCAGAAGCTAAAGTGAATTTGGGAACAAAAGAGCTGGCAGCTAAGCAGACAATTCCCCTTCCCTCACTTAAGTAATCTCAGCATTTGTACTTCCCTCCTCCCCAGACAATGTATCCCTTAAAATAACCTTCACTGGCACTTCATTTCTCACCAGGAACCTTTTTTCTTTCCAACGTTCTCTAATTTTCTCTCTTCCAGCACAGGGAGAATCATATTTACTCAGAAAACCACAGTGTTGAACTATAGCCTTCTAGCAAAGTTTTACTTTCTAAAGGGAATTTTGCAGCTGGTTCCATCTGCCTTTTCCTGACTTCTCCTCTCTTCTTCTGCCCATGCAGATTTTCTCCGCAGACCCACCCTGCACTCATTCTCCGAGTTCCAATCTCCCGTGCACACTACCATGTTGGTATTCTCTGCTTCTTGGTGACACATAATTCATCATGTCTCCCATCCTGTCCCGGGCAGAAAATGCTCCAAGAGTTTTGTTGATTTGCACCAACTACTCCTACAACCTTTAACACTAATACTTTTTAGTAGTAATTCCTTCAGAGGACATTTTGTGAAATGGACTTAGATTTCATGCCAAAGTTTTACCCCACTATGTGTTGAAAGGAACTGTCTCTGTTAAGAGCAGGTTCAAATGTGCTACTCTGCATGTTAATTGTGTTTATGCATATTGTCTCTATGCATTTTAAATTCTAAACTGGACTTCCCTGCTGTTTCATGTACCTCTGGGCTGTTACCCATCACCCTGAGTGGTGTCTGAGGGGAAAGTAGTCAATGCTCATGTTACATTTATTCAAACACCAGCTCACATGCCTTGGACATGGAGAACGGTATACCAATCATTTTGGCTTAAGTGCTTACTGTACTCCAGATACTGATATATAAGGGCTTTTTAATGTTTAGATATCATAAAAACCTCAGAGTCAGATATTCTTGATTCTAGAGTCATGTTAGAACACAGAGAGGTAATGTAACATATGCAAAGTCACACAGTGAATGAACAATAGAGACAGGACTCAAATGTAGCTTATGTGTCTCTAGAATGTACGATTCTAAACACCACTCAGCACTGCCTTACCAGCAAGATCTGGCAGGAGTTGGCGGGGGAAGGGGCCGATGTGGATCAAACTTGGGCCTTATCCAGGCTAAACACATCCTCTACATTGTAAGGGCCAATGACAACAATTTTTAGATAGTTTCCTTCCAAATTTCCTGGCAAGTCAGAAGATCATTCAGATGTCCTTGCAGAAACCTGTCTACAAAGAAGTTTACATATCTAGCTATTTTCTGTAATCAACTCCTTATTTAAAGGAGCTAGGCTTTGAACTCCTTTTGAAAGAAAACCAGCTCACACCAATTTTCTTTCCCAGTTTGGCATGCATGCCACCATCCAACCAAGTACCTACAGTCTGTGCATGAAACACACGCTTGTCTCCGGGTTTTCAATATCAGAACATCATAATGAGCTTGATTCTTCATAAAACCCTTGGAACAGGCAAATCATTCTGGATGGTAATTTGCTCTTTAGATTTCTGAGTTCATTGGATTTCACACATAAATTATGTGCTAAGAAAATCAGGATTTCTCTTTTCCTCTCTAAAATCAAGATCTCAGGGTATGCTAATGTGTGGCAAACAAGCAATTATTTCTCTCATTAAATCTCTCATATCTTAAAGTTTTCCTCATCTCTATGGTTGTTTTGGCAATAGATGATGGCTTTTGAGTCTTTGACCAGTTTAGTGGCCCTTTCTGAAATCATATGACTTTGTTAAAGAGTGAAGGTTTACTGAAAGGTAGTACAATGGTAGGTCTGGAACTACCAGCTTCTTTATATGACTAGAGGACCACAATCTCCAATAAGTTTAATTCTGTGTCAATATTCCACTAGGAAGCAAAGAGAGAAGAAAATAAGACAGGATTGCCTTCCAAGGGCTAATTCAGAATTTCTTGGAAGCTGACTGGATTTCTTCCTTGTGTCATAAATGGTCGTTTGGAATCCTACCACCCAACTGTAGCTCTAGTTCCTTTGACTTCACACATCTCCTTCAAGAGCTTGAAAAACCTGCTAGGTCAAGGAAATTCAGCTTTCTACTAGCTCAGAATCTTCTTGAAATTAGGCCTCATGTAATTTATGCTTTGACAAACAAGTAGGATCTTTAGCACAATTCTGTTAGGTGTTATTCCATCAATGGATTAGGAAATTGAAACTCAAATTAATTGGTCAGAGAAATAGCAGAACTTTTAATTTGTACATTACCTTACATAATCCAAGTCTTTTCATATACATATATGTAATCTTATCCAACTAGGATCATCTTAGATTAGTCTGATGAGATTCCTTTTTGGTTAAATCTCTCCAGGACCCTCCATCCCACTCAGAATGAAAACATCTCCTTTTCTCCTTGACCTCATTTTCTTCAGTCATTTAGCCTCTCATTATATGAGTGTTCTCTGGTTCTATGATCTACAGTCCTGTTTATACCTCTAGTCCTTTTTCCATATCCTTCTTCCAGAACCTGAAGGGTCTGTCTCCTTCTTCACCTGATCTCAACAGAGGTACCACTTTTCAGAGGGGCCTTCGATCTGAAGCCACACCCCTCCCCTCCTGCCAAGTCACTTCTTTCTACCATAGTACTGTTTTACCTTTTTCTTGGTCCTTATTTTTAACCGTGTTCCTTCTATTTGTTTACTTATTTATTGTTAGTCTCCTTCTCTAGACTGCAGTGTAAGCCAATGAGAGTGGTGATGGTGTGTTTTGGTTCTTTACTCCTGCTCCTAGAACTGGCCCTGGCATTTTAGCAGGTGTTCTCTACATACGTGCAGAATAAATGAACACATTTAGCAATGCCTTAATGTTTTAGCCTTCTTTTAATAAATTCTCCCTAGGCAACTTCACCCACCTGTACTCTAATCTCATTATTTTTCTCTATTCTAGATCTTTGTTTCTGAGATGACCAGCTAAAAGCTGCACTGCCTTTTTTCCCTCCTATTTTATTAGTTAACTTAAATTTCTATCATCAAAGATATTCTTAATCTTTGTGTGATAAGAGCAAAGAGACTCACACTCTTAGTATAAGATGCCAATACATTTTTTATATTTTACATTTAGAAGGGACTTAAGAGTTGGTCTATTTCAAATTCATGACTTTGAATGTTAAAAAAATAACTCAAAGTCCAAGGTAATAACTGCTGAAAGTCTCAGAGATAGCATGTAGTAGAATTCAAAATTCCTAAGTTATATTCTCTGTCTTCATTGTGGTTATTTGCCTACTTAAACTTCTCTATCCTTTTGCTGATTTATTTATAGATAAGATAGCTAGCTAGCTACCAAGACATTCATCCTTTAAAAGTAGTAAATTCAGCCAGATGCTGGTAGCTCACGAGTATAATCCTAGCTACTCAGAAGGCTGAGATCTGAAGATTGTGGTTCAAAGCCAGCTGGGGTAGAAAAGTCCATGAGACTCTTATCTCTAATAAACTATTTTAAGAAAGCCAAAAGTGGCTCTGTGGCTCAGGTGGTAGAGCACTAGCTTTGAGCAAAAGAAGCTTAGGGGTAGCACCTACATCCAGAATTCAAGCTCCAGGACTGGCAAAAAAAAGTATTAAATTCAGTGGGTTTTAGTTATTCATAGAATTTTGAAATCATCACTACTATTTAATTTTAGAACATGTCTAGCACTCTCCTAGTATCCACTTCTAATATCTCCTTCCACTCCTTCCTCCTCTTTTTCAACGCTAGGAAATCACTAACTTACTTACTATCTTTATGGAGTTGCTTATTCAGGATATTTAATGCAAATACTATATATATATATATATATATATATATATATATATAAAACTATATATATATATATATATAGTTTATGTCTGCCTTCTTCCATCTATATTATTTATTCCAAGGTTCATCTGTGTTGTAGTACTTACAATTTTGTTTTGTTTTGTTTAACCAAACTCTTTTTCCCCAACTACTTCACTTCCATATTTGTCTTTAGCACAAAATTAAACCAGAAATCAAAAGTTAAAAAAAACAACCTCTAAATATCTGACTTAGATATAGTTAGTTATGAAGGAAGGACAAAGTCTATCATGTGCACAGATGCTTCCTAGGTATGGAATTTTAAGAGGACTTATAGATGAGCTCTCTAATTTTACTATGTAGTTCTTTTTTTTTTTTTTTTTGCTGTTTGTATTCTTTTTTTTAATTGTGAAAATACTGTACAGAGGGGTTACGATTACATGGGCAAGATAATGAGTACATTTCTTATCAAGCATTGTAGCCTCCTCCTTTGTTTCCCCTTCCCATCCCTGCCCATCCTCCCCCCACACCCCCTACCCAATCCTCCCCCCCCCCCGCACCAAAGTTGTAAAGTTCGTTTTTCCACATAAAGACTTGTACATCTCATTGTTGCAATGGATCCACCTGTATCCCTATTTAAACGATTTGTTTTTTCCCTTCCCCTCCACAAATTATACCAACCTCAAATACAGTGAAAGCAGGGGTTATACCATGGGGGAGGGACATACAAAGCAACAAAGAAATAATCTTATAAATGTGTTAGAAACAATCACCTGAAAGAAAAAAACATTTGAATATATATCTTAGGGTTCATGTCCCTAACATCAACTTATATGACCTTTGCTTGACTCAGACATCTACTAGTTATTGCAAATAAGGGAAACCATGAGACCTCTGTTTCTTTGGGCCTGGCTTACTTCACTTAATAGAATTTTTTCCAAGTCTTTCCATTTCCTAACAAATGGGGAAATGTCATTCTTTCTGATGGAGGTATGGAATTCCATTGTGTATATATACCACATTTTCTTGATCCATTCATCTACTGAGGGGCATCTGGGTTGGTTCCATATCTTAGCTATGGTAAATAATGCTGCGATAAACATAGTCGTGCTAGTAGCCTTAGGTGGCCTTGTTTGTGATCATTTGGATAAATGCCCAAAAGTGGGATTGCTGGGTCATAGCTCTATGTGGAGTCTTTTGAGGAACCTCCATACTGCTTTCCAAAGTGGTTGAACAAGTTTACACTCCCACCAACAATGCCACCAACAATGCAGTAAAGTTCCCTTCTGTCCACATCCCCTCCAGTGAGGTGGTATCTCAATGTTGTTTTGATTTGCATTTCTTTTATGGCTAGGGAGGTTGAGCATTTCTTCATGTGTCTATTGGCCATCCTTCTTTCTTCTTCAGAGAAGTTTCTCTTTAAGTCTTTAGCCACTTATTTATTGGGCAGTTGTTTCTTTGAAGATTTGTTGTTGGGGGATTTAATTTTTTGAGTTCCAGGTATATTTTAGATATGAGACCCTTGTCTGTTGTAAGGCTAGTGAAGATCTTCTCCCAATCCGTGGGCTTTCTATTAATCTTGCTAGCTATGTTCTTTGCCATACAGAAGCTCTTCAATTTCATGCAATCCCATTTGTCCAACCTTTCTTTGATTTGTTGTGTTTTTGGGTCTCTATTAAGAAAATTTCAGCCTGTCCCAAGGAGACCTAGGGTTTCTCCTATTCCATCCTGTAATGTTTTCAGGGTGTCTGCTTTGACTCTGAGGTCTTTGATCCATTTGGAGTTGATTCTGGTGCAGGGTGATATATAAGGATCTAGCTTTAGTTTTCTGCAAGTAGTTAACCAATTTTGCCAGCACCATTTACTGAAGAGTCTGTCTTTCTTCCATTCTATTTTTTTAGCTCCCTTATCGAAAATTAGATGGCTATAGGTTTGTAGGTTCATTTCTGGGTTTTCAATTCTATTCCTTTGGTCCTGAGGTCTGTTCTTGTGCCAGTACCAAGCTGTTTTGATTACCATGGCTTTGTAGTAGAGTTTGAAATTTGGTATTGATATTCCTCCAGTACTGTTCTTTCTGTTGAGGATCGTTTTAGCTATTTGGGGTCTTTTATTTTTCCATATGAATTTTTGGATTGCCTCTTCTATTTCCTTGAAGAATGAGGTTGGAATATTGATAGGTATTGCATTGAATTTGTAGATATCGTTGGATTACTTAAGGTATTTTTCTTGCTTTCATATTTTTATGATGTCTGGCTTTCCGTCTTTCCTTGAGGTAGAACATTCCAAGTAGTATTGAATGGGGTGTGTGTGTGGGGGTCTGCCTTTTGGTAGCATCAGGTAACACACAGATCTTAAACCAATTTCCAAATAAGGTATACTCTCTACAAAACAAGGAGGGGGGTATTTAGGAAGAAGTAAAGAGAAGAATACAGTCCTGAATTTGTGTGTGTGTGTGTGTGTGTGTGTGTGTGTGTGTGTGTGTGTGTGTGTTTAGATAAATGGTTAAGTTAAAACTCATAGCAAAGTATTGTCAGTTCATGAAAAGTCTTGTTTTTGTTTTAATTTTCTACCTCCTACTTTTATATGTCTCCCTTATAGGTGATATATATATATATATATACCCTTAAGAGAAACCTGTCTTTAATGGACTATTTATTTGGGGATATGAATGAGGATGATTATATGAATCATATCATGCCATAAATAACAGTCTGTTACTTAGAAAAAAAATCTTCCCACTTAAGTTATAAACATATTCATGTCATTGTGGATTTATTTATTATTCCAACTCCTGCATACTATTTTATAATATGTTTCCACCACAATTCACTCTTCCATTCCTCTGGCAATGGAAACCTGCCACAGAGTAACATAGTGACTATCCTCATCTTTATTTCTGTAGAAACTTGAGGGAGAATTATGTTGGTGTGTATATCTAGGAAATATGGTGGGCTGTGGGACCTAAATGCACTATTTTCTTTATGAGGCCTTTCTAGGTAGTATCAGCATCTTGCCAGTTCCACCTCTTTCTAGCAATTGTTGTAGAGACCAATGGTGGGGGGGAGGCAGGCTGCAATTAGCTTGCTGCTGGCATAGCATGGTGGGATGTCACCTCTCTTCTTTTCTGAGACATCAAATATTCAGGGAATCTGCTTAGTACTCAAGGCAGCATGTGAAATGACAGGGAAGGAAGAACAGAAACTTCTCTTTGGGATATAGAAGACAAGGGATAAACACCTCTCATTATATCCCCCTAGGGAACAGTTTTTTTTGGGGGGGTGAAAAGTATAAGTATTTTTAATCTTATAGGATGTTTGACAGTTTTTTTTAATTTTTTTTAATTGTGAAAATACCATACAGAGGGGTTACAATTACATGGGCAAGATAATGAGTACATTTCTTATCAAGCATTGTTGCCTCCTCCTTTGTTTCCCCTTCCCATCCCTTCCCATCTCCCTCCCTTCCCCCCCCCCACCCCCTTTACCGCCCCCCCACCAATGTTGTAAAGTTCGTTTTTCGATATAATGGTTTGTACATCTCATTGTTGCAATGGGTCCACCTGTATCCTTTGTTGCTTTGTATGTCCCTCCCCCACGGTATAACCCCTGTTTTCACTGTATTTGATGTTGGTATAATTTGTGAAGGGGAAGGAAAAAACAAATGGTTTAAATGGGGGACAGTTTTGCCATCCTATAAGGCTCTCCCTCAAATCCCTGCGAGATTGGATACAAGTTGCCAGCTTGGGTTGATAATCTGAAAACTAGCATCCTTCTACCCAATTTTCCCTTCTTTTCTGCTCCAATCTGTTAGTTCATTTCTACTCTTTGTCATTATTCTAAAATAAACAACTTATAGGCAAAGCCTTTGACTTGGGCTCTACTTTCTATCATTAGTGGTATTATTTATTAGCACATTTGTTCCTAAGAATAATTGCTATCTGGAGTATCCACACCCTGATCTGCCAGTCTTCAATGTGAAAATCACACTGGATGGTTTCAAAACTTCAGAGGGCAACACTGTGGACAAGGAACTTTGCCTTGCTAGAAGGCATGCATATAGCTGTTTCCAGTGTAAGCTCTGACCTGAGGTCAGTGACTTTTCTTTTTACGCTCAGTTATTTTCAAACTGTGGTTGCAATATCCATACCAGGCTGATTATCAAACCTGTCCCAAATGTTTCTCTCTACTCTCTCACAATTCATGACCTCAGAAGCTTAAACAAGTGTATGTGATCATAGAAGTACTGTAAAAGAGAGTACTAAAAATAATATTGCTTTTCAATACCAGTTAGTTTGGGAACATGATATAACTTTTATTTCCAATGAAGGTCATTACATTCCTAACGACACCTTACACACTACAACATGCATTACTTGTCTCATATTGTTACTCATATTTTCCTTCAGTGGATGTATGTCAACGTGAATGCTTTTGTGTGTGTAGACAACTTACTTTACTAAGTGATTCATCTTGAAACAAAGTGCAAATCATGACCACCTGGAAACTGGGGATCAGAAGCACTTCCTTTAACTATGTGTTGCTTCTCACTTGGGAATAGTTTTTAAACTCTCATTATCTCCTTCTACTTTTGTCATGTAAACAGGTGGTTAACACATACACTCCAGGAAAGAAGATCTGGCTGGAAGGTGTGCTGACCACCTCCGCAGGAGGCACAAACAATCTGTCAGATTCCTATGCTGCAGGATTCTTGTAAGTAACACCTGTCATTCCTCTCCCAGGGACTTTGAAGATGGATGGACAGGGAACTGTGATATGTTCACCATTCTGCTCATTGCAGCACCAGGCTCATTTCCTCTTCATCTATTCTTTTAGGAAAATACTTACCCATTTCACAAACACTGATTAACAGGGTCTTCCCTTCTCCACTGTGGTGGAACACCTGTTTTTCAGCCTCATGTGGTCTTTCCATAAAAGGAAAGTAATAGACATACAAAGGAATGAAGAATTCTCTGACTGGGACTGCCATGGAGCCGTGACAGTCATGAGATGGCCTTGAGTCATCATCAAGGGGGGGTGGGGAGGGGGAGGAGGTTACTCTAATTTTATGGGTGAAGATGGTAGTGGTGGCAGAGGGGAGACATTTCAGGTGCAAGAAACATTTTGGGGTAAAGCGTAGTTGAGGGAACAATGATGAATGAGACTAAAAGTTTTGTTCACTGCATGGTTATCATGAGGACTTAGGCTAGGGAGAGAATTTACCACCTGATCATGAAAGGTCTTAAAATCTACACAGAGGAAATGAAGCCTTGCTTATATCAAGCTATGGCAGCGTTTGGAGAATATGACCTGTGTTGTAAGACTGTGACTGTGGCAATAAGATGCAGAAGCATCTGGAAGAGATGAGAAAATGATCTTGAGAGCTACTGTTGTCATCTAGGAGACAACACAGGAAAAGCCAGGAGCCTGTGTGTTTCTCCCGGGCCTGCCAGTGTCATGTGCTAGGGACAGAACCGTGGATGTACGACATGACTTTTTCCTGATCCACCATAGTCCTTTGACTCTGGCTTTCAGGCTGAGCCATGTCTCCCTAATTCTGCAGCTTTGCCCTCAGCTATGTGTTTTGCTACTGCCAGCTGGTCCTAATTATACAGATGCAGTTCCTCTCCATTGAGACAAGTTTCTTTAATATATTGGTAAAGGACAAATCAGACCAGCCAAGGAGATTGCCTTTACAGATGGAATCCTGTCACATGCAGATGAAGATGAGTCCATGTAATTCACCGTGATGCCCTCCCTGGATTCTTCCATATCAGTATCTCAGCTTCTAATATTGTGTAGAACAGAAAAGTCATCCAATAGCATGGATCAAATGAATGAAATGGAGTGCATCAGCATGTAATACCCTGTGGCTGAGAGATTCCTTTCAAAACCACACTCCCCACACTGGTTTAATATGAGCTGTAGTGCAAGGATGAGAAGCTAGGTTGGCAATAGGTAGTAAAGGAAGACCTTTGCAACCACCCCAGAAATGAGTTTTGTCATGCTGTCACCACATGACCCTGCTTTGAGGCCCAGCAAGCAGCTCAATTATATTCTATTTTCTTGAGCACTCTTCCCCTTGTGGAAATGAGAAATATGACCAATTGTCATGGAAGCAGCTGGAGCAGACATCTTCCTTCTTATGAACACCAGCCAGATCTATCCAGGGATCTCTGTATTCATCTCTGTGTTTACGTTGCAGCACACAGATAAACAGAATTGTTGTAGTTCAGATTTGGTTATAGTTCAGATTCTCAATGCTTGGTTGGACAGAGATCAGATAAAATTAGCTTATTCTGCTTCTGGTCTTCCTCCTATCTCCTTGTCATCCATGTAGCCTTAACTCCACTGACAGCACTCAGCATGTGGCCTTCAAGTCTAGTTCTCTAAGGGACTTACGTTGTTTTCTGTGTCGGGGGCGGGGGGGGGGGGGGGGGGGGGAGGGGGGAAGGCATTCCAGGAAGCTCCAATAAACTAGCACATGATTGAGAAGAAGGCATTTCCCGTGTGTGTGTGTCTGTTTGTCTGTGTGTGTATGTCTGTCTGTGTGTGTCTGTGTCTGTGTGTGTCTGTGTTTTCAGTAACCAAAAGCACATGAAAATGCATGCATGAATCAGACTTCTCTACCAAGAACTCAGAAGTAGTGTCTCTCAGTCAGGACTTTGAGATCCTTTGGCATTCTGTAAATATAATCTTAGCATGCTATTGTGTCCCCAACATCTAGTAAAGTCTAGCATATATATTGGATGATAGCATTCTTGATGGGGTATACTAGTCATTTTTACCACCTTTCTTTCTATGAACAAACAAAGAAATCTTTAAAAATAAACAAAACAGCCCTCTTCCTCCCTTTCTAAGGGGATGAAATGGGATTCATCTGGCCATAGTCCCTTGAATAGCATAGATTCTGGATACACATACTGGAATACAAGCTTGGGTACATATTCCTCCCTCTCGACTCAGTCTCTTTAACAAACTGCTAGCAAATTTCATTTTCACTAATTAACATTTGTTGAACGTATATTCTATGCAAGTCACTGTTAGGTTGTGGAAGGGTCTCAAACAAGAATTTGGTAATATTGCTGGAGATGTGACTGCACAGATATTTACAATGCTTTAACAATGACTTCCCTAGTTATGCAAGCATTCTTTGATGGTATCCTCAATGCTGAGAGTAATATATAACATTTAAGTTGATTCATATTATCAAATAAGTAATACATGACTGGATAAATGGAATCTTTTCACACGCAAAAAACACCATGATACAGCCTCATATTAATAGATAGAAGCTGCCTGTGGAGGGTTGACATACACGAGATTGTGTAGTTACTCATCCTTTGGTTTTCTTTTTCTTCCATTCAAGAAGCATAGAAATTGAAGGTGAAAGGCCACACTTATCTTCATCGATGTATACTTGTTAGATATTGACCCTATTGTATTTTCCTTTTTCCACGTGAAAAGCACACTGATTTAGAAGCCAGAATTCATGCTGTTGTTCCACTATAGCATATCCTCAACAAGTTATTTACTACTGTGCTTCAGTACTGAAAGAAAAGCTTAACTGGGAGCCTGACTTCACAGGCTTGCCAAATTAATTAAAATAATAAAAGCAAGTCGCTTAGCAATGTGGTGTTCCAAAAGTCATTTCAGTTCTCTAGGTCACAATGTCCCCATCTAGACAAAAACAAACACACACATGCGCACGAGCGCACGCGCACACACACTCACATACACAAAGGTTCTGCTATGTTGTAGTCAGAGTTTCCTTTCTATTCAAACTTTTGTTTTTGTGTTTTGCTTTGCCTTCTGTTTTGCTTTTGTGAGTCTAATCGTCAGTAAATGTGTTCGTTTTTATGAGTACAAACTAAAATTGTAAATGTGAAAAAGATTTGAAAATATGAACAATATTTATTCATAAAATAGGAATTAGCAAGGCTCTTTATTCCAGCAAAGGAAAAAAATCTTAATTCTTCTACAAGTCATGGGTTTGGAGCTCCATATGGTTTTAGATTTGAGAAATCTAACTCTGCGTAATTTTTCCCATGTGCTGAATGGTGATTTGCAGAGTTCCTAGAATCTAATTCTCTCCAGATATATTTCAACCTAAAGAGTCCTGAACACCTACAGTGTTCCAGAAACTGTGATGGGTATTTTGTGTGTGAGTTCAAATGTTGTGTCTATGCCTGATGAACTTGAACCTGATGGGGAAAAGCATGGAGACAATGAATGGCTGATGTACTAGGTAGGAGTGGGCACCCATAAGAACCCTGAGAAAGGAGGGAGGGAGGTGCTATTTTTGGCTGGGCAGCAGGGTTGAGGAGATTTGGAGATTAAGATGAATAGATGGGAAGAAATTTTCCAAATGGCCAGAGGTAAGGTAGAGAAGTTAGGAAGGTAATTCTAGGCAGCAGTTAAAACATGTATAAAGCCTCCGATAAGAGCAAGAGAGTATGTCATATCTGGTGCTTCCGGAGTAAGTTTTAAGTAGCTCAGAGTCTTGGAGATGAGGTTGATGGTAAAATAAAACAGTCCCCTCCCCACCCCCAACATACACACATGACTGGGACAGACGAGTGCTTTATCTTTCATGTGAAGATTGAATCTCCAAGTCGCATGTTTTCCACATAGATTGTTTGATTACAATTAGAATTCTCCCTAAGTTTCAGAAGTAGGTGAAAAATGACCGCATGAATGCATGACTAAACTGAATGTGTAAATAACAAAGACAGATTCAGCACCCTCTAGGTGCTGGAAGAACCTAGGGGGCAGTACTTTGTGAAGCATGTAATACATGTGTGATCAATCCAAGTCTTCCATCATAGCTTACGTGTGAAGGGAGCATGCTTGGATCCCCGAGGAATTCATTGTGATGCCAAGGGAAAGGAGTACCCTGCCAATATTGCTGATGAGAGATGCCAAGGACTGGACTATGCTTGCAAAGGTCATAGTTGTGTAGGTTATGGCGGAAAGTACATGTACATCAGCAGACTGCAAGCAGAGATGTTTAAGGATGGACTGTGTAGAGTCCAGATTCTGTGCTTGTATGTGTGTGGCCAGGAAGAAGCGCAATAGGCTTACTGGTGGCTGGTATATTTATTAGTATTATAATGACACAAGGTAAATGATTAGTAACAATGACTTTATGCCCAAGGGTAATTCCTTTTATTCCCCTGTAAAATAATGACACTAGTTTTAATAATCACTGAAATCTCTTGCAGCTGTGTGTTCAATATTTAAAGTAACGTTCTCCTTTAAAGTAGTTAAGTAAATTTGATGGTGGAAGGTTAGTATGGTTTTGCATGTCACAAACTGATCTACACTGAGTTTGTTAGATGCCTTTTGAACAATGTACTAATGTAACTTTTTTCTCTGTCTTGTAGATGGCTGAACACTTTAGGAATGCTGGCCAATCAGGGCATTGATGTGGTGATACGGCATTCATTTTTTGACCATGGCTACAACCATTTGGTGGACCAGAATTTTAACCCATTACCAGTAAGTATGGGATAAACATTCCCAACCCCTTTTCCATCTCATTCCATTCTTTTGGTCATGCCATTTTTCCACACTGGAAGAATTTCTCTTCTTTTGCCAGTGTCAGTTCATTGAATAAATCACAGAGTAGCATCTAACTTTTGTTTCCTTGATCCATTTTACAGACTGTGGTTTCAACACACACACACACACACACACACACACACACACACACACACTCTTGTATGCACACATGTACATAATGCATGTATATATGTTTTACTATTATCTTAACAAACTTTGCACAATTGAGATTCCTCATCTACTTGTGGCCTGTTTGAACTCTGCTTGAGAGTGAATTTTTCCAGATTGTTTTCTTTTAATGCTAATAGGAGACATTAGTTAATGTCAGATGCAGCATGTTGAAAGCAGATGGGAGAATGCTGGCCAAGGTCTGATACGGTAGGAGCCCATCTCTGGGGGCATGGCTCGAGGGCATTCACAGTTCAATGTTGACCCCTACGTGATAATGAGGGGACAATGTTCCCTGAGCACTAACTTCTCTAGGAAAGTAAAAGAAAGCAAAGAATTAAAGGGGAAAAAAAGGCAGCATTCTATTTATTAGCCAATTGGAGAAATCGCACTTAGTCTAGAAAAGCTATATGTTTCAGAACTATTAAGTGAGTTACTCTTACACACAACCTATCATCATCATGATGAAGGGTCCAACTCTCATCAACTCATAAGACTTCAGAGCTGAGGTTTGCCTTGATACAATCTGCTTATGCCTCATTTAATGAAGGTACTAATAGCCTGGGGTGGGTGGGCAAGTAGGCATGTAGAGCCAGCTCTAGATCATGCCTTGAGCCCTAATCCAGCTATTTCCATGCCTTCCTAAGATCCATAACAAATAAACACATACTACAATAGTGCATATCCATGCCATTTGTTTTCTTTGCCTATTTCTACCCCATTCCCTTTATCTTCCACACTGTGATCCAGAAGGCTCCGAATCCCAGAACAGGAAACAGCCTGACACTCAACTGCACCATTTTGTGTGTGTGTGTGTGTGTGTGTGTGTGTGTGTGTGTGTGTGTGTGTGTGTGTGTACCGGGGCTTGAACTCAGAGCCCCTTACTCTAACATGGAACCATGATGCTCAGATATCAACTTCTTAAGTAGCTAGGATTACAGTCAAGAGCCACCAGTGCCTATCAACAGTGCTGTTTCTACATCTCCAAAGAATTCTTCTAGAGTTGAGTACTCAGTAATTACTGTATCACTGGGTATTCATGACCCCAAAGACTCCAGGAAAATCACAGATATTCAAACCAACTGTGAGAGATGAATAGGGTCGAAGTATATAATTTGCATGTATAGAAATATCATGACAGAACCCCTACTAGGTACAATTTAATCTATGCCAATTAAAAACCAGGAATTTAGAACTGTTATTTTTTTAAATCAACTGGCACAGTTCCTTTTATTCATAGAATAAAAATGCCTCTCTCAAAGCATGTGTGTGGAGTTGGAGTAAGAAGGAGTGGGGAGGGAGTAGATCCTAGATATTTGATTTGGTTTGTTTCAACTCACAAATTTGTATAAATAGAAGGAGCTAATTAGAAAAGTATCTGTGAAAATAGAAGCATTAAACAAATGTAAGATCGCAGCTGCTATTTGAAATAAATATTTATTGTGCATTAGGCACTGGAGAGGAGATTGGTAATAGATCAATGAATGGATAGATGATATGATCCAGTGAAGGCTCCTGTAGATGCATGTCCAAGAAGGGTTTCTCTGGGCAGGTGACAGGTATGCCCACTGACAATAAGAAGCCAGCTCTGTAACTTCACAGAATGCCCCAGGCAGGGGAGAGGTTAAGACACAGGGCAGAAACAAACGGCATATTTATGGAAACTCAAGAATATCAGAGTGCTTGGGGCATGGCAGGATGGAGCTCAGGGGGTACCTGCTGAAAGTGTGGTAGCCAGGTCAGATCATGCAGGACAGCTTCTAGTATAAGCTGTACAAAAAGGCCATTGGGTAGCTTCAATTGGATGTAATGGGATTCAACTTAGGTTTTCAAAGGATCAACCTAGCATGATTCATGCACCAAATTTTAGTTCCCTTTTTTTTTGGGGGGGGGGGTCCTGTCATGGGGCCTGAACTCTGGGCCTGGGCGCTGTCCCTCAGCTCTTCAGCTCAAGGCTAGCACTCTACCACTTGAGCCACAGCACCACTTCCAGATTTTTTTTTCTGCTTATGTGGTGCTGAGGAATTGAACCCAGGGCCTCAGGCATAAAAGGCAAGCACTCTACCACTGAGCCACCTTCTCAGCTCCAGTTCCCATTTTTTTAATGATGCAGATGACACGTCACCATTTAACAGATCACTTTCAGAAATGGTGCATCAACGATGCCTCCCAAACTGCCCATCCTTCCCTTGGTCTTTGCTTCTCTCATTCCTTCTTTTCTTCCTTCATTGGAAGTTCATATATTCATTTTTGACCCCACTTTGTATGCTGATTGCTATTCCTGGCAGTAAACCACTGCGGCGAACCAAAATGACAAGTTCCTGAACTCTTGGAGCCTATAATACAATGAAACTTACAGAGCAATGAGAAACAAATAAACACAGGAACAAGATATTAGATTATCATAACTGCTCTGCAGAAATCCTAGTGAGATAAAACAACGTGTATTTATATTGCTGATGGGAGGCTAAGGTTCTAGGGGGTGAGTAAGTGGATATCTGAGGCCAGACAAGTAGCAAGAGCTGAAACACTCAGGGTTTTCAAATCTAAATTCAATTTTCTTTTCACTGAACCACATTAGTTCTCATTGTATTCTCTTAGTTGCCTTTGCAAAAACCTGGGAGAAATTCTGCCTTAGACTTGAGTCTGGAGATAAAAACAGCCATGTTGGGGAATTAGAAAGAAGAAAGCACTTGGGAAAGATAGCATTGAGAGGACCAGACAGGCAAACCTGGACACCTTACCAATCCTCTATGTAGCTTTGCAGACCGTGGGTAAGTCAAAGAAGCGCTCATAGCTTCATTCTACCCAGTGAGAGTTCTTGCCAGCAAATGCCTTTAAAAGCATGGCACAGAGACCTAGGTTGATGGGAGGTGGCAGCAAGCTCACAGAGACCTACAGAAGCTAAGACAAGTCCCATGAGCTTAGCACAAAGGCTTAAATGAGCTGAGCAACTGTATTTCTGGAAATATCAAGTTTTAGTAAAGAAATCAATTGTAAAATCACTTAGAAAGGTAGCAAGTCTTCTTTTTCTTTGTGGTCATAAATTCTGGACCTTAAAAGTAGAGAGTTTGACAGCTGGAAGAGTGGGTCTTCATGTCTCCCCTGGAAAGAATTTACAAGGCTAGACCAGGGCACAAGTCTGACAGACATTGCCAAAAGATCCTCACAGTGTGGAACAGAGACAGACCTGAGGGTTGTTGTATTGGTTACTACTTCAGAGTTGCACAACCAATAACCAAACACTGCCAATTTTTTTTAATGTGGGTTTTACATCGTGATTAAATCTTTAAGAGAGTTTGTGAAGCGCTTAGAGGATTAGTGGGTTTGTGTTTTGCTTGACTCCCAGAAAAAAAAAATGAGTATTTTCCACTCCAGTGACTTCAAACTAAGCTCAGGACATTTCAGGCAAGGATCTTATTAGCAAATAGATCTTGTTTTTGTTGGTTAGCACTCTTGAATAAATTGAGAAAAAAGCAAAAGCATCTTGGCTTTATGACTTCCAAGACGAATCTCACATCACTCTCCTCCACTGCCAAGGCCACGTTGATCTCAGTTTGTAGCATTCTAGCCAGGCTCAGGCAGAACCATCCTAACAGCACCAATCTAAGGTCATGAAGAGAATTGCCCTTTCAAAGTGGAGAGGGGTTACCAGGAGTTTGGGTGGAGGGTGAGGGAGAAAATGGCAGAACACAGCATTTTTAGGTTAGGTTATGGATAATACTTGTGATGGTGGCGTTATATGCACGCATTCAAAAGGAGAGAATAGATAACACTATGAATGAACCTTTATAAAGGACAGACTCATTCAATGTAACTGTACAGCTCTGATGAGGGTTGTCGAGAACAGGGAGAATGCACACAAGTGGAAACAGTGGGAGGAGTATAGGACATCTCTGTGTCATTTATACAATTTTGTCATCGAACTAAAACACCTTAAACAGGGCTGGAAAGGTGGCTCGTGGTAGAATGCTCGCCTTGAGCTGAAGAGCGGAGGGATAGCACCCAAGCCCAGAGTTCAGGCCCCACGACCAACAACAAAAAGTCCTTAAACAGAGATGGGGAGGAGAGAAGAGGAGAGAGAGGCAGGGGGAGGGGTGGGAGAGCTTTCTTTTCTGTTTCAGAAAGAACATTTTCAACTGTATCCCTATTCTTTTTTTTTGGTCCGGTTGTGGGGCCTGAACTCTGGGCCTGGGCACTGTCCCTCAGCTCTTCAGCTCAAGGCTAGCGCTCTACCACTTGAACCACAGCGCCACTTCTGTTTTTTTCTTTTTTGCTTATGTGAGGAATCGAACCCAGAGCCTCATGCATGCAAGGCAAGCGCTCTACCACTGAGCCACCTTCCCAGCCCTCCCTATTCTTTATAGTTAGTTCTTCCTCCAGAAAAAGTGCCAGCCTTCCTCTTATGAGACCTTCCTTCTCCTGGGAATAGGAGAACATTTGGCTTAGCCATATTTCATCATCCAACTCTCACTCTTTTCCCCTGACTTTTCCCCCTCCCCTCACTCCACTCTGCCATTGGGAAATGGGATGTGTGATTCTCCACAACTAGGCAGTCAGTTGGTCACAGACTCCCTCGGGAGTGGGCAATGTTTGTGCAGAAGAGATCTGCACATTTCGGTGGACATAGTCCAGACCCCACCAAGAGGATTTTTGGGATATAACTTACTGCTTTTTTTTTTGAGAGTTTGATTTACCTAGCTTTCAGGGAGGAATGGTGAATTACTAATCAACATCTTATTAACTCCCATGCCAAGCTAGTCTTGACACACTAAGATAATTCAGTTCCCAAAACATCAACACCTCCAGTATCGTCTAGCTCTGTGCAAGGCATTGTAAAACTCAGCTACAGCACCTATATACAGTGCAGTGCTAATAATCTGCAGTGCTAACAATCTGGTGTGTTAGTGGGATTATAGGTTAGACCCCCTATTTAGAGTAAAATTTTTTAAAAAGCTTGATCACCTTGTAGTATCTTTGCCACAGGAGCAGAGTAGTGTGGTTGGTTATTCTCAGTATTCTCTTTGGCCTACTATCCCATGGAAGGTCATAGATGTAAGGTATGTTAAACAGATAGGTTTCATTAGGTAGCCGATGAAGAGAACACCATGGGATATTCAGGCAGGATAAGAAGGTTATTTACTGAACTGCTGCCCTCGCTATGCAAGGTGGAGATGCCTGGCTGAAAAGGGACGACCCACCTCCTGGGCCCGGACTTATCTAGGCCAGGGACAGGAAGAGGTGTGGCCAGGTAGGGAAAGGTATGGCCACAGCCTGGGACCCTCCTATGATCAGAGGGGAGGCGTGACCAGTGGCAGGCCAGGATGTGACCTAGCAGGAGGTCCAGGAGGTAACTACTTCCAAGTATGCCAGTTACCTAGGTAACACAGATACGGGGTGAAAACTTAGCCAAGAGGTAGGAAGGTATCTTCAAAGGGCCTGCATGGCCCAGGGCAGACCTTACAACAGACATTCAATTCAGCTTCATGCACATCTATTGAGCACCTTCTTTGCACATCATTCTGGAATGCAGCTATTGGTCATGGATCAGAACACAGCTCAGTAGTCCCTAGAGAGATTAAACGTCAGGTTACAGATCCTGTAGCAAAGTGTTCGGAGTCACTCCATCACTGCTCAGATACCATTTGGCCTTTGAAAAGAAACTGACATTTATTTTTACTGTCTCCTGTCTGGCTCACTTGATTAGCCTTTCACAAGATTCTAGGACCAGACCCCAAATGCTCTGTTCTTGTTCCCCTTCAAAATAGGAGACACAGTAATCCCTGGGCACAGTGGACACAGGATGGACTTAAACCTGTCCCCTGCCCAAAGGAACTCAGTTACACACCCATGCCACTTTTTTTGGGGGGGGGTGTCAGTCGTGGGCCCTGAACCCTGGGCCTGGGCGCTGTCCCTCAGCTCTTCAGCGCAAGGCAAGCACTCTACCACTTGAGCCACAGTGCCACTTCAGGTATTCTGGTGGTTTAATGGAGATAAGAATTTCACGGGGCTGGGAAGGTGGCTTAGTGGTAGAGCGCTTGCCTTGCATGCATGAGGCCCTGGGTTCGATTCCTCAGCACCACATAAGCAGAAAAAAAAAGCAGGAAATGGTACCGTGGCTCAAGTGGTAGAGTGCTCGCCTTGAGCTGAAGAGCTGAGGGACAGCGCTCAGGCCCAGAGTTCAGGCCCACGACTGGACCAAAAAAAAAAAAAAAAAAAAGAGTTTCTCGGACTTTCCTGCTGGGTTGGCTTTGAGCCACAATCCTTAGATCTCAGCCTTCTGAATAGTTAGGATTACAGGAGTTAGCCACCAGGGCCCAGTTCCCGTGCCACATTGATTCGAGATTAAAGTGGAAAGCATGCTGCCAAATGAGGGCTGCACGCTTAGCGGATATGATTTGTTTCTTTCCACAGGCAGGAGCTGGATCCTAGAACCATCCACAAGATTTGTGGGTTCTAGCCCTAGCTCTCCTGTCTAGTAATATGTGTGTTTGCTTTCCCGTTGCCTAAAGTGAAAAAGATAATTGCCTCCCCTATGGCTTTCCACACATCACTTTTACTATCCTTGAGAAAATCAGTTAAGATGATAAAATTCTGACTTTGAACTTGCATGTACATTACATGGAAGGAAAGGATGATGTGTAAATATTAAAAGCAGCTTTCTCAACTTTGGCGAGGGGGGAGGTGAGGAGGGTGGGTGGCAGCTTTCTCAACTTTGGCCAGGAGGGGCGTAGAGAGTGGGTGTGGAGGGGGTGGGAGATGGGAAGGGATGGGAAGGGGATACAAAGGAGGAGGCTACAATGCTTGGTAACAAATGTACTCATTACCTTGTCCATGTAATTGTAACCCCTCTGTACAGTATTTTCACAATAGAAAAAAAAGCATCTTTCTTTGGATAAGATAATCAGCAGTTATTATTCCTTTTTTGTATATTACATCCCTGCACTTAGCAAAGTTGGTTTAAAAATGTTAAAAGGGGTGAGGGTTTTTTTGGGGGGGGTTGTGGGTGGGAACTGGAGCTTAAACTCAGAGTCTTGTGCTCTTGCTTAGCTTTTTTCACTCAAGGCTGGCATTCTACCCCTTGAGCCACAACTCTACTTTGGGCTTTTTCCTAGCTAAAGATAAGAGTCCGTCAGATTTCTGTTCCTAGACAGGCTTCAAACCTCGATCCTTAGATGTCAACCTCTTGAGTAGCTAGGATTACAGGCGTGAGTCACCAGCCCCCTAGCCCAAATATGAGCTTGGGCTCATTCATTTATCATTCATGGTTTGTTTGTTTTTTCATTTATAATCACTCACTACTAGGTGCTATGCCAAATATAGACCACCCTGCCTCTTCCCTTAGGGAGCTTACAGCATAGATGAGAGACAATACATTAACAAGGATGATGGCATAAGCACTTGGAAGGATGGGAGGAATCAGAAAGTAGGACAGGTCCAGGGCAGTGGAAGACATCCAGGAAGGCTTTCTGGAGGAGACAGTGGCTGAAACTGGCCAACCAGCCATAGGAAGGCAATATGGGGTTTCTGGAGGATTTTCTATACACAGGCATTACCATATGCAAAGATATCAAAGTCTTCATTTTTCAGCGAGTCATGGTAGATGAATTATGAAAAAAATTATTTAGGGAAGTTTTTCCCATTGCTATCAAGTGGCCACACAGGGTGGGTGAAAAATGAAAGCGACGGGGAAGGTCCAAAACTCAGCCAAACTAACCTGTGACCCGCTTCTTAGTATGATGGCCCGTTTTCTTTTTCTTTTCTTTCCCGTGGGAGCCATCAGGAAGATGAAAGATGCAGAGTGTACCTGTTTAGGGGTAGCTGTGATGTGAAAGCCAATCCTGTCATTAGGGGCCTGGACAAAGACTTCTCCATGTGCAGCCTTCCTGTGTGGGAGCCTGTGGCTGCTGAGAGAAGGCCATCCTTGGCCTCGGGATCAATCGCTGAGATTCGAGCTGGCTCCATCCATGGTCCAAGCATCTGGGCTGCATGCCCAGTGGATATGACTTGCTTCTTTCTCCTCTATACCTCTAACCCCTGGTTCCTCAGATCATAGCCAGCCCTGCACACCAGATCTTTTCCCCCTCAGACATTTACATGGAAGATCCATGTATAGTTGTATAACTAGTTCCCATGGCTGGTTAATGGATCAATCCAAGCAGTATATACAATAGGTTAGCCACACATCCTAGCTCACTCCAATCGTAACTGCTTTGGGAAGTAGAAAGAGCTTTGGATGTTAAATCAGAAGAATCAAGCTCAAAATGCAGCATCCTGATTTGCTAGTCACAAATTGCATGGGGAGGAAAGAAGGTGGAGCTGGAGAACAGGAGGTCTCTGGGTGTGTGCTTTAAAAATATGAACTTCGGAACCGGACTGGCTAGCATTGCAAAAGCAGTTCTGCCATTGACTAGCCAGCTATATGTCCCAGCATTTAATACTATACCTCAATGAACATCAATTTCTTCTCAAAAAATATAGACATTCTAAGAGCTTCAGTGGGTCTGGTTTGAATGAGCTCCTCATACATATGTCTCTTACCTCCCAGTAAATACTTAATCTGTGTTTACTACTATTATCATTCTGAAAGCCACTCGATAAAATAGAAAGTCCTGTAAGTCACAACAATAATTACCTATAGTAACGCGAGCATAACGGTGGTGAGATGCATTGGAGTGTTTGTCCCAACACCTGGAAATGGAGTAATGGTAACTAAAGTATACAAAAGTAGCTTGTATGTGTATGTATGTGTGTGTTTATTTGTGTGTATAAAAGTTAAATGTCTAGAAAATTAGAAGAAGAAGAAGAAGGAGAAGAAGAAGAAGAAGAAGAAGAAGAAGAAGAAGAAGAAGAAGAAGAAGAAGAAGAAGAAGAAGAAGAAGAAGAAGAAGAAGAAGAAGAAGAAGAAGAAGAAGAAGAAGAAGAAGAAGAAGAAGAAGAAGAAGAAGAAGAAGAAGAAGAAGAAGAAGAAGAAGAAGAAGAAGAAGAAGAAGAAGAAGAAGAAGAAGAAGAAGAAGAAAGAAGAAGAAGAAGAAGAAGAAGAAAAGAAAGAAAGAAAGCTATGCTCCCTGTGCTTGAAAGGAATTGAGTGTAAAAGGTTATAGGCAAACTAGAAATTACATTTTCTTTTCCTCTAGAGAAGATGTTGCCAATCTTCCCCAGTGAAGGCAATTAGAGCAGTAACCAGGCTGCCGCAGGAGCTCTCACACCTTCATTTGGTATTTATAAATGGTTCCATGAGCCCTGGAAATCCTGATATGTCACATCAAAGTGCTAATGACAGCACATTATGTGAATCACTGAGAAGCAACAATTGGAAATCTCAGTCAGCCATCAACCATTTATATTGTTCCCAGATTGCAGTGCTGAGGGATTACAGCCAGAGCAAATTGCATAGCAGCCCAAATAAATTAGGAAGAAGGAGCAATTACAGCCTCACTGGTGCCTACCTTGGAAACCTAGTGAGCCATCCTCAAGCAACCTGCAGATGAGGAGAAGCAAGGTCGGCTCTGGAATGGAAGAGCTACACCTTGCCCCACCCATAGAGCCACTGGAAGTTACCCAAAAACAGAGACAAAGGATGAGGGGAAGCAGGGGAAAGAGGAAAGACAACAGAGGAAAAAAAGAATGCCCTTTGGTGGGTGAAAAGTTTTGTGTGAATGCCATGAGATGACAAATTTCAGGTTTATTTATCACCATAGATGTTAGGTTTGCAAACATTAAAGACACAGTGTTCTGGTTATGACCTTTAAAAACCAACAAAGAAGGCTCCAATGAGTGACTGGGAGATTACATTTATTTCTGATTATATTATGGTCTGTGGCTGTTCTTTTACATAAAAGGTCTTTCAGAAATAGAACTAGTAAGCCTAAATTCTATTTTTAAATTCTTATTTACTCACTCCACAATTAGATTTTTTTTTTGTTTAAAAAAAGTTACCATCTTTAAGCACCTCAGTCACTAACCTTCAGCGGTTACCAATATCTGTTTATTTCACCTCTGATTTGTTTTTCATCATCAAAAGAATAGAACTCACCATGTTCATTGACTCAAAGTTTGACATTGAAAGGTCTTCTGCCTATTCCAGAAGTTGCTGCCCTCATCTCATTATCAAAATCATTAAGCAACTAGGAGAGAGTAAGGGAAGGGGTGACATTGTCCAAGAAGAATACCTGACTTGCGTAACTGTAACCCCTCTCTACATCACCTTATATAAAGTAAATAGGCAAAGCCAAGCACTGGTGGCTCACACCTGTAATCCTAGCTACTCAGAAGTCTGAGATCTGAAGATTGAGGTTCAAAGCCAGCCCAGGCAGGAAAATCTGTGAGACTCTTATCTCCAATAAAACACTCAGAAAACGAAGTGGTGCTGTGGCTCAAGTGGTAAAATGCTAGTCTTGAGCCTTGAGCTGAGGGACAGCACCCAGGCCCAGAGTTCAAGCCCCATGACCGACAAAAAAAGAAAATAAGTAAATAGACAGAAAGACAAAAAAAATTGTTAAGCTTTTCTGCATGATCACAGTGGTTCTCAAGCTTGGCATCATATTATAGTCACCTAGGGAGATTTTTTTAAAAACAACTATGCTTGGGTACCAAGCCCTAGAGAGTCTGATTCAGTTGTGCCACAGAAAATTCTGGTATTTGGGGATTTTTTTGTTTGTTTGTGGGTTTTTTTTTCTTTTGGTTGTGAGGCCTAAACTCTGGGCCTGGGCACTGTCCCTCAGCTCTTCAGCTCAAGGCTAGCACTCTACCACTTGAGCTACAGCGCCACTTCTAGCTTTATCTGCTTATGTGGTGCTGAGGAATCGAACCCAGGGCCTCATGCATGCAAGGCAAGCACTCTACCACTGAACCCCTTCCCAGTCCCATTTGTTGTTGTTTTTTAATTTCCCCAAATGATTCTAATGTACAGTTAGATGTAGGTAGATGTAGAGGCCTTTGTTTACCTGATTAAATTGTAACTTGCCATTTCCTTTACTTCTTCTATATTCAACTCTTGTTTCAATAGATCTTAGAAGTGTATTTAGTATTATCATTCATGTACTTGGCAAATATCTAGTCTGTGCTGGTTACTCCTAGTTGTAGAGGAAATAAAGGTGAAGGAGAAAGACAAGATCCTTGCCCTCACTGGAGCTTACAGTCGAGAAGGAGAAACTAAAAATAAGCAAGTAAACTAACAATTTATCACAACCTTCAGGATGTGGTACAGGAAACACATGGTTTTATGTTGAATAACAAGGAGAAGAAACTGTCCCCATCATGATTCCCTCAAATACTTATCTTTTTACTGTCTCCATAATTTTGCTTTTTCTAGAATGTCATGTAGTTGGGATCATGCTGCATATTGCCTTTTCAGTTTGGCTTCTCTCCCTCAGTGATAAACATTTAGGATTCCTTAATATCTTTTCCCTACTCAACTCCTTTTAGTGCTTTCACTGAAGGACCTGCTGGTTGTTTCCAAGCTTTGGCAATTAAGCATAAAGTTACTATAAATATCCATGCACAGAGTTTTGGGCGGAAAGACATTTTTCAACTCTTTTAGATTGGAAAGAGTGCAATTGCTGCATCCTAAGTGAAGAGACTGTCTCATTTTATAAGAAACTGACCGACTGTTTTCCACGGTGAGGTACCATTTTGCATTTGTCTCAGTAATAAGTAAGCATTCTTGTTGTTTCACACACTTAACAGGCTATCAGTGGGTTGGATTTTAGCCATTCTGGTTTGTATGGTGGTGTCCTCTTGCTATTCTCATTTGCATTTCCCTGAAGCCATATGATGTAGAACATTTTTCACAGATTTATATGCCGTCTGCATATTTTCTTTGGTGCAATATCTGTTAAGGTTTTTGGTCTGTTGTTTTATCAAGATGGTTGGTTTCTTATTGTTGATTTCTGTATTTTTTTTTAAGTAAAATGTATCTTTTGCAGATATGTTCTCCCATTTCGGGCCTGTCCTCTCATCCTCTTTTTTCAGAGAAGAAATCTTTCATTTTAATGAAGTGCAGTTTATCATGGATGGTGCGTGTGTTTTACCTCAAGACATCATCATACTCAAATCCATCTAAATTTTCTCCTAGCTTCTAGGAGTTCTTACATTTCACATTTAGGCTTAGGATCTATTTTGCCTTAATTTGTATAACAATTTTAAGTTCCGTACTAGATTAATTTTCTTTCATGATTGTCAAATTATTCAGCACCTTTATGAAAGATTATTTAGCTATGATTTTTTATTTAAAAAAATCAGTTCTATTGCATGGTCTATTTCTGTGCCCTTTGTTTTGTCTCATTAATCTCTTCAGCTATTTGCTCATCAAATTGAACTGCTTTGGTTACTGCCACTTATAGTAAATCCTCAAGTTGGGCAATGTCAGCCCCTCAACTTTGTTATTTCCCCTTGATATTGATTGAGTCAGATAATCTGTGTCTTTAACCTTGCTGTACAGACTTTCAGTCTGTTGATATCCACTAAATAACTTGCCAAGATTTTGATTGGGATTGCATTGAATCTTTGTATCAGGTTTGGAAGAATTGACACCTTAACAAAATCGAGCCTTTCTGTTCATGAACATGGAATATCCTCATTTATTTAGTTCATTTTCCTTGCTAAAATTGAAGTTGTATAATTTCCCTCATCTTTTGTGCATATTTTGTTACATTTATACCCACATATTTAAGTTTGTGGGCTCTAAAGTAAATGATACTGTGTATTTAATTTCCATTTTTAATTTGATTTCAAATTTCACATATGTATGTGTTTGTACCTGCTGCTGACCTTTATATATCATCAATGTATCCTGAAACTCTGCTGTAATTGTTTTTTTTTTAATTGGAAATACTGGAGTTTGAATTTATGGTCTAATACTTGGTAGCAAGTGTTCTACTAATTGATTCACACCTTCAGCCTTATAGTTATTAGTTATTAGGAATATTTTTATTCTTTAGGATTTTTTTACATACTCATATCATATGTATTCTATACCTTTTACTTCTTTTTCTTATCTTCTTGCATTATTTACCATGATATTACTTACAGTGTAATATTGAAGAGAAATAATAGAAATGACATCCTGCCTAATCTTAGTGAGAAAACATCTAATTTTTCATCGAGTGAAAAGAGTATCTATGACTTTCATAGATAGTCTTTCAAATTGAGGAATTGTCAGTTTCCTAGTTTACTAAGAGTGTTTGTCACACATGAATGTTGAATCTTGTCAATGTTTTGCTGCATTTACTGACATATTTCTTTTTTTAATCTTTTGGTGTAATCAATTAGATTAGTTGATTTTTAAAATATTGAACCAGACTTGCACACACTTAATAAATTCTGCTTACAGCATTTTGATGATATGTTACAATGACTTCTTGCTATACAATGTTGTCTGTAATAGCACACAAATCAGTATTTCCTTTTAGGCAATAAACAAATTCAAGGCAAGAAATACTGACATAATGAGCTGGGTGCCAGGGGCTCATTCCTGTAATCCTAGCTACTCAAGAGATTGAGATCTGAGGATCACAGTTAAAAGCCAGCTGAGAAGACAACAATCACTTTTAACATACTTACAATATACTATGTGACTTTTTTTTTGTTTCTTTGGTATGTTCCTCCCCCACAGTATAACCCCTGTTTTCACTGTATTCGATTCCGGTGCCCTGCATCTTGTATATACACTTTTCTAATTTGAGGAAGGGAAGGGAAAAAACAAAATGCTTAAATAGGGACATAGGTTGACCCATTGTAACAATGAGATGTACAAGACACTATGCTGAAAATGAACTTTTCTATGAACTTACAACTTCGGTGGGGGGGGGGGATATAGTTGGGAAGGTGGGAAAGAAGGGATGGTAGGGGAAAAATAAAAGAGGAGGCAACAATACTCGATAGGAAACATACTCATTACCTTACTCATGTAACTGTAACCCCTCTGTACAGTATTTTTATAATAAAAAATGTATTTAAAAAGACAACAATAACAAGATTCTTATATCTAATTAACCAGCAAAAAGCCAGGAGTGGAGATGTGGGTACAGTGGTAGAGCACCAGCCATGAGCAGAAGAGGGAGAGAGAAAGTTCAAGTCCCATTACTGGCATAAAAAGAAAAGTAGAGAAAAGAAATAAAAGAGATATTTATAACTTATTTACATAGCATATAAGAGATGCCGAGTGAGATATATTGATTAGACTTAAACTTTAATTTGAATTTTGTGGGCTCTAAAGTAAATGGTATTGCAGAGCTAGAAGGAATAGTTATGGTTACTGTCTAATCTACACTGATCATCAAATGTCAACACCATCAGTGTTGTAAGATACTCACTGTTAGGACAGCTATATATCAATGATAATATGGGTAGAAGAAAATTTTGGATTTTCCAAGTGTTTCTGCCCATACTGGGAAGCACCTGGGTGCAGTTCTAGACCTACTCAAATGAGACTTGTAATGGAATGTCTCAGAAACACCAATTTAATGACATATATAAATTAATCATAAACATGCAGATTAAGTTTCCCCAGAAAAGGCATGATTTGGCTCTCTCTGGACCACAAATGATTGAAAAATGATTGGACATATTTCCTGAACCCAAAGGCTGAGATGGAGCAGCTCTATCCTTCTTTAACTTCAAATATTAGTGTAATAGATAAATTATCCAGGAGTCTGGGGAAGTTAGAAATATGGACAGGAAATAAGAAAATGGGATTTGGCTTGAAAATGTGCTCAAGGTACATCTGGGGCAAAATAATCAGAAACAGAGAGACTTTGTTTGACAGCAAACTCAAATGAAGTTACAGAGGCCATAAGGCATCCATCCAGGGTAAATTTCTGGTTCTACGGCCCATGGGTTAGAAGGCCAGTTGGTATTTTTTTTTCTGGTTGGTATTCTTAAGCATACAAAAACAAAAGTCTTGGACTATAGAATATGAAATGGGACTTATTGCCCCAAAGCTGAAACAATAAAGTCATTTTTTGTATGAAGTTTTACCAGGTGTAAGAAAAGCATAGCCAAAATTTTGCAATGGAAATAAATGATCAAAGTCATGACTCTCATCTTTGAGTGTGGTTGCAAGAGGCAAGGTAGAATCTGATACCCCAGGCATCAGAAATTAAAGCTCAAATTCAAACAAGATACTTTCTCTAGGGAAAAGCCTAATCTTTGTTTAAAGCCATAAACACACTATGGGCAATTCATAGGAGACCTTCTGAGAAGTGTCCTTCCTTATCATTTGGAAACACCTTTTGAGGAGATCAGATATTCATCCAAATAGAATCAATCGAAGGCTAATAATTACAGGCAATCTCGAATGTTGGAATTTGGACAGTGTTGTACAATGTGATACAAGTATATTGAAGTTAGGACTAAATATTTGCTCAAGGGCCAAGGAAACACAATGAGTGTGGGAAACAAGGCTGAAGAAAATAACCCATTGTTTTCCTGAAGCAAGATATCCAGCTACCCAATACAATAAGTAACTGATTATTTTCACAATAAAAACAAATAATTGATGATAATAGCTATCTTTTACCCTGCCATTCACTTAGTTCCCCATATAAACTGACCCATCATGTCAGTGACTACCATCTCCTATTTACAGATGAAGAAGCCAAAGCACAGAATGGCAGTGGCAATGAAATGGAGTCTGGTTTTTGCCAGTATTCTTCCTCTATCTAAGGAACTATCTCATAGACATAACTTCCAAGGGAGAGAATTGCTGTAGTTTATTTTCCTTCTGTACAAAATTTACATCCCTGGCTAGCTGGATGGATTATATGGGTTAAACATTCTATGTATGTTAACACATTGAATGTTTAGAAACTACTCTGCCATAAATGTAACTCCCTCTAGTGTGGAACAGCTAGGTTAAAATGAAGTTGTCATCTGATCTTGAGTGTATCTAATCTCACAGAGAGTACAGATTTCCACTGACTGAATAATTCTGCACTGGGGCAAATCTAATGAGACAGTCTTTAACCTAGTCCTATAACTCCTTACTCAGACTACTGTGCCGGTTGAATCCTGAATGAAGAAATTCCTAGTAGTTGAAAGTAGGTTCTCTTTAAATAGTACAGTGTTCAAATGGATTCCTCCTAGAAACATGACCACGTTTCTACTATAGTAGTGGAATGATTGCTTCATCTTTCTTCAGAGGGAATAGAGAGAGAGGGGAAGTCTGTGGTTTTATTAATTCAAAGTATAGGCTTTGGGAATTGATCTTGGAACCTTGGAAGCCTTTGGTTCACTCTGTTCTTTTCCTCTTCTTGCTCTGTAAAGAAACAGTGACCAAGGAACTTGGATCCAACAGGTGATCATCTGATTAAGCTCATCTCTTTGTTTAAAATCTATTAGCATATTAGAGATGACACAAGGAAAATTGTGATAGCCAGGTCATAGCTGCCAGAAAGCCTCTTCCTACTAGGCTGACTCATTCTTCCATGAGAGGCTAGTGACAAAGATGAGTAAAAAGAACCATTGCAATCATGGCTGAGGATAAAATTGGATCTCATTAAGCAGGGTATGTAACAGTGTGGAATTCGTGTGAAAGGGAGAGAATTGGCAAACACTTCTAGGGGAATCTAGAAAAATCTAGATCTTTTCTGGAGAAATCCATCTCTAAAGAGAATTCTTTTCCTGGTAGTGTAGCTGTGGTTTATATGATATGATGGTGGACAGAAAGTTCTAGGCTGAATGAATTGCAAGCTCAGGAGATACAAACATTTTCTGACATGTGAAAGGTTGTATTTTAAAAGAGGGCTTAGATTTCTCCTGTAGCATGTAGATTTCTTGTAAGACATGGAAGTGTAGACACTAAAAGAATGAAGATTTCAACCTCTACTAAAGAGTGATGGGCCAGAATATGAAGCCTAAAGTCAGACTCTAAAGCT
Source organism: Dipodomys spectabilis (assembly GCF_019054845.1). Classification (NCBI taxonomy): domain Eukaryota; kingdom Metazoa; phylum Chordata; class Mammalia; order Rodentia; family Heteromyidae; genus Dipodomys; species Dipodomys spectabilis. The sequence goes on from NW_024870802.1 coordinate 14,487,546, forward strand.
CTTTGTGGCCACTACTCTATTACTTTTAACAAGGTGTCTTGCATTCATACTCTGCAACCTCAGACCCTTAAAAAACAAAATTTTTTGTTTTATAAATGGCTATCTCTTGTGCCTCTTATGCTACTTGGGAGTAACAAAATCATAACAGCAGAAAATGAACTTTCTAGTGAAATGTAGCTCAATCTTTTCTTCCTGGTAATTTGTCAGACCCTATAAAGTTTTCATCTCTTTCTCCTTTTGTTTTTTTTACTGCTGCCTAGATGGCCTCTGGGTACAAAAAAGATGCTTCTAGCATTGCTGGCACTGAGAGGGGCCTCAGAGTTCATGTGTTATCATGGGATTCTTGACTGGCGCCCTTTGTACCTCCTCCCTACACTGCCTGGCCTTGCCCTCAAAACCAACTCACAGACATGCTTGCTGCATTTACCACCTACTGGGGAATTGTTTGTTTGTTTGTTTGTTTTAAATTCCTTTTGCCAAGCTAAAGGTATAGCTTGGTGATAGAACACTTACCCAGAACATTCCCTGAGTTAGATCCCCAGCATTGCAAAATAGATAGCCTGGTAGATGGACTGATAGATAGGTGATGGATAGACAGATTAGATGCCACTACATAAACAATAACAATAATAAGATAGAATCTTCTTCAAAATGGAAAAGTGGATATAAGGACAAGCAGTCATACTACTACCACCTAGATTCCTTTACATCCCTATTTTAAAGCTATTTCTATTTTAATATAGTATTCAAATTGAGTATATGTTAATTTTCCTTTGTCAAATAGAAGTAGGACAAGTCACAGCTTGTATTCTGTTTTATGATTTACATTTCAACACAACTTCAGGTCTCACCTAAGATGACAGAATTAACTCATTCTGGCATAACTGAGGTTTTATTTTCTCACCTTAAAGATCCCCTTGCAGCCAAGTATTTATTCAGAACCTTCTGCTTACTTGCAAGAAATATGTAGTCCTTTAGAGTTTAGAGAAGTAGAGTTCTGACAAGAAGACAGCTTGCATACGCTGAACATTTCACATTGTTACAGACTTGTTCTCATAAGGAGCATGTGGGTAGGGGACAGCTGGATAATTGGGAGTTGGGGGCAATGTGCTTCCATGTTGAAGACAGTGTTTACTAAAGGATCAATTATGAAAACGTGCTAATTGGAAGCTTTCATAGATATTATTACAACTCCACAGTCACTGCAGGCGATGTGTAGAATTTAGACCAACCAAGCACTTTCCAGGAGGAGCATTTTATCACCGGCCATGTTTAGAACTGTTGGCACATGGTGATAATAGAAACCAGACTATTAGTTTTATTATTGTTTGGAAATCTTTACACCCTGTGTGAATCTCCACGTCTGTAGCCAGCATGGATGGCCCCACACCTGTGATGTGAGACTCGATAAGTTGCCACCTAACTGCAGAAATGGAATCTTGTCTGCTTCACATGGTCACTTACAGAGACCACCAGCAGTAGCGGCTGTGACTCAAAGATTTTAACTTTGTAAAAAAAAAAGAAAAAGGAGGGGAAGGATGATTTAAATCTAATTTTGCTACTAGCCACTTAAGTGATCCTAGCCATGAAGCTAAGAGGCCAATTTTAAAAATCAAACCTCTGAGCTGACAGAGGTCCTAACATCTCCTCCCCCTCCCCACAAAGTTGTAATAAGGTAAAATAGATATATAAAGGTAAAAATGGCTTTCTTTCATTAAGAAGAAAAGATTAATTTCAGCAAACTACTTATAGTCACCTAGTAAGCTTTTGGAATATACTTAATGTGTGTGTGTGTGTGTGTGTGTGTGCGTGCGTGCACGCGTGTGTGTGTGTATGTGTGTGTGCGTGTGTGTGTGTGCGTGCGTGTGTGTGTGTGCGTGGTGTGTGTGTGTGTGTGTGTGTGTGTGTGTATGTGTGTGTGTGTTTATGGTTAATTGACGGTAAGGATCTCACAGTCATTCCTGTCTAGGATGTTTTGAACCATAATCCTTATATTTTGGCCTCTTGAATACTAGGATTACAGGCATGAGCTACTGTAACCTGGTAATCCTTCCTTCTTTCTTCCTTCCTTCCTTTCTTTTCTTTCTTTTCCTGGTGCCTCCTAACAAGCTAGACTTACAGGCATGAGCTAAAATACCCAGTCCATTACTAAATTTTTAATTGAAGTAACTTTAAATCCATCTTTGTATTCGATATTTTACTGAGCGAGATGCTCACTACATGCAACACTAAATGTACAGGAAATTCCTGAATTGTTATCAGCTTACAAATCATTGAGTTTTGTGGAATCATCACAAATTTGAACTCTTACCCAGAAATCTACTTTCCTGTCCTCTCAGCTCTGTCCACAAGAGTGACATTGGTATAAATCTTACAGTGTGTGTGTGTGTGTGTGTGTGTGTGTGTGTGTGTGTGTGTGTGTGTGTGTGTGTGTGTTTATAAGAGTTTCTCTGGCTTGATTGCCAGAGCTGGCTTTGAATCTTGATCCTCAGATCTCAACCGCCACACAAGCTAGGATTACAAGTGTGAGCCACCAGAGCCTGACTAAGCATTATAACTTTTGACCTTCTCTATTTTCCAATTTTAAGGCATCCTACTAATTCTAGCAGTCTAGTACTCTGTCTGAGTAGTCCCCGGAGAGCCATAGTTGGGAAGTCAACAGCCACTGTGGCACTGCCTTTCCTCAGAAAGCTGTTTTAGGGTGAGGCTGTTCTGCTTGATTGGAAAACACACGACTGGCCTGTCCTGGGTCTCCTTTCTCCAGCCCCTCAAGTTCTAACCAAAACAAAATAAGTCAGTTGAGTGAAGGAGAACTACTTTTTGGAAACAGAGCTGCACTCACTTGGACTTACCTGAATCCACATTTATTCAACCCAAATCATAGGTGTCTGCTTATGCCTGACTCTTCTCCAAATGAGCACCACAATGCCTTTCATGCTAGGTGCTCTTCTTCTACTGGTCTTCATCCTAGGTGAGGGCAGAGGACATGACTTCTAAGACTAGAGCATAATTTTATGCTCCTTCTCTCAGGCCACATCTTACTCTTGAAGCCCAACTTCATTTTCTCAGGAATCCTAAATAGACTAACAGAGAGACCACAGGGAGAGGCCAGATGTAAGGATTCTAACCAATAGCCCAGTAGAGTGAGGTCCCAGGCAAAAGTCAACATCCAACCACCAGACAGTAGAGTAAAATTGTCCACAGATGATTCTTAGAGTCCAGCCTATGAACGCTTGTAATTATGTTATTAGCATATCATTTTCTAAATTGACCTGATATTAATAACCAAATAAATCTATATGACCTAGTATGCTAAAACAGCTCGAATATGGATCTCTCATAAAAAATTATGTTTCTCAAAATGTGTTAGGTGAAATCAAGTAGAATACAGTGTTATAGGAAATGTCATATCGAGCTTTTTAAAGGAAAATCCTTTTGCTTTGCATCTAAATTCCTTGTCTGTATCTGAAAAGGAAAACAGAAACTAGTCTGGCAATTCTTGCCCCCCCCCTCTACACCCCCACCTCCTCCTGAGAGTATAACACTTTCATCATGGCTAGGAGTCTGGGATCCTCAAATGGAATCCAGTGTGAATGATTTAACATCACCCCATCTGTCAGACAACCAACTCAAGATTGGAACTGGACACCCCTCCCCACCCCCTCTCCCTGCCTCTACTCAGCAGGAGACATCAGCCTGTTCTCAAGCACATCTCCTGAAGTTCTATCGTCCTGATGATTAGGATAGAGAAGATTAAAATTTCAAGGGCTCATAAGAAAGTGGAAACTTGGCATTTCTGTGGCCACAATCACATCCACCTACCATAGATTTGCCTACATTTTGAGTTTGGTAATTTCCAACTCTTTATTCTGCTGGAAAGGATGCAACAAAGCTCAGTCTCTCTCTCACATTGTTGATAAAGTAGTACAACCATTGTGGGGGGAAAATGTTTGACATCTTAAAATGAAACACACACAATCTAGCGATCATCTCCCTCAAAGAAATTAAAACATTCACATGAACACTTGCATCCTAGTATTTACTAGTAGCTTCTTTAACAAATGAAATGTCATTCAATCACTCAGTGGCTCAGTTTTGATGCATCTATGGAGAGAATGAACCATTGGTATCTACAACAACTTGGATGAATCTTTATTCCATCTGTTTTGTACTGTTGTAAGCAGAATTCTAAAGTTATGTAATTTAGGAAGAACAGGGAGTTATCTTTCATAGTTCTTGTGGCTTCAAAGTTCCAGATAAAGGCTCTGGGCAGGTTTTGTTGTCTGAGCCAGAGAAAGGAGCACTGATTCACATGGCAGAAGGCTAGGATCAAATGAGCAGACTATTGGATAGTTAGTCCTATTTATTTGATTTGAAAATATTTCATGAATGAGCATTCTTTGTGCATATAAATTGTTATCATTTTAAGTTATCCTTGGTGCAACTGTGCCTTTCAGAAAACTATCCCATGAAGTTTGACTTTTGTTTAAGTCCATGTCTGAGGTACAAGGGTGGTCAGAAAGGTTGGAGCATTCAATTTAAAGTGAGACCAATCTGGAAGAGCATAGGAATCATTGTTTTCAGGTATGCCTGTACTCTATAGGACTCAGGTTTCTATCCAGATGGCTGGACAATCTCCAATGGAAAACTTGATGGATTTTCACTTCCCATGGGACAGAACATTTGGAGAGGAGATCTCTCTTTGGAGTCAAGGTCTTATAGATTAGTCAGAAACATTCTTACAAAGTTTACAAAATTTGACTCGAAGAACAGCTTGTCTAAAAGATACTTGTCAAAATGAAATGTTCTAAGGCCTTGTGGGGAACCATTCTTAGGAACAGATTCTGAGACTGCCCACTCCTCCTTGAACTTTCATCTTAACGATGTACAAGAAGCTGGGTACTGATGGCCTATAATCCTAGCTACTCAGGAGGCTGAGATCTGAGAACCACAGTTTGAAACCAGCCAAGCAAGTAAGTCTGTGCAACTCTCATCTCCGATTAACCAGCAAAAAAGCCAGATATAGAGGCGTGAGTGGCTCACATAGTAGAACATCAGCCTTGACTAAAATAAGCCAAGCAAGAGCTGGAGGTTCATAGTTCAAGCATCCAAAATAACAACAACAACAACAACAACAATAATAATAATAATTACAAAAATAACCAGGGCAGAAGCAAAAAGTAGTTTTAACAAGACAATTTTCACCAATGGTAAAAGTCTTTCCAATCTGACCAGATCATCAAAATATGCCTTTGACAAGGTGCCTTAATCTGAGGGTATAGAATAAACTCAGCATTTGGAGAGCTCAAAGAAATGAAATAAAAGGAAAGTTAGTGCCAGGCCTGAGCAGGACACACCTCAGTTCAGAAGTCGAGCTGCCAAGTAGTTCAATATCTCCTCCAAATTACCACCAAAGGAATCTTCTGATACGACAAAAATAGGGAAGAAAAAGAGAAATCCCCCTACGGAGTTTTAGTAGCAACTCGGAAGAAGACAGAGTCACACTAATTTTTTCTTCTTTGGTTAAGGCCTGGTTTTAAAGTCAGTCTTTCAGTGTAGGGAGATGGTCAGAGTGAATATCACTGTGCAATCGCTCAGGATGGTTGGGCCTGCCAAAGCAAGAACATCAAGGTAAGGATGTCAAACAGTCAGGAGCCAATAGTCTTTTGGCTCTAGCCACTGAAAACTTGAACAATTTGAGTGCATTTAAATGAGTGCTCTGAACAAGGAATAGTAAAGTCATGTTGATAAAGACGTATAAATAAAAATCAACACAGTCTGCTCTCCTGGAAGTAGATAATTTCAGTTCTCAGTGAGTTATGTATCACAGATAACTGTATGTGGTTGTTGATAGAAGAATTACAGGTTTAAGTCAGTGTTCGAAATGGTGGTGCAAACAGAGGAGAGTGGGCGAACATAATGTTATCATATTAGGAAAAGGAAAGACTTCTAAAGAGCTAAACCCTCCCCCCTCAGGCCAGAAATTCAGGACCATTTCCAATGGTGATAATCAAGAAATGGTCAACTATGGGGTAAAAGAGGCAACGCTCTTCAGTGTAGGCCTTTGGATCATTTTTAGCTGTGTGACTATGTTATTTTGGCAAGAAAAACAAAGGAGGAGCTAGCAAACAATTGAAAATCTGTAAGTGCTATAATTCAAGAAAGGATTTGTTGCTAAACTGATTGTTCTCAAAATATAGGGGGGACTAGAGATCACCTGGGGGAGGAGGATGGACTGCAAGGAGACAGAGAAATAGCATAGTTCTGAAGAGGACACTCTTGAAAGGGAGGGGATCTGGCAGTAACAGATGCAGAGGTGCCTGGGACTCCAGGCTCTTCTCTCTCTCTGTCTCTGTCTCTCTCTCTCTCTCTCCCTCTCCCCCCTCCCCTCTCCCCTCTCCCCTCCTCCCTCTCTGCTTCTCCTTTTCCCCTTTCACTGGCTGTAACATAGGCCCAAAGTAGTTTTTATTACAGTTTTTGGTGCATTTATTGAATATAGTTTTATGTTTCCTGTTCATAATTGAAAAAGCAGATGAGTTCAACATTTTCTGTTTCTCACAGAAAAAAAATAATAATATTAAACCAAATTGAGTTGCTTTTTATTTCTCTGTGGTCTTCAGTTGACTTCATTCTGTGGGCGAAGGGCCTTCAAAGACTCAGCATCTCCCTTGTCCCCCGCCTACACGATTCCCTGTGGTCATGCCGTCCACCTTCTCATATGCCTGTGTTTCTGTTTCCCTAGTGATTTGGACTCTTCTGTAAGACTCTTGATTATTTTATCCAACTCTAGGTTTTATCTGTGTTGTAAGTCAGTCACTTTGTAGCCTAGTATATATTCTTCACTTTGTTTCTGAAGACACTCTTTTCCAGTAAAGAGTGAGGCAGGGGTTTCATTTCACTTAAAACCTATGGGGTCAGGGCCGGGCGCTGGTGGCTCACGCCTGTAATCCTAGCTACTCAGGAGGCTGAGATCTGAGGATCGCGGTTCAAAGCCAGCCCGGGCAGGAGAGACCGTGAGACTCCTATCTCCAATAAACCACCAGAAAACCGGAAGTGACGCTGTAGCTCAAGTGGTGGAGCGCTCGCCTTGAGCTGAAGAGCTGAGGGACAGCGCCCAGGCCCAGAGTTCATTAATTATACCCTTTCTCTAAATTGGGACAACATGTGAATTATACATGTCAGCACATGAAAATACACTAAGGTGAAACTAGAAGTTAATGATTTTCTAATAGAACTTCTTGCCAAGTAAATTTAGCACAATTGTCCTCAAATTGGAAGCTATGAGAAATTAAGGATTTTGGTGATGGTAGAAGACCCAGAGAAGCAAAATCAAGAATTACATCATACTATGAAGACAATATCAGAAAGGAAACAGAAAACATGAGGTCTAGTTCTGACCTCACACTTGCTGAGTGACCTTAAACAAATAATCTAATCTCTCTGAGCTTCTGTTTATTCATAAACTGGGATATGATAGGATGTTCTAAGGAGCCATTGCAATAATGAATATGAAATGCTCTGCAGAGTACTAAGTGCATACTAAACACTCAAAATACCTTGTCACTGATACCACAATGACTATTGCTACTATAAATTCATCATTGGGCTTTATATAGGTGACACTGTTTTATGACACACCATCTTAGCTCTCTTCCACTTAAGAGCCACCATTTACCACACAACAGTAAAAAAGGAGTACCCTTAGCATGGGTCCTTGTATTTCATCCTTCTCACATTATTATCTAAGCAAGTTCAATTATGCTTAAGTCTTAAGTGACACAAGAGTCTATTCAAAAGGAGCTGAAATACATCTCCTGCTTCATTGTTAGTTGCTGGCTCCCACAATCCTGCCTGATGGGTTTTTTTTTTCTTTCTCAAAAATGTTCTCTCTTCTGCAATACCTGCCCTGCTATTCCAGAAAACAGTAAAAGTAAAATACAAAATAAATAAAAAGAAAGGAAGTAGAGGTCCTTCTCCTGCCCCCTTTTGTTTTGAGAAGTACTACACGCATCTCTATGGAAAACACGGAAGTGGAGGTGGCTTCCAAGGTTCTAGAAATGAGATCGCCATTTCAGTGCAATCATCCTGGGTCATGTGCTCTTGCCCTCCTTATATTTCCATGAATCTCAGCAATCTGTCACTGCTCAAAGTCCCTAGTCTCCCTTCCCTTTAAATGAGTAGGAAATTCGGGGCCACCTCAGACTGACCTGTGGTTGAAGTAGACTTTATTTCTGACTCCAGTGTACAAATCAGATCATCCTTCACTGGGCTTTGCTCCAGGCTTGAATTCTATCCAATTTTTTTTTTTTCTGCAAGTAGTATAGATTGGATGAATCTGTGGTAGTAGAATGACCTCAAGTTCTTCAACAGCCTCAAACACCTAGGACTCCATGTCTAACTTTTACAAGGAAAGCTACTGCTTCCCTTCCTCTCATTGCTAATATTTTCTTTTCAATTAGCTTTCTGATTATGAAAGTGACATCTTAATAATGGTTCTGGAAAAATTATTAATATATTATAACTAAGAAAAAACCTCTTTAGCTTCAATTCCTAGTCATATGCCTTTCTCTCTCTCCTCTCTCCTCTCTCTCTCTCTCTCTCTCTCTCTCTCTCTCTCTCTCATTCTTATTGGGGGCTTTACATTTGTAATTGTAATGTATATTTTTTTAGAGTTTTTATTTGTGTGCACATTTTTCACACCCTTATTAACCTATGTAGCACTGCCTAATTTTTAATGGTTGCACAGTATGGCTGCACTTTGCTTTATTTAGCAACTCCTCTCTGGTAAACATTTATCTGTCTTTAATTAATATAGCAGTATGAACTGAAAGAAGTCACAAAGGGCCGTGTAGTGCCAGATTCCATTTATAGGAAATGTCAGAATAGGATAATCTCTAGAAACAAAGGGATTAGTGGTTTCTTGGGCATGGGAGTTTCAAGGTGACGCTGGAGATGGATAACTGAGTGGCTGAGAGTTTCTTCTGGGGCTAAGAACATACTCTAGAATTGATTGTTGCAATGGATAAATAACTCTGTGAAAATACTAAAGGCTACTGAATTATATACACTTGATGGCTAGATTGTTTGGGACATGAATTATATCTCAATAAAGCTGTACAAAGGAAAAGATTTATAATTGAAATCTCATCAGGTATGCTTCATTAGGACTGATTAAATTAGTGACTGTCTTCAAAGGCTGCCTAATAGTGCTGGTGGTTTTTAACCTCAACTATTCTGCACAACTATCAGATCTAAGTCAAGCCTGGTTTCCTTAGAAGAGCAGATAATGTCTTTGTAGATTTGAGCCACAATCTCTATGACCTGTGGTCCTTGTACAAAAAAAAAAAAAGTACCAGGACAAGTAGACAATGGCTGGTTTCATTTGCTTTCTATGTTCTATCATAAGAGCAAGAGTCAAATGGGAAATGCTCTCACCTTATTTCCCTTGTGGCCTAGTACGATGAGCAGTGAGCCCAATGTCCTCTCCTTCATCCTGAAGCAATGAGCCACACTTTGCAGAATGGATTCTCCAAAGAGTCCTGCAGTTGTTTCATTGTAAGAACAAGCCCTTAGAGTCCGACTCACCAGTAAGCCAGGAACATTTTTTTTCTCCCTCATATAGTCTAAAGACATCTCTGAACGCTTTTCTACAATGGAAATGAGTTCTAGGTTTCCTGCGGCTGACTTTGGAGTCCTGACATAGAGTGTTGCTGTTGCCTTAAGTATACAATGACATATAATAGGATGCCACATATTAAATGTGCTCAGGGTGTCCGCTAGCTCTAGTGCATCCTCACTGGGACCTCTGTGAGATGGGTACCATCTTCTTTTACTGTTGAGGAATATGAGATGAAGCCACTGATCACAGATCATGTCGATCTGATACTTGAAAGCCAACGCCCTTGGGCTGCACCCTGCTCCATGCTGTCTTCATGCTCGAACCCAAAGATCATTCTGAGCACCTTCGAGCTTGTTGGAATCAGGAGCCTTCACTCTTATTCTCGACTCTTCACTCTTAATCACCACTCCCATCAAGATACTCAGCACACCGTTGGTTCCTAGTATGTGTCCCTAGAAACACGTTTCAGTGCTGTCTGCTTGACTTCCGCTGCTGGGGCCTGGTGGAGCGTGGCCTTCTACTATTTGAGATGTCTGCACTCTGTGGGGGGAGTTCACACACAAGTCCACGTGGGCCTCTGACAACTCCAAGAAGGGATTTTCTTTTCTTTCCTTTTAAGAGGATGTTAGGCAGAGTCTAAAGGGAAATGTTAGGAAATTAAAATCTGTGGGATAGCATGAAGGCCACTTACGGATTGCATTAGTCATGGAAGGTGAGTTTACTCTCCAGAAAGCAGGAAAGTGGACAGATGGAGGGGATGCAGTTGGCAGGATACAAATGACAGGTACAAGAGTTCCTTCAAGAGAACTCAACCCAAGTCATCCCAATGCACGTGCGCATGTGTGGATCAGATGAGGAAAGGGAACACTAGAGCGAGTGGCCAAAGTAGCATGAGGCACATTGAGATAGATGATATGTCCATAGGAGTAAAATTGACCTCTGAAACAGGCAGATGCTCTCTCTAGAGAAAAAATAAATCATCATCCATAGCATCTTTCCTCAAAGGAAAGGAGATAACTATGTGTGGGAAGCAGCTTGCTTCGAAATTCGAATTAAGGCCAGGTAAGAGAGGAAAAAGAAGAGCATCCTCTTTTTGAAGTAGATTTCTGCTCTGGGACTATAGCCCAGAGTAGACAGTAGCTACAGTTGAGGCTGGCAGCCATGAAAATAAGCCTGGCCTCACTGCCAATGCCTACTTGAATCTGACTGGGCCTGAAGACCCTCATCTGGCCAAGATTTTATTTGTGATTTTTCTGTCCATTTGTCTTCGAGGCATCTGTGAATGCCCTCACTTCTGCTTAGAATTTCTTAATCTCATGAGATACGTCAGCCATTCAGGAATGCTGTAACTCCAAAAGTGAAGTCAGTCTTAAGAGCAAGAAATGAATCAAGTCCTAGGTCTGCTGTGGGTATGCTGGAAACACGAGTCAGCTGGTTTATTTTTCTGTTCTTCATTTTCTCCTTCTGTAATGGAGATAGTCGTTTCATTGGGCCAATATCTCAAGATAAATACTTTCTTAAAATGCAAAATAATTTTACTCCTTTGAAGCTACTCAACAATTATTCATTAAATATTGGTCTCCTTTGTCCAGGGAACAAGGTAAAAGTTTATGTAATATAATCCTCATGCTAAATCCACAGGATTACTGTGCCAGGCAGCAGAGGGAGCTAGTACTGACATACGTAAGGTCTTTTGACTTTCTTTTCTGGAAATAGCTCTCCTGGAATCCAACTCTGGAATTCTTTGGCTTTTCAAAGTTTAGATAATAAATCTCCCATTACACTAGTATAACTTAATGCCTTTATTTGCCTGAATTATATTTTTAAAGAAAGCTATACTGTTCCACTGCCTGCAGTGAGACCACATTGAATTTACACATTTAATTTATACACTTAAGACTTTACACAGTACAGACTAAGAACCTTAGACATCATTGTTACAACCTTACATCACATTGTTGTAAACAAAATCTGGGAAGGAGTAGTATTTTGTGATTCGATAGGGTAGATCATTTCAAGCTTCCAACTTGGGAGTCAGAAGACACAAGGTAGCAAGGTAGAGTTTCAAAGAACTCCAGCTGATTTATCCTGATTAGTTTACACCCCTAGATCCTTCATCTATAACCATGGACAGGATCACATTGCACAAAATGACTGATTTTTCTCATAATTACCTGAATAATTTTTCTCATAATTACCTGCTTTGTGGAAAAAGCCAACAGAACCACTAAATGGAGGCTGAGCAGACAAAGCAATGTATTCAATTTCCCAGTCAGTATTAATTGCTGGTTTCCCTATTTTTTAATAACCAAGTCAAAGAAAAAGAAAAAGAGGTGATCTCCACATTGCCTAGTGGATGAACAACTCAGAGCTAACTAATTATCTATTCACTGCTTTAAAAAAAGAGAAAGACAGAGAACTCTAAAGCAGGCCAGAAGTTTTCCTTAAAGAAGGAAAGTCAAGCCAGCAAACATTCCTTTGAGTTTCTTCTAGATACTGTGTAGGCATAAAAGCAGGGAAGGCCACACCATTCAAATGTGGTACCCATAGGGCGAAATAACAGAGCCAAGCTCAACACAGGAAGACCAGACCAGTGGAAGAAGACTCCTTAGAGGATGATTTCCTTCAAGGAGAAGGAATATTCAGACCTGCCTTTGGAAAGAGGCAAAGGGCAAGGAAAGAGCAGATTGGGGTAAACATTCTATCCATCTACCAGGAAAAATCCCTTGAAGAGACCTAGAGTCAGACTTCCTGGAGAACAGTAAGCATGCTGTAAGGTTGCCAGAGGTGCTAGTGAGATGTAAAAGCACTTGTTCTTGATATTTATATGCACTCCATAAGCCATTGGAGTCATGTGGCTGCCTTTTTTTTTCAGTTATGGGGCTTAAACTCAGGAGGGCCTGAGCTTCTTTGTACTTAAGGCTAGCACTCTACCACTTTGAGCCACAGCTCCACTTTGGGCTTTCTGTGGTTAATTGGAGATAAGAGTTTCACAGACTATCATGCTTGGGCTAACTTTGAACTGTGATCCTCAGATCTCAGCCTCCTGAGTGGCTAGGATTACAGGCGTGAGTCACCAGCACCCAGCTCATGTGGCTTCTTAAATTAGGATATGATAGTAACTGGAAATAGTATTGAAGGAAGATGCTTTGGTAGAAGCTGTTTGGGAGTCACTAGAGAGGACATATTCAAGAGACAAGAAGGTTGCCGGACAGCAGTCTTGGTCTGAGATGGACCCAGAATGCTGAATGAGAATTTCTGGGTGGGAGGAACCCCCAAGAACAGCATTCTTTATATCTCCATTTATCCCCTCATCTCTTCACTGTAGAGCCTTTCCACGCAGGCCAGACAGGAATAATTTAGCACAGGGTTTTGGTAAGTAATTAGAGAGAAGAGACTAGGAAAGGCTGTGTGAAATAAATCTAGAGAGATGAACTAAATTATAACAGGTAGGGTAGAGGAGGAGAATGAAGAAGTGGCAAGGAAAAGCAAAGAGGAAATGAAGAGGAATATGAACTGAGGGAGAGAGAAGTGATATATGTTCTCAGTTTGAAAGGCTGTGTACTGGGCTAGAGGCCCTTACATTTTGATTAAATATGTATTTTATAGTTATAGTTTACATGTATAATTAAATTACAGTTTATGTCTTATATAAAACTGGACACGAATAGAAGGATTGAAAACTAAACAGTCTGATCTATTTTTTTTTATTGAGATACAACTCAGCACCCATATTTACACTTTTAAAATCTACCAGTCAGCAGGTTTCAGTATATTCACAGAACTACGCAACTATCACCACTATCTAATTTTACGATATTTTCATCACTCCCCAAATAAACCCCATGCCTATTAGACTGGCCTCTTTTAATTTACAACTCACAAGAACATAGGTTGCCAGGAACTCAGTCTTCCTCGGCTGGTGGGGAGTCCTGGATGGCTCTCATTAATCTTCAAGTCCCAGGTCCCTGTCCCTGCTGCTCTAAGGAAAACATCCTGGTGTGTGTCGGCCCTGAGCATGGGGTGAGGGAAAGGACCTGGTGCCCAGAAAGAAAGGAAATGTAAGAGAGGTCAAGGGAGAGAAAGGAGTTGTTAGGCCCAGGGAGAAAAGTGAGCCAGCACTGCAGAGAACTCCTCTCAGCAGCCCTGGTAATCTGAGAGTCTTAAAGGACTGGCTTACCAGTGTTCTCTCCACAGATTTCTGAGGATTGGCTAAGGGAAAAGTTACTTCTCTTTGTCTACCAGCCCCTGAACCATCTCATCTCCCACTTTGGGACACAATTCTTACTTTGTGCCGGCCTTAATCCAGGGCCTTTCTCTGTGATATCTCACTGAATCTTCTCAATAGACCCCTAAAGTAGATATGGGCTTATATTGTTTTTATATTTTAAAAAATAATAAAACCTTAAGCTCATAGAGGTTAAAATAACTTACTGAAGACCATATACTTTGTAAATGCCAGAATTGGTTTTGAACTAAGGACTTCAACTGGGATTCATTGAGCTTCTGCCTCTTTACTGTCACTGTCTCAAGAAGATCAACGTGGCATCTTCAGAAGAGTTACATTCTCCTGCATCCCTTCTGACAGCCTGGGGCAGAGCACCAGGGCACGAGAAAAAGCCAACTACCCAAGTCTGATGATGAAAGCACTATGGAAACTAAAGTTTCAAAAAAAGAAAAAGAAGAAGAAGAAGTAGAAGAAGAAAGAAAAAAAAAGAAACCCTTTGAACCTGCACGGATGTCTTTGAGAGCTATGGAGTATTGCAGCAGCGTCTTTTCTGTATGAGCCTTTTGCACATCTGGCATGCTTGATCCCAGATGTGTGATTTTCATCTCATGGGGTGGGGCCACAGCACTGGGGAACCTGCTGGCTCAGCTGTGCTCTTGAAGGCCTGTTTCTTTGACAGTACCTGCAGGAGGTGGCTAGTGGCAGTTTTTGTAACTCCTGATTTATTACTGTCTCCAGCCAGAGACAAGTGCTTCACAATTTGGTACAAACACACACACACACACACACACACACACACACACATACACACACCTACATGCCATCCACTTGGAGAAGAACACAAAGGAAAAGGCATTCACAAGGCATCACCGTTGATTTCTCTTTTCTCCCAGATCAACTGGTCTGACTTCTCCCTGTTGCCTCCTTTGCCTGTGGTCTGTCAGCTGGAGGTGATGACAAGGAATATTTCAGACTCTTTCCCCATCTGCTCCAAACACCAGGAAGCTGCAGGCCTGTTTCCCTCCAGGCCAGCTTAGAAATCCTAGTGTCAGGATGGAGCAGACTTCCAAAAGGCAACCACAGAACATTTAATACCTGTGCAAACCCCACGAAGAATTCATATGCCAAAGGGTCATGGCTTTATGAGTGTTTCCATGACATGGTATTATTATACCCCAGATCTCTCACCTCATATGTCACTCAAACATTCTCTGTCAGGAAACCATGGAATAAACATCCAAAAAGAAGATTAATATTAGAAAGCCTAAAAGAGTAAAGTTCACCCGACCATATGGTTCCGCTCAGAAGGGATGTGTGTGAGCCTTGCTCCCCATCCTTTCACCCCTGCCTTGCACTTCATCCTGTCCCACAGGCTGAGCGGGAATCCCTTCTCAGCAGCGTTGCTTGGGCTACCTGCATCCCCACAGAAACTCTTGAGGAAATGTGGAGGCCTCAGAGCCATTGCTTCTGGGATAGGACCTGGGAATCTGCATGGCACTTGATCTCCACGTGATTTTTTGTGCACTATGGATAACTGTTATTCTTTCCTTGTAAAGCAAACAATCTAGTCTCGTTTGAGTAGATTTCTTATACATATATTTTTAAAGTTTTATTTTATTGTAAAGATGCTGTACAGAGGGGTTACAGTTACATGAGTAAGGAAATGAGTATATTTCTGGTCGAGCATCATTACCCCCTCCTTTGTTTTTCTCCTACTATCCCTTCCCTTCCCCCCTCCAAGTTATAAAGTTCATTTCCAACATAGTGTCATGTGAGTATCACTGTTGCAATGGGTCATCCTGTGTCCTTGTTTCAGCATTTTGTTATTCCCCTTCCCCTCCCTGAATTAGATAAATGTATATACAAGATGCAGGGTACCAAAATCAAGTTCAGTGACAATAAGGGATATACCATAGGGGGAAGAAAATACAAAAGAAGCAAAAAAAATCACGTAGTACATTAAAAACAGAGCATTCTAGGTTCTTGGGCAATAGGCAATAGGTTGAAGGGTGATAATAATGAGATGAAAGATACCTTTTATTGAGCTGCATTTGACCTGTCTGCTGTAAGCAATTTTCTTTCCATCTGTTCTCTTCCCACTGAAGCCAGGGGAACTTGGTCACTTCTCATTCAATGGGAGAACCTCTCACCAAGCCCCTTCCACGTCCCATTTCCAACACAGAGAGTGGAACCCACATGCTGGGCCTGAGCACAGTGTTCTCCCAGAACATGCTTCTCCCCATGCTTGCTGGCTCCTGCTCCTCCTCACAGCCTCCCTAGCCATGGAAACATGTCACTGGTCACCTGATCGCTTGCTGTCTTTGTGCAAAGGCTTACAGAAGATCCTCCAATCACAGAACCTAAGTTTGATCTATTAGAAAATGTAGTTTCTTCCATATACCTAGGTCTTTCACAGAGTCTCATAGAAAACAGGTAGGATGTGACCTAAGAGACATGGTTTGAAGACCACTGGAGAAATTCTCCATCTCCAAATGCCTTCTATGCACTTCCACGGTGGCCAGTCTGCCCATTTAGAGGTCAATCTTTATGATGGGCTTTGGTTTTTCAAACATCTCAGTTAAAATGGAAATATTGACTAAGCAAATCACACATAAAATCTTGTACAGTTGGTGAAAAAGAACAGAGCTGAGCCCTAGATCAGTCCTAGCTCTTTATCATTTTCTTTCCTTCTCTATGTTTCTTTCTCTTTCTTTCTTTCTTTCTTCCTTCCCTCCTTACTTCCTTTCTTCTTTTCTTCCTTTCTCTTTCTTGATAGCTAGATATATGATAGAGATATCCATCCTCTCCTTTTTCCTCCTCTCTCTCTCCCCTCCACCTCTCTATTTCCCCATCATCTCTCTGTCTCTCTCTCTCTCTCTTTTCTTCTCCCTCTCATTCCTTCTCCCCTCCTCCCTTTTATTTTTTACTCTGTTTCTCTCATTTCTTCTGCAAAACAGGATGATGGGGGGGGGTGCAGGTGAAGATTAAATGCAATCTTACATCTGAACATTTCCCCGTGTCTGGTACATATTTAGTGCTCTGTAGCCAACAGCAGAATTAAGTGGGAAGAGGACAAAGGAAGAACATTCTCCAAGTTTGCCTAGTTAGACCTCCTGTTTCTTTTTCCTCCATTCTACAAACTGACAAAAAGTAAAAGCTTAATAATACCTAGTTATGTGGACCCCTGGAACTGGTTGTTCTCTTGTGCTGCATATTGCTGTAACCACCCTTGTAACAGAAGGAAGTGGCACACAGGAGGGTGATGTACACAGCTTGCCTGGAATCGTCCCAGTTCATTTCACTGCTCATTAATAAATACCCTGGTTTAGATGAGACGTTGTAGAGTTGCCCCAGACATTGGAGTTTTCAGAAGAACTTGCAATAAGGATTCAGAACATTAAGACAGGTTACTGAGAGCTTGTGAGATTGTTTTCCTTAGAAATATTTAAAACTTATCCATCTGGCTGAGATGATTTAGGGCAACTGCAAATAAGCACTCATGTTTAAACTTCTAAAATGTTTTGTTTGGTCTGGCTTAACCGAACTGCCTCGCCCTGCCTCCAGGAGTAGGTAGTAAAATTAATGGAAACAACATTCTTAACTACCCAATTTGCCAAACAAGAATTGCTTTGTCCCGTGGGCTAGTGGATGTGGATGAGCCACATTATAAGTCTGGAGCCAGTGAAACTCTGCTTCAGACTGTAGGAAAGAAACATTATAGGTCTGAAGTTATCATATTCTTAGACAATTATAAATTTGAAAGAACATAGAAAACTAGATTAAGAAAAGGTAACATTCACATTTTGCCAAGTTCTATAAATATGGGAACACACTTCATCCTGTCAATTTAGTACAAGAGAGGAAACTGAGTCACACAGAGGTAAGGAAGTTGCTCATGTTAATGGCACAGTCAGAACATTTGCTCCAGGTAGTTTGGGTCAGAAGAACCTATGCGTTTATGCGGGATGCTCTACATCCAGAAAAGAGGCACGCCTCAAGTTTAAATTAGGAGAGAGGAAAGGACTGTAACCAGCTGGTTTTTAGTCCATTTTAGCTGCATCCTGGTGGGAACAGCCTAACTTGCAACTGGAGAAAACAAACTGGTCCCCACTGAGGAACAAAGGAGAATAATATTTATTAAATGTAGGTACCTTAGAAGGTGAGTATTATTTCCATTTTACAGTTAAGGAAAGGAGAGATTCAAGAGGTCAAGGACTCTGTCCAGCTCTCCTAGTAAGTCAGGGACAGAAGTGAGAATTATACCTGACTCTAGAACCCATAGCATCTCTGGAAAATGTCTATGATTAATATTGAGTCAAATAAGCAGGTTACAAACCTGAATATGGAAAACTAATCCTAGGGGTGTGTGTGTGTGTGTGTGTGTGTAAACTGTAAACTATGCTTACACACATGTATCTGGATATACTAAGAACAGATGAGAAGAACAGGTAGCAAAAGTGTCAACTGTGCTTACCTATCGGTAGTAAATGGATAATCTGTTTCTTCTCCATATATTTCTTTGTTTTCTGTTCCATTTAGCAAATATATGCCACTTCTAGAAAAACCTGGAGATAGAATTTACATGACATCCATTTTACCATTTCAAGTATACAATTAGTTGCTTTTGGGGTATTCACAGAATTATGCAATAATCACTTTCAGAACGTTTTTGTCACCCAAAGAAGAAACTGCATGGTCATCAGAATTCACTGCCTCTTTTCCCCTACCCATCCCTGCCCTGGGTAACCACTAAGATACTTTCTGTCTCTACAGAATTACCTATCTATCCTACAATGTTTTAAGTTTCATGTGTCTGGGCTTTTTCAACCATTATTGTTTGTGTGACACATCCTTATTGTTAGGCATAGTCGTAAATGACTTGCTGTCACTGCTATATAGCAGCTTATTGAATATATCACAGTTTTTTCATTTAACTACTTGTAGGCATTTAGAATTTCTGTGTTTTCATTGTTACAGCCGGCACCCATAGCGATAGCTGCTCGATGACATTGGGTAAATATGTGCACAATTTTAGAGTACGTTCTAGCAATGAAGTAGCTAGATCATAGAACAGGTATAGAAACTTCTAGAAGGTTTGTATAGATTTATATTCCTGCCAACAGTGCATGAAAGTTTTACTTTCTCCACTCAACATTTGATTTTTTTTCCTTCATTTTAGCCACTTTTACACAAATTCAGTAGTGTCTTTTGTTTCTTTTGTTCTGATGACTAATGAAATTGAGTGTCTTTTCCTATAGCCACTGAATTTGCTAAGCAGTCTTATGAGGTGTCTGCTTGAGGTTTGTGCTTATGTTACTATCCATTGTGTGTCCTTGTCGTTATAGATTCTAGAGATGAATCTTACACAGATACATGCACTATGAATATCTTTTCCCTGTCAGTTACTTAGGTCTTTTCATAAAACATGCATTTGTAATTTAACATCATTCAATTTATTCATTTTCTCCTCACGAAGTGGCTTCTGGGTCTTAAGAAATACTGTAATGCTCTACTGTTGGAAAGATGCTCTCCAGCATTATGTCTGAAAGTTCTCTTGTTTTACCTTTCATATTTATCTCTGCAATGTATCTGGGATCATTCTGATGTATAAAGCAGGAGTCAGTAAACATCTGTCAGTAAACATATGGATCATCAGCTGAGTCAGCTCCATTTATTGAAAATGATCATCCTTTCTCCTATGCATTATATAGTATCTTTGCCATAAATCAGATCACCTTACATTAGCTACTAACCTTGCTGCATTGACTTAATTCTAATGTTCTGTAAGTTCTTTTGATCATTCACAGTAATATTCTCAGCACAAATATTACAGTCTTATTCCTTCCGTTCTGCTTGTTACTCATCTATGAGCAGGTCCATCTATTTGCTGGAAGAATCTGAAGGTTATGAACTATTTCCATGAAGATTTGTTGTTGCTCCTCCACCCACCAAGGCTTACCTCCTGTGCTCTGGAAGTGTGACCCCTTGTGTTTACTGCACTCAGGAGCTCTGTGTCATGCACAGATCGAGACTATCAGTGTTGCTATTAGGGAACTCACTCTTTACCACCAACACTCATTCCTGGCTGTAAGCACTGTGTTAAACCATAAGGAGAGATAGCATGGCTTCTTCAACTCAGCCTTTGCTGAAGTGAGAAGCAGAGTCTTTAGAGGGATGCTATCTACTTCTCAGATGGTCCGCCTCTGCCCTCAGATTGCTTGGTACTAACAAGAGATGTGTTCAAGGCTGCCACACTGTTCAGAACTCCTCCTCCTACCTCACTCAAAGAAGTGTGGCCCATGGAAAGTAGTTCTCTACATATGGCACTTGGTATTGTGATGATTTCCTTATTTCATTGACAAAAGACCTGCTTGATGTTGCTTTTCCTTCTTTGTGTTGTTTTCAAGGACTTTAAAAGGGAGAATAAAGTTAAAATGCCTTTACCCCATCATCTGTGACTAGATATCCTCTTCACACTTTTAAAAACTAGACTTTATAGTTCCTATTATGAGCTTTGTACATGTTTATTTTAGGAAAACAGAGAGGGGGGTAAATGGAAGTACATCGAAGAATAGTTAAGAACAAAGTGGTGTGGACCTATTTGCTTGAGGCAAGGGCAGCAAAGATGTGGTATAAACTGCAGGACCAGAGGTGTTAATGGACACAAGAACCCCCTGGAGAGCCAGACTGTGCCAAAATATACAGCCCTCAAAGGGGAGTTTAGTTAGACAAGTCAACAGGACAAGCCGAGTGTGCAAACATAAACAGCTCTCCAGAGGGGAGATCTGGGCAGGCAAACACACACAGGGCCCTGCAGGAAAGTGGAGGCTGCAGAAAAGGCAGTGTGCAAACAGCAGCATGCTCAGAGGGGAGGCATAAAGAAGGGGGAGGCCCAGTCATTAGAGGTGCTGGAAGGCTTATTAAGTTACAAGCCCATCCCAGGGGCCCAGGCTGAATCATTCTCCGTTAAACCTAGTCATCTCAGATGTTTTGCTAAATGGCTCCAGAGGGGGCATAGCTTCCCCCAGGGAAGACTTTAGAGCCCTCAGGACTAGAAGGGACTTATGGGGAGTGTAGGCCATTACCTCCCAAAGTGTGGCCCATAGGCCATTAGAAACACAGGAAATTATTGTAGAGGCACATGGATTTTTTAAATCACTTTAATAGTGATATTTATTTTAATTTGTGTTAACAAAAACAAAAACCTACCACGACCACAGTGAGACCACAATATCATACACGTTCTCACTTAGGAGGAGGTTTACATAGGTAGTAATGGAAGGCTGAGGATGGCTAGGAAAAATTACTATTAAGCAAATAAAACAGTTATGTGCAGATATTGCAAAAATAAAGGTGTAGGAAATACTTTTATAGCGCAACACCTGCCTCCCCACCCCCCTTCATCTCAGCCATGAGGAATCTAAGCCAGAGAGAAAGCATGACTTACCAAAGGCAGAACAGAGACCAGAACCCACCTCTTCTTATTCTTGACCATTGCACTTTCTTCTGCAATTCAGAAGCTTCCCTGTGAATTTGAGAGAATCCAAAATTGCAAAGAGTCCAAGGAATCTTTGCTACCTTACCTTTAGGATGCTGGAATCCTTGTAAATGCACTTTCTGCCTCTGTGTGATGATCCAGCTAATAAGTATTACAAAGCATTGTGGGGGATGAGGTAACGAATAAGAAGGGGACCCTCACCACAAAGAACTTAGTTGTATGCTGAATTAAATCATTACGTATAAATAATTACTCAAGATACAATACCATAAATACAGAGATAGCAACTCAACAAAAGTACTGTAGGAGACCAAAGGGATAATTATTTTCTTGTAGAGAGGGAGAGTCTTCCTGAAGAAAGTTGTGCTTGAGTTAGGTAGGCGTGGATGAATGAGTGGGACTTTTTACTTGCAAGAAGCTGGGAAGACAATTCCAGGTTTAGGGTTAAGAGTAAAGCTGAAGAAATGTCTGAGTAGCTGGGGAGTCTGGATAGTGGTGCAGAGTCTGAATGTGGGTGGAAACTCAGGAAGAGGCACTTAGTGTGTAAATGTAGACAGAGATAAGGCTTGGAAGACAAGATGAGCCTGGATCCTGGTGAGCGCAGTACATTTCTTTCAAGATTAAAGGGAAAAGTAGAGGGGACTGACCTGACCATATGCCAGGCCTCTTCATGGCTGTCTCATGCTATATCTCCCATCTAATTAACACTATTGGTATTCAGAGGACCCTGAGATCCTTGGTGGATCTGCCAGAGGAGAAAGTGAACTAGAGCTCAGTGCTAGATTGTATGGTAAAAAAAAAAAAAAACCAAACAAACAGGGATTAGAAAATTGACTGGACAGTCAGAGCAAACCAATGAGGCTGAAAAGCAGTTTCCTACCCAGCACAGGGAGAGCAGTATTCAGAGGGAAATTAGTAAGCATCAGTGGCAGCAAGGGAATTCCTCTTTCCCGTTGTGATACCAGAGAGGCTTTAATGCCCTGTGGCCTTGGAAAAGAGAACCCAAGAGGTGAAAAGGAAGGTCAGGTCTTGAGCAATAGAGTAGCAGAGCCAGAAATGAGAGCTAGGACGGCAGAAAGTCCATCGAACACATCCAAGAGAATTCACCTGGCTGTGGTCAAGGTTTACGGCATGTTCTGGGTCAAGGATAGGCTTGATATCCAGGATAGGTTCAAAGTATATCCCGTAATGTAATTGACCCCTGCAAATCGTGGGAGACTGAATATTCACATAATTGCCATTCACTACCCCACATGTAAGCCAGGGAAAGGAATAAAGTTTTATGAACAGGTAGAAAGAACACATGGTGCAAACTAAGGTCACTCAGAAAGAATCCACATCTACTTCAATTCTATAGTGTGTGGACATTGTTCTCTGATCTCAATATAATTTTGTGGAAAAATTTCTAGTCCCATCTTAAATATTTCCAGGAATGTTGAATAGTTTGGTTTTTTTTTTTTAAAGAAAATAGTTCATGCAGTCAGCTACCTGGGGAGTTCACATGGCATCTGCTTTGAACCAGGTGTAGCATGAAGGAACTGAAAAATGTGTGTGTTCATGCATGCCAAAGTAACTATGAAATAGGAATGGTAGGGAGGTTAATTTCAAAATATTATAAGTTATGAAAAATAAGTTATAGCTTGCTTTAGAATGAAATTTGACCCAAATAATTTTATTTGAGGTCATCCCACAAGTAGAACTATTGAGAAGTGCCTTCAAAGAATCATAAGGGAGACAGGGAATTTCTCAACCTTTGGGGGATCTTTCAGTCTAATAGTTGATGGACAAGTTTAATATTGGAAAGACTAACATACATGTTAAAGGAAAGGCTTATCTAGGGTATCTTGAAGGTTCAAAGAAGAGCAATCACACTTCTCATCAAAACTAAAGTTCTCAGTTGAAAGATACAGCATTACTTCGTGCACCACTGAAAAAGAAATAACTGATTTAAAACAAAACCTATGATATATGATTGATGGTAAGGGGTATCACTTTTCCAGAGATGTTTCAAATGTGGGGAAAAGTCATTGTAGGATGTGTGGTAATTAAGAACTATTGATAGGCTGAAATAAGAGGAAAATCCTAACATGTAGGGATCCTTCTGTTTTTTATATACTACATACATTCTTTGATCCTTAACTTCCAAGACTTCAAAGGCTCCCTCTAGCATCATAACTCATGAGTCTTCATCTTCTGCCAGAATTCCTACCTAAAATGCAGTTCCTTATATTCCAACTTTACTTCACTAATTTCCTTAATGCTTATGCAGCATCTATCACATGCCAGTTAAAAAAAAAAAACACAGTTATAAAAACATAGTTTTAGCCAGGCACCTGTAGTCCTTGCTACTCAGGAAGCTGAACTGAGGATTGCGGTTCAAAGCCAGCCTGGGCAAGAAAGTCCATGAAACTCTTATCTCCAATAAACCACAAGAAAACCGGAAATGGCGCTGTAGCTCAAGTGGTAGAGCATTAGCCCCTAGCTGAAGAGCTGAGGGACAGTGCTCAGGCCCAGAGTTCAAGCCCCATACCAACAAAAATAAAAATAAAAACATAGTTTCAAATGTTTTACATTAGATGTCAACAAAATAAACACCAGGAAGCAGGTTCTTGAAAGGGGTGGGATGGGTCAAGGGGGAAAGGGTAGACAAATGAAGAGGAGAGAGGGAGATTGTAATCAAGAATTCAATGTATAGCCCACAAAATTTAAATGAGTGAGGGAAAGCCTGGGTTGGGAGGGATGGGCAAGAATGTTGAAAGGAGTGGCATTGATCAAGACACAATATATTCATAAACTGCTTTGTCAAATGACAACTCCATCATATAACTAAGATTATAAGAAATAAAATTTTAAAGCACTATAAATGGTATTACCATCATCATCCCTATTATACAGAGGAATAACTTGTCCAGTTGGCAGAAGAGAAATTAACTAGCTACCCATTTCCATTCCTTTTATATCTTTTTTTTTTTTTCTGATCCTGAAATGAACTCTGGACCTGGGTGCTGTCCCTAAGCTTCTTTTGCTCAAGGCTAGCACTCTACCACGTGAACCACAGCACCACTTCCAGCTTTTTCTGAGTAGTTTATTGGAGATAAGAGCCTCACAGCCTGGCTGGCTTAGAACCACGATCCTCAGATCTCAGCTTCTTGAGTAGCTAGGATTACAGGTGTAAGCCACAGGCATCGGCTCCCATTTTCTTTTGAATAGCCTATAATATCTAAAACCTCAACATATTCAAAAACTGCAGTCACGGTCCCCATGAACATGCTCCTTAGATCTTGTAACATCCTGGGCCTCACATTCACACCAGTCAGCTCTGTTCCCATCTGCCATATCTGACTTATCACTATGTCCATCTTTTATTTCTTTTTCTCTTTCCTCCTCCATCTTTGCCCTATTTCAGTACTTAATGTACTTTTTTTCTTGGATATCAAATTTTCCAGAGGAAATTTTTTAATAGTCAAGATCCCAAGACCTCTTCCCTGGAGTTTCTGATTCTGTGATTTTGTCTGGGGTAAGATTTACTTCTCCTCATACTCGAACTTGAACTCAGGGCCTCACTCTCACTCAGGAGTTTTTGCTCACAGCTGGTATTCTACTATTTCAGTCACATTTCCACTTCTGGCTTTTTTTTTTCTGGTTATTTGGAGATAAGAGTCTCTCAAGTTTGTCTGCCTGAGGCTAGCCCCAAATGGTGATTCTCAGATCTCAGCCCCCAGAGTAGGTAGGATTATAGACATGAGCCACACCAGCCCAGCGAAGAAGAACTGTTGATGGTGTTTATATTTAAGAAAATTTGAGCTTCAATGATCTATCACTTGGAGTTCTTTCTTGCAGGCCAAAGAAACCAATTCTGGTTAACTTAAAAGAAAAAAAAATGAGTTCATTGGAAAGACAAGGATTGCACACAGACTATTTTCAAAACTAAGCAACCAGAAGAGGGTAGGAAATTGGTTATCTGTACAGCTTCCTCATAGGTCACCACGGGGATGAATTAGTTCCCATTTATGTTACTCAATCCAAAACTCGGATTCCAGGGAGAAAATGTTTGACCGACTTAGCTTATATCATTCTTGTGCCCATTGGTGGGAGGGCAGGGCATTTCTCTTGGCATTCTCTTCTGAGAAAAAGAATTTTCCAAAAGGAATATGGGGGTGGGGGTGGCGGTTTCCATTGCCAGGAGTGGGAATAGAAGCTGAGCAGGATAAATGAGCCTGTGTTTACTACAAACAGTTCAAAGGTGTTTTCTAAGGATTTATTTCCTTGCCTCTAAAGAAGTATCTGCCTTTCCTATTTCTTTTTTCTGCTTTGAAAAGTTGAATTTTCACAATTAAACTCCATTGCTTTGGAGCTTATTTATATACATATATCCTAATGTTTAAACCTTCTCAGTTGTAATTGAAAGGCAGTAAACTACATTTCCAACTGCAAGGATTCTGAACAGTTACCCCACACTAAATGATCACATTGTATGAAAGGAAAGAATGAATAATTCTCTTATCTAATGAGTTATCTGAATCCTAAATAATGGTTATTTCTTTCAAAAGAACAGCAATTTCTCTTCTCCCCCCACATTTTGCTTGCTTCTTTTGAATCTGAGTTTATACTGTAGCCCTTAAGTTCACACAACCTCAAATTAAATTACCCTGATATTTCCTTTTCACATCTAGAATCCAATTATATCATGGTGGATGCATTTGAAATGGCTATGCGTTTCAAACTTGCTTCTTCCTAACTGGATTATAAGTCTTACTATGCTGTGAATTCGTTGCTTGTGTTTACTTAATTTTCTTGCTGTTTAACTTTCCCCTCCATCTTGCAAAGTGTATTTCCAGAGAGCAAGCAGTTATCTATTTAAATTACTTATGTGCTTTTGAAGGAGTTTATGTTTTATATCTTTGGTTTATTGCTCCAAGATCCTTTTGGATTCTGTTTCTTATTCGTGTAGTCTTTTTTTAAAAAATTAGTTCCTTTACTTTGTTCATATGCTCTTGATTTTCTCAAAAATGTGTTTAAGTCACACTTGCAAATGGTTTTAGAGAATGGGAACGCCAACCATAATTGCATTTGGCCTACTACATCTTTACGGTCCAGCGATGGTCAAGGTCACAAACCTTTTACCACATGGACCAGTTTATGACACACCATTTGCAGATGACAGACCAAACTTGCTCATGGCCTTGCTCAAAATTCATGTAAATGTATATTTTTATGCACAAAAGAAACTAGAAGAAAACGTATGCATGAATAAATCCAATTTCAACCCCTCTGCACAAAAAAGAAAACAGCTCAATATCTGTGCTTTGCCACCGATGGCTTATTTAAACAACAAAGCTATCTGTTTATTCAACAAAAATTATTCACTTCTTTCTATGTTACTGGCACTTTTAGTTGCTGAAGGTGCATGGTAAGCCAAAGAGACTGCTATATCTCACAGATTTTTATTATCTAAACCTTATCCCCACCATAGATAATTAACATGCTAAGTAAGATATAGCATATAGTATGTTAGAAAAAGATAAATGCTAATAATTTTTTTTGTTTTGGTGCCAGTCCTGGGGCTTGAAATCAGGCATGGACACTGTCCCTGAGCTTTTTTGCTCAAGACTAGCACTCTATCACTTCAGCCACAGCTCCACCTTTGGCTTCTTTGGGTAATTAATTGGAGATAACAATCTCACAGACTTTCCTGCCTGGGCTGGCTTCAAATAGCCATCCTCAGATCTTAGCCTCCTGAATAGCTAGACTTATAGGCTTGAGCCACCAGCACCCAGCTAGAATTCAAAGAAAAGTAATACCAACTGGTATTGGAGAAAGGGGTAAAAAGTTTAAGAGTAGCTAAGGAAGACAATATTGACTGGGGTGTTACTGTTCCACACATGCAATGTGTAAAAAGGCATACATACTTGCTGCCTTCAGTATTCTCATATTCAAGCTGGGAAAATAGATACTGAACAAGCAATGAACAGCCCAGTAAGGGCTGCTCTAAAACAGCGGCTTTTCATACCTCAGACATTACCAGAAGAACTAACTCAAGAGCCAAGATGAACTTCCCTGAAGTAAGTGCATAGGAAATGAGACCTAGTAGGTAATGAGTTAACAAAATGAAAACAAGGGACAATGTTTCAGTTCAACTGGTGAGGTTATCTCTAGAAACCCAGTCAAAGTCATAGAACCACGGAATTCAAAGAACTTTAGCCACAGATGTATCCAAATGCGCCATTGTACATATGGAAAAAATTAAGCCCAAGAAGAGTTAATGATCTACCTAGATTATACACTGAATTGAGAATAGGATTAAGATCAAAATATCAAACTTGCTAGGCACTGGTGGCTCATGCCAGTTACCCAGGAGGATGAGATCTGGGCAGGAAAGTCTATGAGACTCTTATCTGCAATAAAATTACTCAAAAACAAAACAAAAGGCAGAAGTGGCACTGTGGCTCAAGTGATAGAGTGTTAGCCTTAAGCAAAATAAACTCCGTAACAGTGCCCAAGACCTGAGTTCAAGCCCCAGGACCAGCCTTCCCCCACAAAAAAAAAAAAAATTTAAACACCAAACACCAGAACCAAAGCTCTGAGGAGTAGGGATTTTTTTTAACCTGTATTCTTCACTATTGCAGTTCTAATGCCTGGGACCGTAAGTATTTCGTGAATCAAAGCAGGAATAAGATGCCTGACCTGCCCTTCATTCCGTCATAATGCTCATACATTTAAAGTTGTGTGAGGCCTTTATGGCTGTGTGAGATTAGACAATTTCCTTGTCCTCTGTTTATTAGAGCAGTGAGTCTCAAAACTTTAGGTCTCATATCCCCATCAAACTCTTATTGAAGTGTGATCATAGTTATGGAAGACTCCAAGATATGTCTAAATATGCCTTATATTGCCAATGTCTTAGAGAAATTCTAGCTGAGATCATCTTAAGATTAGTATGTATTAAATCATTCAAAAAGAACAACAATAAAGCCTAATATGGGATAACATAAATAACATATCTGATGAAAAATTGCTGTGTCTCCTAAACAAGAAATAGGGAGTCAAGTAGCATTGCTTTATATTTTTACAAATCTGTGCAGTGCCTGACTTAACAGCTGAGTTCTCATCTGCCTCTTCATTGTTGGCTTTAGTTGAAGTAAAGAAAGAAAGAAAAACTGTGCATGTACATATGCAGTTGGAAAAGGGAGTATAATTTTAATAGCTCTTTCAAATAATTAGGCCATTCCTGATACTATAGTAAAAGTAGTGATTTTTTAAGGATTAATGCAATCAGAAACTCTTATCAGTGAACTTTTAGTTCCCCACTACATTAAAAATTCACTTCAATAGTTCTTAGCATTATTCATTGGTACTCTGGAAAATAATCGTTTATCAAGCGATCTTCAAATTAGTGTATAATCCCATTATAAAAATACCAAAAAAAGTCACTTCATTAATATCACTCCAACCTCATCAGAAAAGTCATTCATTTCAAGTTGTTAGTAGCCTGTAATCTTAGCTACTCAAGAGGCTGAGACCCAGGGATCAAAACCAATCTGGACAGAAAAGTCCAAGAGTCTCCATCTCTGATTAAACAGTAAAAAGTTAGACTGGAGGTATGGAACAAGGGGTAGAATGCCTGGCAAGCAAGCCACAGAGCCCTGAGTTTCAACTCCAGTATTAGAGGGGGGGGAGTTATTAATTACTGGGAACTTTTCAGTTTCCCAGAGGTAGAGACAAGTTTTACAGAATTTTAATTTTCACTTGAAAATACAGTTTCACAACAAACACTACCCATTGTTTTCCGTGGATAAAATAATTGCCAGAATGCTCAAGTCTGAATAACCATACTTTGCCTGCCAGTAATTTTTTCAGGAAAATGTGATACTCCATAAAGAAAACCGTTGTTTAGCTGACAACTCAAACATCATGTCAAGCTTCTCAAGAATGTAGTCAAAGTGCTCAGGTGTACTTCTTAGTGATCACAAAGAATATAAAGATTGGTGTAGCCAAGAGTCAAAACTGAGAAAATAAGATCTTGTTAATCCTACAGCTTCATCAAGAAATCCCGACACAGGTCATCATTTCAGCACTAAGGAGGCTAAAGCAGGAACATCTTGAATTAAAGGCCAGCCTGGACTACATAGTGAGGTCATTTAAAAAACAAAAAAAACCTTCAGAATTGGCATTGCAAAATTGCTGTGGAAATAGTTTTCAGTTTTAGGAACACCTGAAACCTGAAAAGATCTCAAGGATCATCTCTTTCAATGAGCTAAGTTATTTTACCCCTGATAGTTCTCTGTACCAAGTAAAATTGTTGGGTTTTATTCAATGTTTTGACCTTTTGACCTTGTTACCATTTCTGGTTAGCTTAGAGATTAGAGCTTGACCTTCTCATTGCTATTTTTCATGCCATCTTCCTTTCCGTGTGTCATTTGCCTCATGCCTCACACAAGTCATTGTTGATGCAATTTAATTAAATGCAACCTCCAGCCAATCTTTTCCAATTCTTTCTCAGCATTCTTAGTGCTGTTTGCTCAGTCTCTTATTTATTTTTTTTAAGATTTGAAAAACTTAGACTCTTGGAACTATAACACTGAAAGTTTCTCCAAAGTCAAGCCAGGCTTGCTATAGGGGAAAAAAAGGATTAAATTGAATAGTGTCAGTTCCTGAGCAGCAGCCCTATACCTTCTGATGGGAGGAGGAGGACGAAGGAGAAGTTCTTTTTTTGGTGTTACCCTTGTGCAAAATACCTAGGAAGTATCTCTAGAACTATCTACCACAAATCTTTATCCTTGCCAAAAGTTATCTGAATCTTACAGTAATAATTAGAGAAAATGATAAAAAAAAAATAGGGAAATTTTACCTGGGTTTAAAAATGCTAGCTTATAGTCAGATGAAGTGGCATGTGCAGGTAAGCCCAGTCCTTGGGAGTTGGACGCAGGAGGACCAAGAATGTGAGACCAACCTAGAGTACACAGCTAGACCCTGTATTTTTTTAAAACAATCATAAAAATGAAAAGAGAAAAAAATTGGTTATGACTCTGAAGTGGATTTCTTCCATGACTTTTACTGGCTCAAAAGGCAATTTCAATTTAGATATCCAAATGGTTGTGTCATGACAATGTTATTCAAATGTCATGGGGGACGGAACTTTAAGAGTCAACTTGTCTTCAGTCTCTTGGTAGGAAAAGCAGGTGGCAGCTGTCAGATCTTCAAAGCAGGTACCACTATTTCCTCAGTGTTATGGTGCTTGCTACTTCTCCTGGTTATGATGTCCTGGCATTTAAAGCCTTGTCTAACCCCTATTTTGATTGCTTTTTAAACTATAAATTTCTTCTTGCCCTGAAAAGTTCAGTCATCTTCCAGCCTCCTTTTCTTCAGACAAAACAACAAGCACAATTGTTGGACACCAAGAAACTATCTGGTTAATTGCTCTCTGAGGACCAAGTGAGACTGTTTCGCATCATTATAAAAAAATGAAAATGGTCATCTTGAAATTCAAAATGACTATTAATGACCAACAAAATCAGTATGTTCTCCATCTGCATTTAAAGTCCCCACAAAAGGGTTCTCACATTGGCTTTCGTTGTTCTGTGCAATTTTCAAATTTCCAGATCCTACCACAGCCTGCCAGACAGCTTCTAACTCCCTCCAGTCCGCATCAAGCAGTATTTACTGAACTATCCCAGGCCTTCATGCTTTGCTTCCGGAAGTAGCTTTCCAGTTCCTCTGCTGACCCCATTGCTGGAATGATCTGAGGATTTCTCCCCATCTTGAATACCAATTAGAACCACCTCTGCAAAAATAAGTAAATAAATAAATCAGACCTTAATTTCATCAAAGAGTTAACTGGTATTTGGAACCATAC
Organism: Dipodomys spectabilis; assembly: GCF_019054845.1. Classification (NCBI taxonomy): domain Eukaryota; kingdom Metazoa; phylum Chordata; class Mammalia; order Rodentia; family Heteromyidae; genus Dipodomys; species Dipodomys spectabilis. The sequence continues at coordinate 14,518,741 of NW_024870802.1, forward strand.
AGGTCTATTCAATATAAAAAACATATGTTTAAAATTGACATTTGGACCCATTTTTGCATCCATTAGATCCCAGATTTAGAAGAATTGCATGTGATTAACATTACGAAACATAAACACTGTGTTCCAGTGACTCAAGAGAAAGCCAGGAAATTTGGTATTAAGGCATTATTATATCTTCAGAATGTCCCATTGTGACTCCCATAAATACCTCCAAAAGCCTATCTCCTATACAATTCTGTTTTAGGCTGTGGTGATGCTTCTTGACCTCACAGTTGCTTTGCTAGAGTGCTAGCCCATTGGCTAAAACCACCCACATGTATTGCCCATATCACCCTTCAAAGCATCCATCTTTGTAGCAGTCATAGCCAAACACCAGCTAGTAAAAGAAAACAGTTAAGATCCATAGACTCACAGGACATTAGGACTAGAAGTAACCTTAAAGATAATTTTGTCCCTACAATTTGAGGATATCAAGGGTCCAAGCAGGGACATATCTGCTCCTAGGTGCTCAGTGAACATTAAGATACAAAGGATCAGAATAATTCCAGAGCAGCTGCTGAAATGGAAATGGACTCCAGCCCATGAAGACAATACATTCCAAAGAATCAATAAAAGCCAGAAGCAATGAAGTCCAGATAGAAAAACAAAGGGAATATTTCCCATGTCTACATAATAGGAGTCAAAGAACATAAAGTTTCTGCTGGCCAGAATCACAAAGCAAAGGCCAAATTCAGACCTAGGCTGACAGGAGCACCTGAGTTTACCATTCCACTCTCCCTTTAGAGCAAGAGAGAATTCAGGACTCCCATGTTGCTCATTTGTAGTGTACATTCTCCCTTGCAATCTAGCATGCCCTCTTTCTCATTTTTGAAGCTTTGTGACTTCATAGCAACTTAGGAGATGCATAAAAGAAATACTAGAGACTTCCAATGTTCCAGAAAAAGGGAGTTTTCTTCATGAAGCTCTCAAACACCTACAGCGCTGCTCAACCATAGAAACAGATTAGGGAGCAGCCTTGTTGTGCCAGCAAATATTACACACATGATTTATCTTTAAAGTGTCCCTTCATAGAAGCCCTGTGAGAGGCAGTTAATGGTAGGAAACATTCGTGGTAGAAAAATTGTTCATGACACCATCCCTATTGTATCTTTAACCTCTGGGCCATACACATCATGAATCACGCACTGGGATGGCTGAGGGCTTAGGGAGATGATCAGGGGAAACTGCTGCTATTCTCTGGGTATTGAGTCTTGTTAGTAAGGTATTAGTAGTAAATACACAGTACCTATGAGACTTAAGCAAAAGTTGAAAGTAGAAGGAGAAAAATTCAGATTGCTCCCAAATTGTTAAACCTGAAAAACTGGGAATGTGGGTGGTATTATCAATAGAACTTGGGAAGGAAAGAAGAGGAACATATTCGGAGGGAAAAACAGGAGACTCTTTTCCAATATTACCAGTTTGAATCTCTAGTTGATATCTAAGTGGTATTGGAGAAGAAGAAAGATGTTTCTAAAGAAGAACATTCAGATGTCATCTTTATGAGTCTGTAGAAATAGATAAAATTGCAAGAAAAATACAAAGCAAGAATGGGTATCATAGAAAAGCCTTAATTCTGGTTCAGGAGGTAAGAGAGCCAATTACAGATACAGAGAAATAGTTGAAATTGAAAGCGAGAACCATGTTCCAGAAGCTTGAAAGGAGAAGAGATATTTGAAAATGTGTTAACACCATCACATACTAGAAAAAGTTCAATAGAGCACATACTGATTACAGGCCACTTTCAAGTAACAGTTAGGTCAGAGTGACCTTATAGAAAGTAATTTCAGTGGAGAGAATTGGAAGAATGTGAAGATGAGAAGAAAAATGGAGCACTGGTATATTTTGTTTTTGCTGCAAAGGTAAATGAACTGACAGTATGTGTTCTAGGGAATCTGTTATACTACCAACTCCTTCACATTCAGGCTAAAATATATAAGAGCAATAATTCATTACTCTGTATGAAATTCATTGACTCTGCTCATTAGCAGTTTTGATTTGCCCATAGACACCATCTCTCCAAGGAGATGACCTCATCTTAAATCCACGGGGCCAATCCATTTGTAGGCATCTACCATGGGCAGTTTATCATTTTCAGGAGCAAACTAAGGTATACAAGTAAGTACAGGATAAATACTAAATTTTCGATAAACATGTTAGTTACTAAAGTGCTACATGAACTTGGAACGATGGCTTAAAAACTGAAAGAATAACCGGGCACCATGGTAGCACACTTCTGCAGATCCAGCTATCTGTCGGAGTTTAAAGTTTGCCCAGGAGTTTGAAGCCAGCATAAGAAACAGTGAAACTCTGTCTTTATAGTTCGTTGTTTTTATGTTAACAACCCCAAAAGGGTAACAACAGTAAGAAAAATCCCCTTTCCTGCCATAATGCTGTTTGTTTCTTGGCTTCCTGTACCAGATTGAGTTCTTTAAGGGACAGGATTGGTGAATTAATTGTCTTGATACATACAAATACCACCTGGCACATAGTCAACAAAGTGTCAAAGTCGAAGGACTCAGTGATTCCTTCCTGCCTTCTTAGGGATTTACTCCTTTCTACCTGTTTTTGCACATTCTGTTCTCCCCATTTGGGGAGATAGTAAGTCTTTCTGTTTCATGTATTATTTTTTTTGTCAGTGATTCACTATATAGCCCAGATTGTTGTTGAATTTGAGATCTTCCTGCCTCTGTCTCCCAAGTACTGGGACTTTAGTCACCCAGCACACATTCACAGAAAGGACATGTGCCCTTCTGGGAGCCATGCTGCTTTCCTTTTTATTTCTTTTTCTTTTTTAAAAAAATTGTCTTTTTGTAGCTGACAGTGATTTCAGCTCCCTCTTGCCCCCTACAATCTGGTTCCAATCACAATATCTTTGTTCCCTCTAAAGTCACCAGTGACCTGCTTTTAACTAAGTCCAATAGTCTTTCCTAAATCCTCACTCTTGATCTGTTGTATTTGAAACCATTCTCATGATACAGTGAAAATTCTCAAGGAATTTTATTGCTGCCTAGATTTGGGGGGGGGGCTATTTATTAAGCTCAGAATTAGCTATCATTAAGCACTAAAATTTAAATCTGTGCCTTGCATCTACAAAAACATGAACTTCACTTTTTTCTGTATGCCATGGTATTATTCTGATTATCTTTTGGATCGATGCTGGGGAAAAAATGTTTTCTTCACCAAGTAATCTTTTAAAAACAAACAAACCTAAAGAACTAATCCATGTTTTGCTTTCATTAAAATTTACACAAGTGGCACGAAGGAAATATCTAATTGCTGAATAAAATAACTTCAAGGTTTTTTTTTTAAAAAAAGGCTTGTGATGAAATCTAAATTGTTTTGAATTAAAAGAATAGAAAAATAGAAATAAGGATCCTCTAGACCTGATTCATTGAAAATACATTTATTTGATTTTAATATCAAGAGTTAAAAATCCTTAATAGTTGTTCATGCTTACATGTATCCTTTCAGTTAATTCTGACAATAATCCTGTGATTTTAGGGAAAATTCTGATGCTCATTCATGGGTGAGAAAAGTTGAAACACAGAGAGGTAGAGTAATTTGCTTATAATCACATAGTTCAGTGTCAGAAAGCAGAAGTGCAAAGTCATCTACACTTCTGATAGTCTATACCTGTCTGGTGAGGCTAAAGGAGACTGCAATGTGTCCAGTTGATGATGTTGACCTACCTTTGACAACTAGACTTTTTTGCCTAGACAGGCCAACCGAGATCTTAAACAGTCAATATTAGCTGTGGTTTCCTTCCTTATTGTTATATAAAAAAAAACTAAGGTTATTTGAGTACCGGGCCCAAACTTAGGAAGTTGGCAAATGCCCTTGTAAAGCAGTGCAGCAATTGTAAAGACATGATGCTCTTGATAGTACTAAGAGAAGCTTGGATACCTAGTTTCCCCACGGTCCCCCTCTGTAACTCCAATAGCACAAAAGCACACCATTCTGAGGGAGAGTCTAGTATTTCCTGTTCCTCAAAGTCCAGACTCACTGTCTTTTCCATTCTCTTTTCATAGCCACCACAATAGTACCATCTTCTTGAAGTCATCCCTAATTTCTCTAGTCAAGATTCATTCTTCCTATCCCTGGACCTCTTATGCTTCTAGGTGTTTGTTTTTTGCCACCTGTTTTCTTTTGATCTTCCATGGAAGCCACTTAGAGAGCTGTCTGCTTGACTGAGGTATGCACTGATGGACGGTGGGGCTTGGAGACTGTGGTTCCTAACTTCTGCTGCATAGTGTCTGCCACTGAGCATGTATTCAGCTAATCTCAGAGGAATAAGGAAATGAGTAACTAGTATACCAAGGCCCTTTGCTCCATCCCTTCCTTCAAGAACTTTCCTTACTCAATAGACCACTGCCCAGTCCTCTCCAGGAGGTCACCTTGGAACCAAGCCACGATACTGGTGAGGGGGATAAGAATGCATCGATCCATTCCCACATCTGATACCACACAATCCTTCCCAGGTTATGCATGGATGCCATGTGTGCATTGCAGGGTGTGGGAAAGAACCCTGGAGCCCATGTGAATGAGAGAGGAGGTGTCCAAACAGCCACTTAAAAGTAGAGAGAGTGAGGAGGTCATCAGGCAGCAAAATCAGACTTCTAGCATGATAGCAAGCAAAAGGAGTGGAGGTTCAACTTCATGACCTCTCACCCCGGTCACAGGATCTCCCATACATGGAGAAAGGAGAGTCAAAATCAGTCTATTAATGTGACAGTTGTCAGAGTCACAGACCACCAGCTTCACCTATGAGCTTGATAAATGTGCATTTTCTCAGGCCTATGCCATTCTTACTGAATCAGCATTTGTGGGGAGGGAATCCAGAAATATAGGTTTTAACAAGCTCTCCCGGTGATCCTATATGCAGACAAAAAAATCGAGGCCACTAGAGGATTAAAAACCCTCCAAGTGAGAGATGGAACACAAAGCAAATGCAGAAAAATGAGGCAGGACTTAGTACCCCTCAGCAAGAAAGAACATAAACCCTATTCCACTCTCATCGCTCCATTCATGTACTCCTCCATTATACCTGTCCATAAACACAAATGAGACAGCCAAAAGGAAACCAAAAGGAACCACTGGACACCAATTGAGGAGGCAGGTTTTTCCAATCAGACAAAACCCTGGCAGTTGGTGAGGATCCAGGAAATCTGTGCCAGAAACACCAGAGATAATGTTAGCCATATAAGCATTTCAGAGAGAGCACCCCGTAACTATTTGTGGATGCACAAACCTTTGTAAAATATCATCTTCTACAGTTTATTCATTTTACATAGTTGTATCTTGGGCTACTTTCTGTATCTATACAAATAGGTCAACCTCTTTGTATTCAAGATGTATGTAACTTTTCACCTATTAACAGGCATGTTTGCTATTTACATTGTTTGCTATTTTAATAATACTATAGTAAACAGTGTGTTTGCTCATTTATTTACTCAAATATTCATCACTATTTATTGATCTCCTTCTACATGTCAGGTACCTTGGGAAGGGCCAGGTATGCGTATCTGAATCCTTGCCCCTGGGAGAGCTTACAATCTTTCAGCAGAAATATATATAATTAAATGAGGAAGTAAATATATGATTCCATGTTTAGTTAACTGCTCTGTAGGGGGAAATAAGGGTTTACCATCCAAATGTATCAGGAAATCCTTGCCTGGACAGCAAAGCCAGAGAAGGATGCTTTGAGAATTGAACCAAAAGATCGGTAGGTCCTTCTGGGTATGTGGAATAGCATTTGCAGATCCTTAGATAGGAAAGCACTCGGCATTTTTGGAACTGAAAAGAAAGCAATGTGGCTGAAAGTTGATGGGACAAGGAAGGGTATTATGGGGAGATAGGGTACAATGGAGAGAGACAGAGAGCAATCGTGACCACATATATTGGAGATTATTCTGCTGCTCTGTGGCAAATAGATGAGGCTGGAGCAGAGGTAGATGTGAGATCCAGCAGGAAACTATTCTAGAGGTCCCATTAAGATGATGATGGATGGTTTGGACAAGATAAATGGCTTCTAGTTGGCTTCTAGTATAATAGATAGGAGGGAAAAAACTAAAATGCATAAAAGGAGAGTTGTGTGAGGAGTGAAGAAGGAAGGCCAAAATAACAAATGAGTGGTGTGTTATTTACTACCATAGGGAAGATGAGGCAGAATAGGTCTGGGGTGGGATGGGGGTGGGTAATAAATCAGGGCCTTGCTGGAACAATGTTAAGTTTGAGATGCTTCTGAGATCTCCATGGCACACACGGGTCTGGAGCTCAAAGGAGATGTCTGGACTGATACAAATGTGTCAGTATATCAGAATCCCCTGAAAGTAAGGATGAGAAACAGAATGAGAGTGAGGACACCCAGATGGACACCCTTGCTGAGGGGAACTGTTCCAACTTACATGCAAAAGAGAGAGAAGGGTACACATATATACATTGGCTTATGGAAGCAAAGGGAGTTCTCAAAGCATAGTGTATGGTACTGCTTGAAGCACATGGTAACCATTGCCTAAGAAGAAGGGAGATGAATGGAGAAGTTTTAAGAAAAATAGATATATGGAATAGTAGTCTCCAACATTAGAGACACACCTTGATAAACAAACTAGGGAAACAGTGTGGGATTGCTGGCAATACTAAGAACATGAAATCATGTTACAGAGAGACCTGTCTACCTGATTGTATGCTTTTCTCCAGCTGCTTAGATACAAAAAAAAAAGGGGGGGGGGGAAATACAGATAGATAAGAATGCCTTTGTGGGCTGGGAAGGTGGCTCAGTGGTAGAGCGTTTGCCTTGCATGCTCGAGGCCCTGGGTTCGATTCCTCAGCACCACATAAGCAAAAAGAAAAAAGCCGGAAGTGGCACTGTGGCTCAAGTGGTAGAGCGCTAGCCTTGAGCTGAAGAGCTGAGGGACAGCGCCCAGGCCCAGAGTTCAGGCCCACGACCGGACCCAAAAAAAAAAACAAAAAAGAATGCCTTTGTAGTCAGGCACCTGTGACTCATGCCTATAATCCTAGCTACTCCAGAGGCTGAACTCTGAGAATTAAGGTTCACATCCACCAAGCAGATTCTCAAGATTCTCAAAATTCTCAAGACCCTTATCTCCAACTAAGCAGCAAAAAAGGCCAGAAGTGGTGGCATGGCTCAAATGGTAGAGCATCAGCTATGGATGAATAAGCGAAGTAAGAGCACAAGGTCATGAGTTCAAGCCCCAGTACCAGAAACAAAAATGTTTCTAAATAATACTTATGTGTATTTTTTGCACGTCTGCAGTAAACATACTACAAAATAGAATTCTTGATGTAAACGGTATAGGTTAGTCTCCACTTACGTTGCTATAACTATATACCTAAGAAGGATGACATATGAAACAAAGCTCATGACTCGTGACTAAAGAATCTAAATGGCTTGACAGCAGGCCCTGTGAGGAGCACTTGGCTACATGTTAAAAAGTAAAGAAGTAGATAGAAAACCAAAAACATCAGAAGAGAAACGTAACAGTCACAAAACCCTGGTGCACTTCTGAGAGATACAGCATTCATCCATCCTTAAAGGTTAGGCCGCCATGACATATTATCCCCCACTCTTCCCTAGCTCTGTCACCTCAATAACATCATAACATCATATTGGGAACCAAGCTGTGAGCCCCACTTTTGGAGTACAAACCACATCCAGACCATCACAGGGTATGTGCATTTGAAATGTGGATAGATATCACTATCCATACTACAGATTTAACTGGAAGGAAAAAAAATGTGAAATCCCATTTCCATTTCTGTTAGCCCCTTGCGACACAACACAAATTAAACCATTAAACAGGTAATAGTATGATTAAGACCAGTAACTCAGCAGTTTCCAAACAGAGAAGTTGAATGCAGTTGAAGGAGAGATACGGAAACTTCAGTGAAATTCATATTGTGTTGGTTGGTTAAGGAGTTTGGAGGGATGGAGGGAAGGCTAATGTGTGTTTGAAAACTGAGGGTGACCTACTTTGCCTGAAATGAACCCAAAAACATCAGGAGTGAGCCCAGGGTGTAACGTTAGTGGTTTGCGGTTATGACCGCTGATTTTTCACAATGTGTTCCCACTGTGTAAGGCTCTGTCAGGAAAATAGAGTGGTTTGGCTAGAGATGACTGGGATTTGTTCAGTGGAGTGGAGCTGTCAGGTTTATATGACTTTTTCTCTTTAAAAAATATATACAGCCTTCCTTTTTCATTTGCAGTAACTGTAAAGCCCCATTTGGGGCCATGACTTTCCTATTGCTTGGTTCCCTGGGTTCTAAGGAATGCAAAGCCCATCTCTCAGGAGGACTTGCCTTCCAGTGGACACAGAACATACAGAGGAAACTCAGAGTCACTTTGTCCCTGAACCATTCTGAGTGTCCACGTTCCTGCTGTTCTTCCCTTCCACTTATCAGTCAATCGTTATTATAACTCATTGAGTGTCTGCTCTCCACTGGCTCCCATGGTTTCATCTGGACAGGCTTCATTTTCCTGATGGGGAATGAGCACAGATCGGAGGGGACTTCTAGCCCTTCCTCTGGAAATGCCTTGTGAAAGTTACATTATGCTATTTTAATAAAATAACATGACTCAGAGAATGTAGGACCTTGAAGTACAAAGCTCGGCTTTCAAAAATTGAGTGTGTTTAAGTCTAAACCAATGGGGGTAATTGGCTAGGGGAATGGAATTGGCAAACATGGCAGAACAGTGAATGGTTGTGGCTGAGCAGAGCATGCCTTCTGGGGAGCCCTGGGGATGGAAAACCCTTTGGTTGTCTCTTTCATCATCACCATCAGTGATCTAGAAGATTCTTGTGAAATATAGCTCTGAAGGAAACAGACATGGCCTTGTGCTTTCAAGGAATTCAGAACTGATCTAGGGCAGAGACAAATAAGAGTAAGTAACCAAATCAATATGGTAATAACTACAGATAGTAGGAGAAGTAATAAGGATAGAGATTCTGGGGAAGTGGCGATCTTAGATAAAATGATAGATTGGTCTCTGTGGGGGGACAATAAAGCAAAACTTTGAAGATGAGAGTGTGGCGGTCTTGAGATTAGCCATGGGAAGCACTGTCTTGTGCAAAGGACCTTAGAAAGGAGAAGGTCTAGCAAAGAAGCATAGGCCTCATGGTTTCCCTCATTTTTAATAATTAGTATAATTATGAGGATAATAATTAGAATAGTCCTAATAATAATAATTAGGATAGTCCTAGCAGAAGATCTTAAGAGCTCAGTAGCTATGTACATATGACCATATAAAATGATGCTAATTGAAATGAACTCCAATATATGGAAACAAGAGGTTTTTTGTTTGGGTTTTTTTTTAATGTACTGTATGAAGTTATTTCTTTTTTCCTTCATTTTTCCCCTTCGGTTTATCTCTTGTTGTGTCTGTTTTTGATTTTGGTACTCTGCATCCTGTATATATGTTTATCTGATTTGGGGAAGGGAAGAGGAATAACAAAATGGGGAGACAAAGGACAAAGGGTGAACTAATGCAACAATGGTACTCACAAGACACTATGTTGGAAATGAACTTTACAACTTGGGGTTTGGGGGGTCAGAGGGAAAGAAAGTGGGAGAAATGAGGGAGGAGGTAACAATGACAAGAAACGTACTCATTACCTTACTTATGTAACTGTAACCCCTCTGTACATCACCCTTACAATAAAATTAAAAAGGAAAAAAAAGGGAGAAGGTCTAGAGGAGTCACAGAACAGAGTAACAACCTAGATGTAGCAAGACAATGGAATGATCTGAAATGAGAATGGAGAGCTAAGCAGGAGCCAGATCACACACACAACATGAAGATCACTACATAAGGAGCTAGGACTTTAGTCTAAGAGCAATGAGTAACCAGGGAAAGTATTTAACATGACCTGCTATGATCACATCCAAATTTAAGGGGTTGACTTCAGATGCTCTGTGCAGAACAGTGTCAAGGGTGGGAACCATGGAATATGAGCCTGTAGAGAGAAAGCTGTTACTCTGACTAGGCTAAAGGCATGATTGGCTGTGAGAGGTGAAGAATGAGAGGGTGAAACTCAAGGATTTTCTTTTTTTACATTCTGCCGCTTGTTATACAAAAACTAAGGACAGCATTATCCTAAGTGGAATTAGCACTATACAAATCCCAGAGCAGGTTTGAGCTGCCCAGGGTGTGGGAAAATGTTTCCACCTCTCCCCAAACAAGAATGGACTGGCTAAAAAAAAATCTGTGCAAGGGATTTGAACTGAGAGGAGCATATTGGACCCAGAATGTCATGTCTCTGAAATTTATACAAGCTTCATTCCTCCCCAGCCCCAGTGGGTCCGGATCCTAATCTAGTCCTGAACACATTAAGCCAGTCTTTCTCCCTCATTTATTTTATGATTAAGATGTTCTCTCCAGACCTCTCTACCCTGCATTTATTCTTGTTTGGAATTCCTACCCCACCCTTCTTCCCGTTAGTGTTGTCTGTAAACTTAATAATGACCATGTCTGTATTTTAGCCTCCAGGTCCTTAGAAACAGTGTTCTTTGTATTTATGTTTGAGGTTGTGAGCAGATGGCCATGCTGCATGAGAATAAGCACCGAAATCTAAACCAAACCAAAGTTCGCCATGACTAGTGCTAAGCTTTATGTTATAGGACTTGAACTTTATAAAGGAGTTGGTGTTGGGATCCAAATCAAACCTACATCAGCGTTGTTCTGATGTATCCAATAATGCAATGGTTGTTAAACAATGCGAGTGAAAATGAATGATATATATATTTCTGTTTCACAGACATACAAAAGTCAGACATGACAGAATAACTGCAAATACCAACTTGTAAGAAAAGACAAAAGAGTCCATCTTATACATCTAACCACTGTTTCCAGGGTATTGAGACTTCCATGATTGTACCCAGTCTTCTGTACATTACTTCCCTACTCACATGTGAGCAGTTGTACATATTACTATTTTCCACATCTAACATCCTAGAAGCTGAGGAATAACAGAACCCCTGGCTTTGGAGACTGTAGGTATTTTGTATTTAAAGAATGATAGCAAGTTGGGCACCAGTGGCTCACACCTGTAATCCTAGCTACTCAGAAGGTTGGTAGCTGAAGATCTCATTCAGAGCCAGCCCAGGCAGGAAAGTCCCTGAGACTCATCTCCCGTGAATCACCAGAAAACCAGAAGTGGCACTGTGGCTCCAAGTGAAAGAGTGCTAGCCCTTGAGCAAGAGAGTTCAGCTAGGCATAGCATCCAGGCCCTGAGTTCAAGCCAACAACAACAATAACAACAAAAATGTATCGATTGTCAGATTCCCCACTCTGTACGATAACCAGAGTACATATAATGTTGGGAAACATATTTTAGATAATGCCTTCTTAGGTAGTTCTTCTCGTGCTTGCCTTGCACATTTAATACACTGGATAGGTACTACTACTGAAGCATTTCATCCAGAGCTGAAACATTACATGTGGTTGGAGGTAAAAGCTGACAAGCATTTGACTGGGACATGGTTCAAGTGGTAGAACAACAGCCTAAGCCAGCATGAGTTCAAACCCCAGTACTACTCAAAAAAATCAAAACAATAAAAGGTTCCAAGTACTACTATCTGCATCGTGTTCTTTCTGAAATCTTTGATGGAGATAGAGTACTGGAGAGTCTGCACCAGCCTCACCCTACAGGAGGTTACCCATCCCACTGTTGCCTTTTACCTCCTGTTCCCCTGAGATCCACAAGCTACACATAGATGTCCGTCACAACAGCACCCCAAAGGTCTGCTCTGCTTTTTCTGGAACTTGTGGGTCTTGTGCACCAAAGTCAGTTTTCACCAGCGCCAATTCTCTTAATTTCTTCTCTCCCTGCTGCCATTTTCTTTTCTATTGAAGGGTTTTCCTTTAGCAGTAGAAAAGCCCCTTTGAGCCTGGTACCAGCAGCTTGCACCTATAATGCTAGCCACTCACTAGACTGAGATCTGAAGATTATGATTCAAAGCCATCGTGGGCAGGAAGGTCCACAAGACTCTTATCACAAATTAGCCACCTAAAAAGCAGAAGTGGAGCTGTGAAGCCTGAACGAACTACAACCATTTTAGGTTTAGATTCCATCCTGTTGTAACTAAATTCCAGGGAATGTGTCAACAACCCCCTTTGGTAAACTCCCCTCACAACAGCTAATCAGCAGATGGCAGGAAATACCTGAAGTTCCAGATGTTCCTGCAGTCAAAGACCACTCGGTAGACACCCTTGCGGCTCGGACCATCCGCTTTAGCCAATCATTTTGTACAGCATCAACCCCATGAACCGGCCAATCACCTTTACCAGGCCGGTTCCCGCCACTGGTTACACTAATCATTTTTTTAGAATTATTTTATGACTTTCCCACGGTATGATATGATTTGCTAAGTGATGCTATGACATATAGAATGTCCACGAAAACACTATAAAAACTCTGTTAACTGAAGGATCCGGGCTCTCAACTCTGACCCTCTGTGTTGGTGATGGTTGTGAGTCCAGGCTCGACTTAAACAATAAACGAGTGTGCTTGCATCGAAATCGGCTCCTTGGTGGTCTATGAGGATCCTTATCGGGGCATAACATAGCTCAAGTAGTAGAACACTAGCTATAAGAGAAATAAATAAATAGTACCCAACTCAGAGACAGTGCCCTGGTCCTGAGTTCAAGACCTAACGCCAGACCTAACCCCAGAGCTACTTTGAACCTCTTTTGGGCCTATCTTCCCAGAAAACAATCCATAAGTCTCTCTTCTGGTTTTTGTTGTTGTTGTTGTTGTTGTTGATGTTGTGTGGGGGAGGGGCACTCCTATTCCATTTGATGGCATATGCTTGTGAAATACATAACAACAGAAAGGGGACATCACATTAGCAAAGAATTAATTAAGAAAAAAAGTAAGTGTCCCATTACAGGACTAAAATGTAAAGCTTTGTCCTTTAGTCTCTCTCTGCCTCTCTCTGTTTCTCTTTTGATTAATAATGCTACTTTTAACTTGTTATTTAAATATTCTAAGTAAAGAAATATTAAGATTCATTTGCATTCGTTATTTTTCAGATGGGGCTTCACATTTATTGATTTATGTAGCCCAGGCTGGCCTTAAATTGCCATCTTCCCTATCTTTGCTTCCTGAGCGCTGGGATAACGGGTGTGAGCCACTGTGTCTAGCCCTTAAGATGTTAAATATTGGCCTTACTTTCACCATGCATCTTTATGATGTGTGTTTAAATTTTAAACGCTAATATGAGAGCATTTAACTTCATAAAGAATTACCAAAATTATACCATTTGTATTGTACACACATATGTATTTTGTTTTTACCAGAACAGTGCAAACACTGTGAAAAACTAACCCAACTGTTCATATTCCACTTCTTCATCTAGGCACTTTTTTCCAATATTCTCCACCATCAAATTATTGTGTCCTAATTGTCAGCAAAAGTAGCTGGCTTTTTTTTTTCTGGTCCTGGAACTTGAACTCAGGGCCTAGGGTGCTGTCCCTGAGCCTTTTTGTACTCAAGGCTAGCACTCTTAACACTTGATCCACAGTGCCACTTCCAGCTTTTTCTGAGTAGTTTATTAGAGGTAAGAGTCTCATGGACTTTTCTACCCAGGTTGGCAAAAACTATTCAGCCTCCTGAGTAGCTAGGATTATAGGCATGAGCCACCACAGCCAGGCTGATGGATTATGTTTCTTAGCATGCCATTGTCTCCTTCCTGCATTTTTTTTAAAGTTCTGATAGGAACAGAAGGTATGGCCTCCTGAGGCTTCCGGCCCTCTGATACTACTTACATCCCTGTTGTTGTACTCATCTATTGTTGTACTCATTTGAGTCAGACTGAAGTCCTATGCATCATCATTCCACCAGAACTTGGTCTTCCTGGAGCATGGCTAATACTATTTGTCTATTGTGTCTTTTGTGCACAGGTCTCAGCTGAGCAGGTAGCCCCTATGTAATTGCACAGGTTCCCTAGAACTGAGAAAGGGGTTACAGAATTCAATAGTCAAGACGGGAAAACGAGATTCAGGAAGAGTATAAATCATGAAGCTGTCAAAAGAAACCTACTAATGTACTATGAAAGAGCTCTGGCTAGCCTTTCTGGACCAATTTCTGTCAAGATATCTGGAATTTTTGTTCACATCTTACTGAGATAGAAATGAGAGCCCTATCAGATACAGAGTTTATTTTCTAATTATACAGGTATCCCAGTTTAAACAACTGCTGGTACTTATAACTTCAGATAGTGAAGAAAGCAAAACCACAATAAAGTGTTCCGTCTAGCTTCTTTTAGGTGGAGAGTTTGGCTTTGTGCAGTTCAAGCCTTGTGTCATTAGACTTTTGCAAATGTCAGGATTATCAGGTTATGTCACAGAGTTGTAGTCATGTCTTCATTTTGGATTCCATAAGCTACGTTCCACCCTGCAGGTCTCTGAAATTGGACTGTCCTTTGAGCTTTGAAATTTTCACACTTTCCAAAGAGTCCTTTGTCTATTTCATACTGAGTTTCTGTGACAAGTCTGCTATCCCTTCCAATTTCTCCATCAACTAATACATCTTTCCACAAAGTCTGCAAAACTTTATCAATGAAGCTCTTGACACTTGTGATGATTGATTGGCCACACTTGGGTGGTTCATATATAGAATAGCAAAGGCAGTTACAGCATTATTATTTTGCCTTCCATTTGTACTTAACAAGAATAAGAATTTATATTGACAAAGTACCTGCTCCAAAACACTCTTGTCACTAAGCATGTCCTGAACTGTAAGGACAAAGTGATGGCTAAAATCTTAGCAAACACGCCCCATGTTTCTTTCCTGTGCCCAACCAAGAGAAGCATTTGTTTTTATAGGTCAGCCTTCATAGAAGAGAATTGAACACTAACCCTGATTGGGGAGGGGTGGGGGCGGGGATGAAGAGAGACTTGCTTTTGGGACGGTGACATTGGTTCATTTTGTTTCTATGGTATTTTCTGGTGTATATGATCCAGTTTAGCAGAATGAGTATGTCAGACAATGGCCAGCCCTTCTCGCCACTTGGTGTCAACAAATATGGACCCCATACTGGTCATTATACGCAAATCCCAGGATAAAATCCAAGCCTTCGGTCTTTTTCTCCACTGCCTCTGTTCCCAGTGGGGTCAGGCTTGATCACATGAGGCTCGTTTTCTCTTGTCCTGAAACTCCCTCACATACCTCGTCTACCTTTTTGCTTCTTCTTTAACAGCCAAGGACACAACCAGCTTCCATTCCAGAAGATGAAGAGGAACCAAAATTTTTCTGTCTTCCCAGACATTCATTATTTTATTATTTGTATTTCTACTCTCATGCCCTGACTTTGAAGCACAACAATCCACCTTGGAGATCTCAAGGTTAATGTGATGTCAATGGAAATAGACTTAAAACTATGAGCTATAAGGATTCTTCTTACGTGATGGTTCTTACCTTGTATCTTAAAAACCTGCAAGGCTTGATATGGGCTTTGTGGAGCCTTGTCCAGACAGATTTAGTGGACCTCATAAAGCCATAGACAGCGTATTCTTTACCCCAAAAGTGAAGCATGCAATTTTGGCCTATTCCTTTAATCCAGTTTTTGAAGTTCTGTGTCAGTGGCCCACACTTTTTGAAGTTCTGTGTCAGTGACCCTCAGGTCTGTAAATTGTGCTCTGTTTTTCTCAAATGTGAGGAGAGGGAGGGAGAGGGACTGGGCTAATGAACTATAGCCAACCTTTTTTTTCACCAGGAAGTACTATGAACTTAGAAGTGCCTACATATATAGAAAACCCTTCTTTGATGACCCCATCTCCCTAACCGTGGTTGAGTTCTAGGTACATTTGTCCTACACAGGGCAGATTGATGGACAAAATGACTTTGGTCATGCTTTCCACCAGTTACACATTGTAGCCATTTCAGGTTCAACCATGTGTGCCAGATTGAATTAAATGTTTTTTTTTTAAGTCTCCCAAGCAGGAAAACATCTTTCCCTGTTTTCTTTTTCTTTTGCATGTTTGTTAATTAGTGTCTGCACAATAAAGATGTGGTCTGTAGCTTCTTTTCCGAGGAGGAATCCAAGTTGGCTCTTGTGGATTTTGCTGCTACTCTGATAGAACTTAATTCTTTAATTGAAGCAGCTGCAAGCTAATTTGCAGACAAGGCAATGTTCCCCAGGCTTTTATAGAGCCGCCTGAGTGGAGACCACCTTTACTCATGAATCCCTTGAGCTTTTATCCGAGTGGCTTTTACCAACGATTCCTCTGGTTGAGTCTGCTAATGACCCCTCACTGCTACTCTTCATGCTCTGTAAAGTGCTAGCAAAGAGATCACACTGGGCAACCTCTCTTCACCTATCCTTCTAGAGATTTCTATATAGGCAGCTTCTATAGCCTGCCCAAAAGGCAGTCAGGGTAAAAAAAAAAAATCCTTTTCCCAAAGTACCTCAAAAGTTTAGATTGTAAAAGAGGACAATGGTATCTGAGGAGAAAAATAACCCTGGGTACTCCTTTGCCTGCCAATATCCGATGGATGCGTCCATTCAGGAAGGAAACATGGAGGGGGGATGAGAGTCTCAAGCTACAAAACTCTAGATGTCTTATTCACTTTGGGCCAGCTGAACAATGAGCTTCTCAAGCTATGAGACTGTGTCTTAGTTGTTTCTAATGGGTGTGTGCATCCCAGGTGCTCTGCTCAGCCATAACAATGAGGATGAGGATGAGGATGATGGCTGAGGATGGTAGGAGGGTGCTGGTGATGGTAACCATGATGGTGATGGCGGGGGTGGAGGGTGGAGGAAGATGGTGATAATGCTGCCTCGCCAGAAAGTCCTTCCAAGACAGTATCCTTTCATTTGTAGTCCAGGCAGGACTTTGTCCCTGGCCTAACTCTAAGACCTTGGGACATGTATGTAATCCCCTGCCTTCAAGGACCTTCAGATAAAAGTGTCACTACTCCTTGTGAGATGTGTCTTTTCTGCCCACTTTCTCTATCCACTGCTTGCATTTTCTCTCATAGATAGTTTATCCTCGGCTCATTCTCTTTTGGTTGGTTCCTTGTGTAAGTTAGGTGCCCTATCGACCTTGAAACTTGTTTTCTGTATTCACTGATCCTCCCATGAGTTTACTGGGCTGTGATACACATAGGCACTGGTGTTGACTCATGGCTACCATCAGTGGCCACATCACTGAATAGCTCAAGTGGCTCCTACTCTCCAGACACTAGGCCACTCCTTTTTATCTTCAGCCACAGGTGTTACTGCATTTTCCAGATGACAACCCTGAGGCTTAGAGGGAAAGTTCCTGGATGGTGATAAAGTTGAACTAGAAGAGAAGCCTAACTTCTATTACTACCACCCAGGTTATAGTTTATAAGATGACTGAGACGAGGTCTTCTGAGGAAAAGCCTTTCCACCTGCTGCCCTCTTACCTGAAAAAGCCTTGTCCCTCAGCGCAGGCTTTCCCTCCTGCCTCCGAGCTGCTTCTGAACAGCGCCGGGGACAGCTAGGAATTACACACAAGAGCCTCTGTCATTATTGTTTCCCCCCTGTATCCTTTATAGTTGTGCCTAGAACTAGAAATGTCTCAGGGAATCTGGAAGACTTCACCGAACTTAGGAAATCTGGGAATACGAGTAAGAAGCAAGAGATTCCTTTCTGCATGTGTTTCTGCCTGCTGAATGCCACCTGAAGTCCACATTTGGGCAGCCTGTTCTTTATCGCTTTTCTCTTCATTACAACGTCAGCTTGATTGCCAATGCTGGTTCCACGCCGTTCTTCACAATGTGAAGGCCTCCACAAGCACTCTCACTCCTGGGGCTTCTGGCTGAGGCTCTGAATTTATCACCTGGATAGAGCAAGTGCTCCTTGGACTAAGATCTGAGTTTGAAACCAGAGTTTTAGACTCCAGGAGTCCTACATGTCAGATCTGCTCACTCATTCTCATATGCTAAATAGAGACATGATGAAGGGAAACGAAGGAGATTTATTATATAACAGATCCATGTCCTAAATGAATGAATAGTAGTGGGAAGGAGAAAATACAATTAATGTCCTTGAACTAAAAGGCCAAGTAGATGAGGAATGGTAGAGAGGGGCAATTCATACTAAGACCACTGGCTTTCCTTCTCTAGCTGCCACCAGTGGAGGTTATTTCATAATTCTGAAAAGTCAAAAGTGGGTTAAATAGAAGTTCTTTCCCTCTAGAAAGGGAAGCAGAGAATACTGTAGCTTTTAGAAATTCCTAACATGCTTCAAGCACATGGAACTTTCTGTATCTGGCTTACAGCTCTCTCCTCAATCCGTTTTCCTTCCTCTTTCCCTTTCCTTTCCCCTCCTTCCTCTCCTCTCCTCTTGCCCTTTCCTTCCTCCTTCCCTCCCCTCCTCCCCTCTCCTCTCCCTCTCCCTCTCCCTCTCTCCCTCTCCCTCCCTCTCCAGAGGAGGCTTCCTTCTCCCTCCTTCTTAGATCTGGCATCACATCAACATCCAAACCAAACTCATAATCTTTCCATGTCCTTCCAAATTCTTCCTTACCTAGTAGAAGAGTAACTGATTGAGTCACACCTATTCTCACCACTCAGTTACCCGGGAGTTTTATTTTATTATTTTTTTCTATTGTGAAAATACCATACAGAAGAGTTACAATTACATGGGCATACCCAGGAGTTTTAGACTTTAGAAGTCATACAAGAGGCTCACTGGGGGAAAAACAGTTGAAGTTCTATTGTCTCATGTCAGTGTATACATACTACCCAGGGCAGACAATGCTGGGCCTACTGAGCTAGCTGCAGAAAGGCCTTCCAGTGCTCAGGAAAACCAGGATCGACGGCGACAGAGTCAAGCTTCCACATTCATTGTGTCTTCAACCAAGGACTCAATAAAAACATAGACACACAAGTAAAGTGGCAGAGTAAGGCATTTGGCAAAGATTGGGGCGGGGGGAGAATACACAATCATCCAGGCATCAGTAGCTCACACCTGTCATCCTAGCCACTCAGGAGTCTGAGATCTGAGGATTATGGTTTGAAGCCAACCTGGGTAGGAAAGACTATGAGATTCTTATCCCCAATTAACTATCAAAAAGAAAAAAAAATCAAATATGCTAGAAGTGGAGCTGTGGCTCAATTGGTAGTACATTAGCCTTGAGCAAAACAGCTCAGGGACAGTGCTCAGGCTCTGAGTTCAAAGCCCCAGGACCAGCACAGAAGAAGACAAAGAAGATGAAGAAGAAGATGGAGGAGGAGGAGGAGGAGGAGGAGGAGGAGGAGCAGGAGCAAGAGGAGGAAGAGGAAGAGGGAAGAAGAGGAGGAGAGAAGAGGAGGAGGAGGGAGGAAGAGGAGGAGGGAGGAAGAGGACGAGGAAAAAGAAAGTATACTCTTCAGTTAGCTCAAGAGCAAATGTGGTTAAGAATTTTAGTTTTATTTTTCTCGGATTTGGAGGGTGTGAGAGGAGTTCACAGTAACGATGGTGGACTGGTCACAGGGATATGAGAGATGGAGATTTGGCAGAATTTTTGGAAGAGACCTGTGTATCTACAGCACTGTCATCCTATGGTTTTAAGTATATGTAGGAGATGTGAGGCATATTCATAAAGCCTTAAGTAGAAGTTTGTTGAGCAAATGTCAGGCTAAAGAAGCCTGGGGTTCCACTGTGCAGGTGTCTTCGTTTGGTTAGAACATGGCTGGAGTCTTCCTACCTCTAAGAAGAAATCCTAGCCGCAAACTAATCACAAATTACCCCCAAGGGGGAGTGGGTGGGAGGTACTAGGGAGGAGACAGAGCTCACAAGACGTCTCCTGGGGCCTGACTAGATAACTAGGAGATGGAGTGGGTTTTAGTATTCTTTCCCTATAGCTAATCCACTTCCAAACATTGCACCATTGTCATTTCATTCCCATTTAACCCAGAAACCCTCCCATCAGCTTCCAGTCAATGTTAATTTGATTCTTCAATCAATCAGAAAACCTATATTGAGTTCCAACATCAAGAGTCATAGGAATGCAAAAATAAGAATGAGGCTAAAGGAACTTCCAACTATCTTTAAGTTTTCAAGAAGCGCGCGCGCGCGCACACACACACACACACACACACACACACACACACACACACACAGAGGACATTTTCAGGGCAATTTAAGATATAACTGGGTACATCATGGAAAATGTTCATGAAGCTAAAAAAAAGAAGGTCTTACAAAGAATAAAGAAAAAGCAACATTTATTACTTTTCTAAATGAGACACAATGATAGATGCTTCTACAAATACTATCTCATTAAATCCCTCTGAGGACACTGGGGTTTGAAGGCAATAAATAACTTTCAGAATCTGAGTATCTATCTTTCAACTCTAAGCAAATTATTCTCCACTTTTGTTTCTCTGTGACGACTTCCCTGGATTCCTCTGGTCATTAAAAGAAAATTGTTTCCTCTTTGTGAGTCCTGACAGAGGCTCTGCTCATATGTGAATTTGCGGGGGGAGAGTTGATCACATTTTACAGAGTTGTTTTCATGTCTTGGTGTCCCCAATTCCCTTGAGGATAAAAAGATGTCTTGTGTTATCTTTGCATCCCTGAGGTGGAATGGAATACTTGCAAAACACTAATGTATGCTCAGAAAATGTTTAGGATGGATTCACAGTTTTTACTGGGTTGGGCCTGGCCCCCTCTTTCCCTAGCTCTGTAATCCATTATCAAGGATCTGAGGAGCATGCTGTGCAGACAGCCCAGTCCATATGCTGAAGCCCCACTCACATACCTATAAACAACTTCCCCTTGGCCCCTTGTGACTTGGTCATCTCCACTCCAGAGCAAGGATCCAGCAAAATTCCAGCTCTTGAAACAAGACTCCAGTATGCAGCCCATTCAAGTCTGGCAACGAGAAAGACACTGAGCCAAGGAGTCTGGGGTTCTCTTTCCTCAGAGCACAGTCTAGAAAGGAGCAGTTGTTCAAGCCCTTGGATCTGTGTGATTTCTGCCTGCTGAAGAAAGGAATAATAGAAGGATGGCCAGAGGTTGGCCTTCTGAACTGGAGGTCCCCTTGACTAGCTCTTGATTTTTAGAAGTAGTAAATGTGAATTCGAAATAGTGAGTGATGTATATCAAGACAAAACACGTCAAAAATCTATAGTGAACTAAATTCACTAAAAGCAATTTTTTAAAAAGAACAACAGAACTAAGTCTTAAGGACATGTCATATACATTTTTCCGTTGTTGCTCATATGCTCTTTGATCTTTCCTTTTCTCTTTGACATGTCGTTCTTTACTTATTTCTCCTTGGAAGACTTGCCTCTCTCTAGGCTTTGGTGTTATGGGCCTGGGTTTGGAGGAGCTGAGACTGAGCATATAAGGGAACCACTTACCACCCCTTCTTCCAGGATCAAGGATTTGAGCTTTCTCTCATTTCCTGCTCATCTTTTATATCTCCTCATTTATCCATTCCTATCAGGATTATCTCCTGAGAACCTCTCAAATCCCTCTTCTCTCAAAGTTAACTTCTTTAGTCAAAACTATGACCATTGGCCATACACTGGTGGCTTATGCCTGTAATCCTAACTGCTCAGGAGGCTGGGATCTGAGGATCATGGTTCAAAACAGCCCAAGCAGGAAAATGTGTGAAACTCTTATCTAATGAGTCACCAAAAAGAGCTGGAAATGAAGCTGTGGCTGCAGAACTAGCCTTGAATGAAAAATCCCTGAGGTACAGAGTCCAGGCTCTGAATTCATGCCTCAGTACCAACACAAAAATAAAGCAAAACCAAACAGATAGTAACAACAACAACAGAAAACCTTTACAACCATCTTTCTTCTAAATTAGCCTCTTTTTTTCCCCCTGATCTATTTTCTACACAGCCATGAAAGTAAATTTACTAAGTGTAAATTGACTAATGGTACTTTTTCTGTTAAAATTCTAGAATGGCTTTCCACTTATTTTAAAATGGATTCTAAAATAAACCCTTAGGTCCACATAAACTAGCTCTACCATCCTCTTCTTGTTCACGCTGGCGAAATTGGCCTGCACTGGGATTCCCAGACACATAGAACTCTTTCATATCCCAGGGCCTTTGCACATGCTTTTCTTTTTGCTTCTGGTCCCCATCCTTCTCCTCCTTAAATCTTACAGGTCAGTCTGGTCTAGACTGGATCAGAGCCTTGTTATTGGACCTTTTAGAATCCTGCCCTACTCCTCCACCACCCTGGCACTACTGACCTTCATGAATGGTCTAATTCATGGCTTGTGGACTTGCTTGCTAGGTTATAGGCTTCGTGATGGCAAGAACTGTTCTTGCTCACTCACTACTGGGTCCTGAGTGTCAAGCACATAGCAGCTCTTTCATGGCTCCTCACTGTGAGCAAGTGCCATGAATAGGGCAATCTTCCATAATGGAATTTCAGCATCACCCACAAGCACCTGGCTACAGGCTTTGCTATGATCCATTCAGAGCTCAAGGCTTACAGCTCAGCAATCAATCCTGTAAATTCTACAACCCTCTGTCAGTTTCTCTTTTTTCCTATTTATTTTTGTTTAACTCATTCCATACACTGCCTTGTCTAGGCTTTCAGACAGCAATTGACTTTGTGACAAATTCTAAAGAAAAGGAAAAGATTTAAAACCTCTGTCACTGTACTGTCACCTGCTATTAGTTTCTTCCCACCAACTAATAAATGAGCACTATTTTCCTTCAACTTCTTTCTCATGGCTGATACATTTGAAGAATGTCTGTGACTCTCTTTGTCCCTTGCAAATTGTAATGCATCCTTCCCATGAGGAAATTTTTTTATTATTGGCATAAAAAGGCATGATCATTACTGTCTGAAAACTTCTCATTAAAGTCCACCTTTTATCCAGTGTCATTTCTTTTTTGTTTTTTTTTTCTGTTGTTAAATGTATGTAAGTGTTCTTTATTTTTTTTCTATCTGTCCTATGCATAAAGGTAATTTGCTTATTGCTTCATGTATTTTGCTTATTGCTTTATTTATGGCTACATATGGCACATTAGTTATAGTTAAAGAAAAAGAGGAAAGGAAAAAGGAAAAAGACAAGGTGAGAGAAAACAATTTAATTCTTCTGAGAGCCGATTTTCATAAGGAAGAGATAACAGCAGAGAGAGTAAAGATTTTTTTTGTTGTCTTTTTTTTTTTAGTAGAATTAATCACTGGTGCCTCACATCTGTAATCCTAACTACTCAGAATACTGAGCTCTGAAGATCAAGGTTCGAAGTCAGCCCAGTCTGAACAATCTGAGAGATTTTATCTCCAATTAACCAGAAAAAAAATCTGAAAGTAGAGGCATGGCTCGAGTGGTAGAGCACCAGACTTCAGGGGAAAATTCCAAGTGAGAGTGTAAGACCCTGAGTTCAAGCCCCAATACCAGCACACACACACACACACACACACACACAAAGCTGGATAAATATGGAACTGAGGAAAAATCAAAGATGAAAAAGAAATCTGAAGTAGTCCATGGAGCTAAGTCAAGACAAAAACTCGTACCATCAGCTGACTCACCAATCACCATCCTCCATTCCCCTAAGAGGAGATGACAGAACAAGAACACATCTTAACCCATCTCTCATTGGGACAAACTGTCCACAGAGATAGCCCATAGGTAGATGAATGCTCATATCTGCCTAAAGGAATCTCTCTGATAAACAAATCAGACTTAATTTTTCACTAGCTATATTTTAAATATTATATTTGGCCAATACAAAAGATCATCTAGGGGGCTGGGAAAGGTGGCTCAGTGGTAGAGTGCTTGCCTAGTATGCAGGAAGCCCTGTGTTCGATTCCTCAGTACCATACATGCAGAAAAAGCCAGAAGTGGTGCTGTGGCTCAAATGGTAGAGCACTAGCCTTGAGTAAAAGAAGCTGAGCAACAGTGCCCTGACCTGAGCTCAAGCCCCAGGACTGGCAAAAAAAAAAAAGACAATCTATTCCTTCAATTAATTGTAAAGCAAAATAATGCAATCAGGATGTGAGAATCCACCGCCCAGCCCCCACACTGAAACATTAGTAATAACTTCTGTCTATCTGAGTTCTTTTACTGTCCCATTCCTTGACTGCTCCTACCCACCTGAGATCCCCATTATCTTAAATGTTATGCTCAGTGATCTATTACAGACATGTACAGCACACGCAATTTCATTACAATATATGATTGCTTTAAAAGCTCACTTGAGCTCATTATAACCTGGAATTCTGAAAGCCAAAAACAAACATTTGCCATCAGTATACAAGAAATGCACAGCCATTACTTAGATCACAGGTCATGTGATACCTGGGCTCATGGCCCTTAAATTGGGGGTAGAGGGTAGAAAATGAAGGCTCTCTCTGTTCAGTGGTGTGCACTTTGGGGGAAGGAAGTGCAGACGTTCTTCACCCATTCTATGCATAGAATATCAAATGGATAGCTGTGGAGAAAGGGAGCTTGGCAGCACTTTGAAAGTGCTTTCTGTGGACATGGAAAATCAATCAATCTGCCAACAGAATAAGCTTGAGGCTTAACACTGGGTTTGCCTTCTTGCTGTGATTACTAAGTATCTACTAAGAAAAATCCTAAAAACAAAATGTTTTCTGATTTCATGCTTTGAGCTGAAAACATGTCCATGTTTGTGTATGTGAAAGATTTATTTTGGGGTGGTCGTGGTAGTGCAAGCTACTCAGGAGACAAACATAGGAGGATCATGGTTTGAGGACAGCCTGGGTGAAAAATAAATAATCGAGACCTTATGTTGACAAACAAGCTAGACATAGTGGTACACAACTCTAGTGCTACCTGCTCACAAGGTAGAACTCGGAGGATCACAATCTGGCACCAGCCCAGGCAAAAAAATACAAGACCCTGTTTGAAAAATAAGAAGTCTAGTCAGTCGAATGTATTTTTGTTTCAGACCCTATCAGAAACAAAATAGGGCTGGTAGTGTGGTCCAAGTGGTAGAGCATGTGTCTTATAAAGCAAACAGCCCAAGTTCAAACCCCAGTACAGCCACACACAAAGAAAAAGAAAAGAAAGAAAAAAAGAGATTCTATTATTATTAGGGTAAAAGTCTATAAAAATTTCTTTTTATGATTTTATTGTTTTTTATGAAGATGTAATTGAAATATGAGGGAGTTTCATTGTGATATTGATATACAGACATACACATCCAAACAATATACTTTGGACCAATCCACCCCCTCTACTCACTCCTGTTCTTCCTCCCTTTGTCAAAGTATTTGATGGGTTTCATTATGCTGTCTCCATAAATAGATAAGGTACAGATAGATAGAGTTGATAAGTGATACAGATAAATGAGAGAAAGATATGTCAATACTCTTTACCTCAGTTTCCTCCCCCTCCCATCTGATCCTATCAAGGCAGTTCCCTTTTTACACTCATGTCCCATTACCACCAGCATCATCACCATCTCCATAGCCATCTTCCTTCCTAGCCTATCCTCCATATATACATGAGGCTATGAGACATTTGGCTATTTAAGTCTGGCTCATCTCACTCAGTGCCATAGTGAAAAGCAAACTGTTTTCAAGTTCACAAATGTGAGTGTACAAGTCATCGTTATCCCTTCAGAGTAGTGAAGATTATCTAGTAGATCTCTCTGCAATACTTTTAGGCTCCACGTTAATTATTGAGAATTAAACATAATAAATATCTTTTCCTGAATGTGAATGACATGTGTGACACAAAGATCATAGTCATGCCTATAGGCAAACTTGAGAGCAAGCCTATTTAGCCTTTTCAAATCTCCTAAATAAAACCAGATTCTTGGGGATCCCTTGCAGTTTTATATGACTTTGCTTTTCTGCTTGAGAATATTCTTTATAGGGAATGAAGGAAGGAAGGAAGGAAGGAAGGAAAGGAGGGAGGGAGGGAGGGAGGGAGAAAAAGAAAAAAGAAAGAGAGAGAGAAGGAAAGAAAGAGAGAGGGAGGGAGGATGGAAGGAAGGAAGAAAGAAAACACAAGTATTTATCGTAAGACAGTAGAACAAAAGATAAGGGAAGAACAACTTGTGAATTGGAATTCAAGAAGTACAGGTGCATTTAGCTTTTATGTCTTCCAATTACACTGAGAATTGTAGGAACAGACATTAAATCCCAGAAACTTCCCTTACTGCAGTAAGAGTCCCTTCTAGCTTACATACCTCGAAATGTCCTGCTTTTTAGCTGCCTGTGTCATTATCTAATGTGACTTCCTGCTTCTCAGAGCCAATGAAGTACTAGTACCGACATTGAAAGCAAATCCTCCATGCTCTCATGAGTTAACCACTTGAACGTTTTGTGACCTGAATTGTATCTATGAACATTCTGAATTCATTTTCACATCTATAAAACAGAAATAATCCCTAACCAAAGGAAGGATTATACCACGCCAGGGTAATGATAAACATTAAGGTTATCAAACATTTGAAACTTTCGTTACTTTTTAAAACACATGTTGGGCTGGATGTGTGCCTCAAGTGGTAGGTAGGGTGCCTGCTAGCAAATGCAAGGCCCTGAGTTCAAACCCTAGTATGGCTTAAATAAGTAAATAAATATAAAGTTATAAATCAATAAGGCAGAAGTCCCATTGGAGTGTGATAGAGGGTTTTTTTTCCCTTCGTTGCAGTTTTTCTTTGCTTTTCCTTTTGTCTTGTTCATTCTTTTCTATGTTTTGGGGAGAGTAAGGAGAGGTACAGAAATGGAGGGACAGCCGGGCACCCGTGGCTCACGCCTGTAACCCTAGGTACTCAGGAGGCTGAGATCTGAGGATCACAGTTCAAAGCCAGCCCAGGCAGAAACGTCTGTGGGACTCTGATCTCCAATGAACCACTAGAAAACCATAAGTGGTGCTGTGGCTCAAGAGGTAGAGTGCTCACCTTGAGCTGAAGAGCACAGGGACAGCGCCCAGGCCCAGAGCTCAAGCCAAGCCCCATGACTGACAAAAAAGAAAAAAAAAGAAAAGAAATGGAGGGACAAAGGGTGAACAAACGAAGCAATGGTATTCACTGGACACTGTGTGGAAAATGTACTATATAACTTGTGGGTGGGATGGGAGGGAAAAACTGGGAAAGAGTGAGAGAAGAGATGACATTGTCCAAAAAGAAATGTACTCTTTATCTGATTGTAACTATAACCCCTCTGTACATCACCTTTAGAATAGCAATAACAGAAATAATAACCAAATGAGAGTACATTAACCAAATAACGTTTCCAATGACATAGGTGATTGGCACTGATTAAACATATTACATTTTAAATATTAGACTATATTAAATAACTACTTTGGGTGACTTAAAAGTAATTAAAATAAACAGTTGAGTATTCAGGGAAGATTTGGAGCTACATGTGTGGCAAAGGGGCTTTGAGATTTTGTTGTAATTTACACAGATCACTACAAAGTTTTAGGCAGCTGATATTCTAAATGATCACACAAGGAGAAAAAACAAAGATCATCAGGAGGTATGCCTGCCTGGAAAGATTCAGGCAGAGATGTGGTTGGTGTCTTTAACATTGAAGAGTAGGCAGTAAATAGTATTTCACTGGATTCCTGAATTAGAGGTGGGGTATGGGAAAACAGGAATTATTCTACATATTGTGCTACAAATTCATTAACCCATAGTTGATGGTAAGAGCTTACACAATAGAAATGCAAATAGAAATGTTTACATGTGTATCAAATACAAAACCAGAATGCCATACTGGCAAATACAACAGAAATTGGTCCCTAGGCTTTTGTACACTCAGATACATTCATTTGGGCATAGAATGAGAATTTATTAATCAGGTACAAATGGAACCTAGAATTGCTAAAATATATTCCTTTAGTTTTCACTGTGCAATATGGAGGATGACCAAAAATTAGCACCCCAACGTTTGCCTTTCTGGCTCTATGATCATACCTGAGAATCCTGGGAGATCTTTAGTCTCCCTCTCTCTTTCTATTTATTAGTTCCAGTGACAGTATTTGGAGATTGTCATGTTTGGGCAAGCCTGAGAGCTAGAAACCTTCCATTCTATACTTAAAAGGAAACATTGAGCCAGCATGGAGGTAAAGGTAACAGAGGGATAGGAAACACAAAGCTGAAAGTTTCATTTGTGCAAAAACGGATTTATTTGTATGCTTCTCTGGTTCTCCACTACTTGGCTCTCCCCATTGGGTTCATAGAACACATCACGCGAGACAGTGCCCACGCCCATATCATCACCCCTGAGTGAGCCCTCCACTGGGGGAGCATGTGATACACAGTAGAGCGTGGTTTCTGGCCTGCATTTTTGTCACACTTTTCCAGAACACCTAAGTGATGTTCCTTTCCTGACTCTCCGCCTCTCTCTTCTCCTCAGGACTACTGGCTCTCTCTCCTTTACAAGCGCCTGATTGGCCCCAAAGTCCTGGCAGTACATGTGGCTGGACTCCAGCGGAAGCCACGGCCAGGACGAGTCATCCGGGATAAACTAAGGATTTATGCACACTGCACAAACCACCACAAGTAAGTCTTCACAGAGAAGGAACAGGAGGGCCACCCAGATGGGCTTCAGCCCCACTTGGAATTTCATACCCATGGGGACTCCTTCATGACTTAACCTCTATTCAGTAGCCTTCCTTAAGAACTGCCTCTCAATTTTTTTTTTAATTTTGCTATACTGGAGTTTGAACTCAGGGCCTTGCACTTGTTAGACAGTGCTCTATGGCTTGAGCCATACTCCCAGATCTGAAAACCGCCTCTGAAATCACCATGCTCTCCACATGTGCTGATAAATAGCTTTTACTTTTCTCAGGATTCATTTGTAAAAAGGTTCTTAAAGTACAGGCTGTTTGTTCATTTACTTACTCATCCAACAAATTTTTATTGGGCATTTTCTCCGTGCCAGTTGACGTAATGCCCACCAGCATTTTTTTTCCTTCCTTCTTTTCTTTTTTTTTTTTTTTTTCTGTCTCCTTTGGTTTTGTTAACTTGTGCCTGGGCCAAAACAACAGGCCAAGCCTCACCCCAGGAGGCACCCACAGAGCTTGAGGAAATAAGTCTCCATTTCAAAGATGCTTGCTGCAACTACATCCCTGGAACTCAAGTCCTGGGATTGGTGCACTCAAACCAGTACCCCCTCACAAAGAAAGTTCAAGTCGTGCTGACTTGAGATTGGTTGTCAGTTTTTTCAAACATCTCTGCTACTTTAAGTGTGAGGAGGAAAAAGGAAGAGTAGGCCGGAAAGAAAACAGATAATGATCCACAACTTATCCTTCTCTTTTTGACCTGAAGCACTGCTTGTCATTAGAATTGTCTTTAACAAAATCAACTACAAAAAAAAAAAAGGGAATTTTTTGTAAATAAAGTTTGGCAGATTAAAAACTTTCAATCACCAAGGCTATATAAGGGAAATATTTAAAATTGGGCCTAATGCAAAACTACCTGGCCCCACTAGATATTTTTCTCGCATCACTTCCTGTTCAGGAGGAAGTTGCCTTGGAAAATTCTTGCTCTTAATGCAAGAGAAAACCTGGGGGCAGGGAGTGCTTCCTGCCAGACCACCACCCTGGGTCTATTTGAGCTGATCAGAGGGGGAGGGGAAACACAAAAATGCCGCCATGGTCAGATTACACCAGATGCTCCTTTCTCTGTCCTGGATGAGACAGGAGCCAAGCTGGTTAGTTCTACATGATAAGAATTTTCAAAGACTCCCTCTGGGTGGGGTGGGGGTGGGGGGTGGGGGGGTGTCAGGGACATGGGCCATTTGTCTTGCCTGTAGATACAAGTGCCTATTGTAGGGGAGGGGAGGCTGGCTTGGGTAGAGGCCAGAGGTTTTCAACATCCCTTTTGCTCAGCAGGAAGCTCAATCCCTTACCTGACAGACAGTGACTGTTTTATGGTTTGATTATTATCTGATCACCACAAGGCAACATTGTCTTCCTTGTCTCTGCCCTGAGACAACCACCCAAAAGGTGGACCCTGGGCTTCAAAAGAGAAAAATTGCTCTTGGCACCTTCTCTCCAGGGTGGAAAACAGCGTCTGTGGGCTTTCTACGACTGTCTGGAGACCCAAGGCAGAAATATTAGTTACTGTACAGAGTTAGCAGGATTTGAGAATCATCCCCAGAGGACTCACCCCAGTGCTGGTCCAGGGGTGACATTGTCATAGGAAGTTGTCACTAATATTCTGAGGACACCATTGTCTCACTCATTTTTTTAGGTCTAATAGAATAACTGCCATGAAGATAATCCTGTAAATGTTTGAGAGAGAAATGCCCAAGTGGAGGCAGAAGTTGGGCATGAAGATGTCCCACTGGTTTATAGTTACTTTCTCTTGCCTACCTATGGTTCTATCTGCCAGACCAGAGGGTGTTACAAAGGGAGTAGGCATTCTCCCATCCACTACCATGAGACTTTAAGCTAAGGCAGAGTAGGTAGAGAAGACAACCAGAAAAATTAAGATAGAAAGCGTTAAGGAGTCCAAACTCAGGAAGGAAAACAAAACTAAGAAGTAAACCTGAAAAATCAGAGCAGCAATCCATCCTCCCATCACTTTGTTTTCCCAGTTAAAGGAACCAATAGCTCTCAGGAAGTGGAGTGTGGCTCAAGTGGTAGAGAGCCAGCCTTACGTGAAAAAAGCCAAGGAAGAGCTCAAGGCCCTGAGTTCAACCCCCAGTGTTAACCCCTCATCCCACCACTCCTAATCTTCTCCCCCCACCAAAAAAAAACAAACAGAAATCAACAAATGTTAAAGAAGACACAGAACAAAGGGCAAATCTGCCTCCTAAGAGACACAAAGCTGCAAAATCATGGACTAGGTAGACAGAAAACTGGTCATGTCTGGCAAATGAAGTCTTGAAATACACACCTGTTGCGCTGTGTTTTAGGTATACATAAACCACAGCCCTGTGTCTTCAATCATTAGAACCATTTTAGTCATGTTTTAGGTAATAAATCCACTCCAAAAGCTATCAGCTCAATACTTGGAAGCCTAGCAAAACAGTTATAGGACATGACCATCTGTAGGCTTCCAGCTCAGAATATAGAAAGATTCCCAAACAAGAACTACCCTGCTGGGTCATGTCACACATGAACCTAACAAGAAAAAAGGTTCTCATTAGATCTGTAAAGAAAAGGTTCATCCAAAGATTGCAAGTCTCCTTCCTGCAGGGGGCAGGTGCCCTGACAGGTGAGCGAAAGGACAAACGCATCTGCCTCTGCCTTAGGAGCCATGGCCTGTCTGTGCCTCACATCTTCCACAGCAGCCGTAAGGAAGCACTGCTGATGCATTTAAATTATGCATGGCTAAAGAGGCCAAAGTCACGGAATCGTCTCCAAGTGGGAATGTCAGTGTCATACTAATTGGCCCTGACCAGTAGTTTAAAAATAAATGCCCTCGATCAAAACAGAGACTGGTTGAGAAAGCATAAACTTACTAATAAAATAAGTCAAAGAAAGTAACCATTAAAATATCAACTCCAGTTGTGGGGGGCTGGTGGCTCACACCTGTAATCTTAGCTACTCTGGAGGCTGAGATCTGAGGATCACAGTTCAAGCCAGCCTAAACAGGAAAGTCCTGGGACTCTGATCTCCAATTAATTACCAAAAATCCAGAAATGAAGATATGGTTCAAAGTGGTAGAGCATTAACCTTGAGCTTAGGGATGGTGCCCAGGCCCTGAGTTCAAGCCCCAACACACACACGAAAAAAAGAAAGAAAGAAAGAAAGAGAGGGGGGGAAGGAAGGAAGAAAGAAAGGAAGGAAGGAAGGAAGGAAGGAAGGAAGGAAGGAAGGAAGGAAGGAAGGAAGGAAGGAAGGAAGGAAGGAAGGAAGGAAGAAAAGAACCATCGATGCCTGTTTGGGAAGTACAGTTAATAAAATTGGGATGACACAGAGAAGATCAACATAGCCCCTGCACAAGGGTGACACACAAATTTGTAAGCCATTTTCCATATTCAAAACCAAAGGAACATCTGGACACCAGTGGCTTATGACTGTAATCCTAGCTACTCTGGAAGCAGTGATCTGAGGACTGTAGTTTGAAGCCAATTCATGCAGAAAGTCCATGAGACTCTTATCTCCAATTACCCAGCAAAAAGCCAGCAGTGGAGGCACAGCTCAGGTGGTAGCGTGCCAGCCTTGAGTGAAAAAGCCATACAAGAGCACAGAGGTCCTGAGTTCAAGCCCCAGTACTAGCACAAAAACAAAAACAAAAGAAGAGCATCAGCTCCTGCATCCAGTATGTATTGAACACATGCTACCTAACAAGCTGCTTGCCAGATACCTGCTTTTATATTGTGTTATTTTCTTACATTTCCAAAATTCTGTTATCTCACCTATGTGCAAATAACAACATTAATGATGCTAACAATTATTTTTTTTCATTCGGAGAGAATTCTTACGGGTCATTTGGCCCTGTTTTCTATTGAACACAGATCCTTTTCAGATCTCCCTGAAAATCTCTTCACTGCCCCTTATGGCAGTCTTTGTATTGTGGGTCATTTCTAACCTAGAAGAGCCTAGTTCTCCTGACTGGTTGACGAGAACGTGTTAGGTACTCAGGCCACCAACAGCAGGTGCTTCTCTGCTTTCTGTTCTGGAATTAACCAGTTATGATGCTGGAAGACTTAAAATTTCTCACCTTCGATCTTGTCCAGAGAACAATCGATTGGACCTTGCTGCTATGATAATGTGCTGTGTGGGGGTGAAGTTGAAGTCCTTAGCCACATTCAGAACCAGTGGGAACCTGGTGTGTGTTGAAATGAAATGGAGCCATGTTGGGTTCAAGTTCGTTTATTATTGGCAAAACATGACTTCCTGTTTTTCAGGAGGAGTTATTTTTTTTAAGGCTCATAAAAATGGTTCCTGAGGCTTCTTGGACATCAAATGACTCTTCCAAAACAATATTTTGATGAGTTAAGTGTAAATGAATCAGAAACATGTGGATTAAATTTCCCTCAAAATACACAGGGGCTTTGAAATTAAGAGGGAGAAGAAAAAGAAAAAACATTTGGCAAAACAGAGCCTGACTTTTACCAAACTCCAACCCTTTGAATTCGATTATGGAGACGATGGACCAACTGAATTTTCAAGCACTTTGACTTTCACTGGGATTGGTCATGAACTGTGACATACCATCCTCCCTTTCTTTTCCCAGACTCCCAGCCTCCACTGGAGATGTTTCTAGAACATGACTGTTTTCTATCTGGAACTCAAGATGTACCTTCCATATCCATGTCCCACCTCTCATATTTAGGGTATTCTCATTCCAGCCTCTTCGCTCTGACTCACTTCCTCCTCCTATAACAACAGAGAGAAGATGTCAAGCAGGGAGAAAACAGCCAGAAAAGATGAACTCCAGATACATAGATTGGCAGCTGGTGAGAAAGTCTCACCATGACAGAGACATAGACTAAGATAGCAGTATAGCTTTGCTTCACAAAGGGACCTTCAGGAAGATAACCAAAAGCCACAGGGACTTGACCCCACCAAAAGCCAAAAGTGGCTGACCAAGCCTTCAAACACCATTTTCTTAGGGAACAGATATTCCTCCAGGAGTACTTCTCTGTGGACAGAGAATCAACATTCTTCAGGAATCTGGATTCTGAACACAGTACGCTCAGGTTGATGCTGGGATCCCTAGCCAAGAATGTGTCTTCCCAGCCAAAGGCCTCTGCTTCATGTCCTTGCCCATCTGCCAAGCAGGGCAGAGGAGATGGCGGATGCAGCCTTCAGTGCCAATTTCTACCTGAGGAGGCTCTGTGAGTTCCCAGAGAGGCTGTGAGCACAAGTCCCTGGGCTGTCCTGGTTTGTGTCTCCCAGGAGAACTGAGTCAATGGAAATCAGACCACTGCCAAACAGCTTGGAAGGCTGGCTTTCCCCATTGCAATACTGTGACTTCAGGTCTCACTCTCACCTAATACTTCCCCACATCCCACCCTTCTCTCCTGAGTCTCCACGGGCTCATTCTGCCCCAGCTCTGTGGAGGGAAAAAACTCATAAATGCAAGCACATGGCGCGCTCTCTCTCTTTCTCTCTCTCTCTCCTTCACTGGCCTTTGAGAGTGTTGTGTGATACGGTCATTTCTAAAAGATTACTGCAGTTTGAATGGGCACCTGCCCATGCCTATTTAGTTTACATATGGAAGCTTAGAGTATATAATGGTGACCTCCTCCATTGCACATAGCCAAGCTAGGCAGAAAGCCCACCCATGGGGTTTATTTGGTGTTCTTCTCCAGTGATGATCAGCACCAACACAGGCTTGCCAACATCTTTCTTCAGAGTTCTGGTGACACAAATCTGCTCGAATCCATTTCTATCCTCTTCTGACTCATCTGGCTATAAAAGCAAATCCATATGCTGCAGGAGATTAAGAGGGTCTGCATAGGGGAGCCATTTAAAACTTTATCAGAACAGAAATGCAGGCATCCAAAAAACTTTGAACACAATAACAAACCCTCCCATAGACACAAGAAAAGTCATCTGACATACAACCAGTAGGATGGGGGTCTCCTCCTCCTCCTCCTCCTCGTCTTCCTCCTCCTCCTCCTCCCCTCCTCCTCCTCCTCTTCTTTTCCTCCACTTCTTCGTCCTCCTCCTCCTCCTCTTCATCTTCTCCATGGTGGCACTACAAAACTAGTTCAAACCCAACTCATTGGCCAACTGAACTGTAATCTCTTCCAGGAAGCACCCTGGAAACTGTGCTTCTTTTTTTTTAATCCCAAGTTATCATACTGACCTGCCCTTGGCTGTTCAACTCTTAATTAGCACCTTTAGAAGCAGGGTTGAGTGACTCAGGGTTCAAGGGACAGTGTCTGCAAGGAGTGATGTTTTCCTCTGGGCAAAGTCGACTTGGAGTTTCTCCGAACCTCTCCTTTGAAGGTTGGGCTGGGTCATTTTTTTTTTCTGTTTCCTCTCATTAACTCATCCAGATGGGGCCCTAAGGGACCCTTTAGAAACAAAGTCTTTCCTACAGAGTGAAGGAAATCATTATAGTTTTGTGGATACACACTGAAAAAGCTCTTGCATGTAGGCATATAGTTCTCCCAGGGTTCTGGACATCCTGTGCTGGTTTTAAATGGTTCCAAAATGGTGACGAGTGTTATGCTTTGAGGTAAAACAGCCAAAGCAGGAATCAAAAAAGTGATAAATAAATTTGTATCCAAAACCTGTTCTGCATCAGAATACACTGCCATCAAACTGAAACAGCCAAAGAAAATGGGGAGCTTTTGTAACATGTATACAAAGGATTGCTATCTTTCATAAATAAATAGTTTTAATAAATCAATTAAAAATAGGCAAAGGATATGAATAGTGTTTACAGAAGAGTTGATGGAACAAAGTGGGCAAATGAAAAAATGCTGTATCCTAATGTGAATTAAAAAACACACACAAATTAATACAACATTCATAGCCCATATTTACCTCCAAGGTTGACAGTATTTTAAAAGATTAGTATCTGATATTCTTGCAGGTACGAGGCAAAGAGTGTAATCGTACAGAGCTGGCGGAAGCAAACTGCTAGAAACTTTCTAGAGAGTTGATATCAATATTTTTTAAAATGTGTATGCCAGGATCAATGAGCTACACTGTGATAACAAAGAATCACCCAAACTCTGTAGCACACAAAAAACAGAACTTATTTCTCATTCACACTAATTGCCCAACGAAACTCAGCTGAAGCTCTACTCTGTATTCATGGCAATAGTATAGCCTCCATCAAAAATATTGTGAGATCAGATGAGGTAGTACACACCTATAATGCTAGCACCAGGGAGACTAAGGCAGCAAGATTTCACTATCTCTGGAAGGGAAAATAAAAAGCAATGTAACAAACAACAGCAGAAAATAACTCATCAGTCTAGCAGAAGAAAACAAAACATAGCAAAGCATGGGCTGGTTCCTAAAGCCTCTACCCAGAAGTCTTAATGGTTCTACTCATATTTCATTGGATAAGGAAAATCATGGGATCATTTTGGAGTTCATCAGAGCAAGGACATCAGATCTTCTCACAGGGAGGAGGTACCATGGGGAACAAACTTAAAAACTTAATGAGGCATCATGCAATTTACATTCCACTTGGCCTAATGATTCCAACTTCTAGATCTTTATCCATCAAAAAGCATCATCATGTAAAATGGGCATAGTGATACCCTTCTGAAATCCAACACTGTGGAGGCTGAGACAGAGGATCACAAGTTTAAGGCCAACCTTGGCTGTATAGTGATACCCTGCCTCAAAAAATGAATGGCGCTGTGGCTCAAGCAGTAGAGCGCTCGCCTTGAGCTGAAGAGCGCAGGGACAGCGTTCAAGCCCCATGACCAACAAAAAAAAAAAAAAATAAGAATGTAAAAATAATCAAAAAATGCAAAAAAGTGTTTATGTACAATGAGACCTTTCATGACAATTGACAATGGTAAAAACATTGTAAAGCAACATGATTCTGTGCAAGAAGATGATTGGCTAAACAAATGATGCTATCCTCCCACAATTGAAAACCTTAGCATTCTTCTAGAAGACAAAGAATCTATTACAACACGAGGACATGTCTTAGCTGCTCATTAACAGAAAAAAGCTGTATGAATAACATGATCCCAATTATATAAAAACTGATATATTAGATGTGTCAAAGTACTTAATACATGTTTATTAAATTAACAACTAAAAAATAGTGGATGTTTTCCAAAATGTTATCCAATCTAAAGATGCTATAAGTATAGGAAATTTTCTTTCTTTCTTTCTGTTTCCCTGTACTTTTTTTTCTATTTTCATTTTTGGTGGATGGGTTTGTTTTTGGCAATCATTATGTTTTACTTCCATACTCAGAAAACTATATGCATTATATTTGCTTTAAAAAAATCAATACAATAAATTTAAACAAAACCTAAAGAAATTGGTGGGAAGTGGATTTCTTCTTTTCAGGAAACCACAGTAACAAGGCTTTCCTGTCTTGAAGGCCTATTGTGGCCAACATCCATAAAACAAGTATTCTTTTCTGGGGTGGTCCTGTTTTAGGCAGCCTATAAATTATTTAGGAGCATCTAACTAACCGTTTTGTTTCCATCTTTTCCTTTCTCTCTCTCTCTCCATCTCAGCCATAACTACGTGCGTGGGTCCATTACACTTTTTATTATCAACCTACATCGATCAAGAAAGAAAATCAAACTGGCTGGGACACTCAGGGACAAGCTTGTGCACCAGTATCTGCTGCAGCCCTATGGACAGGAGGGCCTGAAGTCCAAGTAAGTGCTGGCCTGGACCTAGCTTAGAAGCAAGTGCACAGGAGCTGAGCAAGGAGGTAATTAGAGTCATCCTCTACTGAAGCCACCATACCACCATTGCTAGCTACTAATTCACTCTCGAGCTCAGTGGGCTGAAGTAGAACAGGGTGATCTGGA
Source organism: Dipodomys spectabilis (assembly GCF_019054845.1). Classification (NCBI taxonomy): domain Eukaryota; kingdom Metazoa; phylum Chordata; class Mammalia; order Rodentia; family Heteromyidae; genus Dipodomys; species Dipodomys spectabilis. The sequence continues at coordinate 14,556,085 of NW_024870802.1, forward strand.
GTGAGAGCACTTCGGATTCATACTGGGACCCTGGCCAAACCCCTCTCAATCCCCTTGTTTAGATTCCACAACTGTAAGGTCAAATGATGGGCAAAGTATTTCTCAAGGAGAGAGTACTCTTGGAATTTGAGCAAGACAGCTCTTCATTATGCTGGATTATCACATTGCAAACTATTTAGAATCCTTGAGAACTTTCTCGCTAAATGCCAACAGTGCCCTTGTTCATGGAACAACCACAAATTTTGGCAGTTGAGCCTCTTGTCCCCACCTGCTGTCACATTCTGTCATGTTGTGACTCTTATTTATTCCTCACCATCTACACACTTCATGAGCTTTAGAGGAGGAAGCACCAGAAGAAAGGATCAAAAGTTCAGAGGTCAAGAGTCAGTTCTGAAGCCAAGTGCCGGTCACTCAGGCCAATAATTCTAACTACTCAAGAGGCTGAGATCTGAGGACCCCGGTTCAAAGCCAACTCAGGCAAAAAAAAAAAAAAAAAAAAAAAAAGTCCATGAGACACTTTATCTCCAATGAACTACCAAAAAGCCAGAACTGGAGGTATGGCTCAAGCGGTAGAACACTAGCCTTGAGTGGAAAAAGCTAAGTAAGAGCACAGGGCCCTAAATTCAAGACTGGTATTTTTTTAAAAAAGAAGGTGTGGGAGGTGGTTTGAGACATGGTTCAGTTGGTTAAGCACTAGCCATTGAACAAAAGCATCAGGTACCCAATTCAAGTCTCGGTCTTAGACCAAAACTTTTTTAAAAGGTGTCAGTTCTGCCCCTTGGGTATATCTGCCACTTGGTCTCAGCTTCTCCATCTGAACAGCAGGAAGGAAGCCAAATGCTGGAGGCTCTGTGGCCCCTCCAAAAGTTAAATGCATCACTCTGTGATGCTCCCTTCTCTCCCTCAATCTCTCCTAGAAACTATCGGCAGCACTGATGTACCAAAGAAAGCAGCTCTCAGCAGCAGGGAGAAAGACCTGGTCAAGGGCAAGGCCACCAGCTCCCCGAGCAAGGCCTCTCAGGAAGGGTAGGGGATGCTCTGCAGACTGTGGGCGTTCCCATTCCATTTTTAATGTTTACCAAGTTTAACAAAGCTGTAAACTTGGAGCAGGTGGCTTGCACTCCCACAGCTGCCCGCAAATATTTGTGCTATAATTGTTCACTGTTTCACTGCAACCTTGGTGGCTTGCATTTGGCTCCCAACTGTATGTGCAATGGGGACAAACCCATCTGGGAAGTCACTTACTGCGTCTCTTTAGCCCACCCTAGATCTGTATTTTAACATGCGTCTTCGTGCTGCCTACATTCTTGGCTTCTACTTTTTCTTTCTTCCCAATCCTATCTGTATCAGCAGGACCCTTTGGAATATGTTCTCTGCTTTCTCTCTGCCTTCCCATCATTTGCAACTCATATGCTGAATTCCCAGCCTCCATCCGAGGCAGGAAACGTAGTTCTAGTCCTAGCTTCACCACGAAATAATTGTGTAGTCCAGGCAAATCCTATAATCCTAATCCCTTGGCCTCAGTTTCCACATCTGCAGAAGTCTGTGTATTTGGCAAGGACCCTGGCGACCCTAAAATACTCACCATGGGTCTGGTTTCTGGATGGCCATGAGTGCATTTAAGTCTCCCAACACCATTCAATATCAATCTGCAAAGTCATTTCGGGCAACAAAATCACTGACTCCTCAGCAGTGATGTGACAAGTTAAGGTCCCCTAAATACAAAGATCTTAGAAGCTAGGCCTATCTATCCAGTACCAGGAAGACCATGTGAACTATGGGAGGGGACTAGCCAAATACTTTAATCCAATAGACCCAAGACGTCAGTCTGCACTGTGCACAAGAGAAATTGTGTGCCACTCCCCTAAAAGCCTCAGTTTCCTCTCATGTGGAGCAAATGAATTGAGGTCATCCATGGAAAGTTCCTGATACATAGTGAATGCTCAATAAATGCCGACTGCCCTCCTTTTCCTCAACTGAAAACACTAGCCAGTCGAGGAAAGGGTATCAGTCGGTCTCACTATGAATGCTGTTTAAAAGAAGATTCATCTCAGATTTTTTTTAAATAATGCTTTAGCAAGATATGTGTTAAAATTACAATCGATAGGCATGCTGAGAATTAGGAAAAAATTAAACTTTGGTGCAGGAGAAAATGGTAGTTAAAGGGCAGCATCTTTTATGAGCTAATTTCCCCACCAACCAATTGTATAGACTCCAACCTATTTATCCCAGCCCTATTGCTGTCTACCATGTTATTCCCCTGCTACTGTAACCTGCCATATCAAGGCCTTGACTTACCAAGGGTGCCCCAATGACTGAGCCTCACGGGCTATGGGTGAGCTGAGTGGATGTTCACCCTTTGCTGTCCTGCACTTTATCTTGTCAGTGGATTAATGAGGATTGTGTTAACTTTGTTAAGAGTGTAGAAGAAGGACAAGGACAAAGGGAGCTTCATTCCACTGGAATCCTAAAGAAGGACTTTGTTGAAAACCCACTGAGATCAACAAGTACTGCCCCGCAGTCAGGGGGACCATGGGGCTAGAATCAGAAGGCCAGAATGTGGCGCCAGATGCTGCCACTTATCTGTGCAATCTAAGCTCAGATTCTTGTAAGAATCAAGTAATAATATGCAGATGAAACAAAGTCTTCTCCACATGAAAATCCCACATGCCCATGCATCCACATACATGCAAGTTGTATTAGAGAATTTGGGATTGGAGGTAAAGACAACTAGTCTCTAAAACCTAATTGTACCACTAATTCACTGTGAAACATTGGGCCCAAAATTCATGACTCCTCTCTTGTCCTATAAGCCACTCCTAATCTGTCACCTTTTCTGTTCTATACCCTAGTTCTTCTCATCCTGTCCTCTGCCATATTGGACTATAAGCTGCCAGTAAGGGACTACCATGTTAGAAACCATGCCATGTGCTCTGCCCACCAACCAGAACCCTTTATGGTTCTGGCTGGGGCCTCCCAGGAAGTGTGTGGTGTTACTGAAGCAGACTATGCAGAAAACGATGAAAGGAAACTCAAGAAGCCATTTCAGTCTTTGCTGTCTTTTTCTTTTTCTTTTTTAAAATAAGCTTCTGGGGCCAGATTCTGTGTTCCCTGCTACCGACTGAAGCCATATTAGTTTAGAAGAGGATGGAAAGTTCTGGAGGCCAGGAAACATGTAATTATTTCTATCTGGAGGAAGAAGATATAAAGCCAGCCCATGTTACATTCAAGCCATCAGTTAGGCATTTCTATCTTGTGTTTCAGGAGAGAGGATTGAGAACATGGATGATTCTCATTCTCATATAATTGCCATTAAGGCTGGAGAATTCAAATTTCAGAAAGAAAGGGTGTCTTCACGTGAACCTAGAACCTGTATGTCAGCTCTCACATAGGAAGCACTGGGTGGCTACTAATCAGACACTTTCTGGGCAGCTAAGTTCAGGGTGAAGTCTCCTGCTTTCAATTTCATGGCAAACCAATCCCAAGACCACCACCCCACCCCCACACACAAGCCTCAATTCCTTGTATAAGAGATTATAGTACTCGTTGTAGAATGTCTCGTTCTAGGAACCAGAAAGAGGAGGGTACTCTTTACTCTGTTGGGTAGAAGTTTTAGAAGCTTCACTGTCTGCAATTAAAGGATGTTCTGTATGTGGAATACACATTCTTCAAGAGATCCCCAGAGGGAATGGGAGATTTAGTTCAGAGAAGAAAACTAAGGTAACATGAGGACTTTCTTCAGATACTACTAGGACTACATCCAAGTCTAGAAGATTCAGAATGACAGGGAGGAAAAAGAGTTCAATTTAAAAGAAGACCAGTTTCACCTCAGAACAAGCTCATTTTCTTAAGGCTCACCTGGTCTGATGAACATACTTTCTCATGGAGCTTGTTAGTGAGAAGAGGGGCAACGTTCCAGAAGTGCTCTGATTTTTCACTCAGTGGGAGGCCAAGTAGGAGGGTACCACTTGCCATCCATCTCTGAAGTTCTATCTTTCCCTTCTATTCCCCACTGTCCCCACGACGCATAGACTGTGGTCTCTGTGGACACCAGCAAAGTAGCTTCTTCAAGCCACTGAAAGACCACACAAAGACTGTTATAAGAGCAAATAGTAGTAATGAAGGCTAGTTTTTCCCCAGAAAAAAAATCCCCAGCTGTGGGCTCCTCCCTGTCCTGATTTCACAGCTTTCTGGAAGACAACCCCGTTCACACCAGGGACAATGGCCCCATTCTGGGTAAATCAGAAGAGAGGAGAAACTTGGAGGCAAACAGCCCATGACCTCATGTGATCACAAATGAAGGTACATTTTCCTATAGGGAACTGGTTCTACCTGATGTCTATCTCTTATATCTTTCAGCAAACAGAAACAACATGAAGTTGAGCTTTAAAAAAAAAAAAAGCCAACTTATATCCAAAAATAAGAGGGCTTACCTGTGCAGGTAAAAGCCAAAATCAGAAAACATGACAGGTCAGATCCTAAGATGCTTCCCTGTGTCTTCAATTCTATTAAGAGGGGAAATAATCCTAAACTTAGAGAAGAAGGAAACAACTTTCATCCCACTGACTGTTGTAACATCCTGGCCTGAGGGAACTGGCAGATGCTAAGAATTCTGGGGTGGAATGACATTTTGAGGTGATCTGGTCTGTCTCTTGCCCTCATTTAGCCTGTGACTAAGCTGTCTGGACCAAAGGATGTCCAATGCTTAAAGACCTTGGGGAAAGGAGTGGCCACTGTGTGAACACTCAATTTTATGGTAACACTGGGGCCGACTACAATCATTTAAGTAGCCATGGTCTCACTAAACCTTCAGAACACCACCATAGAAGCACTTGGAAGAACTATTGCCCTTCCCTCACACACTCCATGCACCACGGTCAAGTTAAAGAAACTGAGTCTTGGACCTTAAAGTGGCTGTGTGAGTGTCACACACCAGTAAGTGTTGAGCTCAGGAGGAACCTCAGACCTAGTTTACATGACTCCTAATTGAGAACACTGCCCTTGATGGTGTCCTAAAAGTCCAGTAGTATAAAATTATAACTGCAGAGTACAGAAAATACAGCAAAGACAACTGAACTCTATGTACACCCTGGGAACATTTCCTCTTAGGAACGAACATGTTTGAAAATTATTAGGTTACCCAACAGCTCTCTACTTGTGGCAAATTCCTCCTTATTCCATTAAATTTCTCTTCATAAGTCCTAGTTTCAGACCATCCTTAGACATTCTCTCTGAACTGCTTCTAAAACTCTCCACAAGTGGTAGAATTCTTAGGAAGAGCAAACCTTTTTTTTTCTCAGCAAAATGAAGGGCTTCCCTTCTGCTTCTTCTATTCTCTTATATAAAAAGACCATTAAAGATCAGGAATGACTTACGTTAGTTCCACTTATGGTCTATACAAACTAATCTCACTAAATTACATTCTAACTCCATACACTCAGCCACTGCCAGTCTCCTCCATCGAATTGGATCTGCTCTTAAAGACATATTTTTAAAGGAAAGATACCAACGGGGAAGGCTTCCCCACAAGACTAGAATCATGGTTCTTCAGCCATTCACTAAGTTTTATTGAGATCCAATTTGTGCCATGCATAGCTTCTCTTCAGCCACCTAACTTGTAGTGACAGTTAATCTGGCTAGGAATTTAAAAGGATGGTCAGCTGGTAACTGTAGTTATCCAGAACTGCAAATAGTCAAATTAAAGGAAAAATCTGATTGCAAAGTTCAGCGTGGGTGCTTCTAATTGAAACATTCCTTGCTCTTCCTAAGAGGCCCTGTCACCATTTGGTCTTCAAGAGTTTATGAGAATGTTTAAGAACAAAGCTGGTGGTGAGGGAACTCCACGTTTTCTGCCCTTAGAGACCCCATTTCTCTTATTAGACATCAATATCTAACAGGAAGCAGTCTGTGGGTGATACTCTGATAGACAAGCAGACTAGTTCTGCTTTGGGGCTCACAGGTTCCACAGTAATGTTTAAACGTTTCTCTCACTCAGCCACCATGACTTTAACTGAAAGAATCTCAAGACCCCTATGATCCAAGAATCTTATTCACTATAATATGGGGAAAAGAATATCTTTTCCCCTTCTTTTTCCACATGCTACTCATTTTTCCCATCTCTGTGAGACATAAATTTTCCTTTGATTTTCATACTCATTAAATTCTATATCAAAGAAAAGTATTGGCATCTACCTTTGGGCTGTTAGAGAGCTATGATCTGATGTTAGCCAAACAAAATGATTCTGAAAATACTCAGGTAATTTCCTGGTGATAAGAATTCAAAACTATCTTCATGTCTCTTTTGGAATAGACTTTATGGTGACATTCCATCCCTAGGTTCAGAGCTTGACAGTTGTGAAAAGTCCTGAGATCAAAACTGGCCACCACCTAACTCACCAGATCAAACCCTTCCTCACTAAGGGTTAGATCTAAATTATAAATATATATGAAAACATATACAGGGTCACAGGCATATATACGCAAACACAGTGACTAAAGTATGGTATACACAGAGGAAGATCACAATAGTGTAATTTTTGTTAACCAACGAACTTGTAGTTTAACCAAAGGAATACTAGTAAGCTAGAACCTGTGTTGGAGTGGCAGGGGGAGGCTAAAAGGAAGGGGATAGACAAACGGAGAAAGGAAGAATGGAAAAATGCAGTCATAATGTTCAATGTATACATGTGAAGATGGAGCCAGATAAGTTGAGAGAATCGATGGGGTTGGGAGAGATGGGAAAGAATGATGGTGAAAGGGGTGACGCTGATCAACAAGCCCAGTAATTTACAAACTGACGTGTTAAATTGAAACCCCCTTCTTAACGATAATGTAGAAAATAAAATGGACTGGAACAGAAAGGAAAGGGAGGGGAACGTAAGAGTAGGGAAGTGGGAGAAAAGGTAGCGAAGGGTAGGGATGGGAAGGACAATAAAGGAAAGGAATAAAAAGAAGAAACACCACATATGCTTTGTGGATACTGACAGACATGGTAAGGAGAAGTGTAATCAATGGGCCCTTAGATCATCTCACCCAACAGACTCAAGACATCTGAGCATGTGAATTACATTTCTGATAGCATTTGGAACTTGGGTTTTTTTTTTTTTTTTTTTTTTTTTTTTTTTTTTTTTTTTTTTATTGTAAAGCTACTATACAGAGGGTCAAAGTTACATGAGTGAGGTTATGAGTACACTTCCTCTTGAACATTGTTACCCCCTCCATTGTTTTCCCCCTACCATCCCCTCCCTCCCTCCCTTCCCCGAGGTTCTTTTTTTTTTTTTTTTTTTTGATTGTGATTAAATGATTACATAATTTCAAAGTCACAAGTTCATTCTAACTTCCCTGGAGCAAATTGTCTACCACAGTCTGTAATATATAACAGTGTTCACATGTTATATACCATATTTGTGATCAGCAGCATGAGGATATTTAGTAGTGGTTCAACCAGATGAGCGGGAGTTCTTTGTTTCTTAAGTCCTGTTAGTTTTGTCGTATCACTAACCTTTTGGATTTAGCATCCACTTATGAGGGAGACCATGTACCGTTTGTCTCTTCGTTCTTGGCTTACCTCGCTCAACATGATTCCTTCTAGCTCCATCCATTTCCCTGCAAATGCCATTATTTTGTCATTTCTAATGGCTGCATAATATTCCATTGTGTATAGATACCACAATTTTTGGATCCATTCATCTGTGGTGGGGCACCTAGGTTGTTTCCATATCCTAGCTATTGCGAACAGTGCTGCAATAAACATGGAGGTGCACGTGTCCTTGTATATTGGTTCCTGTTGTTCAGGGTAGATGCCTAGAAGTGGTATGACTGGGTCGTAAGGGAGGTCAATCTTTAGCTTTCTAAGGACCCTCCAGACTGCTTTCCAAAGTGGTTGTATAAGTGTACATTCCCACCAGCAGTGTAATAGGGTTCCCCTTTCTCCACATCCCCTCCAGCATTTGTCGTTGGCTGATTTGTGGATGTGGGACATTCTGACTGGGGTAAGGTGGTATCTCAGGGTTGTCTTTATTTGCATTTCCTTCACCACCAGGGATGATGAACATTTCCTCATGTGTTTCTTTGCCATTTTTATTTCTTCATTTGAGAAGTCCCTCTTTAGTTCCCTTGCCCATTTAGTAATTGGTTTGTTAGGTTTGGGAGGGATTAGTTTCTTGAGTTCCCTGTATATACAGGATGTTAACCCCTTGTCTGATATATTGCTGGTAAATATTTTTTCCCAATTAGTTGGTTGTCTTTCTAGCTTAGTTGCGATAGATTTAGCTGTGCAGAAGCTTTTTATTTTAAGGTAGTCCCATTTGTCGAGTCTCTCTCCAACTTGTTGTGACCCTGGGACTCTGTTCAGGAAGTTCCTTCCTGTGCCTATTAGTTCAAGTGTCTCTCCTACTCTGTCCTGCAGTAGTTTCAGAGATTCAGGTTTAATGTTAAGGTCTTTAATCCATTTTGAGTTGATGTTGGTGCATGGTGATAGGCTGGGGTCCACTTTTAGTTTTCTGCATGTGGCTGCCCAGTTTTCCCAGCACCAGCGGTTGAAGAGGCTGTGTTTCTTCCATTGTATGTCTTTGGCTCCTTTGTCGAATATCAGCTGGCTGTAGGCCTGTGGATTTATATCTGGATCTTCTATTCTGTTCCATTGGTCTTCGGGTCTGTTTTTGTGCCAGTACCATGCTGTCTTTGTGATTATAGCTCTGTAGTAGAGTTTGAAGTTCGGCATGGATAGCCCTCCCATATTGTCTTTATCCCCTAGAATTGTTTTGGCTATTCTAGGTCTTTTGTTGTTCCATATAAATTTTTGGACTGTTTTCTGTATTTCAGTGATGTACGTCATTGGGATTTTAATAGGAATTGCATTGAATTTGTATATTAATTTTGGAAGTATCACCATCTTTACTATATTAAGTCGGCCTATCCAGGAGCATGGGAGGTCTTTCCATTTCCTAGTGTCTTCTGCAATTTCTTTCTTTAACTTTTTATAGTTCTCATTAAATAGTTCTTTTACATCTTTGGTTAGGTTAATTCCTAAATATTTTATTTTTTGGGAGGTTATTGTGAATGGGGTTGCTCCCTTTATTTCCCTCTCTTCCTGTGCGTTATCAGTGTATAGGAAGGCAACTGATTTTTGTGGGTTTATTTTGTATCCTGCTATTTTGCCGAAGTGACTTATGATTTCTAAAAGTTTGGGGATGGAGTTTTTGGGATCGTGGAGGTATAGTATCATGTCGTCTGCAAAAAGGGATAGTTTCACTTCTTCTTTCCCTATGCGGATCCCTTTAATGTCTTTTTCTTGCCTTATTGCCCTGGCTAAGGGTTCTAGGACTATGTTGAAGAGGAGTGGAGACAGTGGACATCCTTGCCTTGTTCCTGTTTTTAGGAGGATTGGTTGTAGCTTTTCCCCATTAAGTATAATATTGGCTATTGGTCTGTCATAAATGGCTTTTATTGTTTTTAGAAATGTTCCTTCTATTCCTATTTTCTCCAGAGCTTTTAGCATGAATGAATGTTGAATTTTATCAAAGGCCTTTTCTGCATCTGTGGCGATAATCATGTGATTCTTGACCTTGGCTCTGTTGATATGCTGGATTACATTTATTGACTTACGTATGTTAAACCATCCCTGTGTCTCTGGGATGAAGCCTACCTGATCATAGTGTATTATTTTTTTTATGTGTTTCTGGATTCTGTTAGCTAGAATCTTGTTAAGGATCTTTGCATCTGTGTTCATCAAGGAGATTGGCCTGTAATTCTCCTTTTTGGTTGGGTCTTTGCCTGGTTTGGTGATGAGTGTGATATTGGCTTCGTAGAATGAGTTTGGGATAGCTCCCTCCTTCTCTGTTTCTCTGAAGAGCTTGAGGAGTATGGGTATTAGTTCTTCTTTAAAGGTCTTATAGAATTCTGCTGTGAATCCATCTGGTCCTGGGCTTTTTTTTGTTGGAAGACTTTTGATAGCTTCCTGTATCTCATTATAGGATATTGGCTTATTTAATTGGTTAACTTCTTCTTTGCTCAGTTTGGGTAACTTGTATTTCTCTAAAAATGCATCCATTTCCGCCAGATTTTCTTCCTTTAGAGAGTATAGCTTTTGAAAGTAGTCTGTTAGAATTGTTTGGATCTCTTGGGTACGTGTTGTGATGTTTCCCGTGGCATCCCTAATCCTATTAATATGGGTTTCCTCTCTTCTTTTTTTAATTAATCTTGCCAACGGGCCATCAATTTTGTTTATTTTTTCAAAGAACCAGCTTTTTGTTTGGTTTATTTTGGTTATGGTTTTCTGATTTTCTAATTGGTTAATCTCTGCTCTCAATTTGGTTATCTGGCTTCGTCTAGTAGCTTTAGGTCCCATTTTTTCTTGTTTTTCTAGCTGTTTTAGTTGCAACATGAGATTATTTACTTGGTCTGTCTCCATTCTCTTGATGTGGGCACTGAGGGCAATAAATTTGCCCCTCAGGACTGCTTTTGCTGTGTCCCACAAGTTTCTTTGTGAGGTGTTTTCATTTTCATTGAGTTCTAGGAAATGCTTTATTTCTTCTCTGATCTCTTCTGTTACCCAGGCCTTGTTAAGGAGTGTGCTGTTCAATTTCCATGTATTAGAGAAATTTCTGCGGTATGCTTTGTTATTGAGAGCTAGCTTGATTCCACTGTGGTCAGATAGGATACAGGGGATTATGTCGATCCCTTTGTATTTGCTTAAGTTCCTTGAATGAACTATGATATGGTCTATTTTGGAGAAAGTTCCATGAGCTGCTGAGAAGAATGTGTACTGTGTTGTTTTAGGGTGAAATACTCGGTAGATGTCAGTTAATTCCGCTTGAAGTATGGCCTCACTTAATTCGGTAGCTTCTTTGCCAATCCTCTGGTTGGTAGACCTGTCCTTTGGTGAGAGTGGCGTGTTAAAGTCTCCTAGTATTATCGTATTGGGATCTATTTTATTCTGTAAGTTTGAGAGCATTTGTTTAACATATCTAGGTGCACCGATATTTGGGGCATATAAGTTGATGATGGTTATATCCTCCTCTTGGATTGTTCCCTTTATTAATATGTAATGTCCGTCCTTGTCTTTCTGTACTGATTTTAATGAAAAGTTTATTTTGTCAGATATCAGGATAGCTACACCTGCTTTCTTATTGGGGGAATTTGATTGGTAGATCCTTTTCCACCCCTTCACTCTGAGTTTGTTTGTATGTTTGGCTGAGAGGTGGGTCTCCTGAAGGCAACAGATGGATGGGTCTTGTTTTCTGATCCAGTCCTCAGTTCGTTTTCTTTTAATTGGCGAATTCAGCCCATTTATATTAAGAGAAAGTATAGAGAGATGCATTGTTGTCCCTGCCATTCCGTTTTCCTAAGTTTTTCTTCTTTCCTTTCCTCCTGTGCTTGCTCAGTTAGACTTTGAGTAATGCCTGTTTGGGGCAGGTCCCAGTTCCTGGTTGCTTTCTTCAGGTTGTGTCCCCCCTCTTAGAATTCTTTGTAATGCTGGCTTAATGTTTATGTATTCATTTAGTTTTTCTTTGCTATTAAAAGTTTTCAGTTCTCCATCGAATGTGAATGCTAGCTTTGCCGGGTATATCAGTCTGGGTTGGCAGTTATTGGCTCTCAGGGCTCGTATGGTGCTTTCCCAGGCTTTTCTTGCATTCATTGTTTGTGTGGAGAGATCTGCAGTGATTCTAATTTTTTTCCCGTTGTAGTATAGCTCCTTCTTCATTTTTGCTGCATGCAGGATTGTTTCCTTATTATTCAGATCCATCATTGTTACTATTATGTGCCTAGAAGTGTTTCTCCTGGGATCTTGCTTGTTGGGTGTTCGATAAGCTTTTGTGATGTAGTTAAGATGGTCGTTTTTGAGGTGGGGAAAATTTTCATTGACTATCTTGTTAAATAGGTGTTGCATTCCCTTGCTCTGGAATTCCTCACCTTCGTCCACTCCGATTATGCGGAGGTTAAATTTTTTAGCATTATCTACTTGCTCTTGAATTTCCCTTTGGTTTAATTTGAGTGATTTTTCCATATCTGTCACTTTTTGGTCCAGTTGGTGTATTCTGTCTTCTGTATCTGACACTCTACCTTCCATTTCATTCACTCTGTTGACCGTGGCTTCTATTGTGGTTTGCATGATGGAAATGGATCCCTTTATGGATTCAATGTTGGTTCTCAGAGTACTGATCTCACCTCTCAATGAGGTGATATCAGTATGCATTACCTCTAATTTGGCGTTTATCTCACTTCTTACTGAGGTTTGTGCAGCTTCTATTTTTGCATCCAATTTTTGTTTGATATCCTGTATATCTTTTGATAGTTCATCCTTGTGCTCTTTCAATTTCTGATCCATTTCTCGCTTTATTTCTTGAGTCATTGCCTCCAGCAACCCTTGGATGTAGTTTTTGTCTTCCATTCCTGCTTTGCTCCCACTGGGGCTCTCCCCTGCGTGGCTGCTGGCTTTTGAGGTGAGCTTGCTGTCCTGGGTAGTGGTAAACCTTGTGATTTTTCTCTGTGATTTTCGCATGGGGGTTCAGGAGACTGCTCTTCAATCTTGTTTTGGTGTGTCTGTCTTTGCTTGGTTGCTGATTCTCTATTGGTAGAGAGAGTCTGTGTCTGATCTGGATTCTGTTGGGAGCCTATTTCCAGCTGCTATTCACTTAGGATTCTCAGCTCTCTGCTGTAGCAATTCCCGCCTTTGGAAGGGTTGAGCAGCCTAGACTGCTTGTGTTTGCTCCTGCGGGTGCTCTTGGGAAGATCAGATGCTCTGGATGCACTCTCCCAAATACTGGAGTCTGCTATGGGCTCCTGATGTGTTTTTGTTTGTTTTGGGCTGGTTGTGGGCTTGAACTCTAGGTTTGGGTGCTGTCCCTCAGCTCTTCAGCTCAGGGCTGGCACCCTACCATTTGAGCCACAGCCCCACTTCTGACCCTTTTTGCTTTGTTCAGGCGCCGGTCCCCTGGCCTGGTTCCGGCCCCAGCCTGGAGCGCGCTCGTTAGGCCTGTGCTAATGTGTATACCACCTTGGTTATGCAGCCTGGAGGACACAGTTCAAATTTCTTCTACTGTTGGTAGTCTTGACCCAGGGGCACTGTTCCTGGCTTGAGCATTTAAGCTCCCTTCCCGGGGCGCTCTTGCTCTGGCCTGGCCAGCAGAGTGTGCTCCACCGGCTGGTGGGGCTCTCGAACAGTTCCCAGTTTTAGTGGGTCCTGTGGTCCGGGTGTTGGGGTAGGGAGTCTAGGTCAGGGTCTGGGGATTCCCTCCAGCTCTGGTCTCCCTTGATGGATTCCCTGTCCCCTGATGGGTACTCACCCTGTAGGTCGTCAGTTGTTGTTGCAGTCCGTCAGTTGTTGTTGCAGTCCGAGTTCAGTTGGGGTGGTTGCGGGCTGGGTTGGGCGGCCCCCCCGCCGGGTCGTTGCGATCGCGACAGGTCCCTTTGTGGCGCTGCTGGTGCCGGGCGGCTTTGGCGGGATGGAGCCTCTCCGCTCCGGTGGAGAGTGATGGGTGGGGTGGGATCCTCCTGGAGACTCCCGGCTGGTAGGTTTCTCTGTTCCTGGCGATCCACTGTTCTGCAATCCGGTACCTGGTGATCTGCAAGCAGCCCCCTGTGTCTCTGTGGCTCCGGCAGCCCCCGCCGGGCCGGCTGGCCGGCGGCTTGGCGCACTGCCGCGCGGCCAGGAAAGGTTGGGGGAGGGGTCTTCGCTCTTCTCTGTTCTGAAATTCTTCTTTTCCTCTCTTTCTTTTTTTGTTATTTTCCACCTCTGGTTTTTCTCTGAGTGTTCGTCTTTTTGTTGTTGTCGGTCTCTTGGGGAGATTAAAGGTTGGAACTCGAACTCTCTTTTTGGTTGGAGAGAGCTGTGGCGTTTCCCTACTGCCCCGTCGCCATCTTCCTCAAGTCCATCTCAGTGGACTATTTTTAAACTGGTAAGCTGGTCGGGTGGTCTTTGTCATCATCATGGGTGGTGCTGTTGGGGTCTTTATCTACGTGTTTTCCTCTTCCTGGTCCTCCTCCTCCTAGTTCTCCTTCTCCTCTTCCTTCTCCTCCTCCTCCTCCTCCTTTCCCCACCCCCTCCCGTTCTCTGGAACTTGGGTTTTTTGAATTATGGTCAACCAGATGTACTCCCTGTAGATTGCTATTATCTTCACTTGTCTGAGATCATTCTAATTAGTTTCCTTTTTAAGAATGAACCTCCCTGTGAAATTTCTATAATTATTAAAAGATGACTTCTAAGAGGAAGAATTTCAAAGGCTTTTTAACAGGTCAAGAAGTCTCTTCTGCTAACAACCTTGCCAAAAAGCTTCTGTTGGGTAAGGCAGCTTTGCTCCTGAGCTGGCTCCCACTAGGACTGGACAGCTCTGATTGTAGAAACGGTCCTTCTTTTATGCAGCCAAAGGATGTTTCCTTGCCATTTCTACCCTTGCTTTGGGAAAAATCTGCTTTACAATCATTTTTTCAGCACATGTCCCCTTGGAGTTCTAGACTTCAAACTAATCCTTCCACCATTCCTCATATAGTCTACTTTCCAACTCGCTCCTGAGGGCTTCCTGATCACCATGGAATCCATCAAGTTATAGGATCTTAGCTCACTTACTAATTTGCTTACCTCAAATTGTATGAGGTGGGGGGGGGGGAATGTAGGAAATGTGAACATTTTATTATTATTCACCTCACCAACACAGTATAGTAACAATTTTATATCTTTGCTAACCATATAATGAAAACTGATATTATTTTAATTAAAATCCTTTGGGAATGAGACAAGTTTTTGGGTCTATGACTACTGCTGTTTTGGATTTTCTTTTACTTGTTTCCCTACAGAAATGTTAGTCTGTCTTGGAAATGGTTTATAAATTTGATCATTAATATAAGACAATCTCTTCCTTTATTGCCTACCATTTTGAGATATTTTCTGTGGTTTATTTGCTACTTTTGCACAATTTCATTACTAGAGAATTATCTTGACCTGAAAGGTGCTCCCTTTTTAATAGTGAAATATTTTGCTCTGTGGTTTCTTCCACTGTATACATATATACACTTATATTTCTTTTTTTATTATCTTTAAGTAGTTGTACAAAAGGGTTTCAATTCAACACACCAATTTGTAACTATAATGCATCGTAACCAATATCACTCCTCCTATCATTCTCCTCCCAACATTTATATCCCTGAAATCAGACAAATATGACTCTCTTTTCTTCTAGTTTCTTTTGTCATTTTATTAATATTTTTCTTTCTTTTTTCCTTCAGAGGTTCTTGGGGTGGAACCGAGGTCCTCTGGCAAAAGGCAACCATTCTACCTCTGAGCTACATGCCCAGGCCTCTGTTCTTTTCCTCAATCCATTTGGAGAAGTGGTAGTGGTGCGATGCTCATGTTTAGATTGTGTGAACAATCTGCTAACCTACACAGGGCTTCAGGTGTCGGCTTTGAAATAGTTGAGGGGGATAAGGGATTCTGTTTAAAAAGCCAAACCTAGCATGAAGACCTCTTTTCTGGAGGAAAAAGTCCTGCTGTGGCAGACACAACTCCATCAGCTGCAGCCCTTTAGAGAGGCCACCACACGGAGCCCCTCCGGAGCACAGCCAAGCTGTAAGAGAGGTGCCTGGGACTGGAGAGATTTACGAGCTGGCTGTGAGTGCACAGGAAAGTGGTACTTACTTTGAACACTAACATTCAAGTTCAAGTTCCAGTTCAGAAAGTCTGCAATAGACACTGTAAGAAACAGGAATAAAAATATATAGGTTTTATAAATACATACATATATATATATGCTTATCCTTCAGATTCAGAGGTAGTCTGTAGGAAAGAAGAAAGGGGTAAATATATAGAGAATGAATTTTTTTTTAATTCAGGCAGTACAAGAACTTAGAAGTATTCAGATCCTGTTAACCCTTATGCTCATTTGAGGGTACTCTACCGCTCACAAGGAGATAGCATCTGTGATGGCATTTATGATATTGTATAAGTAATATATATGCAAACATATATGTAAGTTTGTGTAGATATATAGATATAGGTATATATATAGGTATATAGGTGTGTATGTAGATATATATATATATATATATATAAGTATAGGTATGTTTATAGAGGTATATATACAAACCTACACACACACACACACACACACACACACACACACACACATACACACACACAGAGTCCACTGAATGAAAGAAACATTCCTAACCATTCTCTACCTTCAAGAGGCTCTATGCCTCAGTCCAGGACTTGGGTGAAATAATCTAAAGGACTTTTATGTTTTAGTAGTTTCTTTTTTATTTAGTATTATTATTTTTTTATTGTGAAAATACTGTACAGAGGGGTTACAATTACATGGGCAAGAAAATGAGTACATTTCTTATCAAGCATTGTAGCCTCCTCCTTTGTTTCCCCTTGCCATCCCTTCCCATCCTCCCCCGGGCCCCACCAAAACCTCCCCCCCCCCACCCCCCACACCCCCCCCATCCCCACACCAAAGTTGTAAAGTTCGTTTTCGACATAACGACTTGTACATCTCATTGTTGCAATGGGTCCACCTGTATCCCTATTTAAACAATTTGTTTTTTCCCTTCCCCTCCACAAATTATAACGACATCAAATACAGTGAAAGCAGGGGTTATACCGTGGGGGAGGGACATACAAAGCAACAAAGAAATAATCTTATAAATGTGTTAGAAACAATCGCATGAAAGAAAAAAAGCATTTGAATACGTATCTTAGGGTTCATTTCCCTAACATCAACTTAACTGACCTTTTCTGCTTGACTCAGACATATACTAGTTATTGCAAATAAGGGAAACCATGGGACCTATGTTTCTTTGGGCCTGGCTTATTTCATTTAATATAATTTTTTCCAAGTCTTTCCATTTCCTAACAAATGGGGCAATGTCATTCTTTCTGATGGAGGCATAGAATTCCATTGTGTATATATACCACATTTTCTTGATCCATTCATCTACTGAGGGGCATCTGGGTTGGTTCCATATCTTAGCTATGGTAAATAAGGCTGCAATAAACATAGTCGTGCTGGTAGCTTTAGTCTGGTCTTGTTTGTGAACATTTGGGTAAATGCCCAAAAGTGTGATTGCTGGGTCATAGGGGAGCTCTATGTGGAGTCTTTTGAGGAACCTCCATACTACTTTCCAAAGTGGTTGAACAAGTTTACACTCCCACAAACAATGCAGTAAGGTTCCCTTCTGTCCACATCCCCTCCAGCATCTGTTGTTATTAGAGTTTCTTTTTGGTGTTAAACTTAAGAGTTTGTTAACCAGACGAATGCTTCACCTGATTGGGTGCTTCCTTCATCCTGGGATGTGTGGCCCATTTGCCTTCCTGGTACACGTGTGGAGGAGTGTATCCATCCCTTCACACGTGAGCAGGGCTCCAGCCAAAACATTCACTCGGTCACCTCCACAACAACAACAAAAAGCCTTTGAAACATTCACATTTTCTTCTGTGTTAAAGAAAAAAGAAAAGACAAAATTGTGGCCTCCCAACGTGGTTACTTCAAGCGTAATATGAATTCAGAACAGGATGGTTAGGAAGTTATTTGATTCCTTTCCACCCCCAGCTGCAAACATATTTCCACTCCTTTTCCACCCATGCTGTTCAACCTTGGCTGCACTTTGAATAACCTGGGGGGGGGGGGGGGGGTTAATACCCCAATGCCCACACCACACCCCAGACCAATTAAACCAAAATCTCTGGGCTGAGACCCAGGCATCAGTGTTCCTTAACGCTCCCAGGGTGATTCCAATATGTGGCCAAGGTTGAAAACCATTGTCCCCTCTATAACCTGCGGGAACGAGGTCCCAGATGATTCGAATCTTTGATTTCCTCCAGATTAAATTCTCCATCCAAGCGCCATGCCATTTTGCCGAAGGTGTGAACACGCCAGGAGCCCCTGGGAATTTTCTATGGCTGAGTGGAAAGATGAGGGCTGGCTTCCCAAAGGCTGTATTGTTTGTTTTGTTTTAATTCCCTGATTAGTAATGCACAGATCACTGTGCAGATTAGAGGATTATAAAATGCTTTTATATTTTATAGTGACTTGACATCTTAGACCAAAATGTTTAGAAATCCAAGGTTTTCACTGTTAGGTTCTGAGAGTTTTCCATTTGTTCTCAGCTCCAGCATCTATTTTCGTCCAGCTCATTCTCAGCAGCTGGAAACTCTCTGCGTAGCTGTCTGTCAAGGCTGTAGTCTCCTGTCCCCGGGCCCTCTTCACTTGGGGACCCTTTTTGCAGGCAGGGATCCCTACCCAGACACTCATAAATGAGTTCTTTAGGGGATAGCTAACGTGTTTCTGAACAGTTGATTCTACACTCAGGGGCAGAGAAGCCAAATATGCAGGCAGTTCCTGTAGAATGAGAAGAAATGGCCCTTGTCCTCTTTCTCCACACCTCCCAGAAGCTGTGGTTGGTGATGTTAAGAGATAAGAAGTGAAAAGTGCGGATCCAGCTCACCCATCTGGCAAGGTCTGGGCCCTGGATCTGTGTTTTTCTGACTGCCAGGCATCAGGAGACCCAGGGCAGGAAGTGACTCATGCCAGATAACAGGGTCTGGAACACAAAACTACGGGCTGCCAAAGGCCAGCCGTCACTTTCATAGACCACCCTCTTTGCTGCTTATCACTGCAAGAACGATTCCGACGCTGTACACTTTACCCTTTGACATCTGTGGACCTTGGAGTGGAGCCGGGGACATCTGGGACATCTTATTTTCCACCTTGGAGGATAACCCAGAGCACCTGCTGTTATAGGGGACACTTTATCAAAAGCCAATAAAGTTGGGAAATTTATCTCCTTTGTTTTAACAGATTTCAATCGGTATCTAGGGAGCCATGACCTTAAAGTAATAGAGCTAGTTCAGAGTGTGGCTTAGGGACAGTCTCCCAAATTCACATATGGAAAACCTCTCTGTGCAATGCACACACACACACACACACACACACACACACACACACACACTCTTCCCTCCTACCTGACTTTCCCCTCCACCTGCAGACTCCCTGTAAAAGCAGTGCTTCACACTCCACACTGCCTCCTCCTGTTCCACACAAGTAGGGCAGAGAAAACCTGGTCCCTACCCACAGAGGAGGCATTAAGACAAAACAGACCTGGGGAAGAGCGGGGAGGGAGGGTGGCGTAAATCCAGGAGTGGAGGTAGTGGTGAGGAAGGAAGGGATAGATTGTATTCTGTATTGTATTCTGATGTGGGACTCTCCTGAAACTCTCAGAGCTGAGAGGGCCACCGAATAGAGCTGCCAGAGCCATCCTGGTAGGAAGTCTGTAGAGGAGGCCATTTGAGACCAAAGGACAAGTTTTAACAAAGGATGTGGTAACCAAAGTTCAAGACTCATTTTTTCTTGGGAGATGACAAGTCATCTCAGAGGTTTGGAATGTAGGCTGCTTTGTAGAGTGAGGGGAAAGGCTACAAAGATACATTGGGGGCAAACCACAGAACGCCTTGAAATCTAAGCTAACTTGGATTTTCCCTCTATTATGTATGTGTGTATGAGAGAGAGAAAGAGAGATGTGTTTGTTTTGGTGTGTTTGGCCACATAGTTGCATATTTTAAGGTTTTCTGTCTTCGACGGCAAGGACTAAGCCTGTTATAATTGAATTTGTACAACACAAGTAGGGGATGGGATATGAATATTGCCCCTTAAATCCCACTTGTGAAACTCGGCCATCATGGCACTACTTCCCAATGGGAAGGGGCCATAGTTAACTTCATGCTCAAGCCTCCTGGTTTTTACAGCTGGCTCCCAGTGTGCCCTGTGGTTTGAGTGTGATTTGCCCTATGATATGGAGCTTTGGGATGGTTACAGGAACAAATTCTCTTCTCAAACTGCCCCCCAGATGAGTTTCTCATCTGTTGGAAGTTCACAGTATCAGTATCAATCCGGGTTCTTTAGCCAGCCCCTCATTGTGTCCTCCAAGTGTGCTAACTTTGTTTTAAGCCATTAGAAGCATATGGTAGAATCTCCATTATGCCTTGGATCATCACTACACTGATTTGGCTAGAACACAACTCAAATGGTGACCCAAACCTAACTCTACAGTGGAAAAGCTTGTCTCCCTAACAATATGCCTTTAAAATCCCAGCTCTACCTATGGAACAGAATCCTAATGTGTCCTCTCTCATCCTTTCAATGTCTCCTAAGACAGCAGAAAGAAAGAAGGGGGTGGTTGAAGGTGCTGGTGGACAGGAACTTTCTCCTTCCTAGTGAAGAGGCAGAGGAACAGGAAACTTTCTGTCTTTCCTCTTTTACAGTATCCTCTCTAAGCCAGCAGTAGAAGAGGGTGGAGTGTCCTGCCTCATTAGAACTCTTAGAGAGGTTGCTGATCAAGTGAAACCCAAGTATTCATTCAGCTGCTGTCCTAGGCAACAAGGCACTGAGCCAAGTACTTAATTTTCTTGCAAACGAAGAAAATTGATCGTGAAAACAAGCCACCCTAGCAGACAAAAATGATTTAAGTCTCTCCACCAAGCCAATAAGGGACTCTGCTAAAAAGGAGGCCCACATAATGTGCCCCCTCCCTTCCAGGTGGAGTAGGAGACCCCATGGGGGGAAGCTACCCCTGGGCCTGGTGGGAAGGATAGGCTTTTCCATAGCTTCTGAGGTTTTAGTCAAAAGCAGCGAGGTGAGAAGTTTGGGACTCGCTTGAAAGAAAATAACCTTGCCATGACCTTGAGGCAAAAGGTACAGGGATCTAAGGCCCTCTGCCCCAGCCAGTTTGTGGTACCCAAGACAGCCCTGGGCAGCCCTCCTCGGCCTGGTGGCAATTGCTCCGGCAGTTTGAACCCAGCTTCCTCTCTAAGCTGCCCCAGATGCACAGCAAGGGGGGGGGGGGGGGGGGGGGGAGGGGTCGGCCTAGCCCCTCTGACCTGAAACCTGGCTGGGGTGGAGAGAAGGGGAGGGGGGAGAGGCGTCCCCTAACCAGGGGCTGATGTGGAACTGGACAGGGGCAGTACCTGCTTCCCAGCCCAGCCCGGGGAGGGGCGGGGAGCCTCGGATCCTACAAAGCACAGCGAGGTGCGGCCATGGGGGACCCCAGACCGGAGAGCCTGGAGGAGGATCTCGCGGACGCCGCCGGCCCCGCACCCGCGTGGGGACCCTCCCCACAACCTCCGCCCACCGGCAGAGGAGCCGGCCGGCACCCCTGCAGAAGCGCGGCCGGGCTTCGCACTCGTCCCCTTAGTTTTGGGCCCCATTCCAGGCGGGGCCCTGCCAAGTGCACCGCAGTAGGTTTGCGTAAGGATTCGATTGATCTTGTGAGTTATTTTTTTTTCTTCCTGAGAAGTCAACCTCGGCGAACACCTCCGGGGCTTCCTGGGACTGGAGTGCGGCGTGGGGGCCCCTGGAAGCCTGAGGGTTTCCCTAGGCGCCCCAAGAAGTCTGGCTCTCCAGGAGCCGTTGTGTAGGACAAGAGTGACCTCTAGTGGCGCCCAGGAGAGCGCAGGGAGGGCTGGTGTTCCCGGGGTACCTGCGCACGCGCACGCACAGGCGCAAACGCGCAGGGTTCTTCATCCAGCCTCCCTCCTCCGCCCCCCTTCCCTCCCCCCCTCCCCCCTCCTCCCCTCTTTCTCTCTAACAATCCAGAAGTAGACGAAGATTTGCTGATAATGTGTTAGACTATCTGCGCGTTTCAAGTGCAATCCCGATCAAAAATTCAGTTTCTGTCCTTCCAAATTCTTCTTCTGCCTACATATTTATACTTGTCTTTTATTGACTACCTGCTTTGTGAGTGGGTGGACGGGCATCTAAAGGGTAAGACAGGTATATGCTGTCTGTCCTATGCCGTGGAGAGACTTGACAAATGTCACTGTCCAGTACACCATGAGGCACCGGGTAATCTGGGTATACTTTGGAAGTCAGAGATAGGCAGGCCAAAGGAAGGGGGCAGAGTCTGAGGAAGATTCTAGGAAAGACCCTGAGATTTGGAGAAGTTGTGGGCCAAGAAGTGAAATGAAAAGGTGTTTGGACATTAGAATGGATAGAAGCCACTAGGACCCTCTAGGGGCCAAAGAAGAGGATTTTTTTTTTAAGGGCCTGCTCATAGGAACTTTGGACAATGTTCTCAGAGCAGTCCAAAGTCACTGAACAATTTGGCCAGGTGAATGTCATGATCACATTTCTGTTTGTGTAGGCTCATTCTAAATTTGATGTTAAACTTTGCCTTAAGCTTGCTGTTGGCACAAGCAGCCTGGCTGTAAGTTAATCAAGCCAAAAGGGATCCTAGGGTTCACCTGGTCCATTACCTCTTTGCCCTTTTATAGACATTGAAACCCTAGGATCTGAGTAGGCAAATAACTCTCTAAATGGTTGAGGCAGAATTAGACTGAACCAAATACCAGCTCCCAGACTGTTCCAATTAACACACACACATACACACACACACACACACACACACACACACAACACACATACACACACACGTCCTCAAAAAGTCTCCCCGTAGGCCAGAAAATCAACTTCAAGATTGGAAAAGGTCAGGCTCATCAGACTTGCAGAAGAGTTAAAGCCTTACCTAAATACCCATGGCTATCAAGGCCCATGATAAGACATGGAGACCAGAGATTATAGACAACCAATGGGAGGAGGCCTGACCCAGCCAGGAAGCTCCCTCAGAGATCTGGGCAGCAGAGGGCTTGACTCCAAATGGACACACCAAATCCCATTTCAAATAACCAATAACACTAAGAAAACAAGTTTAGAAATTAGAACGTCATTCAAACTTTGTAAAAACAGTTGGTGATCAAATGCACTTGTCCTAATATTTGGATAATTTAAATATCCTCAGCAGTTCAGCCAAGCGACAGAATTAAGGAGAAATAATTCAACTGCCACCCAGATCATTGAGCATTTGGTTTGAAGAGTTACGGGTCAGGAAGGAGGTCCCGGCATTTGATGAAAATGTGATAAGAAAGATTTTCAAAGAAAGAAATGTGATCTTGGTGAGCCACACCTGGAACTGGACAGGAAATGGTAGAAAGGTGACCAACAGGCCAGTATTTGAGACCTGGCTTAGCCACTTAGAGCTATATGACCTTGCGTAGGTCACTTAACCTCTCTGACCTTTGTCTCAATAATGAAGTTACAAAAACAGTAACACTGCCTTGCATATCTCACTGGGCTTTTTAGCAATTACTGTGGCCCAGGAGGTGGGTAGGACTGGGTTAAGTGCAGCAGTGCTTCTCTCCACCCTTCTAATCACAGGCTATGTAAGTGGGGGCTTTAGACCCCCTCTGAATGTTGATATGCAGATGCTAACACCTAGCCTGAAGGAAAGGAATGAAGAGACACGAATAGTGCTTCAAAAATCAGAGACTTTTAAAACCAATAATGTGATCATTTGCGAACTTAACAGTATGTTCATAAATGTATATAATTGAAGATTATTGTTATATCTAACATGGTGTGATTTCACTGGGTAACAAGTTAAATATGAAAAAGAGTGAGGTGACAAAGCACTCTTTCCATGTTTAAAAGGAAGGAATTTGTAGCTAAGAACAGATGAACGGAACTCACAAAATTAACTCCTGCTAGCTTAGCTAAGATCTGATCCTATAGACCTTTTTTAGGAATATTAAAAAAAGCAAAAACCCTAGCAGGGATCAATGGCCTGGTGTCAGATTGGGATAAGGTATCTAGTGAATGACTTGTAGGAGTGGTGATCCTTCAGATCCTATCTATCTAACATCTCTATCTAAGAGCCAGAGTAATTGGTATATTAATGGAATCTTACAAAGACTCTTGGCGAATCTCTCTGAGCCTCTTCAGAGCTGGAGAGACTAACCCAGGAAGCCCAGAAATAATATAAAGAGCCTTAAAAGTCTGTTCACTTATTCAGAATGTATTTAATTCCCTGCTCTGTACCTTTGGGCACTGAGAATTCAATGAGGGACTGAGCAATTATGAGAGAGAAGAGTCCTAGGTAAGTTTGAGGTTAATGACAAGTAGGACTACTAATCTAGCCCATTTAAGAGCGAGAGCAAGCAGAACCTGAGTAGGCTCTTCAAGAGTCCATTACACTTGGTCTGATGGAGGAAGGCTAACTACCTTCCTGGGTGCAGGGAACACCCCCTGCAATGACTGGAAGCCATTGGATTTGGTCCTGTGGGGCAAGGATGCCCATCCTGTTCAAGGAAGAGGGTTCCTTTGAAATGCCAGCAAATGGCATTACCTTCCCACATCAGAGTCATTGTCTCTTTTTCAAAGTACATAATAACTCCTTTCTCCCAACCACAAAAGAATCGATGGATAATTTAAATGAACTTGCATCTTATTCATTCCAACAGTGTCCACTGACATTTTTGTTAGGAAAAACAATTTTACTACCCTTTCAAATGACCTTGTGTATTTTAATCTACTGTACATATCTACTTCACATTGTTTTTAATTTGAAATAAATATTTGCCCCATGTGGAAGACCTTTTTAAAATATTTTTTTCTGAAATAACGTTTGTAGATGTATTGATAAACTCTTTAAAATTGCTCTCAACTTACCCTATGCACACTTCCAAAGTTTGTGGTCCACAGTGTGGGGTTGGAGCCCCAGGGAACTGGCAGGGTCTGAGATGAGTGGAGGGGGAGGAGTTGCTGGGGAGTTTGAAGCAGTGTCATGATGGCAGATCATTTTAACAAAGCCACAAGCTAGTTGGGGCATGTTCTAAATTAAAGCCATAACAGACAGGAAGAGAACTGAGCTGAACTGATCCATAGTGAAACAGAGTTGATGTGACTGAGTGACCCTAGATGTGGCAATAGGGGGAGAAGTCTCAGAAGGCCCCTAGTGTTCTATCTTGAGTGACTGTAGTACTGAAAAAATTGTAGCTGCTGGATGAGGTCCTCTGTCTCTAAGGTCTCCAAGAATGAATGCACAGACATGGAGGGAGAAGTAAAGCGGCAAAGGTTCACTGAAGCAAAAGATAAGCAGGACCTCCAGCTAGCCAGGAGGGGTCCCACAGGAGGGTATCACCTCAGGTGGATTGTGCAGGGGTTAATAAGGTCTCACTGGGACATCACTGGACAGCCTGCAGGCCATATCATTCTCCAGACCCATTCAGGTGTTCCGTACCACTTGTATGAGCTCTCCATGTGGTCATCTCACTCCTCTGACTGGACTTCTGTTTCAGTACAAACCTGGCTCCAATCAGTTGACTGTCCACATGCTTGCAAGCCTTCCAGGAGCAGTCACCCATGATGTGATGCGTCCTGGGCTACTACTCAAAGCCATGCTGAGGAATGTGGCATCTCTATGGGAGGAGGGAGCTTTGCCTTGAGATGACTCTCAACTAGATAAACAGGAGTGCCATCATGGATTGGGTGTAGGGGCCGTGTGTGTATGTGTGTGTGTGTGTGTGTGTGTGTGTGTGTGTGTAAACTCAGGGCATGGGCACTGTCTCTGAGCTTCTTTTGCTCAAGGATAGCATTCTACCACTTCAGCTATAGCTCTACTTCCAGCTTTTTTTGATAGTTTAGTGGAAATAAGACTCTCACAGACTTTCCTGCCTAGGCTGGCTTCGAACTGAGATCCTTAGATCTCAGCCTCCAGAGTAGCTAGGATTATGGATATAAGCCACCAACTCACACAGTCCATCACAGATTTTTAAAAAGAAAGCAGAGATAAGCACATGGTTGGAGAAGATTGAATTGCATCCTGTGACTCATGAGTTCCTTGAGGGTTGCCAAGTGAAAATGTATAAGTCTAGAAGAAGGATCTAGGCTAGGGATGGGCTTTGGGAAGCATGGATCTGAAGGTAAGAATCAGGTGTAGGTGTAGACCATAGCACCCAGGGAGAAGTAGGCAGTGTGAGAAGAGAATCCAAGTGCAATGCATAGGGGAACTTCCATGCCTGAGAGTCAGGTAGTGGGTGAATGATTCCTCCTCAACAGGAAACCACAGGCAGAAATGGAGGTCAGTCTGGGAAGAGAGAAGTCATGGGGGGAAAGAGAGGGAAGATTTTCAGGAGGCAGCCATGAAGAACACCTGCCCCACAGAGCAGTCATGTCTGATAAGGACCCAAAAATATATCTGTCCACAAGGACCACAAAAAAAGAGCAACGAAGTCCCATCCCTTGCTTACCTAGTTCTTTAAGCTTATAAAGCATTGTCTTTATAAAGCACTCTTAGCTCATCTCATTCACACCACAGCTTATGTAACATTCTTACAGATGCTAAAGCTGCAAGGCCATGAGGTTAAGGGATTTGCTAAAGGCATCAAGCAAGCTAGAGTTCGAGATTGCAGCCCAATGTCTTGACTATGCTTCCTGGATCCTAACTCCAGTTAAGAGTTCAAACCAACCAATGAGGACTTCCAAATAGA
Source organism: Dipodomys spectabilis (assembly GCF_019054845.1). NCBI lineage: Eukaryota > Metazoa > Chordata > Mammalia > Rodentia > Heteromyidae > Dipodomys > Dipodomys spectabilis. The sequence continues at coordinate 14,582,396 of NW_024870802.1, forward strand.
ACCTGTTCCAGGATAGCTGCTTGTTACTGGCAAGCTTTCAAAAGGGTTACTTATCACACATCGGTTTGTACTTTCTAGAATCAAAAGATGTCAGCCTTCTGGGATCATCTTATTCTAAAACCCATTACCTAATTTCTTATACCTAGCTCTGTATGTAAGAGAGACAATTGAAGGTTGGCAAGCAGAGGAATTATATAAGTTTGAGTATGTGCTGGAAAGGTTAATTGGTATCACTGAACTTTATATTTGACTATGCTTATGTCTGGTTGTTGGATTCTTACATCACCTGAAACAAAATAATGAAAACACACTGTGGAGACACAAGCTGTCTGGGATTGTTTTACAACTGAGTCCTTCCTCCTTTCCTTTCATCCTATCCTGAGAAGCAAACTGTGTTCACCAGGGAGGCAGCAAAAGCTTCCTGACATTTGAAAGCCAAAGCTCCTTGCATATTAGATGAGGTCAATGCTCAGATCACAATTCTCCCATCACCCCTATACCATCCAGAGCAGGCCTGGCTATGCATCTAGGCGTTTCCTGCTTGTTCCTCTGTTCCTCAGTCATTTTAACAAGAGGGAGATGCTGCCTCTCTCCCAGTCAGATCTGGGCCCAGCCCAAGCTTATCCATGTGGGACCGAGCCTGGAGCTCTTCTCTGCCTAGCTCTCCTTTGGGAACCATTTCCAACATACTTATCTCTGAGAATTCACCACTCTATTGGGTATGAGTCTGATGTTCTCCTTCCCCCTCCCTCCTCAGCACAGAAGGTACAGCAAACAAAAACCTCCATTTCCTTTTATGACGTTTTTCTCTCCTTACAGCTCAGAGGTTAGGCAAAACACAAAGACAGTCATCACCAGGCAAGCCTGATTTTCAGAGGTGACATTACAACCGTATTTCCACCTGGTGGCTTGATTTGGGCCGTTTCTACTGGCTCATAAAACTGGCCTTCCCCTGGGCGCATCGGGAATAGCTGGGAAGTCTGGAGTCAGTACCAGATACATCATTTCTCTTTTCACTCATGGCATGCTATCGATATGATCCCACTTCTCTAGCTGAAAATATCTAGTTCCACAAAAAGATTGGAAGCAAGCAGAGGAGGTGGACTGCGATCTCACATACCAACTTTATCACCCTCTTTGTTATGTTGCAAAAGTGAGAAAACATCTGTTAAATATTAAATACAAAATGCATTCTTAGATTTGAAAAAGCCGAGTTGTTAGCTATGTCTCTGTCCCCTTTCAGAATAACCTTAGGCAGGTGACAGGTCTCTCATCTGTCAAATCTGTCCAGGAAAGATGCAAGTAAATGAGATGGGAAGTTCCTGAAACCCTTGAAAGCCTGTGCATCCTGGGGAAAACTCTGTCAAGGTAGTGAAGTCTGCCTGAGCAGCAAGTATGACTTTACAGCTTCGGGGAAAATTCCCCGCTTCCATATCAGAGTCCTTTCACTGGCCTATATTAGGCAGCTATGGGAACAGAATCCCTAGATTCAAATCCTGGCTTCTAGACCTTAGCCAAGTCACTTAGCTGCTCAAAGTAAACATGGGGATAGTAGTAGTTCCTTGCCTTAGAAGTTTGTCAGGATAGAGGATGAATTCTGACAGTGAAGCAGGTAAGTCAGTGTCTGGGAAGAGCCAGTGGCAGTAAATGCTGATTGAGCCAGTCCGCTAATAGTGCACTCAACTTCCTAGCTACTCAGAAAGTTGAGATCTGAGGAGCAGAGATCGAAGCTAGCCTGGACAGAAAACTCCTTGAGATTCTTTTCTCCAATTGTCATCAAAAAGCCAGAAATGGAGGTGTGTTTTAAGTTGGTAGAACTCTAGCCTTGAGCAAAAAAGCCAAAAGAGAACTTGAGATCCTGGGTTCAAGTCCTAGTACCAGAATGTATAGATAGGCAGATAGATAGATAGATAGATGAATCCTGAGTTCAAGTTCCAGAACCAACAAGCATAGATAGACAGATCGATAGATAGATAGATAGACAGACAGACAGACAGACATATTGATAGGCAAATGATAGATAGGTTGGACACTTAGCATATAGAGTAGATGGATAGGCAAGCCAGGGCTGACCAGACTTTCGTTGTCATGTTGCCTGGATAATATGATATTGAGTCCTATACTGGTTACTTTTTTCTTCTCCCCATTATAGGTCAGTGCAGCTGAATGGCCAGCCCTTAGTGATGGTGGATGATGGGACCCTCCCAGAACTGAAGCCCCGCCCCCTGCGGGCTGGCCGGACATTGGTCATCCCTCCAGTCACCATGGGTTTTTATGTGGTCAAGAATGTCAATGCTCTGGCCTGCCGCTACCGATAAACCACCTTCCACTCACAAGTTCCTGATGGGCCTGCTGGACTGCCTTTTACTCTTCCACCCTCATAGTACCCTGACTTTTCAGACATCTTAGTAACCAGCCTCTTCGGCCCCATACTGCTGAAGTCAACATAGACTCACCCTCCAGAGAGGCTAAATGTCATAGTGTGAGCTTAGCCTAGGTAAATCCCTAAGGAAAATGTAGACACCATGCATGCCTATATAGGATAAAGGTCTGTGTCTAGAGCTGTATGCTTCCATTTACACACACACCATGCCAAACAAGCAGACAGCACACAAATGCTCCCCCCCCACAAAACCTCACATGATCCTGGTCACACAAGGTTGTGTCTAACTCCACAACTCCAAACCTTAGCCTGCTGCTGCCCTCAACAGAGGAGGAAGGAAACCCCAGGAGGACCTGCAAGAACCTAATCCAATTCTAACTCCCTTTCCTTCGTCTTGTTTCCTGCTGCTGCCCTGGGTTTCCTGACACCTCTCTTCCCATAGGGGAGCAAATGGGTGAGTCAGCTGTGGCCTGCTGCGTGAGCTGTTTAGGTAATTTCCTGGCTGATGTATGTGTGAGTGCATGCATCTGGGTTTCTGACAGTGGCATCCATCACTGGCTATTCCTTTGGGAAGCGGGTACTTCAAAAGTAGAATTGCAATCATACTCCAGATTTTGTAAGAAGGCTCTATTCTTCTGTGAATCTGGAATCCCCAAGACTTGGAATGGGAGTCAGGTAACAGTATTCATTTGAATGGAGAATAATGTATTAGGTACCACAAAAAGCAATCAGAATCCTTTGTGTTACCAGGAAGGAAAGAGTTGTAGTACAAAGAGAAAGCAGAGAAAGCACACAGAAACATCAAATGCATACATACTCTCTAACACACACACACACACACACACACACACACGCTGGCAAATTAGACCTGCCCTGCCACACTGAGAGAATATTAGGAGCCTGAAAAGATACGTCTTTAGTTGTTAGGCTAACCAAAAGTCATTGAAAAGGTGTGCATCATAAGTCATCACTGTAAGACACACAGAATCTAGCCTTTCTTCCTCTTCCCACATAACTAAGTCTCTCTGTGGCATTTCCTGAGCAGGAATCCAATGGAGGCATTAAAGATAACCAGGTACTTTCTATGGCAGACCTGCTTACCTTAACACAGAGCACAGCTCTCAGCTCTACTGCGGGAGGACTGAGAAATTGGAGACAGCTCTGATGGCAAAACTGCAGAACGGTAGATGGAAAGCATCTGAGTTGAGCAGGTGTAATACCCTTACATCAAGCATGATTTAAGGCTCCTGATGAAGTCCATGGTGTGATTCCAGGGGTGTGTGGGTCTTTGCAAACAAGCACAGCTGCAATGACATTCTTCTCTGTGAATCCAAATGTCCTCAGGATAGATGACATGAATTGTGCTTTTCTTAAATGGAGGAAATAATTAACTGCAGTGGGTTTCCATTAAGCAGCAACACGACTTGGTAAAAGAATAGGACTGAAGTGGGAGCAACAGACCGAGAGAGGCCTGCAATACCCCAGGAGTGAGGACTTATACGAGTACTTTTAGACGAGCCAGACAGTAGAGAGTTCACAGCTGGGAGAACTGGGAATTTGAGAGAGGGAAGCCAACTGGCTGATTTTGTGTATAAGGAAGGTGGCAAACTCAGGTTTTGGCGTGCTTCTTATTAGGCACAAGAGGAGCAGCACATGGTAGGTATACTAGAACAGAAAGAAAAGAGAGAACCGAGACCAAGCTGGAGCCAGTCAGTGGCTGTGCTCAGCATGGAAGCATCTGGAGAAAGAGGAGCAGGCCCCCAAGACAGCACCCCACCAGCAAGGCTGCAAAAAGGTCGACTCCCTTCTCAAGAATGAGGTACCTCCTACCCAAGCCTTAGCTTTGAGAGGATAGGGAAGAAAAATATTAAGACTGGAGGCAGGAAGATGGAGGGAAAAGAAGAGATGGAGGGATAGGCCAACATGAGCACAGGAAAGAGAAATGAGACAAAATTGTTTCCCCAAATTTTGTCCAGATATCAAATCACTAGTATCTATACCTGAACAGGTGCAGCTGCACAGCCCTGATAATAACAAGGGAGTCATGGGTCCCTAATGGCCGGGCCTTGGACTGACTTGCTTTGCATACATAGCAGCCCCATGATAGAGTTTCTACTGTCACCACCTTTTCTCCTACGAGGTACAAAGAGGATCTTTAGCTTGCCCAGAGAAATGGGTTATTGACCCTTTATCCACCAAGCTCAGGGGCCACCCAAGTCCCAGACTCCCTGCTTTACCTGAAAGCCTCTGCTCACTCAGCACAGCCAAGACTTCCACAGCCCCATCCACACACATTTCCTGTATGGAAGGGTTGATTCTTCACTAAACCTGGCAGAATATAGATGATTCCTGATTCTTTTTGTCTTTCTCTGTGTATTCAATGCTGCACCCAAGAGGCTTACATTTTGTTGACTTTTTAGTTAATCAAAGGGAAAGCAGGAAGCACTGATATTTATCTTGTGGGTCCTGCAGTTCTAACTTCACAACCATCTCATGGAAGAACTATTTCCATTGCTCCAAGGATGCCATCATACTCCACAGTGATTTTAGCACATCTGTCTTGATGCCCTTTGGCATGCAGGGGAGGGGGAGGTTACTAAAGCAACAGCAATTCCTTTTTACAGGGCTTCACCTGTCACAGGTACCCCAAAAGACAGCATGTAGCAAACAGAGCATGACAAGCTACAGCAGGAGAGCCGCTGGTGCGGGCCTGAGAAGCTCAGAGAGCTCATCCAGGTCCGTCTTCCCTCCTTGTGCAAACCACAGCTGGGATCATCTGAGTCTTAAGCACTGCTTTATTTTAAACCCAAGAATGAGCTTGAGAAAATGCTTATTGAGAGACTAATAATGCATAATGAGAAGTCTGTGCCTTTTCATGGAGATAGTTTTCTGCTCCTCTTGCCTCTAGGAATGATTTTCTTTCTCATTTCTTATCACAAAGGCTCAGAATAAATTCTCATTGTTATTTGGAGAGAAAGTCCCCATTCTTCTAGTGCCCTGACAAAACCTGCCCCTGGAGAATATTAACATTATCTCTGGCTGAACAAAAGCTGAAGGGGGGAAAAAACACCACAATCAGACACCTGGAAGACTAAGGCCTTGGACTCCCACCCTCTCCTGGGTTTTGGGGCTGCCTTCAGGCAGATGGACCCCAAGCTCTGCATACATACCCAGGCAGGATAGAGGTGACCAACAGGTTTTACCTACTCCCAGCAGTAGGGGCTGGAAACCACTGAGCATCCACAAGCTGTGGGCCAGGCCTGGCTAGCATCTGCCAGAGTGTCTTTTTGTCTGGTTTTCCCCCTGGGAGTTCATGGACCCTGGTTTTCTTTCTGAAAACTTAGGGTCAATGCTGAATCTTCAGGAGCAAAGGCGAACCAGCTAGATTCCTGTAAAACAGAGGAGTAAGGAGTTGATTTTAACCAAGAATAACAGCAATATGTGTGGTCTGAGAAGTCAAGGGAAGGAATGGCATACACACTTACCTGACCTGGTTTTCTCCATTTCCATCTCTCTCCAATCTTGGTTCAACTAGCCCAGTCTGGACACTGTCAGAGCTCTTTTCCCACTAACATACTCTCCAGTTCCACAACCTCCACTCTACCAGACGCTCTGTCCCCATCAGGGAGCCCAGGGAAGTCTGCTGTGCTTAGATAGAGCACAATTTCCACTGTAGAATTGTTTGTGATCTTTGCTTATGAGGCACCACAGTGGAAGGGAAGATCGTAAGTACTTTGCAGAGAGACAATGCTAACATGCACAAATTTATGAGAGGACCCAAACATAAAGAGCATTAGAACCCCTCTTGTGAGTCCCTCTAACAATGACACAGATGCTTCTGGACCTTCCTTTGTTTATCCAATGCCTTCTCATCAGACACATTAGGTAACCCTCAAGTCCATCCAGGAAGTCCAGTGAATTTAGATCCCATTACAGATGAGGAAGGAACCCGCCCATTGTCTTCCAGACAGAGTGGCAGGACTACAGTTTGGACTAAGGTCACTGAAATCCCAGGGCCTTCTCTGATGGAATGCTGTTGTCTCTCCTTTTAGTGACAATCATCACCCATTCCTTATCTCTATGTTGCCCAGCTTTCTTAATGTCCTATGTGGTTCCCATAGAGAACCTTTGCATGATCTCTAGTTACGAAGAACCCAGGTAGCAGCTCTGATGAGAAGGAAATAGGGCTGTGACTAGCCCACCAGTGGCTCTGCATTGCTGTAGACATCCTACAGATGTGGGACCACTCCCACCCTGAGGTAATGATTCATGGTATTTCTGGGACCTAGGAGGTAAGTGGTAAGGTGGATATCACCTACATACCACATTCACTCTCCTCTCCTGCTACCATTAGAAGTTTGGAAGTCTCTCCATCTTCCCAGACCAAACAACAAATCCATCAGTCAGCACTCTAGGGGTGGTCTTTGCACATACCACTCTAGAACAAGAAAGTAGAAGTACAAGAGGCCCACTGCATTGGTACTGCTTCCTTCCAAACAGTCTTGAGTTCCAGAAACGTTTGAGAGGAGCTGACAGAATTCCATGTGACTGGCTCGTGAATCAACCCACCATTTCCACGAGCCAGCAGAGGAAATGGTGGGGGGGGGGGGGGCCTTGAGGCAGCCCACACCAGGCACTATTATTAAGCCCATGTCATCTTACTATTCTTTGGGAAAATGTCCTAGGAGTCCTTTTCAAGTTGTAAATGTTATACGATAAATTATATTTTTTGGAAGAAGAAGAAAAAGAAACCTTTTGTTTTATTCATCTGGAAGTTGGCAAAAAATGAGGGTAGGAACACCTCCAAGGAAAAGTTTTGTCTCTGTTCAGGGGATTTTTAACAAGTGTTAATATTTCCTTCCAGAAAACAGTTTACAGTATGGTTTATTTGAGTCTGGTGATTGCAGGGAGTTTGGGTCCATGGGGTAGTCTATATTTTGAGGTAATGTTTTGTAAGTAATAAAATGTGACTACTCTTAACTTTCTGTTCTCGAGCTGTTTTGTGGGAAGAAGGGGGCAACTTTCACACACTCTACACCTTGACCTTAAAACTGACGGCTGAGCTGGGCACCGGTGGCTCATGGCTGTAATCCTAGCTACTCAGGAGGCTGAGATCTGAGGATCACGGTTCAAAGCCAGCCCAGGCAGGAAAGTCCCTAAGACTGGTATCTCCAATAAACCAACAGAAAACCAGAAGTGGCGCTGTGGTTCAAGTGGTAGAGTACTAGCCTTGAGCTGAAGAGCTGAGGGGCAGCACCCAGACCCAGAGTTCAAGCCCCATGACCACCACCACCAACAACAACAAAGACTGCTGGATGAACTAACACTTGCTGAGCTTCTTTGACTTCAGGGTACACTGTCCTCTTCTTCTGCCTGACCAGCTCTAGTTCAACTATTCTAAGGAGATATGAAATGTTGTGTCATCGATTGTATTGGTTAAAGGTAACTATTCACAAGGCAACAGGTGAACCCCAGAATCTCATGCCACATGAAGTTCAGTTGGTGGTAGAGGGAAAGAGACCAGTGGCTCTATCCCATGTAGTTATATTTCCATCTAGACTGATGGAGACTTTCTGCCATCTTTGGTACTTCCCTCCAAGGCTGCTATGGGCATCAGCATAAAGTTGAGTGAGTGAAACACACACACGTACATACAGAGAGGGTGTGGGGCGAGGTGAGTAAGGGGCCTGACCTGGAACTGGTAATAAAACCTTTCCATTCAGTTCCATTGGCCAGAAATTAGTCGCACGGTCTCACCTGAATACTGACGTCCCAACAACTATATTTCATGGAAAAGGAGAACAAACTGTGATGGATGCTAGGAGCTGGAAAATGAATCAATGGTGTGGCGTCCCTCCAAAGCTAATTTGCTATACAGTGATTATTAGAGTTTGAATGTAGTGCTATCTAAATCCACAGGACTTCATACACTCCTAAAGCTCTGAAGGGAGCTGTTGTCTATCTACCCCCTCCTTCTTAAGTTCTGACTTTCCGCTACCTATTTGTCTGATTTTTATCAGAAAACTATTGCTGTGTTAGTAGGGTAGAAGTCTAGAAGAGGCTGCACCCTCTTCTAGACAGGCTAAAAATATAATTTGAAACCTCAAAGAAGAAACTGGTTCATAGACATTGAAGAATCTGAGGCCACAACTCCAGACCAAATGAACAGGCATACCCAGAGATCATCGCAGTGTTATCCCATTGATTCTGTCCACTTCAGAGGAAAAGTCACTCAATCTCTCTGGCCCTCAGTGTCCTTATCTGTAAAAAGAAGAGTTTGATTCAGTGGACTCCAAAGTTACCTGAACCTGCTTGTGGCCCAATTCTATGTCAGATGGTTACTGTTATGTCTCTATTTCCTCCTCATGTAGATTTATATATTAGATGCAGAATAAGTCTCTATAAAAGAAAGAAAAAGAAAAGGTAACCTATGTGTGGGGGTTCATGCTTGTAACCCTAGACACTCAGGAGGCAAAGACTGTGGTTCTCAACCAGCCTAAGCAAAAAGTTAAGGAGACCCCCATCTTAAGCAAGCTGGGTGCAGTAGTGTGTACTTGTCATCCTATCTATTACCCATACAGAAAGGCAAATAGGAGGAACCAGGACCAAGCCAGCATGGACATAAACACTAGGGCTTATCTGAAAAATAACCAGAGCAGAAAGGGCTGGGGTGTGGCTCAAATGGTGAGTGCAGCTCGGCTAGCAAACGTGAGGCCCTGAGTTAAAATCCTACCTTTAAAAAATATGAACAAACCAAAAATGAACAAACAAAAAACTCAAAAGATAAAGCTGCATGCTGGCAAAAGGAGGAGGAGGAGGAGGGGGAGGGGGAGGGGGAGGGGGAGGGGGAGGGGGAGGGGGAGGGGGAGGGGGAGGGGGAGGAGGAGGAGGAGGAGGAGGAGGAGGAGGAGGAGGAGGAGGAGGAGGAGGAAGAGGACAGAAAAAAAGATCTGATAAAGGAACTTGTATCCAAATATACAAAGAAATTGTAAAATGTACATCCATGTTGGAAAATGGCTCCAAATTTAAACACACACATACCACACAATTTTATCCACTAGTGAAATAAAACACTGAACCACCTTACACTCGAAAATGACAAGTGTTAATGAGGAAGTGTAGAAACATGAACCTTCGTGCACTATGATGCACACATTGAGGAAAGTATGGATTTTCTTTAAAAAAAAAAAAAACTAAACATAGAATTACCATGAAAACCAGGGTCTCAGAAAGAAGTTGCCACCCCCATGTTCACAATCAGAATGGAAAAGCAAAATGTGATATGCATACAATAGAATATTATTCTGATTTTAAAAGGGCAATTCTGACAAATGATACAACATAAACAAACCTTGTGGATCTGATACTTAGTTAAGTAAATTACTTAGAAAAAGACAAATACTGTATAAGTCCCATTGCTAAGAGGTACTTAACACCATTGAGACAGAAAGTAGCAGAGTGGTCGCCAGGGGCTGGGGAGCGGAGAAATGGGAATTATTGTTTAATGGATGCAGGCTTTCAATTCCACAAGAGAAAAAGGATTATGTACATAGATGGTGGTAATGGTATACATTTTGAATTTACTTAATTCCACATAACTGGATACTTAAAAATGAGTGAGATGAAAATTTTGTTATGTGAATTCTACTAGCACACAAAAATATTTGAACTTAGGTTGACACAAAAATCTGTAAAAAGTAAACCTAGGTTTGACTTGTTTGCATCAAAATGTGTAATTTTGGTGCAGACAAGTGATATCATTAAGTGGAAAAGATAAACCACATAGTGAAGAGGAAAAACATTGACAAGTAAATCATATATCTGATGAGAGTCCTTGAACATAAAGATATCTACAGCCTAGTAGTAATAATAATAATAATAAAATTTCTAAATGGATAAAGGATTTGAACAGCTATTGCACCCATTCTTATTGTGAACACACACACACACACACACACACACACACACAATGAATGATAAACAACATTATTCATTAAGGAAAGGCAAACCCAAAATTACAAGATACCATGCCATGCTCACCATGGATATATAGAGATAGAGATTTTTTTTTAATGGACAAAACAAATATGTCAGCTTATGAAGAGTGTGAGTGGACACAGTGGCAGAGGCGGATCCTGAGATGCCCGTGGCCATGCCCAGGGTGGGGCTGCCAGCTGCTCTAAGGGACGCGGAGGATGTCCAGAGAGGGCGAGGTAAACGGGGTGGTGGGGGTGAAGCGAGGCTCCCTTCCATAGTTCCACTCCCAGCTGGGGTGAAATACTTCATCCTTGGCCTCCGGATTTTCCCAAAGAACTCTTACTCGGCCCTCTCCCACCAAATTCCAGCATCTTCTTTTGCTGCAGGGCAGGGCGCACGAAGGCACCCAAGGGTAGCCTGGATGGAGATCTACTCCCTCCCCCCAAAGTCCACATCACCCACCCGCCCCGAGTAGCCCATACCAGTTCACAGGATGTTTAAGTGGCACCCCCCCATGTGATCCGTGTCAGGAAGTGCCACCCTTGGCCCGCTTGGGGGCAGAGGTCAGGCCAGGCTGGTCCTCTCTAGGAGGGGAGGGACTGCAGCACCCCCAAACCGGGGTAACTGGGGAAACCAGAAACGGACAAGGGCCGGGCCGAGGGGCCAGGAAGCCTGGGTTCGAACTCGAGGTTCGACCTTCAGCGACGGAGTTCTTCTTGGGGTGGGGACGGGCCTTGATTTCCGAGGTGCCGGATGGGGGCGGCCTCCGTGGCCCGCCGGGGAATCGCGGGGCGCCGCAGGTGCACCGGTCCTCCGAGGGCCTCGTAGGTCCCCGGGAGAAGGCTGCAATGCACCCGGAGACCTGCAGCCCCGCGGGCCCGGGGTGCTGGGGGCCGGAGTTGCAGCCCGCAGCCCGCCGCGCCAGGCGGGGGGCGGGGCTCGAACCCGCGGAGCGGGCTCGCGGTCACGTGCGCGGTCACGTGGTCCCACCCGGAAGCGCCCCGGCGCGGGAGCCGCGAGCTGGTACGTGGGTCCCGCGGCCGTGCGAGCGCCGCTCTGGTCACCCCCCTTTCCGCGGGGTACGGTCCTGCCGGGAAGGGGGGGCTCAGCCTCACCCCCTCCCCACGGGGGGGGGCGGTTGTCCTAAGCAGGAGGCCTTTCGTGGGTCGCCGTGCAGGTTTCGGGGGACGTGGATGTTTGGGGTGACACTGCTGTGGGGCTTGGGGGGCCTCGCCGACGCGTTCCCCCGATGGGCGAGGCTGCAAGGCCCGGGGGGGGGTCCCTTTGCCGGTGTGGGGGGGGGGACGGGGTCCAGGCCGTGAAAAGGGGGCGCTGGGGCTCCCCTGGGTCGGCCAGGCCTAGGGCTCCCCGTGCCCGCCAGTGCCCTCCTCGGAGGGGCCCCCTCCCACTGCAGGACCTCGGGGAGAACCCGGAAATGTCCCAGGGGGGTGGGCCCCAGCCTCTGGGGGGGGACAGGCTGAACTTCCGCCGTGCCCGAGGCCCGCTGGGCGTCCGGGAAGGAGGGCGGCCTGGCGGCCTCCCCGCCCGCCCGAGGCTGGGCCCAACCTGAGTCCAGCCGCGAGAGACCCCAGCCCCCTAAGAATCCCCGTTCCCTGTGCTTCCCTTCTCTTCTGCCTTTTGTTTTCAGTGTCAGGCTTCCTGTGAACCTTTAGATCGTCCCTGCCTTCTATCAAAGTCTGAATATTCCTGTTATTTGGAGAAGGGAAGCTGGAAATATGCATAATGATGCCCACACACACCTCTACAGCCCCCCCCAAAGGCGATTGCTAAGCTTAGGTAGCAATCTGGCTGGCTGCTTCCATGATTCTCCCTGAAACCCCTCAGGGAGGTAGAGCTGGCGTTGTTCCCTCCTCTCCCAGTGGAAGTTTGAGTCTGAGAAGTTTAAGTGACCTGGCAGAGCATTGGCTCTGCCAGGCTGGAAGCCTGTCCCCCAAAGCCTTGTCTCTTCATTGATTGTCATTCCTGGCATCCTCCCAGGAGACCTACCCCTTCTCTTCTCACTGGGACTGTGTGGCACCAGCCTGGGATGGGATGTGCTGTACAAGCTCCCCCTTAGTCACCCCTACAGCCTCCCCCGAGCCTGCTCCACCTTCTCTAAGCCATCTGCAGTGAAGTGAGCCCTTCAGAGGAAGTGGAGAAAAGGGGAACTAATGTATGTGGACTTTGCTGTGCACCGGAGGCCCTCTGGTCTGTGCCTGGTCTCCCTCATGGGGGTTGAAGGAAGACCTGCGACCTTTCACAACCTTCCCCCCTCCCCAAGCTTGTTGGGAACTAACTGGCAGCAGTGGGATCAGGGCCTCTGCTGGTCCTCACACTCACGCTCTCTGTCTAAAGCATTTGCAGATCTGAGGATGTTATGCGGCTGTTCCCTGAGCTGGTCACCGAGTCTCGCTCCCTGGAAGCTCTGCTGTGCTTCTTGCCAAGGTAGATGGTCCTCTCTGGGGCAGAGAGGGCAGTAGGGGGCATCCACTCTAGGGCTGTTAATGGCAGACAGGATAGGAGCCTGAGCCCTTCTAGGCCCTTCATACTCTGTCCTCCCACACCTCATCCCCAGCTATGCATTACCTTTGCCTAGGGTCTCCTTTATCCTTTCCATCACTCCCTTCCTCTCAACCACAACCTCTGTCCAAAGACTATTTCTCCCAATTTTGTCCCACTCACCTACAAGTCCTCCAGAGCTTCTCCCCTCCCATCTCTTCTGCACACCCTGTGCTCTGGCAGTCTCTCCCAGCTAGCAAGCCTGAGGAGTGGCGATGCTCTTCATTGCTTGATATGCTATTAGCCTCACCATGGTAGCCTCTAAACACTAAAGGACAATGGGTTCAAGTTTATAAGCCCACTGGAGCTTTGAGAAGAACACAGTGAGGACCACTGAGCAGGATTACTAGTGGATCCTGGAGAGTGAAGGGTCCAGGACCTTAAGATATTGTGAGCCTCCTGGGAAACTGGAGACTTCCCATGTGAAAGTTAGGGCCACGCCTCCTAACTTCCCCTTTTGCACTTGTATAGCCCAGTCATCTCGGTGAGGCACACTGAAGTCCATGGGAGGGGAGGAGGATTTGAAGCCCATGCATCTGTCACAAGCAGCTGTCTGGGAGCTGCCCCATTCACTGGAAGTACTAAAGTTGAACTTCCGTTAAGGTGCAGTGAAATAGCACCACGAAGATCCTTGTGGTGGTGCCTGGCATGCAGCAAGGGCTTGGTGGTTATGTGTTGGGGTGAGGGTCCTCTTCAGTACTCAGGCTGAGCTCATATGTGGAGGGGCTGGGAAGGCCCTTGACCTTGCTTCTCCTTGGCAGATGAAATGTGTCTTGGTGGCCACAGAGGGTGCAGAGGTCCTCTTCTATTGGACAGATGAGGAGTTTGAAGAGAGTCTCCGGCTGAAGTTTGGGCATACAGAGAATGAGGAAGAGGAGGTAAGTTGGGAGATGTCTGCCTCCATCCTGGATGAGCTGGAGGGCTTGGCAGAGCCTGTGCTCATCCAGTACCCTGCACATAGGATCTTTTCATGTTTGAGGTGCAGTGACTACCAACAAGGGTGCAAGAAGATAGAAGAAACATAGTGGTGGAAGAGACTAAAAGGAACTTAGAAAATCTGAGAAACTTGGGCCCTCTGCCTAAAAGCTTAGCATAAGCTTAATGCATTCAATTATTATTTTTAAATTCTTTAATGCTATTAGGGATTGAACTCAAGGCAGGCACTCTGCCACTTGAACTATGCCTCCAACACCCCCCTATTTTTTGTCGGTCTTGGGGCTTGAACTCTGGGCTGGGGTGCCATCCCTAAAGCTCTTTAGCTAAAGGTGAGTGCTCTTCCACTTGAGCCACAGCACCACTTCCGGTTTTCTGGTGGTTTATTGGAGATAAGGAGTCTCATGGACTTTCCTGCCTGGGCTGGTTTTGAACTGCAATCCTCAGATCTCAGCCTCCTGAGTAGCTAGGATTACAGGTGTGAGCCACCAACTTGTATTGATTAGTATTGAACTCGGGTCTCACTTTATGCCTGGGCTGGCCTAGGTTGTGATCCTCCTACTTAAGCTTCCCTGTGTCACTGGAGATGTCAGGTGCATGGCACCAGGCCTAGCCATTGTGCTCCCCCATAGCTGGGATAACAAGTGTGCACCAGCATGCCCAGTCATTGGTTGAAGGGGCGTCTCGAGAACTTTGTTTGCCCAGGTTGGCCTCAAACACCAATCCTTCTGTCTCTGACTCCCAAGTGCTGGGAGTAAAGATGTGTGTCACCATGCCTAACTTAGTTTTGAGTTTGGGATTATGGCTGTGATTCACGTTGAACTTTGAAGATGATGAACTTTGAGTATGGATCGAGGTTAATTTATTTTGTATATGAATATCAAGTTTGCTATTTTTAATATCACTCAAATGTACTCGGCATTTTTACTTATGTAATTTCCATTCTGCAGTTTAAAGGTGGAATTCATTTGAGTTTCTTTTTTTCCCACTAGGTTAATTTTGGGTTAAAGTTCTCTCTCTCTCTCTCTCTCTCTATATATATATATATATACACACACATACATATATACATATATATTTCATATGGAGAGTTGGGTGATTTGAAATAATAAATAGGACTAAGAACATTTTGGGGTTTTTTTTGTTGTTTGTTCTTAGGGGCAGCACAGACTGTCTGCCTCAATGCCCTTCCTGCTGTGTTGTGAGATTGTGCCTCTAACTTCCAGCTACCCAACCCATTTCTCTGTAGCAGCTTGACTCAGCATAGCCTACTGGCAACTCTTGTCAATCTTAGGAGAGAACAAGATTCCAGAGAGTATAGAAATTCCAGTGATTTTATATTTAAGTTAAAATGAAGCCTGTCTTGAAGGCTTTAAAAATTTTTTTAGCAGTCAATGTCTCTTTTTTGGCTGGTGGGGGTGTGGAGCAGGGGCAGGGGAGGGGGGGAAGGGGAGATGGGAAATGGTACCAGTACTGGAACTTGAACTCGGGACCTCTTACACTTGCTTAACTTTTTCACTCTTTAAGATTTGAGACACCTTCACTTCTGGCCTTTTGCTGGTCAGTTGGAGAAAAGAGTTTCTTAAGCTTTTCTGCCCAGCTAACTTTGAACTACCATCGTCACATCTCAGCCTCCTGTGTAGCCAGGATTACAGGCATGAGCAATCAGTACCCAGCAATGTCTCTAATTTATTTTTATTTTTATTTTTATTTTTTATTGTGAAAATACTGTACAGAGGGGTTACAATTACATGGACAAGATAATGAGTACATTTCTTATCAAGCATTGTAGCCTCCTCCTTTGTTTCCCCTTCCCATCCCTTCCCATCCTCCCCCCCCTGCCCCCCTACCCAATCCTCCCCACTACCCTCCTCCCCCCCCCCCGCACCAAAGTTTTAAAGTTCATTTTTCAAATGTCTATAATTTTTAAACAACCTTTTTGTGGCTTTTCAGTTCTATAACTACTGGCATGGGGGAAAAAAAGCACAAAAACCTACCCCAAAAAAATAAAAAATTCTAGAGTATAGCTGAAATGATAGACCCCTTACACAGCAAGCACATGACCTTGAGTTCAAGAGCCCAGTACCACCAAAAGAAGAAGGAGACAAAAGAAGGAAGGGGGAAAGAGGAAGGAGAAAGTAGGAGGAGGAAGGAAGAGAGGATGAAGAGGAGAAGGAGGAAGACAACTTGGCAGGCCTTTCTTCCTTATTATTAAAAGCCTGGATATATAGGATAAAAAGGAAAAAAGGGTTTAAAGTTTTATTTTTGAGTATGCCACACTCACTTTTTTCTGATCATGTAAATAACCTAAGTTACTTGTGGGAATTTGGAAAGAGAAATACTTTATAAGTGACCCCTAATTCCGCTACCCAAAGCTATTATTAATTTCTTAACATACTTGCTTTGGACTTCTTTTTTTACAGTTTTACTTCCTGGTGTTTTTTTTCCTCACTTCCCATTATGTCAAAATCATTCTTCCACTGTGTTAAACATTCTCAAAAGCATAATTCTTAATAGCATCATTATATTCAAGGAGGTGAATAAATATATCATTAGTTAACCATTTCCCTAATGCTGGGTGTATAGAGTGCTTCTTGCTAGCTATCACTTTGTTATAGGGAACATTATGCTTATACCTAAAAATAGAGAAAAAGTCGCAAAGCTATTCAAAGATATGGTAGCACTTTATAATTCCCACCAAAAGAAAATTCTCACTCTACCTGTAGAAAAAGCTGCTACTTTTTAAGATGAGTTGCTAGATCTAGATTTTTTTTAAGTGCCTTTTCTGTTTGCATGAATTGTGACAGTTCAAGGAAATTATAGGTGAGTAATTGTACAGTTATTGGGTTTTGCCTAAGAGGGTAGTCATTCAACAAACACTACCAGAGAACCTATTATGTGGGCCCCTGTGACAAATCAGAATGGTTTCTGTGCCCATGGAACTTCAGGACTAAACAGGGACAATGCACAGTAAACAGGAGGGTAAGCACGTGCCCTGAGTTCAGCTTGAAGATGTTGGATGGGCTGTGGGGGTTGGGGCATGACTAGAGGAGAGTAGCCCAAGTGTGGCTGGTAAAGGAGTCATCCGAGCTGGAGTGAGAATAACAGGATGGAACCACTGTGAGAGCTGGATACACCTCCAGTTTCCTGAGCACCAAGACCGTTAGCAAGCAGACATGTGCTGTCGTGCTCAGAATCGTAGTGCTGTGCGTTCCTGATGACTAGCACCTGGCTCTTTTTGAGGCAAGGGTTTACTCAGCTCCTTGTGGATTTCAACAGTCTGGGGTAAGGACTTGGCTTCCCCACTAGCCATCTGAATCTCCTGAAAGCAGTCAGAGAAGACCAGCTGTTCCCTTCTTTCTTTCCTCTCCGGCATTGAGTGTTGAGCCGCAGTTGTCTGTGGCTTCCTCCCATGTCTATTCACGGATTCTCAGCACATTCGTCCAGTTTCTTTTGTTTCTGCTTTACTTGTTTTGTTCCTTCTTTGAGAGTGTAGTGAGAATGGAGGCAGAAAAGCTTATCAAAGTAAATGCATGCTTGCTATGGAAAATAGAAGAAGTACAGAAACCAAAAAACAAAAATAGAGGAAAAAATCATCATTATAATTATTTAAACGGTGTCTTTAAAATTTTTTCAATACTTTATTCCACATACATTTGTTAAAAAATATTGTGTCAAGAGAATTTTCTGCATCATTGAAAGTAGGCATATAGATTTTATACATAGATGCTTCCATCATTTAGATGTGCTGTTATTTAACTGCCTTAACCATGTTGGAATTTGCATTTTTTCTAAGTATCTCTAACCATACATTATGCTGTAGTGAACGTCTTTATGCACACAGCTTTGTTTCCGTTTCTGATCATTTTTCTTAGGATAAATTCTCCTCAAAGAAGTCCATGCCAACAAACAGCATGGACCTTGGTCTACACGGCAGACTTCCTTAGAGCTGGTGGGTTCTTGATGGCAGGCCCCAGGCATTCCACGGTAGAAACGTGCCTAATTCTTCAACTTTGCCTTCCACATTCAGAGCCTGGACTACATAGTTACCCAGCATACCCCTTTCCCGTCTTCCTAGCAACTACCCAAGGTGTAGGGGCAGATTTCCCCTCCCAGGGAGGGTCCTGGGTCCTGTTAGTTCCGTAGCCAGAGTCTGGCACACTGAGCAGTGCTGCTTTCTCCCTGGCTTGCAGCTCCCTGCACTGGAGGACCAGCTGAGCACTCTCCTGGCACCCATCATCATCTCCTCCATGACAATGCTGGAGAAACTCTCAGACACATACACCTGCTTCTCCACGGAAAATGATGATCACTTGTATGTCCTTCACCTGGTGAGTGTGTGTGTAGCCCCACCCTGTTCCTCTTCCCCCTGCTCTCCAAGAAGGCCACACCCTTTCCCCTTATATCTCCTCAGAATCCCTGGGACCCTGGCCCTTCCTCATTTGTCTTCCAAGATCAGGGTGGGTGATGGGAGTCTCTCCAGGGCTGGCTAACACCTGTGGCCATGCCCATAGTTTGGAGAGTGCCTGTTCATCGCCATCAATGGGGACCACATGGAGAATGAGGCAGACCTTCGACGGAAACTGTGTGTGCTCAAGTACCTGTTCGAGGTGCACTTCGGGCTGGTTACTATGGACAGCCAGCTCATCCGAAAGGAGTGAGTCCTCTCAGCTGCCCCCCTCTGTCTTCTGCTGAGCAGCCTCTTGGAGGGATGTGTCCATCCTTTTTGAAACTGCCCCCACGGGTCCCTCAAGCCCACCTCTGGGCCTGCAGTAAAGAGCTCAGTGAATGAGAACAGTCTTCAGAGCACACCCAGAGGTGGGAAGGGCCCTGGGAAAGGGGGAAGAGCAAGGTTAGACCACTTGATCCTCCAAAGCTGCGATTTGAAATCCTGGGTCTTTTGAGTTTTGAAATGAGCAGACATTGTTTCACAAATCATTGTAGCCCCAGTGGTAATAATGCCAGCACCCAAGCTGCAGGCCGTGGATGCCCAGACACAGGGTTACTCTCAGTGTTTAAGGGGGCTGTATCTCTGCTCAAGAGATGCACAGATTGTTTTCAGGGATTTGTGAGGGACGTGAGAGGCACAGGAAACAGGCACCTTCCTGGCTCCCAGGGGGCTTCCGTATGTCTGTGTGTAAGAGATGAAGGAATGAAGTCATCTGCTCATGTGCCTGAGCCCTGGCACCCATGCCATACCACCCAGCAACCAGGGCACCACTGGAAACATGGCCTCTGTACTTCTAGTTAGGTGTCTGATACTGATCTGGGTGGGGCCCTTGGGGTTGGAGTTAGAGCTGGCTAGCTTTCTCACAGTCCCTCACTTTCCTGGGATCTGTCTCCAGACTGCGGCCCCCTGACCTAGAGCAACGTGTGCAGGTGTGGGCACGCTTCCAGAGCCTGCTGAGGACCTACAACCACCTGAGGGAGCGGGAGCAGAGCTTCGCGGTGGAGGTGACTATGGGGTGCGGGAGCAAACAGCAGGCCTGGATGTAGAAGGACACATTCTCTGCCCGCAACAGGAAATGCGCCACACATGGCTACTAAAAGTACAATAAAGCACCCTGGCTGCCAAATTTGTTTCCCTGTCAAAATCCATGATGGCACAAAGGATGAAGCAGTCAGCTCTTCCTGGGGGATCAGAAAAGACTTCTTGTACAAGAGGAATTGTTACAGAATGCAGTTCAGATGAAACCCAGACCTCTCCCCAAGCCCACCAGGTCCTGTCTGTTCTGTTACGGTCTCTTGTCCTCACTGTGCCTCGGTGATCTAGGCCTTCTTTCCATCTCAGGAATTCTCTACAGTGATCTCCATCCAATACGTTAGTCGTTAGCCACGTATGGGTTTTGAACACTTGAGAGTGTCTAGTCCCAATCCAGGTCTGCTGCGCATGGAATACACACAAAACTTGGGTGACCTGGCACCAAACAATATAGGAATATCCAATTAATGTTGCTCTTGTGTGATATATTGGTACTATAGTTGATAGGTTGGGTAAAACAAAATATAAAGCTCGATATCACCTGTTTCTTTTTTTTTTAACGACAAAGTTTTAAATCACTGATAGGACTTGCCTTCTGTTTCAGGCACACAGCACTGTTCCATACTGTCTCCACACCACAGGGCCTTTGCACCTCTTTCCTTGGCTTGCTGTGTTCTCCTTCTCTTTCTCTGGAAGGCTTTTCATCTCCTCAGGTATCAGTGTTAGTCACCTCCTCAAGGACACTTCTTTGGACACCCTCTCCTATTTCTCTCTAGACACATCCGTGTCTTTCCAGTTCAGCACACCTCACCGTTGACCCTGACTCTCAGTTGCTTTGTTTATTGCCTGTCTCATCCACTAGAGCCTGGGGGCCATTCTGGAAGTCTCAGGCAGATTGGAACCAGGTTAAGTCTCCCTACTCTCTAATACTTGGTGTCTAGTGTGAGCTCCAGATGGGCTGGGTGAGGGAGCCCCGGGCCTCGAAGCAGGACAGTAGAGGTGACATGGCTTCCTTCCTTGACCACCCCTGCCCAGGCTGTGGAGCGGCTGATTCATCCCCAGCTTTGTGAACTGTGCATAGAGGCACTGGAGCGACACGTCATCCAGGCTGTCAACTCCAAGCCTGCGCAGGGCGGCGAGGAGGCTCAGCACGCCTTCCTGCTAGTCCACACCAAGCTGCTGGCCTTCTACTCCAGGTGAGCCCAGGGCAGGTGTGGCGCCGTCTGACCCAGCCTCCTCCACGCCTCCGTCCAGCTCACGCCCCCATTACTGCTATGTGAGCCCTTCTCCACAGGTGTGGGAGAAGAGCACCTCCTTTTATGCTCTTTGTGGTCCTTTGAACCTCCCATTTGTAAATTTTTCCTTATTCTCAACCAAGTTGTATGTTCAAAAATCGACAGGTTAAATGTTACGTAAACCTTGCCTGTCTCCAGGACAGATTAAGTTACATGCTAACAAGCTGCCTGCCTGTGTCTCTGTAGCCATGGTGCCAGCACCCTGCGCCCTGCTGACCTTCTGGCCCTCATCCTCCTGGTGCAGGACCTCCACCCCAGCCCAAGCACAGTGGACGAAGAGGAGGACGGCACCCAGGTCTCAGAGCTGTAGGAGGCGGGCAGTCAGGGAAGTGGCTCTGAAACCTGCCTGGAGAGTGATGAATACCCTCCGAGTCATAGTTGGGGTGTTTTTCTTGTTACTTCAGATGGATGGAAAGTTCTGGAAGGCACAGATTCTGGGACATTAAAAAAAAAAAATTCAGATTTGTAGAGTTAGTCCTGGAAGCCAGCTGTGTGATCAGGGCCCAGGCCTGCTTGCTACTCTCTGAGTCCCCTGTCCCCAGGTGGTCGGTCTCTAGAGGGGCATTAGCAGGGATGAAGGAGATTGAACACAACAGTGCCAGGGTGTGGCAGCACTCGGCACCATGAGGTGCATGGACGTTCTGCTTATCATCAGTGGTAGTCTTCGCAGCTTGGATACTAGGATATTGGGTTTTCTAGAAGTTCAGTAGTAAAGTACCTAGAAATGAAGCACCCCTGGAAAGCCGGGGCTCCTCAGTCCCAGAGTTTCGCATTAGAAAGGCTTCTCTCTGAAGTGCTGGGAGGCAGGACACAGGCCCAGGCCGGTCAGACTTGCACTGATGAGCCTCTGCCCTGCCCCATCACAGCCTTTCCCACAGAGGAGGCCTCGGAGCAGCCAGAGCATCCCGGTGCAGCGGGCCTGGAGCGTGGACAGCACGAGCCCCACAGGCCCCTCCCACCCCACGGCAGAGAGTTCTGCAGAGACGGTATGGCCTGACCCATCCGGGAAAGAGAAGGGCCAGCACTCATCTTGCCCTTGACCCTGTGGTTGGAATCTGAGCTGCTCTCTTTCCATCCAGGACCCTGACATCCCCGAGGAATACTTCACACCAGCTCCTTCTCCCAGTGAACAGAGCTCAGGTAAGACGAGGGAAGAAGGATGGTTGCCATGTGGGGGCAGTCGGGGACTCTGTAGTAGTGCAGTTCACTGGGCCCAGGCCTTGTAAGGGCACCAGCTATTTATACTCAGATTCCTAGAGAGCAGGATGCTGGCTGAGGCCCTTCCCTGCCCTGCCACCTCCTGCTCGAATTCAGAGTGCCAAGACCACTCGAGCAATCCCCAGTGCTTTGCATGGCAAGTCAATTTGATTAAAAAGTATATCTACGTGTATATTCTCACCCTCAGCTTTCTTTTGTTATAACTAATAATTGAGTCATTAAATGAACTTAAGAAATAGTCATTTGATTTCAAGTCCATATGAAAATACATTCTTTGTAGCATATACCTGTTTTTCCAAAGTTATGTGGGTAAGCAGTATAAATACTCAAAATCATTGAGGTTGATTCTGTTCATGAGATTGCGACTCCATTGGACTGGGCCTTGAGTGGGGGGCAGAATTCTTCAGAATTTACCTTAAAAAGTTTCACAAATGATTTATTTTATTGTATTTATTTTTGTACGTTTTTTATTGTAAAAATGCTGTACAGAGGGGTTATAGTTACATGAGCAAGGTAATGAGTACGTTTCCTATTGAGCATCGTTACCTCCTCCTTTGTTTTTCCCCTACCATCCCTTCCCTCCCATCTCTACAACTCCCCCCCACCCCCACCATTGAAGTTGTAAAGTTCATTTTCAACATAGTATTTTGTACATCTCATTGTTACAATGGGTCAACCTGTATCCTTATTTAAGCATTTTGTTTTTTCCCTTCCCCTCCCCAAATTAGAGAAGTGTATATACAAGATGCAGGGCACCAACATCAAATACAGTGACAATAGGGGTTATTTGTCGGTCATGGGGCTTGAACTCTGGGCCTGGCTGCTTCCCTCAGCTCTTCAGCTCAAGACGAGCGCTCTATCATTTGAGCAACAGCGCCACTTCTAGTTTTCTAGTGGTTTTTCACGATAAGTGTCTCATGGACTTTCCTACACTGGCTGGCTTTAAACCATGATCCTTAGATCTCAGCCTCCTGAGTAGCTAGGATTATAGGCGTGAGCCACTGGCGCCCAGCTCCAAATGATTTTAAATGGCAGCCAAAGTTGCACACTCTGGATTAGATAGTCTTAACTTTCCGTGTATGGACAGGAGCCTCTAAAATTGTGCCTCTTTTTTGGGTGAGGGTCCAGAATCATTCTCAGAGCATCTGAGCTCCCTGCAAGGTAACCTCCCTCAGAGGTTCCTTCTGCCCGCCTCCCTCCTTCATCACCACCCCCCCGGCCCTTCTCTCAAGGTGTTTAGTTTTTCATTGCTATAGCTATAAATAATGTTCTAGTGCACACAGAACTCACAACTTACAAATGGCCTGAGTCGCACTCATCCATTTGTAAATCAGGTATATAAAACCTAGAAACTGAACCCACTGCATCCAGAAAAGCATGATTACAAATGAGGGTTATTTGCAAAGAAATATAAAAGAGAACAATATCATTGCAAACATGTAATATTCAAATCTATAATGGTAGGTGTGATAAGTCCAGGATGCCAAAGATAGATAACCAGAAATCTGATGGTAAAAAGAAGCAGAACTTTTAAAATACAATGTAGTGGGTTGCCATGCACTGGGGGCCCACACCTGTAAAAGGTGAAATAAAAAATGATGACTGGAAACCATTTCTCATCTTAGTAGGCTGAGATCTGAAGATCATAGTTCAAAGTCAGCCTAGGCAAGAAAGTTCGTGAGACTCTTATCTCCAATTAACTACACACACACACACACACACACACACACACACACAAAGAGGGGAGGGAAGGGAAAGGAGGGAGAGAGAGAGAGAGGGAGGGAGAGAGAGAGAGTGAGAGAGAGAGAGAAAGAGAGAGAGGGCACGCCACATGCATGCCCAGGAGCTCAGTTCCTAGCAGCTGGCTCTGCTCTGCAGGAAGCCTCTCTTTTCCTAGGTTGCCTCACCCTGGTCCTGGCCAGGTGCAGGAACACTTGGGCTGCCTGGCCTTTTGGGGGCTGCAGCCATAGTAAAATGCCTTTGTCCCTGCCTGGTGCATGGAGATGAGCCATGCTGGGCCGAGCTCCTAGGCCCCAGCTCCTCTAGCATGCTGCACACCCTCGCAATAGTGATGATAGATTCTCACCTGTGACCTGCAGGTAGTACTGTCTGGCTGGATGGCAACACCTCACCCATGGATGTATCTCAGGTGAGTCCCCTGGGTATGCCTGGTCACCCCTCATCTGAGATGCTGGGGGCTCTGTCAGACTTAACAGAGCCAGCCCTGCGGCTGTCCTGGCAGGGCTGCTCAGCCCAGGGGGGGCAGGGAGAGGAATGAGGTGACCCTCAGATGCTGGCCTCACTGTGACCAGTCCCCACCATACTTCTGTTCCTTGGGAATGAAAGTCCAGTCTAAGTTTTGGTAGAGCGCTTGCCTTGCATGCATGAGGCCCTGGGTTCGATTCCTCAGCACCACATAAGCAAAAAGAAAAAAGCCGGAAGTGGCGCTGTGGCTCAAGTGGTAGAGTGCTAGCCTTGAGCTGAAGAGCTGAGGGACAGCGTCCAGGCCCAGAGTTCAGGCCCCACGACCGGACCCAAAAAAAAAAAATCTAAATATAAACATTCATTACAGAAAAATGAAACATAACAAAAGCCAAGTATAGAAAAGGGAATAAAAATCACCCCCCAGGGGCTCCAGGCCTTTGTAACAACTGGCTGCCTGCAGCCTGCTAACTGTATAATAAAGACTCCAATATTCTATATTTCAAAAAAAAAATCACCCCCAGACCCATCCCCAGAATAGGGTTACCATTTTAGGGTGTTTCCTTCTAGTCTTATTCCTATGTTTTTACATAAACTTGCTGTATATATGTGTAAATGTGTTGGTTCCTTGGATCGCATTTAGAGCCTGCTGTCTTCATTCTACTTTTTGACTTAATGCACTCTGCGGCATTGTGGGTTTTACGGATTGTTGGTGAGTCCGGCCCTTGCATATGCTGCTGTTTACTTAGCAGAGCCCCAGAACAAGCAAGCTGTGCCTTGTTTCCAGTCTTGTGCTGTGTTACATACACTGGCGTGACATCCTTATCAAGAAATGTTTGTACGCATCTCAATGATTCTCTTAATTCTCTGGTTTTTCCCATTAAGGACTTCTGTACTCGGAACCCCTGCCTAAGGCTGGAGTCTTTCTTGGCTACTGAGTCACTTTTTTGTCCGTGTCCTCGGGTTGGAAGGCTGACAGGACAGGCCCAAGTGTGGGTCACACAAGGAAGATATTAAATGTTGACTGCCCTCCTCTTAACTGAAGGCAGAGCAGAAGCCCTTCCAAGACTCTTCTCTTGTGTCTGTCTTCCTGCCTTCTGGATTCCTCCTTGACCACCCAGCCCACGCCCATGCCCCTTCCCACCTCCCTGCATGGCATCCAGCCCTGATTCTGGGTAGGAAAACCCAGTAGAAGCTGACAGACAGACAGAAGACAGTGGCTGCTAGGGCAGTGCCAATAGATAGAGACCTAAGAACCTGGATTTCTTGGAGCTAAACATTTCTGTTTCTTATAGTTCATAAGTAACAAGGGAACCAAGACAGCCATGGGTAGATCTAAGCTGATGGGGAGACCAAATTCCTCTTCCCTCCTTACTTCCCTTCCTTGTTCTCACTCTTCTTCCTTCCTTCCCTCCCTTCCTCCCTCCCTTCCTCCTGCCCTCCCTCCCACCCTCCCTCCTCATAGCTCTTCTCCTTCCGCAGATAGCTGAAGAATCCCCCCAGGCCCTGGTTCCTCACTCCCCAGCACCTTCCAGCCATAGGAGAATCTTCTTGGATGCCAACATAAAGGAGAACTATTGCCCCTTGGTGCCCCACACCATGTACTGCCTTCCTCTGTGGCCAGGCATTAACATGGTGCTTCTGACCAAGGTACAGACACCCCCCCACCCCTGCACTGCCCTGGGGACCTTAGGGCCTACACGTCTTCTCATTGGCTGCCCGTTCCACCCGGGCCTTTGCTCTTTCCTGTAGAGTCCCAGCACTCCACTTGCTCTGGTCCTGTACCAGCTGCTAGATGGCTTCTCTTTGCTGGAGAAGAAGCTGAAGGAGGGCCAGGAGGCCAGGAGTGCCCTCCGCTCCCAGCCCCTTGTGGGAGACCTACGCCAGAGGATGGACAAGTTTGTCAAGAATCGAGGGGGACAGGAGATTCAGGTAGGCCCTGGATCCCATCTGTGCCGAGTCTGAGGAGAAGAGGCAGGGCTGGGGTGGCAGGGCTGCCATCTATTCCTGCTCCCCCTCAGTTCTCTGATCTTTGCTTTCCCCATTAGGAAACAATCACAAAAACCAAATCCCTTCACTGTATGTTTTCAGGACCTTTTTATGTAAGTTCTAACAGGAATTAGAATCCACATGTTTCAAATGAGGAAACTGGGGTTTCGATAACGTCCTGGCATAGCCAAGACCAGCCACCCCATGAATGGTAGAACCGGAGTCTGGATGCAATGACTTAAAAAAAGAGAGGAGTGACTTGCCCATCACAGGGCATTCCCCCTGCAGGGTGGCTGATCACCTGGGCACAGAGTTAGCACACACACACACACACACACACACACAAAGTGCAGAACACAGTTACACACACACACACACACACACACACACACACACAGTGCAGAACACAGTTCACTCCTGAACTGTGGAGCACAACCATGGGGACAGTACATGAATAGCAGTGATCAGGTGATCTCTGTGCCCCAGCACCACCTAGCTCAGAGCTGGGGAGGCTCAGGAGAAAGGGTCGCTGGGAGCTGCTCTGCAGCTGGTTGGGCCTGGGGCTGTTGGAGAAGCCGGGATTCATCCCTGGCTGGAATGTATGTTGATGTGAAAAGATCAGAAGGATTGGAGGAGGGAAGAGTAAGATGCTGATGCGTTTTGGCAGTCAGCAAGCAGAGCAGCATCTCACAATGCCTCAGGCATCACAGCGGTGCTCCCGTTAGAATGCCAAGTCTCACCCTTCAAGGAGAGCCACCCAGTCTCCTGCAAGGCCACCCCCACTGCCATCCCCAGGAGGGACTCTCCTGGTCACTCTGGTGGCATTAGTGTATGGATGTGCACCCACAGAGGCTGGGAGCCCCACACTAAGCTCACAGAAATGTTTATATGTGCGGGGAAGGGAAAGGCTGTTGAAGCCAGCTATGGCTGCACAGGGCAGGTGTGTCTGGAATCTGCTGCCTTCCCAAGACCCCGCCTGGGAAGTCTCCCCTGGACCTCACTGCAGAATGCAGTCTGGAAACTGACCTGCCGTCCATCCTCTTTGCAGAACACCTGGCTGGAGTTTAAGACCAAGGCCTTCTCCAAAAGTGAACCGGGATCATCCTGGGAGTAAGTGGTGGGCCCTTAGGGATGGGGAGTCACTTAGACCAGATCCCTCCAGGCCCAGGGAAGAGAAGGCACAGGAAGAAGCAAATGCGTGGGGATTGCACTGACAGGCAGCTCCTGGGAGGCTGGAAGTGGAGCCTCAGAGGCCAAGGACCCAACCCCAGAGATCCAAAGGCCTATGTTCAACCATAGCTGTAGAACCGGATGACACTTCCAGCATACACATTTCCATATAAATTAGCAAACTGACAGACAAGATGTCATGAGATATGGAGTACCACAGGGTAAAAAAGTACGAGGCAGCTGCCTGCTGGCCTGTGAGGAGGTGTATTGTATTTGATCAGCAAGGCCACACGAGCCACGTGCTCTGCCATGCCTGAGGCAAAACTCTCATCTCCCCATGCCCAGGCTGCTCCAGGTATGTGGGAAGCTAAAGCGGCAGCTCTGTGCATTCTACCGTCTCAGCTTCCTGGCCACGGCCCCCAGCAGGGGAGGCCCATACCTGTCCCCGCACCTGCAGGACCAGCTCCAGAGGATCATGCGGTGAGTGCACGCATGCACCCCGGGCTGACGGAGGGGATGTTGGTTGGCACAGGGTGCACTCACAGCAGCCCCTGTACCCCGGCCTCCCTTGGCAGGGAGAGGCTGCTGGACTGGAAGGACTTCCTGTTGGTGAAGAGCAGAAGGAACATCACCATGGTGTCATATCCTAGTGTGCCTAGCCCAGACAGCGCAAGAAAGCCTCCGAGCTCCAGGAACACAGTTCCTGGCGAAAGGTCACCGTGTATTCTATCATCCTTACTAAAAGAATCCTGAAGAACAATGGAGTAAGTCTGTCCAGTAAGACCACCCCACCAGTAAGACCACCCCAGGGATGGAATTTTAGCAGTCCCTACTGTCCCAATGTTAACGCAGAAGCTTACACATCCTTTGTGGCAGTGATGTCTGCCAGAACCCACTTCCTGTGGTCTGGTTTTTTAAAGAGTTCTACGTCAGCCTCCTCACATCCTCTTAGTACACAACGGCAGGTAAAGGCTCTGAGAAGGCCTGCCATAAATGTATTTCCCTGTGTAGAGAACCATTTCCAAGATTTGTTTGGCCCTTAGGCTTTGGAACACTAGTTTTATTGACTAGTGATTTTCCACACACACACCAGGAAACGTCAATGAAGTCTTCCTATGTTTAAACCTCCTAAGTTTCAGGTCTCAGTCTCCTGAGACTGAGGTGGGTGAGAAGGAGGCCAGAGGGTCTCTCACTCACCAGCCACTGCCCTTCAGTGGGCATTCCCCATTCATGTGGCAGCCTTCCCACCTCTCCCATGAACAGCAGTGACGGACGACGTACAAGAGCAAGTGAGGGCAGGGACCCTCTCGTGTGTGTATCCAAGTTCATCCTCCAAACGGGCCCAGAGGTGTCTGTGGTAGATGTACAGATGTTTAAAGACCCAAAGAGCTCCTTAAGGATGGGATACATCCCAGAATTCTAGAGCGTGGCTGGAGTGAGAGGCCGTGAGAAGGAGCAGCCCTTCCCAGTACCTGGCGCTGTAAGCCCCTTAACTCGAGCCCTCACCTACCTGGAGGACTTCCCAGGCCTGGTGCATTTCATCTACGTGGACCGCACAACTGGGCAGATGGTGGCTCCGTCCCTCAGCAGCAGTGAGAAGACTTCATCAGAGTTGGGCAAGGGACCACTGGCTGCCTTCGTCAAGGACAAGGTAATCTCTCCTCTGGCCCTAGGTACCCTCCACTGACTGCCTTACTAATCCCCACCCAAGAAAAGTAGGACTCTGAGCTCTATGAGGCTCTGACTCCTCCCTGGGCCTCACCATACTGGTCTCAACAGCATCTACACCATTACACCATCACAAGGGCCTAAGGAACAGGGCCTTGGCTTCCAGACCTGAGGGACCCAGGGCTGGGAGACGGGGCGGTGGGAGGGGATGGGGGAAACAGCCCTCTTCTGTGACAGCATTCACAGGGCAGAGGAGGACATAGCCAGTGCCTGGGATAAATGAGTGCTCAACAAGGGAAAGACCTGTGGGGCCAATCAATTTGGGCTTCAGAATTGTAATTTTTTTTTCATTTCTATTTCTTGCCATGCTTGGGGAGGAAAGTCAGGGTGTTGCACATGCCAGATAAGTGCTGTGCCACAAGCTACATACTCGCCCCAACGAAATTTAAACTAATGAATTTCAACTAAGAAAGCACTTTCTAGTTCTTTTATTCCCGTAATCTAACTGATGCTTATTCATGACAAATCTATACTTTTGGGGAGCAGGGGCAGGAGGGGGAGAAGGATACACCTCTGGCACTTTCTAATCATCTAGAACTTTTTTTTTTTGGTCTAGCTAAAGTTATCCTAAGGGACAAAATGAGCTGGGTGTTCCAGCTCCACTGTCACTAGCTGTGTGGCCTTAGACTTGGGCTAAGTGTCCATTTCTTCTTCCATAAAGGGAGGTCATAGCACTGTTTACCTCATAGGGTTATTGTAAAGAGTACGTGAGCTGGAAGGTATGAATGGCTCGCTCCTTCACACACAGCGGGTAGCACAGAATGCAGGTAGAGCGCATAGTGCAATCCTCCTCTCCGCATCTTCCTCCCGGGCATGTCTGTGGACAGCTGGGGCTCTGGCATGCTGTTCTTCATTGTTTTCTATGCAGCTGGCTGCAGTTGACCTCACTCTGTATTTGCATGCGTGGGGAGGGGTGCATGCACTCATGCTTGCCACCTTACATTTCCCGTGGTAAAATGGATGGATTTGCCATCTCATCAACTGATGGGTGACGCGCAGCGATGCATTACCCCTGTGCTATTCTTCATACGCGTGATTTTTAACAGCTCCATAATAGTCCATCATGTGAATGCAGCATCATTCACATAACCATTTCCCGCTATTTGAACTTTCAGATTGTCTCCGGGCATTCACTGTTATAAACAGTTTCTCAGTTCACACATTTGGTGCATACATCTGAGTCCTGATCGCTGATGCTTTCCTCGATATAGATTCCCAGAAATGGAAGTACTGAGTCCAATGGGAGGAATGTTATTAAGGTTATTGATGAGTGTTGTCAAGTTGCTTTCCTGGAAAGTGCAGCCGGCCCATGTATCTCTTTGCAGACTTAATTTGGTACTCCATTGTAATCGGCTATGGAGTAAATCTTGCCCCCCTTCTACTATGGCTTTTAGTAAGAGAACTCACACTCCTGGGGCCTTTCCCAGCCCCAGGAGGGAGTGGGAAAGCCACGAGGACCGGCCACCTTTCCTTAGGCATCTCTCAGGCAGCTGGTGACAGCCTGTGCTTAGGTAGAAGAACATGCCCAGAACAGGACAACCTGAGAAAGGCAGGTGGTCGCCCGGGTTCACGGTTGCCAGACGCCTCGTGATGAGCTCGTGTTTGGACTTGCACACTGGAACAGACGATTTGCCAGGTTCAGGGTGCCAGGTCCTCAGGTAGAATTGTGTTGTCACCTCCCAGACCTGAATGAGTGGGGGCCCTAGAGAGGAGGGACCTGCCTGGGTGTCCAGGTGGCCACACCTTGGTCAGGAGTCTGGCAATAGCTATTTTCCAGTCTGAACGAGTACTTTACTAATTTATAGCGTGTATGTAGTTATGTAATGCATTCTTACTTGTGTTTTATTTCTCACTCATCCATCTACCTGCTAATAGTTTGCTTCTGGGGCCTTGCTCTGAGCCTGGGCAGTGGCCTAATCTAAGGAGAAAGGCCCTGGCCTCTGGGAGCTCCAAAACCCAGTGCTTTGCTTCCTTCTTCCCACAGCCGAGAAAGGCCCCGTGGCAAGGTTTCCCCTCTCCTCTTCCCAGGTCTGGGCTCTAGTCCGGATGGCACGCAGGTACCTGCAGAAGGGCTGTACCACCCTGCTCTTCCAGGATGGGGACTTCCGCTGCTCCTACTTCCTGTGGTTTGAGAATGACACGGTGGGTGTGCCATGACCAGGACAGGATTGTCCTGAGCGCCTTCCACTCCTGTAACCTTGACCTTGGATTTTTTTTTGTCGTCCTATGCTGTGTTCAGTCTGTCTATCATCTCTTCTTGTCCTAGTAAGCTCAGTACTGGAACCCAGAACCACGGTCATGTTTTCATACCACCAGAAACTTTGCTCTATAATCCTTCCACCCCCTGCCTAACTCATTGCTGTTCACACAGGGTCCAGGTAGATAGAAAAGGGCAGGCATGTGGCCTGCTCTGGGATGGGCCCTCAGGTGGTCTTCATCTGCAGCATCATTACCCACCTGGACAAAGCGGTTCACACAGTCATTCATGCTGTCTGTCTGGGCAGAAGAACCAAGGTCCAAAGCAGTTAACCAGCCTGCCCTACACAGGGCAGCTGCCAGGAGGACTCCTGTCTCTTGCCCTTTGGCCCATTCTCTCTCTCTCCCTCTCTCTCTCTCTCCCCCTCTCTCACTCCCCCCCCCCCCCCCCCCCCGTCTCTCCCGTAACTGCCATGTAGCCCAGGTCAGGGGAATACACTGTCTGTGGTGTGTGCTTCTCCTCCCCCGCCAGCTTTCCTCCAACCACCCCCACACATACCTCTCCTTGCTTTACCTCTCCCTCTGTGTATCCTAATGATGTCCTAATAATCTAAGGAGCATTTCCTGCAGCCCCTTCCTCCCTTGTTCTCCTGCTCCTGGCCCCTCCCCAAGTCCTGCCCTGGTCTCTGCTCAGAGAGGCCAACAACCCACCGCTTCCATAGTGCAGTATGCTTGGTGGGCCTGTCACTGCAGTGACCTCATTCGTCACTCATAGCTCTCTGCAGTGGTTGGGGGTGGGTTTTGCTGACCACATTTTGCAGGTGGAATTGCTATGGTCAGACACCAGGGCTCAGGCCACGGAGATTTCACATGAGGGGCCAGAACCTAGGCCCAGCGCTACTGACCTGCAGGCTCTCGTCTTCGCTCTGTGCCTTCAGAAATGCTGGAAATTGCTTTGAACTTTACCTGAGCATCTAGGGAGAGCCAAGGATTCGTGTGCTTGGATGACTCCAGGCAGCAGGGCTGGAGACCTGGATGTGAGCTGACCACAGCACGTGGCCCGTGTGAATGTGGATGTAGATGGTCGCTTCTCCCCGCGCCCCCCCCCCCCGTCTGCCTCCCTCCTGTGGAGCTGGCCTCAGGGTTCCAGCTGGGCAATGGGCAAGAGCATCAGCTCTGTGCCTGGTGCCCTACACATCCAGTGGGTCTTAATTCTAACACCACCCCCCACCCACCATCCCCTACCCCATCCATCAATTCCCGTCTCTTCCAAAGCATCGGCCTGGGCCCTCTGGGAATGCTGTCCTGCCTAAGACTCTCCTTGATGCCCCATTCCACCCCATGCTACCCTTCCTCTGCCCACCCGAGCTCCTCAGCAGCCCAGGCACACTTGGTAGTGGCAGTGAGTGCCCCTGTGGGTCTAGTGCACACTCACACCTCACAGATGCTCATCAGAGAGAATGTTCTCACCCATATTCATAAGGTGATAGTTGTTCCTACTTCCCAGATGGTGAAGCAAGGTAAAAAGAGGTGCGTGCACTTTCCCTGCCACTGAGCACCTAGTAGGACCACTTGTGCATCTCCCTTAAGCCCCATTGCCTTCCTGTTCTCAACTCTCCTCCTTGCCTCCCCCCCGCCCCCCAGGGCCACAGACTGCAGATGATTGAAGTGCCTGTCCTCTCGGATGACTCCGTTCCCATCGGCGTGCTGGGAGGTGACTACTACAGGTGATGCCAAGTCAGCCCCGGAGCCCCATGCACCCCAGATATCAGTGGCAAGGGCTTCTGTCTTTATGGGGAGGTTCCCTGAGAAGCTCGAAACCTGGGTAGGAACCCCTCCTGGCTACAAGCCCCTCACAGGCCAGCCCTGTGCTCCATGGGGGTCAAAGCACCAGTCCTGCTGTTGGTACACCCTGGGCAGCATGGGAATTGCTGTCTGCTGGGCCAGAACCAGCATCTCTTAGCTAGAGCACCACTGTGTGAGGATTCAGAGCCCGGAGCGAGGAGCTGTGGTCCACCAGGCACAGGAGACATCGCTGCAGCCCTGAGGGTCGTGGGAGGCCCGCTGTGTGGGCCTTTAGAGGCCCCTCCCCTTAGAGAAGCACCGTGACCTTGCCTCTGAGTCCTGTCTCCTGTCTTCCCAGGAAGCTCCTGCGCTACTACAGCAAGAGCCGCCCCGCTGAAGCCGTCAGGTGCTACGAGCTGCTGGCCCTGCACCTGTCCGTCATTCCCACCGAACTGCTGGTGCAGCAGGCCGGCCAGCTAGCCCGGCGCCTGGGGGAGGCCTCCCGTGCACCCCCGCCCTAGGCCAGGCACCTCCAGCTACCCCGCTTGCAAATGTCTCCTCCTGTCTCTAGTGGCCTCCTGAGGATGTACCAAGGGCCTGGGGCAGCCCCAGGGTTTCTGAGTACACCTGGACCCCGTGTACATAGGGTAACAAGCCCCTATAGCCTTCCCCTTGGAGACAGTGGGAGCCTGTGGGATTCCACTGGTCTTAAAACAGCAGCAGCTGCAAGGGCACAGATGGCAGAGGCTTCTCTGCCTCTCTTCACCCCCAGGAGATGGGAGGAAGCCCCAGTGCTCCGGCTGTCTGAAGACACTCTCTTCCTGCTGTTCAGAGTAGAAGCTATTTCCTTCCTGACATGAAAGGTGCTCACTAGCTGGTTTGCATTCCAGCACTGCCATTCCCTTCTGCAGCTCTGGGCATTTCTCACTGTCCATATATATATATATATTTTTTTTTTTTTGGTCGGTCATGGAGCTTGAACTCTGGGCCTGGGCGCTGTCCCTCAGCTCTTCAGCTCAAGGCTAACACTCTTATCACTTGAGCCACAGCGCCACTTCCAGTTTCCTGGTGGTTTATTGGAGATAAGCATCTCACAGACTTTCCTGCTCGGGCTGACTTCGAACTGCAATCCTCAGATCTCAGACTCCTGAGTAGCTAGGATTACAGGTGTGAGCTACCGGCGCCCAGCTTCACTGTCCATATTTAAGCTGATTACACCTACCTCTCAGAGTGGTCAGGATTCCCAAACACATAGTAGGTGCTCAATAAATACTGGTTATGATCATCACCCAAGCCCTGGACCCTGTTGGCATTGAGAGGATCTCCCTAGGTCCAGCTTCCTTCCTGGGCAGCCTGCTCACTTCTGTCTTAGAGCTGTGACTTCTGAGCTCCCTTCCCTGGCTCAGAGATCCAGTTATTTTGTCAGGATAGAGCTTGGGTTGTAATGTATTTAAAAGCTTGGCAGGGACTAGGAAGGTGGCTCAGTGGTAGAGTGCTTGCCTTGCATGCATGAGGCCCTGGGTTCGATTCCTCAGCACCACATAAACAGAAAAAGCCAGAAGTGGTGCCGTGGCTCAAGTGGTAGAGTGGTAGCCTTGAACTGAAGAACTAAGGTATAGCGCCCAGAGTTCTGGCCCTACAATGGACACACACACACACACACACAAAGCTTGGCAGGCATCCAGTGTGCCTTGGATTAAGACCACTTCCAAGGGGTGCAGATCCTACCCCAATATAGACCCAAGGACAAAAGACTACCAGACTGCCCAAACACAGTCTGCTTCTCTTGGGCCAAGCCACAGTGCTGAGGTAGAGGGAACAGCAACATGAGAATGCACATCCACCACAGAAATGAGGGTCTGTTCCATGCAGCATGCGTGTGGGAGCCGGGCTGGCTGTGTCTGTCTTGGGCTGGAACTCATTTGAAGAAGACTGGCCTTCCTGCACAAGGGCCAGCTGTGCAGAAAGCAGGTGCTGAGGGCACAGGTGGTAGCAGAATCCGCCTCTGGAGACGACCAGCTCTGAATTCCTCCTCTGTGGCCCTGTGCTTGTGAGGCCAGGCAATCTGCCACGTAAGAGACCCACGTCCCCCACCCCCCACAGCCCTGATTTGCTTTAGTTACTTTTGATAGGGTCTTGCATTTTCACCCAAGCAGGCCTCAGACCTCCATCCTCCTACCTGTGCCTCCTGTGCCACCATGCCCAGCTCATCGATTGAGATGGAGTCTTGCTAATAACTTTTTCTCCAAACAGGCCTTGAACCTCTATCTTTCCTAACTCAACTCTTTAAGTAACTGGCAGTGGATGTACCAGAAAACTCGACCCAATATCATGATTTTATGGGTGGAAAAGAAAAATACCAGGTGTGGAAGATAGAGAACAAGGGAACGAGCACCTAGCCCATCAGCCTACCACTGTTTAAGACACTCACTTTTAAAAAAAAGTTTTTTCCCTTAATTCTTAGTGGCTGCATGGTGGGAATGTCTAGTTAACAGTTCTCTGACACTTCTATCTAATCATCCCTAGTTATCTGGGATCCAGGACCCTGGATACATCCCCAAATCTTGAATAAGTCCCTTAAATAAAGGTATAGCATTTGCTTGTAACCTGCATGCACCCTGTCCTGTACATCAAAGCATCTGTAAGTTACTTATATTACCTAATAGGTACATACCACATAAACAGCTAGCATACTGCATTGCTTAGGGATCAACGACAAGAAAGAAGTCTGCTTGTGTTGAGTGCAGATTTGAATATTTTTAACAGTTTCGATGGGCAGTTGATGGAGTTCTTGAAGCCTGAGGGCTGTGACAGATGACAACACTGGGTTGAATAACCTGAATCAGATTGGAGCAGAGACATTCACTGGGGGGGCCTTGCCTAGATGACCAACCATATTGAGAGTAGAGGGATCCTCCTCCCTCAGAACCATTGGCTCTGCATTTGTTTGCATTTTTTAGCAGCAGGCTCCTGTGATACTAGCAGGGCCTGGGCCAGGGCCATGTGAGAACAGCTTTAGGGGAGTGAGCAGTAGCACAGGGGCTTTGCCTGGAAAGGTATGACAGTAAGGAAACTAAGGTTGAGGTGACTTAGTCACCTTTGAAGATAATTGGAAAGTAGGAAAGGTACAGAAGAAATGGATAAACCCTCAGAATGAGAGACCAGGAACTTGTGCCCAGCCAGGCAAACATTCTCTGGGAAGAGAACATGGAGGTGGCTAAAGGGCTGTACTGAAGGTTGACTGGAGGCTTAGACCTTGGCTGTGTGAGCCTCTGGGGGTAAGGAGCAATGGCTGCCCTGGACTGTCAGACTCTGTCCTGCAGGCCAGGCAGAGTCTTGGCCGTTCCTCTCCTGGGGCAGGATTCCCTCTCAGCCTGGGCTTAATGATTGGCTCCCTGCCCTGGCGAACTGTCAATCTGAGTTCAGGAGGTGGCTCAGAGCCCAGCTCAGATAGCCTTGTCCCTCTCATCCACTCCCCTCCTGGACTTCCCACTCCCCACCCCGCCACCAGGGCTGGGGCTAGTCACAGCTCAAGGCCAAAGGGAGGCAGAGCAGCAGCTCCTCCCCCTCCCAGCCTTCTCCCCAGCCCACCGGCCTCTCCCCGCCCCCTCCCCGCCCTGCAGTTGGAAGTGCTGACTGCAAGCAAGTTCCTGTGGCTGAGATGGCTGCCAGTGGCCCTGGCACAGGCCTCAGGAGAGCCTTGGGCTCCTTGTCCTGCTCTGCTTGGAGACGAGTTCACTCTAAAGCTGGGCGACACCTGAAGCAGGAATACGATGCAGTGGTGGTAGGAGCAGGTAATGTGGGTGAGCCAGGGCAGGGGGGGGCGGGGGCGGGGGGAGCCAGCCCAGCCCAGAGGCCCAGAAGGGCCCCTTAAAGAGCCCCACTGCATCCTCTCTCTGCTCAGGGCCCAATGTAGCCTAGAGTTTGGCGAGAGTAGGGGCTGTGCCGAGCGAGGCCTTCTGGTTAAGTCAGGCTCCACCTGCTGCTGGCTCTGGGGTCAGCTTGCTGTGTAGTCTAGGGCAAATTCTTGCCTTTTCTGAACCTGTGGCTAGATAAGCCAGGAGATTCCCCTTGTTCCTCTTACACAATGAATCAATGCTCACCGAGTTCTTGGAAACCACATGGTATGTAAGAATTGGAAAGGAAATCCTAGGATAGCAGATGAATGAAATCCAGCCACTGCATGCCCTTAGTTCTGAACAGAACCACCCCCCCCCCACACACACACACATACATTGCCTTCTCTCAGACATTGGGGTCTGCAGCAGGGGTCTTGGGAGGGACGTTTATCGGATCCTCCCTCCCCCAGGCTCAGAGCACCCAAGCCTGCAAGGTGATGCCTTCTGTCCACCTCAGAGGGCTGGAATGCTGTATTTTCCACTGCACTCATACACAGTGATAGGCCCAAGAGAAAAAAATGATGCTGAAGTAGCTTCAGATGCCACCAGGGCTGCACTTTTGTGTGTTCTAAGAACTGGTGAGCATCTCAATCCCCTCTCTTGGAAACACACGCACGCATACACATAGACTTTTTGTCAATGCTGAAATGTGCAGCACACAATTTCATTCAACACTGTACTTAATATAAATCCCATGCTGCCAGGTGATTCTTATACAACGCTTTCTTCAGGTTTTGCTAAACTGTATAACTAGGCTGTTCACACATGGGCAGAGATCCAATATAAAAAAAAAAGAAAAAAGGGAGGGGGGAAGCTGGGTGCTGCTGATGGCTCACACCTGTAATCCTAGCTACTCAGGAGGCTGAGATCTGAGGATGGCGGTTCAAAGCCAGCCTGGGCAGGAAAGTCCGTAAGACTCTTATCTCCAATAAACCACTAAAAAACTGGAAATGGCGCTGTGGCTCAAGTGGTGGAGTGCTCACCTTGAGCACAGGGACAGCACCCACGACCAAAAAAAAAAAAAAAGCGGGTGAGGGGTGGGAGGAGACTAGATATTTCCATTCACTTCAGAGAGTAGGACCGAAGTGAACAAATAAGCAGCGGAGACTTATATCCCAACTTCATTCCTTCTTCATAACAAGAATAAACTGCTCAGTGAGGTAGTATTTTTCTGATAGTAGAAGAATATTCTCTCTCTTTTCTTTTGGAGCTGTGTATTCACAGCTATGGCCTTCGGGGGCTGTTTCATTAATCTGTGTTCTTAGCATGTCCCTGGCACTTTCTTAAGCCTTATAAGGAACAGAATGGGAGGTCAACCGTGAGGTTTCCGGTATGCTGGCTCCGCCCCCCCCATGGTCTTCCTCTATGGGTGGGGTTGTTGGATGGGGTCTGCAAGAGCTGACAGATGACACTGGGGTGAAGAACTTGATTAGCATCTCATTACTGTGCCCGCTATAAAAGTACCTAGAAGCAGGTGACCACAATTGGTAACCGGCACATGTAGTCATTAGAATATGATGAGCTGTGACTAGTGATTACCTTTGTTTTTTAAAATGATTTATTTACTAGGGAGGTCATAGAATATACTTGTTAACAATGGCGACCTTTGACAGCTGGCTCCAAAACCCCATAGGCAATGGGAAGCAGCGCTAAGTACCCTGCTCTGGCTTGGAACATAGAAGCATCCAGGCCTCAGCCTCAGAGAAGCCCCGGTCTCCTTCCTCTCCTGGCCACAGACACCTGGTTCTGGGTCACCAGCTGCCTTGATGAGTTGCCCACAGGTGTGAGGATGCCTCGGTGTGAGCTTTACCCTGTCGTGCTTTCTCCCATTACCAAACACCACCCACAGCCCGATTCAGAGGCACACAGGCCGGAGGGAAGACATGGGCAGCATCTTCTGAGGTACAAGTTACACCAGAGTCCCTAGAGTCACGCCCCCACCTAGCAGCCACCTGAGGATCTGTAGACTGACTGGAGAGGTTGTGAAGATGCAAACACCTCCATACCAAACCTGGGATCAGGATTGTGCAAAGAGGGCTCCAGCTATGATGTTCCCAGCAGCCAACACTGTAGTGAATCTGCTTCTGGTTAAAGCAGAGCCCTCTCCCAGGCTTGGGAGAAATCTGATTCTAGCAGGAGTCCCTCACCCAGCCAGACACACTGTCTGGGGAGGGGTCTGGAAATCAGCCTTCACACAACTTCCCCAGTGACTCTGAGTTTCTTACACTCACTCCCCATGGGTTTGGAGGGAGACATAGGACCCAAAGGTCTGATTCAGGACTCCTAGCCCAAGAGCAGCCCTCCTAGGATGCAGAGAAAGAAAAAAATGGTAAGATAGATATAAATAGGCCCTTCTAGCTCACCCCTGAAGAACACCTCAATACCCTGGCACACGTCGGAGCCAGACCCATTTAATTACTTGATCGTGAGCTGTTCATCATTCATTTGTTGGAAAACTGATGGTTGGCTGCGACACCCCTCTGTGGTAACCACAGTTGGACCAAACAAGCCAAGCATGACACTAACTCCCCATCTCTCTCCAGCACTCACCAGAATGGCCCCTTATCCCACTCATGTTTAATGCCACATAAACTAGGACATTCCCTTAGTCACCTGGGAGAGGGATGACCCGTGAGATTCTGGGGTTGGGGACATGAGGTTTAGTCCTCAAAGAATGTGTGTCTATTGGCTGATCTGTGATGCTCTCCTCTTCCCCCGTCTCATTGCAGGACACAACGGGCTGGTGGCTGTGAGTACCTGTGGCCCCTGTGATCTCACCCCCTCCCCCAAGCCCCTGGGCCCGTAGCTCTTAGCAGCTGTGAGGAAGCTCGAGGAATGAAGGAAAAGGCAGCCTGCTGTGCTCTCCGTGCTGACTAGGGTCATGGTGTAGATGCACACCTGTCACCAGGTAGGGAGGACATCTCCCTTCCCTGTCTGTTCCCTCACGCACACGGCCGTCTCATGGCCTGTGGGAGCCCAGAACCTTCAGAAACAAGCAGCTGAGAAGCAGAAGCACGGTGCTGGCCGAGAGGCAGCAGGTTAGAGTCTAGGGATTGGTCAGAGTCTCCAGCTGTGTAGAGAGCCCTGCACACCCTAGTGATGTTCAGGTCACTGATGGACCACTGGAGCACATGGCTGCCACTTGTCCAAAGTATGCTCTGGCAATTGCAAGGAGCCCCACCTAGCGGACAGGCTAGCACTTCTGTTCCCGGTACAGCTGACTTTTAGTTCCCAAGCTCTTTCAGCCCAAAGCCTTCTTCAGGCTGTGCTTCTTAGCTCTAGTCTCTGTATCTCCAAGAATCTGACAAACATGGAGCATCTTGAAGTGGTACTTCTAGAGAAGCAACACAGGGAACTTAGAGGACAAAAATGGAGTGCCAAGGGACAACAGCTCATCTAACTCATTATTTTGTTGTTTAACACTTGAGCAATATTCCTTAGTTTTTTTTCCCTCAAAGCTGGCACTCTACCACTGAACCACACCTCTACTTCCAGCTTTTTGGTGGTTAATTGGAGATAAGAGTCCCAGACTTGAGGCTGGGATGGTGGCTTAATGGTAGAGTGCTTGCCTTGCGCGTATGAGGTCCTGGGTTCTATTCCTCAGTACCACATAAGCAGAAAAAAGCCAGAAGTGTCAGTGTGGCTCAAGTGGTAGAGTGCTAACCTTGAGCTGAAGAGCTGAGGGACAGTGCCCAGGCCCAGAATTCAGGTCCCACGACCAACAACAACAACAAAAAAGAGTTTCAGACTTTCCTGTGTGGGCTGGCTTCAAAGCACGATCTGCGGGTCTCAGACTCCTGAGTAGCTAGGAATCAGCTGCCCCAGTTTGGACACATGAGTTTTACTGACCATTTTACAGAGGGCCTTTTGTCAATCAATTAGTAATTTAAACACACCAGTGTCATGTTAATAAAATAAACACTAGTTCATGTCCCAGCTCTGCCATTTTCTATCTGTGAAGGTTAAGGTGTGTCACTCACCTTCTCTGAGATAATGTGCTGCAAAGATCTGAAAATAAGTTTGACATGCATGTGGCCTTACTATTAGAATTTCGAGCCCAGGGAAGGCCATTAATGACCTTCAGGCAAAGACCACCAGTAGTGCATCTAAGGTTATTCAAGTTGAGTTTGTTACTTATAGCTAGTAAGAATGAAGAACTGTGGGTATAAACTAAGAAGGTGCTAGAAAGAACCAAACACAGGATATGAATGTTGCTTTGGAGGGGCCGGGGAAGTGCCTGAGAAAATAGGGCTTTACTCTAGGTCAGACACTGCCCAAAAGTGAGACAACCTGAAAATCCCAATGAATTTGATCTGTCGGAGTGCAGACTAGGAGTTGCATAGCAACAGTCAGTCTCAGGTCTAGAGACGAAGTGTTTGGTATTTGGCTGATGGCATATAGACCGAGCTTTCATTAGTGCTTAGACAACCCTGTGCACTAGACTTTGTCTCATCTTATGGTCAGAACAACCTTGCTGGAGGTTGTTGCTCTGAATTCATTTATAACTCATAAGAAACCAACAGGGCTTACCTCTGAGGGCCAGGAAAGCTTTTACATGTCGGGGAGCTGCCCTTTTTGGTGGTTCTTAGTGGGATAGGTTAGGGGAATAGATCATGGGCTCGGACTGTCTGGGTTTATTTTCCTGCACTTCTATTTAGCAGCTCTGGAAGCCTAAAGCCAATTGTTACTCTCATTGAGTACATTGAGCCTGTTTTCCCATCTGTAAACAAAGATTTCCTACCCACCTACCTCAAGGATAGTGTGGTAGATTAAATAAAATGCACCCAGTGTAGTCAGCAAGTACACTTTTTTCAAAAGTGACTTCAGAGTTTTACCATCCCCGATGCCATGTTGATGTCAGTATCAATAGTGTTAGGGAAACGAGCCTAGGAGAGCTGCAGGTTCACAACTAGCTCAATATTTCTTGTGCTGGAGGAAAACAAATAGCCGTGCACCTGTCATTCATTCCCCTGAATGAGGTTCGGCTATCGCCACAGGTTCATTCGTTTACAGCACTTGTCCCATGTGTCAGAGACCGTTCTGCATTCCTGCCTGGGACCGGCTCATGAAACCCTTTGAATGAGATTACGTAGGTACTGGCAGCCTAGCGCCCATTTTTGCTCATTAGAAAAGGAGCCCCATCAATCCCATGCCAGTCGAAAGAAAATGAGGCGTTAAACAGGGCCTGGCTCTGTGTTGTCAAATTCAGCCCCCCCCATGGGGCCTCATAGATGCTGCTTCTCCCTGGAGAAGAGTGACATCAGGACGGGGAATGGGGGGCAGGGGAGGGGGAGGTTCAAGCTGAGGTCCTGGGGCACCAGGGGCAGGCCATCTCCAGGTGGGACATGGGGAACAGGAGCCGGCAGGACAGCTCTTAGAAGCCATCTGTACTCAGGAGCCCTGTGCAGTGAGGGCTTTAAGATGGCAGGTCAGTCCTCAGGGATAGAGGGAGAGGTCCTGTGTCCCCCCCCCCCCCCCCAGGCTGCATACCTGCAGAGACTGGGAGTGAACACGGTGGTGTTGGAGAAGCGCCACGTGATTGGCGGTGCTGCTGTCACTGAAGAGATCATCCCAGGTAAGCCCCACTGTGGGGGAGGGGGGGAGTAGGGGGATGGGAGGGCAGTGGAGGAGGATGGGCAGGATGGGGACCCCTCCTGACTGCTTCTGTTGATCTGGTTCCAGGCTTTAAGTTCTCCCGAGCATCCTACCTCCTTAGCTTGCTGCGTCCACAGATTTACACGGACCTGGAGCTGAAGGTAGAATGGCCTCCCCCAGGACTGGGGTCCTGACTTGGGGTGAGGGCTCCCTTCCCGTGTCAAGGCAATCCCCTCCTTTCCCTTCTCAAGGTCTCTCTTCAGTCCCTGGGTTCATGAAGATCACACAGCTCTTCTGCATTCCACAGATGCACTCAGATCTTAAACACTGGACTAGCTCACATAAAAGTCAGAGGTTTTGTTGGGTTTTTGTGGTGAGGGAGGGAGGGGCTGTAGTAGGGCTCCAACTCAGTGCCTTGCACTTGCTAGGCAGGCTGGACCCCTAAAGCCACACTCCCAGTCCTTGTGCTTTTAGTTTCATTGTTTGTTTGTTTGCGTTCAGATAGAGGCTCTTGCTTTTGCTTGGGCCAGCCTCTGACCTCACGCTTCCTATTCCCCTTTTTCTGTAGCTTTGAGTTCCTGAGTTTGAACAGCTGCCTTAGGCACAAGCTGAATCTGCCCTCATTCAAATTCTGAGCCTGCTGCCATTCTTGGCAGCCCAAGCAGACTTTCACCTCTCCTGGCACCTGAGCTGTTTGAAAGGCTCCTGAGAACCCTCTGCCTGCCTCTTATTCTCTTCTCAGTCCACTCCCCTCTGCCTACTGCTTTACACACCTCAGCCTCGACCCAAACTTTACCTTACCACCTCCTGATTTAACTCCTAACTGCTGGTGCCTTTGTCACCCACCCCCAGGAGAAAGGTCCCTGTAAAAGATGTGCCACCTATATAGGTAGCTGTGTGCAGGACTCCACCAGCTTTTCTCTGAGTTCAGTCAGAGATGAATGACATACACAGCACTCTTCATTGCTCTTTTCTGCTCTAATAAGTTATCCAAACCACACCATACCACACCTACAGGCCATAACTAAAGTACCCGTTTATGGCAGCAGATACTTGGGCCGGGGAGGGGAGTAGAGACAATTCCTGTCCTTGCCTGCCTGCCTCTCTCAGCTTCCTGCTATGTCCCTGCTGCTCCTGCTTGACCTGGGAAATCTCCCTAAGTTGAAGGTTCCCAGAACTGAAGATTGCCCAGGTTTCTGCTCAGAGGTCTTATTCTGTGGGAATGGTAGGACCCAAGACAGCATTTCACAGCATTCTCCACCATTCTGAAAAAAGAGGCCCCAGCTGTAACTGAGAGCCAGAGTCATTAATTCCCACATGTCCCCAGCCCCTCAGTCACACCTGGTCCTTCCCCCGCCTGCGATGGCTAGGTAGCTTTTGTTGTTTTTATTTGTTTTGTTTTTAGAGAAACACAGGCTTTGAACAAACCTCATAGATTAGATAATCTCCTGGTTATTTAACACTCCCCCTTTTCTGATGACACCTAATTACAACAGCAAGAATGACAACAGTGCCATTTATAAGAGAAAGTCAGAATCCACCACAGCCGTTATTCACATTCAATTAGTTATGCTTGAAACAATCTGAGATCCTCTCAGCCCCTTACCTACTTGCTCAATGGGTCGATGCACGTCTGCTATGTGCCAGGCTCTGGACAAGATTCCTGGGGCTGCAACAGTGAACACAGGAAGCAGGAAGAGAGCTTCCGGTAGAAGTAA
This sequence comes from Dipodomys spectabilis, assembly GCF_019054845.1. Classification (NCBI taxonomy): domain Eukaryota; kingdom Metazoa; phylum Chordata; class Mammalia; order Rodentia; family Heteromyidae; genus Dipodomys; species Dipodomys spectabilis. The sequence continues at coordinate 14,626,525 of NW_024870802.1, forward strand.
TGGCAGGAAGAAAAAAAACTAGGGCAATATGACAAGGAGAAACTGAAGGTCTCAGCTTAGCCTGGTGACCAGGAAGTCTTCCTTATAGAGGTGACATGGGGGCCGATGCCAAGAAGTCTCCAGCCATATGGCCATCTGAACAGAGAGCATTCCAGTCAGAGGGAAGTGGGTGTGGACAGGTGTAGACAGAGTTACATCAGTATGGCCAGAGGTGACAGGTGATGGGCAAAGGAACCACAGCTGAGGAGGAATAGCCTAGAGCCTGCATTTTATCCACTACAGTGGAAAGCCAGCAGGAAGTAGAATTTGAGATTCACAGGTTCATAACAGATCAGCTCACCAGGCACTGTAATCCTAGCTATTCAGGAGGCTGAGATCTGAGGATCACAGTTCAGAGCCTGCCTGGGCAGGAAAGCCTATGAGTTCAAGCCCCATGACTGCCAAAACAAAAGCCATCGGCTCATGTGGGTGGTGGTGGAAGCAGGAATAGCTGCAGGTTGATCCATGCAGCAGCTTCTGCAGTGAGTCCAAAGATGGAAGCCTAGGTTGTTGACAGCAGTGGGCATGAAGAAAAGTGGACAACTCCTGCAGGTGGAGCTGACAGGAACTGACCATGGAAGAATGTCCAAGGGTGAGGGAAAGAGAAGAATTAAAGATGCCCCTGGGGTTGAAGTTCATTACAACCAAAGGAATCAAGCTGGAAGTGCCCGGGAGTTAGAATCCTATTTCTCCACCTCAAATGTTAGAAAGAGCCCAAGGTCTCCCAGCCCAAGCCCCTGCCCTTGAGTGGAACCTTTTGCAGAATGCTCAATGTCCCAGTGGTCCAGCCTAGCTGCAACATCTCTGGTGAGAGCAACTCCAGCTATCATTGTTGCAAAGGTCTTGTTCAGCTTCCAGGCAGTCTGCTAACACTGCTTCTCACAAAGGTTCTGCCCCCTGGGGCCAGAACCTTGCCTGCATGGTGGCATTCATTGAACCAGTCAATAGAATGCCTAATGGTGGTACTGGATCTACAATAGTGAGCAGAGCAGGCCACACCCTTGACCTCACAGAACTTTCATTCCACTGGGATCAGGCAAAGAAAGAAACTTAAGATACAGTTAGCCATGTGGTGATTAGTATATTGGGGGAAAACATAATATAGTGGGAGGGACAGGGAGTGATGGTGTGGTCAGGGGTGACCTGGCTGGTGATGGACATTTGAGCAGAGACCTCAGGGAAGTGAGAAACCAGACCACAGATGGAGAAAGAAGTCACTAGAGAGCAAGCACTCCATGCTGACAAGTGTCAGTGGCGCAGGCCCCTTTGGTTAGGCCTGCGTCTCCTTTGGAGAAGCAGATGTGCTCATGGAAAGGCTGTGTGCTGCCCAAACACCCATAAATCAAATTGTATTCTAAATATATCAAGGGAACTCCCATTTAACTTGGCCCTGGAGTAAATGAGTCTGCAAAGTAAATAACATTTTTTGATATAAATAATTCAGCTATCTTATAGATATGGATTTTCACTGTGCTTTATTGTGTCTTTCTAAAGTTTAATTATTTATTTCTGAAGTGAGGCAGTTATAGATTCATGCTGAGAGCTAGGGCCTGGGGGGTCACAGAGATGTGACTTTGAAACCCAGATTTACCTCTTATAGTGACCTGGGACAAGTTATTTAGCTTTTCTGGGCCTCTGTTGTGGCATTTGTACAAAGAGGATAAAGATGCATGCAGGAACGTTGTGAAATAATAACTATAATCCCTAGTATTGTTTCTGGTGCAAGATAATCATAGTATGGTGTAGCACGGTTTGGTATGGTATGGTGTGGCATGGGATGATACACTATGGCCAATTATTGAGTGCCTGGGCAAGAGGACTTTTATTATAAACATATTTGTTATAGACATATTTAAAAGACTAGGAACCATAGAGCATCCTAGACAGACAAGTCCAGGATACTCTCTTCTCCAGTTAACTAGCAAAAAAACAGAAATGGAGGTGTGACTCAAATGGTAGAGGACCAGCTAAGAGTGAAAAGGCCATGTGAAAACACAAGACCCAGAGTTCAAGCCCCAGTAGCAACACACATATACACATACACAAAACAGGAACTAAGACCACATAGTTTGGAAACCGACACACAGGCCACCAAATGGGTCACATAAATACAATGGAAGAGACTACAATTGACAGGTCCTAAAACTTGTGTTATGCAGAAATATGGACTGAAGCTTCATCTCCGAGACCCCTACGCCTTCACCCCCATGCTAGAAGAAGGCAGAGGAGGCAAGGTGCCCAGGTCCCTTCTACTGGGCACAGACATGGCAGAAAACCAGAAGCAAATCGCCCAGTTCTCATGGAAGGATGCCCAGGTAGGGAAAGCAACCACAGATGTATCCTTTGTTGTGCCTTACCAGCCTGGAGAGGCTCTTGAAAGGAAATGAGCCTTGAAAAGAGATGAACTGTCCTAGGACCTAGGACACAATGTCCTGGAGGGTTTCAGTCTGTCCAAACCTCTGATCTAAGACACTTCAAGGAAAAAGGGTAGACAGAGATTAAGAGCAGTAGACACTGGAGCCCCTGGGGCTTGTGTGTATGCGGGTGTCCATAACTGAATTTCAAAATGGAACCCTTCATACATATTCACACTATGTTCACCTTCTAGCTCTCTTGATGTCTGACAGTTCCAAAGGAGGATAATGGGGGATGAGAAACAAGTGAGGCTTGAATGAACGGGAGCAGGAATTTAGGGCAAGAAAATATTCATTCCTTCAATTTGGCATCAATCCCCTGGCACCTAAGGCAAGAAGTGTCTGTGGTGCTGGGCAGCCCTGTGAAAGAAAGGACACACACTGGATGGAGAAGGTGCGCTGTGTAGGGTTGTAGCTGAGGAATCTGCTGGGTAGCTTTGTCCAGATAAGTCACAAGTGAAGTAGTGGATCTGGTGTGCTAGGTGCTACCGATATGGAGAGTTCTCCCAAAGGCCATGTTTTTGTACCTAACCTGGACATGCACTGAAGATATAGCATTAAATCTCATCCAAGAGGATGCATTTTTGCAAGGAAAACCTAGGTTGGTGGAGTCAATGCATGCTGTTTTGTGTTATGTTTAATATTAGGCAAAGCCTAGAGAACAGACATGTGGCATTCATGTACCATGGTTCCTGGCTCTGATTCTTCATCCAGAGCTTTCTGAGCCTGGCTGATGAACAGAACCATCCCAGGACTGAGGATCTTCCAAGTCCTTCTCACATGATTGTTTTGTTCACTGAGCTAGGAGCAACTGTTTCCACCCTCCTTCAGATCCTGCCCATTTCCCACGCATCAGATGGGAGTCAGCACAAGGCCAGGACCCTGAGCCTATAGGACATTAGTGGTGACCTTGCCTGCTAGTGACTCCACAAGCAGACACCAGGCTTGTTTCCCACTGTGGAGATGAAGGAGCCCGATTTCTTAGCTGGTCATGGCAAGGTGTTAGTTTTACAGACCTGCTCTAGAGAAAGCTGTTGAACTTTATTCTTACTGAGACTTCATGAATGTTCTTCAACACAGAACTCGAGGAAATGCTTCTGGTAATTTCCTGAGTATATTCATGAGTGTAGTTGAGCCCTAATTAAAACCTCTGGGCTGAGAATCAAGTGAGAGCCTCTAGTGTTGCCTGACATTGGCCCCTCATCCATGGTGCTGTCTTGTGGCCCAGGCCTCTCTGCCCTCTCCAGGCTGTCTCTGTTACCGATGAAGAAAACTCAGCACAAACAAGCTGAATCATACCTAGAAGTGAGGCCTGAGAAACCACCAGAGGTTCCCTGTGGGGTGCAGCCAGAGAGGGCAGTATGAAGGCATGGTGTAGGGAGAGGGTCTTTGTGGGATTCTCAGTAGTGGAGCCTTTACCTAGAGCTCTGTTCTAGGCCTTTCCCAGGTATGAGGAGTTCATGAGCCGCTTGGTGTTAGCCATTGACCCCCTGCTGGATGCAGCCCCGTTGGACATCGCCGCCTTCCAGCACGGCTCCCTCCTGCAAAGGCTCAAGCTGCTGTCCACCCTCAAGCCCCTGGTGAAGGCAGGTGAGTCCCAAGTGTAGAAAGAGGTGGCCTAGGCCTTAGCCAGGCTCCAATGTGGCTGCCAATTATAGTCAGCTAATAGGCTGTCATCCATGCAGGCTACCTGGTCTTCCCTAAAAACAGAACCCAACATTAAAGGCTTGTGCACAAGTAGTTTACTTAGAAGGCTGATCTCTGGGTCCTAGTAGAGAAACTGGATAGAAGGAGAGCCAATACCAGAGAATATGACCACACTGACCCCATTTGTAGGTGATAAGACACCAGACCCTGCCTAGACCCCCAGAGAAACCTTAGTAATGAACTTGAGGCCCACTCCTGGGAGAAGGGAAGGAGATGTCCAGCTATCAGGCCATTCCCCCACTGGTTAAGGGATGCCTCATGGGATATTAACTCCTATACTTCTGGGTCATGCATCTGTGAGCAATTCCTGATGGTGCCAGAAAAGCCCAGGGTAGAAATGAGGCACATTGTACAAGGCTGAAGTAAGGTGCTGTTAGGGTTTCCATATGTGGAAATAACTTCATGGAGCTCATCGCTATGGCCACACCTAGAACAAGATATCGGGACCAAGAGAATCTGAAGCGCTACTTCCTTACAAGAAGGATACTAGATTGAGCTCAGTTAGGAAAAGTTCTGCTATTAATTAGTGATGAACGGAAGCTTCACAACCAAGCATGCTATTGTTTTCTACTGCCTTGTAGGATGTACAGACCAATTTAGCATCTAGAAAAATACCAAATCAGGTAGCTCTGCTCACAAGGAAACAAAACCCATGAGACTCCAGTGGCATCTGAAAAAAATACTTATTTCCCATGTGCCTGTGTGGTTCAGCTGACTCTCACTGGCTCAGCTGGTCTGATCTGGTCTCATGTATATATGGTGGCTGGAAGAAATCAATGGGGGCAGCTCCACTACAGGAATCGGTGCCCGTGAACTTGCAAATGCTTTACATATCCCATGAATCCTCACAATTGCCCTTGAGAGTATTAAATACTACTACAGTTTTACAAAAGAACCAGGCTCAGAGCTGTTGAAAATGGGCCCAACACCTAGGAAGAGAAGGAAACTGTAGCGTACACTTGCCATGCTAGCCTGCCTCCCTCTCATTCATTCCTGGGAAGCAGAGTCTAATTTGGTTGATATTTGGGGTTCTCTTTCAGGCCGTACTTTGGGAGCCCAGCTTCCCCAGTATTACCAGGTCCTCACAGCCCCAATTACTAAGGTAAGCACTGCCAAGCCTGCACCCATGGTAGCTGGGATCCCTCCTCCCACCCACCCTTCTCCTGTGGCTTTACTCTCCAGGTGCTGGATCAGTGGTTTGAGTCTGAGCCTCTAAAAGCTACTCTGGCAACAGATGCTGTAATTGGAGCCATGACAAGTCCCTGCACTCCCGGGAGTGGGTGAGTGAGGGCACTCGGGAGGAGCAGCTAGAGCAGAAAAGGGCAGGTCCCCAACACTGCCATTCACTGAGCTTACCCAGCATGCCAGGCACCAATTCACCTAGCAGAGCCACATCTGAAGTGGGGTTCAGAGAAGGGAATTATCTTGCCCCAAGTCACACAGCTAGTAAATGGCAGAGCTGACTTCTAGTCCAAGTTGTCCACCCCACCCCCACCTTCTTCCTTTTTGGCTACTCTCCTCTGCTTCACTAGGAACAAAACTCCCTGCCATTAGTGTCCTTTTTCCCCTCGCATCTCCCTGTGTCCTTCCTTCCTTCCTCTCCCTCCCCAGCTCCTGCAAAGGCGTAGGTCCCCTTTCTCTTTTCCCCTGTCCTCAGGCTCCAGGACACATTCACACAAAGCCTCCTACAGACAGGAAGCTGCCATGTCTGTGAGCCAGCTGTGTGCTTAGAGCCCATTAGAGAGGAGCCACAGACACAGTAAATCCTGTGATGAGGTAGGACTTAGAGAGCCCCTTGTAGAAATGGAAGGGCATGTGTGTATCAGGAGGGAGGGAGGGTTTGTCCAATGTGGAGCCATTTTCCATGCACTGGAAGTTGCTATCCATGTGCCTTGTCTTGGAAGGGAGGGGAAGCTCTCTCCAGAAGTAGCTGCTGGGCACCCATTGAGAGAGCCCTGAATTCCCCAGAGGCTGAAGCAGTGTTTGGCACCTTGGCCAACCTCTCATCAAATAGTCAAGCTGCATCCCTCCAGCTGGAGCCTCTGTCCCCTTGGGGGGCTTTGGACACTTGATTTATCAACTGTGCCTTTAAGCAATTTGTTTTTTACATTTGTGTGTGTGTGTGTGTGTGAGAGGGTCCTGGGGCTTGAACTCAGGGCCTGAGCACTGTCCCTGAGCCTCTTTGTGCTCAAAGCTAGTGCTTTACCATTTGAGCCACAGGGCCACTTCTGGCTTTTTCTGAGTAGTTTATCGGAAGTAAGAGTCTCACGGACTTTCCTGCCTGCACTGGCTTTGAACCACAGTCCTCGTATCTCAGTCTCCTGAGTAGCTAGGATTACAGGTATGAGCTCCTGGCACCCAGCTTTTACACCTTTTTTTTGGTCGTTTGTGGGGCCTGAACTCTGGGCCTTGGCTCTGTCCCTCAGCTCTTCAGTGCAAGGCTAGTGATCTACCACTTGAGCGACAGTGCCATTTCCAGCTTTTTCTGCTTACGTGGTACTGAGGAATCGAACCCAGGGCCTCATGCATGCAAGGCAAGCATTCTACCACAACCTCTTTTACATTCTTCTAATAATGATGAATGGAGCACTTGCCTATCCTGGATGTTGGGATGTGGTAGTGAATGGACTAGAAATCCTAACCAGAACAGGAGAGACTCAAGCAAGCAGTGCTAAAGAAGGGCCTAAATGTCATGACGTCAGGTCCAACTGGGAAACTTATGCTGAGGTTAAAAAAAAAAGCAAGAATTCCTCAGAAGAAGAGATGCTTGATCTGAGGAACTTGATGAATGAAAGCTGTGGGAAGAAATGGCTCCAGGCTGGCAGCTATCCTAGGCACAAAAGCTGGACTTGAACAGGCGAGTGTTCCATTTAGTGAATGGAAAAATGCCTGGTTTTTCCAGGGGAAAGTATGGGGGGGCAGGGGACAAGGCTGACCTCAGGCAGGGTCAGAGGCCACTCAGGGAGATTGGCCACTACCCTAAGAGCAGCAAGGAGCCAGTGACGTCTCAGGAGCTCATTGGGTTCTGAGATTCAGGCTCCGAGTTCATGGGCAGGGGAGCAAGTACAGAAGAGGTGAGCCTTTAGGTGAGCCTGCTGCAGTGTGAGGAAGAAAGGAGAGGGAGAGGGGCTTGCAAGCAGTGCCTCTGAATGCTCCATAGAAGGCAGCACTGGACTGGATGTAGATAGTTAAGAGACCGGTCCAGGTCAAGGGTAACACTTCAGTGTTGACAGGAAACTGAAGGCATGGTTCATGAGGATGGAGAAGACTGAAGGAGAAACAGTTTGAATGATGGGGAAAGGTTTCAGATGCCTGCCTCTCCCCGCACCCCCCGAAAAAGCATCCAAGCAGAGATGTGTGCTCATAGCTAGAAACCTGCTGGAGCTCAGGAGAAGGTGGAGCCCCAGGTGTGGGCACCTCTTCCATGCTGACAATTAAGCTCTTCGTAGAAGATCATTTAAAGGCCTCATGGAGAGGCCAAGGGTGCAAGACAGAAAGGGGTATTTGTAACTAAGACTCAGGGAACAGACTCTCACCTGCAGCCTGCGACGCTGTGCTCTGTCCTCAGGTATGTGCTGTTGCATCATGTGATGGGGGGTCTGGAAGGGACGCGGGGCGCCTGGGGCTATGTCCAAGGAGGCATGGGTGCTGTCTCTGATGCTATTGCCAGCTCGGCCACTGCACATGGAGCAAGTATCTTCACTGACAAGGTGAGAGCCCTTTCCACCTCCTTTGATTATTGACCGGGGCCCAGGCTAAAATGGGGTCTTACATTTGGAAGGGTCCTCATTCTATTGATGGACAAGGCCAGGCTCAGAATCCAAAGATGAGGAGGCCGAGCAGTTGTCAGGCACCAAGCCATGTTTGGGCTGAGGCTGCCCATGTAGGGGCTGGGACAAAGCTTTCCTGAGAAGCGGCTGAGTTTGGATGGTAGATTTTGGATGAGGAAACCTGCATGCCCAGAGTTGTGGAAAAGATCTAACCCCAGCTTTCCCTCTGGGTGGATCTTGCTGGCGGCTCCAGCCGGTGGCTAAGGTGCAGGTGAGCCACGAGGGCCATGTTGAAGGAGTCCTGCTGGAGGATGGTCTGGAGATCAAGAGCAGAGTGGTGCTGTCCTGTGCGTCACCACAGGTCACCTTCCTGAAGCTGGCACCACAGGTAAGCAGGGAGTGCGGAGGTAAGATGTCTTCTCAGACAGGGCTTGGTTAAAGGGGGAATCAGGGGAGCTCAGGCTACATGAGCGTTGGAGATGCAAATACTGCATCTTCTTGTTTGGAGAAGGAGGCAGGATGCAAATAGCAGAGAATCATGAAGGTCCAGAGAAGTAAGGCCATCTAGATCATTGCTGTCCAAACTTGGCTGAACCCTTACTAGAACTGAGTCTGGTTTCTGTCTGCCTAGAGTTATTACTAGAAAATTTCCCATTATCCAGAATTCTCCCTTTCCATCAACTCTTAATTCTACCGCCTGTGTCAATAGCCTATTGCTGTATTTGTGCAACAAAAGAACCACAGTACTTTCAGGCAGATAAGAAATCAGCTCGCAGACCAGGAGAACTGCTCGTCTTGTCTGAATTTGATTGCTCTGGGCTTTCGTTTCACCTGCCATCACCATGGTGCAGCCTGTGGGCTCCGCTTGTCTTGGCTGGACTCATTTGTATGTGTGAAAGTGGCCGTCTATGGTTGGTGCAGGACAGTTTCTGCTAGAAAGACCAGGGTAGCCAGACCTTTTTCCATGTGTCTTCCAGCCTCCAGCACAGTGGTCCAGGCCTGTGCTTCCCAGGGTCTGGCAAAGGGAAAAAGCCAGAAAGCTCAATCATCATATAGTTTGATCCGTTTGCATCTTATTTGCTAACATTGTCAAAGCAAATCCCCCATGGAGCCCAGGGGTCAGAGGTGAGGGCACTTTACAGGTGCATGGAAAGGGGTATGCACCCCGGAAAGGCTGAGATATAGAGCAATTGCTGCAATTGCCCACAACTTCCTGTCCTCCAACACTAAGGTAATGAAGCTCCAGCCATTTGGGGATTTATCCTTTGGGGACAGAGCACTAGTTTTTTTCTGAATATTTCCACTTCCCCAAATTCATCAACAAACATCTGTTCAACGTGTCCTATTAAGGCAATTCTGGGATCGCAAGACTCTCGAGAGTTTATAGACCAGAAGAGAAAAGAGAGAGGTATGTGAACTTCTGGTTCTAGCCCTCGCCCTGGCCTTGGACTATGAGCTCCTATAGGTAGGATCTCTGCAAAACTCAGAGGATGGAATGGCTAGCTTAGAATGGGAGTAGCCAGGAAGGTAGATCAGACTGAGCTCTGAAGAGCATGTCCAGAGGCAGAGGCTGAAGGACCACCAGCCTGAGCAAGTAATTCAGGTCCTGATGACTCCAGGCCTTTCACAGCAGCTTCTCCCTCAGGACTGGCTTCCAGAGTCTTTCCGGGAGAGAATCTCCCAGCTGGATACACAGTCTCCTGTCACCAAGATCAATGGTATGTAGTCTGTGATTGACGTTATCTGAGCAGGAAATTTCCCAGTCTCTCTTAACCTACCCACTTCAATCCTTCATCCTCTGACTTCCAGCTCTGCCCTACTTACCCCGACCCTCCCCGATTGAAAGGAGAAACACATTTTCATGCCTGCAGACTCCCAAATCACCATCTAAGGGAGCAGGGTGCTGATTGTCTTGGGAAGACCCTGGAGAACAGGGGCCTGACCCTCCCCTTGGGTCCCTCAGTGGCTGTAGACAGGCTGCCCAACTTCCTGGCAGCCCCCAGTGCTCCCAAGAACCAGCCGCTGTCCCATCACCAGTGTTCCATCCACCTGAACTGTGAAAACACGCTGCTCCTCCATCAGGCCTTCGAAGAGGCCGTGGGTGGCCTGCCCTCCCGCAGGTGGGTGAGCCGGATGGGAGATGGGCCCTGGCCTTTGTGTCTCGATGCAGAGACCTGTGGTGGCTGTCCAGACACATGAGAGGACTGGCCTCTTCTGGCTAGTGTTAAACCTTCACAACGCCAAGGGTGGATCTCCCTAAAACCACACTTACTTTCCAAGGACAGGAAGTGTATCCCAGGCAAGAGATCCATGGCCCAGGGCTGGCAGGGAGGAAGAGGGAGACATGGCAGGGAGTGTCACAGGTCAGTAGAGGAACAGCGCTGCACAGAGGACATTCTGGAGAGGGGGAGATCGTTCTTTGAGTCAGCCACCTGACAGAGGGCGCATGCTCCCTGAGCCCCTGCCCCATGTCCTCCCTCATGTTCATGAGCTTCTTCGTGCAAAACCTCCCCCTGCACCGCTGTGACTCTATCTTCCCAGAGCAGGTGGGGCACAGTGGGGCCCACGCTTTTCCATCCTGCCCATCAGCCACCAGACTTTTGCCAAAACCTGTCTGGCAAGACTGTACACTAGGCATGGGCTGGAGGGCCTGCGGTGTGACACAGACACAAAGCTAATGATAAGTGAGGTACCCGGGCCCACAGGTGAATAAAGGTCCTCAGAGACAGGCCCTCGGCTTGGTGTTGTTTGGCCCACTCACAAGACAGCACCAGGGCCCAGAGGGACACACTTGGATGAACCCTGAGCCCCTGCGGCTAGCCTCTTCACAGAGGCCCATCGGCTGGCCAGACCCTGGTTAGAGAATGGGGGAGAAAGGAAGGCAAGGACAGGCTGGATCAGAGCAGAGTCCTGGAGCGGGTGCAGGAGCAGCTGCTGGGGTGGGGGGAAAGGTGGCAAATGGTCCTGTAGGCACTAAGCCCCTTGGCCTAGGCCCCCTTGGCCCCAGTGGCCCAGCAATGGCATCATCCCAGGGTCTTCATTTGTCTCCAGTCACTCCAGAGCAGCCCCCAGCCTGACCTTGGCTCTTCCTCATACCACAGGCCTATGATCGAGCTCTGCATCCCGTCCTCGCTGGACCCCACCCTGGCTCCGCCCGGCTGCCATGTCATCTCCCTCTTCACCCAGTTCACACCCTACACATTGGCAGGAGGCAGAGTCTGGGATGAGCAGGAGAGAAATGCCTATGCAGACAGAGGTAAAAACGCCACCCTATCCAGTCCCCAGGACTGCTCCTGGCCTTGGGACCTGAGGGGATTCCCCTCCACACTTCCTCGTTCAGGATGAGCCCCTGTGGGTGCTGTCCCAAGGGAAGAGATGTCCCCAGGAGAATCTCACATCATCGTAGTGAAATTCTGTTCTATGGTCAGACACTGGGCTAAAAAAAAAAGCCAAAAAAATGTCACAGCTTCTGCCCTCTTGCTGCTTGTGGTCTGGTAAGGGAGACTTAAGAAACCAATCATCAGAGAATCACGTGTTTTATAGAGCTAAAGGAGGGAGCCTTAAGTCAGAGAGACAGGAAGGCTTTCAGAAGATGGGGCGTTTGAGTTGGGTTTTAAAGGATGAATTGGAGTTAACTGGAGAACAGAGGGCTCTGCTTGAGCAAAATAGTGGGGGAGGGGATAAAAGCAATAGATACACACATACACACACACACACACACACACACACACACATATTCATAAGGAAGCAAGAACAAATGCTTAAGACTGGGCTGGCCAAACACCCACAGTACTTCTCTGCTGAGTTATTTGCCTATGGATTGTTTGTTTGTTTTGATGTTTTACTTATTGAGGTATAATTTGCATAGGATACAATTTAGTGAGTTTTAAAGGAGTTTTAGTAAATTTTCAAGTCATACCGCCATCATGCGCCCTCCCCTTCCTAACGGCATCTCCTTCCCCGGCTTGGAACTCTCCAGTGTTTGACTGCATTGAGGACTACGCCCCAGGCTTCAAGGCCTCTGTGGTGGGCAGAGACATCCTCACACCACCCGACCTGGAGAGGATCTTTGGGCTTCCTGGAGGGGTGAGTACAGGCCTGGGGTCCTCCTTACCCCATCCCTACCCCCCCACACACACTTTCTCTGGTGGCTAATGGTGGTGATAGTTGACAAGGGACAGAGACACAGACAACTCCAGAGGAAGTGAGTAGCCCTGGGTCCTTCAGCCTCTATATCCCCATCGGCCTCTCCCAGATGGGGGGCTCCATCTTGAAGGAACTTCCTTCTCCCAGGTTCTCATTTTATCAAACACAGCACGCTGAAGTCCAGTCTGGCAACCAGCAGCTATGACGGCTACTGAGCCCAGCATGGCAGCTGGGCCAGAATGAGGCCGCCGCAGGTGTACAGTGCACTCTGACTGGGAGACGGCAAGAAGCAAGCTGGAACTGATGATTTTAGGTTGATTTCTTGCCACAAGGATCGTATTCTTAGATCCAGTAGGCTAAATAATATGAACATTAATTTCACCAGTTAGTGTTTGCTTTTGTGTGTGATACTAGAATTTGAACTCAGAGCCTTGAGTTTGCTAGGCAAGTACTCTACTATTTGAACTTTGCCCCTAGCCCTTTTGTTGGTACTGGTATTAGAGCTTACACTCAGGACCTGGGTATTGTCCCTTTGTCTCTTCACTCAAAGCTGGTGCTCTCGTACTTGAGCCACAGCTCCATTTCCAGCTTCTTGTTGTTGTTGTTAGAGATAAGAGCCTTATGTAGTTTCCTGCCCATGCTGGCTTCAAACCACAATCCTCAAATCTCAGATTCCTGAGTAGCTAGGATTATAGGGGTGAGCTTCTGGTGCTTTCCCTCCCCCCTCTTCCCTTCAGAACTTTTACCTTTTTGTTTTGCCAGGACCTCAATCCTTGTATTCATGCTTCCCACCTCCCTGGGATAACAGGCGCATACCACCTCATGCAGCTCTTTATGGGTTGAGATGGGGTTTTGTAAATTTCCTCCTCGCCAGCTCAAGGCTGGCCTTGAACTCTGAGCCTCTTGCTGGCAAGTTGCTGGTATGACAGGCATGAGCCACCACACCCAGCCTGCATTTACTAGTAAATCTAAAATCACACAAGCGGTGGTGGTCATTTTGTTTTACTGGGCAGGGCTGATCTGAATACAGAGTGGAGGAAGACCAGATAGAAAGGAATCGGCGGTGTTGATGGCACATGGGGCTGGTGGGGCGAGAAGCTTTGGTGACCGCATGCGTGTGCTCGCTGGGTACAGAGGCTGTGAAGGCTCCATCTCTAGGGCCGGGGACAGGAAGGTGGCCTTGTCACAGAGGCAGGAAGGTGGGAGAGAAACAGATTTGAGGAAGAGCTGGCTCTGTTTGGGGTCAGTGAGGGGCTGCAGGAGGATACCCCGCAGACGCCGCTCTCCTTGTCCGGGACTCCCACATAGCCTGGGCTTTCTGCCCCCCTCTGCCTCCCTCCTCAGCCCAGAGCTGGTCTCGCCCAAGCCAACAGAGCAGAACTGCACTTGACCCCTTGCCATGCTGTGGCCTCCTGCCCCGGAGCGGGACTCCCCAGAGGAAGGCTCAGGTGGGAAACCTAACGAAAGATATGTTCTGGCAGAAGCATGTGCCAGCAGCCAGAGCGAGACAAGCTCTCCGGGTCATCAGACAGACTGTGCGGGATTCGGGGTCTTCAGCAAACCCACGCAGTGCCCCCTTAGCTCCCCCACTCAGTCCCCTGCTCAGGAAATACCTGGGAAGAAAGGCCTTCCATAGAGAGCCAGATAGGTGAGAAATCCAGGCAGGGCAGTAAGGATGCCAATCAGTACTCCTATGCTAACTACTGCGGCCCTACCTCTACAGAACATATTCCACTGTGCCATGTCTCTAGACCAGCTCTACTTTGCCCGCCCTGTACCCCTGCACTCTGGTTACCGCTGCCCTCTCCCAGGCCTGTACCTCTGCGGAAGTGGGGCCCATCCTGGTGAGTGGCATCGATTCCACCTCTTCTGGGGGCAGTGAGGGCTCTTGGGAGATCAGAGATCTGTGGACAGACAAGGGGCAGAGAGGCAGGGTGTGGCATGCAGAGCCATCCCCAGGATCAGAATCCTCAGTGCGCCCCTGCCAGGCTGCACAGCCGCAGCCTAAGGCACCACCCTGCCCTGCCCTGCAGCTCTCTCTCCCAATTCTAATTTGGGGTTGTGTGTGAGAATTATGTCCCTCAGTGTTCCACCTTCTGGAGACAGAAAGGACCAATAAAGTTATCAACTTTTAAAATTCCTCCCTAAGACAGCTTCAGGTCGAACTGACCGCACCAAGGCCACCTTGTCCCGGAGGTGCCCTGTCTGAGCTGCGGGCCTCCTGTCTTCCTTACAGCCCTATTCTTGCATTTCTGCTTTGCCTGCAGAGGGCTTCCTCATCTGGTAGGTGGGCTCACAGACTGGGCCTACAGATGACTACGGACCATAGCCTGCCCTCCTTCCTTCTCCCTCCCCCCTCCCGCCTCTCCCCCCACCCCCCCATGGACAGAAGCCTTCAGGGAGCCCCAATCTGCGGGGCATTTGCCCCAGCCCCACCTCTGCCTCTCCCTGACTGGTGTTCTGAGCAAGCTTTGGTTCTAGGAGGCGGTGTTATGGGCGCCGCCGGACGCAATGCAGCCCATGTGGTCTTTAAAGACCTCAAGAACATGATGTGATGCTGGGCCAACAAGGAGAAGAACTCATCCCAGAACTTCAAAGATCCCGAACTGGGCCACCACCCAGAATCCTCTGCTCCCAAGAATGCTGTATGAGGATGCCATCTATAAGCCGAGCCCGTGTCAAAGCAGCGTGCCAGTTACCCTGTGCCCCAGGCCTCCCGAACAAATTGGGTTTGTTTTATTAAAAGCAATGTTTTGTCGGACACTTGTGTGGCTCGTGCCTATCATCTCAGATACTCGGGAGGTTGAGATTTGAGAGTCGAGGTTCAGAGCCAGCCTAGACAGACAGATCTAAGAAGAGACTCGTCTCCAGTTAACCAGCAAAAAGCTGGAATGGAGGTGTGGCTCAAGGGGTAGAGAATCAGCATTGAGCACAAAAGCCAAATAGGAATGCAAAGTCCTGAGTTCAAGCCCCAGGACTGGCAAGAGAAAGAAAAGGCATTGCTTCATACAGATCATTGGCTTGCATTTTTTTTTAAACACAACTCTGTCAAAACAGGTGGCCTGATGAACTCATCAAGCTTCTCAGTGTTCTATCAGTTTGAAACAGGCCATTTGACCAATGACAGGTCCATGCATCCTCCTCTCTTCCGCTTGGGTCCTACTTCAGCTGATTGGAGGACTACCCTGGCAAGGCCCAAATAACATTCTCATCCATGTAAGAATGGACCACATCATCCACAGGAGCATGGATCTGAATGAGGCTTGGTACCCTGAGACAGCAAAACCTCTGGCTCTGAAAGGCACTGTGGGATCGCACCTGTAATCCCAATAGTTGAGAGACTGAGGCAGGAGGATCATTCACAAGGCCAGTCTGGGCTACATAGGAAGGCTCAAAAAGAAAATGAACAAACAATAGAAAACCTCCAAGAAACAGCAATCAAGGAAAGCGTGTACCAGAAATTCAGTCCCTTGAATTCAATGCCAACTCAGAAATAGTGAGAGCAAAATTTTGGTAGAAAATGAAATATAGGTTTAAGTGAAGATAACACACTGTTATTTCTAGCGGGGGGGGGGGGGGGACATGAGGTTTTATTATTATTTTTAATCCCTTGGGGCCACTTGTTCTCTCGTGTGAGTCCTGGTGTCAGTCTTCTGAGTTGTATTCCTTGCTGTCCTGAATGTCCCTTCACTCCCGTGGTCAGTGACATGAGGATTGGAGCACCGTGACTTGACTTGGGCAGTAAAGCCCTTCTTGAGTTTCCTCACATGATTGAAGGGTAGGGAGGTGGTCAAAGAGAAAGAAAGGGAAAAATGTCTTTAAGTGACTTCAAACATACCTAACTAAAGCAGGCTAGTCAGGTAAAGTAAATTAGCAATTGGGCCCACCCAAGAGTTGTGACCATAGTTACATGGCTGCCCTTGTCCCTCAACTACAAAGTAGATTCCAGAACATTGTGACTCTTATTTCCCATGGGCTAAACCTGCCATGTCACTAAAACCTCTCAGTATAAATCTGGGACATTATAAGCGAGTTAAGTTGAAAAGAGTCAAGAGAAATGTCCTCTTGCTAACGCACCTTCCTCTTCCCAGCCACCTTCTCCAATGTCAGGACCAAGGTCCCTGTCAGCAGCAGCAACTCCTTTGGCAGACAAGCTAGAAGCTGCTCTGGGCATCTCCTCTTTTCTTTCCTCAGGCACATGGATGGGGAGGTGCTGTATCTACCTCCCTGGTTCCTGTTGAGAAGCCTGGAAGTCTCCTGTGTAAAGAGCTGCATTAGTCTAGCTTCAGTGTAGCATCACCTTCTGGGTCATGCTTTCGCCTCACATCTGGAAGGTAATAAGCACCCAGATCTCAGCGCTGCTCATTTCATGGCAAAGATGCTCCTGTCACTGGCATTGTGCAGAGGCTGGCTTCTCACCCAGTGCTGCGTCCGGCACACCCGGAGCAGCGGGGCAGCACGGGCACAGAGAGCTTCAGGTCCCTCCAGCTTCTCCTGAGGCCCTCCCCTTCAGCACAGGTGCCACCAGCGACTCAAGCTTGTTGAAAACTGAACTTGGGCCCCAACTGCTGGTTTGCTTGGATTTACTTTTCCCTAAAGACTTCCCAGGGGCCAAAGGGAACAAATGATTGGAAGAAAAGAAAGGAAGAGAAGGAAAACAAAGGAGAGAATGAGAGGGAAGGCAAAAAGGCCATGGGGAGGGTTTGAAGGGGGGAAGAAGGGAGGAAAAGGAAGGAAGGAAGGAAGGAGGAAAGGAGGAAAGAAAGGAAAGGAGGCAGGCAGCTGGGGTCTATATCTGACTAATATCTAGCATCTTTGCTCCCCAGGAGCCAAGGAAGAATCACATCAGACCTGCTCCTTAAAAATATCAGTGAGCTGGGTCCTGGTGGCTCACTCCTGTATCTTAGCTACTCAGGAGGCTGAGATCTGAGGATCCCAGTTCAAAGCCAGTGCAGGCATTAAAGTCCTCATAAGACTCTTACCTCCAATTAACCACTCAAAAACTGGAAGTGGCGCTGTGGCTCAAGTGATAAGAGTCTAACCTTGAGCACAAAATGGCTCAGGGATAGTGCCCAGGCTATGAGCTCAAGCCCAACTACTAACAAAATAAAAATAAAAATCAGTGATTCTTTTTTCTAATGAACAAAAATCATGAACATGGAACCTTTTTTAATGTAACAAGAAACATAAAACACATACCTAATCTCACCTGCCGAGATAAACCCTGGTTACTATTTTCTAATATTTCCAATTAGCCTTTCAAACAGTTGAGATATATTCTATATGGGGGCTTTACATCTGTCTTTCATTTTATTTCATGTCATAAACGCCTCAGTGTCATAAACTTTTTTGGAAAACATTATCTTTAATTGCTGCCTCATATTCTCCTATAAAGATGAGCCAGAATTTATTATGGAACCTTGAGCTTGACTTTGGCCTTGATTACTAATTAGGACCAGCCAAAGGCCTAACAGCTCTTCTGTGATGGTTACCCCTTCCTCCACAAAGCCTGTCTTCTCCATCTTGGATGACAAGGTGCAGCTGTTTTCTAACAGAAGCAGGAGTTGGAGGAAGTGAGGGAGAGGGAGTGGAGTGAGCACTGCAAGGAAGAATTTCCCACTGTTCGGAGATTTCTCATCGGTGAAAGATAGCATTTGGTCCAGATGGGGAGACAAGATCAGGCCCGGCACTATGGGGGGGCAGGGCTCCTAGAAGGCCTCAGCTCATGCCAACCCGCTGAGCCGTGTGGTTAGTCTTAACTAAAGTGATGACTCCACACATTGGCTATGAATCAGAAAAACAGGTCCCTGCCTGCCTCCAGTGCATAAAACTCTTTACCAGGATAAGTCAGGGCCCTGTCGTTACCTGATTTATAGTTACCTGTCTCCATGCAGCAGTCCTGAGGGAGCCTCAAGCGTGCCGGAAGCTCACGTGGGTAAGTCATTATGCTGGCCATCACCCGGCAGTCTCCTGCCATGAAGGCCCTGGGGGATCGTGACCAGAGGCTCCAGAGACCCGTGAGGCTTTCAGCTGGGGGAGGGATTTGGCTGTCTTGGTGGGAGGAATAACAGATGTGGCTAAGCAGCTGTGGGCCTTGTGACTTTGTGAAGCAGCTGACAACTCTTGAGTTCTTCTGTGGGACATTGTATCACCCCTGTGGGATGCGGGGGGGGGGGGGGGGGGGGGGGGGGGACCAGCTGAGCACAGGGACACATTGGTGGAGAAGGGGGGTGGGTGGAGAAGAAACATGGAAAAAATTTAAAGGAACACACACTTTTTTTTTTTTAAGGGAGAAATGCACATGGACAGTAAACCTGTGGGGAAAAAAATTAACTGCATAAGGAATGCAACTAGAGGCCAAATAATCATGTTTTACCTAAAAAATGGAGACAATTATTTATGACAGAAAATCGCCAGTAGGGTTGAAAAAGACACTCTGTGCTGGCATCGCCAGCCAGCACATCCATTGTGTTTTGATGTTTATTTCACATCTGATCCCAAAAAGGATCATGATATCACCAAGGATTTAAGTGCAAAGATAGTCACGCAGTGTTATTTGCAATGCCAAAATATTGGAGACAGCCTACATATCTGCCAAAAAGAGAATTGCTTAATCATGATATGCTATCTGTGATGGAATATCAAATCGCAATTTTTAATTACATTTTTGACAATCTTTTCTTTTCTTTTCTTTTTTTTTTTTTTTTTTGCCAGTCCTGGGGCTTGAACTCAGGTCCTGGGCACTGTCCCTGAGCTTCTTTAGCTCAAGGCTAGCACTCTACCACTGAAACACAGTGCTACTTCTGCCTTTTTCTGTTCATGTGGTACTGAGGAATCAAACCCAGGGCTTCATGCATGCAAGGCAAGCACTCTACCACTAAGCCACCTTCCCAGCCCAAAAGCCTTTTGTAATCACATGGAAAAAAGTTAATAAAGAGCAAGATGTAGTGTGATCACAATGTTGGTGATTGAGAGATGGTAGAGATAAATGACATGTTCATATATACTTAAGATATACATATGTATGGAAACAGAAACAAGGAGAGACAGTGAGAAAGACAAAGATGGAGAAGAAACAGGGAGAGACAGTGCACACCCCGGTATTAGCACTAGCCTGAAGTTTTCCAGCCACTTGGTGACAGTGTGGGGAATAGTCCTTACTATCCTCATGGAATCTAAAAAGCAACCCCAAAGAAAATAGATGGGGCTTGGAAACTTTGTTCACAATGGTTACCCGGGCCTGTTCCAAGTGATTTGTGACTTCTCTCTTCCTTGGCATATATTTTTATCAGAAGATTTCAGACACAGTGCCAGCCTTGGAGGTCCTTGGTAGAGATGCAGGCTTCTACTCACAGCTAGGAAGGGAAGCTGGCAGGCTGCTGGTGCTGCTATAGCCCAGCAGGAATCCTGTGGTCTTGAAAAGAGGCTACAGAGGTAGACTCACCCAGACTTCCTCTGGCTTTATCTGAGTTCTGTCAGCTCTGAAAATCAAGTTATCAGATCAGTAGCTTGGTTGCTGATTACGTAGGCCTCTGACTGATAAAAGAATTGGAAGATGAATTAAATGATACTGAGCAAAGGATATTTGCTTAGTATGCACAATACCTTCCAAAGCAATGCTTCCCTTAAGCAAAAGTAACAAAGGAAGCTGCAATGGGAGAAGGTATTTGAGCCAGATTTCTTCTCCATACTTGGTACACATTGGCCTTTCTTTCTTTTTTTTTTTTTTCTTTTTTTTGGGGGGGGTCCAGTCGTGGGGCCTGAACTCTGGGCCTGGGCGCTGTCCCTCAGCTCTTCAGGTCAAGGCTAGCACTCTACCACTTGAGCCACAGCGCCGTTTCTGACTTTTTTCTTTTTGCTTATGTGGTGCTGAGGAATCGAACCCAGGGCCTCAGGCATGCAAGGCAAGCGCTCTACCACTGAGCCACCTTCCCAGGCCTTTCTTTCTGAATGATCCTCCAAACCTCCAGAGAATTGCAGGTGGTTCCAATAGTGTTGTGAATAAGGGGGATGATGGTGCCTTCCTTACAGACGGGAAGTGAGGCTGATGTGTCCACATAGCTCACCAACAGATGCATTCCATGTGACCACACAGTCCAGCAATTCCGCTCACAGGAAAGTCACCAACAGAATGCCTATGTGTCCATCAGAGGACACATGCAGGTTGAGTATCCCATAGGGACAATTCATGGAGCTAAAGTATTTCAGATTTCAGTGTTTCTTAGACTTTCAGTGTTTGCATAGATCTTACTGGTTGGGTATTCCTAATCTGAAACCCCCTCAAGTCTCCCCAAATCTGAAACTTTTGAGCATCAACATTCAAGTGTTAGATTTCAAGGCAGGTGCAGTGGTACACTTCTGTAAATACAATCCTCGGAAGACTGAGGTAGGAAGATCTCAGGTTTCAGGCCACCCTGGGGTAAGATAGGACACCCTGAGTTCTAAGATAGCCTGAGAGACAGTGACACCCTGTCTCAAATAAAAGCCAGGTTTTAGAGCATTTTAAATTTGGTATCCTGTACTAAGGTGCAGATAATAACACTATTTGTGATACCTCCAAACCGGAAACTACCCAATGCATATCTACAGTAGAATGGATAAGTAAGCTGTGACTCGTGGACAAACTCTTAAAAACCACATGCAATAGTATTACACAAAATCAAAGCAGCCAGGCACAAAATAATATATATTGTAAGATTCCTCATAAAATGTACACACATAGACTAAGGAAATCTAATCTATGAGAAGTTCCCCTTCACCAGTTTTAGGGGGCTTAGGATGGAGCCTGGAGAGAGCTTGGGGACTAGTGATAGCCCCAGTTTGATCTGTACAAAGATGACACAAGGGAATTGCTTGAACTTTCTGTATGGTACGTTGCCACTTTCTACATGTTTATTATTCTTCAATAGAAAGTTTTGAAAAGAACAATTTAGTATCTGGATCACAGTACATCCTGACTATCCACATCTTAGTTTCTAGCAAATCCTTACATCTGAGCAAAGACACTGAAGGGAAAACAGGAATAGTAAAAGAAGGAGAAAGAAGTATGGGTATTATTGAAGTGTTGGGTATAAATGAGATCTGTGATTTACTTCTAACCAACAGAATATGACAAAGGTGAAGCCTATGGCACAGAAGATGAAAGCATTCACCTTACAGTGATCTCTCTCTCTCTCTCTCTCTACACACACACACACACACACACACACACACACACATACACACACACACACACACACACACACACGGCCCTCTTGTGTAGTTTTCTCATTTCTCTTTGTGTCTCTGCCCCTATTTTTCTCCTCTCCTCTTCTCTCCTCTCCTTTCCTCTCCTCTCTTCTCTTCTCCTCTCCTTTCCTCCCCTCTCCTGCCTTCTCCTCTCCTCTCCTTTCCTCTCCTCTCTTCTCTTCTCCTCTCCTTTCCTCCCCTCTCCTGCCTTCTCCTCTCCTCTCCTTTCCTCTCCTCTTTTTCTCTGCTCCTCTTGTCTTCTTAGCTCTCTGTGAAGAAGCAAGCGTCTGCAACAGGAAACCCCATGCGGAAAACAGGTATTTCAGCCCCCAGACGACTGTACCTTTCATTCCTACTGCTCAGATAATCCGTGCTGCCAGTGACCTTGTAAGCCCAGGGCACGGGTGCTTGCTTGCTCAGCAGAGCCTCCAGATGGGAATGCAGTGATTCTAAACAGAGTTCAGCTAACCTCTGCTTGGATCTTGAACCATGGAATCCGGAGATAAAGTGTTGAATGACAGATGACAAAAACAAAAACAACAAAACAGCAAGGGAGAAGACCACTCAGCTATGTACACAATGGGTACAAGATATGTCTGATGATATGAACTGAAAATTATGTTTCAAATTCCAATGTGTTCCATGTATAATCATCCTTTGATGGGGACCTTGCTTCCATAGTGGTTGGCCATCTGTCCCTTCAGAGGGTTAAACCAGGTTGACCACCGCTGAGGGTCTCAGGCAGATCACTTGGGTTGAGTCATAGTCTCCCCACATTGTACCCTGGGCAGGTTCCTAATTAAAAAAAAAAAAGAAACATTTTCCCTGACACAAGGCACACAATGAAAACGAACTGTCATCTTTCCTTGCAAAATGGCATGTTACTACACTCAGAAACAAAGAGATCAGACAGAGCTGGTAGGCATCTTGGAAACTTCTGAACTTTCTGAGAGCTGGAGAAAGAAATCCACACCATCACAAGCAAAAAAAGGAACAGATTCCTCTTCCATTGAAGGCATCCAACATCCTTCCATGTGAGGCTTTCTCAAGCCAGGAGCTTCTGTTCTAGGACCTTGACACAACTTACACACACACACACACACACACACACACACACACACACACACACACACACACACACACACACACGTCAATACACCAGGGCAGGAGAGAAGGAGGCAGACAGGGCAGTGTGCCAAAGGCAGACATCCGTGTGAGTTGTTGTGCTGTTTTTCTGGCCCAATAAATCAATCTGCCTTTGAAGGCCTCTCCCGGCTCTGTAACTGTAATCGGAACTACCTTCCTTGGGGGAAGTTCATTATGCTCAAGGTCAGGAGACAAGCACTGGTTTTGCAAGTAGAGCACAGATACTCTTCAACTACCCTCAGGCAAAGCCCTGTAATACCTGGCAAACAGTGAAGACAAATGTGTCTGGAGGCTTGAAGGTATAGGATGCAGTTAACCTGATGGCACAATGTTAGATTTGCAAAAACTCATTTCAGCACCCTCCCTGGACTGCCTTCCCCGGAACCAGTATCTCCATTCACTGGCTACTGGTCCCCTCTCTGCATCAGAGGCACCAGCCCCCATAGAACCAGAAACAGGTAGTGACTGTGTTTCAAGAGCTCTGATTCTGTACCAGGAACTGCACCCATCAAGCGTGTCCCTTGCTTATATCTGCAATAACCTGGGGTCCTTTAGCAGTGCAGAATAGTGAAGTTAAACCATTCACCTGTTCACAGAGCTGGGCATGGACAAAGCCAAGATTTGAACTGAAAACTTTAATAGCACCCAAACTCATGTTCTAAACAAGAAGCTACTTTCAGATCCAAATAGAAGATGACTGGTTTTGTGGCCACCAAATCCTATGACTGTTGACTGCCTTTTAAGCAGGGCTGCCCATGCATGTGAGGCGGTGGCCCAGGCTCAGAGCATTCACAGTCTAGAGGGGAAGACAAAGGACACATATATATGGATTTTGAACCACCTCAGTGCCATGTGACTCTGCAGGGCACATTCTTGGGACTAGATGGAGCTGCCCATCAGTTGGCAGGACCAGGAAGTACTTCAGTGGAAGGGATGGAGCTGGAGGCAACTCAGAGGTGGATGACACTGGATGAATGTAAAG
Source organism: Dipodomys spectabilis (assembly GCF_019054845.1). Classification (NCBI taxonomy): domain Eukaryota; kingdom Metazoa; phylum Chordata; class Mammalia; order Rodentia; family Heteromyidae; genus Dipodomys; species Dipodomys spectabilis. The sequence goes on from NW_024870802.1 coordinate 14,649,957, forward strand.
GCCCAGGAAGGTATTCAAGCTTCCTCAGGACTGGGTGAAGAGGGTAGATGAGACTGGGTGAATGTAAAGGCCAACGAAGGGAGTCAAGCTCCTTCAGGACTGGGTGACAAAGGAAGGAAACTGGGACCATGGAAAATCCACGGTAGATGGATGAAGGTTTGTGAAGAGATGCAAGCAGCAAGAGGACCCAACTCCTGAGACTCCAGCTTGGCTGAAGAAGCCAATGTGCAGCCTGCTGAATACACCATTTGTTGGGGACTTGGTACATGGTATAGGATGTCTGGCTCTTAGTGAGTCTAACCAATCTCTTTTTTTTTTTTTTGCTAGTCTTAGGGCTTGAACTCAGGGCCTGGGCACTATCCCTGAGCTTCTTTTGCTCAAGGCTAGTACTCTACCACTTGAGCCACAGCACCACTTCTGGCTTTTTCTGTTTATGTAGTACTGAGGAATCAAACCCAGAGCTTCATGCATGCAAGGCAAGCATTCTACCACTAAGCCACCTTCCCGGCCCTAAACTATTTTATTCTTAGTATTGACAGAAGCTGGGAGGCAGGCTCTTTCCTGAAACCCTCAATGCACTGTGCAGAGGCAGGACTGGGCTAAGAATGGGAGTATGTCACCAGAAGACTTCAATCAACCTTCGGGTTACCACAGCCCACTGTGTGCCCTAGCCAAGAGCTCAATGCAGGTTTGTCATCAAGAGGCCAGCCAGGCTCGTGCTCATCACTATAAATGAGCCCTGTCACCAGCAGCCTCCACACAGTGGGTCTGGGTCACCTCTGGCCTAGGCAGGTAAGAAAGCCTGGCATGGGGCCAGCTTAGGGAAAGTGAAGTTGGCAACCCCTGCTTTTTGTTAGGTTTGTGGGATCTTGTTAGCAATGTTCCCTAAAGCATCCGACACTGCTCTAACCCGAGTGCCCCACTGGGGTTGTATAGGTGACATACACTTCATGCAGGGCCAGGACAGATGGAACTCAGGGGCTGCTGCATTTCTACTACAGAAGCCGGAGGCTCATCTGTACACTGTGGAAATGAGGACATCCCATATTTGGAGTTGGGAAGAAGTTTAATCATAGGACACAGAGCTGCTTGGAAAGGGAGGGATACCCGGGAATGGATTATTATTAAGAGGAAAGAAACCCAGTACTGTTTTAATAATAACCCTCCTCGGTCTGTAATGAGAAAACCTGCCTTCCATACAGATCAGCCTCCTAATGTGAGTCACCCCAAGACTCGGCTTCCAGCCGCTGCCCCTTTAGCCCAGGAAGCGGGAGCATAATGGAGCAGTCAGGTGTGAATTATAGGAGCTGAGCAGGACAGGAAGCCTGGTGAGTTCTAATAGTGGAGTAAATTAATTTCACATAAGTGGGATTAGCAGTTAAATACAAGGCAGTCCCCACACTAACCCTTTCTGGAATGCTTTGTCTGTCCCCTGCCAAGAGACAGAAAAAGCTCTCTGCTGAACAGGAGTCATGCCGCAGTGTGGTCACCTGCCCGCTGTTAAGGACAACTCTTCTGAAAAAATAGGAAGGTCCTTGGGTTGGAACAGGCATTGCAAGTTAGGAAGAGGAAATGGCACACAGGCAGAACTGCCCCCTATGACAGTGCCCTCTTTTATGCTTCAACAGTGGGTACTGGGTCACCCAGGATTTCGGGTAAGTAAGGGGCAATAATACTAAGGACACATTTGTGAGGAGCTTCCATTCTTGACCCAGTGAGTGTTGGTTGTATTTTTAAATTGTCAACCTCTTGTTTGTTTGTTTCTGCCTGTGTATGTGTGTGTGCGTGTGTGTGCGCACCTGTGCACATGTGCCAGTCCTGGGGCTTGAACTCAGGGCCTGGTGCCTCCCTAAGCATTTTTGCTCAAGATTGGAATTCTATTATTTGAGTCACAGCTCCACTTCTGGCTTTTTGGTGGTTAATTGGAGATAAGAGTGTTAGGGACTTTCCTGCACAGACAGGCTTCAAACCATGATCATCCAATCTCAGCCTCCTGCGTTGCTAGGATAGCGGGCATGAGTCACAGGCACCCAGCTGTTGCTGCTTTTTAAGGCTCAGTCTTTTTATCAGCTTGGATGCAATCTTTCTGCTCAGGTGAGTGGAGTTCTGAGTTCATCTAGATCATAGAGGTGCCCAGCACAGTGAGATATGCCAGATTAGGACAGCTAACCTGGAACTTCAGGCAAGCCACCCAACCTATGAATTAGGGTCAGCAATACTTCACACAGTTTTGTGAAGACAACATTAAATTAGGTCAAAAGCAAAAAGCTCCTAATTTGAGTTGTGACATACTGAAAATACATGTAAGTAACTAGCAGCTGTCTTTCCTTCTCTCACTCTGAGACAATGGAACCAGGTAAGGGCATGTCCTTCGTGAACATGACACAAAGTAGGACCTAGGGGAAATCTGCCACAGGCAGGGAAGTTTCCCACCCATCTGTTAGTTCATTCTTTCTTTAACAGGCCCTCTAGAAACGTTTCAGGAAGCTGATTTTTTTCCAGTTGTGGAGCTTGAACTCAGGGCCTGGGCACTGTCCCTGAACTCTTTTTGCTCAAGGCTAGTGCTACCATTTTGAGCCATAGTTCCATTCTGGTATTCTGGTGATTTTTGGAGATAAGAGTTTCATGGACTTTTCTTGCCTGGGCTGGCTTTGAATGGTGATCCTCAGATCCCACCCTCCTGAGTAAGCTAGGATTACAGGTGTAAGCCACAAGCACCTGGCTTAAGAGGCTGATTCTTTTTTTTTTTTTTTTTTTTTTGGCAGTTGTGGAACCTGAACTCTGGGTCTGGGCACTGTCCCTCAGCTCTTCAGCTCAAAGTTAGCGCTCTACCACTTAAACCACAGCACCACTTCCAGCTTTTTCTGATTATGTGGTACGAGGAATCGAACTCAGGGCCTTATGCATGCAAGGCAAGCACTCTACCACTGAGCCACCTTCCCAGACCAAGAGGTTGATTCTTAATCTATACTTGTGCTTAGACTCCCCTGAGTTCAAGCCCCAGGACTGGGAGCAGGGGGGGGTGGGGGGGAGGAGATTCTTTTTCCAAGACTCTACCACTTGCTCCACAAGACTACTTTTGGCTTCTTGAGTAATTTATTGGAGATAAGAGTCTCATGGACTTTCCTGCCAGGGGTTGGCTTCAAACCATGATCCTCAGATCTCAACCTTCTGAATGGCTGGGATTAGAGACATGAGCCACCAGCATCTAGCAACTTTTTCAAAGTCTATCTGATTGAAGTGGGGTCAAGAAACCCTAGCAATCTCCGCGCGCCCCCTCCCACCCCCTCCATCCTCTGTTCCACTTCTCTCCTGAGTTTCTTAATACCAAAGTCTTAGGTAAGAATTATGGAAAAAACCAAGTGAAGATGTTGCACTGATCCTGTTGAACATACCATTTGCATAAGTTATATCCTGTTTATCTTAAAGCCTGCTATTCCACATTCAGTTTTATACTATCAGTGAATTCCTTCTGGTCTCAAAAATAACCCTACTCAACTTAAGATGCTACTGTTGATTGTATGATAAGAGTTATTAAAACAGTTCATATCCACAGGCAAGCAAGCCATCAGTGACATGTCCCTGTATAAAAGGATGATCAAACATAGTGATGTACCTAGGATTTCCCCAATTTGACCCCTGAAAGGCCTACATTTTGGCAAAGCCCTCAGTCTGGGCAAACAAGGACTGATGGTTACTTCATGGTACAAGCAACCATAGGGAACTGTGTGACTATCTCCTTGGGCTACGGGGGAATCTGAGAGGTAAATTATTGTGCTGATAAGATATAAATACGGAACAATTTTATAGGCCAAAATTTCTCTTAAATACTCATTACTACCCACCCTAGAACAAGCCAACAACTCTCATCAGGCTAAATGGATAATGAAGGCACAAAACCCATAGCAATTTATAAATAAAAAGTATGAGTAACAGCAGTTGAAAACCACAGCAGCTCAAAACAACTGCTGCAGAGCCAGCTAAAAAAAGACAAACAGTCCACCTATGTGAAGTATAGCATAGAATACCACATTTGAATCCTCAGTAAACCTTGCAAACACTAATTTTAGTTTACAAGTCCTAACTTTTTTGTGAGTCACTGGCAAGTAGCCTCTAATTGTGCATAAAAAGGGAGAGTCTGGTGTGGGATGGGGGTGATCCATTCATAGGAACCATGAGAAAGGTTTGCCTTCTTGGGTCAATTCAGTCATCAGAAATACACTCAGTCCACACCAGGGCCTCAATGTCAACACCTTAAAGTCACTATGTTAGCTCAATTAATACGTTAGAAAGGCAAGGCTCAAAAAAAAGTGGCTTTTCCAAAATGATAGCTGTTATGGACTCGGAAAAAAAAAAAAAAGATTTCCTGGTCAGGCATGTGGTTCAGGAATATAATCTCAGGAAGCTGAAGTAGGAGGAGTATGAGTTATTCCTGCCCAGGTGGCCTACCTGAGAGCATCAAACACACACACACACACACACACACACACACATACACACGTACGTCCAGTGTGTTGGGAAGATTTGTAGAACTTTCAGATCCTTCCCTGTCTAGTTAATCCTTGCAGTTATGTCTGCAGGAGTGAGAAGATTACTTCTGTGACCCTTGTTGGTCCTGTCGAGTTGAATTGTGTCCTGTAATGTAATGTGGGAAATAGGATCTTTGCACATATAATCATGTTTAGATGCAGTCATGAGGATAGGCCCTAATCTAATATGACTGATTCCTAGCGTGCGTGCATGCTTGCATGTGCACACACACACACACACACACACACACACACACACACACTGACAGAGGAAAGAAGGCTGTGTGCAAATAGAGACAGAAAAAGGATTCGTGCTGATGAAGCGATCCAAAGCTGGCTGAAGCCCCAAAAGAACCCATCCTTGAGTTTTTATAGAAACCTGGGCCTGTTGACAGCTTAATTTGAGATGTCTGACCTTCAGAACTAAGCTATCTCACATACAATAACCATCCAGGAAACAAATGCAGGGTCTCTATGTGCCTCCCAGCCTCTAGCTGGGTTTCCCCCTCTCATACCTTCTCTGAAGCCAGTTGAGAAGTAAAAGAGGCAGGGGGCAGGGGCAGGTCCACTGCTTGGCCTCCCTGCTTCTCTCCTGTCACTAGCAGCATCCTAGCTAAAAGGCTTCCCTTCCTCAGCAGTGCTCTCAGTGAGAGCCTGAAGCCAGGGGTATGGTATGAGGGCCTGTGTGAGTTCTGAGGGTGCCAGGAGTCTGGCTGTAGCCCTTTTCCCTGGGAGAGGTGCTGGGAAGATGGGCACCTGCTGTGGTTCCAGTGCTTCCTGCAGGGCCTCTCGACATTTGTCCACCACAATTTGGCAAGGATAGCGATTTCGATGAGCCATCCTACCCTTTATGCTTGTTCTACTATGTCATCAAATGATAGGGAAGGGCCTTTCCCTGTAGGAGCTGAGTAGCTTACGCTCTACCTTGCTTAGTCTACTATCTTCTTACAGATACCTGTGGGCCTAGAGATTCTGGACCACTTGTGGGTCATACTGCCCATAAACTTGCACCCAGAGGAGGGGCCGGCCTCCCCCAGGAAGTATACATCTCCTGGATGCAAGGGCAATGGGCATAAATATCTATCAGGAACAGAATGTGATCCAAATTTTATAAAATAAGTACATTGACAAGTCTGTCTGTCTATTAAAATGTCTAGAGAGAAAACATCAAAAACATGATCTAACCAGGGCAGAACTATGAAGGTAATTTTATTTTACTTTTGTTACAATAAACAAGAAGGATCGATGCAATAAAAACTAGCAAAAGACAAAAGTCACCCAGAGTTACAGATCTTGAGCACAAATACCATTAACATTTGACACCTGATAGATAAAGACACCAAAAGAGAGGGGTGATGGCTACATGTACTATGTAACTGTCACCCCATTTTACTCTAGGAAGGAATGTAAGTGGCTCTTCAATCTCTGTATATTAACGTTATGAAAGGGTTGCATTTTGACACTTATCTGATCAGATTAGCCATTTATTGCTTCCCCCCACCCAATTTGCACTCTCCCTGTTTATGTTTTTTTCAGTAGCTTTCAGTGTATTGGCTTGCACCATCTTTATACAGACATTTTCTATATTGTTCATCCCATCATTCACCTTTCCCCTTCCTACCCCAAAGACAGTCAGTTTCCCCATTAGAGTCATGCTTATCTTTGTCTCTATCATTTCTCTCTCTTTCTATATAGATATACACATATATAGATATATAATATAGAGAGATCTAAATTCTGCATATGAGAGAAATCGTGATCTTTGTCCTTACGCCCCTGAACATGATAATCTCTAGTTCTCTCCATTTTAATTAAAATCTGAGTTGGGTCTAATTGCAAACAGAACCTAAAATGTTTATGCAATGACTGCAAGAGGAATCCCAGAGAAGAAGGTGAACGAGCATCCCGCACTGACATTGCGCAGTCTTCCGTCGGCCCTTTCACTCATGTCCCAGCCCTTCCCCATCCATGTCCTTCAGTGATTGTTCCAGACTGCCTCTTATGATTCTAGTATCATCCATACTTTTCTTGCTTATTTAATTCTTCATGAAGTTATAGACTCCTTTTATTTTCTACTACACACTTTGCCCCTAGTACAGTGCCTGCTGCATTGTAGGCACTCGATAAATGCTCATGAAAGCACAAGTCCTCTGATGCTGCAGGAACATATAGCCGCCCCTCCCCCGGCCCAAACTAAGCACTAGCAAAGCAACATTCTGGATAGGAGTTTATTTGCCCTTATTGTGGGAATAGGAATCTTATTCCCCCTACTCGGTTGGAGGAAATTTTTAGTACAGATTTATAACTATAATGATATCCAGTGAGGTTTTGCTTAAGGGCCTCTGAAGATATTAGACTCATTTGAGACAATCTGATTCTATTCTATGGTGTAAGAATTATGTTCAGTTTACTGTAAACTTAATATAATTATGTACTGAGAACTATAGACACACAACGAAGAACTGATTAAAGAGGAAAGGGGTAAGAACAGAGTAGCAGGAATGAATATGATAAAAGTAATGACACCTAATATATAAAGCATAGTATATAGAATAAAGTCCAATATATAATACATAAAGTATACTATATATAATAAAGTCTAATATACAATGCATAAGGTACATTATATATTATGTGTGTGCATATATATGAACACATTATATACAATTATAATGTTTACATATTTAATATATAAACATATATATGTGTCATAGATATATAGATGATAAATGGTGGATAGATAAGAGATAGATGATATGAGATTAATATGAAGAAATGTACTAAAAACTTTAAAAAGAGTTGAGAGGAGGGAGGAAGTTAAGAAAGAAGAATGTAATATAATGGGTGAATTTGATTCAAGTACATTATACAAATATACAAATATATCACAGTGAAATCCCTTTGAACAATTGATTTATACCAATTAAGTTCAGTTTTGTTTTTTTTTTTTTTTGGGTCCGGTCATGAGGCGTGAACTCTGGGCCTGGGCGCTGTCCCTCAGCTCTTCAGCTCAAGGCTAGCATTCTACCACTTGAGCCACAGCGCCACTTCCGGCTTTTTTCTTATGTGGTGCTGAGGAATCGAACCCAGGGCCTCAAGCATGCAAAGCAAGTGCTCTACCACTGAGCCACCTTCCCAGCCCCTTAAGTTCAGTTTTTGAAGAAAAGAGGTGTCTCTGTGTTGGTGGTCCTATCCTCCCCCCTCTCCAGGGTGTTCCTGCCTGACCCTATTGCTAAGACCAGGTCCCTGGGTTCTGTGTCACACATTTAGAATAAAGAGGTGAGAGGTCTGATCTTCCTGTTTTATGCACCTACTACATGTTTATTTATTATTGCTCCCCTGAAGGGTTTGGTGTGCTAGGTTGGAAGTACCCTATAGGCATGCACATGGGTATGTGAGGGAGGAGAGGAATTCCCATCCTCTAGCATTCAGGAACGAGGAAACTTTTAGAGTGATGGCCTAAATACACAGCTGCACTGTGCATCAGCCAGCTGAGGAGATGCAGGTGGCAATGGGAGAGGATCTCTACCCTGGGCATCGCCAACCTGTGAGAGGAAGGCCTGGAGCCAGCCCAGCTTTGTGAGTGCTCAGCCTCAGGAAGCATAATTGCCAGGAAGGTTCCCACTAAGCAGTTGGGTTCCCACCAAGAAAGACAGAAATTAGACCTGACTGATCAAGAGCCTGTACAATCACTGGTTATAGCTCTGCCCTCGGGCCATCCGGTGAAGGGATGTAGAAATGCCTTCTTCCTGCCCCAGGATCTGAGTAGAAAGCAAGCTGAAAGGCACTGTGATTTGTATTCCCTAGACTCCACCTTCCAGTCTTGTGACTGAGGTTTGCAGCTCCCTTTCTGCCTCCTCCCTTATCCCCAGAAGCCTGGCCTCCCTTGATGACAATGAAATTTACAACAATGCCTCCTCGAGCTGGTATAGATCTCGGCATCCATGCTTCTGACCATGTTCACTTCATTTAACGGAACAACATGGAGATGGAAGCTGAGTGCCCAGTAGCCACAGCCCTGGTTTTATAGCATAACAAACTAAGGTCCTGAGAGTAGATGATTCATTGGACTGGGAAGACCACTGCATGATGGGTGACCTTGGGAAGTCTGGGGTTCACATGGTGCATTGTAAACTGCAGCCTACCTAAGTACTGCCTGAGGACTAAATTCTTGAGAGAAGGGTTCTCTCTTGCACACACACACACACACACACACACACACACACACACACACACACACACACACGGAGGATTTGGAGAACGTTGAGTTCTTGCCCATCCTGGAAAGGAAGAGATAGTAGTGATCTTGGTGGGAATCCCAATGCCGTGAGTAAAACTCAAACTTACAGGCCTCCCTGTCACTCCCACAACCCTTGTACATGAGGTAGCCAGAATCTTAATTCCTGACATCTGTCAGTAACACCTAAAAGTTCTTTTTTTTGTTTTTTGGGTCCAGTTGTGGGGCCTGAACTCTGGGCCTAAGCGCTGTCCCTCAGCTCTTCAGCTCAAGGCTAGCGCTCTACCACTTGAGCCACAGCACCACTTCCAGCTTTTTTCTTTTTGCTTATGTGGTGTTGAGGAATCGAACCCACGGCCTCAGGCATGCAAGGCAAGCACTCTACCACTGAGCCACCTTCCCAGCCCCGCACCTAAAAGTTCTAAAAGACTAGTCACTTGTTTAGGAATGCTCAATACCCATTTCCTCATTGTGTAACAGAATTTATGAGGCAGTGCTCTCTTCATTTGGTGTTTGTACCTCCCCTGGCTTAAGATACACATGTGATCCCAGTACAACCAACCAGATGCTTGCCTGGGACTCTGACTTTTGCATAGCGTAGAGGGAAATGGTTGGGCATATTAATTCTAGAGGCATATTTATTCAAAATTGTTGTTAGTTTCTCCTGCCTAGAACTCAGAGCACTCTGTGTGTTGTCCTTTTGTGAAAGGCACCTGTTACCCTTCAATTAACCTTCTTCTCTTCTGAGAATCTCTTTCAATGGCTTGCAACCAGAGAACCGTTGATCATCATCTCTTTTCTATTTCTTTTGTCTTCCTCCTTCCATTACCAATTTGGTTCTGTTAGGATAGGAAGTGAGATTAGGTAAAGCATAGCTCCTTTAGTGTGAACAACTCCATGTTTAGGGTGTTGAGTGCATCTGTTCTTTGGTGTTATAGCTCTTGGCCAAGCAAGTTTTACAGCTTTGAGCAAAAATGGTAGAGCTGAAGTTGTGATTACTGCCACTGGGTCAGACCTTCAGAAGGAAGCAATATCATTCACAGCCCTGCCAGATACAAATTGCAGACACAACAGCCATTCCCCTCTGGCCTCCCTTCCCTTGCAACCTGAAATAGTTCTCTGGCTCTACTCTAGAGCAGCGGCCACTATGGCTGGGTGCCAGTCAGAGTCTGACAGTTGTCAAGCAAGTAGTCCAATGTTCTAGTCTGACAGTATCTGTCATTTAGATGAAATTATTAAGGAGTGCTTGCAACAAAGCTCTAACATGAAAGCAACATTTTCTTCCAGTACACTTGCATCCAACAATGCACAACCCCTACACAGGTATTCTTTTTTTTTTGGGGGGGGGGGCGGTCCGGTCATGGGGCCTGAACTCTGGGCCTGGGCGCTGTCCCTCAGCTCTTCAGCTCAAGGCTAGAGCTCTACCACTTGAGCCACAGCGCCACTTCTGGCTTTTTTCATTTTGCTTACGTGGTGCTGAGGAATCGAACCCAGGGCCTCAGGCATGCAAGGCAAGCGCTCTACCACTGAGCCACCTTTCCAGCCCCTACACAGGTATTCTTAAGGAGGCTAGAATCTTCCTGGCCTGTCTCACTGCCACCTCATTTCTGAGTGATATATTTTTTTAAAAAAACTCAATTTAAAGTCAGTCTCCTCAACCTCTATGATGAAAACTTTAAAATCTTGAAAAAGGAAATCAACACAGAACTTAAAAAATGGCAAAACCTCCCATGCTCCTGGATTGGAAAGATTAACATCGTGAAAATGGCAATACTTCCCAAGGCTATCTACAAATTCAACGCAATACCTATCAAAATTCCACCCTCATTCTTCAAGGAAATAGAAGAGGCAATCCAAAAATTCATATGGAACAATAAAAGACCCCGAATAGCAAAAACGCTCCTGAATGGAAAGAACACTGCTGGAGGAATATCAATACCAAATTTCAAACTCTACTTATAAAGCCATAGTAATCAAAACAGCTTGGTATTGGCATAAGAACAGACCTCAGGACCAATGGAATAGAATTGAAAACCCAGAAATGAACCCACAGACCTATAGCCATCTAATCTTCGATAAGGGAGCTAAAACAATAGAATGGAAGAAAGACAACCTCTTCAATAAATGGTGCTGGCAAAATTGGTTAACTACATGTAGAAAACTTAAGCTAGATCCTTATATATCACCCTGCACCAGAATCAACTCCAAATGGATCAAAGACCTTGAACTCAAAGCAGACACTCTGAAAACATTACAGGATGGAATAGGAGAAACCCTGGGTCTCCTTGGCTCAGGCCGAAATTTTCTGAATAGAGACCCGGAAACACAACAAATCAAAGAAAGGTTGGACAAATGGGATTGCATAAAGTTGCAGAGCTTCTGCAGGGCAAATGACATAGCTAGCAAGATCAATAGAAAGCCCACGGATTGGGAGAAGATCTTTACTAGCCATACAACGGACAAGGGTCTCATATCTAAAATATACTTGGAACTCAAAAAATTAAACCCCCCAACAACAAATCCTCAAAGAAACAACTGCCCAATAAATATGTGGGCGAAAGACTTAAAGAGAAACTTCTCTGAAGCAGAAAGAAGGATGGCCAATAGACACATGAAGAAATGTTCAACATCCCTAGCCATAAAAGAAATGCAAATCAAAACAACATTGAGATATCACCTCACTCCAGTTAGAACGGCAAAAATCAAGAACTCTAACAACAACAGATGCTGGAGGGGATGTGGACAGAAAGGAACCTTACTTCATTGTTGGTGGGAATGTAAACTTGTTCAACCACTTTGGAAAGCAGTATGGAGGTTCCTCAAAAGACTCCACATAGAGCTCCCCTATGACCCAGCAATCCCACTTTTGGGCATTTACCCTAATGTTTACAAACAAGACCACACTAAAGCTACCAGCACAACTATGTTTATTGCAGCATTATTTACCATAGCTAAGATATGGAACCAACCCAGATGCCCCTCAGTAGATGAATGGATCAAGAAAATGTGGTATATATACACAATGGAATTCTATGCCTCCATCAGAAAGAATGACATTGCCCCATTTGTTAGGAAATGGAAAAACTTGGAAAAAATTATATTAAGTGAAGTAAGCCAGGCCCAAAGAAACGTAGGTCCCATGGTTTCCCTTATTTGTAATATCTAGTATATGTATGAGTCAAGCGGAAAAGGTCAGATAATGTGATGTCAGGAAAATGAACCCTTAGATGTGTATTTTAATGTTTTTTTTTCTTTCATGCATGTGTTTCTAACACATTTATAAGATTATCTCTTTGTTGCTTTGTATGTCCCTCCCCCACAGTATAACCCTTGCTTTCACTATACTTGATGTCAGTATAACTTGTGGAGGAGATGGGGAAAAACCAGTTGTTTAAGGATACAGGTGGACCTGTTGCAACAATGAGAAGTACAAGTTGTCATGTCCAAAACGAACTTTACAACGTTGGTGCGGGGGGGGGGGGGGGGGGGGGGGGAGGGAGAAGGATTGGGATTGGGGGGGAGGGGGGAGGCTGGGAAGGGATGTGAAGGGTAAACAAAGGAGGAGGCTGCAATGCTTGGTAAGAAATGTACGCATTATCCTGCCCATGTAACTGTAACTCCTCTGTACAGTATGTTCACAAATAAAATTAAATTAAAATAAAAAAAAAAAGTCAGTCTCCTCACCAAAAAATGTGATGATGCTTAAAAAAAAAAAAAAAAAAGCCATATATTTGTTGTAAGGATTACATGAGAAAATGTGTGTAAAGGCCCTAGTATGGCACTTGACACATAGGAGATAGGTCCCTTTTTCTCTTCCTTTTAGTTTATTCCCTTGCTATCTTCTTGCTGATTAGTTCCATTCCAACTCCTACCTTCTTTGCCTTCTCTCTCTCTCTTTGCCTTCTCTCTCTCATTTGCTAATCCAACTCTCTTACTGTCCCCTGCCTTCTATACCTCTGGCTTCCATCTCTCCTATTCTCTCTCCTGCTCTTGCTAAGTAACCAGCATAGCAGTGACAGTCTGGCCAAGGCCCTGACTTAACAATGAGTTACATGCACACGGTACACTTTTAATGTTGGTTTGACCGGTAGGTCATGAATGTCAGGTCAATTACAAAGAGTTTCTAAGCTGAATAAGAAGGAGTCAGGCAATGGTGGCTCACATCTGTGATCGGGGGCTGAGATTTGAAGGATTGTGATTCAGAGCCAGCCTGAGCAGAAAAGTCTGAGAAACTCCATCTCCAAAACAACCAGCAAAAAGCTGAGCTGGAGATATGGTTTGAGTGGTAGAATGTCAGCTGAGAAAGCAAGCAAAACAAGTATAAGAATGTGAATTAAACCCTGGTACTGACAAAGAAGGAGAAGGAAAAGGAGGTGGAGGAGGAAGAGGAAGAGGAGTAGAAAAAGAATTCATAGAGCTGAGGAGGAGGAAAGGAATCATAAAGCTGAGTGTTAAAGCTACTTAACCTGAAAGAAGAAGATGGAGGTAGAGCAGGAATTATGATTCTTTCTTCACTGTGAAGGAGACTGTCCTGGATACTTAGTGAGGAATAAAAGAGAGACCCAGAAATACAGCTTACAAACAAGAGTAAACACCCTGGCTTTTGGCCCCAAGAGAGACAAGCACCCCCATTCATTGGGGGATAAAGAGGCACTGAGTTTGTGACCAGGCTGCGGGTACGTTGAGGTGAAGTAGGAAACTCAGGCTGACTCCCAAGTCAGGGGCTGAGCAGGCTTTTCCTTTTGTACATCTGTCCTCTGTTCTAAGCTTGGTATAGTAGAAGGTCAGTGAGACTGACTTCAGGCTGCTATATGTTACCTAGAGTGATGTGTTAGGCTCTGAGCTATTACCAGGCCTCAGGACCTCAGCCGGAAGCTGTTAAGACCAGGACCTGCCACTGGCATTTGGAAGGTGGACACAAAGCCCAAGACTGAGTTTTGGTTGCTGTGAGCCTCCTGTGGTTGGTGATTTTTACTTCCACCTCCTTCCATCTGAGTCTTTTTCTAAACTTGAAAACACCATTTAAAAAAAGATAATTAGCCTTTGACATAGCTCCACATAGCTTCCCACAGCTTTGGACAGGAGGCTTTTATACCGGAATAGTCGGAGTTATATAGAAATGGACTATCCTCCTCTTCCTTCTCCTCTTCCTTTGTTTGGAGGCAGAATTCCGCTCAGCTAATTTCCATCAAGTGCTGTGTTGCTATTCTGATGTACATGCCAAGTGAGCACTACAGTTTGGACCATGTCAGTAGGTTTTCTGGGCCTTTGTGTGGCTCTTCCAGTACTGTGCCTTCAGCAAAGCACTTTCACAACTGTTAAAAAAAATTCATAGGTCTGTCTGGGTGCCACCGATGGCTCAGGCCCATAATCCTACTCAGGAGCTTGAGATCTGAGGATCATGGTTCAAAGCGTCCAGGCAGGAAAGTTTATGAAACTCTTATTTCTAATTATTCACCAGAAAACCAGAAGTGGTGCTGTGGCTTAGAGTGGTAGAGTGCTAGCCTTGAGCAAAAGAGCTCAGGGACAGGGCTCAGACCTTGAGTACAAGCCCCACGACCGACAAAAAGGAAACAGCAAACAAAAATACAACCTTATGTCTGGCTGTGTAGAAAAGAGTTTTGTTGGCTTGTGAGCTCTCAGAAAGATAAGTCCAGCGTTCCAAAGGAAAAACATCAACAAGGTCATCTACAGAGGTCCCTGTTGCTAAAGCCATCAGCATCTGGGATGCTGATCCCATAGAACACGAGGTTTCCCTCCTCCCCTACTTTCTCTGTCTGTCCTCAATGGTAAGGAACAGGAAACTTTGGGTACCCATAAATATCATGACTAGTGATCCATGTGTGCCCAGAGAGACTGTGAGCTCTTAAGGAAGAAGTAGGAACCAGCGGGTCGCTCCATTTGGATGGACTTTTGTTTATTCTCACAGTGAGTTGGCACTGTAATTATCCTATCTTACCCTCATGAATACATTTGAATCGTCACTCCAGCATCTGAACGCCCAATGTCTCTGAATGATGCTTTCTTACCTGCACATGGAGGATCAAATGCTTCAATGAATGTGTTAAAGATTAAATAAGATAAAAACTAAAGTCAGGGGCTGGGAAGGTGGCTCAGTGGTAGAGCGCTTGCCTTGCATGCATGTGGCCCTGGGTTCGATTCCTCAGCACCACATAAGCAAAAAGAAAAAAGCTGGAAGTGGAAGTGGCGCTGTGCCTCAAGTGGTAGAGCGCTAGCCTTGAGCTGAAGAGCTGAGGGACAGCGCCCAGACCCAGAGTTCAGGCCCCATAACCGGACCCACCCCCCCCAAAAAAAAAATTAAAGTCATTGGCTCCATTCCCGATGCCTAGTGTGTGCTAATAGGCATCAGTCCTCTTGCTGGGGTTTGCTGGTGGCAGTAATGGCTCACAATTCATTTCTGTCTCTATTCCTTTGATGGTTCTTTCCTATGATGGGTCTAGGCTTTACCATGTGGCTTTCTTTGGTCAATGAGACACTAACAAAGGATAGAGAGAGAGGTGGGGGAGGGAGAGGGGGGGGAAGAAAGAGAGAGGGGGAGAGAGAGAGAGAGAGAGAGAGAGAGAGAAATACTTGAGAAATCAAGAGCCACGTAGATCCCAGTAAAGCCTAAGAACGATGGATAGTGTGTGAGTACAGTGGTGTCCTCTCTTTATATGAGCCCATTGCCATGGTGCTGGAGTAGTGCTGAAATGGCTAGATGTGATCACAGTAGCTGTCAATCACTGTGTTCTAATGAAGCACCATAGGCGTCGTTAGAATATCCAAGGCTCAGCTAAGCTCTGTGAAGGATATAAGAGCAAGCTATGACTTCATCCTCAATCACTTATGAGCTACGTCTTGGAAGTCATGCCAACCAGATCCAGAGAAGTTCAATGCAATAGAAACAAGTGGGAGCTCAATAACCACGGGTGAATTTCTGGAAGAGAAATGCTTAAGTTAGTCTAAAAAGAATGGTACCATTTAACAACAAAACCTTTTTTGTCCTGAGATCTAGACAATTTCCTCATGAAAAGCGCTGTGGTTGATTAGTGATGGCTGTATGAGCACAGGAATGGTAGTGGCATGTGTATGTTTTGCTATCTCCAGCCTCAGTGATACATGAAAGCCTCTGAATCTTTAATATTCCATGACTAATGCCATTTGCTTTTAGATGCAGCCATGTATCTGACTTCATGTAGTCAGGAAGGAAAAAGCATCACTCTTTTATTTCCCTCTGAGTTGCTAGAGATCAAACCTAGGGACTTGCATGTGCTAGGTAAATAATATACCACTGAACTACATTCCCAGCCTAGTATTACACTTTGCTAATCTAAATTTCTCACCCAGAAACTTAGAAAACTGTTAGTCCAGTCTAGAATTCTTCCAAATGAAAACATGCTAGCCACTCTAGGCAAAAAGAAAAAAAAAGAAAACTTAGGAAATAATAGAGAGAAAGTGAGGGAATAGTTAATATAAAATTCAGAATTACCATTGGGGAATAAAAGCCAAATTCCATTAAGAGAGCTAAGTTATCAGCAATATTCTGGTTTTGTCTTGCTGACTAATAATCACTTAGCTATTATTATTCACTTGTATAGAGTTCATACTCATATTTTAATGTGTGTATATAACATATATATAGGCACATATGTGCACAGACATACACATACAAACATTAGATTAAATGAGAGAAATAATGGATTTGGCACAGTAACTCTATCTGAATCAAACCTGTTCCTCCACAGCTTTCTAGACAGTTACTAACTGAAAACCTACACGAGTGTACGTCTGCCAGTATTGTGTTGTAGTAACAACTACAGACTTGGAGTTAGAAGACCTGATTTGCTACTTAATATATATATCACATTTTATTTATGTTGATGTTATTATATTCTCATCTTTAAAAAAGGAGTAGCAATTGACTACATTAAAGTCTTCACAAGAGAGTAAAAGATAATGATGATGATGATGATGATGAAGGCCAATGTTCTAGAAAGTTCCATATTTTATCAATAGCTTCCCACATTGGTCTGACCATCATCTTGAAGGCACCAGGGATTTGCTTCTGTGACTCTTGTGCATTCTCTCTCAGTTTACCTCAAGGTTTCTTGTACTGCAGTCATCAAATGAAGGCTGATCTTCCTCTTCTGGTCAAAGCAAGGAGCTGTTTTCTGGACAAGATCTTTATCATCTTTTATCTCAGGCTGACAGAGAGGTGATCTGATAAGGTCACTTGGTTACCACATCTGTTGTCCCTGTGGGAATGGCCAACCTGAGACCTAGAATGCCTAGAAAGTAGACATTTGTGACTTTTCCAGGTGACCCCCTCCCATTACAAGATGTTCCTCTCAGGTTCTCCATACTTTCAATCTCCTTAGGAGGGGCACATGGTGAGGTTATGTTAGGGAACACTTCCCAGACCTCCAGAAGAAACATGTCATCCAATGGGCTTAATTTATTCTCAGGAATCACTGGGAGCACATCCAAAAATCCTTGTGCACCCCACCCAAGATCACCCAGCAGGAAGTGGTACCCACCTTGGTTCGTCAGACCTCAAGAGTCTACCTTTCCTTCCCTAACCAATCATCCAAGAGTTTCTTGGAAGTATACATTAGGACAGGGCCTCAACTTATTCTCTACTTTCCATTCCACATAAATATGGTTGTTCTTAAAATTACCTGCCTCAGACCCCCTCAGAAGCATGTATGGAGGAGTCGGTGTAAACTGGTATTTGCTTCAGCTGCAAGCTCCAGGGAGCACACACCATGATGGTAGATGGGTCCAGCAGGATCTATTGTTGCCACTGCATATCTCTAAGGCATTGTGCCAACATCTAAAATAGAACCCAAGAATGTTTTTATTTGCATTTTACAGTTTATTTTGAAGAGCTGAACTCCTTAATAGTTACCCTAAATGTATTATTTCCCTTTAAAATCACACGTTAAAATGTTTCACGGTATCAAATGTAATTTTATTACATCTTGGAATCAAAATACTTTCTGAACTTAATGTCAATTTTACGACTCCAGTCTATCAGAAAATAAGCCTAGTTACGCATTCAAAGATTACATTACAGGATACTGTTATGTGTGCCCATTTCAAAAAGAGGTTTAATCCTTCTCCCTTCCTCGCCCCCCCCCCCCCACACACAATTCTTCTCTTTCTCCATGTCCCTCCTCTTCTCTCTTTCCTGAATTTCAAGAAGAACCAGACAGGAGCTGATGGGCAAATAGACAAGACATACATAATTTTGGCCCTCATAGATCCTTAACATCATTTTTTAAACATTCAGTTTCTTATATCTTTTAGAGAGTGTGAGAGCTTGCCACCTGGGAATTCTTCACTGCTTAAAGCATTTGCTATTAAAAACTACTATTTTCTCCTTTTAGCACACATAGAAACCCCACTGTGTCCAGGGGTTCTCATTCTTCTATAATCATTTTCATCCCACCTACTAACCCAAGGGAGGTTATGTTTCTAGGGAGTGGCAACACATCACAAACCCAAGGCAGCTTTGGGCAGATGCAGAAAAAGCAAATAGATCCAGTAAAATGCTTCACTATTTTGCTGTATTTAGCTGCTTCCTGACTCTCACCTGTCAAGTTCCTCCAGGTCACAAAAACAAACTCAGAGGGATGCCTGCAGCTCCAGGGGGCTTTTATGCATGCAAACACAAGGCCACCCTGGGTTTACACAGACTAGTGGGTGAGACTGGCCGGCAGCAGCTGGCATAGAGGGAGAAAGAGCTTCCTGACTGGCCTTCCTGTGTCCAAGTCTCCCTGTCCCCCCCCCCCACTCTGAACCATAGACCTTTCTGAAATGCGCATAGCTCTCTTCTCAGCTTAAAATTACTTAGATGCAAACAAAGGGTGACAAGAGACATTATGAACAACTTAAGTAATGTTAAGGGGGAAAAAAGAAAAAGAATTAAACCTGAATCTAATGGCATTGCTCGCTCAAACTCTCAATTTACAGGAAATATACAGCTAACGGCATGTGTTACATAGTACTACTACCAAGGCCATTCACTCCACCAAATCCAGACTGTGGGAAACTTTATAGGACAAATGATCATGTATCTTCAACAAAAGAGATGAGAGAGAGGGAAAGAGAAAGGAGATGGAGGAGGAGGATTTGGAAAGGAAGAAAAAAGAAAAGAGAAAGAGAGGAGACTATGAATTAATGAATTAAGAGATTTTAAGGAAAAAGGGCAAGATTTTGATGGCAGCTTGCATTTGAACTCCATGAATGAAAAGAATAGTGACACAAAAGAGCCCAGGTTCAAAGGACAGCAAGAGAGGAAGAAAAGAGAAGTCATAGGGAGGCAGAACATTACAGAAAAGCAGTCACTGTAGGGGGGTAGCGAGGAGTTTGGTACCGCTGCCTAGCTCTCCTGACTGGAGGAAGGGAAACTGAAGACAACAACCAGGTCTTCCAAAAGCATGGAGGTATATCTTTGAGCCTATATTCATCTAAAGAGATCAAAGTAGTAGCAGTGACCAATCTTAGTAGAGACTGACACAAACAAAAGGTCATGGGTTGCCATGTGCAGTAGCCTTTGAGGGGTTTTGTTTTGTGGTTTGTTTTTTTGCCAGTCCTGGGGCTTAAACCCTGGGCCTGGGCCCTGTCTCTAGGATCTTTTTGCTCAAGTCTAGCACTCTGCCATTTTGAGCCACAGCACCACTTCTGGCTTTTTCTGTGATTAGTTGGAGATGAGTCTCATGGACTTTCCTGCCTGGGCTGGCTTCAAACCACAGTCTTCAGATCTCAGCCTCCAGAGTAGCTAGTGTTACAGGCATGAGCTGCCAGTGCCTGGCTTGCAGAAGCCTTGGAAACCAAGCTCCCTCACTCCCAGTGGAAAAGAGCCCCAGGAGAATGTCTTAAGCATTGAAATTGACTACTTGTCAACTGAGACCCACCCTTCCAATTTATATACCACAATACAGCCATCACTCTCCTGAGCAAGTCACAAAGTATCAGCAACCAAAAGGATGTAAGAGCTTGAAATCCACACTATGATTCCCCTTTCTAGGACATCCATCTGACTACCACCGACTGCAGGGATGCTCATTGAACTTCAGGCAGCCTTGGTGCAGCCCAGAGAATCTCCTTCCTGGTGTGAGCTCCCTGCCAGGCAAGGGAAGGAAGTGATCTCAGCTCTCTGGATTACCACTGTGCTCTGTGTCTTTTCTTAAAAAAAAAAAAATTCTTTCCCAAGGAGAAAAGTTCTTAAGACTAGAAATGAGATGATCGTTTGTGCAGATAGACTCTCCGGTGTGTTTTCCTTTTTGTCTCCTCTTCACAGCATGATTTTGTTAAACTTTAGAAATAAATTTGTTGTGACACATCACTCTTGAAGATCACCTGCTTGTTGAGAACCATCCTCATGGTTCTTTCCTGAAGTCAAATGTAACAAACACTCTGGCAAGTTGACCCTGGTCAGGATCTCTGGCGCAGTCCCTTGTTAGGGCTGCTGATGGAATGTCACTAATTTAGAAATGTCTGAAGGCAGTCGAGCGAGATGACTGTTGTGTTAGTGAGACAGGGCTTTGGGAAGTGGCTCGATGTGACCACTCGATGTGGCCATTACTTACGCCAGTTCCATTCTCTTCTCTCTCTCAGGGCTGTAACATTTT
The DNA here is from genome assembly GCF_019054845.1 of Dipodomys spectabilis. NCBI lineage: Eukaryota > Metazoa > Chordata > Mammalia > Rodentia > Heteromyidae > Dipodomys > Dipodomys spectabilis. The sequence goes on from NW_024870802.1 coordinate 14,670,359, forward strand.
ATCGTTACATGTTAATCACATTTCTTCCTTCCTTCCCCACTAAGCTCAGCCCAAGCGGTGGTTAAATCGCGGAGCCCCTGCTCAGCATGAAACCAAGATGTCCCCGTTCTTATTCCGACAGCTGCTTGCAGACCTGGAAGCTTTCTGTATTGTGATCCTCGCCATTGCAGGCTCTCTGAGGTGAGGATGGGGAAGTGTCTGTGTTGGCCCAACCTACGGGCTCTCAGGGGAGCCATATTTCAACAACAAGACAAATGCATAGCTCTTGCTCTTAGTGGCAAGTCCAGATGTGCACTCACAGGAGAGGCAGCATGCTGAGACGCACTGGAGGCGAACGCCAGGGTGGCTGCTCTTCAGGAACGAGGCCTGTAATTTGGCACTGAGTACCCTCTCCTGCTGTGTGTCTGGATTTGACATCGCTCTTCGGGATGTTTTGAGATGGGTTGTAAATCTCTCCTGCCTCTGATTTGATCTAACAAGCTAGCCACCTCAAGGGACTAGCAGGTGGGTGGGTCCTCGGTGAGGGTAACTGCAGCTGCCCTTCAAGGAGGTGACCTCAGGGTATGAATTACGGCCTGGGGGGACGGGGGAGGGGACCCGAGGAATTGTTTCTTGGAATTTTGCACATGGAATTGTCACCTGTGTCTCCTGGTCCAGGGAAGGCAGCAGAACCTAAATGTTCAGCAGAGTAGTTGATTTGCTTAGCTATGATCCCACAGGTGTTCCTGGGTGTGAATGCTAGAGACCTGGAAGGATCTGGTGTTGGTAAAGGAGCATTCTGCTACTACCCCAAAGGGTGATTTATAGCAATCAGGAACTCCAAGTTCAATATCCAGAGCTGGCATGATGGAGGAAAGGATTTAAGTTATGGCCTATTACTGTGTTTTGTTTTTCCAAGTGACCACACCCAGAGATGTTCTCAAGATGAGAGGACCTCCCTTTAAATCTGAATCCTAAGGGTCTCCCTGTAACCTAGACACCCTAAACTTCTCTCTGGATCTTCAGAACAGCCTCTGTGGTGGGTGCTGTCACCAACATTTTACTAATGTGTATGCCGAGGTTCGTAAAACAATAAGGCACGTAAGACCTCTGTGCTAATAAGTAGCAGAATGGAAGTTGAATCACAGCTCTTCCTTAATAGACTTTTTTCTCTAGATGTCTCAGTCTGCTTGAGCTGCATAACAAAACTCTAGCTAGACCAGGGCTTAGTTGACAAAAAGTAACTTTCTCCTGGTTCTGAAAGCTGGAGGTCCAAGATCGAGGTGAAGTGGATTCAGCTGGGTGAGGGCTCCGCCTGACTTGCAGAGGGAGCTACTTGCTTCTTGCTTTGCTTTATCCTCACATGGCTTTTCCTTAGTTTCTGGTCAAGCAGGGAGGGAGGGACAGAGGAGAAGAGAGAAGGCAGGAAAAAGACGCCTTCTTCTAAGTACACCAATCCTATTAGGTCAGGGTCACTCTTATGACCTTGAAAGCCATTAGAGGCCCTATCCCCAAATAGAACTACACTTAGGATAATATATCCATTGGGGGGGGGGGGGGCGGGGAGGCCACAAACATTCAGTGCCTAACATAAGGCTCCCAATTCTTATTTGGACTGGGTTTATTGAGATCATACATGGAGAGCCCTTAGTAACCAGGGTGATGTAAACAGTTATCTTCTTCACAGAATAGCTGGTGAAGACTGGGGTGGTAAGCTGAGGGCTGAACACAGGCCAAATGTCCAGTGAGAAGTTAGGTCTGGCTGGAAGAGCATGTGGGTCACAAGTTGTTCTGAGATGGGAGTAGTCTGTGTCTGAGGTTCCCCAACAAGGGCCTTTATTTGGGGATGGCAAGAATTCTCCAGGGAGTAACATGACAAAGCCCTCAAATCTCCTCTTCCCTTCCCTTCCCTTCCCCTCCTCCACCTTATCCCCTCTCCTTCCCCCTCCCCCTCTCCTTCCCCCCTCTTCCCCTCCCCTCCCCTTCCCTTCCCTATTCCCCCCTTCTCATTTTACCCTTTCCTTTATTCCGTTCCCTATGTTAGACTTTTTCTCCAGAGTGCTATGTGTGAGTTTACAATGGTCCTGTGAAGGCCATGCTACATCATCATTCTACATCATCTAACATCATAGTTCCTTGGTCAGCCTGCAACATTCATACCACAAGTTGATTCCCTCCTCTTTTTGAACATCTCCCCCATCAATAAACATCTCCTGAGCCAGCCCCATTCTGTTTGTAAACATGACCCCATTTCTGGGGGAAAGACCAGTTAGCTCTTTAGAAGACGTGGAGTACAAATCTCTCTCTACTCAAAATTCATCCATTCCTCATCTAAGATTTTCCATATTTATCCTTTCATATTTGACCTATTCACTTCCTATGACATATTTTATTCCTATACCAGCCACAAATCCGGGTTAAATAAGCTGGTATTCACCAGAACAAAGCTCTACACTGTTTGCATCTGAGCCATTAAGCAGCCATTCATACACTCACAAGCTAACGAATGAACATGATGTGTGTATGAAGGTCCTTCAGGGCACCAGGAACACAGCAGAATGAGACTGGCAGAGTTCCTGATTACACAGAGTTTACGGTCTAACAGAAGAGACAGACAAGTGGACAAGAAAACAAACAGTGTCAGCTGGGAAATTCCATGAAATAATAACATTTCTTTTCATAATTAGACTACAGTTCTAGAGTTTAGTGCGGACTGATTTTTGAGCAAGGTAATCGTTAATCATGAAAGCTGATAATCTTGTTTGCAAGCTTTGTGTCCCATGAACCAACCACACAAGAACCTTGTTAAGTAAGTGGGAATGGCATGATTAAGCCCCTTTTGCCAACGAGGAAACAGACTTAGGAGGGACACAGCCAGGGAACATGGAAGAATTCACAGCCTTCTGCTACTAGCACTCTGTTCATGGAGCCTAGCTGCACACATCTCATTCATCACTGCTGGCTTATCCCTACTTCCCAGGCCAGCTCCAGTGCGGTCATTAGCTGTGTCATCTGCTGGTTTTTAACCTATGTCTGCGCACACGCACAGATTTATGCAATGTCTTTGGTGGTTTGGAAAACACATCTTGCATCTTGCTTTCATCACGGGTTTCATAGGGAGAACCTTGCAGGGAGGACCTTGCTGTGCAGAGGCAGGAAGCCAGCACCAGGTGGCCCCAACACGGAGCCCAGGCTGGTTTTCCCATCAGGAAGTACAGGAGAGACATCTGGGGAGGTCAGGTGTCCCCTCAGTTAACAGCCCAGATTGGGGAAGACATGGCCAGGCACAGGCAGGGATCCTCAGCAGGAGGGTCACAGGCCACAGCTGCTGAGGAGAAGCCATACTGGGCCAGTGGATCATGGAGGATTGGGGGGTGAGCAGAACGAAGCATCTTCTAGCAAGGGAAGAGGTGGCGGTGTTTGGAAGTCTGCTAAATGAGGTGGCAAAAAAATAAAAAAATGCTTCCACTTCCATGAATGAGAAACCCCTAGGGTTGTGCAGTCCTTACTGGGACTCTTTGCCCTTCCTTCCTCTTCTGTGTGCTCATGAAAGAACAAGACCAAAAGGCATATGCCTACCTTTTTAGGGTTTTCTCTTTACTAGTCTTTTTCAAACCCCCTATTCTCCTATCAATTCTTGAGTCATTATGCTATATAACCTCTTCATGTCACATATGCCTATTGGATCTACATTCAATCACGAGTACAGGTCCTGTTCAGTTATGTTGACCAGGGCCAAGCTTGTATACTCCTATTGAGGTAGCCTGGGTCTCCGTCAAACTCATCAGACGGAAGGGAGAAGCAGCAAGACACAGGTGCTGTACAGAACCACACCTGAAATCTAAGCAAACCAGCTCCCAAGGGAGAGGAGATAGATGTTGAGCCCCAGCAGAGAGCTGAGGCTTTTTTACCTCCCACCTTCACCTGCAGAAGGTTATTCTTTGCAAAGCAGCCTGATCACACTAATGGAGATGTAAAGGGCCTAGAGTGTGCTAATTACTATTATTGGCTTGCAGCAGGGTGGTGGCTGAGTGAGTGCCTGCCACAACATTTGATAGAGCATGTATTTTTATTTTTATCGTGACCAGCATAAAGGGTCCTGAAAGTGGCAAATGAGATGAAAATCAAACAAAACCAAGTGACTACTGTAAGGTCTGCTCCTGGATGGCTAGCAGATTCCACCCTCCTCGCAGCAAAGTCTCCACCCAGTACCTGCGTTACCTAGGCAACTGGCACACCTGGAAGAGGTCACATCTGCATTCACTGAGGTCACATCTGAATTTGATGTGGCCACACCTTTCTGCGCCCATACCCTACATAAGGCCTAACCCAGGCCCAGACGGTCTCTCTCTCTGTTCTTTTCTAGCTCTCTCTGCCCTCTCTTGCTGCTCTTTTCTAGCTCTCTCTGTTCTTTTCTAGCTCTCTCTGCTCTTTTCTAGCTCTTTCCTCTCTTTCCCAGCTCTCTCTCATTCCCAGGCCTTTCCCAGCCGCGTGGAGTGCCAACCTTGCCTGGTCCCAGCAGGTCTACTGAATAAACCTACCCCTTACCTGAATACCACGTGCGTGCTGCTGTTCTTACTTGGCTACCTCTTTTTAAAAACCTAACAACTACAGCCAGACATTAGTGGCTCATGCCTGTAATCCTAGCTACACAGAAAGCTGAGATTTGAGGATTGTGCTTTGAAACCAGCCCAGACAAGAAAAGCCATGAGACTCTTATTGCCAATTAACCACCTGAAAATCTGAAGTGGAGCTGTGGCTCAAAGTAGTGGAGTGCTAGACTTGAGCAAAAAAGCTCAGGGACCACACCCAGGCCCTGAGTTCAAGTCCCAGGACCAGCCAAAAATTTTAAAACAGATGAAGAAAAAGGGGGAGGAGGGGGAGGGGGAGGAAGGGGAGGGGGAGGGGGAGGGGGAGGAGGAGGAGAAGCAGCAGCATGGCTCATGGTTCATGGTTTCAGAGGTTTCTGTCCCTGGCAGCTGTTGTTCCTGGGCCTGGTGAGATCGAGCATCGGGGAGATAGAAGAATGTAGTGGGACCTGCCTTAGGCAATTATAACCCCTCTGAATGTCACCTTTACAATAAAATTTTTAAATATATTTTAACAACAACAACAATGTATCGGGGAAAAGCTACTCACCACATGGTGACCATGAAGCAGAGAGAGAAAGACAAAGAGAGGGAAGTAAAGGGGAGGGGGAAAGGCCAGAGGCAAGATAAACCCTTCTAGAGTATATCCACTGTTGTGAGGAAGCTATTTCAGACACACAGACTGTCTCACATTTGTGTCTTTCCACTTTGTGAGAATGTATCAAATTTTATGACTAGCCAATCCACAAGCTACATCAAATTTCATGTGGATTAATTCAGCAACTACAGTTGAGGTCACTTGATAACCATAAGCCAATGGCAATACAGGTTCTTTTAGTCCAGTCTTAATTACTAATATTAACTTCCAGATCACACATTACACTCTACACAATAACCACCTATAGATAAGGCTAAGAGGCTGTAGAATTCAGAGGGCTGTGTGGGTGGCCAGAAGAGAAAGCTGATACAGATTCAGTGGCTGGGAAGGCAGGGAGTGGGGGTTTTAAAGGGAACAAGATAAGAAGTTCAGGAAACCACAAGCACCTGGTTGTTCAAGGTACAAAGTTGTCAAATACAAGTCCGAGGGTCAGTGTGTTTCCAGTGTCCTTTGGAAGTGAACAGCATGTCACCAGCAGAAGAAACAGGAGCAGAGAGGCCCTTGACTTTAGCAATCTTCCTAGGTGGGGTGCACTGTCAATGACTGGAATGACAGGGTTCAGATGCCTGCCATGCCTCCTTAGTCTCAAGGGTGCTCTTCCTTTTGTAGTCTCAGGTGACAGGACATATCTAGTGTGATCAATAAGTTTGTGTGTCTTGGGTTTCTGATACGACTTAATCTATTCACAGATGTAATTGCTTATTGACACAAATAAATGATCAGTGTGTGCCTCCTGGTGTGCTAACAGATGGTAGTTGTTTATGTGTATAAACAAGTTATAGAGTTGCGTTCGGTTTTGGCATTTATATTCATAATGGAGCAACTTAGGTCAAGACAATTGCTTTATAAAATGGAAGCCAGGCATATGTCTTAACTGTTATGGTAGACAAGATAAAGCAACCCAGAGCAGGCCTGGACTGTTTTCCTAACCTCCAGTGACCTATCTCCTCTAAGGAGCCCCTACCTCCCATAGTTTCTGCACCTCTCACTAATACTATCAATCTATTATAGTGGATTAACCCATTAATAAAATCAGAACCTTCATGACCCAATCACCTTCCTCCATACCTGGTAACCAATTCATTAGCACATGGCCTTTGCTGCTGCTTTTCCTCCTCCTCCTCCTTGGGGGGGGGGGGGGGGAGAGTGTTTTAGATCCACTACTTCTGTTGCCCTCCCCCATCACAATCCATTTGGCCCAAGTATGCCTCAGCTCAGTCCCTGAGACTTTCCCTATACTGGCTGATGTGAAGGGTATGCATGGGGAAGGATTTCAACACTAGCCACGCAAAAGAATTATGCTCATAAGGCAAGAGGGTCTGTCTGCCATGTCTCTGAACAAGAAAATCAATTCAACAAATATTTATTGGCACTTACTCTGTGCAAGGCATGGCCTGTATATTAAAAAGAGAAATGGCATGGCCTTGAGGTGGTGAAAAAAAAAATAAAAACACCGTTCAACTAATTTGTAAATGTCTGAGAGAGCACAGGGAACAAGGTAAGTCCCATACAGTGCATGCGTCCAATCAGGCCAATATCTCTATTATCCCACAATAAGAATAATGACAATTGGAAGGATATGACAGCAGGAGGACTTCTCTCCCAGAAGCTGAACAATGGGAAGCAGCATAGTGCCTAAGGGGATGAACTGAGAGGGGAGAAAGCAAGCCTCCAGGAGATGGACAGCCAGGTCAACCCTGGATCCGAGCTCCAAGTGAAATAGCCTCAAAGAGTAAAGCTAGGAAGGGCCTGAATCGACTGTTGCTCCTTGGCAACCTTTCATGGAGATTGAACTTGGGTCTCTCTCCCTACTTTTTGTTGTTGTTGGTAGGTAGTGGTCATGGGGCTTGAGCTCAGGGCCTAGGCCTTGTCCCTGAGCTTTTTCACTCAGAGCTACCATTCTACCACTTTGAACTGCAGTATCATTTTGAGCTTTTTTTTGAGTAATTTATTGGAGATGAGTCTCATGGACTTTTCTGCTCAGGCTGGCTTTGAACCTCAATCCTCAGATCTCAGCCTCCTGAGTAGCTAGGATTACAAACATGATTCACTGGTGCCCGGCTTCCTCTTACTTTTAATATTGAATTTGACTCCAAGTAGGTCTTATATTTTTTTTTCCACACACAGGAAAGTAGATTCATGCAAGACTTGGAAGACAGTATTTGTCTGGTAGAAATTAGACATACAAAAGAAAGCAAGCAGCGTGACTAGGTCTCCTAAAGACTATCCCCTGAACAATCAGAGTAAAAGCTTGTCCCCGCTGGGACTATACACGTAGGTACAGAACTTCATGTGGGCCTCCAGTGGCAAAGGCCACCCAAGCCCAGCCGGATACCCGCATACCCATTAGTCACTGTCAATGCCAGCCCACCAACCAATCTTCTGCCACTATACCCACCAGTACCCTCTTCCTGAATGTTCATTTTTCCAATAACTTCTCAGTGGGCACAGCCCCTGTCCCTCACAGCAATCATGAACAAGCATAATTACTAGAATTTTTGCTGTCAGGGACTCCAATGCCACCTGAAAAGCTCCCGGAGTGTAAGAACCAACGTGAATGCTTGACGCACTTTTTAAATTATGAAGGGAATACAAAGCTCACTGTCTTAACACTCAAACCAACAGGGAAACAGGCACAGGAAAAGCATTCGGATCTGCCTTCATCCTTTCCTCAGAGATACCCACTACTAACAGATTCCAGGATTCTTATTATTCATTTATGGTAATCAGGGTCCTATGGTTCCCGTGCAGTCTATACTCTTAAGGGGTTGTGTCTGGCTGCAGGGTGGGAATAGTTTCTAGGAGTGAAAACAGGAAGTCTCCTGGCCCCGGTGAAAAGTCAGGGCAGTGCTTAAGGTGGCATTGGAAGGAGAGAGGGCCAAGTGGGCAGATTCAGAGTATTTTGGGGGCAGTAGGACCAGTAAATAATTGTTGAGTGACTCACGGGACTGACATGTGAAGAGCCACCTCCCCAGCACCGTGAACTTCTTTTGTCCATGCGCTCCCTGGAAGCAACCAGAAAACCAGAAGGCTGTAAAAATAGATCCAGCCTCCCTTCACCTGCCACCCAGGGAGCAGCCACCAGACACAGAGGAGACATTGTCTTTTAAATCCCTATTTTTAAACTCTGAGCGCTTACTAGAAAGTGACCCTCCAGAGCACATAGACATTTTATTTCTCGATGGTTTCCAACCCATGCGTGGAATTTGAAGAGGTCGGATATTCAGAGGAAAGAACAGATTCCCATCACCCTCGATTCGCCCCTGGGGTGCGAGCCGATTTGCAGATTCCTTTTCTCTTCCCACTGATGTTTAAATCTCTTGAGCCAACCCTATACATAGCTAGGGAAGCGGCTGTCTGAAAATAGCTACTTAGAGAAACAGAGCAATTTGGAATAAGCAAAAATAGCTCTTTGTGGTAACTTGAGTGTCTCATTTTCAATATTGATTTCCTCGCCCTCTTGAGTGTGGTTTTCTGGAAGTGTGTGTGCGGGCAGGTGAGGGCCTGCCCCTGTGTATTTCCTGACGCACAACATGCAGTGGCTCTCTAGCCTCTAGTCTTGGTGTTTAGAAGGCTGAAATAAACTCAGGGATCCGGTTTCTTTTCACATGGAGTCATCAAGGCCATGAATATCATATGGTGGAGAATCTCTAATCCAAAATGCTTGGGGCCAGAGATTTTCAAATGATGGGTTTTTTTTTCAGCTGTAGAGACCTTTCCCTACACGTGAGGTATGTTTGAAATGAGCCCCAAGTCTTCCCATGAAATCCATTTACGTTGCATAGACACCTTTCAGACATAACCTGAAGGTAATTTTATACCATATGTTTAGTGCATTTGTGTTTAGACTACAACCCCTCACCTGGGGTCAGGTGTAGAATTCTCCAATTCGTGGTATCAGATTGAAGGCATTGTGGGTTTTCAATTTCTTGTCTAGAGATGGCCAGCCTGAACCACCTTCACACGATGGCACACAGGCCCCACAGAGCAGCATGCTCCACTGTGGAATGTGGCTCTTACCCAGGGATGCAGCCTGATTTCCTTCTCTTCTGCTTCAGCGTCACTGCCCAGGTGGTCTTTAAAATTGAGCGGCGTGACGTCAGAATAGCTATTTCAACCAGGCCCCACCCTGGAACTAAGAATGTCCTGGAGATGGAGATGGACATATACAATGAGGGAAAGCTGTGGCTTTGCTGTGTTCCCCAATAAATCCTGTATCTTTGTACCCATTCCACACTTGCACACTATAGGGCACAAGAGTGCCGGACCACTCAAAGTGCTTAGATGTGTCCAAAACCCCAGGCAAGACCACAGAGAAGAAACCCACCAGGCTGCATGGTGCTTACTTGAAAATCCTTTCATATGCAAAAAAGGACTTTTTTTCCCCCCAAGAAGCCACGTCAGTAATAGATAAAATGGATGACTCTCAAAATAATTACGCTGAGTCAAAGACACCAGACCAAAACCAAGTGCATATGTTAAGATCCATTTATAAAAATTCTAGAAAAATGCAAGCTCATGCATAGTGATGAATGGCAGATCAAGGTTTGCCAGGCAATAAGAAGAGAGCGGCCAGGATAGAGTATAAAAAGACACGGGGAAATGTTGGAGGGGGGCTGATGTATCTGTTCATTATCCTCATTGTGATGATGCTTTCACAGTGTACCACACGTCAGAGCCTATCAACTTGTATGCTTCAATGCATGCAGTGTATTGTATGCGGGCTGTATCTCATCAAAGCCAGGGAACAGGGACATTACTTCAAAAGAACGGCACAGGCAATAATATTGTTAAGCCTGCGCTCCCATTTTTACTTAATCCTCCAGATTGTGTTAACACAGCAGAAATAAAGACAGAAAGACACCCCGCCCCCCCCCAAAAAATAACCAAGTCTTCAAATTGCTCTTCCTCTTCATCTCCACTGTCTTTCCCTTTCCTTCCTTTGAAGATCGCGATGGCTGTGGCTCAAAGACAGCAAAGAGGTGGCACGTTGGCTAGGGCCCAGGAATTGAGATGAGATGGGTGTGTCAGGGCTGAGACCTTGGGGTTAGTTGGCGCTGTCAGAACACTCATTATATAAAGAGACTAAATAAATTAAGGCTAATTGGAAGCAGCTTTTCCACTGTTGGAGCGGAGAAAAACAGAATCCAGAGGTGACACATCGTAACTGGAAGTGTCAGTATGAACTTTGGGCAAATAGATGGTGACAATAATAGATAGATGATAGATAGACAGAGAGACAGACAGACAGACAGACAGACAGACAGATAGATGGATGTGTTTACATATGCATGCATATATAAGCATATAGATATGTAGTAAGGAAAGAGAAGGGGAGGGGAGGGGAAAATTCTAATAAGGCCTGTGAATAGTCACATTGTATCAACAGTATTTGCTCATTTTCAGGATTTGCAGCTGTTGCAGAAGAATGTCCTTGATATGGGAAGTAGTCACAAGGCTTTGTGGATTGGCCTGCCACTTGTCCTCAAATAATCAAGAAGCAGAATAATGTTAATGTCTAGCTGGACATAATAGAGGAGGTAATGAGGCAAATGGTTTTTCTTTGGGGACTGTGAATAGAGGCATTATGGGAGTTCCTTGAAAATGGGAGTTCTTGCAACATTCCTGTGAATGTGAAATCTGTTTATAAAAATCACATGATGAAATTGCTCCGCATGTTCCCGCCCCCCCCCCCCCCGCCGTCCCCCCGCCAGACTTGATGTAGGGAAGGGAGGCTTTTCTTCCCTGGTACAGCAGCGCCTCATAAAAAGTTCCTTCCACTTCAGCCAGCTGAGTTTATCCCCCTCTTCTGCCGACCACGGCAAAACACCAAAGCAAACTAAAATAAGACTTAACGTCTCTCATAAGAATGAATGAGACACTAGAACTGCTTCAGAAGACACTAGAAAGTAACCCTTTGCTTAAAATCCCCAAGGCCAATGGCCAGATGCCAGAAATAGCAAGCATTTACATTTTTAAATTAAGTGCCTCTGGGAAACAGTTGGTGCTGTTTCATCAGTGCCAAAGCAAAAGCTCTGTTCTGATCATTTTCATTTGTTAATAATGAAATTGGCACTGGAGAAGATTAGCATGGTGAAGCATTAGAAGCTCATTCTCTGGAAAAGTCATGGTAGTACATACCTGAAGTTCCAGTTACTCAGGAGGCAAATCTAGGAACACTGTGTCTAAGCCCTAGTAAAGTTAGCTTGATGCCCTATCTAAAAAACAAACTACAAGCAAAAGGACTAAAGGTGTACTGTAGGTAGCAGAGCCCTTGATGAGCAAGATCATGGCCCTGAATTCAATCCCCAGCACCAGGAACACACACACACACACACACACACACACACACACACACACACACACACACAAAGTGGTTAATTCTTGGAAGTCAGACAGTCCAGGGCTCAAATTCAGACAGATTCTTCTACTTTATAACTCTGTGTGTATAGGAAAGTTGCTCAACAATACTGAAAATTGAAATTTAGTCTCTTCTTGCTGGTACATCATTGGTAGACCATCCAGTATCTGGAGTCCTCAGTTTACTTCTGTCCTCTTGATTTTAGTGAAACACATAAAATACTTTTAAATCTAATCCACACCTCTAAGCCATCTTCCTAATAATGAAGCACTTTGCCCTTATTTGGGAGCTGCCAAGCCCAGGCCTCTTGCTGTCTGAAATTTCTTTCCTTTGCTCTAATGACATTTTTTTCCCCTGCCTGTCTTTATTTCAACCAGACATCCCTTAATCTCGTGACACTAAGTCCAGGCAATGTTTGTGACATGTCCAAATTTATTCTTCCCCCATGAAAGGCATGTCCTTCCACTTCTTGGGGCTTATAAGCTAGGGAAGCCAAGAGGAAAAATGTTTGTCTGTCTTAGCTTGTCTGCAAAGAGGAGCAACACCGTAAGAAATTGGACGGAGATGAATTTTCTGAGGGCTGAGCTTAATAGCAAAAAGCCAAATAAATCTCACTGAGTGTACACACAAGGAGCAAGCACACTGCTCTGGGGCCATGTCTCCTGGAAGCTGGGGTATGCTGAGAAGAATGTGTCATCTTTTAAAAGCCAGCCTGGTGTCAGATCTAGCAATTGTTTCTGCTCTCGTCTCCATCATTGCTCACATCCAGTGGGTTGTGTCATTGTCTGTCTGGCTCTTCAAGCCCCCTAATCACTCCTCAGTAATCCTTTACTACTATGCCTGTTGGCACAAGAGAGAGGAGAGAGGCAGGGATCGCTGGAGCTTCCAGCTCTTGCATGGATTGCTTCAAATCCAGGGAGGGACAGGAGGAAAGGACAGTGGAGACAAATGGTGGAAAGGGGCTTTCATTCCACTCAGAACCACTTTGTCCTGAAACCAGGGTAAGATTGCCTGTCCCGAGTATACTTCTTAGAGCCAGGTTTGATGGTGCATTCCTGTGATCCCAGCACTGCAGAGGCTGTGGTGGCAGAAGGATTGTGAAACTGAGGCCAACCGGGACTTCCTAATGAGATTCTGTCCCAAAACAAACAAAAAAGCAACAAACAAAACAACAAACACAAAAGATCCTTAAAGACCCTGTATTCAGATACCTTCCAGGAGAGAAAATTGTGAGGAAGAGATTATTGCCTTTGGAAAAATAAAATGTTCTTTTTTCTCTTATTGCTAAGGAAGTTCCTAATAAGATTTTCATAAATACACAGAAGCCATAAACAAAAAGTCATAGTAAGAAAGAATTATCTGATGGCTCATGCCTATAATCCTAGATACTCAGGGGGCTGAGATCTGGGAATTGTGGTTCAAAGTTAGCCTGGGCAGGAAAGTCCATGAGACTCTTATTGCCAATTAACCACCAGAGAACTGCTAGTGGTGCTGTAGCTCAAGTGGTAGAGCACTAGCCTTGAACAAAAGAGTTCAGAGACAGCACCCAGGCCCTCAATTTTTTTAAAAAGAAGTATCTGTAATCCTTCTATAAATATAGAGTGTTATGTGGGTAAACCTTTTCAACCTTGCAAAGGACTGTAAAACCTTGGCCTGTGTGCTAAGAATCCTTCCCAGCCATCCTTTGGGACACTGGACCATCTTTCTGAGGTCCCAGTGCACTAACCACACATCCAGTGGCTTCTCCCTGCTTTACCCCATAGTGAAAGCTGGGAGAAAGGCTTTATGGCTCAGTCCTCACATCCATCCATGACTATGTACCTAGGAGAAGCTTCCAGGTCATATGTAAAACTCATGGAACAGGAGAATGTACATTTGTAAGGCTTTTGCCAAAAATGGTCATTTTTCATGCCAGAGAAGTTATACCAATGCAGTAATGTCACCTTTGTTTTGGTGAAACACACCTGCCACACACTGCCATTATCTTCTCCATCCCTCTGAGACATGAAGGGCTTGTGATTTACTCACACAGAATAAAGTGGGGTTAGAGTTAGAAGGTTAGAAGGTGTGAGAAGCAGAACCAGGAATGGAGAGGGGGTCATTCTGAGACTCTTAGAACTTTAGAATAGAGCTCATTCTGAAAATCTTAGAATCATGGAATGAAGAGGAGGTTCATTCTGAACATCTTAGAACCATCTGATTCGAAATATTTGAGAAAACATGGGCTGACACTGATTCCTCTCTACAACCTCAAAAATCAGTATTTAGTAAGGAAATAAATACTGTCAATTTCTATTAATAAATAGACATTTGCTGGCTCAGTGTATGTGCATGTGTGTATGGATATGTGCATGTATATGTATATGTATATATACATACATATACACACATATAGGCATATATGTGTGTATACGCATGTGTGTATATATATATATGTATATATATATGTATATATATATATATATATATATATATATATGAGACTTCTCCAAGTTCATCCAATCTAGACATTACCACTATGAATATGTGGGCAGGTTTTCTCTGTTGCTTTGTTGGCACCTATGATTGTTCGTGCCAATGAGTTAGTACTGTAATGCTCCTCCATGATGTCTGATTTCTCACATCTCTTCCTAACAGAAGGCTTTCCTGCCCTTCACACACTAAGGATGCTGCCTGGATTGCCTCTTCTCAGAGAATACAAACCATGTGGTGTCCAGCTGGGAAGTCCCTTTTCAGGCTGGCTCCCAGAAGGACATCCACACACCTTTCCCAAAGCATTGATGGCTGGCTCCAGCACTGGGCTTCCAAAGACTCCAGCTGGAGCTTGCTCAGTAACAATCTATAAGCCATTAGCTGAGGCTATATTAAATCTAGAAGGATTCATCCCTAAGACCTCCGTTTTTATCCAGGGTCGATATAATAAATGATTGTCTGAAGAAGGTTTCTGCATCTTCTGCAAAAGTCTTTGAAGAGAGTGTCTATTATGTGCTTTCTCTGTCCCTTCTATTGAGATTCTTATGATAAATTCATGCTCACCCGGAGTGTCAGGGAAAAGTTTGTCTCTCCTGACAAATGGCCATACTTCCTTTTATCCAATAACTCATCCCATTTCTCCTTTGGCTTTAGCTCAATTTAGTGCACAATTGCAGTAACTATCTTCTGCTAGGCTTCTGGGTTAATCATATCCTTCCTTCATCTGTATGACTTTGGACATTTTACCTGTGATATTACCGTCCTGAGGCCTATATTGTTCAATTGTCAGTCATCTCAAAGTTGTTTGGAAGTTAGTAAGAACACATCATAAATAAATAATCATCCTGTCACCCAGACCATCTCCTTAAAGTTATGCCTACCTTTCTACTTAATAATTCACTTCATTAGCCCCAGGTCCCTCTTGGTTCTTCCAGGTAACTATACCCAAGAAGCCATTGTTAGGTGTCCTCGGGGACATTAAGGTTGATAGGGAAGGATGGGTTGTTTTTAGGAATGAATTGTCCTGTATTGATGTCATTTGGGCTTCTTCTATATAAGTGAAGTCCTCTAAATCTTTCTGGCCAGGTAGACTTCCTTTCTGATGTGACAAGGAGTTGTTTCCATACAAACACACCAACCACCTCACCTTAACATCACATGGAAAAGTTTGTCAGGGCCATGGAATAAGAGTAAGAATTGGGTCTTCTAGGCAGAGTGTGACAGAACTTTTCAGTCAGCTCTTTCTACATAACCAGCAGCCATCACATCCTCTGGCAGGCAACACTGGCATTTATTTCACTTGTGATTCTATGAGTCCTCTGGAGTCTTTCTGCCATACAACGGCCCCGGATGAAGCAGCAGCAGCTCTCCAGAAAAGGCTGCACTCAGGGTCTTGGCAGAAGCTCACCAGGCCTGTGAAAGTGGAGACTGGTGGCTGGAATATGATCACTTGTGCCCCATTCTATTGACCAAGGCAAAGCAAGCTTCGTATCAAGGAGCATGGAAGTCTGTCCTGCTTGTGCTGAGGTCATGGTAAAAGAGTAAGTACAGAGAGGGCAGAGAACTGTCTTTAATTTGACCTAAGGGAAGGCTCTGATACATGGGCCTGGGTGGGGCTAGGAGGTAGAGAGATGCCCAAAGGGACACATATGGAAAGACATGTTCCAAAGGAGGTCCAGGTAGTTTGCTTAAGGGGGAGACACGTGTTCAGCGGTCTCCAGTCCCATGGCCCCAGAGGACTTTCGTCAAGATCCCTGTGCTGTGGAAAGGCACCAGATCCTCAAGGCAGAGATGGATACAGCCCTGGAGAGCTTTGGTCCTAACTCCCTCATTTTACAAATGGGGAAACTGAGACCCACTCCTTCATAATATGGTCTCACTTTCCACTTAGGAGCATCAGCTAAGGCCATGTTGATTCTATCATCTGGACGGTGAATGCTCTCCAAGGCTCCAGAGTTCAGAGCTGATTCTCCACCTCGTGCTGTTGGAAGGCAGTGAACCTTTTAGGAAGAAAGGGAGCCTGGGTCAAGGATTGCCCTTGAAGGGGATTGTGGGAACCCAGCCCCCCTCCCCTCTCTCTCGCTCACTCGCAGGCGCAGGCGCTTCCTAGCCATGAGGTAAGCACTTAACTCTGCTACATACTCCCTTCCATTGCCTCCAGAATTCTAAAAACAATGTCTCCCCTGAGCAGAAACCTCTAGAACTGTGAGCTAAAATTAACCTTTTCTCATTCTAAGTTCTGATCTCAGATATCCACATACAAGTGCCTGATGCATCCCTGTCATTAAGTGTTTATCCAGTGTGTGCTTAATGGAACCTGAGACGCTATTCCTTGAGATAACTTCTGTATGTAACACCTGCGTTACTAGGTGTGTGCTAATTTGAGCAATCAGAACTCAAATGATCTGGGCTACATTGAAGTGGACACGCTTTTGGACTCTTATGTGATCAGAAGTGGCGTGTTTGCCTTTGGATGTCCTGGCAGAGCTCTTGTTTATGCCATGAAAGCCTATTCTGAGCCAGGACCAGTGAAAGGATCCATCCTAACGGCTCCCAAGAAGGGACCATGTTTCTTTTTCTTTTCATTTCTTTTCTTTTGTTGTTGGTTGTGGGGCTTGAACTGAGGGCGTGGACACTGTCCCTGAGCCTCTTTGTGCTCAAGGCTAGCGCTTTACCACTTGAGCCACAGCACCACTTCAGGTTTTTGAGTGGTTAATTGGAGATAAGAGTCACGAGGATTTTTCTGCCTGAACTGGCTTCAAACTGTGATCCTCAGATCTCAGCCTCCTGAGCAGCTACGATTACAGCATGAGCCACCAGCACCTAGTGGGACTATGTTTCTGAGTGGACATGTGACCCTCTCATCCTGCAGAGACCGCACTCTCGCCCCTGCTGTGCTGTGGGCATAGTCTCGTATTCTCATGAGCCCTTTCCATCATCCCATGAGCCTCACATGAGACATGGCACCTATTTCTTAAGAGATTTGCTTGATGTGACAGAAGCAAAGGTGGACCACAGTCTGGTGGATGATGCTTCATTTGCCTTTTGTTGATTGCTGGTGAGGCAAGAAGAGAGTTCTTCCATCACACTTGGTCCCCCACCCCCACCTGACATCCCTGACTCTATGGCCGGATGACATGCCCCAGGCCCACCCAGAGAAGGAGTCCAAATCCACTTAGGGACCACTGGCCAGCTGTCCCTGAGCAGAGACGGTGTGTCCCCGCTGTCCTTCCACAAGTCAGCGAGAGGTGACAGCCTCAGGGTTCTCTAGATGTGACTCTTGGAGCTGCCCATGCCGCACGCGCTGGCCCCTCCTCTGATGGGTGTAAATTGGTTCACAAATCCTGCAATTCGTTTAGCTCATGCTCCGCTGCGTTTCCTCGGTGATTTTCTGGTTTATTGCCCGTTGCCTGGTTGCTAAGATTCCTTGTAAATTGCCTTGCCCTCTGCTCTGTTCCGCCATTTGTCCAGGCACAGCGTGGAAGCCACCGTCCCACCACTGGCCGTGTGCCGGTCGTGAATCGCTCCAAAACAACAGCTCCACTGCAGGTGGGTCTGCCACCTGAATGGCACAGAGACAGCATGGCGACACTAAAGCCAAGGGTGCAGAGCTAATTTATGCCACCAGGCAGAACTCATCCTTCTTGCCTGTCGCATTCCAGAGGAATCAATATACTGAGGGAGGGGATTGTTCACATGGTACTCTTAAATGTTCTTGACCCCATCATTCTTAGGGGGAAGAGATGACTGGAAGATTGATAGCTTCTTGTGGGGCACCACGGAGACAGGCACAATGTGACTGGAAGAGGTTCAAAGGCAAGCTCTACCATTTCTTGTCCGTGTGATTGGTGCTACATTATCTGCACTCTCTGTGCTTTACTTGTTCTTCTATAAAACAGAGATCAAGGGCTGGGAAGGTAGTGGCTCGGTGGTAGAGTGCTTGCCTCGCATGCCTGAGGCCCTGGATTTGATTCCTCAGCACCACATACACAAAAAAAAGCCAGAAGTGGCGCTGTGGCTCAAGTGGTAGAGTGCTAGCCTTGAGCTGAAGAGCTAAGGGACAGGGCCCAGGTCCAGAGTTCAAGTCCCAGGACGGACCAAAACAAAACAGAGATCAGGAGACCACCTGTAAACTAATTCTTAAGTATAATGAAGTAATGTACAAAGCCTAGACCGGACTGTCACTTCTATTGTAAGTGCTCAGTAAACATCACCATGATCACAACAGTATCTCGATCCCAAAGCCAGCTGCCAGTGAGCCTTGTACCCATGTTCTTCCATCCTCAGTCCACCAGTCTCCATGCTGTGGCTCTGCTGTTCGACCACTCCTTTGCCGTGAGTTTCTTGTTAGTTCCCTCCCTGGTCTGCCTGCCTCTGGCCGCTCCCTCTGGCTCACCCAGTGGCTCCGTACTCTTCTACCCTTTCATTGGGAAGGGCGAACCACTCATCATGATGAAAAGGGGAGCCCACCTCTTCAGAGCAGAACTGTAAATTACACAGCACGTTTCTACAGATGCCACAGAGGCATTTAATTATAAGTGATGTCTTTATTACACAGGTCTGGGGACCTTTATGGAGATAAAAAGCCTTCCTCTGAGAAGGGACCTGACAAAGTCGGCGGTGCCCAGACCACTTCTCAGTGTCCTTAGCAGACACAGGGCCCACCATGCTGATGGCAGGATTCTTCTTCCCCCCAGCTCTTCAGGATCTGGGGGCTCCTCACAGAATCTTGGAGGAAAGACCTCAGAAAACACAGTCCTCCCCAGCCCCAAATTGTGATTCTCTTACCTCCACCTCTCAGGTATCTGTAATTATAGACAGTCACCACCATGCTTGGCCCACAAAATTCAGTTTTGTGGGTTTTTTTAATCTAAAAGTGAACTTCACATTTGCTCCTGTGCCCTTGGTTTGGCATCTCCACCTTCTCAACCCCAACATCACTTAGTGAAGAGTGAACTTTGCAGGTCCTTAGTCATTCTATTACACTAACATCTATCATGGTGTCATACATACAGCAGGCACTCAGGAGTAGCCACATCCTCAATGACCTGCTGCACTGCCCCTCCGTCATAAGTTCAAATACAGGATACATATACATACAGGAACGCTCTGTGAATGGTGCTAAGTATTGTGCAGACATCAGCTACTGTTAATGCTGCTATTAGTAGTAAGGGATTGAAGTCAAGAGCCGTGTTCTCTACCTCTGTAGTATTTAGTATCACATCATGTACACAGCAGGTGCACCACAACTGTTGACTGAATTTAATTGAAGGGGCCTGGAGAAACTCTAAACATGGGATGGGAGGCTCTGGGAAGGACAAGGAAGAGGCCTCTAGGTGGCATGGAAACACAAAATCCTATGGTTTCTACCCTGTATCAGTTCACTGTCACTTCATAAATAAAACCCTCTCCCTATAGCCAAGAGGCTTAAAAGCAGCCTTCTAAGACTGTGGTTCCTTGGGGGCAGAGCTAAGCCAGCATGGCCTCAACCCAGGCCTGCATCTGAAGATCAGCTGGAGGCAACTTGAGTCCTCTCACATCACAAGTCTGGTGCTGGCTGGCTGCAGGAGGGGCAGTGAGGTGACAAGGCCATGTACCTGTCATCACCACTAAGCCCCCTCAGGCTCATTCACTTGTTGGCGCAGCAGGGCTCCAAGAGGAAAAGCAGAGGACCAAGTCTTGGCTCGGGACTGACACTTTGTCACTTCCACTGCAGCCCATAAGCCAAGGCAAAGCACTGCACAACTAGATTTAAGGAATCAAAGGGCAAAGGCCTCCTACTCCTTTATGTGAGGGGCTGAAAAGTCATATTGAAAACATGTGGGAAAGATGGGTATGGCTCAAGTGTCAGAATGCTTGGCTAGCAAGCATAAAGCCCTGGATTTAATCTCCAGAAAAGAAAGAAAGAAGAAAGAGGAGAGAGAGAGAGAGAGAGAGAGAGAGAGAGAGAGAGAGAGAGAGAGAGAGAGAGAGAGAGAGGAGGGAGGAGGAAGAGGAAGAAGAAGAAGAAGAGGAGAAGGAGGAGAAAGAAGGAGGGAGAGGAAGAGGAGGAGGTGGAGGAGAGGAAAGAGGAGGAGGCAGGGAGTGGGGAGGGAGAGAAAGAGGGAGGGAAGAAAGAGAAGGAAAGGAGGAAGGAAGGGAAGGAAGAAAAGGAAAGGAAAGAAGAGAAATAAAAGGTACAAGAAAACTGGAAGAAATGGAGACATTTTAATCATCAGTACACCTTGTCTTCTTCCTCCTTCCCTCCCTTCCTTCCTCCCATCCCTCCTGATAGCCACCCATATTTCCATCCAATATACACTAAGTGAACACCTACTACAGAACAGGGCCGAGCCAGCTGTTGGGGGCATGGCTGGAGAATGCACGTAAGAGCTCCAGACTTTGGGCAGGGGCTCCCTCTGGAAGACAGTGTCACAGGCAGATGGGGAGGAAGGCTGCTGGTGGCCGCTGAGATGCTTCTGGGGTTCAGCTGTGATGGGGAGATCTCTGTGTTCATGCTCACCAGTGTTCCTTTGCTTTGTGACCGCTGTATCCTGAAGCCCAGTATTGCTACCCCCACCACCTCCAGGACTCTGAATGTCCCCACCAGGCTGGTGCACACTGCCTCTCCACACATCACCCCAGCTCTGGTGAGTATGTGACCGCTTCAGAGGCCCCTTGAGGATGCAAGGAAACCAGCAGCTTTCATTGACTGCAGAACTGTCCCAGAATGAGGTGGGACAAGATTGGGGGCTGGGGGCCCAGGCAGCCTAGGATAGAAGCGTCATGCACAGCTCTCGCAGGGCATGTTATAGCTCAGTTTTATGAGCTCTTAAATCTCAACATTTTCTAAAATGAGGGAGCCTAGCAGGAAGATTAAACACTACCAGGCCCTTTAAATCATCAGCGCCAGCCATCCTGGGGGTAGATTTGTTTAGGTCTGGCATGATCTCTATGTCAAAGACTCAGGGAGATGAGCAATGTTGAAGTGCTTGAACCCTTGCCAGGTTCTGCCAGAGTGGCTGTGTGACCTTGAACTAGTGACCCAATTTCCCCCATGGCTCAGTTTCCTCTTCTGTACATGGGGCCCTAAGCATTGGAAAGAGTGCTTCAGAGTCTTTGAGGGCCCTGATATAGGATCCAATGGTTGTGGGGACTCTTGTCAGCTTCTAGCCCCAGGTAGCCTCCCTCTACTTCTACTTTGCTCCTCATGACCCCAGGCTGCAGGAGGACCTCCAGCACTGATGTTTCTGTCAGAGCCCTGACCCAGTGAGTTAGCCAGATGCTCTGAGTCTGCTCAGATAACCCCAGACCGAGGACTATTCTCAGGGATTCCCATAGGCCACTATCATGCTCCTAATTTGCTGAGTGACTGAACAAGTCACCTAACTTTCCTGAGCCTCTGAGAAGCATCACATGGTTCTAGAAACTTCGGGAGGAATGGGGTGGCATATCAGCTCTGAAAATTCTTTAGAGATCATAAATCTCTGTGTGATTTTAACAAACAATAAGTGCCATGTCCTCAAGCACTCTCCAGGCCCCAGAGGTAGAGGGCTGAGCGAGGCCTCATTCTTGATCCCTGAAGACTCTGAAAGCTATGTGGAGAAGGAGGCGGCTGACAATCTCCTGCCTAGGCCCAGAGCCCTCCCAGAGCCCAGGGAGAGGGCAGTGATGTGGAGTGTCTAGGAGGTGCCACAATAGAAGCGCCAACAATGAAAGCATCACAGACTTGAGGGAGCCAGCTGAGCCCAGGAGGGCCTAGCGTGACAGGGAGATGGGGATGGAAGAGGCTAAGAACCTGCCATAGATGGCTGGCTGAAGGGGTCTGCTTTTTGTCCCAGGGTGGGGCTGGGGAACATTGGCAGAAGCTAGGAGCCCACATGCTCCCCAGGAGGGAGCAAAGCAGCGTCACAGACAGCCTTCCCAGAGCACCCTGTGGCCAGGGCCCTGTACCCGGTACGCAGCACCTCTCACACAGTCTGGAAGGTAGGGCCAGGCCAGACTTCTGATCTATGGGTCAGAAGACTTTGTACCAAACCCAAGACCACCCAGTGCATCTGAAGCAGCTGTCTCCAGACCTCTGCTGCTTGCCTTCTGGGAACTCAGGTCCCCCTTCCCTCCAGCTGCCATCATCTCTCTGACCTACATTTAACCGCTCCCCCTCCCGCCCCCGGCTCATCCCTGAGTCTGCCAGGAAGCCTCTGTCCCCAGTGGAGGCCACTCCAGAATCCTCTTCATTAGACTCCTAATGTGGAATATTAAAAGCATGAGCTTGAAACGTTTCAGGGCAGCACATAATATTTACGGGTATACTGTTTTAGAAAATCAAATATTTATACTCGAGTTGACTCCGTCATAGTACACGTGTCTGAGTGGCTGGGGCTGGGGCCGAGGCTTGATGAATGGACCCAGTCATTAAAATGCTTTCGAAACCATTTGTGCTCCTTGCAGCTCCTCTTGTGTGTGTTGGGTTGGGGGAAGAGTTGCTAGGTTCCAACATGGTTCCACTGCCTAGGGCTGATGAGACTGGTTCCTTCCCTCCCAGTAACAGCCAAGGACCTCCATCCTCCCCCTCCTTTTGTCTGGGAGAGATGTGCGCAATGCTTTATTCAGATCCTGGAGTTCCCAACAGAGCCTGTATTCTGTGATTTCTATCTTCTTACTAATTCTTTACCACAGAACCCATAGCATGTGTGTGTGTGTGTGTGTGTGTGTGTGTGTGTGTGTGTGTGTGTGTGTGTGTGTGTGTGTGTGTGTGTGTAAGTCCTGGGCACTATCCCTGAGCTTTTGTACTGCAGGCTAACACTCTACTAATTGTGCCACAGCTCTATTTCTGGCTTTTTTTCTTTGGTGGTGGCCAATTGGAGATAAGAGTCTCTCAGATTTTCCTGCCTAGACTGGCTTTGAATCTCAATCCTCAGCCTCCTGAATAGCTAGTGTTACAGATGTGAGCCACCAGCACCCGGCAGTGTTCTCAGGGCAAGACAATGCCTGTCTTCTGAACAGCTGCTTCTGCAGAGCCTAAAACAGTACCTGATTTCCAGTAGGATCTGAACAAACTATTGCTGAATGGCAACTTGCCCCAAGTGGATCATTTTCTTAAGACTCACCAATGAGAGGTTTTCTGATCTCTAGTTCTCTCTCTCTCTCTCTCTCTCTCTCTCTCTCTCTCTCTCTCTCTCTCATAAACACATACTTTTTGTGTACTTTTTAATAATATATTCCACTTTATAGAGACATTTATGATTGATTTCAAATCACTTTCCAGGTCTAGAGTATGTCCCACAGTTGCCTTACCTTCACTGTTTCCTTCCTCTGACTCTTCATCTTATAATAGTATCTTCCTCTTCCTCCTCCTCCTCCTCTTCCTCCTCCTCTTCCTCCTCTTCCTCCTCCTCCACCTCCTCTTCCTCCTCCTCCTCCTCTTCCTCCTCCTCTTCCTCCTCTTCCTCCTCCTCCACCTCCTCTTCCTCCTCCTCCTCCTCTTCCTCCTCCTCTTCCTCCTCTTCCTCCTCCTCCACCTCCTCTTCCTCCCCCTCCCCCTCCTCCTCCTCAACATTAAAATAGCTCTATTATACTGCATAATGACTCCTCATGTCCCTTATCTCAAATCTCCATTCCACTGGCCTTCAGAAAATTTCTCTGAACTATCCCCTGTTCAGGGACATCCCACAGCCAAGAAGCATGCCCACTCTTGCTATGGTTGAGCGGAGAGGCAGTTGTTTTTTTCTGGTAGGAGGCTAACATCTAGGCTTATTGCCTTTTGCAGAAGTAAGGAATAGAAAAGTTCACAGAGCCTTGAGCTTCTCTCTGGGTTTCATGGGGTGGCTGGGTAGGACGTGATCCAGGTTGGGGAGACAGTGACCCTGTTCCCAGGATGCTCTCTTCCAAAGTCACCAGTGAAAACTGGGGCTTGGGGCCAATATCTGTGATGTGCATCTGTTTATGTGGCCAATATCTGTGATGTGCATCTGTTTATGTGGCCAAGCTGAAGTGGACAAATCACAGGGTGGCCACTGAAGTAACAGAGCTATGTTTGGCTCATGATGTAATGAGGTTGAGTGTCTGGTCTGGCTTGGAAGGCCAAAAGAGATTCTTAGGAGTGTCTCATGTCAACTCTATGTATGTGGGGTATAATAAAAATACTTTCTGAGACATTCATATTACTCCCACAGTGCCTGCACACACACACACACACACACACACACACACACACACACACACACAAAATGCCGTTACCCGCCTCTCCCAATGCTGATGGATTCGTGACAAATGGCTTCTTTCAAACTTCCTGCTTAGTTCTGCGTTCAATGATTTTGCCCTTCATTATAGATCAGTGGTTCTCAAACTTGTCCATGTGGCTGAGCACCTGGAAGTTATGGGGCTTTTTGCGGAACACCATGAAATACTGATATATTTAATCCCATTATATGAGCCAGGAACAATTTTACTAGCAGAAAATATGACTATATTAATGTCTGTGATATAATATCACAACCACAAACACACATGTTCTAAAAAAGAACTAAAAGAAAAGCAAAGAAGAAGGCTGCCAGACTGAGGTAGGCTGTGTGAGCCTTGTTTGCTGCTTGTTTATTCAACTGCTATATCTAAAGCTGCCCAGTGTGTATCAGGCTTACCACCATCACCGTGAAATCCCCTTCATGCCTGATTCTATCTACTGGAGTCACAGTCATCCTGTCTCTTCGTCTGTCCCACCACACCTCCCAGAGAGCTAGCTTTCCAGACAGACTATGATGAACTTCAAGATGATGCTTTTGCATTTTTTTATTTCCCAGACCCGTCTCGCACTTCTGCCCAGGACCAGCCTCAGATCCTCCTACTTCTGTCTCCCAAGTAGCGGGTGTTATCAGTGTGCACTGTTAGGCCTGCCCACGCTCTCAATTTTTCTTTAAATCTTTTCAAAGATGGTTCCTGAAAAGAATCTTTGGGGCACAAAGTTGGCAATACCGAGGTCAAAGTTGTTTTCTATCAGTAGGAGAGTAAAAATGAGCACAGGTTAGAAGGAAGCTGAAATTTCTTAGGTCACTGGGGAAATATTGTCTCTAAGATTACTAATATAATAAAGCAGGTGTACTTGGAAATAGAGTTTTGTCATTGGGTGAGTCTTTGAGATGATGGCTTCCACCAACTCTCCACTGACCAGACCTCTCACATATCCCCAGAGGAAATGTACTGGCTAGAGGGGTGCCTCCACCATCACCCCACTAGCCCCTTTTTGCCTTGCTGCTCCTGAGCCTCTGATCAACTGCCATCTTATCCAATGTGATTGTCATCATGCTATTACACTTCTTGTTCTTACAGACTCATTGGGTCATTTGGATCTTCTATCTCATCATCTCCTTCCTATCGGCGGCACAGAATCATAAAGTAGCCTCAGCCAATCTTTCTAATGCCAGCTGTTTTTCTCTCCTCTTGGAAGGTGAAATGGAATAGGGCCACTGTCTGTGGGGCCCCTGCCTTCCCCATAGGAGCCCAAGGTTCAGGAATTGTGGGTTAGCTGCACCCTAGCTCCAGGAAGAGGCACAGAATTGGCCTTGGGATACTTCATGGAGCACAGAGAAGTGGGAATTCTGGCCCTATTACTCAGGGTAACTCGGTATCACTTTCTGGCCTAAGTCATTAGACAATTACCTTCTTCCTCTAATGTCTGCATCTCACCACACAGTAAACTCCCAAGGACAGAGATAATAATAGCACTAATAGCCACTGCTTACTCTGCTCTTACTATAATGTGTGTGTGTGCGCGCGCACGCGCGTGCATGCGCAAGCACTGTATTTATAACCTTACTGGGTCTCTCCCCCACAGCAACAGGCCTGGGTGCTGCCTCCAGCTTCACTTTGCAAAAGAGGGTAGTGATGTTCAGTCATGTTCAATGATAGAGCTGGAGTTTGCATTCAGTCCAATGAGCTCCAAAGCTTTTGTTCTTAACCCATGCACCTACCACAGTACCTGGCACACTGTAGGTACTTAAAATGTGCTGAAAGGGGCCACTTCACTAATGAGTCCCTTCTTCCTGCTGCCCCAGGTTCGGCCTGTGCAAACATCCCTGTTGTCCCTGCCCTTCCCAGCAGAGCTCCTCCACAGCCTGGCTCTTCCAGCCATGCTTGGAACTTGAGTGCTGACTTTCCGCTGTTAAGGTCCTGGGTCTGGGGCCTTATGCACTGCCATCAGCATGAGACTGCAGGTGGCGTGGATTCTGAAACAGGGAAACATCCAGCATCCAGGAGGAAAGAGAAACCAAAGTTCCCTGTGGAGACCCAAGGAGGAATGTCCATCACAGGAATAACCAAGTTATTAACTCATTTTCCTTCTCTTCTTACCCTCTACCCTTGGGGCTGGGCTCTGCAGAAGAAGAGGCCCAACATCATGTAAGCAGAGGACTGGCTCTCCATCTTCCCACCCCCCTCTGGGGAGTGAGATTGTTCTAAGAATCAGAACTTCAGAGAGCAGAGGGAAAAGATGGATCTGGCAGGCAGGCAGAGCTGTCATTTCTTCTCAGCTAGGAACCCTTGGATAAGACAGTTGCCTGCAGGACCAGAAGAGGGAAACCACTCTTCCCTCCCCATGTCTCTCTCTGGAGCACTTGACAAGACCTCAGGAAATCACCTGGCACGCCAACCCCCTTCCACCTGCTCCTGACACAGAGAGCTGCTTCTGTAGGGAGATTAAGGAGCTCAAGTCTGGGGCTCTGCAGAAATCCCAGCTCTGTCACAGGAAACACGGCCAACTATGTAACTTCTCTGGCCCTCAGTTTCCTTATCTGTAAAATGGGGCAAATCCTATCTCACAGGGTTGCTGAGATACGCAAATGAGGCAATGCACAGAACTCAGCTCAATCAAGCAAATATGAAGGACTTGTAAAATTCAGCCACTGTCCTCTCTACTTGTGTTGCGTCACACAGTTTACAAAACATTCTCTCCTTTGTGAGTTTTTGTTTTTCTTTTTGCTGTTTGGGCTTTTGTTTTTGTTTAGAGGATTCTTTTGGACGGGATTTTGCTATGTAGCCCAGGTGGGCCTAGAAGTCATCTTACTCACTGTTCCCTCACATACTCTTGACAATCCAGTCCTAAAGGCAGTGCCCAGGGGCCCTTTAAAATCCATCAAGATATTCCAAGGTAGGGATTGTCCTTATCTGACTGAGGCGCTGCAGGCTCAGAAAGCTTACGTGGCAGGCCCACAGGACACAAGAGAGCAGCCTCTTTGTCAATGTGCCAGGCTATTTCCCAACCAAGGGAAAATGTCACCACACCCACGAAGGCATTTAATTTTACCACAGCCCGGGCAAGTTAAGTGACTTCCTTGCAATGGCTCTGCCGGGTAAACAGCCCTGGCTCCGTTTCAACTCTGAGAAGAAGCCACCATCCTTAGGCCAAGGCTTAGACGTGGTGACTCTGTAGACAGTTGCCTGCAAATAAAGGCCTGCAGTTTGCCAGGGTGACCTCAGCTGAGATGAAAGCACGGTGCCACCCTTGCCCCAACACTGAAGACAAACAGCCCCTCCTCTGGTTTCCTCCAATGTGCCCTTTCTATTCAAATGCAGGCAGCTCAACCTCCTGCTGGAAACCACACACATGCAAATATTAGAAAAGCCACAACTGCACTCACATGCTACAACACACGTGACACTTGTTGCCTGACCCAAGGCGTCCCTCTGACTCAAAGGCTGAAAGGCCTGAATAATCCCCAATGTAGAAAGTAGCCAACAGCTGGGCACCTGTGGCTTCTGCCTGCAATCCTAGCTACTCAGGAGACTGAAGTCTGAGTATTGATTCAAAGCCATCTCAGACAGACGCATATAAGACTCTTGTCTCCAATTAACCAACAAAAGGCCAGAAGTGGATCTGTGACTCAAGTGGTAGCTTTGAGTGGAAAAAGCTAAGGGACAGCACCCAGGCCCTGAGTTCAAGCCCCAGTACCACCACTGCCTACCCCTCCCCCCAAAAAAAGTAGCCAAGCTAATTCCTAGCACTGGGGAATACATTTTCTATCTAAGAGAGCAAAGACAAACAGTAGCAGAGCCCAACAGTAGAAGCTTATGGTTTACCAAAACAAGACAATGTATTTGTTAGCCTGCCAGGCTCAGAACTGACCTCAGGCCACAATAAACTCCCCAGACCATTGCAAAGACACTAATAAATACTCTACCAGAGGCACGAGGGGAGGAAGGGAAGAGGAACTTGTTGCCAAATAATTTCAGGAAACAGAGTTGAAGAAAATTAAGTCTGCATCCTTCTTTCTTGAAAGTGCTAGTGCTACAAGACAAAGTTCTGGAGAAATCAAGATGGTGCCCCTAAGTGCCCTCATCCTCATCTAGAGTGTTCTACCCCCTTGTTCATCTCTCTTCCCCTCTCCCGGCACCTGCCAACACCCAGCTTCAGACAGACAGATATAGCATGTTGAATTGAATTGAAATCTAATGTCCTGTCAGTGAACATTTGTCAGTAACTCTAAGTTCTTTGTCCTTGGAAAGGGAGAAAGATTCCCCTCACCCCACCCCAGGTACTGGGACTCAAACCTAGGGCCTTGCTCATGCTGGGCAAGGGTTTAACCATTTGAGCCATATTCTCCACCTAGAAGCCCCTCATTCCTGGGGACAGTTTCTGCCTTTGCCTTAATTTGATGCAGCTGAAATTCCTACCCTTGGTGTAGCGGGCTTCTGGGATCCTTGTGTTCCCAGGCATGAGAAAAGCAATGTGTTGCACATGAGCTCAGAGTCCTGCAGTGTGGCCCGCTCTGCTTTCTCATCTGGAACAGGAGCTTCTTGACTTCCTAGGCCCATGTTGAGAATCTAAGGAGTAAGCAGACGTGCCATTCTAGAGTAGGTGCTTACTCAATCATAATTCTTTTTTGTATGATACTTCCAAAACCCTTGACAAGGCCATTATAAAAGGTTGAAGAAATTCTCTTGCAGAGGGGGAACAAACATGTCAACAATCATAGCACACACCAAGGAAGATTCACGAATGTTAGCTCCAGTGAAGTTAGTTCTACTTCCCTTCAGAATCCCAACAGTGCATTTCTGGTGGACCTAAGCCAGCGCAGAGAAGCCCTCTCCTTCAGGGAAAGTATTTGCACTGAGTCAAAACCACAGCGTGGCTTGTACTTAGCCTGAGGTTTCAGCAAATAATTCATAATCCTCATCACCAACTCCGCTTCCGCTCACAGCACTCAGCTCAGACCGCCAGAGAGAAGTGGACAGCGGTGGACGAAGGGCAGGCTGCACAGGCTGGCCTGGACACCTGACTCAACCACATTGCAGCTGCAGGAGTTAAACCAGCTAATGTCTTTGAGCCTCAGTTTCCCTGTTTATGCACTGTCAGTGTGTGTGTGTGTGTGTGCCAGCAAACTTGAACTCAGGGCTTGGGCAATATCCTTTAGCTTTTTTAGTCAAGGTTGGTGCATTACCACTTGATCCCCACCTCCACTTCTGGCTAGTTGGTGTTCAATTGAAGATAAGAATCTTTCCTGCCTAGGCTGGCTTCAAACCTTGATCCTCAAATCTCAGCCTCCCAAGTACCTAGAATTATAGGTATGAGCCAGAGGCTCCTGGCTACAACAAAAGTCTTGATGTCTGCCTCCTCAAGGTCAGGAAGATGAAAGAAGCTAGTGAGTTGGAGGGGAGGGGGCTGGCTTTATCAAATGCATGGCCTCTGCCACTCAGAATGCTACTCCACTGGCACTTCTTAGAAGAAACACACATCCACTTCTTGGAAGAAACAGTCATCCAGTGTCATCCTCCATGGATTCTGCATCATGCTGGGCTAGAAGCAGTTTTGGCATTACTGATGCTGCTGCACCATACTGAACCTAGGCGCAAGCCTGCAGGGAGATGGATGGGAGGTGCTGTGGGAGCCTGCCCTCCATGTCCACCCTTTTTGTCTGCAGTTGGCCTGAGTTCTAGCTTGCTCCCACTTTTTTATACAAAAATTAAGCCCCACTTTGCTCCCAGGGGTACCCCATTTTGATGGTAGCCCACATGATATCCTGATTTGGGACATTTTCCTGGGGCCACAGCAAAGGAAATAGACCTGCTTCCCAGTTGGCTCCTTAAGAAAATGCTCATCTGCTATATCTGAAGAACACACAGGGACCTTCTAGTGCAACCCCACTGGAGCTGCAAGATGACAGCGCCCTTCCCCACATTCACCAGCCAGTCAGCTCCAGAAACCAAGTGTCCCAATTCCCAAGGGGCTGGTATCTGTCTTCTGAGATAAGAGCTGAACGGTGCGGGGGGCGGGGGGGTGCTCAAGCCACATTGAAACAAGGAACTCCAGAACTTCTGGTATGGAGTGTGTGACCCTGGGCCCTTCCCCTAGCTGCCTGTGTCCCTGTTAAGTCACCAACAAATGGGGATGTGAGCCAGATTCTAAGCCCCTCTGTGTTCTGGTTCACTGCCTTCTTGCTGGGGGCTGGGAGGGGTCTCTTCCTGTGGGCATGGCTTGAGCCAGGTATGGAGTGTTGTTGCCATACATATGAGATCACACGGATTCCTAGTCAAGGGGAGACATGTGTGTCTCACAGGCAGGAGGGCCTCTGCAGCAGGCCATTCCAGTTCAGTACAGGGCACAGAGCAGCTAGCTTGCCTGAAAGATTTCAAACTACCTTGGTTGATCTTGCCAGGATTCAGTACATCGAAGCCAGGGGCCAGGTGAGCCTTCACAGTGCCCCAGGAGGCAGGCACCAGGGGACTCAGGTTGCTCCTTCAAAATAAAGTCCTTTCTCTTCTTCTGATCACCCAGGCCTGGCTACTCTTCCTGAGGCGGCTTGGCTGTTAACCTATTCTCTGGAGACTTGGCGAATCTCCAGGCTGCCACTCTTACAAACGGAGAGTGCCTCCACTCTTCTTTGAACCAGGATGCTCTCATTTAACCAGGGCTACAAACTGAGCCCGACACCAGATACTATCCATCATCCCTCCCTTGCCCTTACACAACCCTTTGAGTTATGCAGTAGTCTCCACTTACAATGAGAGATGTAGACTCAGAGACTATTGGGGAGCGAGTGAGGATGGCAAAGAAAGAATAGACGGGTTTTCAAGAAGGGTCATTACCATTTGGAAATGAAGGGAAGGCAGGAAAGAAGAGAGATGGAACTATTTAGACTTCCCAGTCGATATTAGCTGACCCCCTCTGCTCTGACGAGAGAGCCACTGATCCTGGAAGAGTGACTCATGGTATTCTCACTTTATCATCTGGAAAACAGTGAGGACAAGTGAGTTGTTCAGTCACACAGCCCAGAAGTGGGAAAGCTGAACTCGAATCAGTCCCTGACTCCTGGCTCTTTCAGGCACACCACAGACTTTCTTTTGAACACCTGCTATGTGCTGGGTTTCATGCCTTGGATTCTAAGTGTTCACTTCTAGTAAAAACTTAAGACTCCAGTGAGAGTTTTCTCAGAGATGGATATTGTCTGAGACAGTGGCAGCCAAAGGTATGGGAACGGGTCAGGAGAGGAGCATCCACTCATCGTGTCAAAGCCTCCTGAGCCCTGTAAGGAGGGCAGAGGTGTCTGGTGTCTTCTGGCAATCATAAAACCCTGCCTGGGGCAATTACATTCTGAGTCCCCCAGAGTCGGGGCCAGAGATACCGCAGTCTTTCCCTGCCAACAAAACCCCCTCAGAGAACCTCTCTCCTTCCTTGCTGTGTCAAGCAATGCTGACCTTGAACTTGTCCATGCAACCCAGGCCCAGCCCCTGTGAAATAACCTTCACATTCAATTCCACAAGTGACTATCTACTGTGGATCCGAGCTGAGCAGACCCAATCCCTGACTCTCAGGAGTCCTGTGCTAACATAGGGACCAGGTGAACTCACCTCCAGAGGAAGATGTCAAAGCCACGTGTGTAGAAGGGAAAATCATTCTTTGGAATGGTGGTTTGGTTATGTACATATTAGTGAATCCAACAACCTGCATGGTTTTGAAGGGTTTGGGCCGGTGCTTGCAATCCAATACTTAGAAGACAGAGACAGGAGGATCGAGTTTCAGGCTACAGAGCAAGATGTTGTCAATAATAAATACATAGATACAATAACAATAATAAAGTACAGGATTTTTCTAACTAAACCATTTCCTGCAGTGACAATGGTGCCATGCAGGAACTAAAAGTCAAGTTCTATAGTCTAATGACAGCTGGACACCAGCCCCTGAATGGACCCAGGCTGAGCATCCCAGCATGTATGCACCCAGATAACACAGCCGCTAAGCTATCACAAGGACAATGAGACTGCAGAATGAGATGACCACAAAAACGACAAGACACAGGTGTATCATGGCCTCTGTTAAGGAATTGCACGCTGAGGTGTGAAGAGAGGGGCCTGGGGTTAAATTGCCGTTAAAAGCTGTGTGGCAGTGTTCATTACATCCTCTAAGGGAGGACAGATGCCCAACCCGGATCAACCCAGGGGTTAGTGGGATAGTAGGATCTGGGAAGGGGAGCTTCTCACCTTTATGGGAAACATGGGAAAATGTGGCTTCCACACCTCTCCCCTCCCTCTCTCTCTCACCTACTGCTGCTGTCCCTGTCATGAAGACAGGGCAGGGCCCAGCGTTTCAGCAAAGGGAACAGAGACGTGAGGACTGCCAAGTGCAGAGGGGTAAATGGAGCGTGAAGAAGGTGACCATGAGGTTAAACAGAGTTTGAGGAAGGAAATGAGGAGGAAAAAGATGAAAGGCTCCAGAGCATAGAAGGGCCCATCCTTATGGATTTCTGATTCCCAGGCTGCTGAGCACTGTGTTTCCGAGTAGGGGATGACTTGTGGATTTGTCTCTGTTCCCTGGTGGAAAGAGAACTCAAGGGCAGCTCTCAGGATGGTCCCTGGAGGAGCTCTCCCAGCTGAGGCAAGCCCAGCCTCAGTCTCTCACCCAGAGCACCCTACCCGGGTGATGAAAGGTCCAGCCGACACTGGTTTAGGGGTGGCCAGAAGAGGGCAGAAGAGGGCTGGTAATAGACCACAGACGCCTTACTAATGTGCAGGTGCCCAGGGCAGCCAGTGGTGGCTTTGAAAGGCCCTGAGAGCCTTGTTGGACTGGAGAAGAAGTCATGGTGAGATAGGGAAGGTGAAAGAAGGAAGAGATTGGAGGAGGAGCCCCTGAGAACAAACTCCATGATGTGAGCTGAACTTACAGTAAACAGGATTCCCAGCTACTCAATTACGCTGTGACATTGAGTGAGTTACTGACTTGTCTGTTCCTAATCTCCTTCTTGGCAAATTAGGAGATGTTAATAGCAAAGCAATGATGGTTTTCACATAAAAGAAGGCAAGGGACAGTTTCATACCCATCCAGATGCCCTGGCCAATCCTTGTCATGCATATATCTGCCTCAGCCCGAGTGCTAGTGGAACCAGCTAACCTCTTGGTTTTACAGGAGTGTGGCTGTCAGGGTGTCTGTGCTGCTGGACCACTCTCTCCCACCTCCACTCCTTCTATCACTTTCCTCTCTCCAGCAATACCTCAAACTCTATTCCTATCCTCCTGAGGGCTAGGAACCCAGCTTCTGACCTGACCTGCAGAAGATCACCGGGAGTGGGTGGCCCCTCCATTTCAGCCTTAGGGTGTCTCTAAGAACTCCATCCCCAATTCAGAACAACTCTGGAGACCACCTGAGACATATCTGCACATACATGCACACCCGTGCATGCATGGACTCACAGGCTTTCCTAGAGACCTTTGCTGAGGGTAGTGATCGAGCCCTGATCCGTTTCCTCTGTCCCTTTTCTTCCTCATTTTTGTCCCTTAGGATTTTGCTTACAAACTGCCAGGTTAGGAAGAGGGATGTGGCATACCTTTACCAACTGCACTCAGGCACTTGTAGACTGGAGCATAGAGAATGAGCTGAGAAGTGTCCCTTTCCAATAATGACCACATTTCCCCACTATCCTTGTGTCCTCAGCATCTCCACAGAGGGCCATCTCTCAGGGAGCATTTGATGTCTGCTGACCCCAGGTCACTAGATGATGTACCCACTACCTGGTGTCAACTGGGGACCACTAGCTTTCATGCAGATGGCTCCATCCTCAACCCCTTCCTTTGCCCCAGCCTCTGCAGACAGAAGCAGCTGGCCTAGGTCACTCCCTTGGCAATCTCAGAGATTCTAAGATCCTTCCTACACACACACACACACACACACACACACACACACACACACACACACACACACACACACACGTGGGAACTGGGGACTTCGGCAAATGGTACCATGCATGAAGGTTTCACACTAAGCCTTGTGAAGGCACCTGCAGGGTTGGCTGGGCCCCTGGGGAGGGTGCATTGTACTTTCCTGTCCTCTCACTTTAACTAGGGGCACTCCATACTAGATCTGTCTCTTATAGCAGAGCTCCATGTAGGCTTTCACATTTCATGGAACTCAGGATTCTGACTATACAAAAAAAAAAAAAGTCCTTTGATGTGTGTGATGGGGGGCAGTCCTCAGCGGGGTCTGTGCTCCCTTCCAGCGGTCTTAATGGTCATACTCAGCGAGACAGATTTCATCCTCTCTCCCTTGTTGTCACCTTGCAGATATTTATAGCATTATCTTGTCCACCAGAGAGCGTAATGGGCTTTTTAGGCTAAACCAATTAAACTCTCCTCCCGTAAGTCATGTCTGCTGCCTGCCTCCTGCCGCCCTTCTCTGAACTTGCTCCTTCTTCATTATCTCGGCCCCTCGTGGCGGGGAGTTCACAAGCTGGTTACGGGATGCCTGCCTTTCTTCCAGCTGCCTTAGTCATCTGCCCCAATGCCCTTCTTCTCCCTTGGGCTGTGCAGCTGTAACCTTGACCTTGGCAGTGCAATGAACCCTCTTGGAAACAAGGAAGGCTGAATATACCCAGGAAAGGGTATTTGATCCTTCCCTCCTTTTCTTCCTGTCCTTTGCTCCTTCCAGATATCACACAATGATCTAGAATTATCTGCTGACAGCAAGCACCCAGGCTTATATATATGCACCTGCAGTAGGGACCACTGGTTTAAAAAACAGAGTGACAATAAGATAGAAATGCAACATCAAGTTAATGAGGATCATTAAAAAATAGAGTAATTCTAAATTTTTTCCTAGTACTTCATAAACCAGTGCTAGAAACTGGCCTGGAAACATAAGGCTATACCTGCAGCAACAACCCAGTCTGGGTGTGCCCAGAGCACTGACAAGTCATGGACATCAATAGTATGGGGGAAACCACTTTTCCCAAGTTCAAGTTTGCAATCCCTAAGGGCTCTGGTGATCCTACAAGGGACCCAATCATAAGATGTTGTCATTTTTTTCACTAAAAACATAAAGAAATGCTTTCTCAAGCAAAAGAGCAACGGATGTGAGAGCTGGAAGCCTGCCACCAGAGCCTGCCAGCCCCACACAGAGCTGCAGAAGATGTCAGTTTGGCCATGACCTGGTCTCCAGTTCACTGGCACCTCTCAGCCCAACACCACTGACCAATGCGGTGAGCTTTGCCATCTCGCGGTATTAAGTCCTTATTATGTCTAGTCATACTCAGTTTAATTTATACCCAGTATGAACCATTGATTTAAGACATGAAACATAAGGGACACTCAGATAGAAATACAATATTAAGTTAATGAGGACTATAAAAAATAGAATAATTCTAAAAAATTTTTCCTAGCACTCCATAAACCAATGCTAAAAGGGGAAAACACAAGGCAATTAGAGTCAATTTGGCTTATTTACTAAGAATAAAGATGATCCATTCTTATAAGGATTTTTTTAAGAAGTGCTTGCAATGAGCAATTTCAGACTTTCCCTTTATTTCAATCTCTGGTAGAAGAAAATCCTTTACATTAAAAATAATTTCATTTTTCAAAACACAAAAATTTCAATAATTCCAAATATGAGGCTCTAATTTTTATAGTGGCAACTTAAAATTGCCATCTGCATTTTAAAACACATTTGGGATCTATAATATATCAAATTAAAAGTTGCCAACAAATCACCTTTTTGCATAATTAACTTAAAATAAATTAAACATTTATCACTTAATGGGGAAAATGTTCAAATTCATTTTCATACATTATGCACATAATGAGTGATTAAAATAAACTTTATGACACGCTTTTTAATAATACATTAACATAATGTAAAATTATTGTATTTTAAAACCATGCTACATTCGACATAAAAATTATAAAACAACCTAGACAAGGTGGTGTATATCTGCAATCCCAGCACTCCAGATCACAAGTCCAAGGCCAGCATGGACTATATAGCAAGACCCTGTCTCAAAAATATTATTAGCCAGACACCAGTGGCTCACACATGTAATCCTAGCTACTTACTCAGGAGGCTGAGATCTGAGGATCATAGATACCAGGCTGGGCAGACAAATCTGAAGGACCTTAATCTGTAACTATCAAAAAGCCAGAAATGGAAGTATGACATGTGGTAAAGTGCCAGCCTTAAGCCAGAGTGTGAAACCCTGAGTTCAAGTCCTAGTAACAGCACACACACACACACACACACACACACACACACACACACACACGAGAGTCAGTAGTGTTGCCCTGTAATCTTTCTGGTTTTCCTCGTGTTCCCATGGTAAATATGCACTTTTCAATGTGCCGTGCTTGGCCAAGGGTTCTATAGGGAAAGTTCTAGACCTTCAGAAGTTCCTTTTGCCTCTCACAATAACTGGCAATATTTCAGATGGTGGTCATTGTACCAATCCAGATCCCTGAGTCACTATGATGAGCCCATCTCCCTTGCTAACCCATAAGACACATATTGACAGGGAATCAAATCAAATATTATATTTTAAACCATTGATATTTGGGAGTGTCTGTTACTATACATCAATCAAGCCCGGTTCCCGACTAGAAATAAAATGATCTCACATAGTCATATTTGGAAATTGTATCAGTCAGGTCAGGCTTGGTTAAAACATAGTAAACCAGCTCCCAAATTTAAGTGGCTTAACACTACAAATTACCTCTTTTGCCAGGAATAATAAATAATATTATGGGACAAGATTAGACCAAGATTAGACTTTATTTTTTAATCAACCTCTCCTTTAGTTTCATGAGGGTTGACCAGTTGTCTCTTCTCAAGATGGAACTTTAGAGATAAATTTATTAATGTCTAAATAATAAGCTAGCCACTAATAGCTATATAATTTAGACAAGTCACTTTAACCTCTCTATACTTAGTTTCCTCATCTTTAAAATTAAGATACATGATGGGGCTGGGAAGGTGGCTCAGTGGTAGAGCGCTTGCCATGCATGCCTGAGGCCCTGGGTTCGATTCCTCAGTACCACATAAGCAAAAAGAAAAAAGCTGGAAGTGGTGCTGTGGCTCAAGTGGTAGAGCGCTAGCCTTGAGCTGAAGAGCTGAGGGACAGCGCCCAGGCTGAGTTCAGGCCCCATGACTGGACCCAAAAAAAAATAAAATAAAATAAAATTAAGATACATGACACCCACCTTGCCTGGCTACTGATGGAATTAGAAATAGCATATAGAAAAGATCTTCCATCATGCCTAACACTGTAAAAATAGAAGCCATATAAGAAAGTTCATTTTTTTGTTGCTTTGTATGTCCCTCCCCCACAGTGTAACCCCTGCTTTCACTATATTTGATGTCAGTATAACATGTGGAGGAGACGGGGACAAACAAGTCGTTTAAGGATTCAGGTGGACCTGTTGCAACAATGAGAAGTACAAAATGTCATGTCAAAACCAGCTTTACAATGTCAGTGTGTGGAGGGGGGAGGGGGGGTATGATTGGGTGGAGGGGAGGGGGGAGGCTGGGAAGGGAGGTGAAGGGTAAACAAAGGAGGAGGCTGCAATGCTTGGTAATAAATGTATGCATTATCCTGCCCATGTAATTGTAACCCCTCTGTACAGTATGTTCTCAAATAAAATAAAATAAAATTTAAAAAAAAAGAAAGTTCATTTATAAACTTCTTTTATGTTTCTCTTCTCAGCACCCCTGTCCCATGTCTCTCTTCTTTGGCATCACAATCCTCTCCCTCCTTACTCATATGGTTCTAGTGAGGTTGCTGTACCTTGGCTGAAGAGGGTACATATTTAGCCAAGGACTCATGGATCCCAGCACCCTTTAAGGATGAATCAAAAGGCAGGGCTTATGACCCATGCAGGCCAGTCATGATGTTTTCATGGGATTTGATATAAGGACAATCGGGAAAGAGGTTCATCATTCATGGACAGTGACCAAGGGGTGCATAAGCCTGCAACTGGCAGTGATCTCATACCCTACTATGTAGAAGAAACTTCAGTGGAAGAAAGTTCCCATACAAAGAGAAAAACCAGGAGATGAGGTGATGGGGAAAGAGGAAAAGAAGAGGCAGGAAAGAGGGCAGAGAAAGAGAGGGACAGAAGCAGAGAAAGACAGAGGCTCTCATTATAGCTGCTCTTGCCAAGCCCT
Source organism: Dipodomys spectabilis (assembly GCF_019054845.1). Lineage (NCBI taxonomy): Eukaryota > Metazoa > Chordata > Mammalia > Rodentia > Heteromyidae > Dipodomys > Dipodomys spectabilis. The sequence goes on from NW_024870802.1 coordinate 14,708,803, forward strand.
TGGATGTTGCTCCATCCAGCCTTGGCCAATGCTAGTACTACCTTCTTCTGCCTAGATACATGAATCCATAAATTCCTTGTGGCTTAAGCTAGCTTAAGTTTCCACCATTGGCATTCAAAATCATCTTGATGAATCCAGACATGCACAGTTAAGACATAGGTATGCATACGTAGCCTTCATGCAATCCAAGCAGATGTGGTTAGCATCTTGGGAGAAGAACCAAAGGTGCAGTAGAAATACTGGGAGGAAGCGATTATGCCTGACTGGCTATAAAAGGCAGTGATCAGGAAGGACTTTCTGGGGGAGGTGGCACTGGAAGCAAAGCTTTGAGGAAGCAAAGCCTTGGCTCTTGAATTTGTTTATTTTACCTTTTCAAGCACCAATGAAAACCACACCCTCCTCCATCTCTTTCAGATCTGGACCTCAAAGATTAGACTAATGTGAAAGTTTCTATGGAAATTTTCTTTAAGCCTTGCTTCCTCATACTCCCCACCACCCCCAAAATACTAATGAGATGCTGACAAAGTGGTAGATCCTAGGGATATACAGGATTCCCCCTGATCGAGGGAGCTGATGGTCTACTGGGAGATGTGTGCTGGATAGACAGTGGTTAGGGAAGAAGTGAGGGCCCCACCTCAGATGGGCAACCAAGGACTGTCTGAAGAGGAGTTTTTGAGTTAGTGCTGCAGAGAAAAGAGACTACCAAATGCAACAGCAAGCTCCTTGGGGGCATAGGCTGATATGCTGATTATGTCCAGAGGTGGGAGGAGTTAGGTATGGACATTTAAGGAAGAGCAGTATGGATAGTACATCCAGAAGAGGCTGGAGATGCAAAGTCAGAGAAGTAGCCAAATCCTCAATCCCGTGGACACATGGGGTCTTGAGGGCCCCAAGGGGAGTTCCTAAGGGTGTGGAAAGCCCTATAACACTTTAAGCAGGGGGTTGACAAGGCCACCGTCATTCCTGTTGCTTTATAATGGAATCTTAACTCTTTCTCTATCAGCCGCACATGGGGGGAATCTAAAGACCTCACTTCTGACCAGGGCTTCATCTCCTGGTATCCAAGCTCCAGCCTGACCTACTTGCCCTGAAGCTTGTTTCCTCTGATATTTTGGTCACCCTGAGTTGAAATTTCCTGCCCTATGGTTCCTAGAGAACCTGAAAAATTACACAAGGGGCTTATGAGCCCCCAAGCCACCCCCAAGAAAACCTAGAGTTCTAAACCTGTACAAGTTTCTGAAGGCTTTAGGTGAACCCTCACCTATTGGGCTGGGGTCTTCTCACTGGCATCCTTCCCCAAGAGCCAACCACCTGCTTTCTGGACCATTTCTTCTACCCTTCTGTTGGATACCTAGACAGGGACCATCAACTCAGTGTTTCCCAACTGCTCAAGCTCCTGGCAGCTGAGGCCCATCTGTTAGGAACATATTCCAACTATTTCTTGTCCAGAACACCTCAGATATTAAACATCTGTCTGGGCCACCAACACCTGTCACTATGTCCTTCTCCCCAGTGTTCTTAGCTGGGCACCTTCCCATCCTGGCAGCTTGGATCCACAAGCCCCAAAGGCCAGTCTCCTGCTTATACAACACTGAGCCTAAGCACATGGGTTTTTAGTTGGATGGGCCTGGGCTGGAACTCTGGCATGGCTACTGAGCAGCTGGGAGGCTTCAGGCAAGCTACTTACTCACTTACAGATTCAGCTTCATGTCTTGAAAATGGAGCCAATAACAGGAAATGGACTGAAAGCTTATGTCCCCCTAAAATGTATCAGTTGAAATCTTAATCCCCGATGAGGTTATTAGGAAGTGAGGCTTTTGTGAGGTATCATGAGGGTCAGAAGGATGGAGACTGCACAAATTTCGTCAAACACTTACAAAAGTAACCCCGGAACACAGTCTCATTCTCTCTTTCTATCTATCTGTCTCTCTCTGTCTCTGCCTCTCCCCACTACACCCTTTCATTCCCACCATTTTAAAATCCAATGAGAAGTCAGAAGTGTGCAGTCTGGAAGAGAGCCCTCCCAGAACCCAGCCATGCTATGGAACCTCAACCCCAGAACTGTGAGAATTAAATTTCTGACATATATAACTCACTCCATAGTGTCTTGTTATAGAGGTCCAAAGTGATTCTAACACTACAACTCATATTTGTGCTCTGAGAACTGAGCAAAACAACACATGTAGTAATATGTAGAGTGTAGTCACTCAATAGCCATTATTTCTATAATTATCAGGGTCACCTAGTCAAAATAAACATAGTTATTTCTTTGCCTAGCCAAGTGTGATCATCTTGACAACCGATTTCCCATTCTCTGCTCCTGACACAAGCCCACTATAATGCCCTGAGTGACAACATGGTCCTGGACTGCCACTGGGGACTCAGGAGAGGGAAGAGGACAGGAATCAACCCCCCCACAACCCATGAGAAGTTCATGGCCTGTGATTTTTTTAGGAAGAAAAAGGACTGAGACCTTGTCCTCCTTTCCACTTAGGCTGCTCTAAAGTCTATTTTTACCAATTTTCGCACTCCTCTGATCTATTTGGCTATAGGGAATGACTTATCCAGAGGTGGGAAAAACACACAGGACTTTGGCTTTGGCATCTCTCTGTAAAATCAATTGCATGAGAGATTCTGCTGCTCTGGCATCTCTATGTGCTCCAGCTGGGAATCCAGCTGTCTGGGAGATGAGGCCATGGAGATGGGCTGGGGCATGGCCCGCTCCCAGATGGGAAAGGAATGTATTTTTCTGCTAACCAAGAAGCCCAGGGGTGGTCCAATAGATCCAAGTTCTAGAGACAGGGCCAAGATGGACACAAACCCACATGGGAGCCATCCACTTCCCAGGTAGCTACAGGCCGGGGCAGGAACCACAGCTATGGGAGTTAGGGTGGTCCTCTATGACTATCTCTCCTAACCCTCCCGTCAATCTACTGAAGAGCTGACACCCAGAGGGAAGGCACTCTCCTCATCCAGGGTGAGACAAAGCCATACATCCTGGCCTCCCAGTGACCTTTCTGAGGAACTCGCTGGCTGGCTGCTCACCCGAGTTATCTATTGCCCAGGGAGAGTTCTGCAGTGGGTTCACCCAGTGCCCTCTGCAGCTGCCTGGCTGCCCCTGGTCCCTCTCTGTTTTACTGCCAGGATTGCCTTCCTGCTTGTTTTCTTACGGGAAGAGTTAGAGGGGCCAGGCAGGGCCGCTATTGAATGGCTCTTCTGAAGGGAGACTGTTATTCCAGCAGCTCTGGAATGTCTAGAGGGATGAAACAGAACTACTGTTTGCAGGGGTGGATGGAGCGAGCTGGCCTCTACTCTAGCCCTGTGTATATTATGAGCTCAGAGTTTTTAAACAACTCCAAGCCCCAGATTCCAAAGCATGTGTGCATCGTTTTCATGCCTGTATCCCTGATGTCCTGGGATGTAAGGTCATTGGGCTTTACAGCCGCTGGAGTCCACAGAGGATCAGCTGGGATTTGAGCAGTCACATGGTGGTTTCTGGAGCACCCTGTTTCCCTATCAATAGCTCCCACTCTTCTATCCCCAAGGAAAGTTTTGGTAACCAGTTTAGTCTCAAATTCCTGGAGCCTGGCCCAACTGGTAGAAGGAGATTTAATTCAGGCATGAGGCAGGAAGTCCCTCAAAATGTATGAGGTTCTTCAGTCTATAGAGGGACCTCTCCAGATTCTACAGCACCCAAGTAAGAAAAGCTCCTCTTCCCAGACTCTCTTTACTTCCAGTTGTTGGAACAATGTTGCATTATGTTGATTTTATTAGGGCAAGAGACATGATTGCCAGGATCATATTATAAGTCTTCTACAAGCCTGTAATATATAAGACCTGAATGGCGCCACCAGGGCTATGCAATGTGTCACCTGCGTGTGTCACAGAGATATGTGGTGGCCTGCGATGCTATTACTGCTCTCTTTCTGCCTGTCTTAGAAATGACTCCATTAGGCTCTCCCTTTCTATTCCCTGATGGTTGGCTTGGCCTGGAATGGACAGCTTATAGCAACATATACATTCAACAGCAGACTGATAGAGCCTTCTATGGGCCCCTAGAGCCTCCTCCACCCTCTGAAGCCCAAAGCAATGGGTAGAGATGGGAACCCAGGCCAACCTCTGATAGAAAAGGAAGAGAGGGACAAGGAGCATGGAGCTGATCTGGACTTGCAGAAGTGCTAAGGAAGGGCTGGGAAGGTGGCTCAGTGGTAGAGCGCTTGCCTTGCATGCATGAGGCCCTGGGTTCGATTCCTCAGCACCACATAAGCAAAAAGAAAAAAAGCCAGAAGTGGTGCTGTGGCTCAAGTGGTAGAGCACTAGCCTTGAGCTGAAGAGCTGAGGGACAGCGCCCAGGCCCAGAGTTCAGGCCCACGACCGGACCTCAAAAAAAAAAAAGAAGTGCTGAGGAATAGAAGATATAAGAAAATGAGACCGCATGAGGCTGTATAGGAAGAGCTGCAAGGATGGACACAAAGCCAAAAGTATCCACAAAGCATCAACCTGCAGGGCAGAAAGGAAAATCCTCGCCTATTTCTTTTCCAGCAGAGACAACTCTGCATCTCATTTTCAAAAGTAACATGTTAGTTACTTTTTCACAACTGTGACCAATATACCTGAGAGAACAACTTATAGGAGGAAAGATGTACTTGGGTTCACAGTTTCAAAGATCTCAATCCATAGTCGCTGGGGCATAAATTTAGGGAGCACATCATGGTAGAAGGAGCGCGTGACAGAGGAACTACTCCACCTCATACAAACAGAAGCAGAGGAAGAGGAAACAGCTCAGCCCTCTGCATCCTACAACTAGGCCCCCACCTCCTAGCCTCCAGAACTTCTCAAAATAACACAACCAGCTGAAGACCAAGTGTGGAACACATGTGTCCCTGGGGAATATTTCAGACTCAAACCATAACAGGATAAAACCATGAAATCCCTGGGTGTTCCTCAGCAAACCTCTCCTGAAGAATCAGAAAGACAGTTTTGCCCTGCCTCCTTTCCCCTCAGTCACCTGCCCCTCCTTCTACCTGGACCCTCACCCTACTCTCTGCTTCTGGGCTCATTAGCTGCCCACTGAGACTCGGAATGATTTCATTAACATCATCACAAATGCAGTCATGGAGAACTTATTAACCAAGTGTGAACTGGCCAGTACTTCCCACAAACAGCCAACTTAAATACTGACCAAGAGATCCATTTATGGCATCAAAGGAAACCCTGAAGGCATACAGTCAAGGAAATACTGTTGCTTAGTCAATGCAGAGGACACTACCAAAGAAGCTGCAGAAAAATTATTCGTATCTATTTGGGGAAGTGTGGATTCAAAATAAACAGCTGTAGAGGAGAGCAGACATGTGCTGACGGAGCAAATTTGAGAGGCAAGTGCAATGTTCAATCACAAATTTCGAGCCTGAATGATCAAGCTTTATTTGGTCCCTGTATGGCTCATAATTTTAACCTTTTATTATGCAAAACAGTCAGTTTGATTTTTTTTACATCACCAAAGGAAGCTCCATATGATTAACAGATCACATTTGCCAACCTCTTCATCTGTGAAAAGTGGGCTACTTTGGAAAAGATTAAGTTATTTTCAACTGCTCGGCTTTGGAAATAGTGGTACCCTAAATCAGTGTCCCTTTCCACAGCTGCCACTGAGAAAAACTTACAGTGGAATAGAATGGGAGAGAGGTGCAGAGGATAGTTCAGGACCCCCTCCCCCCAACACCACCCCAATTGATGCCTGTAAATAGCCTTCAACATAGCCTCAGGGCTATTCATAGATTGGCTGATGTCTAAAACTCTGAAGTTGTTGAATGGTGAGACAGATGATATCTAGACTAGGTAGATGATAGGAGAGACAGAGACAGACAGACAGACAGAGAGACACAGAGAGAGAATAGGCAGAATGACCAGGTGAGTCCACATCTACTTGGAGCAACTAGATTTAGTTCTTGTTCCTCCAGGGGAGCTCTCCAGGGTACTGGACAGCCTGAACTTGGAAGTCTGACCCATAGACTAGATCCTTTGGCTTTGAGCTGGGTCTGTGGCTTCTGCTTTCCTGGATTTTTCTCTCCACATATGGGCAACAACCCTTTGTTCATTTGTGTGTTAGGACTCAATGGCTGTAAGCCATAGAAAATGGGTGTGAGGCCTGTGTAAAAAGAATGAAGGGCTGTGTACTAGGACATGATAGTCTCTCATGGAGCCAAACACATGTGTGAACCACCCTGAGCAGGCCGTCATCTCTCCCCTCTGCTCCTCTATGCATCTCCTTCTTCCTCAGCAGGCCAGTTGTCTCTGGTCCTCTACCTGCCTCACAGACTACCCTCCCTTGTTCATGAGAACTCCTCCTAAGGTCCAGAACAGACACTTAACCAGACTGGCCCCATTTTAACTATCCCAACTCCAAATTACCAGAAGAGAGAAACCTGATTGAGCTGGTTTAGAACCACCTAGAGGCTGGTTTGGGGGCCAATCATTCAGCAGGACCTGAACAGGGGTAGCCAATCCCAGGGAAGGCAGGACAAACACACATTCAGTACAATTGCTTAAACTTCTGGTACTAACTGCTTTCATGTGTTGGTTGGTGCCCAAAAACTCTGATGTTGTTGTATGATGAGACAAAAAATAGCTAGATGAGATAGATGATAGAAAGCTGAAATAGATGGTAGAAAAGGCTTTAGAAGAGATGGTGGTAAAGGCTCTTTCATCACACTTTTAAAATGCTTTTGTTCTTATCATCAGAATCAAGGAAAATAAAAATCAATGGTCCTCATCAAAAGAGGAGCTTATTAGCAATGTCATTCAGTAGCAGACTGTGCAGGGCAGCGATTACAGACATATTGGCATACAAGTCCCTATATGTGTTGGTGGTCCCAGAGACGTCCAGCATCTTTAGCAGCGGAGGGTGCAAGAGTGGAGAGGTCTCCAGGTTCTCAGTGTGCTCTAGAGGAAGCGCTACCCTGCAAGGGATGCTCCTGACCAAGAAGAATTAACTAAAGAGGGATGAGCCCAGAATCTCTGTTCTAGAACACATGTTCAGGCTCAGAGGGCTCAACTGCATAACCTACTTCTCTGCATACTTCAGATGTTCTTCTGCATCTTTCCTATATGCTGGCAGCCTGGTAACCTTGGTCCTCTATCTAACCATTTGGAGAGTGACCCTTAAACCTCATCCTCAAGGATTGTTGTGAAAAATAGAGACTTGGAGGGTCAGCAGATGGCTGTGATTTTTGTGTATGTGCCAGTCCTGGGAATTGAACTCAAGACCTCGGCCATGTTTGTGAGCTCTTTTTTCCTCAAGGCTAGCACTCTACTACTTGAGCCACACCTCTACTTCCGGCTTTTTAGTGGTTGACTGGAGATGAGTCTCATGGACTTTCCTGCCCAGGCTGGCTTTGAACCATGATCCTCATATCATAGCTGTCTGAGTAGCTAGGATTACAGATCTACCAGTGTAGTACCTGGCTAGAAGCTTATTTTTAAACAGTTTCCCATGGAGTTTCTTTTTTGGTAGACTTGAGAGCCCCTGAGTGAAGGTACACAGTCTCATACTAAGCCTAGGTGTGCTTTCTAGGAACAGCCTCTGCTTCACTGCTCAGAGGAAAACTGTCTTTCCTTTCTTCTGCACTGACAAGTTCTCTGGAAAAAAATGCCTCAGGAGTTCAACCCAGGCTGTCATGAGACCACTGTGTCTGGACTCCTACAGATTTCTCTACCCATGCAGTTGAGCCCTCGGAGCCTGAATATGTGTTCTAGAACAGAGATTCTGGGCTCATCCCTCTTTAGTTGGTTCTTCTTGGTCAGGAGCATCCCTTGCAGGGCAGAGATTTCTCCTCCCCATTTCTCTAGAACCCTCAGAATAAGGGTATCCACAAGCCTGCAGTTTGAGGGAAACAGTGCTTCAGTGAAAGGCAGCCAAGTGGAAGCCCGAGCTATACAGAGCAGGGACCTCCCACGTGGTCTCTACATGAAGCCACCATACACAGTGCCCCAACCAAGACTAATTGCTAAGGGCTCATTGTCATGAGGAAGCAAGAGTCCCCCAACCCTCTTAGAGGAACAGAAAGGACCTGGGGCATGTAGGATAGGCAGATAACCAGGGAGCAGGGCCTGAAGAAGAGAGTAAAACAGAGCTGGAAGTGGGGGAGGAACTAAGAGGAAGTTTGGGGCTAAGTCTGGATTTATCAGAGAGCTCTTCTGACTTTGCAGGAAATATAGAGAAGAGGGCACTAGTTAGAAGCAGGCTGGCCTCCTCTGGCCAGCAGGGACTCAGTAATCTCATGATGTCCTGTAGGGAGGAGTTAGGAGCTCAACATAGACAGAGAATTTGTGCCCAGCTATCTCCTCACAGCTGTTACTTTACATGCACTACCCAAACTCTCTAGGTCTTGGCTTTTCCATCAGTAAGATGGCGGGGGGTGGGGGGGGGTGTCAATCTAAGAGATGTCTACCAGCTCTGAGTCTCTGTGGATGCTGAGCTGGGAAAAGTTCAGACCTGGTTGCTGTGAGTGCTGGAGCCTCCTCTTCACTGAGGGCCCTGAGGGAACATATGGAGACATCTCCTGATCATTTGAAACAGGAAGGACAGTAGGAGCAGGATAGCAGCCTGGGAAGGAGTCATGGAATCTGAGGACCTGGACAGTCAGCTCAAAGACATGGGTGGGTGTCCAAAAATCCAAGGAGACATGAGATCAGATCATTGCTTCCCCCTTTCCAGTGAGCTTGAGAGACCCTGCAAAAAAGCCTCATTGCTGCCAGGCACTGGTAGCTCCTGCCTGTAATCCTAGCTACTCAGGAGGCTAAAACCTAGAGGACTACAGTTCAAAGCCAGCTTGAACAGAAAAGTTCCTAAGATCTCATCTCCAATCAATCAGCAAAAGCTCAGACTGGAGGTGTGGTTCAACTGGTTGAACACCAGTTGTGAGTGAACAAACCAAGTGTGAGCTTGAAGCACTGAGTTCTGTACTGGCAGAAAAATAAATAATGTCTCATTACCTCTAAAGATAGAAAGGAATTCCTAACTTTATCCTTGATTAGGTTACAAGGGCTAACCAGGATACTGAGGGTTCTTGCTTTGGGCGCAAATGGCCTCAGCACAGTGTGGTAACTGGGTAGCTAACAGCCACCTACTTCTTGGAAAAACAGATGGTAAATTATAGCTTCCTCCTGCAGTCTGTTTGGCCAGTGTGGGGTGTGTATCAGCCAGTGTCTGGGCAGGAAAACAGAAACCACAGAAGTTATTTTAACAGGGAGAATTCAATCTAGAGAATTGGTTAAACTGGTATTGGATGACTAGAGAGGGGGAAAAAGAGAGGAGAGAGGAGAGGTATTGAGAGAATGGAATGGATAGTTGCAAGCAGCAGCTATCAGCCTGTGGTGAGAACCAATGGCAGGTTGGGTTATTAGAACTAAGAAGCTGGGGAATGCAGCTATCTGGGAGAAGGCTCTGGATCCCAGACTTCTGAAAGAAGGGTGCTGCCTGGCTGGTGTATCTGAGGGGCCCAGACAGGCTGATTCTGGAAGTCTCCATAAAAGCTACATGCTGGAACTGGCTTCTATTGCCAGAAGGAAGGATCATCATTGTGTGAAGGACGAGAAGAGAATTGAGAAGGAACAAGAATGAGGCCTAGCCCCGCCTGCTGCCTTCTTGTCTTCTTTGAGCCTCTCCCATTGGCAGAACCTAACAGGAAGCAGCTGGCAAGGAGAACCTGTGGCTTTCAGAGCCTGGGTGGCACCACAAAGTGGAGACAGAGCACTGGGGTTGGTCTGAGAGATTCTGTCCCTCTGTAGCAGTCTGTAGCCACAGCTCACAACAGGTGGAAAAGAATCTAGAGAGCCTGGGGTGCCCTCTGAAAGCTGAGCTGAAGTTTGCTTTGGGGCTCACAGAACAGCAAAGGCCCCAGAGAGCTGAGTTTAGAGTGAGAGCCAAGCTTTTCATAGCAGTGAGAGCTCAGTGGATGCCCAAGTAACTCTGAGCTACACACCACCACTGGACCAGAAACCAAGAAAGCGCTGCCGGAGAGCTGTCCCTTCTGGCCTCTGCATTTCCTCCCAGTCTCCAGCAGTACAAGGAGGAAGAACCATCACATGTGGTTAAGACTGGGTCAAACCCATCTGCCCTGACAGAAGGAGGAAGGATGAGATCTCTTTTGGTTGTCATGGGGACGCCGGCAAAGTATGAAGCATGGGAAAGACACATCGCAGAGGGATGCACTGGCTGCTTTCACTAGCTCCATCACGGCTGTGGCAGACTGGGAAGCACCTGCCTGCATAGACTAGGCTGCAGAAACCTAGCCCAATGGAGACAGATAGGCTGCAGAAACCTAGCCCAATGGAGACACCCCACTGTGAGATTCTGGGGTCATCGCTTACACCTCAGCTTCCATGTCTGGGAGAACTGAAACATCTAGGAAGCAGAGACTGGACAGAGGGCCTTTATGTTAGACTAGGAACAGCCCCAGAGGAAGAGCCAGCTAAGGGCACTGGGTGGGCTTACCCTCACTCCCTGCAGGTGTCCTCTGGAGACCCCACAGGAACATGCCCAGCAAGCTGACCTTTGGAGTCTAGCCTGCCTCAGGCTTGAGGTTTTTCTGAGTAAAGGTCCAGCTGGGCTTTGGTTTGTGTTTTCCCTGTAACTCTGTCACACCCATGTCTACTGACACCCAGGGCTTTGAGCTCTGAGCATATTTTTGAAAAGGGAAAATCTGGGTCAGGCAATCATCATCCAAGCCGAGGTTTCAAAGGACTTTCCATTCCTCCAAGTCCTTCCCTTTGAACTTGGCCAAAATCTTCCTCCTGGGCTGATATTTCTTCTTTGGCATGATAGCCCAAAGGTGAAGAATGCAGGGCAGCCTCCACCGTGAGTGGGTGGAGTTGTTTTTGAGCCGATGAGTAAGCAGGGGGGAAAAGTACTGGCAGCTCAGGCCGGCAGCCCCAGACGTGTCCAGGATGGCCCAGTCCTGCCCCAGCACCTTGCCAGACACTCGTGCCATGTGAGATGCCACCCTAAGAACTCACCCTTTCTAACCACAAATGGTTCATGCCACCACCCAGGCCTTTTCTGCTCTAGTCTTCTGATACAATCCTGTGAAACGTGAGTCATCACAGAATCCCCGCTCGGGTCACAGCATACACTCTGAGCTGGTCACCCCCAGCTCCTCTTCCCAGCATCCCTGGATCATTCATGCCTGCATTATCCCAGATTCCCAGATAACTTGGCCAACTCCAGCCAATTCTGTTCTGGAGTTGTTCCTAGTAACTGGGTGGAGTGTCTGACGGACAGCTGGTTGATATATGATATAGAGTAGAAGAGGAGGGGTAGAAGAAGAGGCTTCCTTCAGGGAAAAACTACGCATGTGTCATACCCCAATCCCCAGAGCCAACCTCACTCTCCAGCATCCAGACAGAAAGGCCTTGGAATCTTCTGGCCAGCCTCAAAGAAAGCATTTCCCTCCTCTCCATCCCTCCAAAAAGGCTTGGAATTAGTGACTTATCCCAACTCACTGCAGAGGAGGAAGCAGGCTGTCAGAAGATGGACAGTCCTCCAGAGTTGAAAAATCTCCTGTCCGGGGCCCAGCACACTGGGGCTGGAGCCTTTGGCAGCTCAGCCCTGCTGGTCTACAGAGAAGAAAGGCAGCTGCCTCAATGCCTGGCTATCCTGCCTGCAAAGCCTCTCTGGTGCTATTGCCAGAGCCAGATTGTTCTAGCAGACAGACATGGATACTATCCTTTTAGGTTTTATCTGAGTTTTTTTTGAGGTGTGCAATTCCATGAGGTTTTTTCTGTTTGTCTGGGGAAATTGGTAGCAGCTATCCGGTTGGTGCTCTGCTTCAAAGCAGATTCACAGGCCGCCATCACAACCTGTCTACCATAATCCCAACACCCCCTGTGCCTCATGTCGCCCTTTGAAGTCTCGCTCTCCCAACCCCTAGCAGGACTCTGCCTGTGGACAGGCTTGTCTCTCTGAACCTCAGGTTTCTGCTGCAATTCATTCCTGCAAGTTTGATGAGACTATCATTTGTGGTATCGCAGTTGTTGCATGGCCAGGCTATGTAGAGTATCAGAAAGTCTCCAAATCAAAGCTTAGGACCCATGTATGGCAATCCCTCATACCACACTAGAGACAAGAATACATCCAGACATAGTGAAGCAAGGACACTTTGCAATCACACAAAATCTGAAAATGCTTTGCTTTGAACTATTCTCAGACTCATAGGCTAGGAAACAAATCTGACCTATATATACAGCTCCATTCTGGCAAAAAGCAGCCAAAGAAATGCCCTTCCTCTTCTAAGAGCTTAAACTTCAAACAAAGAAACATTTGTTCCAATTTGCACCACTTCCTGCCTTGGTAAGCATAGACAAGGTACTTGATTTTAATAGACCTCGCTTTTCATGCTTGTAAATGGGGCTGATAATGTGTGGTTATAATAATGGGGCTGTGGGGCTGGGGGTTTAGCCCAGTGGAAGGGCGCCCGCCCAGAGCGCTCAAGGCCCTGGGTTCAGTCCTCAGCCCTGGAAAAAAAAAATAATGGGGCTGTTCTGAGAGCTAAATAAGACAACACTATACAGCCCTTAGTGTAGTCTGCTACCGAAGTACGTTTTCAAGCAAGTTAGTTTTGCTTGTTTGGTACTTGGTTATGTGTGTTTGTGATCTTCAAAGAACGTCAGACTTCTATCTCTAAGCTCTCTCCCTGCTCTTATGTAACATGAAACTGAGTGGGATTTACTTCATCCATTCAAGAAATATTAAACTTATAGAGAAAATCTATTTCCCAGAAGAAAGGCCTACCATGGAAGAAGGTACAGCTCTGCCCAAGTTCTTCACTGAGCCCAACCTGACTTCAACTCCAGTTTTGTTGATGGTCAAAGACCTGAGATTCTAGAGTTCCTCTCCCTGATGGAAGTGAGAGGTTTGGGTCCAAGGTACAAGGCTCAAGTTAGGCAAAGAGCAGAAGACCCCTGAGTATTCCTCTCCCAGCCTGTAGAGATCATTTCCCATGGCCTCTCGGTCCTACAAGGAACTGCTAAATGTTTAATGTTAAATCACAGACCTTTGCTTCTGGATATTGTCCAGGGGCCTGACCTCCCCCCTACACTTTGTCAGTGAAAAAACAGCTTCACATTTGCCTCAGTAGATTCCAGAAAACTATATAATAAAATGGATTGTTGTAAAACAGTCCCCGTTTCCCACAGGCCCAGGGTTCTAATGTGGTTACAAGTGAATCAGTGGCGACTCAACAGCCAATTTATCACTGTCACAAACAACAATGTCATAAAAGCAAATACTGGATGTCTCTATAATCACTTAGAATACCCAAGTAATGCTCCAAATCCTATAAAAACAGGCATAAATATACTGAATACTTTATTATATGAAGGGAGCCAATGGCCTATAGGCAATATATGGGCAGCTATAAAAAATACAACCACGTCATAAATTTGAACTAAAAACCAATATTCAAGCCTTAATGGACATGAATTAAATATTTAATTAAGGTCGGTTTTTCCTACTTGCTTAGAATTCAAAATGAAATTGGGATGGATGATTTGGAAAGCTCAGGTCTTTTTTTAATACCACCAAGGGAGGCCTGAGTTGTCACCTTTATTTCTCAGTAAGTGAAGGTCCTGGGGAGGAATTCTGGGGAAGAACCATGGTATCCTCCTCAATGCACCATGCATCAAGCAGTGGTTGGTTGCTTTGTTTGTTTTTTAAATTTTATTTTATCGTAAAGAAGCTATACAGAGGGGTGAGTTACATGAGTAAGGTAATGAATACATTGTTAAGGATGTGTTTACCCCAGGGAGAGCACTGAAGGGCTGCTCCACACAGCACTCCTGCTACTTCTCCAAACACAGAGAAGATGCCTGCCAGGTGAGGGGCTGGGCTGGCTGACTGCTAAACCAGGAAAGGAGGGTGGCAGTTTTGTAAGTTGTCATAGAAATGACAGGAGTGCCTGGCTTCAGAATTATGAAGAATTATGAAGAGATGCAACCATGTCAGAGCCTGTGCCTTATTCTGATGTCCTGAATCAGTCCATTCTGATTGTCATGGGGCCTAGGAATCTGCATTGTAAGAGCCCCTCAGTAATTCTGGAGCACACTGGAATTAAATCTCTGCAGTAGAGTTTATTTTCATCTCACTCACTCATGGTCTCGCATAACTGGCCACCACCATTTCCCTAACCACACACCAAAACAGTATTGTGGCCTCCTCACACCCAAGCTACAATTATATTTCTAAATTTATGTGTGTGTGCATACACCCATAGTGGGGCTTGAACTCAGGGCCTACGCACAGTGCCATCATCTCTTAGCATTTTGCTCAGGGCTAGTGTTCTACCACTTGAGCCACAGCTCAAGCTTTTATGTGGTTAGTTGGATAAAAGAGTTTCACAGATTTTCCTGCCTAAGCTGGCTTGAAACCTCGATTTTCACATTTCAGCCTCCTGAGTAACTAGGATCACTGGCACCTGGGTCAATATTTCTAATTTTTGAAAGCTATCTCAGTTGGGAAGTAGCATAAGTTGCATGATAGTTGTCTAAAAAATGAGTAGAACAACAACAAAAAAAAACATGTGAAGCAAACATACTGAAAGTCCTGTTTTCCTTCCCCCTCTCCAATCACTTGTCCATGGAAGGAAATTCTGTTGGCTGTTGCTTGCACATATCTTCCCAGGTCTTTTCAAAATACATTGTCATATTTATTTATAAACTCAATTTCTGGTGATTAACGTAAGTGCTTTCCTTCTACTTGCATTGGAGTGGTGCTTGATTCATGTTTTTTGTTGGTTGGTTGGTTGGTTTTGCCATGCTGTGGATAGAACCTAGGGCCTGATCCATGCTAGGAAAGTACTCTACTGCTGAGCCATATCCCCAGCCTAGTCTTTGCTGTGTAATATGCCTAGAAACCACTCCGTGGTTCTTCCTACTCCATATTAGGGCTATTCACTCCTCTACTGAGGAACATTTAAGTCCCCCTTTCCCTGGAGTTAGTGGTCAAAATTCTTTGCATAAGTCCTTGAATACATTTGCCATCTATCTAGTGCTTCCATGCCAAGGAACAGGGCTAAGAGAAGAAAACAAATATCCCAGGGCATGGAGGGGTAGGCAGTACTTTGCAGGCTCACCCAAGCGAGCCTAGAACCAATCTGTCCATAAGTAAGTAGGTACCTATTCTCTTACAGCTGTGGTTCCAAGCTTTTGCAAGCATGAGATCCATTAATAAAGAAAGTCAGAACTCAGAGTCTCAGATTTAGGAAGTCTGAGATGGAGTCTGATAAGTAGCATTTCTAGAAAATTCTTGGGTGATGGTAAAGCTGCCAGTCTAGAAATTACAGGTTGAAAAATCATTGCCTTTACAGGATTTGAAAGTGGCTCCTGCTGCTTCGGGGTTAGATGAGCCCGGGACAAACCCCAAGTTCCCTCATACTCACCTCCAAACCTTTGTCTCTGTGTCTCTGTGTCTCTGTCTCTCTCTGCCTGCCCAGTTCCCCTGCAGGGCTGGTGGTTGGCTCTCAGGCAGCGGAGCACAGGAAGGGAGGACGGGTTTGTGAGATTTTGACAGGAGAGGTTTAAAAGTGCTTTGGTGGCCTCAGAACCACCACATTCCCACTCTCCCCTCCTCAGTCCCAGTGGAAGACGCCCTGTTGTCTCCAAGTCAGAGCCACATGTCCAATGGAGAGCCAGGGGCCTCTCTGCGATCTTATGAAAGAAAGGCTCCTCTCCTTATAAAAGTATATAGATACACAAAAACAAAAGCATCTGGACAATTTCAGGGGACATGAAAGGTTTCCAAGGCCCAGACTGTCCGGTTAAAAAGACTTCTGTAACACAGTGATTCTCTACTACCTGGGACACTGGGAGCCCCCACTGCAGAGATTCTGATAGAGTAGGAGGTCAGGAGCAGAACTAAGAGACAGATGTGTTTGAAAGTGCACCCAGACTGAAAACCATGGCAACTTGCCTCATTGCCCTTGACCTCCAGCCCCTACTCCATTTTCCACACTGTCTGACCTGAGGCAGCTCAAAGTCCTTCCTCCCTCCTTGGTCTATGGGCCAGGCCTAAGCCACCATTGCCCGCTGTAATGACTACAGGTAGATGAAGTGATTTGGTGTTGGTTCAGGGTCACCTGTCCTCAATTATCATCCACGCAAGGGTTCACCGCCAGTCTCTAAACCAAATCCTGTGTCCTTTCTGAGAGGGCATCTGGAGCAGTCATCCCCATCTCTCCCACCTGGGAACAGCTGTATGCCCCATTAACTGAGCCGCTCCTTCCCGTTTAGAATCACAGTGGTAATAGGAGGGAGCTGCTATTCTGTCCTGTCTTCAGAGACAATTAAGATGAGAAAGGAGTCCAAGCAGCCATACGGAAAGATCTGCTTCCATAAAGGGCACTGATACACCTGCAAGAATCACAGTGGCAGCGGCTGCATCCCAGGAGGGCGCTTTTAGAGTTTCAAAATGCTGAGCTCTATAATCAATACTAGGAAACAGTCTGGGCAATTGTAATTGATTAAGTGAGGTGCTTAAATAGAATGATCACAGTCTAATTATTGCTCATCGCTGACTCCAGGTATCTTCTTAAACTTATGTATATATAATCTATGCCTCTCCCTGGTCCTTCTGAGGAACAGAGCAGGAAGATGGTGATTGGAGGAAGGCAACTGGGGCAAGAAGAACAGAAGCTCTCATTCCTTGCTGTGCAGCTGGGGCTTCACTGCCATTCTGGGCCCTTTTCTTGGCACATGTATGCATTCACGCTCTCTGCAAGGAACTCCCCTTCCATTCCATGGTATCATGGGGAACTGTTAAAAATGTCCCAGTTTCCCACCCAGCCCCCATCTCCTTGTTCCCAGGAACAGACATTACTTGGCCAATCAGACCTTCTCGGATTGGAATTTAGATGTGAGGGCACTGAGCTGCAGCCATTTCACTGGTGACTACCTGAATCAATTGCTTTTTCATTCCAGTTAATGACCAGGTCTCCTGAGCCTTAGCCTGCCCTTACCAGACCACATTATTCAGCCTTTCCTCTATCCTTCCCATAAATCCCTGTTGTTTAAATTAGCCAAAGTTGGTGTCCATTGTTTCCAAAGAACACAAGCTAATTGATTCATGTTACCCTCAAGAACTCCTACCAGGAAAGGTGTGAAGGGTGATGATGAGCAAGGCTGGCCTGGAGCAACTAAACCATGCAAAGCGAAGGGGAAGAATCGTGCAGTCCACAGTAAAATGAAGTGGATCTAAAGCTGTCAGCCATGGTCAAGTTCCTGATGTATCAGGGATCAGGTCCATGAGGACAGCAGAGATCAGACCACTGGAGTAGTTGTCTCCCAGAGGCCAGAGGCAACATGGGAATAAGGAGGCAATGGGGGCAGGGATGTACTTGAGCTTGTCATAATAGAAGTTTCCATCTGTGACTGTTCTCCTGGGGTGGACACAGAACATTTCTACAAAACTAGGTGGGTAGCTTAAAGCAGTAAATCTGTATCCTCTCTCACAGTCTGCAGCTAGAGGTGCAAAATCAAGTACTGGTGAGGTGAGGCTCTGGTCTGAAGGCTCAAAAGGAGGCAGGTCTCCTCCAGCTTCTAGTGGATCTGGGTGTTCCTCCTCATTCCTGTTCTGTTTTCATGTGGCACTTGTGTCCCTGCAGCTCAAATATCTCTCATAAAGACACCAATCCCTAGATTTGGGTCCCACACAAAATATAGAATAATCTCATCATAACTGCATTTGGATCTTTAACTGCATTTGCAAGAGCCCTCTTCCCAAATACAAGTCACCTTCACAGATTCCCAGAGTTGAGACATGGACATGTTTTCTTAGGGCCACCATGCAACACACTGATCCAGATAGTATATGGAAACAGAACAACCTCTTCCCATCCTTCCTTTCTCCTCTACTTCTCAGAGGCAGGCAGGACATCCAGGCTCAGTAAAGCAAGCTTCAAGTCCCAGGAGAGCGCTCACACTAGAGAAGCCCAATTAACAACTAGATCCCAGAGTTAAGAGTGGGTTAAGAGAAAGCTACAAGGGCAAAATACACTGTAGCTCAAAAACTATGGCTATGGCTGCCATGACTTCACACTCTATATGCATAGTACAGAAGCAGTGCAGACACTTTGAATGACCCATGCCACATCCCCCTGGGATAGGTAATGCTCCATGGCCAACAGAAGATACAAGGGAGGGAGAGATAGTAAACAAATGCTCCACTCCCCCGACCCATGCACACCCTTAGTGAAGGATTTTTCAATGCATCTGTCTATAGAAGGTCCTCATTAGGTAGAGCCTTGATTGCTCAGCATAGGAACCAACTCAATAATAAACATCTCCTATTGGTTCTTCTCCCTTGCCTGTATCATTCTTGTTTTTTTTTTTCTTTTCTTTTCTTTTTTGCCAATCCTGGGGCTTGAACACAAGGCCTGACTGCTGTCCCCGAGCCTCTTTATGCTCAGGGGTAGCACTCTACCACTTGAGCCATAGTGCCACTTCCAGATTTAAAAAAAAATTTTTTGTGTTTATGTGGTACCAAGGAATTGAATGTATACTAGGCAAGCCACACTCCTTGCCTTTGCCTGTAGCATTCTTTGTGGACTTTAATTCTGTTGTCTGAGATATTGTTCCAGGTAAACAGCTTTCATTGTAGTCCTTGTCACCCTAATCTTTAGCCTGGCTTTTAGGGAATCCAAAACTAATTCCATTGGTACCAAAAGCAGTTAGAAAGCACATGCTCGTATGGATTCTGGAGCTGGATCATTTATCTTTGCTGGATGAATACATATATCCTGGGCCAACCTAGAAGCATTTAAAGAGATTCACATCCTTGTACCATATAACAGACTGTTAATTACTTAGCACAGAATTTAATCATAAGGATAGCAAAACTACAAAAGCTATTCATTCAGTTTCAATAGGTTTTTTATGCTAAAGTCAGGACCCTGAGAGATAGAGTGGATCCAAAGATGTAATGTAGAGCATATAAGTGGAAACATGAGAACTGTGAGTCTTCAGATGTGTGTTGACCCTCTTGGTGGGCAGAAGCAGCCCCTACCCATTACTAGGGAGAGAGCTTCTTGAGTGGATGTCATTCAAGCCCCCAGCTGTCATGTTTGGCCCCCTAAAGATCTGACCGACCAAGAAAAAAGAGAGCAAAGATACAAACTACCAACATTACGAATGAAAAGACAAATGGAGATCACTGCCAACCCTAAGAAACTAAAATGAGAGATGGTGAGAAATTATGTATGCCTATAAATTTGAAATTGTAGATGAAATAGAGCTTTGAGAAATCAAAACCACAAAACCCATTCAAATAATCCTAGATATAGTCAAGAATTGCACAATTAAATTTCTTCCAACAAAGAAAGCTTCCAACCCAATGGAAAATTCTTCCTTCCCTGGAAAATTCTATTAAACATTTAAGGAAGTCATAATACCAATCCTACATATACTCTTCAAAAATAGAGCAGGAAGAAACACAGACTTCTGCTTCTAGGAAGTGGAAATAAAGGAGCTTTCTCCTATCTTATCAAGTGAGAGCCTAAGTTCAACCAACCAAAACAGTGAAATAAATAAATGTTTTAATATATATAAGTATATTAAAAGACCAGAAGATGTAAAAAACAATATTTGAGGGGCTGGGAAAATGGCTCAGTGGTAGAGTGCCTGCCTTGCATGCATGAGGCCCTGGGTTCGATTCCTCAGCACCACATAAGCAGAAAAAAAAGAAAAGCCAGAAGTAGCTTTGTGGGTCAAGTGGTAGAGTGCTAGCCTTGAGCTGAAGAGCTGAGGGACAGCGCCCAGGCCCAGAGTTCAGGCCCCACAACCAGACCCCCCAAAAATTAAAAAAAAAGTTAAAAAAAATTTGAAATATTAATGAATGATTTCAATAATAAAATGGAGAGGATGAATGAATTAGAAGATTCAAGAATAGAAAATTGGAAATTTTCTAATGTGAACAACATGGAGAAATTAGAGTGAAAAAAAGAACAGATCCTCCCCGAACTGTGGACTCTAAAACAATAATAACAACAACAACAACAACACATCGAACACGTATCGTTCAATGCAGAGAAAAAAAGCAGGACTGAGTAACTACTGGAAGAAATAATGACCAGAAATGTTCTACACTTTGCAAAATGCATAAACTTATGAAATCAAGATGAAGAAAGCACAAACACAATAAGCCAAACAAATCCACATTAAGATGCACCTTCGTTAAACATCTGAAAACCAAAGATAAAGAAGAGCCATGAAAACCACAAGAGTGAAACACCACCTCACCTACAGGAGAAACCATTACTCTGACAACAGATTCCAGAATGCACAAAGGTCAGAAATCAATGGCACAGCATCCTCAAGAAAAGAGCTATCAGTCCAGAATTCTATATTAAGGAGGAAAATACCCTACAAAAATAAAAGGGTGCCAGGTACTGGTGGCTCATGTCTGTAATCCTAGCTTCAGAAGGCTGAGATCTGAGGATCAAGGTTCAAAGCCAGTCTGGGCAGGAAAGTCTGTGAGACTCTTATCTCCAATAAACCACCAGAAAACAGGAAGTGGCACTGTAGCTCAAGTGGTAGAGTGCTAGCTTACCACTTGAAGAGCTAGTTGAAGAGCTAAGGGACAGCATCCAAGCCCAGAGTTCAAGCCCCACAACCAACCAACAAATAAATAAATAAATAGAAAAATAAATAAATAAAAGGGGCCATCAGACACTCTCAAATCAAGGAAAATTGACAGAATCTGTAGCCAAGAGATCCATCCTAAAAGAATGGCTAACAAAAATTTTCTAAACAGAAAGGCAAAGAGAAAGAACTTTGGAACATCAGGAGGGACTGCAGAAAAACAGAAAAATGAAAAGATGTTAAGCATCCATTTTTCTAGTGTCCTTGAGTTTCCTAAATTATGTTTGATGATCAAAGCTATTATTGTCTTATGTATCCATATAATAAAATATTTAAAGACATATAATAAGACATATGTAATAAGATATTATAAAAGAGATTTAAATGGAAATAAGTCTTCTTGAATCTAACTGGGAAAATGGCAATTCCAGTTGACTGTGATAAATTAGGTATAAATAATATCTAAAAAAAACTAAAAAGTTTCTACAGATACACACAAAAACCTCATATGAATCAACAAGGAATTCTAAATAATATTGAAGTCCATCACCAAAAAAAGCAGGAAAAAGAAAATGGAGCCAAAGGGAATGAAGTAGGAGAGGTGGGGAAAGAAAACAAAATGGCAGATATAATATCTGATTAGCCTGATATGATCATTATTATAGCAAGTGTAAATGATACAGATATTGTCAGAGAAGATTTAAAAAACACATGCTCCAACTATATATGTCTACAAGAAACTAAAACTTCACACATAACATAGGTCAGTGGTGGGCTGGGAAGGTGGCTCAGTGGTAGAGCGCTTGCCTTGCATACATGAGGCCCTGGGTTCGTTTCCTCAGCACCACATAAGCAAAAAAAGAAAAAAAAAGTCGGAAGTGGCTCTGTGGCTCAAGTGGTAGAGTGCTAGCCTTGAGCTGAAGAGCTGAGGGACAGCGCCCAGGCCCAGAGTTCAGGTCCCACGACCAGACCCCCCCCCCCCCCCCCCCGCAAAAAAAACAACAAAAAACCAAACCATAGGTCAGTGGTAAAAGCTTAAAAAAATATGTATCATTCAAGCAATGATTAAAGGAAAATAAGACAAGATATAGTAGAGTACACCTGTAATTCCAGTGCTTGCGAGGCTGAAGCAGAAGGATCATAAGACCAGCCTGGGCTACACAGCAAGAAACTATCTCAAAAAAAAAAAAAAAAAGTAAGGTACCAGTGGCTTATACCTGTAATTCTAGCCACTGAGGAGACTGAGATATGAGGATCACGGTTCAAAGTCAGCCCAGGCAGGAAAGTTTGTGAGACTCTTATCTCCAATAAGCCACCAGAAAACTGGAAGTGGTGCTGTGGCTCAAATGGTAGAGCACTAGCCTTGAGCTGAAGAGCTCAGGGACAGCGCCCAAGCCCAGAGTGAAGTCCCATGACCAACAAAAAAATAAATAAAAATAAAAAATATAATTTTAAAAACCAAGAAAGTGGGTAAACAAAGGAGGAGGCTACAATGCTTGATAAGAAATGTACTCACTATCTTGCCCATGTAATTGTAACCCCTCTGTACAGTATTTTCACAATAAAAAAAAAAAAGAAGAAAAAGAAGAAGAAAAAAAACCAAGAAAGTCTGATAGAACAACTAACAGAACATCTGGATATGGAAGAATTTGAAACATTAATAACCAACAGGATCTAATTCATACTCTCTTTTCAAGAACCCCCAGAACAAACACCAAGTTAGCCCATGTCCTGGGCCATAAAACAAACCTCAACACATTTGAAAACATTTAAATCACAGAGTGTTTCATCTGGCCACAATAGAATCAGACAGAAATCAATAAAAGAAATATAACTGAAATTGTAATTCATGAGTCACAAAGGAAGTCTCAAAGGAAAATTTACAATATAATACTTAGCTAAATACAAATGAAAATACAACATACCAAAACTGGGGCAGAAAGAAAGAAGTATTTGGAGGACAACTTAGAGCACTAAGTGCTTACAAGAGAAAAGGGAGAAAAATCAATAATCTTATCTCTACCTTGGGGGGGGGCAAACTAAACAAAAGTCAAGCAGAAGAAAAGATAACGAGGAAGTCAAGGAAGTTTAATAAACAGAGAAAAATCAAGTATTTTTCAAAAAATTGTCAATCTTTTATCAAGACGCATACAGAGAAAGAGAGACAGAGAGATAGTGGTTAGTGACATAGAATGAAGTGCAGGTGACATATGACAGCCCAGAGGTGCAGAATGACACATGAAAACACAATGGGGGTGGAACTTCTGAAAAAGAAACATCGTTCTGCACTTGGAGACATACCAGCTTTAGCAAGATCATAAGCAAGGCCCTCTGACCTGGACTTTGGTGTTTTGGCAGTGAACACTAGTCCCAAAGACTTGAAAAGGCTTTGTAAGAAGCCTCTGAAGCAATGAATATCACTGGAGGAAGGGAAGATGAAAAGCTGGGGATGGAAGATTATGGAAGGTCCTATGACCTAACTGAAGCCCCAGCCTGTTTGTAGACATATGCTGACCACTCCTCAAAAACTCCTTGATATCAACTGGATGAGCACCTGATTGGGGGTGAGGCAGGAGCTGGAAGCACTATCTAGAACCTAGAAAGTGTGGCCATAATCATTTGTGTGACTCCAACCTGCAGTCTGGGAAACTAGAGATAGATAGATAGATAGATAGATAGATAGATAGATAGATAGATAGATAGATAGATAGATAGATAGATAGAGCTCAATAGAGCTCAATAGTATTTGTTGAACAATTAAGTAAATGCATGATCACACCAACAGATGTCTCTGGCTGCTGTGATTCATTTCTTCACATGATATGAGTTAGATGACTTACACTGAGTGGGAGCTGGGTCTTTGCCTCTTTGTGTCCCCACAGTGCCTAGCAAAGGGCTCTCTTTATAAAACGATGGATCTATGCCCAAGGTTTTGTACAGGACAACACCCATGGTGAATGAGGCACATTCACCTATTGGCTTGAATGTATAAATCCTTGCCAAAGGCATAAGGCATTGCACCAGGTTCCCGTCATGCCGCCTTACCACAGTGACAGTAATTCAGAGTGTGGTGGGCAGAAGCTTGTGCTCATTAATTGGTAATGAAGAGAGGAAATTATTTGCCCTCAGAAGCTGCATTTCTGCTGATATGTTGGTGGAATTCCTTTCTCTCACCCTTGTTTACTAACCCTCAGTGCTAAAAGGGGACATCATGTATCTACATTTTTTTTTTCTGGATAGTTCAGTCAACACGTTAGAGGTCAGGCCGTCCTAATAAAAGTGGTTTTCAGCTAGTGGTTGAGAAAGGAAGCTTTTCTTGTCCTTTCTGGGCAGTTTCTTTCTATGAGAAAAGTAACAATCCTGTAGTTATTTAACTCTTCCTTTGTCACTGAGGTATCAGGAATGATGTAGACTAACAAGTCGGGTTGCAGCCCAGGATAACTGTGAGTTTGAACACCAAGATCACCCGTGTCAAGGGAAGGACAGACATTTGGAACAGGTTTCACATCCTTTCTGCCTGCCCAGAGCTGGTGGCCTCAATGGCATCTGTTGACTAGCTTGTCTCCAGAAAGATCTCTGACTTAAGCCTGAGAGTCACCGTGACATTGATTCTCATGGCATTGGATAGATGTTGGATTTCCTGTCATGCAGGAAGATTTTTCCAAACCTAGATGTTGACCTGATCTCTTATTACTGGATCGTCAAAGATAGGGCCTTGTAGGGGCAATAATGAGGAGACTCTCTCCCCATCCCAACACCCTCATATGATGGATGTCGTAGGGACACTGAGGCGTTTGTAGAACAGTAAGGCAGATGTGGTCCACTCACCCTACCATGAAGCGATTGAAATCTACTTAGGACAAACTGAGATATGGAAGGTGTGATTCCTAAAGACACTGCTCATCATATATGACAGAGTCCTCCAAGAATACCAGAGAGGGCCCTAAATGGCCTGAGTCCACCAGGCACAGGTCTGGGTCATCTATAGGGCTCTAGATTCTGTCAGTGCAAATGTTTTCTAGGAGTGTGGCCTAGAGAAGTTCTCCAATGTCAGCAGGCATTAGAATTATCTGGAGGAACACAGATGCTGAGCCTCATCCCCAGAAGTCTGGGGTGGGGAATGGCAACTGACATTTCTAACAATCCCAAGACATGCTGATTTTGCTGATGGACTAGGATGGGAGATTGTCAGGTGTGTCTCTAGCTCTATCTGGTATTGTCTGAATGAACCCATCATACTCACCCTCCCCTTCACCTTCTGACCTGATGCCTGGGGTGGTCTTGGATTACTCTTTAATGCTAGTGGCTCCATTTTAGCTCTCTAGAGGGTGTCTTGGCTCCATTCTTGCTTGATCCAGCAACTCATTTGACTTCTTTTCTGGTAGGTTCTCACCCCCAAACCCCCCTTAAGCCAGATCAGGGAAATTTCCCCTGTGATAGCTCCTTGCTGCCCCCTCCTGGTTTCTGGAAGTTGAATATAGTCTGGTTATATGAAAATGAACCCTTTGGAATCTGTCAGTCCCAACCATAAACAACTTTTAATATTAACTGGGAAGATAAAGACTAATTCTGTAAGAATCTGTAAAATGAGTCAGGTGCCAGTGGCTCATGCCTATAACCCTAACTACTTAGGAGGCAGAGATCTGAGGACCATGGTTCAAAGCCAGCCAGGCAGGAAAGTCCATGAGACTCTTATCTCCAAAAAGCCAGAAGTAGAACTGTGGCTCAAGTGGTAGAGTGCTAACCTTGAGCAAAAAAGTTCAGGAACAGCACTCAGGTACAGAGTTCAGATTTTCAAACCCCAGGACTGGCATGCATGTATGTATGCGCGTGCGCATACACACACACACACATACACACACACACTCTGTAAAATGCTTACAAACATCTGCATCAACAAACTCCAATGCAAGAGAAGGTTAAGCTGCAAGTGTCTGTGTTTGAGATTAGGTGTAGCTCTCTTTAATCAATAGCTTGCTTCCTGAACTCATATTTCCCACAAGATACCTCAATCGATTCTAGAGGTAATTCACAAATAGTTGGTCCAAGGCCAGGAGTGGCTCCTAACACACTTGGGTGTTCCATTTGGCTCTGTCTCCAATCAATGAGTTTCCCCCAGGGGCCAAGAAGAAGCAAGACTCTGGGCCATGGGAAACACCATGAAGGTATTACAGTTCCCAGGCTAGCCCACTAAAGCCTGGTAACCTCATCTGCCACGAGAGATGGGAAGAGGCAATGCGATCACTATGTCTGTTGCTGTAAAAAGACTCAGGAAAACATCAAGGGATAAGAAATGCCTTTTAATTTAACTTGTGCTGTTTGAGGAAAAAAGAGGTTCAATTACTGGCAGGTAAGAAGGTCAGTGCAGAGTGTGCGGCTCTGAAGGGGCCCCAGGGGGTTCCAGGCAGGAGCACTGTCTTCATTCAGACTACCCCCCCCCAATTTATGACTTTAATTTACTTGAACAGAAGCTAAGCACTGTGTTGTGCCTGTATTTAGCTGCTGAGACAATCAGGGGTTTGCAGGTGGGGAGGATACAGATCACAGATGAAGCTGGTTAGAAGGGAGTTCAAAGAGGGTGTGTGGCTTGTAGGGAAGGAAGGTGGGAAGGGGTTGGCAGAGGGAAGAGGGGCAATGGCAGGGAAGGAGCGGTGACAGTGCTAAAGATGGCAAAGCAGCCTCTTTAAGGAGAGGAGTTAATCAAGAGAAATGGAGGGGAGGGGGAGTAGTAATGAAGTGAGAGCATGTGTCTTCCCAAGGGACAAGGAAACAGCTCTGGGGAACAGATGAGCATGAAGCTGTTGGTAGCAAATCAAAACCAAAGTCCAAACATCTGTGAGAACTCATGGGCATTTGTGCTGGGAATCCCGGATGTGGGGGGTGGGCGGAAGTGGGGTGGGGGTGGGGCTCTGAGTCCTATTCCCAGCCTTCAGAAACCTGGAATTTAGTGTAATCCTTTCTTAACTTCACCCTAACCCTCTTACCAGTCTCCTGTCCGCCCCCCAAAGGTTTACCTGTGAGGAGTTAAATCCCAGCTCCAGACAGAGCCCAAGATCCAGGTCAGACAATCCAATCTCCACTCATCTAATTCGCCTCAGGAAGCTCTGGGCTGCTCCCGCTCCCCACCTGGCTCTGGCTGGTGGCCCACAGCTCTGTTAGCATAGGCTGCTCCTGTCCCCTTCCTGGATTTCTGTCCTCTCTGCAAGTCTCTCTCCTACCCCCTCTGCCCACCTATATCATTGATGTAAGCCCATATCAAGACCTCAATCATCTTTCCCATGAAGTGTCCCTTCCCCTTTCAGCCGTAAAGCTCCAAATTGGACCTAAGAGGTCAAATGAGTTTATTCTTCTGCCCTTCCCCAGGGCCTGCCTCTTAACCACATCCCCCTTTCATGCCATATCTACCAGCTCTACACACAATCTAACTCTCCCGTTGCCCTTAGACCTGGGCACAGGGTCCCTTGTTCTGGTTCTCCATGACACAGAGGGCATTACCATGGCCCCTCTTTACATGGCTAAGGGAAAATGCCCTGCAGAACTCTCCACCCCAAGTTCTAGGAGTTCTTTGCCCAAGAGCCCTGAGCCTGCCTCCATCTCTTTCCCCTGGGAACTGTCTGTACCTCCATGTGCCCCAGAGGGAGGGGACACCACAGAACTTTGTGCACAGAGTTCTGCGCTGATGGAACAGAAGGTAGGAGAGAGAAGAGGTGGGCCACATGGAGGTCAAGGCCAAGGGAGAAACTTCCACAGTAACATGTTCCATTACAAGAACTCCAAGGAATGGAGAACTTTTGAGTCCAATCAGATCCTCTAGGCTATTCCAAATGTGTATTTTTGTCAAGGTACAAGGTTGACATCTTTTATTTAGCAATGAGTCTGATTTATGAGTCTTAAATTCTTTGCTGTATATGTGGCATGAGACCTCCTTTGACTTTTAACCCCAGGCCCTGCAAATGTTGGAATGAACCTAGCCAATTTCACACCTTACTGAGTAATGGCGATTTCTCAGAAGCTTCACAGAGAACCAAGGAAGTTGGTCAGGGGCAGGGGAGGAGAGGGGGAGAGGTGGGGGTGGAGAGAGTTGTTAACATTACGTATCACAAAAGTTCTATTTAGCCATCTTTGCTCTACTCCCAAGTTCCTGTCCCTCCTTTTTCCCCAGGAACCATCTCTTCCTTGGTAGGTCTTCCCTCCTGATGGTACACACCCACTGCCCCTGCCAATCCACCAGACTCCCATCCTGTCTGGATACAAGCCTGGTTAAACAACATCTATCTTGCCAAAATGAATTGTTCTCCTCATTGATCCTGCCTCCTGATATCACAGTTTGTGTATGTCTTTAAACCATTGCTCCCACTAGACAGTGAGCTTTTTGAGGGCAGAGATGGTGTCTGGTTCAGCTTTGTGACTCTTTCCAGCACCTTGTACTTCAAAAGCTTTCATGCAAGGAGCTTTCATGGAAGAATAATCCTCAAAGGGGGCTGGAACCTGTATGTGCACCGCACCACAGCTCCAAAGCACTGGTAGGTTTTTTCACCCCACATTTCCACCACCCTACTCAGGGAGCTGGACCCATCCTCCCAGGCATCAGGCACTTCTTCCACGAAGCCTCCAGTGCCCCGCTTCCTTCCTGTGTGCCTTCATAGCTCCTGACTTCCTTTCCATGTTCTGGCTCACTACATTCTGTAAGTAATAGCTGTGTGACTTTGGCCATGGCATT
Organism: Dipodomys spectabilis; assembly: GCF_019054845.1. NCBI lineage: Eukaryota > Metazoa > Chordata > Mammalia > Rodentia > Heteromyidae > Dipodomys > Dipodomys spectabilis. The sequence continues at coordinate 14,737,151 of NW_024870802.1, forward strand.
TAACTCCTCTGTGCTCCTCTTTATCATCTGTCCCATCCCTATGTTACTTTCAAAGCGATAAAAGCACCATTTGTGGGGCTTTGAAAGGATTGAATAAGATGGTACCCAGAAGCTTGATATGCTGAATCCCGAGTACAGAACTGGGTTGTCTGTGTCTCCCAGGAGTGCATTTGTTTACTCCCTAAACACTTACTGAAACTTGCTATGTGTCAGGGCCTGTAATAGAGTCTGGTTTGAGGGGTAAATTACATCAAGGGGCCCTCAGAGATGAGGTAGCCACAGACCTGCATGTACAGAGTTTGGTAGAGGGTTATGAGTACTAGACTGAGGATCTGTAATGGAGGAAGTGTTATGTCAGCCAGATCAGAGCATCTAAATCCAACTAGTTGAATTGTACCATCCAACCCCCATGACATCATGGGGTGAAGAGATGACACCTGAGAAAAATCCTACCACCAGTAAGTCCTGGGGCTAGGCCTGAGCCCAAGTCCCTCACTTCTCAAAGGATGGACTCATAGCAAGTCTCCTGGAGGTCCCCCATCCACTGCTTGCCAGCCTGGGCCTCTGCCCAGCCTTGCAAGCTAAGGACTTCCGGGCAACTTCCATTCATTCACTGGGCTCTGAGGGTGCCAGCCCCTGAGCTCCAGGGTATTTTTAGCTCTGGGCAGCCAGGCCCTGTGGGTGATTGGCAGCAGGCAGAACCCTCTGTGTTGCTTCTGGCTCAGCATGAGAGGTGTCTGGGCATGGGGAGGGGCTCAGGCACACCTAGCACCCAGGTCCACAGCTGCCTCATTGTCCCTGGGGGAGGAGCTGGGCTGTGTCTGCTGCTACTGACCCGAAGCTGGGCACATTCTTTCCTGTTGATTCATCACAGGGAATGTTTTGGGCCCAGTATGGGGTGGGGCAGGGCCACTGGGGGGACATCACAGACATGAGCTTCCAGGGGTAGACAGCAGGTCACTGGTCCCAGTGTGTCCTAGTCTTCATCCAGGGATCATAAAGATCCATCTTGCCATGGAGGGGGGTGGGGTCTTATCACAAAGCTGCCTTGTGCAGGCCTTGTTTGCACATCTGCCTCCTCCACCAGACTGGGAAGACCCCCCTCCCTCACCCCAGCCAGTGTATAACACTCCAGCCTCCTGTCTAGCACATAGGAGAAAATCAATGGTTTGCTGAATGAATGCACCTTCGCAAGGGTGCTTGGGCAAGGGGGAACAGAACTGGGCTGCGCTGGGTACCTAGGAAGGAAAAGCTGGAATCCTCTGCCCATTTCATAAAGGGGATCCTGCTGACACCCAGGGGTGGAAAGAAACTGGGAGGGGAGCGGTGGGGAGGAGACAGGGCTAGGGTTCGAGCTCCTGGGCACTCCTGCGGGGATTCCCTTCTCAGCCATTTTGATATTCTTTCTATTCTTACTCACACCTCCCCCATGAGCCTGCCAAGGCCCAGGGTCACCTCAGCCCACTCTGTGAAAGGTTCCAGTTGCTCCCTCTTCTCTTTATGACTTGGCAGGAAAGTCGTCGTTGTCTCCTAGGCCTCAGTGACCACTGCACAGACAGACCACCACTTCCCACTTGCCCCAAGTACCATACAATAACTTCCGGGGCCATACCAGGGAGCAGAGCCGCAGCACCTCAGCTCAAAGGCATCCAAGTAGAGATTCCCCCTCCCCCCAGGGCTGCCTGCGTTGTCCTGCAGCCAGGAGCTCCTGAGGTCTGGACCAGGACATCAAAGTACTCCCACGGGGAGGAACTGAATGTGACTCCTTTCTGGCAAAGGAGGAAGGCGTGCGCTCACCCGGTCCCCGGGGAAAGGCTGCCTGGGGGGCTCGGTCCGGAGCCTGGAGCCCCGGGACTTCCCGGCCTGGCTGGCTGACTCCTGTCCCGGGTAGCTCGCGCCTGGCGCAGGGCCGGCGGGGCGGGGCGCCCGCACTTGGCGCGCCCAGGGCGGGGCCTGTAGCTTCCTCCACGGGCCCAGGTTGGGGGCCGGCAACTAGCGGATAAAAGGCCCCCAGGGTGGCTCGGGAAGCCGGTTAGCGCTGCTCCACCACGGCGCCGGACCCTGCCCTGATGTCTGCGATCCAGCTGGTGAGCTCCCCTCCGCGCCCAGCTGGGCCTCTAGCCCTGGGTCTGATTCTTGCCTTCTGACTTCTGCCCATCTTTCTGCCTCTCTTGGGTCTGCAGGCCTCTGGGAGTCCCTGGAAGCTGGGGGATGGGAGAGATGGAGGAAGGGATCCCATGGACAGTCACCCTGGACCCTGGAGTGGCTTACAACCTGCTCTTATATGGATCAGTGATCAACTAGGGGGCTTGGCCCAAGGCCTGCATGGGTGGTACACACTGGCCCCAGGGTGCCTGAGTGTGGAGTCTGTGATCATACCACGCGTAATCATTTGTCAACCAGGGGGGACCCAGGGGAGGAGGGGAGGTAGCCTCAGATGTCACTTCTGTGACCTGGGGGACTGAGCTGGGCTTCCTAGCTAACCAGCCCAGCATTGACTGTGCTGGAGAGTGAGAGAGAGGGTGGGGGCCTGGAGGGAAGAGACAGAGGATCCAAGCTTCCCTTCCCCAGCCCCATAGGTGGAACTCAGCTGGCAATGTTCCAGGCCCTCAGTTGGCAATCCTGGAGAGGGGACAGGACCCAAGGCAGAAACCTCATCCCAGGTTGCTACAGAGAAGGGATTATGAGTGATCCCCAAACTGGTGTCCCCAGGACAGTACAAGCCCTGGTGCTTTCTCCTGTCCTTGCCCTCCTCCAGCCCTTACTACTGGGCCAGGGCAGGGCAGGAGCCAGTGTCCCCTGGCAGCACCTGGAGCAGGTGCCTCTCTGCCTGGAGCTGTCAGGGTCTTGAATCTGTCACTTGGTAGCACTCAGTGCTGGCACCCACACCATGGCCTTCAAGCCATGGCCTGGGTCATAAATCAACCACCAACAGGGTACAATTTCATTCCCTCTTCCCTCCCCTCTTCTCCCTCCTCTCCCAACATCCACCATTTGAGGTTTTGAGAGCTGGGCCTCTTCCAGACAGCCTGCTGGAATCCTGGCTAGGCAAGGTCCCTTTGCCTCTCTGAGCCTGATCTTGTGTGTAAAGTGGAGATGAGCATTCAAGAGCTATTGTAAATGCATTTTAAAATGATTTCCTTCTCTTTTCTTCCCCTCTTTTTGTTTCTCATTCCATCTCCACCTTCACATCTCCTTCCCCTCTCTTCTCTTTCCCATCCCACCCCCTTCTCCCTCACATAGGAGAAAGACCAGCCATGGAGGGTTAATTCGCAGCCTAGTCCTGTGCTTGGGCAACAGATGTGTGGAGTCAGGAAGGAAATGCTCCAAGTACCAGGAAGGCAGGGGCTTGAGAAAGCTTCCTGGAGGTGGTAGTAGTATTTGAGCTGGGTATTGAAGAATGTGTGAGTTGAACAGTCTAAGATACACAGAAAGGGCACTCCAGGTAGAAGTAGCAATGAGAGCCAAGGTGAGAAGACAAAGTTGAGTGTGACCAAAAGCTATAGGAGGTGGGAATGCTGAGACAGGGGTTGTCCCCATGTCTGATTCTTGGCCCTTGCTGATGCCTTGGTTCCTCCTAGCAGACTACCTAGAAGGAGCTGTCTTGCCCTAGTGCCCAGAGTCCTATAGCAGAAGCCCACCCCTGGCCCTTGCCCTAGTGGCCTGGAACTGTCCACAGCCTCTAATAAGGCCTCCTCCATGCTGTGGGACTTCAACCACAAGCCAAAGCAGACTGCTTAGCCTTCCCTGGGGCCCTTCAGAGCACGTCATCCTCTAGAGCCAGCCCTCATTCTACATGGAGGGGGAATTCATAAGAAAACTCAACTCCATTTGTGGGAGAGTTAGGAGCATCCTGACTCCAGGGAATGGGGGAAAGAAAGATCATCTCTTGGCCACATAGGACCCATGTGACCACTGGGTCCTAATGGCCAAGTGACTTTGGTATGGCTCAGGTGTGAAGAGGGGAAAGGGACATGGGAAGCAATGGAGAGTGCTCTGCTGATAGTGGTACCACCAGTATTTTAAGACAATAATGTAAAGATTTAAGGGGACGTGAAGGGAATGGAGCAAACCTGGAGAATGATGCAGAGAAGGAACATCATGCTATGCAAGGCCTGCTCTTCTGAAGGCTCAGCAAGTATCCACTGGTTAAATTTCACAAAAACCATATATGGCAGGTGCTACTGTTACAATAAGTTTACAGAGGGTCACAGTGAGGTCCAGAATTGTCCTAAATCACAAATCACCTTAATTAGGGCAGTGGAATCTGGATCCAGGCAGCCCAATTCCCCCAGTCTGTACTCAGGCCATATCTCTGTGTCTCCCTCTCCTTCTCTGTCTTCTGTCTCTCACATACACATTTGTGAAGGGCAAACCCACCACAAGGTGCTCAGACCCCTCAATCATCTGGGTCCTCCTTCTCTACTTCCTTCCCCTCTAAGACCCCAGCATTGCAGTATGGGAGTAAGAGACGGCACTCCCTGCTTTTGAACAATCTCACCTCTTTCCCCTACTTCTCTCCTCTACCCATCCTGTCCCCTCTGCCGGAGTACCCCCTTTCCTAGCTAGAATTCTTACTCCTTCAACACGGCCCTTCTTTGAAAGCCTTCCCTGATTCCTCTTCTCTGTGTGTTATGAAGGTAAGGAATGCATCTCATGTTTCCATTTCTATCTTTCTTTTATTTTTTCAGTACTGGACTTTGGCCTCAAGATCTCACACACTAGACAGACCCTCTGTCCCTTAAGCCATCTCTCTTACCACGTTTTGCTTTAGTTGGGGGTTGGTTAGGGGTTCCTTGTTTTGCCCAGTCTGGTTTGAATCACAATCTTATTATACCTCCGGAATAGCTGGGATGATAGATGTGAACCACCACACCCAGCTTTTTATTGGTTTAGATGAGATCTCAGAACCTTTTTCCCTAGCCTGGCCTTGAACCTTGATCATCCTGGTCTCTTCATTTGAGTAAGTGGGATTGTAAGCCAGCTACAATTGTTTTGTGTGAGACACCACACCAGGCTGATGTCTTATTTCTGTGTCCCAGCACCTGGCCTACTACTGGACCAAAGCAAGTCCTCCAAAAGTGTCTGCTGCACAGAGCACACTGACAGATGGCCCTGGGACAATGGCAAATATTATATATTTGGCTCAACCTCCTCACCTTGGAAATAAAGAACTAGTGCCTAGTAGATTAAAGAGACTTAGCCAAGCTACACAACAAATGAATGGAACAGATCTTGGCTCTCTAATAACCCTTCCTGCCACCAGCAACCATGGGGGAGGTGGCATTTTATACCTTTGCTTGGGATGCTGGGAGCTTAAAAAAATAGGAGAGGGCAGTAACTCTTCAATGAGTTTTTGTCCTCAGAGGAACCACTGGAGGCTACCCTAGGAGGATTCCACTTGAAGACATTCTCACTCTGCAGCACATTGCTGAGGGGGCGTGTGGTAGTGATTGAACATGGTAATCATTATTTACTCCTTCCTCAGGCCCTTGGAGTCACCATGACATCATCCTCACCAGTCACCATCTCCTTGTTCCTACTGCTGCTGCTAGGCCAGGCCTCTCCCAGCAGGCCACAGTCACTGGGTAACAAGAAGCTCAGGCTGGTGGGCCCAGGGAGCAGGCCAGAGGAGGGTCGCCTGGAGGTGCTGCACCAGGGCCAGTGGGGCACCGTATGTGACGATGACTTCGCTCTCCAGGAAGCCAACGTGGCCTGTCGCCAATTGGGCTTTGAGTCTGCCTTGACCTGGGCCCACAGTGCCAAATATGGCCAAGGGGAGGGTGAGTGATGGTGCTGCCCCTCAGGATGTCAAGGAGATGACAGAAGGCTTCTCTCAGGGGTTGGCTCACTGGGGCTCCAACAAAAGCTTCAAAATGTTCACCAGTGCTTAATGTCCATCTCAAATGGCTACTATGAGCACATCCTGAGTGCCCCAAGTGCAGATGGTCCCTGCTCCAGCTTTCTCTAATGAGGCCACCTCCATCACCATCTCTAAATTGTAATCTTTGAATGTGGCAATGGTGTCACACAGTGGGTTCTTAGCCAGTGTGGATGGATGGATGGATGGATGGATGGATGGATGGATGGATGGATGGATGGATGGATGGGTAGATGGATGGGTGGATGGATGGATGGATGGATGGATGGGTAGATGGATGGGTGGATGGATGGGCAGATGGATTGATGGATGGGTGGGTGAGTGGGTGGATGAGTGCATGGATGGGTGGGTGGGTGGATAGACGGGTGGATGGATGGATGGATGGATGGATGGATGGATGGATGGATGGGTGGGTGGGTGAGTGGGTGGATGGATGGATGGGTAATTCTAATAACTACACCTACATGCCATTTTCCAGAAATAGATTCTGACACCAAAAAGAAAATCAACCTCCCCTCTTCCCCCCATTTTCTACTCAGCGTTTGGAGGAGACTTGATAAGTATGGAGTACCAACCAGAAATGGAGCTGCAGCTGCCTTTCTGTGCATCCTTGAGCTTATCTTCCTCTCCCCCTCAGGACCCATCTGGCTGGACAATGTGCGCTGTGTGGGTACTGAGAGCAGCCTGGACCAGTGTGGATCTAATGGCTGGGGTGTCAGTGACTGTAGCCACTCTGAAGATGTCGGGGTGGTGTGTCACCCCCAGCGTCACCGTGGCTACCTCTCTGAGCAGGTCTCCAATGCCCTTGGGCCCCAGGTGAGGAGGTTGTTAAGGCCCTGACTTGGTTGGTTCAAGATAGACCTTCCTAGAAATTAGCCTGGAAGAGGAAGAAGAGAGCAGAGCTGGGCTGAGTAGCATCCAGAAGGTTCTGGCCTGAAGCAGGTGCATGGACAGAGGGCCCTAGCTTGATACAGGCAGGCAAGAGGGATAAGAGGCTAGGCATGCCGGGAATCACAGAAACTGCTCCCCACAAGGGAAGTGGCAGTGGGGAGTGAGAGGACCACTTCACCCACAAGATGTGGCCACAATTGCTGCCTCTTCCCAGCACAAACAACTGTGAGCTAAAAACAGCCCAAGCCAAACAACAGGAGTGGAAGGGCAGGGCCCTGGTTCCCCTCCCCCCTCCTCCACTCCACTGGCCTGAGTCACCTCAAGGAGAGGATGGCAGGGTCCTGTAGGGGGCCCCAGGGGTAAACTCCATGCCCAGGAGACGCCTTCTAGATCTCATGAGCTCCTATTTGGTCTCCAGGAGGGCACAGACCCCACACTGTACTCTCTCTAGTTCAATAGACAAGATGGAGTGAAGAGCCTAGTCAAACCCAAGTTCGGCTGTTCACTCACCCTGTGTGATGCCTCCAGCTCTGAAGCAATAAAGGGTCCAGAAGATGAACTTAGAGCTCTGACCAGGTTCTTCCTGTATGAGCCACAGTGACTCTGCACACTGCAGGGCCGGCGTCTGGAGGAGGTGCGCCTCAAGCCCATCCTTGCCAGTGCCAAGCGGCATAGCCCTGTGACCGAGGGGGCTGTGGAGGTACGGTATGAGGGCCACTGGCGACAAGTGTGTGACCAGGGCTGGACCATGAACAACAGCAGAGTGGTGTGTGGGATGCTGGGCTTCCCTAAAGAAGTACCTGTCAACAGCTACTACTACAGGTAGGAGGGGCTGGGATTGTGGAGTCATGGGTGAGTATGGTCTGGGGTAGGAGATGGAGGGAATGTGGGATCTTGCAGGGTTCAGCAAGAGCTGGGGGGATGGATTGGCAGGGCTCATGTCTGTGATTAGGAAACAGCTCCATAGAGGATTAGGCCTGGACTTTCTGGGTTTTACAGATACCTCAGAATAGTTAACATGAATGAGGAAGGGTAAACTTCGAGATCCTGAGAAATACCTAGAAGGGGTCAGAAAACAGAATTGACTACTGCACCAAATGAAAACATTTGGTGAATGTAAATCTACATCTCTGATTAAGAAGATAGATTTTAATGAAGAGCTATACAGTGTCATCCAAAATATAGACAAATTGCCTGCTGGGCTCAGCTCCCTCATTAACTAGCTGTGTGGCCTTGGGGAACAATCCACTTTCCCATGAATGATGTCAACCCTAAGATTGGGTTTGCATGTTAGCAGGGCTCTGGGTGGGGCCAGTTTGGAAAGAGGAGACCTAAAAAATATTCTGTCAGAAACGTGGCAGAACTGTCAGAGCAGATTACATCAGCCCAGTAAGTCCCAAGCCCAGTCCCAAGCCCACTGGCATTGTATCAGTGAGAACTCTGAAGTTCTCACTCCTTCAGCAACCCCTTCCCCAACCCAATCAATGCACCACATTTCACTGAAGCATCAAATCCCTGGTTGTTCTACCCTGTGTCTCTGACTGAGATGACCAAGGTCTTAAAGGAAAAGGGGGTGCTAAGCAGCTACATGAATCCAACTTTGGGAGTCATGGGGATATGGGCCCTGGCTCCCCCTGCCTGGTAATTGCACACTGATCCTCGTTGGCTCACCCACCACCCATGAGGAAGGCAGCCCTGATTACAGCCTGGGTGTCTCTGGGTGGCAGGTCCTCCCCCTGCCTCCTCACCCCCTCCCACCCCCATCCCAGCAAGGCCCTCAACTTGCCTCTCCACCTGTCTCTAGAGGACCTTTCCCCAGGGCAATTCTCTCAGAGCACCCTCTGAAGACAGCCGTCATCTGGGCTGGGTAGAGAGCAGATCTGAGTGCTTGTCCTTGTCCCTAGGTGGCCCCAAACAGTAGAGATCCCACTATAGATCAAGCCCATGGACTTTGCTTGCCTTCTCAGTAAATAGGTGTCATGATTATTTATGACTTGGTCATCCTATAAGGCTGCTGTGAAACTTAGCAATGACATAGGATCAGCAAACAAGTCTGCAGACTGTGAAGTCTAGTATACATGAAAGAGCACTGCAGGAGATCATGAATGGCAGGGGGGTGAAATTCCTGCACCCATGCCCACCCCCTACCCCATTTGCTTGCTTCTGCCATAGGAAAGTCTGGAATTTGAAGATGAAGGATCCAAAGTCTAGGTAAGTAGTAGTCCCCGTAAGGTAGGAGGAGGTGAAGAGGTATGGCATGAAGAGTTTCTTGCCCTTCCTCCTTCCTGTCTCCCTTGGCCTCCTTTAGTCTTCACCTTCAGTCTCTCTTGTCTTCCAGGCTCAGTGGCCTGGCCAGTAAGAACTCCTTCTGGATCCACCGGGTCAACTGTCTGGGGACAGAGCCCCACCTGGCCAACTGCCAGGTACAGGTGGCTCCAGGACGGGGAAAGCTACGCCCAGCTTGTCCAGGTGGCATGCATGCTGTAGTCAGCTGTGTAGCAGGGCCCTATTTCCGCTCACTGAAGGCCAAGTCCCATCGCAAAGAGTCCCAAACAGAGGTGAGCCCCAAGATGTCCTGTACCCATCCTGTACTTTCAACAAGACCCTGCTGCCCAATGGGGGGAAAAGAAAGGACCCAGAGAGGAGGGGACCAATTTACAGAATGGAGTACCTTGGAATTAATTTAAAAGGGATCATTTATAACCCTACTATAAATGGAAAGCAGACATTACTTGCCATGAATACAAGGAAACCATATAAACAATAATTAAATCATAGCTGAAGCCCATTGAGGCTAAAGGTATTGATGATGAGCCAGGTTCTTTGTTACAAAAGTAGGTGAGTCCTATGAGGCATTTCACCCAGATTAGTCACTGAAGAAGTAGAGGTAGAGAAAACCAGCTTGTTCAAGGTGATACTTACACAAAGTCCTAGGCAGGATCTGAAGGCATGCCTTCCTGGCTTCAGCTCAGACTGTGGAGCTTGAAGGCCCTGCCCTGGAGTCGCAGTGAGCTCAAGCCCTTTGGCTGCCCTTTGTGAAGCTGTTTTTCTCCTCCCCCAGCAGGAACTGAAGGTGCGCCTGCGTGCTGGGGCCCAGGTGGGTGAGGGCCGCGTGGAAGTGCTCATGAACCGCCAGTGGGGCACCGTCTGTGACCACGGATGGAACCTCATCTCTGCCAGCGTGGTGTGTCGTCAGCTCGGCTTTGGCTCTGCGCGGGAGGCCCTCTTTGGGGCCCAGCTGGGTCAAGGTGAGCCCGGAGGCTCAGGATAGATCCAGAGAACCTAGATGTGCCACTGTCTTGTCTCCTCTCTTGGAGGCTTTGGGGTGCCAAGGCTCAGAAGGGTCTCCCCTTCTGGGGAGAGAAAGCACAGTGTGGCCCACAGAGGTGGCAACTCACACAGCCTGTTCTCATCCCCCCTAGGACTAGGGCCCATCCACTTGAGTGAGGTGCGCTGCAGGGGCTATGAGCAGGCCCTCAGTGACTGCCTCACCCTGGAAGGGTCCCAGACCGGCTGTCAGCATGCAAATGATGCTTCTGTCAGGTGCAATATCCCTGACATGGGCTTCCAGAACCAGGTGAGTGCAGGCTTGAGTATCTCTCCAGCTAGGAGTCCAGGAGCCACAGGGACACCCCTAGGACACCTCCTTGAGCCAGGGGGAGGGAACTCAGGAAACATAGGGCCAGTAATCCCACCTGGGCAATCCACTCACCTTTGGAGCCAGCCTGGAAGTCTTCTGTCACTTGTCTCATCTGCAGCCCTAGAGATACAGGGACACATGGCTAGGCACACACTTACCCACACGCCCCTGGGTCCTCACTGAAGCTGAGGAAGAAGGTGCCTAAGGCCAGAGTCACAGGCTGCCAGCACCAGGGAGGGCATTAGAGATGCCGAGGTTCGAGTGTCATTCATGGTGGGATTTTAGGTAGGAGGAAGGTGGGATTTCAGGGAAGAAGCCACAGTCAGATTCCTCCAGTGGGCAGGGACAATAGTGACCATCTGGAAACCTGTCCTCACTTTGTAGAGGAAACAAGCCTGGGGAGGGTTAATATCTGGTCTACAGCCACACTCAGCTGACCTGGCATGTCTCCAGACTCACAGTCCTGTGCTCTCCTTCTCCTGGGCGGAACAGGCCCATGGCAATCTGGGAGAAACAAGTGAAGAAATTGAAGACATAGCCACATATCCCTCACAGGCCTCTACCCACTGCAGGTGCGCTTGGCTGGTGGGCGCAACCCAGAGGAGGGCGTGGTGGAGGTGCAGGTGGAGGTGAACGGGATCCAACGTTGGGGCACAGTGTGCAGCGACCACTGGGGGCTCACCGAAGCCATGGTGGTCTGTCGACAACTTGGCCTGGGTTTTGCCAACTTTGCCATCAAGGTAGGTCGCTGTCTTGCTCCTTCTCCACAACCTCAGCCTCCTGGATGGAAAGGACCAGAACTTTCAGGCCCTTTATTCATTCACTCACCAATTAATTTAGAATGAAACCATGAGCTGACATGCTGACTGGAGGAGCCACATCTGAGGGAAGGTAGCTCTTATTAGTAAAGTGTTCACACAACCAGATACATAGTTGTATTTTTAGAAAGGTGAGAAGTCAGCCAAATGAGGTGGGAGAGGAGTAAAACAGCCCACACAAGCTCTGTGGCCAGAGAAAGCGCATTGTCTACTGAGGAAATTTGGGAGAGAGGCTGCAGTGTTTCTTTCAAGGGAGTGTGTGCAAAGTTCAAAGTTCAAGAAAAAGATAGGAAGATGACTTACTACCTGCACCCCAGATTTTTAGAAGCTTTCTTACTTTGCTACCTGGAAAACATTTGAGTGTTGAACATAACTTGCATATAGGCTACAACAGCGGTCCAGCTAAGAAAACATGCTGGGCTGGACCAAGCTAATGAGAGTTTGGGGAAAATAAGCAGATTCTTTCTTTTTTTTTGGGGGGGGGGGTCCGGTCATGAGGCTTGAACTCTGGGCTAGGTGCTGTCCCTCAGCTCTTCAGCTCAAGGCTAACGCTCTACCACTTGAGCCACAGCGCCACTTCGGCTTTTTTTTCTTTTTGCTTATGTGGTGCTAGGGAATTGAACCCAGGGCCTCATGCATGCAATGCAAGTGCTCTAGACCACTGAGCCACCTTGCCAGCCCCAGATACTTGTATCTACTGTGTGAGTAGCAACTGGGGTAACCAGAACAGCATCTGTGTGTGGAGGCAGGCACAGACTCATTCTCCTCTAAGAGGACTGTCTTCCAAGATAGGGATAGGAACAGCATCAGGTGGAAGCCATAGGGAGTGAAGTTTTGCCTCCATACATGGAAGAAATTCCTAATCCTACAGGGGTCCAGTGTGATGATGGGCGATGATGGACTACCCCAGGGGGCGGAGGGTTCGCATTAATGAAGATTTTGGGCGGTGTGGCCTAAAACTCAGTTGTACCTCCGAGGTGGCTCTCTGGCTCTGACTGGGAGACGCTGGCTGTCTTCTTAGGACACCTGGTACTGGCAGGGGACGCCGGAGGCCAGAGAAGTGGTGATGAGCGGGGTGCGCTGCTCAGGCACAGAGCTGGCCCTGCAGCAGTGTCCGAGGCACGGGCCTGTGCACTGTTCCCACGGCACCGGGCGATTCTCAGCTGGAGTAGCCTGCATGAACAGTGAGTTACAGGAGCGGCTCATGGGCGTGGACAGGCGCAGGTGGGGTTGGGAGTGGAAGCACCAGCTCTGTTATATCAGGATGCAAAGCTTGGCCTGCCCCTTTGGAGTAACTGGGCGAATGAAAACTGAGAAAATGATATGAGACAAGAGATACACAGGGGTTTTTCAACTTGGGGCTTATGACTGGAAGTTTTTTATTTTTTAAGGAAAGTAATAGAAAATATGAATGCATGACACTTAGTAAGGATAGTGTTTCTTTCTTGGAACTATGTGTATGTGTAAACAAAATGTTATTGTTTGTAAGGAAAATAGCTTGAGAGCCATTGTATGGGATATATAAATGTGAGGCACATTGGGGCTGAAGGCCTGTGCGTTCTCTCCCTGAGTTCTGAGATTTACCCAGAAGACCTAAGAACAAGACCAGTTTGTGGCGAGGCTTTTCCCACAGAGCCAGACTCGAAGGACAGCAGCATCGGTTGACACCACCCAATATGGCCTAGGCCAAAATGACTATATATAGTTCAGAGCTGGCAGGCTGGCTCCAGCCCTAGTAACCATTTGACCTTCTTCCCTGACACACTTCAGTCCAAACCATCCTGAACTCTTCAGGGAGCTCTAGACTTCCTCTCAGTGCAATGCCTGCAGGGCAGAGCACCAGACCCACCCATCACACCCTCCTCTGCAGAGTGGTGACGCATCAGAGCGGCTCCCCAGTACCAAGGCCTCAGCATGCTGAAGCACACTCTGCATCCTTCCACATAAAGGGTTACTGTCCAAATACCTATACTATGGCCTTGTGTTTTGTCACAGACAAGGACTGAGAAGGGGCCCCTTTTGTCTACTGAGGTTACATGGCAACAGCTCCAAACCTCTGTATTTCTGTACTGACACAGGGACAATGGTAGAGACATGTGGTAGCAAAGATTAAGGGTCCCTGGAAGAGTAGAGGGCAGAGGCTGAGCTGCTTAATGAGATCCAGGCAGCAGCAGATTGGATTTTTTACATATAGAAAACTACCGGACATGCCCAGCATGGCCTCAGAAAGAAGCACGGGGAAATACCTTAGGTGGCAGTCAGGCTACACCAGGATCTGGAGGGAGCACAGACCAGGGAATCCTAGCATAGACCAGACAGGTAGAACTCAGGAACAGGCATCCTGGGAAACAAACTCCTCCAACCCTCCTTTCTGGCTGACCCTGGACACTGAAGCAAAGACAGGGAATTGGCTAAAGTAATGAAGTTCTGTATCAGCAGAAAATTTCAAGAGTATTTTATGTATGCACTAAGCTATGTAAAGGCAGTTTAAATACTGAAAAGCATTTTACAAAAGAAATGGTAGTTTATATCCATTGCCTGTTTATTGTGGGGCAGACAATGATCTACATGCAGTGCATATATTATCATATTCCTGCCTGTAATCTTATCTCCAGCTTGCAGATAATAAAAACAACACCCAAAAAAGCCAAGCAGTCACAAGCTGGCAAATGGTGTAGTCCGACACAAGACACAAGCATGAACTCTGGTGGCCTGGCTCCAGAGGTGATGAGCTTAACCATGACCCTTGAGCTATCTCCTATCTTTAAGTGATGGATTCTTCCTTTCATCAGTTATTAGAGCACACGTGACTCAACTGCCTTTTCTGGGATCCCATCAGAGATCTTAGTGTGGAGGCAAGCCTGGGCTGGGGCTGAGGAGCAAGACCGCTGCTTTTCTACCTTTTCCTCTCACTCTGTTTTCTGCTCCAGGTGCTCCCGACCTAGTCATGAATGCCCAGCTGGTGCAAGAGACAGCCTACCTGGAGGACCGCCCGCTCAGCCTGCTATACTGTGCTCATGAGGAGAACTGCCTCTCCAAGTCCGCTGACCACATGGACTGGCCCTACGGACACAGGCGCCTGTTGCGCTTCTCCTCACAGATCTACAACCTGGGGCGGGCAGACTTCCGCCCCAAGATTGGACGCCATGGCTGGATTTGGCACCAGTGTCACAGGTTAGTACCCGCCAGAGCCTTGGTCCTAGAACTCTTGGGACAGAGACAAACAGCAGAGCTCAAGGACCCAAGGACCTCAGACACACTTCCCAGGGAGCACTGTGCACTCTGCATGTCTTCCTTCCCATACACCCCTGTAAAGAGGAAGGGGTGTTTACAAAGGATCCTTGTAGCATCCACCTGCCCTTTTCATCCCTTATCTTCCTTGGATGTACCTAGGCGAATGGTATTCACAGGACTTGCTTCCCACAATTAAGTCCCAGAGAGAAGCCAGCTGCAGCAGCTGGTGCTGCGAACATGGCCTAATATAATCTTTATATGTTTGGGCCCTCGCTTTGTCATCAGAATTGGGGAATCCCAGAAACCTGGAGACCCAAAATAGGATTCTAGCACTGCAGACAAAGCTTGCTGGATCCTGCAATAGCACAAAGCAAGGACCCCAAAGAATGGAAGAAACAACTGTGCTGGAAAGGAGACAATGAGCATTCTTTCCTATCAGGCTGGAGAGACACAAAGCCTGTGACAAAGGCAAAATTGAAGGGAAAAGAAGTTTCTGGTTTTTTTTTTTTTTTCCCTTCAGAACATAGCCAAGGGTAGGGAAAGTTGAGAGGAATGAGCAGTGACTTTGGGCAATGGCTTGCCTGAGATAATGAGCATCTTTTCCTGTAGCATGAAGAGTTGTCATTATACTGAATGGGAAAATGTGGTAGCAATTTGGTCCCAGCTGTTCCTTAGGCCAGTGGTCCTTCCTCCCACCTCTGCCTAGGGCCTGTAGCCAGGCACCAGCTACCCCGAGGTGATCAGGGCAGATTTTACCTCTCCTACTCAGGTTATGACTAGGTGATGGGGACAGTTGTGTCTTGCTGCCAGCCAATGGAGTAGGCTGTGGGCCACACTAATCTCAGGTCTGGAAGGGAAAAGGGCACTGCCCTACTATTATAACTTTCCTCCCTGGGTAATGATGGGGCCTAGTCCCTCACTCTTCCCCAACAACTCCTCCAGAGTAGACCCTCTGTTGCCATAGACCTGACAGCTCTGCTTCTTCGGCAGGCACTACCACAGCATCGAGGTCTTCACCCACTATGACCTGCTCACACTCAATGGCTCCAAGGTGGCCGAGGGACACAAGGCCAGCTTCTGTCTAGAAGACACAAACTGTCCCACAGGTACACAGTTTCTTATCAGTGCATCCTAGGACACCCTTTGCACTGTATTCCTCTGTGCCATGGACAACAGGCCCTGTTTAAAAGCCCTAGACATTCAGACTCCAATATTCAAGGGAATCCGAAAAGATCAACTTCAATGGTCTCCATTCCCTCTAAATTCCCAACATACTTTGCACCACATTTTAGAAGGCTAACCAGTTTCTATCTTGGATAATATTTGCTGTCTACTAGGGTGAGGCCAGGGATTTCTTAGGAATGACCTGGTGTATATACACTGGATCTTCAGAGGGTTGGACAGATGGACAATTTAGTTCAGTAGGGTGAGAATCTCTCAGCTACATTTCTTAGGCCAGCAAGGATTTTTTTAAAATTTTAACGAGCACATCTAGAGAAATCGTCTTTTTGTCACAGACATTGTTATGATGCTAGGTTCAACACTTTGGGTACTCAGCAAGTCATTTAACTGAAACTGTAGCCTCAAATCTGTGAACTGGTCTTAACTGCACTGAGCTGACAAGGGCTGGAGTGAGGATTATATGCTAACGTACATGAAACTCCTAACAGTGTCTGGACCCACTTGGCACCTCAGTCATGGTGTGCCTTTCCTTGCAGGAATGCAGCGGCGCTATGCATGTGCCAACTTTGGGGAGCAGGGAGTGACTGTGGGCTGCTGGGATACCTACCGGCATGATATTGACTGCCAGTGGGTGGATATCACAGATGTGAGGCCAGGGAACTATATCTTCCAGGTAAGGAGGCCCAGAGACTAGCCACTGGAGCCTTGTCTTTTTCAAGTCCAAATTAAGGCATTTCCCCTTACAATCCTCTATCATAGTCCTGTCACTCCAAGCTTTGCTGGGGGAAAACACAGGCTGGGGGAAGAATATTCCAGTAGGGATCCCAAGGGCCTGGGTGTGAGTCCCAATTCAATAGATATTGCATATTCTGTTTCCCTCTGTAAAATGGAGACATGAATGCCTACTTCCTGGGGTGACTGAAGGGATCTTACACATCAACTTTCTCTTCTATCATCCCCCGTCCCACTCCAGGTGGTTGTGAACCCCACAAACGAGGTGGCAGAGTCGGATTTCTCCAACAACAT
The DNA here is from genome assembly GCF_019054845.1 of Dipodomys spectabilis. Taxonomy (NCBI): domain Eukaryota; kingdom Metazoa; phylum Chordata; class Mammalia; order Rodentia; family Heteromyidae; genus Dipodomys; species Dipodomys spectabilis. The sequence goes on from NW_024870802.1 coordinate 14,753,823, forward strand.
GATGCGCTGCCGTTGCAAATATGACGGGCAGCGGATCTGGCTGCACAACTGCCACACAGGTAATTCAAGGGCCACTGTGAAACTACTGTGTGGGTTCAGGGCACAGGAAGATGTTATACACACCCAAGAGTGAATGGATAGATCGCTAGGGATGGGACAGAGGTGACTTTCTTTTGGCATCTTCACAGGTAAACTTCTAGAATTAGTCAGACCATCAACAACTCACCCAATAACTACTTCTGAACACCTATTTACCCTTTAAGGCTATTTGACTTTAAACTTAAGTTTCCAATCTTCCTGTCACTTCAAGCCTTGTCATAACTTTCTTTCCCAATCCATTTCTTTTCCTCCTTTCTTATGACTTTGCCTGCGACTGTAGGAATTCCCACCATCTGTATTCCTACCTCCAGCTGTAATCACTGCTTCCAAGACTAGGACAAAGAGAACAGAAACACTTACAGGGAAAAAGAAGCAACAAGGGAATCGAGTAGGGAAGCTGCTGCTCTACTTCATCTTCTTTGTGAGTAGGACAGCCATTCTTGCATTTGTGGTGTGAAGTGGGACAATTTAGCCTGCAGTCAGCATGTATTAAGGCCTATTACCATGTGAACACTGTGCCAGGCACTCTTAAGATACATGAGCTCAGTATTGAGTACAATGTACAGACATACAGATAACCACAATCAAATGAGTAACCCAAATAAAAATGAACTAAATGTGGAGAAACAAAGACAGAGAACAACATAGGGACCGAAAAGTTTTCACAGAGGAAGAGGTGCAGAAGACAAAGAAGGGAGAAGCTGGACAAAGAACACTGAATTTGGCTTCAGACAGCTTCAATGGATTCCAAAACTTTTACTGAGGACAGTAAGGAAATCCCAACTGTCCTCTCTTGTTCTTCTGTAAAACAGAGCTATGAACATCCAACCTACCAAAGTGCTCTCCAGGGAGAATTATGGTAGTTCTGGAATTTTTCTTGTGAACTTCTAGGACACTGATAAATTTCAGTCAAGGGAACAAGGAGATTATTTATTCTTTTTCCTTTCCTTCTGCAGTGCTAGGGGTTGAAGCCAGAGTTTTGCACATACAAGGCAAGCAGTCTACTATGGAGCTACCTTCCTAGCCTCACTTGTTTGCAAAAAATGGCTGGTAATAAATAGGAGAGAGTGAGGAATAATTGATCCAGGGCAGATTTTGTTGTTGTTGTTGTTTTTCAGTCTGGGCACTGTCCCTGAGCTTCTTTTTGTTCAAGGCTAGTGTTTTACCACTTGGGCCCTAGCACCACTTCCAGCTTTTTCTGAGTACTTTATTGGTGGTAAAAGTCTCAGACTTTCCTGCCCAGGCTGGCTTTGAACCATGGTCCTCAGATCTCAACCTCCCGAATTAGCTAGGATATAGGTATAAGCCATTGGCACCTGGCTCCAGGGCAGATTAAGAAGAGAAAAACTACACAATTCTGCGGATCCTTCTATCAGAAGGGAGAAGGGGCATCCTCGAGGCAGATGAAAGCCACAGCTATGGTGAACCTGGCCAGGGCCTATAGTCAGAGCGTCACTGCCAGAACTGTAGAACTACAACATGCAAAGAAATGGCTGCCCTCTCTTCTTTCTCTACTCTCTGACCTCCAGGGTGGTGCAGGTGGGGTCAGTTCTCCAGGCAGAGAACAAAGGACACAAAATGAATCTGGAGTGGGAACAGAACAGAACCACCACAGTTCTTCCCACTCAATAGCCTGTTCTTCCTAATCAAGGTCTGCTTATAAAGAATGACTGGCACCTGTGTCTATGACTGACTTGATGGCAAGGACAAGCTGGGCAGAATAGATCGGTCCAAAGTCATGGAAGGAGAGGGGCTGTGGAAGAGGTGGTTACTTAGCTATTTTTCTTTGGCCACAGGAGATTCATATCGAACCAATGCAGAGCTCTCCGTGGAGCAGGAACAGCGACTCAGGAACAACCTCATCTGAAGTCATCACTACACGCTCCCAGCTCTGCCCACACACTAGATACCTCAGCTTATTGGAGCCATGCCCTTCACAGAGCTCTGACTCAGAGGAAAAAGGGCTAGTGCCAAGTGGCACCAAGAATCTGCTCAGGAAGCCTTTTGACGGCAAGATCACCAGGCCGGGTGGTACTGCTTCCTCAGGATGGCTCTGGGCTTGTCCCCTGAAGACCTGTGGCCCATACAATATGGCCTCCAGGCTGCAGTCAGCTGAGCTCCTCTTCTGTAAGGGGAACCAGTTTTTCTTCAACTTGCTGCAGTTCCTTAGGGATGAGCTGTGGTCCACTCCCCCATCTAAGTGGTGCTTTCCTAATGTCCTAGTGGAGCAGAGGATAAAGGACCACAGTATACAGAAAACAGAGTTAGTTCTCTGATAGGAGCTCAATGAGACACAACTGTGTCAAAGTCACACTAGAGAAGTGAATTGGTGAATGCAGTCTCTTGCTTTACCTCTTTTCCTTTAGGACTCAGCGCTTATCCTCTGCAAAGTGTCTGTTCCTTAGTGTCTTTTCCCTATCACATATTTGGGTGTTTCTTATACCCCTATAAACTCAGGCTTCTGGTACCCCCCATCATCTCCTTATGGGTCAATACCCCAGTTACCGAGGCTTGAGAAGGGACAAATTTCATAAAAGTAGCACAAGAGGACCCTCTTATAGAACTGCAAGCCATCAAGCAGAAAAGGCACTGAGGTGATATAGACTCTGTCTTTGTCAGGGCCTCTTGCCAAAGAAAACAAGGTGTCCTATACCTGGGGCAATCCAGTATCTTTCAGGATCACCACACACCTTAGTTGCCTTGTATTTTTTTTTTTTTTTTGGTCTTTTATAGCCTTTTTTTTTACCCCCCCAGAGCTGAGGACTGAACTCAGGGCCTTGTGCTCGCCAGGCGAGTGCTCTTCCGCTGAGCTAAATCCCCAGCCCCCACCACACACCTTAGGATTGGCTTAAATTTCAGGTTTTATCCAAGTCAACTTTGCCTTGAGTAAATATTTTACAACAGAAAGAACCTATGTTAAAGAACACACTATAGAAACACAAAGTCAGGTCTGGTAGAAGAGACTATGGAGAAAGCAGAGGGGGAACATTAAAAGAATGAACCTAAAAAAGGCCATCACCTCTACTTGATGTGGTTGCTATTCTCTTGCTCAAGTGGTTTAAAATCATATAGTCTTTTCTTGGACATAACTCTTGACCCTTTCTCCATTGACTCACACCTAAAGAAATGATCCTCCGCTGGGAATGTGGCTTAGTGGTAGAGTGCTTGCCTAGCATGCATGAAGCCCTAGGTTCAATTCCTCAGTACCACATAAACAGAAAAAGCTGGAAGTGATGTTGTGGCTCAAGTGGTACAGTGCCCAGGCCCTGAGTTCAAGCCTGAGGACTGTCAAAAAAAGAAAAGAAAAGAAAAGAAGAGAGAAGAAAAGAAAAGAAAAGGAAAGAAAGAGAAAGAAAGGAAAGAAAGAAGAAAAGAAAGAGAAAGAAAGAAATGATCCTTATAGGTCTGACATCCTAATGCCAATAAAGGTTGTTCATTATGGACTCCTACCAAGGCAAGACCAGCTATGAGTCTGTGGTTTCCAGTACACTAACTCTAGTTTTTATTCCTCCCTTCAAGCTGGGAATGAGGATGTGCTAGGAAAGAGGATGTACAGGGCATAAAGACTACTCATGAGAGTTCTACCCCATATGCTTCTTTACACTGGTATTAGCCTACTCTGCTCCCCAGTTATCCTCCCCAGGCTCAGGCTGAAACACAGGTTAGAGGGCAAAAGGCAGGAGAGAGAAGGTAAGATCTAAGGACTATAAACTTTTATAACAGAGGCTACAAAAACAAAATAAATGGTAGCAGACAGAACAGACTTATAACAGTACTCTTCTCCCCACTAAGAACTATCCCAACACAGGGAGTTAACAGAAACATGTCCTGGGTGCCTTCTGTGAATACAAAGAAGTGCTTTCTTCCTTCCTCTCCTCCACTTTCTTTTGCACTACTCCCTCATCTCCTTTAGGCAAAGTAAGGGAGCCTATTTTGGCCTGGCAATTTAGGTAAACAAGGGAAGGACTGATTTCCTGTTGGATCTAGCAAACATCTCCTAAACAGTAACAACATTATACTCACACATTCAGCTAATGGTCTGTGAAAGAATGTGCAGCTCGCAGGGCCAAGTGTGGTGACTGATGACTAGATGCAGGTAGGGAGGTTCCCTCGGCTTCCTGCTCTATCTAGTTTCTAAGAGGCCAGAAAAAGCAGGCCAAGTCGACAGCACTGGCCTTAGTCTCAGTCTTGCTGCCCACATCACATATTTGATAGGTGTGGCTACTTCTAATTCTTGGAAAAAGCTATACAAGGGTTGTGCTGTTATACCTAGTTGAAAGGGAAGGACATGGGAAGATTGGTGGCTGGCATGACTTATAACTAGATGAGGAATGTTAACAGAATACTGACCACTAAATTCCAGACAGAGTAAAAAACCTCAGAAGACTTTCACGACACATTTTGGCCTCAGAGAAACTGAAGTGCTAAGAATCTCAGCTTACTCTGTAGAAACTAACCCACAAACTTTCACTCTATGAAATTAGAACTCATTTTTATTATAAATTCGAGATAATCCTGGGGTATAGATGTTTGACACACATGAATCATATATGTACAGCAGAGTGTATAAGCTGTCTTCCCAAATAGCTAACATTTTCTTTTAAAGCAGCCATACTGTACAAACAGATCTACTTATCTTAGTTTGTTCCCTGAGCCTGTAGCAGCCTATAAGTGTTCTCTAGCAAATCCTATTTGTGAAGGCTTGGTTTAGACATGACTAAGGAATAGTCATTATTGGCCAGTATACAGCAACTCAAACTACTAGAATATTATAAACTCAAAACTTGGTAAATACAGCAATATTCTATATTTTCAGATGTTTCTTTTAAAAAAAAAATCCTTTCTCTGCTATAAAACTGAGAGGCTGATTATCAGCTGAAAAAAAAAAAACACAAGTTTTTACAACACTATATTAAAATGAGAACAAATATAACTTCTTAAAATTATGAGCATTACAAAGAAACTGGAGCCGAGTGCCAGTGGCTCATGCCTATAATTTTAGCTATTCAAGAAGCTGAGATCTGAGGATCACAATTTGAAGCCAGCCTGGGCAGACAAGTCTGACAGAATTTTAACGCCAATTAACCAGCAAAAAGCCAGAAGTAGAAGTTTGGCTCAAGTGGTAAAACACCAGATATAAGTAAAAAGCCAAGTGGCTCAAGTGGTAAAACACCAGATATAAGTAAAAAGCCAAGTGAGAGCATGAAGCCCTGAGTACAACCCCCAGTACCAGCACATACACACAAAAAGAAATGCAAACTGGATATAATAAGCACACATTACCATTAGCAATGCCTTGAAAAGCAACTTACAGTCAGAAAGGGGATACACACTCAGAGGTAAGTGATAAGAACACTTATTTTTTTCTACATACAAGGTCACTCAGGTTTAGACAATTAAAACATCAGCGGGGGATGTAGTTCAATAGTAGGGTACTTGCCTAATGCATAACCAGCACTTGAGGGGAAGAACCAAAACAGAGCAAAGGTATCTCAGAAATATACCATTCAGTATGAAGTCATGCTGTAACTCCCTTCCCTCAATTTTCATTCAAAGAAGCTACACTATTCCAATAGACCTATATTATCTTAGAGGTATTTGTTCCACAAAGACAAGAGAAATGAAGTCCGACAGCTATAAGCCAAAGTCAGAAAGAGTGTCAGAAGGTCAAGAGAATGACTTGTTTACCCTTCCAAACTTGACATGGAAGCATTGATCATAAACAATGGCCAGGAATTAAGACACACAATGCTGAGTGAAGCAGCGCCAGTAGGGGAAGATGGCGGCTGCCGTGCCACAGCGGGCGTGGACCGTGGAGCAGCTACGCAGTGAGCAGCTGCCCAAGAAGGACATTATCAAGTTTCTGCAGGATAACGGTTCAGATTCGTTTCTGGCAGAGCATAAATTATTAGGAAACATTAAAAACGTAGCCAAGACGGCTAATAAGGACCATTTGGTTACAGCCTATAACCATCTCTTTGAAAGTAAGCGTTTCAAAGGTACTGAAAGTATAAGTAAAGTATCTGAGCAAGTAAAAAATGTGAAGCTTAATGAAGATAAACCCAAAGAAACCAAGTCTGAAGAGACTCTGGATGAGGGTCCACCAAAATATACAAAATCTATTTTAAAAAAGGGGGATAAAACAAACTTTCCCAAAAAGGGAGATGTTGTTCACTGCTGGTATACAGGAACACTACAGGATGGAACTGTTTTTGATACTAATATTCAAACAAGTTCAAAGAAGAAGAAAAGTGCCAAGCCTTTAAGTTTTAAGGTTGGAGTAGGTAAAGTTATCAGAGGATGGGATGAAGCACTTTTGACTATGAGTAAAGGAGAAAAGGCTCGACTGGAGATTGAACCAGAATGGGCTTATGGGAAGAAAGGACAGCCTGATGCCAAAATTCCACCAAATGCAAAACTTATTTTTGAAGTGGAATTAGTGGACATCGATTAAAATAGTTCTTCAGATCTGAAGAGATCAGCAGTGATAAAACTTGGCCTTGAAACTTGTGTTGGAATAGTCAACTGGAAAATCCAAGGAGTTAACCCATGTTTATACTTGATACCAATTTTTGAGAAATGCAGTCCCGTATAAGTCCCAGAAATCTAAAATATTTTGGTATAGCTGTGTAAAATATTGGTTAAGGAGTACTTTTTCCTTTTACCTCATGTAATCTAAAAGGCTCAATAAAATCTTACCAACTATAAAAAAAAAAAAAAAAAAAGACACACAATGCTGATGTGCGGGGACTGGAACTGTAACAGGAACAGTTTAGCCCAGGCCTAAGACCCAAGGCCATTTAAGGTATATTTGAAGAGAGTCCCACTCCACCATGTTCTATAGCTTTTTCCAAGAATTAGAACATGCAAAGAATCGATCATTGTTATGAGTACTAAACCATAAAATGAAGAGGCTTTGGCTTAGTCTAAAGCCCAAAGAGATACAGTTACTTCTGTTCTTTAATGGCCTAGCACTTCTTCAGTGCAGAACTACTTTCTAAACACATTGAAAAAGCAGGTATGAGGTAGACAGAGCCTGAGTTGGTGGCTCTGTCCTGCCTGTGTCCTTTGGAGAATCTCTCACTGCCTAGAGGTATTTATTTCATCCTGGCTGCTTCTCACTATAATGGATGGCCTGGTGCTGCTTGCCAGGTGCCTCTGGCACAAGCTGAAAAGATCATACCAAGAACATGCTGTGTGCCAGATGTTTCCTGCAGGATGTCAAATTTGACAGAAAAGGGGGAGGACAGGAAGTTGGGGTGCACAAGGAGGTCAAGGTCAGAGGAGCTGCAACTTATCAACCCAAAGATAAGTCAGGGGCAGAGAAATGGTCAGCATTCCACTCACTGGGGTTCAAGAAAAGCAACAGATCAATTTAAACCATGCATGGCACTATAGGCATAAAAAGGAGAGGTGGTCTCCTGTTTTATTTTTTGTGGGAAAGACAAACTGATAAATACCAGGATGATGTATGTCATAAAATGGCCTTTAATGTCTCCCTCTTACAACATATTGCTGCTTAAATTGGAACTGGCACACAGCTCGTCAGACTGGCTTCCTATGAGAAGAAAGCTGGCAGACCCCTGGCTTAAGTGCAGCTGGAGCAGCCCCAGGCACTGAGATCAGTATGAACTCAGGAGTCCAAATACCCATAGCTGCTGCTGTTCACCATCATTGGAGTGCTGGAACTGGCAGAGTAAGTCTGTGTATGCCAAGTACACCAGTCATTCTTCTTGTTGTTGTAACTGCTCCCCCTACTTGCCCCAGTATTACTATACTTGGCTTTGTGAGGTACTAAGGAACATTCTGCCTTTACAAGGCCTCAATCTCCCATCACTACAGGTTTGAATCCTCTGTTGCGCTCTTCTTTTGCTTTAGACCTCTTGGGAAGTATGAACTGTACAAACACGATGCGTACACGACCCTTTCCAAAGGATTCTTGGATGGCACATCTTCCATGTTTTGATAGTTCCCTTCTGTATCTACCATGGTAGGAAAAGTCGCAAAGAACTGCAACTAGGAGTGAGCACAGGATTTTACCTTCTCTCTTAGCCCTGTCAGTCTTTGTCTTGACCACTTTTTCTTTAACATGTACCTCAGCATGTACACAGCTCTAGAATGATCCTCTCATTTGAAGACTATGAAACATTTTCTAATGCATGGGAATTTATCCTTTTCATTAAGCAATGTTCAAACTGCAGACAGGTCTCTTCCTTCCCAGATGTCTTCCCGTTGTTTGGCTTCCAACCGCTTTCTCTCTGTAAATAAAGCATAGTGTTAAACATGATTGTATACTTCATAAGACTAGAATCCAAACTGCAAAATACTTTAATCATAAGACAGGTAGACCCTGATCCTAAGGGTTAATTCTTTTCGTTGTCCATGTGTTTTGTTGTTTTTTAGCTAGAAATACACACTACTAAATCATTTTTGTTTCCGTGTGTGTGTGTGTGTGTGTGTGTGTGTGTGTGTGTGTGTGTGTGTGTGTGTGTGTGTGTGTGTGTGTGTGTGTGTGTGTGTGTGTGTACAGTATCAGTACTGAGGATCCAACTTGGGGCACTGAACATGCTAAGCATACACTCTACCAACTCTACCCACCATGTCTCTTATGTAGTAAAAAAGGGCTAATAGAAATAAAAAGTACATGAAACATGCAAGGCACACACTTTTCATCCCAGCTATACAGGAGGTTGAGATAGGGGTGGGGGAGAGTAGAATCACAATTCCAGGTGAGCCCAAGCAAAAAAGTTTATGAGAACACATCTCAACAGAAAAAGCTGTCTGTGGTGGAATATACCTATCATCCCAGCTACAAGGGAAGGGTAAATAGGAGGATCACAGTTCATGCAGGCCCAGGCAAAAGCAAGACCTATCTCAGAAATAACCGAAGTGAAAGGGACAGCGATAAGACTCAAGCAGTAGAGCATGTGCCTAGCAAGTGCAAAGCCCTAAGTTCAAACCTCAGTACCTCTGTAAAGATAGAGCCTGGTGCTGGTGGCTCACGCTTGTGATCCCAGCTACTTGAGAGACAGACCTGAGAATTATGGTTCAAAGCCAGCCTGGGGTAGAAAAGCCCACGAGACTCATCTCCAATTAACTACCAAAAAACCAGAAGTGGAGCTGTAGCTTAAGCAGTAGAGCACTAGCTTTGAATGAGAAAGGTCAGGAACAGTTTCCAAGCCATGAGTTTAAACCCCAGGACTGTCACATGCATATGTGCATACAAGCATGCATACACACATGCGTACACACACACAGTCAGAATCTAGCAAGACAGATTTTTTGAGTCTTGCTAGTATTTATTTTACTTCTACTTTTCTGACCAATACTTCAGAATAACTTCACATTATTCTTAGTGCACTGCTGTGTATGAATGTTTCAGTAAGGATTAAGAATATGTTTTAATATTCCCCTTCCACCGTGTTGTTTAAATTGAAATAGCAGCCATTGGGCTCCCCTCATTATTTCCCTACTACAAACTTCTTGAATAAATATTTCAGAGGCAAACCAAATTTTTGCAGAGCATTTCTAGGAATCAAAAATCTTCAAAAATACACAATTCCAATATGGAAAAATTACCATATATAATTGGTAAAAAAAAGAAATAACTTTTTAAAAACAAAAAATGTACAAATCTAGATAATCAACCTCTAATTTTAATCTAGAAATTTGTTTTTCTCTCTCTCTCTCTTTTTCTTGTCAGTTATGGGGCTTGAACTCAGGGCCTGGGCGCTGTCCCTGAGTTTTTCTGCTCACGGCTAGCACTTGAGCCACAGCTCCACTTCCAGTTTTCTGGTTGTTAATTGGAGGTAAGAGTCCCATGGACATTCCTGCCCAGGCTGGAATCTTTAGATCTCAGCCTCCTGAATAGCCAGGATTGCAGCCATGAGCCACCAGTGCCCAGCAGAAACTTGGTTTTCTGTATGCTTGTAGTTCCAAAAGGCTAAGGCAGAAGGATCACTTAGGCCTAAGAGGTTCAGACCAGCCTGGGTAACATAGCAAGATCATGTAAATAACAAACATGGTTGGGTGGCCCAAGTACTGTTAGATGCCATAATACTAGTTCTAATTTTATGGCTAGTCATTTATCTTGACACCATAAAATGCAGGTGATAAGCCTAAATGCTTCTTTTCAAGGACTATTATTCCAGATTGATAATGTCTATAAAAAGGCTTTGCAGGTTATGAGATAGGTGTATTACAGAAATCAAGGTGAGTTTAGAGTGACGCTTGCTATTTCAACATACCTTTCCAAATTAGCAGAATCCCTAACAAAATTCCTCAACTATATTTGACTGTACTTTAAGGGAAACTGACTGGCACTTGGAAATGTGAGCAACAGAAATTCCCTGCTATTTGGGCACCATCTTGTGGCATTATCTGAATATAGCAGCAGTTACAAATGGCAAGAAATGGGGGACTCATATGTAAGGAAGATTTAGACTGGGCTGGGATTCTCCAGAAGAGTCAAGTATAACTAATTTGTCCAAAGGATGCCAGTATTTCTTAGGTAGGCAGTGTAGTTTTGATGCTTAAAACCATGGGTAAGTTAAGAGGAGAGCTAACTGCAAGGCACCTTTGAAGAATATCCATCAAAAACTGGTTCTGAATTCCAAGGAAAGGAAGAAAAACAAAAAGAATGAATTATTAGAACTCAAAAATTTTAATAATAAACAAATAAAAAGACAATATGGACAGTTATAAAAAAAAGCTATCCATAGTGTGAAACTATGACTGTCCCACAATCCACAATTCTAAAATCCAAACATTTCTGAAAGTAAAGTTTTTGTTTTTATTTTAAAGACTGGGCCCAAACTCATTGATAATGGTAAATCTAATCCAAAAGAATACAAGATGTTTCAGTCTTTACATATCTCATTTAATATAGTCAGTCACACACTTTGCTGCAGATATATTAATGTTAAAGTATTTGATTTTGGTGTTATGAAATATACATTACAGATACTGTATTATCTTTCTAAAGTTGTAAAAGTTCACAAATCTGATAGCTTGTACTGATGCTTTCTACTAAAACTAAAAGCTCTATATTGCCAATCATAATGTAAATAAAAGTAAGAAGAAATTCTGTTGGCAAACCAAGACAAAACTAAGAATAATGGGAAAACAAGTCAACATATACATGGAAAAACAAGTCAACATATAAATAGAAAAAATTTAAGAAATATAGAACAGCATAGAGAAATACAGGGTAGAATGAGACTTCAAGGAGCTAAGAGCTCTCAAGCTTTTGTGTATGTGTGCGCTAGCCTTGAACTCTGGGCTTAAGCGTAGTCCTTGAGCTTTTGTGCTCAAGACTAGCTCTCTACCACTTGAGTCACAGTTCTACTTCCAGATTTTTGTGGTTAATTGGAGATAAGAGTCTTTTCTGCCCAGGCTAGTTTTGAACCACAATTCTCAAATCTCAGCTCCTGAGTAGCTAGGATACCAGGTGTGAACCACTAGTGCCTGTCTACTTCATCAATTTTAAGACAAGTAACAGAAACTTAGGAAACTTAAGTGAGTTCTCTAAAATTACATAATCAGTGAAAACTGAAGCTGGAATCAAGGTCTTTAATTTTAACCAGTAAACTTTCCACTACCTGCATATATGAAAATATAATCTGAAATATCTAAAGTATCTTTAATAAGGAGAAAAGAAAGCCAATAGTATCTGGTGGATTATATGAAAAATAATTTCTATAACTTTAATAATAAAAAAGGGAAATGGATTAAATAGAAAGCCATAAGGAAGGACAAGGAACTAAAGTAAAATAGAGGATTAGCATGAGATAACATTTGCAAAAACTTTCCATAAGACTTTCACTCTCCACTATAAACAAGTAGACAGAAATGACTACATTATGTGAGTTGATCTGAAATCACTGAGGGAATGGAAAGGAGCCAATTTATTGTCATATTAAAAAAGTGAATAAAGAAAAAGGGCTGCAAATGATGGACTTTCAAGTTTTACTTCCACATCTAAGAAAAATGATCACAAATCCACTTGTAGTCATCTATAGAGTAATAACACACTTTGTGAAGAACAAGCCTAGTTAAACTAATTTAATTGCTTTCTTTTATGGCATGACAGACCTGGTAGATCAAGACATAGCATAAGTAACCCTTAATTTTAGCAACATTTCAGAGTGTAATCATTAATATAATACTGGGAAAATATAATTTAGATCTCATCAGGAGGTATTTAACTCCAGAGAGAATGATTATTTCAAGGAAATATATGTTATTTATTTTAGCAATACTTGGCAAACTGGTCAGTTAGTTTTATGATTGATATTTTTTATCTCTGATTTAGGAGTTTATTAAAGAGCAACAAGCACATGTCTAATCTCTTAGCACTTGGAGGCTGAGGTAAAAGGATAGTGAGTTTCAGTCCAGCTGAGGCTGTATTTCAAGACCTTGTCTCAAGAAAACAAAAACAACTGACACCAAAAAACAGGTAAATACTTTATGGGGGGCGGGGGGAAATCACACTAGAAGTATATGGTTAGAAATGAAGGGAACTCCAGTAACAAGGAAGACCAAAAAATTATCTGAAGGCCTAGATTATGAGGCAGTAATGTAGCATTGCAGAATAAGAGAACTCCTAAAAAAGTTTCCAGGAGGAATCAGCTGTAGTGAAATTTATCTTATTATAGTTGACTAAGTTGACAGATGATTTTATGGTTTCAGTGGCTTAATTAATCAAACTAGATGATCAAATTGTTTACTTACTCTTTTAGGCCTATGAACCAAAAGATGGCCTTTCAGAGCCAGCTAATTAATCACTTCCTCCCAAGAGTAAAAGGAAACAAATTTTGAAGTAAAATTATAGGGTAGCTTATTCTGAGAGGCAATAATATCTATCTCTAATTTTAAGTAGGAAGCAAATGTTTGGAAAAATGGAACATGGGAAGTATATGTATATGTATATATTTATATGTATTCTTGAGTTCAGTTTTTTAAAATGTGGCACTCCAGGTGATAGATGCTTTTATTTTCTACTTAGTATATCTCTGATCTGTTATATACTCTGCAGAACTAATGTTTAAGGCCTATGTACTAAGTAAACTTCCTCTTGATATGTACAAGTGACTTGCTGAAAATGATTTAGGAATTTCCTTTTCCTCAATTCCTCCAAGAGTAACTTAAATTCCCCAATCTCTTTATAAAAAATTATCTTTCACTAAAAGGGTAGGAAAACCCAGATAGGATGGAAAGATACTGGCAGAAAGAAAAAGTATTTAAAACTTAAAATAACAAATTACAAGTTCATTAATAAGGAATGTTTCAAATATAGTGGTCCACTATGGGTTCTAAAATGAAAAAAATGGAGGACTTGAATAGAGTTCAGAAGTAAAATCAAAACATTCATGAAAAAAAACTCTAAAGAAGCCAGTATCATTCATACATTCAGTTATGAACATGGGGTAAGTCATGACTGATTAGAAATATCTGCCATGTATAATGAAGAAAGAGCAGCAATATATAATAATTATTTGTCATTACTGGCTAACATTATAATACAGAAATTCGCATTAGCTACACACCTTTTTTTTAATTATCAGTGCCTGGACACCGTCCCTAAGTTATTTTGCTTAAGGTTAGTGCTCTATCACTTTAAGCCACAGCACCACTTTCTGGTTTTTTGGTGGCTAATTATATGACTCACAGACATTTTTGCCCAGGCTGGCTTCAAACCACAATCTTCAGAGCTCAGCCTCCTAAGTAGCTAGGATTACAGGCATGCATCACCAGCACCTGGCTATATAGCACCTTTTAAAACATTCTTACATAGATAAGTGAGATTATATTGTGCTGAAATTCTCCTTGGTTAGGTAGGATAAGCATTACTTTCACTTTGTTTAGCAGAAAGAGGTATAATGGACTTGGCCAGAGCCACATAGCTAATTAATAGCCAAATTTCTAGTTCAGCCTGCATTCCATTATTCCTAAACAATCTGCCCTTGATCTTTATAGTTAAAAGTTGTTAGAGGGGCTGGGAAGGTGGCTCAGTGGTAGAGCGCTTGCCTCGCATGCATGAGGCCCTGGGTTCGATTCCTCAGCACCACATAAGCAAAAAGAAAAAAGCCAGAAGTGGCGCTGTGGCTCAAGAGGTAGAGCGCTAGCCTTGAGCTGAAGAGCTGAGGGACAGTGCCCAGGCCCAGAGTTCAGGCCCCACGACTGGACCCTCCACCCCCCCACCCCAAAAAAAAAGTTGTTAGAAAAGAATGTGCCCAGATGTTTTGTAATTCTATTATGAAAAAAGAAAGAGGAAACTGGTTCAAACTACCCTGTGGACCATGGGAGGATTTTTAAATTTTTATTATTTTCAAATAGTTGTGTAACGGAGTTTCAATTTCACATCTCTTCCATCATTCTCGGCCCCCTCACATATGCCACATCCCCACCAGTCTCCCAAGTTGCCTACTTCCATTTCCACACATATATTTCAGTAAGCTAACTGTATCTGCCCACCAATTCTGTCACCATTCGTTGGTCCACCTGCTCTCAGTCAAGTCATGTTTCGGTATCCTGGTATTCACTTTGTTACACTATCTGTTAATTATTCAAAGGGAAATCCACCCCTGCATATACCATACTTTAATCAGTTTGCTCATGTATATATAGATGCATACACCTTGTATACATTTTCATATATGATTCTATTTTAGGTTTAACTTCCACATTAGAGAAAACATGTATCTTTTGTCTGAGTTTGACTTATTTTACTCACTTTGACTTTTTCCAGATTCATCATTTATCATTCATTATGTAAATGACAAAATATTATTCTTCCTGATGAATAAAATTCCATTATGTGCATCACCCAAATTTTTTTTGATCCACTTGTGTCTAAAGGAATTTGGATTATCATAGACAGTTTTTTTCCCACAGTGAAAGCTGCTAACCACTGATACACATAAAGAAGCCTCTCACATTTTATTCTCTAGAAACTTAAAATATACTTTTTTGTTTTCCTGGTACTGGTACTAGAGTTTGAACTCAGAGCCCTGGGTTCTAGCTTGGCTTTTGTCACTCAAAGCTGGCAGTCTACCACTTGACCTCTCAAGTTCTGGCTTTTTGCTGGTTAGTTGGAGATAAGAGTCTCTCAGATTTGTATGCCTGGTTTGGCTGCATGCAAATCTTGATTATCAGACTTCAACTTCCTGAGTAGACAGAAATATGTGTGGGCTACCAGCACCTGTTCATTTGTCCATCTTTACAAAGTTTTCCTCTCAGGGGAAAATTTTTTTTACCTGCCCCAAAAGTCCTTCAAGAGAGATTATACTATTGTAGAGGAAACATAAGTTTTAATTAGAAAGACCTACAATCAAATCCTTCCTCACATTTTCCTTGGCCAGTTACTTAGCTTCTTGAGGCCAACTCTAAACTGCAGATAATATCATCCATCACAGTTATCATGACATAATACTATCACAACATGTTACAATGCCTGGAATTTCCTTTCAGACCTTTTTATAACAAAACCTTTTCTATGCCTTTTAGTCTTAAAATCTTCAGAAATGAAATAGGAGTAGAGGCTGAAATGGTAATTCAGCAATAGAGTGTTTAACTAGCAAAAGCAACAACATGGCACCAGCACCACAGAGAAAGAGAAAGTAAGGGAGAGGAAGACAGAGATGGAGAAAGAGAAAACAATTGCTTAAAATATGTAAATATAGTTCATATTTTGTTCCTAACTCAAGTCAAACAGAACAAAACCTCGTCTTCTAAGTCTCATAAATAGGCAAGACAGTATTTGGCACAGGGTAGGTAAGCAGGGAACACCAAGTGGAGTTGACAGTATTACAAAAACTTTAAAATAGAAAGAAGAATAAAAATGTATGCACTCAAGTATGTCTTGGAGTCACAATTTAACATACTGCTACTATGAATAATTTTGCTATTATTACAAATATAGCTACTAATATCATATACTTAAATATTAGCTACTAACATTTGCCTGATTGAAAAAGAAGCAAAAGTTCCTATGATTTTTGAGGATGACTAAATATCTTTCATAAATTATCTTTTCTGCTTCCCATTTTTATGGGCGAGGCAACAGGAGTCTCTGGAGAACAAATAATTATTGCCTAAGGTCACCTAGCCAGTAAATGGAAAAGCTAAAATGACTCAGGTAGTCTGATTTTAGCGTCTATAATGTTATCAACTATGCTGTACTAATCCCACTGGGAACAAAAATATTTGTTCTGTTCTTTCAATACCTAAAAAGTTTTTTGAGTTTCCACAGGAAAAAAATTAGGTAAGAAATATAGATTCTATGTAGACAACTATATGAGTATCTGCTCATATTGAAAGGTGCCAGAAAGAGAGAAGCCATGAACTTTTCTATTTTCTTCATTTTCTCAAATATGAATAGATCTCTAAGGTGAAACAAACAAGGATCTTCTGTAATTTATGCATCAAGAGATAGAAAGAACCTATCACAGTGGATCTCTCTATTTACAAATAAAGGTATCCTTGAGTCCCAGCTACCTAGAAGGTTGAGGCAGGAGGTTTGTAAGTTTGAGCATAACCTGCAACATAGCTATACTCTTATCCCCAAAAGGGTAGATAAATAAAGTAAGTCCTTTTTCTAAAAAGTAATAGGGTACAATAGTCTCATTTTTAATCTCATCATTAAATTGTCCTTTGTATAGCCAGGCATTTATTTAAAACAAATACTTCCAAGTAGAGCTGCATGCTAATGTGTCTATAGACAGCTAGAGGGGAATAATTAGATGATATTCATGATTGCAGAGGGAGATATCTCCTTTAGATATTGCTACTACTGCTCTCTACTCATCTTTCTTTTCTTTTCTATCCCTCCCTCTTTCGTCCTTTCTTTCATAGTACAGGGGGTAAAACCCAGGGCTTTTCATATGCTAGGCAAACACTCTACCACTGAGCCACTTTCAGCTCATCTTTTGGGATAACTGTAGTTGTCACATAGAATTATTTTCTCCAGATGTAACCAGTAAGAGGTTAGGGATACTGAACATTTTAAAAAATCTAGTTCTTTCATTACCACACTGAGACCAGAGGAATCTGCTCCTGTTTCTGTAGTTTATGAGATGTTTTGATTAAATAATGCACCCAAAAAAATAAAAACTGCCTCAATATAATCATTAAGGTTTCAAAAATTAGTTGGGTTCCACTCTAAACTCTAGCACCTGCCATGACACACTCTGTCACTGGTTATCTAGCCAGTGCAGCCGAGAGTCCGAAAGCTGCCTGCTATCACCAAAGCAGAGTGGACAGGAAGTATTAATGGCCTTGTTAGACTGGCAATAAACAAGCAGTGTGAAACTTCAATTGGTTTAATGGAAAAATGAAGTTACTTCTCGGCAAGTGGAATTTTCAGAATAAATTGCCTCCACAGATTTCACAGATCTTGGGGCTAAGGCAATAAGACTGTCTAAAGCCTAAAGGTTGATAAAAAGCACTTAAGTGTCAAGCCTGAGTTCCAAGTCTTTACCTACAATTCAACAGCTTATAAAGAGGAGACCTATTTTAACCCCAACTCCAAGGAGAGAAAATCCTTGCTTGTGAATCTGGAGATATTTTCACAAACTCTTAGGGACTAGAAAATAATTAAAAGACAGGGGGATCTAGATGTATTCTAATTGAGCTACTCAGTACTGTCTGTAAAAAGACAAAAAACCCCTTTACAGTTACCATCACCAATGTCAATTGCAAGCTTTCCCTTAATTTGTCTTCTACCCAAGATCTAAACCATTTGATAACATCATGGCAATATCATGGCAATCATGACCCAGTAAAACCACAGCAAGTAAGGTTTTCTGTCTAGAAGACAATTATGTCTTCACAGGTAATTGTTCTCAGAGCTTGGAGCAAAAACTAGAAAATTCCAAGAATGAGCTGAGGTCAAACCTACTTGTAGATAATCAGAGCATGGACTAGAATGCCTCTGTATGTGGAACAGGAGACAAATCTTGAAAAGTCTTCCTTCTGAAAATAAAGCTTGAAAATACTTTCTATATACTTGAAAGGCTTCTAGAAAATGGAAATGACAAAATGTAATGGGCTTCATTCATTTTTCATTACTTAAATGCAAGGCTTATGGTGAACTCTAGGGGCACTAGAGAAGATCACTGAGTCAACTCACCTCGGGCTTCTTGCAGTTTCTTAAGCTCTGCTTCTCGTTCTGTTTTGCTCTGCTTGCTTCGAACCCCAAGGGCACTGATGACCAACCTTCTGGCTAGGGCTGCTGAAGTCTCAGGTCGCTCTTTTGCTGGCTGGAGGAACTCTGAATGGGAGAAGAGGAGGGAGGAATAGGGAGGAAAGAAGTGAAAGCACTCCAGCTCCAAATGATTTAACTCAGTAATTAACATGCAAAATTGACTAACAAGGGCTGCTTCAGCAGTAATTAATACAAGCCTTATAGATGATGATCAGAGGAGATTAACATGGCAAAGCACAAACAATCCTGACTTCATTATCTGCATTAACACACTTTCCTTCAGTGACTATTAAAATAGCAAAAACAGGTATACTAGGTAGCAATATCGCAAACTAGCTACTATATATAGTATTTGCAGTTAGTATTGCCTGCTCTTCAAGTGGATACTCATATGGAGTATTTCCAACATGATCTTTTTTCCCTTTCTGTCCTTAAATGAATACTTCTTTGTTGGGTATGGTAGCATACATCTGTAATCCCAGCTACTTAGGAAGCATAGGCAGAAAGATAAAGTTTGAAAATAGCCCAGGCAAAATTACAGAGACCCTGTTTCATAAAAAGGACTGGGAGTGTGGCTCAAAGAATGATTAGAGTTTGTAATTCAGGTAATAGATCTGTTTTTCTTAACAAAACAGTAAATTTTACCATACATTTGCTGCTGTCGAAAACATGTAATGCCAAAGAACAGGTCACTGACAATGGAAAAGACTACCAGCTTAAAAGACTACCAGAGAATAAAAAAAAAATGGATACATAAAATTTACGGTTCTATATATTTAAAAAAATGAGTATAGAATGCTTGTCTAGCATGCTTGAGATTCTGGGTTCAATTCTATAAAAAAATAAAAATAAACAAAATCCATACTTTCCCTAATAGGAAAAGTAAGTCTTTAGAATCCTGGGTAGGATACAAGTACTGGAAAGAACAATAATATCATCAATGAGAGAACTGCAGAGATGACAGGCTCACCTGCATAAGCTCTAGCTTTGGCCTTGGCTGCTCTTGTAGCTTGTGACAAGGGCCGGATCTTCACCATGGTATGTTTAATACCCAGAGCATCACGAGCTGCAAGGATGAATAAATATAAGGAAGTGGAAGACATCATAAGAAAATTTAGGGCTAGTTCTTAGAAACTATTTCTAGATGTTATTCTTTTATAACAAGAAAAAAAATTATCATAAGATATAAAAAATCTGTAAAGAACAAATTGGTAGTGATTATTTTTGATCAAGGATCAATAAACTATGGCTTTAATACCAAATCCAGCCAACCACTTGTTTTCATAAAGAAAACTTAATAGCTGGGTGCTGGTGGTTTATATCTATAATCCTAGCTACTCAGGAGATTGAGCTAGACAGAGAAGAAATGTCTGTGAGACTCTTATTTCCAATTAACCACAAAAGCCAGAAGTGGCACTATGGCTCAAAAGACTGGTGGCCTTAAGCACAAAAGCTCAGGGAGAACACCCAGGCCCTGAGTTCAAGCCCTAGGACCAGCACTAAAAATAAGTAAATAAGTATTTAATAAACCAGAGTCATATCCATTTGTTTGTAGACTGTGTTCTACCACAGCAGACTTAAAGAGTGACAGACCTTTTGCTCCACTACATCTAAAACTACTTTTGGCTTTTTACAAAATAAGTTTGTACACCTGTATTCTATATTGTTCAGACAGAAACTATTTTAATGTCTCTAATTTCTGTGAATACCTCTGCATCAGATCTATTATAAGCCCAATTATATGTGTATGTATATATGGATATGTTCACAGGGTCCAACCAAATATTCAGCATATGTTCTGCAATTTCTCACTGGTAGGTCACTTCAAATTCATTTGTCTGAGAGGGAAAAATAACAACTGTATGATTTAGTTCTACTATCTTCTTGAGACCTGTTAGTGTTTTTGCACTATAAGGCTGTTATCACATTAACACCACAAATTATGTTGGAAGGAGGAAAGTATCTCTCCAAATATCACTGGAACAAAGTGAAAAGGGAAAAAGGAAACACATGCATAACCAAAGTAGCATATTTCAAAAACAAGTATCTATTCTGTGTCATGTATTAGTTGAATAAAATGACACTGACTAGAATAGAAGAAAAATAAAAACAAGCAAGAGGAGAAACAAATGATAAGAATGGAATACTAAAATTCACTGAATGAATACCTGTAATCGGACTGGAGAATACTCCTAGAGCATGTGTATCATCTACCCATTTAATATCAAATCCTTTCTTTCTGTAAAAAAGAAAACAATTTCTTAAAATAAAACTTACTTTAATAAAACATCTTCTAAATAGACACTTCTAAAGCATTTCATAAGACAGAAGAAGCACATTAAGACAGAAGAAGCACTCAATGAGTGCAGAGGTGGAATGGGAATAATGATACAAAAACAGCTTGAAGGACAGAAGAAGCCACTGAAATTTAAAAGCAATAATACTGTCATAAAGATTACCTGGGAGCATTTTATGTTTCCAAACATTTTATAGACATCAACTAATTAATCCTCACAAGTCTCTTGGGAAGGTAAAGTATTTAATGTTCTATTTATAAAAGATGTTCTTACAGTCAGAAAATGAGAAGAGATGAAAAGAGGTAGCAGAGAAGGGATAAAAGAATATAGGAGGAGGAATCAGGCAAGGTCACTTGGACTTAGTGCAAATATAAAGCATGTCCTTGAGAGAGAGACAGAGAAAGGGAATTACAATGCAAAATGTCATTCGAATTCTTTTTTTTTTTCTTAACTCAAGTAATGATAGCAACAACTATAAACATAGAGGTTTTCTTAGTCCTTCTTATTTTTGTAGAAGGGAGGTAAGAGAGATAATAGGAAAAACTGTGGCAAAGTCAGAAAACTTCAAAATAAAAGTGGTCACAATAAGAGAAATTAACATACCAGATTGGAAGGAATCAAAAGAATGATCACTTAGTACTAGGCACTATCTTTTTTTTGAAACAATCACTACAAGAGATATTAGGTATTAGGTATTACAAAACTGTTCATGGACTCAATTATTCATTAGAAAAGAACATGGGTTAGAAGGCCAGATGTAAATGGATCCAAGGTTCTCCCATCTTCAGACACTGAGCAGGTTAAGTCATTCTTGAGATTAAGTTTGCTATCTATAAAAATGGGCACCTTTCTCAGAATTGTTGCAAAAATGGTAGGCAGTAAAAACATCTATTACAAGGTCAAGAACATGGTGTTGAGTACTCAGTAGGCATCTTATAAATGAATGGTACTCATTATTTTTAACTGCAATGTTCATCAGGAAAATTATTAATATTGATGAATATAGTGATAAAACAAAAATCTGATTTTTCTGATTCATAGATATTATAGCTTTTATATCATGACCCTTAAAAATTATAATTACTATAAGGAAAAACAATGCTAATATCTTCCCACTTTAACAATGAATCAAAAATATTCCCTGTATGGAATAATAAGTTTTGGAGGTTAATCAGAGATTTTCCTGAATATAAGATGAGCTTGACCATGATATAAAGTGACCACAGATTGAAGACCAAAAGATTTTAACAGTAAAAGTCTCTGCTATAATATAGTTTATAACATAGATGGGAAAAGACCTGGAAGGATTCTGAAGAGACTTTTAGACTTTGGGATTTCATAATACTTTTAAATTATCTTTTAGGAATAAGGTTGGCTTTTATAGAAAAATTGTCTTGTGGCTTGTTAAGGTTGGGGAGAAACAAAGCAAATAATTCATAAGAATTAACTATTATAGAGGAAATTCTAGACATCAACAAAATCATGGTTTAAGAATTCTGATTATTAATGAAAATCTAAGGTAGTTGTGACTGCTTTTAAAGATCTGTTATGAACTGGTCAAAGCTTAATATTGGGTCTGAACATAATTGTAATCAAATAACTGACCTATACTACATATTTAGAGTAAGATTTATGGCAGAGATTAACTCTCCTCTAGGATCTATTCACTCTTTCTTATTTCACTCAGGTACAGCATGGCTGCTCTCCTCAAATCAAGTTTAACTGATTAAATAAATATGTAAGTGCTACATAGTTTAATCCATTCTATCACTTTATATAAAGACAAGACACTTTTATAAATAAAGCTTCATTTTAAAATTATTGGTTTAAATATTATCTAAACAAGTATATAACTGCTACATATTTTTATAAATAAAGCTTTATTTTACAATTATTTACATATTATCTATGGCTGCTTTTGTGAGACACAGCAAGTTGCCTAAAAAAATTTGCTACTTGGCTGTTTAAGAGTTAGGTACTCAAGCCGGGCGCCAGTGGCTCACGCCTGTAATCCTAGCTACTCAGGAGGCTGAGATCTGAGGATCGTGGTTCAAAGCCAGCCCGGGCAGGAAAGACTGTGAGACTCTTATCTCCAATAAACCACCAGAAAACCAGAAGTGGTGCTGTGGCTCAAGTGGTAGAGCACTCGCCTTGAGCTGAAGAGCTGAGGGGCAGCACCCAAGCCCAGAGTTCAAGCCCCACGACCGACCAAAAAAAAAACCAAAAAAAAAAAAAGAGTTAGGCACTCTATTTTGAGGTAGCACCTAACAAATTCATATATAGTGGGGTATGGTAGGACTTACCTACAACACTAGCACTAAGGCTATAAATAATTTATCATTTAATAATAATAGTTGATTTTTTTTACATCAGGATTGTAACATTTAATACAATTAATCCTTCTTGACACCGACTTTCTTCTAGACCATGAATACTTTTCTATTCCTTTTCTTAATACTTTTCTTTATTCCTGCAGATTATTTTTTCTTAAAACTAGAAATAAAAGGTATACTTCTAAATTTTACCTTCTATAACTGTGCCAACTATATACATATCAAGAGTTCTGCAATTGTTGTAAAGGTCACTTATACCAATTATGCCTGATATTTTCATGACATAATTTAAATAAAATTAAAATGAATGAAATATGAATGTGAAGAACTGTGTCCATAAAATTACCTTTGGAAGACTAAGGAAATGTATTCACTGACATAAACAAAATGCTAGTATAATTTGTGGACAAAATAGTTATTATAAACAGTAGAAAATAGTTTAGCCCCATTAGTAAAGTATACTCATAAGGTGTAGGATGAGAATATGTTAAAGTTCTTGATTCACTTAAGTGAAATTATGGCTAGGTGTCAGTGGCTCACCAGCTAGCTAGTAAGCTAGTGTTTAGCATTACCTACTAAGGAGGCTGAGACACAGAATATCAAGGTTTAAAGCCAGCCTGTGTAGAAAGTTTGAGAGACTCCATCCCCAAAATAACCAGCAAAAATTGAGGCTAGAGGCGGCCCAAGTGGTAGAGCATAGTCAAGTAAGCAAGCTAAGCATACAAGGCCTGAGTTCAAGCCCAGGTTACCAAAAAAACAAACAAACAAAAAAAATCCTACAAATAAGCAAGTATGAAGGTAATTTACAAGAACTACTCTATCAACATACCCACAGTAACTTACAAAAGAAGAGAAGGAATTTGGCATCACATCAAAAGATTGGCAAATGAATAGTGTAAAAAAAAAGTTGTGAAATATAATGATTTTTAAAATAATTTTCCATTTGACCATTTTTGACTAGTTAGAAAAACCCCAAGTCAATAATTTAATTTAGATAGCTCCTGGACTATTGTGGCTTTGATGCTTGGCAGAAAGCTTATATTCTCTTGAGAGAAACTTTCTTCTTTCATTGTAGGCCTCTAGTCCCACAAATAAAATTGAAGGATCAGCTCAAATTTATCATCAGCTTACAACTAAAATTTAGAGTAAAAAACTAAAAAGAAAGACACTGTGAGCAAAGACTTGAAGAAATATAAAATACCAGAAAAGAACTAAAAAGACTTCAGGTAAAGTAACTATCAGAGACTATAGAAGATATATGTTTAATACACTTAAAGACAGGAGAAGATGGTAGTCACGCCTGTAATTCTGGATACAGGGAAGATAGAGATCTAAAGGACAGTGGTTTGAGGCCAGCCCAGGCAAAAAGTTTGTGCGATTTTATCTTAACAAAAACTAAGTGCAGTGGTATACACCTGCCATCTCTGCCACACAGGAAGTCAAAACAGGAGGATGGCAGACTAGACTGGAAAGATCCTATTAAAAAGTAACTAAAGCAAAAAGGGATGGAGGTGTGCTTCAAGTGGTAATAGAGAGCCTGCCTAGTAAGTACAAGTCTCTGATTTCAAACACTAGTAACACCAAAAAATGTACATACATAATAAATGCACATACATATATATATACAATATATACACACACAAATGCACAATAACTAAAGTTAAAGGAATCACTCAGAATGTAACCAAAGCAAAGAGAGACTATAAGAGATAACTTGGGATTAAATGAGAAGCTCTAATACACATCTAATGG
This sequence comes from Dipodomys spectabilis, assembly GCF_019054845.1. Lineage (NCBI taxonomy): Eukaryota > Metazoa > Chordata > Mammalia > Rodentia > Heteromyidae > Dipodomys > Dipodomys spectabilis. The sequence goes on from NW_024870802.1 coordinate 14,778,509, forward strand.
GCGCTTTAGAGAAGGTGAGAAACTAGGAAAGGGATAATAATTGGTGAGATATAGTCTAAGAGTTCTCTAAAATAATGAAAAACAGTAATCCACAGATATAATAGGCCCCCAAAAAAATCAAACTCAGGACAAATAAAAACTACAAAGTCTTTGTCACAGTGAAAATGAAGAATACCAAAGAAAAATCCTTAAGAGCATTCAAAGAGAAAAGATTACATTCAGAAATGACAGTGGTGAGACTGTCAGCTGACCTCTCATCACTGAGAAGAAGCCCTAAGACAGTAAAATATCTTCCAGTTTCAGAGAGAAAAATAACAGCCAATCTAGAATTCTATACCCAGCAAAAAATTTTCAAGCTGAATATCTGGAACTATAGCTCAGTTGTAGATAAAGCACTTATCTAGTATATACAAAGCCCTGGATTTGATCCTAAATATTGTAAATCAAAAGAATGAAGGATAAAGCTTTACAAAACAAAAGTTTGTAACTAGCAGACTATTACTAAGTTAAATGATAAACCACCATAGGAGGAAAAAGAATAAAATAGTCACAATGGCATATAAATTAGGGGAGGAAGAAGAGGGAAATTAAGTTTGAAAGTCGTTGCAGGATTTAGAAAGAGGACATGAAATTAGCTCTAGCTATTAATGAATTAAATTCACATTTTATAATTTCTGAAGGAACTACTAAAGAATAAAACACATGACCTTTTTTTTTTAAATCATGGAATGAGAAAAAAATACCTAATCAATCCAAAAGAAGGCTAGAAAGAAAAGGATAGGAAAAGTAAACACATACAATAAAGACAACAAGCAAATATAAAAACATATATTTAGATGTGAATCCAAATATACTAATATTACAACAAATATAAATGGACTAAAAGCATTACGAAAACAGATTTAGCAATCATCAGAAATAGTAATCTTCTTAAATGATAAAAATGGTCTAGCAAAGTTACCTGGCATTTTTAAGGAACTTAGAAGTTTGATATATAATATTTGAGTTTAAATTTTTCTTTTATTATTTTAAAATAAACATTATGATTTATTATCCTTAAATAGTTCAATTCAGCATGTCAATTCAAATGTAAAATACAACCTAAAAAAGCATACAAAGCTAATGCTAAGGTAAACAGTGGGGAATATAAAAACAAGAGCTAATTTTTCAGTGAACAAACCAAAACTTACATTCTACCTTCCCCAGCATTGATAACTACTTGCAAATACTTACTGGTAACTGCAGAAAACCCGGAGAAGGTCTTCTGTACGAAATTCTTGGGGGAAGTCATAAATTTCAATGACATGTGGGAACTCACATTCACTGAGGTCTATATCAGGAAGTTCATTGTTGTAATAATCAAATCTAGGTTCCTGAATGCTTTCTCTGTTCTTCATGTTCCCTGATAACTAGGGTGGGAGAAATACATGTGACTGTTCATATGAAATCAAGGCATTATAAACAATCCCATCCCCTATCTCCACGTTCCTTGTTAACCTTTGTCATTTTGTCTAAACTAATGCTGCTCATGAATACGATGATGACCAAGTGTTTACAACCTAGTTTATATTATACATGTGGACCATTTGAAAAACTGTTGAAATTCCAGCACATAGGCAATGAATGCATAAATCTTAACTTGTATCTATCAACTAACATGTAAGAAAGTACAGACTTGTAAGTTTGTAAGCTCAATAATAAGCACATGATAAGCTTATGTACTTAGAACATATAACGTCCTAGGACCAAACCCAGCACAACCAAAGTCAAGTTAAAAAAAAAAAGAAAAGAAAGGAAAAAGAAAATTAGTGGATTACAAATGGCACTATTAGCTCTCTCATGAGAACTTCATCTTAAAATCATGAAAAGAGTCCAGGACTAGAAACTCTAAAGCATTGATTCTAATACTAACTCTGGCACCTGCAACCCTTAGCTAGGTAATAAAACCTTTCTGAACCTAAATTACTGTATGTATAAAACAAGAGGGCCCAGACTACATTATAGGCTTCACTAGCTGGTCCAGCGTAGCCTCAATGATAAAAAGAGTTTTTAGTCTTGTGTTGGTAATAAGACAATCTCAGAAATGACATTTTAATGAAAAAATACTTGGAAGTTGGGCACCAGTGACGCATGCTTGTAATCCTACCTACTCAGGAAGCTGAGATCTGAGCATTGCAGTTTGAAATGAGCTTGCAGGAAAGTCCTTGAGACTCTTATCTCCAATAGACTACTCAGAAAAAGCTGGAAGTAGCACTGTGGCTCAAGGAGTAGAGCATTAGCCTTGAACACAAAGAGGCCCAAAGACAGCACCCAGGCCCAAAGTTCAAGCCCTAGGACTGACAACACACACACACACACACAAAAACACACACACACACACACACACACACACACACACACACACACACAAAACCCAAAAACCCAACTATTTGAATTGTACCTATATATGGGGTACTGTGTAATAATTTGATACATGTACAAAATATGTAATGATTAAATCAAAGTAGTCAACATTGTAACTCAAAGATGTTTTCCATTATTCAGAGAATACTATTAGTTTCTGCAATCAAAAACATGAACATAAGACCTTACATCATGTAGTGCATTTATCCCTGTACAAATGGAAAAAAATTAAGTTTAGTGTTTCTATACCAACATGGCTATTAATTCTTATACAATGCCAACTCAACATAGTAATCTGGCACAGCTGTTTCAAAAAATTCAAATTATATGTGTGGGGGTGTTTGTGTGGATATATTTATATAAAAGACCAATAACAGCAGTATGTTTTGCATAGCAACAGCAGCAACAGCTTTTTAATTGCAGCAACAGCGTTTCCAGGTTCTGCAGTCACGTGAACAAAACTGAGACATCCAACACACTCCATTAATAAAAAGGAAAAAGGAGAAAAACAGATAAAAACCAAAACCTCAGAAAAATGTGAAGTTCTATTACTTTTGTGGTACCCGGCACCATTTTTTTTTTTAGCTTCAATTTTTTTTTGCTCAGTCCTGAAGCTTGAACTCAGGGACTGGGCACTGTTCATGAGATTCTTTGGCTCAAGGCTAGCACTCTACCACTTGAGCCACAGCGCCACTTCTGGCATTTTCTGTTTATGTGGTACTGAGGAATCGAACCTAGGGCTTCATGCATGCTAGGCAAGCACTCTACCACTAAGCCACATTCCCAGCCAGCCCTCCAATAATTTTTGTACGAGACAGAGTCTCATTACAGATAGCCCAGGCTGGCCTCAAACTCTTGATCCACCTACCTCCACTTCCCAAACTGTGAGGATTTTAAGCATGTATGACCATGCCAGACTTCAAAATTATGTTTTGATGTTTTTGACTAACAAATGAAACTACAAATGTATGAGGTACAGAGTGATTTTTCTCAATGCAGGTATATACAGTTAAGCAAATGGTAATGAACATTTCCATCTCCTATTTACTTTGTTTGGAGTCTTCAAGCTCTTCTCTGTAATTATTCACAAAATACACAATAGTTTATTGTGAACTATAGGTAGCCGCTGTGCTGCAGAACATTACAACTTAAAACTCCTTTGTGTTTCAGTACCCATTATCTGTCCTCCTTCCCAGCTTTCCTTGCATCTAGTAATCACTATTCTACATGAAAAGTGACATTTTTTAAAGGCATTCACATGTGAAAGAGAACATAGAGAACTTATCTTTCTTTGTCTGACTTATTTCACTTAACATAATATTCTCCAGTTCTATCCACTTGGGTGTAAATGATATCGTTCTTTCTTATGGACAAGTAATATTCTATTGTGCATATATTTCTTATTTCCTTTACCCATTTATCTGCTGATCATCTCGGCTGATTCCTTATCTTTGTCATTGCGAATAATACAGCAATAAACATGCATATGCAGATATCTCTTAGTTATGCAGATATAATTTCCTTTTGATATACACTCACTAGTGGAACAACTGAATCATATGGTCCAAAAATGATTTCCAATACTAACATTGCACTTTTAGAAAAGACTGTAAAGTTCCATCTCTAAGACATGATAAAATTCTAGTTCCTAGTCCTTTATAGTTTAAGAGCTATTAATATAATGATAATTCAGGTCTTGGAAATTTGTAATCAGGCTATCCTTCTAAATACCTTTAATTAAAGTGTTCAATATAATAAATTAAACTATAGTGAGGACTATGTAATTACAAAGTATAATAGATTGCTAACTAAAATCAGACAGAAGAGACAAAGAAAGTCACTTCATATTTATATTTGGAATCTATGAAGAGGAAATTATAGTGGTTAACATATCTTTACCAAATAGTGATACACCTAGGTTGAGACTCTAGGCTCAATCATAGTGGGAGGCTTCAATATTCCCCACTCTCACAAATAAACAGGCCATTCAAACAAACAAAAAAATCAAGAAACCTCAGAATTAAAAATACCATAAATGAAAAACAATATCTACAGAATATTTCATTCAACAGTTGCACAATACACATTCTTCAAGCAGCCCATGAAACTTTCTCCAAAATAAAACATATTCTAGGGCATAAAACAGACCTTAGCAAATACAAGAAAACTAAAATAACTACTTGTATTCTACCAGACCATACAGAATTAAATTAGAATTCAACAGCAAAGTTACTACAGAAAACATTCAAAAACATGGAGACCAAACAACATATTGTTGAATGACAGACAAGTGAGTCTGTTGTTCAACATGAGCAATCAAAAAGTTCCAGAACCAAATGCAAATGAAAACACATCCCACCAGAACCACTGGGATGCAGCAAAGACAGTGCTGAGAGGAAAAATTATATTATGAGGGCTTACATCATCACCCCCCCCCAAACACACACAAAAAGAGAGTTCTCAAATAATGATGTACCTCAAATATCTAGAGAAAGAGGAACAAATCAAACACAGTATTAACAGATGGAAAGAAATACTAGATTTGGGCAAAAATGAATGACATAGAGACTAAAAAAAATACAAAGAATTAATGAGACAAAAGTTCTTTGAAAAACATATAAGGTTGATAAAACCCTAGCTAATTTGACCAAAAAGAGAAAAGATTCACTTAATAAAATAAGAAATGAAAAAGGGACTATCACAACAAATACCAAAGAAATCCAAGGGGTTGTGAGGAATATTTTGAAAAGTTATACTCAAATAAGCTGGAAAACCTAGAAAAAATGGATAAATTTTTAAATACATTCATGCCACCAACAAAATATAAAACCACTTAAAACATAGCTAAGCCGGGCACTGGTGGCTCACACTTGTAATCCTAGCTACTCAGGAGGCTGAGATTTGAGGATCACGATTCAAAGCCAGCCGAGGCCGTGAAACTCCTATCTCCAATAAACCACCAGAAAACCGGAAGTGGCGCTGTAGCTCAAGTGATAGAGAGCTCGCCTTGAGCTGTCTTCAGCTGAGGGACAGCGCCCAGGCCCAGAGTTCAAGCCCCATGACCGACAAAAAAAAAAAAAAAATCCTTACAAACTAAATTCAGCAACACATCAAAATGATCAATCATAGTCCAGTTGGTTTCATCCCAGGGATGCAAGGATTGTTCAACACATGTGAACTAAAAAATAAAATACATCACATAAACAAGACCAAGAACAAAAATCATCCCAATCAATGTAGAATATCCTTACACAAAATTCAACATCCTTCATGATAAAAGCTCTGAAAAACCTAGAAATATAAGGACTGTTATCTGAACTTAATAAAGGATACATGGAAGTGGCGCTGTGGCTCAAGCGGTAGAGCGCTCGCCTTGAGCTGAAGAGCTGAGGGACAGTACCCAAGCCCAGAGTTCAAGCCCCGTGACTGACAAAAAAAAAAAAAAAAGAGTAAAGAAATAAAGGATACATATGATAAAACTATACACAACATAAAAGGTGAAAAACTGAAATCACTTCCCTTAAAGACTGAGATAAAGGTATCCATTCTCCCCACTATTACTTAGTATGGTACTAGAATTCCTAGCTAGAGTAAAAAGACAAAAAAAATGGGTTCAAAATATGTAAGGAAGTAGTCTAACAAATTATCCCTATTTACAGATGATATGGTTTTATACTTAATAGACCCCACAACAGGATATAAAACTAGCACTCAAAAAACTTAGTAGCTCTTCCATATACCAACAATGAATAAGCTAAGAAAAATATCAGGAAAACAATTCCATTCACTATAGCTTTTTTTAAAAAAGGCATGTTTTCACTCAGACATGGAAGACAGACCTAAAGACATAATGCCAGGCAACAGTGGCTCATGACTGCAATCCTAGCTACTCAGGAGGCTGAGATCTAAGAATTATGGTTCAAGGCTAGCCTGAGCAGGAAAGTCCATGAGACACTTATCTCCAATAAACTACTCAGAAAAAGCTAGAAATGGTGCTGTGGCTCAAGTGGTAGAGCACTAGCCTTGAACAAAAGCAGCTCAGAGACAGTACCTAGGCCCTGAGTTCAAGCCCAAGTCTGACAAAAACAAAAACAAACCCAAAAGCATGTTCATGGGTATACACATGTGTAGACACTTATACACATAAGTTTATATGCACATACACATACATACACACATAGATATATGTGTTATTTTAACTATGAAGTTATGTAAGATGATGAGAGGAAAGAGGGAAAAATAAGATGCAGGGTAAAGGTCTGAAATAGTCTGTGAACCCTAAGAAAAACTGCAAAACTAACAGAATTTGGGTTTATTGTAATTTTGCCTAGTGCTTCATTTCTCTGATACTTGTGTGTACTGTGCAGGGCTGTTTGCTCCTAACAAAATTTCTCTTGGAGTATTTATTAATTTTTGCCTATCCCTCTTAGCAAACAAACAAAATATATACTTTTTCAATAGCAGACTCAGTCCAATTTGACTCAATCTTGACCCAGCAAGGCATAATCTACAATCTGAAGGATCAACAAAATTCAGTCAGGAGCCCCTTGGAATTTCCTTAATAAGCCTAGTAGCTGGCCAATCTAGATTACTGATTAGCCCTTATATTTCCTGTATCAATTTACACCTGAATACCTTGAATGAGTGCTATTCCAACTCCATTTTCCTATGAGTATACTAGATTAGTAGATTTTTGTACGAAAAAGACTTCCCAAATAAAATATAGATACTCCTTCCCCATTTACCTCTATCTTTAAACCCAAGTGAAGACTGGATATGATTAATGAAGGTACCAAATGCCTATCTATCAACAACATTAGTTCTGTGTGCTGACATCTCACTACCCACCCTCCTATTAATAAATTTGCTGACCAGTACAGGAGGCAGCAGGGACTATGAAAATATTTTTTTCTAGAAACAGTAGTATCTATGACTTTGTACCAAGATCTTTTGCCTTTACCAGTTACTAACTTAAATCTCTGAGTATTCTAAATCAGAGCTTTAGGTGATTATGTGATCTTTGGAAATTCATCAATAGTTGCAGAAGAACAATAGTGACACAATTATATTCTACCTTTTCTGGGCAATCTTAGAGGTTCAACTACACAAGAAATTCCTTCAAATGCTAATGTCTGCCATGCCTTATTCTACAACATATCTTCCTACCTATTAGAAGCATTAGACATGCCTCATATGACCAGCCATTAACAACAAATAAACCACCTAGGAAAAATAGCCAAAAACCCTTGGTTGGAAAATTTTCAAGGTAGACAGGCAGTCTGGTTTAGCACTTAATAAGGCATGTTTGAACAATATAAATAATAAACTTAAGAGCAAAAGTCATGAACAAGAAATTGGATTTGTGGCATTTTAGAATATTATCATTGTTACATCTTCTAAAATACAAAGCAGAAAAATACATACTTTGGAGTTGGAGTTGCCTGTTCACACCCATGTCCTTTTTTTTTTTTTTTGGTGCTGGTCCTGGAGCTAGAACTTAGGGTCTAGGTCCCTGAGCTTTTTCACTCAAGGCTAGTACCATAGGCCACAGTTCCATTTCTGGCTTTTTGGTGGTTGGACATACAGTCTTACAAACTTTCTTGCCCAAGCTGCTTTGAACCGAAATCCTAAGATCTCAGCCTCCTGAGTTGCTAGAATAACAAGCATGAGGTACCAGCACCCAGCCTATCTACCTCTTTTCTTCTTTTTTTTTTTTGTCAGTTGTGGGTGTTGTCCCTGTGCTCTACGGCTCAAAGTTGAGCCACAGCGCCACTTCTGGTTTTCTGGTGGTTTATTGGAGATAAGCCTCACAGACTTTCCTGCCCTGGCTGGCTTTGAATCACGATCCTCAAATCTCAACCTCCTGAGTAGCTAGGATTACAGGCATGAGCCACTGGCACTCAGCTCTACCTCTTTTCTTAGAAACAAAAGACTCATCACTTAGTACTCCTCTTTGTTAATAGCTCAAACAAAACCCTTCAGCAAGGAGATGTCTGGTAGAAAAAGTCAAAATATAAATGAAAGAAGAAGACTGAAGTCCTGATTCTGACTTTCCTAAAAGTGTGTTTACTAGGCTTCAATTTCCTCATTTATAGAATGGGAATTTTACAGGGATTATTTTTTCCCTTGCAGGCAAAGGTTATGTGAACCCACAATAAGGTGTGAAAGAGGAACTACCAGTTGGCAATGGTAGTTCTAATTTATAGCAAGGAAACTAACTACTTGATATAATGTAAATATTTAAATTAGGAAAATGAAAAGACTGAGCTAAGGAATTTGTAAGATGGCTTCATGCTAACATTTTGTATTTATGAGCCCTAACTGGCCATAGCCAGCATGTCATTATTCACTTACATTTTCTACATATACTCAATACTCATTTATTCTTCGATTTAAATCAGCAAAAACTCCTTAAAATATAGCCATACATTTTTACCTTTTCCTTCTCTACTTCTTTCCCTCTACTGTGACCAATGGCATTCCAATATCCACCAAAATTAAATGTGTATGAATAACAAGTTATAAATTATTTCCATCTTTCAAGTGGATCATGTACACTATTTCCTGTCCATACAGAAAAACCCTTTTGAAGCTCTCCTCTATATGTCCTCATCAAATAGCCAATGATCCACTAAATTCATCTTCAATAGATTCACTAAGATCTCTTAGGACTTGACTGTAATAGATACTGCTCAACTCTGTATAGTTTTAACCTTTAAATATCAGATACTTTTCTTAATTATAAGCCTATTAAGTTATTTAAGGAACTCTTAAATTGAATGAAAGTGAATATATGAATGTACATGTCTACAAAAATTACTTCCAAAATCTACGTTGCCCAAATTAATAAACTGCCTAAACATCAAGCAATTTCAACTAAACATACCTCTTGTAAAAGTCGTGGATCCACGCAGTCACCATCATCATTAAACATAGATTCCCAGCTCTCCTCACTACCAGTACTTCCCTGTATGTGAGAAGTTTCATTTGCTTTTAGCTCCACAGATATTTCTATAGATGATTCTCTATCAGGAAATGGTACAGTAAATTCTGTATTTTCTAAGTCATCTTGCTCTTTTGTTTGGAACTGTTCAGCAGTTCTTAGTTCATGCGATGCCTCTGTTATATCACCAGTACTATCCAGATCACTGCCCAAGGCATTCTCTGAAAGTACTTTTGCCCCATTTGACACAGTGAGTTCTGAGTCCAAAAAAGTATTACAATTACTATCAGCAATCTTCTTTATAGGTAAGGAAGAAGCACAATCTGACAAGCTCTCTATCAACTTTCCTGTTGACTCTGTAAAACTCTCAGCATAAATATCTAAGCAAGCAGTCAGGTTGCTGACATTTTCAGAGTCATTCTCACTTTTAGGTACATGAAGAGGAGCTGCATCTACATTCATTCCTATACACTTTGAGAAAGTACTTATACTGCTACAAGTCTCATCAGGTAGTCCAATTCCAACTATACAAGGGCTGCCTATAGTTATGTGATCACACATGGTACCTGCAATGCCCATCATACATGCCTCACAAGCACTAGCACTTACTCTTCCAGAACTATTATCTGTATCTGTTTCATGAGCAAGGACAGTTGTATCAGAAGGCTCACATTTTCCACGTAACTCATCATCAGTGTTGTCATTATCACTCTCTCTAATCATTGTTGGATCAATAATGTCATTTGTGATCTCTAATTTGCTGACTACAGTTACTTTATGAGAGATGTGACCCATATTATCAAGAATGAAATTTGCATTTTTCTGACCCAAGATGAGACTTGTACTATTGGATATATCACTTATATTCTCAGCTTTAGAGTCTATACAAGTCTGATCAATGACATCATCTGGACTTCTAGAAACAGAAGCAGCAGTGATGCTCCCAATGGTGAGCTTTAACATTCCATCTGATGTCTGTATGTCTTTTGGTAAGATTTCAGAATCAGAATTTATTTTTACTGGTGCAAGCATAGTATCTGGTGGTGTCAACACAGTAGTACAAACTCTGGGAAACTGAGAGAGAATCTCCACAACTTCAGCATCAGTTTCAATTCTGCTTTCTTCTGAAGTTTCTCCGTTTAACTCATGCCTACTAAAATCACAGCATTCCATCTTCTGAAATGGTTTGTTTAGAAGCTGAATATCACTGGTTTCTGAAGAAGATTGTGATAGAAGTGTCCCCTCATATCCTGCCACAGCTATATTTTGAACTTCTAAACACTCCATGTCCTTTGGTTTAAAATGTCTTTGTATAGGTACACCAGACACGATCCCACAACTTGGGACTGTTTGCTGAGGTTCTTGGGATAATACAGCTTTGGATTCCATGGTTATTTTCTTAGTACAAAGCCTATCTTTATTCCCTTTTTGAAGGCATGTGTCTCTCCTTAATCTTGATGAAGATTTCTTGCCTTCCCTATAATTATACTCTTTTCTATTTAGATTTACACTCAGTCTTTCAGTCTCCAATTTGTCCACAAAAATCTCCTTTTGAGAAAGACTATCTTCTTTTTGTTCTTTCAGCACAGAGTCAGGAAGACTGCAGTTTTTTTCTTTAACACCTGTCTTGAGGAATGCTGCATCCCTTCTAGCTTTGGGGACATAAAGTGCCATGTCAGGCCTTTTGGCTCGAACTCTGCACCTCTCTGCTTCTGGCTGCATGGCACCACTTCAATCTGAAAGAAAAGGAGAATGATTTAATTACTAAAAACTAATTACAATGTATTGAACCAAAGATTTCTTTTTTGAAACCAAGAGATTTTTTAAGACTAGATAGGCCTACTAAACCATCCTATAGAAATCCTCAAGTTACAAAGCAAAGTAAAATCTGTCATAAAATCTGCCAATAAAATGTACAAATAAGGAAATATTTTTAATTATGAATTTGTATCCAAATATCCTTGTTCAGACTCTCTTAAATTATCTCTGCCTTTCAAATCTCTACTTTTTAAATAAGTTCTAAATTATGCCAAATTAAAGCCAGATGATGCAGACAATGGTAGACACCCATCAAGTACTCATAAAATACAGTGATGTCTACTATATTTAGGAGCTTAGGTTTTTACTTTGAAGAGTATATTCAAGGAAGAACCCAGTAGTGATGGATATAAATACATACATATAACTAAAAGTATTTTTTAAGAGCAACAAATATCAGCTACAAAATGTTAATAACTAATCAGGGAATGCTTCTGATCTAGAAGAGTGCTTGCCTCTTAACTACAGTTTTATGGAAATAAAAAAATAATGGAAAAGGTAAAGGTATTTAATTAATCTGATTTGATCATTGCATTTATATGTATACATATATATATATATATATGGGGAGGGAAGAAAGGAAAGGAAAGGAAAGGAAAGGAAAAGAAAGGAAAGGAAAGGAAAGGAAGTTATTTCATAGTAAGGGATGCAACAAACATGGTGTATATTGATTTAGTTAGTAAGCTATCTATCAAAGTATACCTTGATGGATTTCTGAATGAGATGTAGATTACTTAAAGAACCAGTAAGTGGACTTATAATCCATTAATTAATGAAGACAAGGCCAGGGAAGGTGGTTCACATCTGTTATACCAAATTCTGGGGAGGTGGAGACTGGAAGGATTGTGGTTTGATGCTAACCTAAGCTAATGACACTATTTCAACCAATAAACTGGGCATAGTGGCATGCATCTGACACCTCAGTTTCTGGGAGGCATGAAGTAGGATTATGGTCTAGGCAGGCCCATGCATAAACCTGAGACCCTATTTAAAAATAATAACTAATGCAAAAAGGGCTGAAAACGTGTGGCTCAAGTGGTAGGCCCACAGCCTTGAGTTCAAACAGGAGAGAGAGAGAACTCAAAAATCAGCTGCACATGGTAATTCATACATGTAATCCCAGCAGTTAAAAGGCTGAAGCAAGAGAATTATGAATTTGAGGCAAGCCTGGGCTACCAATAAGGGGCAGGGCAAGGGAGATCAGGGGGAAGAAAAGGAAAAAATAAGAAAGAAACTCTACTTCTAGATATCTCTAATGCTACTATCAGGGGCAAGGAGATCTTTCATTAATAATTGACATAAAGTCTAGATGACTGACATACATTAGAGAATATAATTCTACTTATAAGAAAAGTGATCTATATTAATTTTAAGCACCCTTCAATCTCTAAATCTTATATTTGTATTCTTCTGTTTTAGAGGTTAATGACCCTTTTATTATTGAATTATACTGTGACGTCTACATCTATGACTAGTCAAGAAGAAATGTATCAAGAACACGTTTACATTTACTCTAGTGAAAAAAAACAGTTGTGTCTGTACTTCTAACGTGTAACTGATCTATTAAAGACTTACATTCCTCTATGATCCATCTCCATAAGCAAGTAAACTAGCACAAAACGAATCAGGCTTTTACATTTTCACAACAGTATGTCAAAGCTGCTTGTCCTACATTTGTGATCTATACACAGATCCCTATCAATCAACAGGATATTAACCCTCCAGAGAGTTAAATGGATTATTTGACAAGGAATTGATTTGATCTAGTATTTGCCAAAGGCTCACTTAGGTTATCTGATTGAGAGAAACTAGCTAATGGATGTGTTAACTATGTAAGCCTCTAGAATAAATTCTCTAAGCTCTATTACTTTTTAATAGAAATGCATCATAATAAGCCATTTATAGTCTCAACTTTTATTTGAAATAATTAAAAGCCCATATACAAGTTGCAAAACTAAAAATTGTAGTGTCCACATACCTTTACCTATATATTAATGTGAATATTTTATATCTTTTATCATTTGCAACATGCATGTTCCTTTCTCTCTTTCTCCTTTCCTCTTCCCTTCCTTCTTCCTCCCTCCCATCCCTTCTATTACATGGACACTGAATTTTTTCCTGAGCCTTTGAGAGTAAATTATAGGTATTATGGCCCTTTGTTCTACATCCTGCAGAGTGTATTTCCTATAAATAGAAATATCTCTCATACAACCACTGATAACAATTATCAATGTAAACAAATTTAACATTGATATAATACAATATAAACACAGCTAACATTAAGTAGTCTAATTTTGCCAGCTAATCTAGAAATATTTCCCTCTCCAAAACAAGATCCAATTTAGGGTCAGGCACTACATTAGATTCATGTCTCTTTAGCATCCTAATTTGAGACATTTCCACACCTTTTCATTATCTTTATGACAATGACATTTAGAGTATCTCACCCCTTCATACTTAATAAAGACAGCATACCAAGCTGGGTGCTGATGGCTCACCTTGTAATTCCAGCTACTCAGGAGGCTGAGATCTGAGAATCACAATTCAAAGCCAGCCTGGGCAGGAAAGTCCATGAGACTCTTTAATCTCTAATAAATTAACAAAAAACTCAGACATGATATAGCTCAGGTGGTAGTGTGCTAGCCTTGAGCAAAATAAGCTCAGTGACAGTGCCTAGGCACTAAGCTCAAACTCCAGGATCAACACACACACACACACACACACACACACACACACACACACACACACACACACACACACACACACACACACACACACACACACACACACACACACACACGGCATTCCTCACTATCTCACTAAACTTTATCTACAGACACACACACACACACACACACACACACACACACACACACAGAGCATTCCTCACTATCTCACTAAACTTTATCTACAGAGTATCTCCCCGTGATTAGACTGAGGTCATATATTTGCAACTAAACACTACAAGTTGGTGATATGTCCTCAAAGAAACATATAAAGGCATCTTCTCTTCAGTCTCTTAACTTTTGTCATCCAGTTCAAGGTGTATCCAATTTCTCTACAGTCTAATAACTAACTGTATTTTCTCATTGCAAAAAAAAAAAAACACAGTCTGCAGGGTATCACTTTAAAAACAAACTTCCCTCTTGATTTAGTATTCAGAATGGTAAATCTGATGGTTTTATCTAATCCAGTTTTTATGAGATGGTTGTAAAAGGATGGTTTGCCAATACTAGCAGTCTTCCCACGTTTACCAGTCAGCCTTTGGCATTTTTTCTGAGAACAAAAGCAGGCTATGTATCTTAACACACAAGATAGTAAGGCTCTTTAAGCTTAATTTTCAATGTTAAAATTTCACATCTCATGATTTGGTCAATACAGGAAATGTCCATCTGAAAAACATTTTCTAACTTCTGCAAAACCCAAGTTAAAAGCAACTATTACCTTATCCCCAATGTCCCACTAATAAAAAGAAAAGAGGAATGCTCCCAAAGTTATATAGTTCCTTCACTAAAAACAGCATAATGTGCCCCTTCTGCTCCCTCTTTTCCAGAAAAACAGAAAGCTGAGTTTGATCTTCAAATGCAATGATTAATTCATCCCAGATGTCTGGTAATATTTATTTCACTGTTCCTTTTTAAAGTCATCTCAAATTCCTTCGAGAAAGCCTTAAAAGGCAACGTACAGTCAATTCACACATGTTAATAAACAGAAATGTGAAGGTACAGGAAGAAAACATCTTTCATTGAAAATATGGCAGCAACATGTTTATTCTAAATCCATTTTCTGGAGAGTTTAAGTTTTATCCACTTAAATGAGACTAAGTTATAAAATGCTTTATGGAATAAATAAATGTCTCAAATGAGATACGTATTGGGTTCTGACCACACTACTTTCTTCAAATGATTGGCAAAATGTATGCAATATAAAAACATATAAAGCCAGCCAGTACAATTCCCATATATTGACACACTAATGCATATATCTTGAATGCAAGATTCAACAGGTAGACAAAAAATTCAAGATAAGAGACTAAGTAAAAATAAATCTATCTTCATTAAGGGGTTTTTGTGTGTTTGTTTACTTGGTTTGTTGTTGTTTTATCTTGCTCTACATTTTAACACATGTAATGAGCTTTTAAATTTTAAATGGTTATGGTGTGTGTATGTATTGTCTACTAATGGTTGTATAAGGGAATTATAATTTAACATGCCATTTATGTGTTCAAAGCATCTTAATGAGTTGGTCCTTCTATCACTCTCCATCCGCCATAGCTATGGGTTCTATTACACTTTTCCCTTTCCTTTATTATGCCTAATCTTCTTGGTTGCATTCTTTTTTATTCTGCTAGATTTTTTTTTGTTTTTTTTTTTGGGTCCGGTTGTGGGTCCTGAACTATGGGCCTGGGCGCTGTCCCTCAGCTCTTCAGCTCAAGGCTAGCGCTCTACCGCTTGAGCCATAGCGCCACCTCCGGCTTTTTTCTTTTTGCTTATGTGGTGCTGAGGAATCAAACTCAGGGCCTCATGCATTGCAAGGCAAGCGCTCTACCACTGAGCCACCTTCCCAGCCCCATCTGCTAGTTTTTACTTTACTCATATTTTTTCTTCTACCTTAAACATTTTTATATTATCGAATTATAATGATTATAGCATTTATAATATTAATGCTAACTTACAACTGCGCTAAATATATTGTGGTTTTATATTTTATGTTTAACACTATTTTCTTAAGTTCTCAAAGATTTAATTTTTCTACTTACCCTGTGTCTGACTTTTGCTTAAGGCATTTTTGTTGCCTGTTTGTTAAGGCATTTTTGTTGTCTGTTTGTTAGTTTAGTAACTTTGGGTAGCGGATGGGACTTTACAGAATTCCATGCGACAGACAGCAAGTTTCCTCTAGAGAGTTTCTGCAATAATATTATAATAACACATTTTCTTTTTGAGGTATTATGGACCAAGTAGTTAGTATGCATCTGAAACACAAATCCACATGAGAATAAATCAATAGCTACAAATTCTCCAAGAAACTTTTCCCTTCACTCATTGCCCAAATAAAAACAGAAAAGCTTGTTTTCTTTCTGTGATGCACTGAATTGTTTTTATGGCCTACCCTTTAAGTGAAAGTACAAGTCTTTCCAAATTAAGGCTTTTGGAAGTGAATTCAGTATCTAAGCCCTCTTTCTCTCCCAGGCCAAGGCCTCCATTCCTATTTCCCATATACCAATGAAATCTAAGTCTCAAGTTACTAAAAACTAAAAGTAAAAAATAAACTAAAAGTAAAAAAAAAATAATTAATAGGTTGTAATCCTCAATTAGAATCTCAACCCAACTTGACTATGCCTTACCTTGACAAATTATTTAACTTTATAGTAAAAGATAGTGCTCAAAGTCTTAAATTTACTCGAAGTATAAAATGATAATAGAAGACATATCTCACAGACATATCAAACAGATTAAATAAGATGATAGATAGATCATAAGTCTTCATGAAAGATGATGGGTACTAGTAGTGCATGCCTGTACTATTTTGAAAGGCTGAAAACAAAAGAATTGAAGATGGAAGCCAGTCCAGGCAGGAAAAGTTGTCAAACTCCTTATTAACCTATGGCTGGACACAGTGGTGCATGCCTGTCACCCCAAGCTACATGGGACTGAGACTGAGAATGAGAAGACTATGGTTCCTGGCTAGCCAGGGCAGGAAAAGTCCAGGAGACATCATCTCCACACAAGAGAAACTAGATACAGTAGCACACCCTGTGATCCTATTAACAATGGAAAGCCTAAACATAGGTGACTATCAGCTCAGAAGTATGTCAGGGTGGGATGTGAGAACCTATTCTAAAAATAACCCAAGAAAAACATGACTGGAGGCATGCTGAGCATTATCATGCCAGACTAGCAAAAGTGAGGTCTGTAGTTCAAATTCCACTACCACAAAAAATACCCAAAAGTTTTCTTAAAGTTAACCATCATTAAATAGGCAGTTGAGTTCTTTAAATTACAAAGTTTACAAAGGGAATCTTAAGTCCTAATAAAATACAACATACCCCAATCAACTATAAAATCTACTAACATGTACTACATATATACATCTGTCTTTGCACATAATCCAAGCTCTCACTAATCACTTAATCTTGTAAACATCTAATACAATAAACACAATGCAACCAGTCATAATGTGAAAATGTAGAATTTCATGAAAATAATATTCAAGTAACTCATCTCACAGAAAACTTGGATTTCAGCAAAATCAAACCAATAAACAACTAAAGGAAAAAGTTCAACAAAGATGATGATACAATAAGAATCAAGGGGGGAAAAACATGTCAAAGGATTAAGAAAATCTTTTGAAAAACTGTAAAATCCATCAATAGTTTTTGTTAAAAGTAGATGCACCAGTCTAATGATAAATCAGTACCTTATAAATACTAGGTAGACAAATGCTATCAGACTAAAACATTAGAAAAATCATGCCAGTGACTTTTTCTTAAATACATGATAAAATAAATGTATTTCTGAACAATGGCCCAAACAAGCCAGGCCCCAGTAGCTCCCAACTATTAATTCTAAGTACTCAGAAGGCTGAGATTTGACGATTACGGTCTAAAACCAGCGAGAAAGTCTATGAGATTCTTATCTCCAAGTTAACCATCAAAAAGTCAAAGTGGAACTGTGGGTTCAAGTGGTAGATTACTAGCCTTGAGCAAAAAAGCTTAAAGACAGTGCAAGGTTCTGAGTTCAAGCTCCAGTACTAGCACCAAAGTCACTAATAATTCTTTTTTAATTAAAAAGAATGAAGTTTTATCATCCATTTGAGTTTTTATTACAGTCCTACAGTTTAGACTAGGGCCTCAAGCTTGCTAGGCAGGTGATCTACCACTTTTGCCACATCCTCAGTCCTTTTTACTTTAAATTTTCTTAAATAGGATCTTTCATTTATGCCCACTACAATCCACCTACTTTCACCTCACTTTACCTACAGTAACAGCTAGGATGACACAGACATGTATTATCGTATCCAGCTTATACAAGACCTTGTACACTTTTTGCTCAGGATGGTCTTGAATTGAAATCCCCCTGATCTTCATTCACTTTGTAAGTAACTGAGATTGCCGATAGTGAGCTACAATGCTGAGCTACTATAGTTTGCTTATGAACTTTCTTTTTGTGTTAAATAGCAAAGTTTCTTAGGAAGGGAATGTAGTTTCAATACACTGAAAGTGGGTCATATCTAGGGTGAGAACAATCTAATCTCAATTTTTAATAGGCCATCTTTTCAGAGGACCAATATTCTTCATTAGCAAGAATTTCTCATAAATATATAATGGTAAGGAGAAAGACTCATACACACACACACACACACACACACACACACACACACACACACACACACACACAATATAGCTGTCAGTGGTACAGTTAGGAGAACATGAAACAAGAGAGGAACGAAATTAAAAAAAAAGAACTGCTATATTTGTATACTACATAACCACAGTATTGTTTAAATTTATTATATTTGTTCCATGCACTATTTTTATTACTAAAAGCAATAATGGCCCAGTATGTCTGGGCCAGAAGTAGTGGCATACCCTTGTAATCCTAGTTACTCAGGAAGCAGAGATAGGATGATGCAGTTCAAGGCTAGATCTTATTTCAAAAACAAGCCAGGCCTGGTGGTACATGCCTGTGGTCCCAGATTCTTGGGAGACAAAGAGGTAGGAGAATTGTAGCCTGAGGCTGGCCAGGCAAAGTACAGAATGCTAAGTGAGATTATAAACTAAAGTGTACATGGCTCAAGTGGTAGAGCACTTGTCCAGCAAGTCAATCTGCAGTACTGCGAAATACAATATTAAAATTTAGATACACTATTTTATAGTAAAGTAGAATACTGCTGTGTTAGTATAAGAGAAAAAGCAATGAATATTTGTAAACACATCTTTATTACACAAAATTTTAAGTAGAGAAATGATGAACATAACAGAGGACTCTTTAGCATACCCTACAGCATAATAAAACAAGCAGCACATCTATTACTTGGGTGTTGGAAAAACAGCTTCAAATGTTACCAAACGCTGAGCAATCTTCACTCTTGGGTTTAAGAATGATCTAGGACTACACTGTCCAAAACACTAGCCACAACAGCTATTGAGCATTGGAAACATGGTTAGTATGGATTGAGACACGCTGTAAATAAACACTTGCGGATTTGAAACACTTAGTTTAAAAAAAAAAACAACTTAAAATATCCCATTATTTTTACAGACTAGATGTAACATACTATTTTGGATATATCAGGTTAAATAGAACATTGACTTCATCTTTTTTTTAAGTACTTTTAAATGTAGTACTGGATAATTTAAAACTTTTAGTAGTTTTAAATTTAAATTTGCTGCCTATATTACATTTCTAATAAAATAATATGTCTAAAATACTACCATAACCGTAATATGACCCTATGGACAAAAACAGCCTTTTTTCCCCGAGCCCTGTTTATATCAACAACATGAGAATATACTAAATCAAGAATTAAAGTGCAAATGAACAGATATGCTTGTGTTTACATATACTTTAATATTCTATAAATTACTGTTTTATCAAAAGAAGTTCTACTAATATTTCACAATCCCAAAATTAAATCAGTCAGACAACACTCCCTTGACATAAAAGCTATCCTCAAGTTTAGGATCAATTTTTTCCAACTTTTTCTTTTTCTAAAAACAAGAGCTTTGTACTTATTTGAAACTATGACAGGTACTAGATTTAAATTATTTTTTCACATTTGAAAGCAACTTTCTTGATTTTTCTGTATAATCAAGACAATTCTTTATTCTCTTTGTATTATTAATAAACTGGCAAAATCAACAAATGCCAGGATTCTTCAGCAGTGCTGATATCCATGTGTAAAGAAATATAAGTATGTTACAAGTAAATTTAGTATGTTTATTAAGCTACAAAACATATTAAGTGACAAAAGTAAGCCAAAAGACTTCTGGGCACTAAGATAAGTATGTACTTTAAAGTTCTAGCTATCTTCTAAAGAAAAAGCTCACTATCCTTATCTCTTCAACTTCATAATCTGTTGAATATTATAATGGCTAACCCAGTTTTCATAGCTAGAACTTTGGAACTCATTGCCTGACATTTCAACAAGTTTAGTCATTTCCATTGTTCAAACCCTTCAGCAACTCTTAGCCACAGAACTTAAAAGTATGTTGAATAGCATATACAGCCCTACGTAAGTCATCCTTACCCTACAACTTCCTGCCTAGGCTCACCTCCAATTTAATTCCAGACTATTGTCTATCAATTCCAAATGCTTAAAGTATAGCCGAAGTATGCCCAGGTGTCATCTCATCATACCTCTATGGGTTAAAAAACAGACTATCTTTAGCTGGGATAGGTGGCTTACGCCTATAAACCTAGCTACTAAAGAGGCTGACAACTACAATTTGAAGCCAGGAAAGTCCAGGAGAATCTATCTCCAATTAATTAACCAGCAGAAAGCTGGACTGGAGGCATAGCTCAGCTGGCAAGAACACCAGCCAAGCAAGCAAGTATGATGCTCTAAGTTAAAATCACAGTATAAGCATCCATTTGGAATGAAACAAATGTGCTAAATCATGACAACAGAATCTAAATCATGACAACAGAATCTCTCAAGAATCTTTTCCACACCCAATTGAGATTTCTGATCCATTCATTCATTCCACAAACATTTATTGAGTACCTACTATGTGTCAAAGTCACCTTAGAATCTAGAACATAGTAATGAGTAAACCAAGTCCCTGACCTCATGAAGGTAACATTCTGTGAAGATAATAAACTTTTAACCATATACTATATGTGATAGTGAAGCTACGGAGTAAAATGAAGCAAGGATCGCATACTGAGCAATGGGGTGTGTATGGCTATTTTAACAGAAAATTATGTTGGTAAAGCAAGGACACCCCTGTTAAGGAGTAAACACACCATAATCAAAGTTGGTGAGACACAACAGATATGGGGAAAGAAAGATCTATGAAAAGAGGAAGAAAAGGGAAAAAGATCTAAGGCATATACAGAATAACAGTAAAACAAATGTGGTAATAGCAGCGTAAAAAGGATAGAGTAGACCAGAACAAGTAGGGGTATGCAAGTCATATTCATTATTTTCAATGTGTTTGGTAATTACTGGATATCTTCTGGAAGAAAAACCCAGACACAATCTAACTTATTTCTTCTAAACACCTTCTTAGCAATATGTGAATATAGGAGGATAAGACCAAGAGGAAAATGGTTTTAGTTAAGCTACTGCAGCATGTCTAGGCTAAATGCTAAAACATCACCAGAAATGATTAATGACACGATTCTCCAAGCAAAACTAGCAAAATGATGTGTTGACTATACAGGATGTAAAAGAAAGAGTTGCTGAGACTTTGTGGTATGATTAACCTGAGTGACAACAGTTATATATATTTAGATGGGAAGACTGGAGAAGGAAAAGAAAAAAGCAATCAACAATTCTGCCTACTGGATATCCTGTAGTTGTTAAGAAAATAACAGGGAAATAAGTCTGAAGTTTAAAGGAAGTGTAAGCATGTAAGATGAATGTTTACGAATCATCATGAAGTTTCAAAGAATAAACTACTACTACCTAGGGAGACATAGAAGGTCATAATAGGCATAATAGATATAAACAAGCTTTGAATTCTAAAGTATATAGTTAGTGTATGAGCTTAGCTATTCTAATAAACCTGCTTCATCATATCTTTATTAGAAATAAATGGAAAATAATGTAGAGAATAAAATAGTCTAGATTGCTCAACTCTTCACTAGAGGACAATTAAAGCAATTTCAACCTCAGCATTTTTGTACACAAATAAAACTCACAAATTACAAGTATTTTTATAAGTTATTCAGACTTAGAAAAGTTTAGGATTGGGGGGGATATGAGAAGGGATGGGAAGGGGAAACAAAGGAGGAGGTAACAATGCTTGATAAGAAATGTACTCGTTATCTTGCCCATGTAATTGTAACCCTTCTGTATGGTATTTTCACAACAAAAAAAATAAATAAATAATAAAAATTTTTAAAAAAAGAAGTTTAGGATTAAAATCTATACAAAATCAGTTCTTCAGTCATTTGTATCCAAACAGTCTAAGGAACAAATGAGTAAATAAACACATACTTTTTTAGTAATGGCCATTATATACCTTTGTAGTACTGGGCAACAATGGGATATAGCAGTAATATTCATTGATCAACCTTTATACAGTGGTCAGTACTCTGATGACAACACTAGATTTCAAAATTCTATTTCTTGGTCACCATAGACTATTTTATTTCTTGGTCACCATAGATTAAAATATAAGAATAAGGTCTCCAAAGTAGAAAAAGTGTGATTTTTTTCTAACACCTTAAAAAATAACAGATGGCTCAAGATCTGAAGTAGAAGGTAAAATACAATTTTATAAAAAAAAATTATTAGCTGGGTAACAGTGGCTCAAGCTTGTAATCCTAGCTACTCAAGATGCTGAAATAAGGATACAGGTTTACTCACTGTAACAATGAGATGTACAAGACACTATGTTGAAAACGAACTTTACAACTTGGTGGGGACGGAGGAGTTGGGGAGGTGGGGAGCTAAGGGATAGTAAAGGGAAAAACAAAGGAGGAGGGAACAATGCTCCATAGGAAATGTACTCATTACCTTATTCATGTAACTGTAACCCCTCTAGAGGTACACTATTTTTACAATAAAAAAACATTTTTTAAAAAGAGGCTGAGATCTGAGGATAGCAGTTTAAAACCAGCCCAGGCAGGAAAGTCCACAAGACTCTTATCTCCAATTAACCACCACAAAACCGGAAGTGGTGCTATGGCTCAAAGTGGTAAAGTGCTAGCCTTGAGTGAAAAAACTCAGGGACGATACCCTAAGGTCAAGCCCCACAACCAACAACAACAAATATATCTATATCTATATCTATATATATATGTATATATTTAAGATGTTTTGTACTTATAATAAGATTATAGCATAAATTATTTTTTAAACTTTATATTCCTCAAGGTTCAGCCAAGATGTTACAAGGAAGGAATTACTTCTTTTTAAAGGTAGAATAATATTCCCCTATGTATATACATCTCACATTTTTTTTTGATCCATTTATCTGCTAATGGACATTTAGATTATGCCAAATCTTAGTTCCTACAGATAATGTAGCAATGAACATGGGAACTTAGATTCTGTTCAGGATGCTGCTTTCAATTAGGAAATTATTGAGTCACACGTTTCTATTTTTAATACTCTGAAGTATTTCCACACTGTTTTCCACTTCACAGTCCCACCAATACTTCCATATTCTTGTTAAGAGTGCTTACCTTGCATAAGTAAGGCAGTGGGGTCAACATGTACCCCCTTACACATATACACACATACATACATACACACACACACACATCTTTAGTCCACATAAAATATGTTTACCTGACACTGAAGGCTCTCTATGATTCAATAGCTATCTACTATTCCAATCATATTTCTACTACTCAGATAAAATCCTCCATTCTAGGATGGATGGCCTTATAACCTGGTCCTTTTAACTTCTGTGAAATGCCCTCCATGAATTATCTCAGTTTAAATAGTCTTAGTCACTATTCATTCAAATGGCTTGTATCAAATTCAGCTTTTTCCTATAACTATTGGAAAGCAATTAATTTCACCATCCTGTGAATTCATATGCACTTATCACCTATGATATTCATTTGTCATGATATACATGAATTATATTCTTATTTATATGTTGCACTTATAGCCAAGCACTGTGGTATATAACTGTGGTCCCAGATACTCAGGAAGCTCAGGCAGAAGAATCATTTGAGTTCAAGAAGTTGAGGCCAACCTGAGCATCACAGTGAGACCCTGCTTCTTTTTTATATAATTAATAAATCTGCATTTACTCAAGTATTCTCAAACTCTCTAAATTTCTTAAAGTCTCTCACGTTTCTTACATCTACGTAAATATAAGTGCTAAATATTCAGAGATGACAATTAAAGGTTAATTTTAAATTGTAAAACTACATATTAACTTTAATTCAATTACTTTTTAGAAAAGTAACTGAGAAAATGAGGCAAAGGACACTAGACACTGGGATTTGCATCTGTATAGTGTAAGGTCCGCTCCTGGATGGCTAGCAGACTCCACCCTCCTCACAGCAAAGTCTCCACCCATTACCTGTGTTACCTAAGCAACTGGGACACCTGGAAGAAGTCACATCTGCATCCGCTGAGGTCATATCTGAATTTGATGTGGCCACACCTTTCCCCGCCCATACTCTACATAAGGCCTAGCCCAGGCCCAGAGGCTCTCTTGCTCTCTCTGTTCTATTCTAACTCTCTCTCTCTCTGTTCCTCTCTGCTCTCTCTCTGTTCTATTCTAGCTCTCTCTGCTCTTTTCTAGCTCTTTTCTCTCTCTTTACCAGCTCTCTCTCTTTCCCAGCCACGTGGAGTGCCACCCTAGCCTGGTCTAACAGGTCTACTGAATAAACCTACCCCTTACCTGAATACCACGTGCATGCTGGTGCAGTTCTTACTCACCCACCTCTTTTTAAAAACCTAACATATAGCATGCATCTTCCTACTGCAGAGTTAAGGACTGTGCCTGAAGCTGGGCTCACGCCTGTAATCCTAGCTACTCAGGAGGCTGAGATCTGAGGATCAAGGTTCAAAGCCAGCCCAGGCAGGAAAGTCTGTGAGACTCTTATCTCCAATAAACCACCAGAAAACCGGAAGTGGCACTATGGCTCAAGTGATAGAGCTGAAGAGTGCAGGGACGCAAGCACCCAAGCCTAGAGTTCAAGCCCATGACTGACAAAAAAAAAAAAAAAAAGACTGTGCCTGACACGTGGAAAGCACTAAAACATTTAAATACTTAATAAAATTTTCTTTTCTACAACCATAAACAGAACATTAGAGTTCTGTTTTAGTCCTCTAGAGACTGTGCAAGTTATTTTGTAGTAGTCTCTAAATTCTGTTTGTTTACCTATTACCCCTGAATAGACTCCAAGTGTCAAAAGACAAAAACTGTACTTTCTTTTCTGCTTAAAGATTGTAAAGCAACTATCATAGTACTTGTAATGGGAGGCACGAAATATCTCTCAAATTTTTAGAAGTTATTCAAGGGAAGCTCATATATACTTATCTGTCCTATGTAAAAACATGTTAGTTACTCTTCCCACTATGAAGATTTATTTTTCATCATCTTTGGCACAAATCTAAACTGTTATGCCAGGTCCCATGTCCCAATAAATATGCATCCACAAGCAATTATAGAGATAGATAGCTTACGGGGAGGGGGGCACTCCTTGGTCAGGTCCCCATGCTGGCCTGTGGTTAGGGGAAAAGAAGAGTGGGGGGAGGGGTGTGGCCCTGTGATTAATCACTGCCCACTCTGCTTAGGGGTATTTATCACAGCCCACTGTCAGGTAAATCACTGGAAAAACACCTCTTCAGTAATTAATGTGAAGTGACGGATGGACAGCCCCTGGGCCCATTAATCAGGAACATCAGCAGCCTACTGAGATTATGAATGTCAGGATGCATAAACTGCTGGTGGATCAATAGGCCCAGGAATTCATCCAAAGCCCTCATTTCCGAGGCATCTCCGGTACATTAGGCTCTCTCAACCCCTCCCTCAATCTGAAATGAAAATCAAGGCCTCTGAACAAAGAACATGAGCTGAGGTCAAAGGTGATCACTATAAGAAAACAGTCAAGGAAGCTGACCAGGAAAGACAACAAGATAAGAACATGAGCATGAAGTGCTATACTATCACACTCTTTCTTGGAAGGTTGGGTGTACTGGAAAAGCAGGGGAACCAGAAGATATATTTAACATTCACATATTTAGACTGATTATTTTAGGGATTACCCAGTTTCTTTCTTCTAATTTTGCAGCATTTTTCTCTCCATATTTTTTTTCCTTTCACAGTAGAATCACCAACATTCACAAATAAGAATGAAAATTCAATTCTATGTAAGAATCTAGGTAAACTTTTTAACTTAAGAAGAAATTGTATAAAATGAAGTCATTAAACTACCTCTGAATTTATTTTTAGCCTTTATCATCATGATGGACAAGGAATTGCCAGCAGAAATGCTTATAGTGTTAAACAAAAACATTCTCCATCAAAGTGTCTGTTCAATCTAGAGCTGAAAGAGAATTACTGTTTACTAATCAGCCAAATTTTGCATGAGAAGGAAGGCTACCTTAGGTATTTATACTCAATACATTCTAGACCAGGAGTGTCAGAGAAAAAGACTGCCCTTGCTACCATACCCCCACCAAATCCCAGTACTGTGTTCTGTGGTCAGACATAGGCCAGTGCAACAATTGTTGGTTAAAAAGTGTCTCAGAGTTACAGCTGCCTGTTCCGCTAAATCTCATTTCATCGGCCTGATGGATGGATGGACAGATGGCTGCTTGGTGAAAGCAGCATTATCAGCCAGCTTCTATGGAGCCTCTAAATGATGGATAGCCCTCTTTCTACTTTCTCCAAACCACCATCGATCCAAGCCATATTTCAGCGGTCAGAAGCCCAGTAATATTAAGACACACAATCAGGTTAAGTTACTTGCAGTGTAAACCTCTAGAGCAGAAATCTTAACACCTCAGCTTTGCTGTCATGAACCAGGCTAAAAATGTTATAGTTTCATTCTTTCTAGCTGCTAACACAATGAATTCCAACAGCTCAAAGCCCAAAGGGAACAGCTGGGCTCTATTCCTAGCTAGCTTGCCTGCCAATTTGTTTTTACTAGCCAGTTCATTTCTGGAAAATGAACTCTGCAGTAGTGCTGAGTAGATCTGTGAATATGTGTATCCAGTGTACTATGAAGCTATTAGAACCATAAAACCACCTAGAGTTTCTCAGTATACAATCACTAGCCTCAAATGTGTGGGGTCTTACAACTACTAAGACGACCTACCAACACCAATGATGGTGATCAAAACCAGAACAGATTAAAATTCTGTCTTAAATGTTTTGTTTATCTACTGTTTGATTAAGTTCTAATATCATGCATATGTATCAGACTGTAATCCCATGTCTACCTTCACAAGTACATTTCTGTGTCCATTTCTGTCACCTTCTAAACACTATCTCAGCTTGTGTATTTTAATTTCCACACCTTTCTTTGTACCTTTGTGTTATTCTCAGCTCTCAAACAACTTAGATTCATATCAATGGACAATAAAACAAATTATTTCCACTAGTATGACTAAAACAGAAAACTGATTCTAGCTTTGTGATATGGAATTCTAGAACTCACATGCTCTATTTTTTTATGCTTACTTAACCTCAAATGACCTCCTCTAAATGCTAGCAATTGTACTATTAATATAGCTACAATTGTACTACTCCTCTAAATGTTATCAGGATAACCTCGCTCCTAGTCTTGGCAAACTGTTGACTGAAATGATGCTACCTTAAGCCTCCGCTCAGAAAATTTGTATCTGTGAGGAAAATGTCTAAGGGTGTGGCAACTTTCTTTTTGCTGTATGGTAGTCTAATACTTCAATATCAATGCCTTAACAATATCTATGGTTTAGTTGGTAAGTGATCTAGATTTTAGTTTGAGTTTCTACTCATACAGCTAGCTGTCTTAGATAAGTTTCCCAACTAGTTTTTTATTTAAATCTTTAGTATGAGGAGGTTATACAACATGATTTAAGGGTCCTTTTTAGCTTATCAAGGTACATGTGGAAGTAGAATGTTAATCAGCACATGCAGTAGTAAAACATCCTGGCCACCACAGGGTGAAGTCTAGTTAGTCATCTTGTCCTCCATTTTGACCAGACTGACATTTTTGGACATGAAGAGGATAAACTGCTATGTTTAAAAGTACTCCTATAAAATAATATTCTATGATTGAAAGTACTCCTTTATTATAAGCATACTTATGAATGAGAGGCACTGACCACAAAAACATTCAAGAATTTTTATAGAATCTGCTGAGTGCAACAGGACTGAAGTTAGAGGCCGGCCTGGGCAGAAAAATTTGAGAGATCCTATCTCCAAAATAACTAGAAAAAAAGAGATCCAGGGGCATGGCTCAAGTAGTAGGATGCCAGTCTAACAAGCACAAAGCCCTAAGTTCAAACTCCGATATTACTCTCTACCAAAGAAAAAATTTTACATAACTTTTGGGTTTTTTAAATCATTTAAAAAATTATCTTTAAATAGTTGTACAACAGAATCCTACAGTTCTATTACTGGAAGGAATCACATGTCAGAACTTAATATAACCAATTTTTTTTTCAAATAAAGATATTGAGATTCCAAAGTTTTAAGTGTGGAGTTACATTAAATACTAAATATCAAAACAAGCCTGGTACATAGTTTACAATACTGTGCTCATTCTAGTCAATTTCTCAGGCTTTCTATTTTTATACTAGGGATTTCATGACAGGGGCTAAGTGTTGTATAAGTGTGTGCCCGTATGTTTGGATGGGCAGAGTGTGGTCACAAAGAAATCTGATTGCCTATCGTGCTTCTCATCATTGTGGCACACAGTTCATCTGAGAGCCATTTACTAGCTAAAGGAACAAAATCAGAGAAAGCCTAACAACTAGAAACCTCTGTTTCTCTCCTTTACTCCAATTCTATACAGAAGGTTGAAAAGTAATAAAGTAGAAATAAAATGAACATAAAAATCAGAGTCAGAAGCCCTAAGACAGTATAAATAGATGAGCTAAGGCAGCAATGTCCAAAAATGTCACATTCTGGTCAAAATGGAGGACAAGATGACTAACTGGACTTCACCCTCTGGTGGCCAGGATGTTTCACTACTGCATGTCCTGATTAACATTCTACCTCCACATGTACCTTGATACCTTACAGCTAAAAAGGACCCTTAAATCATGTTGTATAACCTCCTTATATTAAAAATTAAAAAAAAAAACTAGTTAGGAAACTTACATATGATTTACAGCTGTATGAGTAGAAACTCAAACTAAAATCTAGACCACCTACCAATTAAACTAATTTTATCACCATTATTGCTGTATCACCCAGTTTTCTACCCAGTACATACTCAGGATATATGCTGAGCAAAGTTTAATGAGGAAGTTAATTGTGCTGCAAAAATAACCACATAATGCACATCAAATCCAAATATATTATCCACACTAATGCTCAATTGCGTTAATGTAAATGATTAGGATGACTTTTCTACTTCATTTCCACAAAAATGTGCCTCATACACTGGACAAGACACTACAACTACTCTTACTATGAGGGAAAAAAGCATTTTTTTCTAAGAGTCCCCCCAAAAGGGCTTTAACTCAGAAATAAATAGCTATGTTAAATGAGTAATAAGGAATGAAAATTCTTTCAATTTTTACTTCTATATAATCCATAATTTCATAGATGCTGTTTTATTTGAATTAATAAAATACACTTCATAAAAATTAGTTTTTATACTTATTTGGACAGCTATCTTAAACCAGTATGAAGATCTTTAACGTATTTATTAAAGTCTCTTAATGGAGTTTCAAGAAAGAACGATTACTCCATGCCTAAGAGAAGAATGACCTTTTTTCCAAACTCTCGTGGCTGTAAACAATGTCAATTACATTCTCTAAGTTTAGGTTCTACAAACAAAGTTGTGATAAAGTAATACCAATAATAGTAGTAGAAGAAAAAGAACAAGATCAGCTACTGTTTGAGTATTAACAATGTCAAAAGGACTATGTTAAATACTGTATATACACTAACTCATTTGATTCAACTACAACATGAGGTAGCTTTAGCTTTACAGATGGGCAATCTAGAGCTTAAATAACTTGTAACCAGCTTCTGAGTATTGGTTAATTAGTCTCTGCACTTGACTATAATACTAGCCTGCCAGATACTCAGCAGGATGGTCTGTCTCACAATAATGTATTAAGTTCATAAATATTCCCAATCTTCTTAGACTATGTGTAAATAAATACAACGCAACCAAACAGTTCAAAGACTGATGCTTCAATAATTAAGAAAAACAAGCAGAGTAACAATGGAAGAACTTTAATGCTTTTATGGCATATCTATTTCCACTAACCTTCTAGACTTAAAAGTGCTGACAATTATAATTCACTATTGTCTCTGAAATTTCCTCATTCACCTTGACTCACTCTCCAAGCCATATGGTAAAGAACCTCACCAGGTGTCAGGAGAAGAACTCTTCCTCTTCTATTTCCCATAAGAATAATTTCTATACTTCTCTTCAACTCCCCAAGCATTTGGAAGTATCCAGAGGTACATGAAATATGGGACTAATAACCAGTAACACAGATTAACACAGATCTCAGGCTGAAGAGAGCTTCAAAGCACAGCATAAAATATGCTCAATCTGAGCAGAGGAAACTAAACTGAGTATGACAGTACATTCCTTTAATCCCAGCACTGGGAAGGAGAGTTGTGAGTTCAGGGCCCTGACTCAAAAAATAAAACTATGGGCTGGGAAGGTGGCTCAGTGGTAGAGCGCTTGCCTTGCATGCATGAGGCCCTGGGTTCGATTCCTCAGCACCACATAAGCAAAAAGAAAAAAAAAGCCGGAAGTGGTGCTGTGGCTCAAGTGGTAGGGCGCTACTGAAGAGCTGAGGGACAGCGCCCAGGCCCAGAATTCAGATCCCACGACCGGACCCAAAAATAAATTAATTAATTTAATTAAATTAAAACCTAAAACAAGAAACATATACAGCAAATACCAACTGCAGATAGCATATTCAGATTCAATCTTGCACAGAACATGTTAACAATATTTTAACTAGTTTTCCACAGACATAAAAAGTCTTTGCCCCTCTACATGTAGTTGTACAAAGAATACAGCTTGTACAATGAGAAGAAACAATTCATGGAAAATTTGGGTATCTGGATACAGGATACATATTCCATTATTATCTTGAGAGCCCCAAAAGACATAAAGATACTATGGCATGAAAACTTTTTTTCTCACAATTCAACACAATTAATGTCTTACCGGGCATCGTCACCTACTGATTTCATATTTAATAGGCTGGGACATAGGCCCCAGCTGAGTCTCTTTCACAATCCACTGACATGGGAACTCCATGGTTCACCAACTTAACCATTTCAAGTTCAATCTTAGCATTGATTACAGACTCCTTTGAAAACACCCAGGTAAGCCTTAATATAACTGAACAGCAGCAATATAATATCTAATAGAAAAGTAACACAAAAAATACATTTCCTACTCTATAAATGCCTAGCAGGAGGGAGCAAGCAGAGAAGGGGGAAATAAAAAACCCTAACTGGGAGTTAGTCTGTGTTTAACATTGGTTTCTCTTGTTTGAGTTAAACTGACTTCTAATAAGTGACAAAGAAAGAGCACAAACAGAGGTTCTATCTCAATCCTGACATGTATTACAATTTGATATCTTTTTCCTCTTTAGGATGAACAGACTTAAAAACTAAACCACTAAGTAAATTTTTTAAGTCAAGGACACTATTTTAATCTGTGCTTAGTGTCTACATATAGTATCTCATTTGATCCCAACTACAACTAAGTAAGAGCTACTACTATTATCTCAACTTCCTGGATCAGAAATCTGAACCTTAAGTCACTTAAGATCACCATGTTCCTAAATGTTGATTCAGATGTCAAAGTCCTTGCATTTAACTACTACATAGAATACATACCTTTTAAAAGTGTGATAAAGCACAGCAAAAATAATTAAATTTAATAAGCATCAAAGTACAGTAGCAACAAAAATGAGTAACTGTAAAGGAGGCAGAGTCTACATACATAGCAATACAGTCAGAGCTCTATTTTCTAGCTCTTCTTTCCATACTTCCTCTATCATACTCTATCATACATGCTATACCAGCACATACAAAAGCCAATTGTGCCTGATAAGACACCAGAAGAAGCAAGTTTCACTTTAAGCAGGCAAAGAAAATATTAGGTGGATAATAAAAGCTTTTCTTCTATGATGCTTGAAAGTTTACTAATTAAGAGTTTCAAGTATAACAATTACTTTAGACTACATCTTCAGAGCAATGTTATTTTAAGGATCAGAAAGCTAGTACAGAGGGCTACAGATTGCTTTCAAAGAATAATCTACTAAGCAAACATTGCCCAGATACTTAAAGGGCATTCTAATCTATTATTCTTATGATTCAGAAAGAAAGATAAATGTTAAAGAGAGATAAAAGCTAATAATAGGTAATGGTATTTTCTCACCATCAAACAAATATTTATTAAGTTTACACACTGTACTGACATCTAGGCTAGGGTAGAGGAGATTAAAATCTAGGATTGTAAGTAACAATGTCATTTGAAACAGATAAATAAAAATGCAACCTCTCCACTTAAGGTGTCTCTACCTTAAGATGTAAGGAGGAAAAAATAAAGAGGTTGTCCAAAGTGATCAAATATAGGTGCCACATAAAGGGAAAAGGAGTAAATGATAGAAACTCAAGGTAAAGAGGTGTATCACACAGGGCCTGGAATGGTTGAGGAATATTTCATGAAATGGGTGGTAGTGGACGGAGATAGGTATTCAGAAGCTGACACTGAATTTTAGGGGAAACATTCCAAACAGAAAGAAGATTTTGTCAGAAAGATTGTATTCAGCCTGAAAGATCTTCAACACTAAGGAGTAGGCATTAGTACCCTATGCAGGAGAAAATCAAGCCTAGACTCCACAGATAATGTGAGAATAGTAGTAGTCTTTCTAGGCTTGCACTTTCCCTTGGATCATTGCATCTGTCTTTCCATTTGCCCCTGGCATCTGTTTTAAATATATTTATCTCACACTATAGAGAAAATAGGACAGCAAGAAACTTTAAGAATGGGGCTGGGAAGGTGGCTCAGTGGTAGAGCGCTTGCCTTGCATGCTCAAGGCCCTGGGTTCGATTCCTCAGCACCAAATAAGAAAAAAGCCGGAAGTGGCGCTGTGGCTCAAGTGGTAGAGCGCTAGCCTTGAGCTGAAGAGCTGAGGGACAGCGCCCAGGTCCAGAGTTCAGGCCCTACGACCGGACCCCCCGCCCCCCCCAAAAAAAAAGAAACTTTAAGAATGGTATCTATCTATATCTCTCCCTCTCCCCTCTCCATCTCCATCTTAATCCAATGGTAGTTGTGCCAACTAGCAACATATTTAATCTAAAAGCACAAATGAATCAAGAGAATGAATGGGTTCCGAAACAATGGGTCTGAAATCTAATCTTAGAATTAGACATTATACTTAGTAAAACAATCAAATGCACTTACAGGTTGAGTCCCTTATATGAAAAGCTTTGGGCCAAAACTGTTTCAGGTTTCAGGGCTTAGAATATTTATGTAGACTTTATGAACTGAGCATCCCTAATCCAAAAATCTGAAATTCATTCCTTGGTATCTGACAGAGACTGTATGGTAAGCCATGTATTTCTGAAACAATACTAGCCAACAATGTGTGTGTTAGTAAATCCAATCAAAATAAGCAATCAATAAGTCACAGAGACATATTTGCCTGAATAAAGGTCCATACACTATGGATCTAGAAATGGTAACTGGTCTTATTATTACCATCTCCATTACCTTAACTCTTACAGTTTCATTTCCTGGTATAAAGTTCCATTTAATCCAGCCACATAGTTTTGATAAGAAAGTGAAACAACTACACATTAAAAGACTGAGTTTCCACGAACCAAACAAGTTTTAGGTTTTTGTTTTATATTTTTATTAACAGAGCCTAACAACTAGAATATCTTCCATTCAAACTACCTATTAAACCTGAGTTCCTCTGCTCACTTCCTCCCACCTCATCTCATCTTTAACTGACTTATAGCCATTTTATTCTGCTGTCCACCTTCCCAAACTGCTGCTCAACAATTCACAGGCTGTCACAGATTGTCAGTACTGCATTTGGAGACTTAAGAAGTACTCTTATGGGACAGTTACAGTGTGTTAGTACAGCATTTTCCCAGACACAATGTCAGTTTTTATAGCCAGTTGCAAATTAGCTTCTTCTTTAAAAAAAATAATACTCTTAATAAGACAGGTACAAGGAGATTTTAAATAACCAAGATTAAAACTTACTTTGGTTTCTCTGAGACATAAGCTGTTTCAGTCATATACAAAAAAAAAAAAAAACTCAGCAATCTACTTTAAGCCACACACATCTGGAAATTTATCTAAAGAGATTTCTGATACTAAAAAAAAACAAAAAGTCTACCAAACAAATGGAACAAAGGAGAATCTTAATTTTTCCCTTTTTTTGTGCTTATAGCTCCTCAACTTTGTATACTACTTGAGAACACTGTTTAAACTCAAGTTTCAACATTAATATTTATTTCTCACTATATCTAACTGTAAAACAATTTAAAAGAAAATTCTGAACCTGGACTTATAACACAATCTGTATCATTAGCCTTTGGGAAGCTGAGGTTGGAAGATCAAGAATTCAATGACAGCCTAAGCATACTGTTTCAAAAAAACAAACAAGCTGGGTACTAGTGGCTCACACCTATAATCCTAACTATTCAGAAGGCTAAGATCTGATGATGGAGGTTCAAAATCAGTGCAGGCAGGAAAATCTTATCTCTAGCTCTTATCTCTAGTTAACAGACACACACAAACACACAAACACATATTACATATATATACACACACAGCGAGACAAAAGGCTGGAAATGGAGGTATAGCTTTAGTGGTAAAACACTATCCTTGAGCAAAAAAGTTCAGGAATAGCACTCAGGATCTGAGGTCAAGCCCCAGGACAGGCACAGACATGCGTGCAATCCCCCCCACACCTCCTCTTACCCCAAAAAAAGGAAGGGAAGGAGGGAGGAAAAGAGTGATGTTGCTATAGTTGCTATCTAAGTTTTGTCATATGATTGAGCAGCACATGAGTACCAATGCTGTGACCAAAGCTCTTATTCACACTAAAGCCTTTACACTACTACACATGAAAGACTGAAAAGATCTTAAGAAGATACAGATAAGAACATCTCACGAAACAGTAGTTCATATGAATTTACCAAGTCTTCTCTGGAGAAACACACATTAACTGAAAAGAAGTATCTACAGGGTAATACTAAGCATTAAAATTAGTTATCTAATTTTAAAGTATTTTAATAACATTATTCATCCTGCTTTATTATACTTTACTAAGGATTTAAAATAGACATGTATTCTTCCTAAATAAATTCAACCCCTACAATAACACTACATCTTTGCAGTTCTCATTATCAATTGTAAGAAACCTAGAGCTTGATAAGAAGGCTAATTCTCAGTTGCAGCAGAAAGACTAAACAAAAAAAAAAAGCTAGTAATCCAACTCTTAAAAACTCTACCACAAACAAATACAAACACAAAGAAAGATACAAAACAAAGAAAGACACTGAACAGAAGCAAGAAAAATCTATTAAAGGCTCTAAGTGTTTCTAAAAATTTATACTTTAAAACTTACTAGTTACAAAATAAGCATTCAAGTAATACATATAAAGCAAACAAAAAAATAACTCCATAAAATATTCCTAAGTGTAGGCAACTTACTACGTTTTTTTGAATAATAAAACTCTACAATATGCAGACAGACTGTCTGATGGCAAATTATACAAAAATTTCCTTCTGATAGCAGCCTCACCTGGAAATAATAGTAACAAGAATTATTTTTAGGCTGGGAAGGTGGCTCAGTGGTAGAGTGCTTGCTTGTATCCATGAGTTCCTGGGTTCAATTCCTCAGCACCACATAAGCAGAAAAAGCCAGAAGTGAAGTTGTGGCTCAAGTGGTAGAGCTAGTCTTGAGCTGAAGAGCTGAGGGACAGCACCCAGGCCCAGAGTTCAGGTCCCATGACCAAAAAAAAAGAAAAAAAATTACTTTTATAAAAAAAAAGGACAGTATTTCTTTGACATCTATTTGACTTTTCATCATATTTTGTAAATGTTGAGATTTTGATATTCTAGGATTGAATCGATAAATAATAAATATGAATAATGGGACCAGGTTTCTCATTATTGGATGGAGCTATTAACATGGAATAAAGGAAAACAGAATAAACCTGTAGTATTAGATTGGAATCAGAATGTGCACACACATGCAGGCACAAAAAAGCGTACGTGCACACACACACCTCACATATATCTTTTTCACAGATGTCTACTGAAAAGGCCTTTTAAACAACACTACCAAGTAACAACTAAGACAAAGAATGCTTGTAAAGCCATTTCTCTATTAAAAGGAGAATGATATGAGAGGACATTGATCAAGATGCATGTAGTCACAAACTGATAGATCAAACTGAAACCCCTCTATACAATTACTTGAAGGTAAATTTTAAAAAACTAAATTAATTTTTTTTTTAAAAAAGGAGCACTCCTTGAAAAAGTTACTCATTCTAGGGTTGGGGCCTGAAGAAGTGCTCAAAGAATGACAAGTATATGTCAAAATGAGGCAGAAATCAGCTTCAAGGGGTTCCTAATGGCCAAAGCAGAAACAAAATCAGAATAAAGTACTACTGTAATTAAATATAGAGGGAATGAGAGAATTAGAAACTCATCAGAAATCACACTTCAGTCAGAAGTCACCAAAGGATAAATTAGTGCATGATAATTCAGGGAATAACAAAATATTAACAAGATCTCACAAGCTATTTTCAAACTACTAGTAATTCATAAATAGCAAAGAGAATGCAATGCCACTGAGCCATACACCTAAAAATTAATGCATAAAAATACATTTTGCTGAGTTCATTTTATCACACAAAATAATTACAAAAGGGAAAACAGTTAACTTTACAGTGAAAAGCCCTCATGAAGTGATCCAAGATTACATACATCAATATTTTAATATTTTCTTTCAGTATTCTATGCTTCCTCATGTATCTTCAGAAGCACACTAATTCTGTGGTACTCCTGCAAGAAATGGATAACCTAAATCCAATCATCAGACACCCAAACTGAAGGCATCCTACAAAATAAGTAGCCTGTACTCTTCAAAATTATCAGTATCATAAAAAAAAAATCTGAACAAAACTGAGGAACTACTTTAGATTAAGAGATAATGACAATTGAACGCATTCCATGATTGGAAAATTTTTCTTCAAAATCTGAACAAGCTGTAGATCATATTAAATCAATGCTAATTTCCTGCTTTTGACAACTGGTTACATAAGTGAATGTCCTTGTTTTAAGAAAATAAACAGGGGCTGGGAAGGTGGCTCAGTGGTAGAGTGCTTGCCTTGCAAGCCTGAGGCCCTGGGTTCAATTCCTCAGCACCATATAAGCAAAAAGAAAAAAGCCAGAAGTGGCGCTGTGGCTCAAGTGGTAGAGCACTAGCCTTGAGCTGAAGAGCTGAGGGACAGCGCCCAGGCCCAGAGTTCAGCCCCCACAACCGGACCCCCCCCCAAAAAAAAGAAAAGAAAAGAAACAATGAAGTTATTTAGAAAAAAGGGGCAATAAGGTCTACATCTTCATCTCTCAAGAAATTTAGTCATGAACCACATGATGACATCACCAGACTGCATATCCAACAGTGATCTCAAAAACTTCTAAGAGCTGAAACTTCTATCACCTAATAACACCAAAGCCAGAGTAACATTAAAACCTGTGTTAGCCACATGTTTATGGTAATGCTAGTGTAAAGAAATCTACTGAAAGCTGGGCGCTGGTGGCTCACGCCTGTAATCCTAGCTACTCAGTAGGTTGAGATCTGAGGATCGCGGTTCAAAGCCAGCCCAGGCAGGAAAGTCTGTGAAACTCTTATCTCCAATAAACCACCAGAAAACCGAAAGTGGTGCTGTAGCTCAAGTGGTAGAGCACTAGCCTTGAGCTGAAGAGCTGAGGGACAGTGCTCAGTCCCAGAGTTCAAGCCCCATGACCAATCAAAAAAAAGAAAGAAAGAAAGAAATCTACTGAGCTTCAAGTTGTATAGTGTTATAGCACACACAATTATATATAGAACATAGTAGTTGATAACAGTTATAAATGATAATGCTCTAGTTTGTGTACTTATTATACTTTTATCATTATTTTAGATTGTAGTACTTACGAAAAATTCTGTATAACAGCATGCTATGCTACAAATGTCTCGATTGCATCAAGAGGCCACATGGAATTACTGACCTACACCACCTAGATTTGTTAAGCATGATATGTACACAATAACAAAATAACCTAAGGATACATTTCTCAAAACATAGTCCCATCATTAAATACTACATGACTGTATATGTGTTAGATGATGCAATGAAAAGACAAAAAGGAAACAGTAAAACGTTAATATGTGAGATCTCTGAGTCAATTCTTTCCACCATTCTTAGAACTTTTCTGCCAGCTGAAACAACAGCAGTAAAAAAATGTCAGCACACAGTACCTGACACATGACCAACACTCAAATTCCTGATAGCTGTTAGCTGTTGTTAATGAGACCATAATCTCAAGATACTGTGCACAATGAAGTTCTCTTGACTCAAGAGGTACATTCTTTTACAGCAGGAGAAATGGAAGGAACAAAAATGTATGTAGTATGCTCCATTTAAATACACAAATACAGAAAACACAAAAAATACACACTAAACTGTTGCTATCACACTAGTGATAGTCTCTGGATGGTAAAATTAAAGTGATTCTTACTTTCATCCTCATACAGCAATGTTTTCTTCTAACAAAGATGACATTTGTGTCTTTTCCAAAAATTATTTTTAGAAATTGTTTAAGTTACATTTGAGTACTGTTGTTACTTTCATCTTCTTGAAATTATAATGATCATGTAAATATTAACATACATAAGAATGTCCTACCCTGGGTTCAGTTCCTGCCATCATAAACAAACAAACAAAAAACATACTTTCTTCTCAAATCATCTCACTCTTGTGCATTAAGTGAGAGGCATGTACATACACAGTAATTTTGCTTCTTCCCAAAAATCTTACTAACAGAAAATTTCTTTTAAGACATAAACTCATAAAGATGGAAAGCAGGAAAGAAGAGCAATAAAACTTTCAAAGTTGAAACATATAAAGCTTTACATAAGATTAGTAATCTATTTTGTTCAAAGAGATTGTGTGTGATCAGATACTCTAGAGAATAAGTTATGATCTTGTCATTCTTTGATAACAGGATAATAACGTAGACAAAGATAAGAGGAATGGAAAACAGGATAGCCAACACAACACAGAAGTGAAATAGACTGGTAATTGGGGATTCTTGGATAATAATGCCATACCAAAAGCAAAGACAACCAATCCACACTGGGTTTATGTGACAAACAGGCACATTCAAGGCAATCATACACCTGCTTTCAGCCACAGCAACCATCTACTCAGGCTCAACTATTAGAGAGCAAATGAAAAGAAGATACAAAAGTCTAACAGTACTAAGAATCAAACCTAAAAGGAGAAGAAAGTCTAAGGACTGCAACAAAGGGGAATCATCTCAGAGAAGAGCTGTGCAGTGGGCCTAGAGATTAGACTTAGCAAGAATAAGGAAAGTCTTTAGAAGTTTTTGGAGGGAGGAGAGGTAGAAAGGGAGGGAGAGAAGAGCTGAAAGATTACTCTAATTAACCTTGTAGAAAACCACACTAAGGGGGTATTTAAGATACTATCAGGGAATAAAATTTTTCCTGACATAATACTAACAATATGATTTAACCAAATATTATAACTGAATCGGGAAGGGAAAGCAACAATGAAGATGGTTATTTAAAAAGAGCAAAACTTTCTCTACCATAATGAAAACTCCATATTATGAATAAATCGGTTAATGAAGATACATAATATGAAGATACATAATATCAAAAGAAAAAGGGTGTTGTTGGGAGTTTAGCTCAGTAGAAATGTGTTTGCCTAGCAAGTGCAAGGCCCTGAGTCCAGTCTTAAGTATGTCAAAAACAAAACAAAACAAAAAACTAAAAAGAAACAAGGACTTGAAAATTGTTAGAGACTATAGAGTAGAGATGAAGAGAAAAAACTACTCATTACATTTAATGAATCCTTTTTTCTTAACTCTTTGACTTTTAAAATTTGTCTATTGGTAACATATAAAGAATAATTTACAAACAAACAGCCAGCCAGGCACTAGTGGCTCATACCTGTAATCCTAGCTACTTGGGAGTGAAGATCAAGAAAATCATGGTTCAAAGTCAGATGAGGCTGACCTTCATGAGACCTCATCTCAATCAATAGCTGGGCATAGTGGTTGTATCTGTCATCCCAGCTATGCAGGAAGCTGAGATCAGAAGGATCATAGTTCTAGGCCAACCCAGGCAAAAGTATGTGAGCCCAATGCCTGTGGCTCATGCCTGCAATCCTAGTTACTTAGATGGCTAAGACCTAGAGGATCACAGTTCAAGGTTAGCCCAGGCATTAAAATCCATTAAATACCATGTCCAATTAATTAGTAAAATATAGACCTGGAGCATGGTTCAAATGGAAGAGCACTACCATAAACAAGATAGTCAAACAAGAAGAGTTCAAAGCCCAGTGCCTCAAAAGAGAGTAAAAGGAAAACAAAAAACAAAATGCAACACATCTTTATTTCAAAATGTATAGAGTCTATAATCCTAGCTACTCAGGAGGCTGAGATCTGAGGATCGCAGTTCAAAGTCAGCCCAGGCAGGAAGTCAGTGAGACTCTTATCTCCAATAAACCAACTAGAAAACCGGAAGTGGCACTGTGGCTTAAGTGGAAGAGCGCCCAAGCCCAGAGTTCAAGCCCCACAACCGACAAAATATAAAATAAAAATAAAAATGTATAAACAGCCAAGTGCCAGAGGCTCAGCCTGTAATCCTAGCTACTGAGGAGGCTGAGATCTGAGGATCACAGTTTGAAGCCAGCCCTGGAAGAAAAGTCCCTGAGACTCTTATTTCCAATTAACCATCAAAAAATTGGAAGTGGTGCTGTGACTCAAAGTGGTAAAGTGCTAGCCTTGAGCAAAAAATCTCAGGGACAGTGCTCAAATTCAAGCCTCACGACGTAAAATAAATAAATAAATAATAGCACAAATAAACTGGGTACCAGTGGTTCATGCCTATAATTCTAGCTACTCAGGAGACAGATCTGTGGATGGCAGTTCAAAGCCAGCCAATCAGG
Source organism: Dipodomys spectabilis (assembly GCF_019054845.1). Taxonomy (NCBI): domain Eukaryota; kingdom Metazoa; phylum Chordata; class Mammalia; order Rodentia; family Heteromyidae; genus Dipodomys; species Dipodomys spectabilis. The sequence goes on from NW_024870802.1 coordinate 14,819,725, forward strand.
AAAGTGTGTGAGATTCATCTCCAATTAAGCACCAATAAAGCCATAAGTGGAGCTCTGGCTTAAGTGGAAGAGGAGTAGCTATGAGCAAAAAACTTCAGAGACAGCATCTAGGCCTGGAGTTCAAGGCCCAGGACTGGCAACAACACCAACAAAAAGGTACAAGTAAAGTATTTACAATTGAGCCAGACACTGGTGGCTCAACCTATAATCCTAGCTACTCTGAAGGTTGAGATCTAAGGACTGTGGTTCAAAGCTAGCCGCCCAGGCAGGAAAATCTGTGAGATTCTTATCTCCAATGAACTACTCTAAAAAAGCCGGAAATGGTGCTGTGGCTCAAGTGGTAGAGTGCTAGCCTTGAGCAAAAGAAGCTCAGGGATAGTGTCCCAAGCCCTGAGTTCAAGTCCCAGGACTGACAAAAATATATTTTTTTCAATTAAAAAAACAAAAAAAATCTTTTTTCTAGAAGATTTTTATATTTCTAACACAGAAAGAGCATAAGCACACAAAATGTGAAATATTTTTATAAATTAAAAGCAAATAATTATCAGGAATGGGAAGACAAAATTCAGTAATTGTTATACTGGGAAGATTCTAGGTCTGACCTTACTTACAAATTCATTAATGATCAGGAGACTGTGCAAATAGGGCATTTAATTAAATTTGTTCATTTATCTATTTTGGGAAGTACAATTAACAGCACCATGAGAGAAAAGTAATATAAAAAGACAGAGATGGATTAAAAAATTGGCCAAAACCCAATCAAACTGGTAAGCTGGGTGTCGGCAAAACATTACAGGCTTAAAACCATAAAAGGTATATCAGAGGTTTGTCATCAATTTCTGCACACTGCTATCATATGAGGTAGCGGTAGTCAACTTAATGTTAAGTGAGAATATATATGTGTGTATCTATGTACGTGTACCTATATGTATATGTGTACCTATATGTATATGTGTACATGTACACACACACAATTCAGACAGGATTATGTTCTAAAAAACAATATACTGATTTAGAGGTCCTTATCCAAATTGGTTGGGGGCAAGAAGTGTTTCTGATTTTAGAGAATTTGGAGTTTCAGGGTATTTCAGGTTTTGAATGTTCATATAATTTCGTAACTATACTAATTCTACTAAAGAATACCAATAATGAATTAAACTGTCATTTGAAAAATACTGGCTTTTATCCTTTTATTCCTCTAGCTACACTGTTCTTAACTTATTCCAAGGCAGTGATGATTTGAAATAATAGCAGCAAGCTGTGGCTGTATTAATAAGTTTCATCAATAGAATATGAGCAAATCTAGTATATAAAACCTCCTAGAAGTATCCTGTAAAGAAGAAACGTGAAATCTCTTTCTTTCTGCTAGTTGGAGTATAAATGAGATGGCTGGGACTCTTAACAGACTTTGAAAAAGAACTGCATCCATGCACAGAGGACCAACAACATGTTACTACTGCAAGCCAATCAGTCCTAAACTAATGTCTGGAATTCTTCACCTTAACAGAAATACTACTTCTATCATGTTTAAGTCAAGTTTTCTTGACTGCGACCAAATCTAATCCTAATTAATATAACCTCTAGCCAGGAACTGATGACTATAATCCTAGCTACTCAAGAGGCTGCAATCTGATGATCAGGATTCAAAGCCAGCCCAGATAGGAAAGTCTGTGAGTTTCGCATCTCCAATTAAAAAGAAAAAAAAAGAAAAAAGAAAAAAGCTGTGGCTCAAGTAGTAGACTCCCAGTACCCCCTCCTTAATCTTTCCTGCTCTTCCCCAAGATGTTCTAGGACACTGTAAAGAAACATCTTTATGTCTGATGTTTTCAGATCCAGTTTTATCTCCAGCAAGATATGATTGCACTAACATGAGACATAATTATAAGATCATAATTGATTTTTAAAACAGACAAAATAGACAAAGTGATTGTAGTAGTAGTTATGGTAAAAAAAATAACTAGTACTTATTGAACTCTTAATATTTGCCAGACATTTTTCTAAATATGAGCTAATCCTTACACCAATCTCACAAAGTTAGTATTACAACTCCTATTTTACAAATGAAAAAAAAAGACTAATACAAATTGAATAACTTACTCAAGATAACTAAGGGAAATCATTCAAACCTAGGTTTCCAAGCCCATCCTCTTAACCAGTGCACATTAACTAGCATGATGTTCCTAAGGTGCCAATATAGCCTAACACTTCATAAATATCTTCAACAACCACAACACATTTAAATCTGCATGATCATAAATCTAATGCCTTTGCAGATTAATTTGTAGAAATTATCAATTATTAGAGACAACTATATAAATAAGATGGGTGACCAAACAAGAGAGCATTCTTTTTAGGGTCAAGGGATATAACCATCAAGTGACGACATTGATTTTTTTCATAAGGCTCTATTGGTTCTAAAAGTATTTCCAAAAGACAAAATATTTATTAAAAGAAATATTTAGAACATTTGTTTGCTAAAATAAACTTGTGACCTCAAAAATAGACTTTAAAGGGAATATTAAAATAATTTTTTAAGTATCAGACTTCCCATATCACATCAATTATACCCCTAAAATTTAACATATCAGAGAGTGAACTCATCATCTCTCTCCTAGATCTGAGACCCTTTTCCAGACACAATGCACTTGATATGTCTAGCTCAAACTCTTCAAGATTTTTGAACCCGATGTCTTAATATTTTTTTCCTCCACAAAACACAGCCCATGTCTTATTTCTATACTACCCCACATTACTATTGAAATGCTCTATAGCCACTTGGTACTTGGAGTTCTCACATACAAAAATGGCAAGACAACCTTTATCAAACATGGCAGTCATTATATGACTTTCAATGGAAGTCCTGTTATTTATTAGATCACATCCAATATATTAAGCAATTTGGATGAAGTTCTGGGATAGAACACTACTCTAGCAAGTATAAATTCTCAATACCACCACAAATTAAAAAAACAAAACAAAAATTAATCTTTCTGTAGAAAAAGTATGAGTTATTAACATGACTCTACAAAGAACAAAGACTATAAATAGCCTTATATCAGATGACTTTGCTACCAACTGAGTTTACCATAAACTAAAAACTTCATTTTCATAAGTTTGAACTTAGGAACTATGAATAAGAAATTATGATTTAAATGACAATCTAAGAGGTAAGATTGTAGATTGATTCTGTTTCTTCCTTAGTTCTCCATATTTTCTACAGTAAGTATATATCATATCATTTACAAAATCAAAGCTCCTGTTTTAAAATGGAGTGCGGCAAAGCCCAAGCACAGAACTGACCATCACAGTAAGTTAAAGAGATAAGAGCAGGGTATGTACCTCAGTGGTTCAGCAGTTCCCTACAATGCACAAGGACATGTGCATTAGTAATCTCCATTACCAAAAAGAGACACGAAAAGAACAGACTAAAACAACAAGAGTGAATGAGTCTTCCTCAGAGCTTAAAAGTCAAAAAAATTATTTTTAAAACCTTGAATGTTGTTATAACTTAAGTGTAAGATTTAAAACTAAGTTAAAAATACCACTAACAATAGGGCAAACCTTTACACATTTACTCAATGACATTTTTGTGCACTGGTACTAGTACTGGGATTCAAGGCCTAATTTTTTTTTTTCTTTTTGCTGGTCCTGGAGCTTGAACTCAGGGCCTGTCCTTGAGCCTCTCTGTGCTCAAGGCTACTTGAGCCACAGTGCCACTTCTGTTTATGCAGTACTGAGGAATCCAACCCAGTTTTTCATTCATGTTAAGCAAGCACTGAACTACTAAGCCACATTCCCAGCCCAGGTCTTCATACTCTTCTGCTTATGTGGTGCTGAGGAATCGAACCCAGGGCCTCATGCACGCGAGGCAAGCACTCTACCACTGAGCTACCTTCCCAGCCCCAGGTCCTCATACTCTTGCTTGGCTTTTTTACTCAAGGCTAGCATTCTACCACTTGAACCACACCCCCATCTCCTGCTTTTTGATGGTTGTTGGAAATAAGTATCCTGAGTAGCTAGGATTACAGGCATGAGCACTAGCAACCCAGACCTTTTTTTTTAAGTATTAGGATTAGCGAGCTTGCTCAGCTGGTGCACTACTACTTGAGCCCTGCCTCCAGCCCAGCTTTTTGCTGGCTATTTTGGAGATGGACTCTAGCAGACTTTTCCACCCAGGCTAGGATCAAACCAGATCCTCTCTAGATCTCAGCCTCCTGAGTAGCTAGGATTTCAGCCACAAACCAGGCTCAAAAGTGATACTATTTTCTTAACTCATTTTTAATCTATTACAGCTTTCACCTATCTTCCATCCCACCTGTGGGACGTGGGTTCATGGAACCACACTCTCCTTGATTATGCCAAGCTCTGTCACAAGTCATTGACTTTCAAAGCTAGTTCACAAAAGGCAATGCAGCCTCCATTGGTTTTCTTGGGAGTGTTCACTTTGAAAACAGTCACTAACCACCAAGCAGTGAAACAGCTCAAATTAGCCTACGTATGTGGAAAGATAGGTCATCTGAGGGACAGACAACTTCAACCATGAGACTTGTAAGTAAAGAAGCCTTCAGGTTCTAGTTCCCAGCCATCAAGTCACAACCATCTTTCAACTCTTCCAAGCTAAGGCTCTGGCTAGGCTCTGGAACACAATCTCTACACTGCCCTGTATAAAGTCCTATAGAATCCATAGACATAACAAAATGTTCGTATTACATTAGTAATTTTTGGAACACCTTGCTATACAACAAAAGACAAAGCATCTTTTCCGAGTTCAGTAGCTTCCTATTAATCATACATATATTCCATAAAATCAACTTTAAAGATGGTCCAATTTACCAATGTGCAATTAGGCAGACCTATTTAAGTAAGACAAGTTCTGCTCAGAGGACTTCATAATTCATCTAAAAAATATTCTAACTACCTACATATACACTATACTTTGGTAGAAGCTTAAGACAAAAAGATAATTAACAAATATAGCCTATAGCTTACTAATGAGTCAGAAAAAGAAATGTATAAAAAGCTTATAAAAGTGTCAGATTGAGTACAAAAAAATCCTGCCACAAATGGTTAATTTACAGTGTAATTTTGGATTTATGAACAGCTTCTTTACTTCCTTAGGAAAGCCAAACTTTAGTAAATGCTTAGAATAAAAAGACTGGGGGGGTGGGGGGGTGGGGGACTGGGAAGGTGGCTCAGTGGTAGAGCGCTTGCCTTGCATGCCTGAGGCCCTGGGTTGGATTCCTCAGCACCACATAAGCAAAAAGAAAAAAGCCGGAAGTGGCGCTGTGGCTCAAGTGGTAGAGTGCTAGCCTTGAGCTGAAGAGCTGAGGGACAGCGCCCAGGCCCAGAGTTCAGGCCCCACGACCGGACCCAAAAAAAAAAAAAACAACAAAACAAAAAAAACAAACAACAAAAAAAAAGAATAAAAAGATTGGGAGAAGCCCGGCATCATGGCTCACGCCTGTTTTTGCTACTCAGGAGGCTGAGATCTGAGGGCTGCAGTTTGAAGCCAGCCCAAGGGCTGGAAACTCTGTGAGACTCTTATCTCCAATAAACCCTTAGGAAAGCAGAAGTAGCTGCAGTGGCTCAAGCAATAGAGCACCGCCTTGAGCAGAAGAGCACAGTGACAGCACCCAAGCCCAGAGTACAAGCCCCACAACCAACAAAAAGAGATAGATAGATAGATAGATAGATAGATAGATAGATAGATAGATAGATAGATAGATAGAAATAAAAAGAAAAACTGCTTGCAAGGGCTACTCAGGAAAGGCCGAGATCTAAGGATCACAATTCAGAGCCAGCCTGGGCAAGAAAGTCCACGAAACTCTTATCTCTATAATTAAATTCCAAAATGCTGCACTTGGAGCTATGGCTTAAGTGGTAGAGCGCTAGCCTTGAGCAAAAAAGCTAAGCAACAGTGTCCAGGCCCTGTAAGTTCAAGCCCCAGGACCAACCAATCCCACCAAAAATAAGAAGGAAAAGAATAAATAATTTTTTAGAAGCATGTTTAAACTACACTATGAAGAGTCAAGTAAATAACAAGATTGAAACTGCCTTGGTAGATGCATGAAGACTATGCAAAATAAATACTTAAGTAGAAATGCTAGTTAAAAACTGCAGAAGTGTGTCACTTCATTACTATGTGATTTTCTTTCCTTTCCTAGCAAACTATAAATATTTACAAGTTGTCCTCTAATAACAGACAGAAGCTAACTCAATTCACTTCTTCTCTCTTGATCGCATTTCCAGTTGTTAATTCACACATTTGCTTTTTGTCTCCCTCCCCTGAACTGTCAATCTGTTATGTCTCTCATTTCTCAAGATGACCTTCTAATGCTGTCCTTCCCTCTGTATCTCTGATTACCTGACTTTCTAACTGCCTGTGTAACTATCCACCTCAGTGGTTATAAAACTTCTCTGTCTCTGACAGGCTCTCAATCTCTGCCCATTGTGTCTATATGACTGTACTGTTCAGATTCTGCCTTACTCTTCTCTATATCCATCCCATATTCAAGACATCCTTCTTGGCATCCTTTAACTTTTAAGCAGGTATTATTATTATCCCTATTTTGCAGGAAAATAGAAACCAGACTATTGGCATAAATTGAAAGAATTTATACTTAAGTGCTTCCCTTCTTTCTTTAGTAAGTTTTTGACTTTCCACAGTAAACAATTTTAAAACAACCCAACTATAAGCCAATATTCACACATTCTTTTCTAAGCAGTAAATCCAATATTAAAGAATGCTATATACCTTTTGCCCACATTTTAAACTCTTCATCACGTTCAGTGGTCAGGAACTGTCAGCCATTAGCCTATTCCATAAATTCATATCACCATGTTATCAGGTTAACCTGTGTTACTATACTACACATGAGAACTTGAGGTTTTTAACAATGCTTCTGTTTTTATTCCTATGCCCAAATCAGCCATTTTTAGAAGAAGGAAAAGAGAGATAGTGAGAAAGACAACAAGAGAGGTGGGAAGGAAGGAAATGGAAGGAGGAAAGGAAAGTGGGGGCGGGAAAACAAATATTAATAAAACTAAAGAAAATCTGAAGAATGGAAAATTACACGGAAGGCTAGTATGGAACAATGAAGAAGTGCATACCACAGACTTGTAAGTTGGAGAAAACACTCTTCAAAGATAAGCTTTCTGTTATAGAGCAACACTCCACAAGGTTTCTTCTATCTAAATGTTAGACAACTAGAATTTCTCTGTAAGTCAATACATCCTCCTACTGGGCTCATTAATACAGAACTCTAAATATTTTCCCACTAGCAAAGAATGTCTTTTCTTATGGGATACATAGAAATTTCAACCCAAAAACAGTTTACTTATTACTTTTCTTATTGGTGAGAAGTCATTAACAAATATAATTCAACAACTAAAATAACGTCTAGATTATAATTCAGGTTGGTGGTTGTCAAAGGTCATCATGTATGTTAACAATTTTATACATACCATAAGGACTAGTCTTCTAAATATTTAAGACTCTATACAGGGGCTGGGAAGGTGGCTTAGTGGTAGTATGCTTGCTTAGCATGCATGAAGCCCTGGGTTCATATCCTCAGTACCACATACAAGGAAAAAGCTGGAAGTGGTTTTGCTCAAGTGGTAGAGTGCTAGCCTTGAGCAAAAGAAGCTCAGGGACAGAGCCCAGGCCCAGAGTTCAAACCCCAGGACTGGCAAGGAAAAAAAAAAGATTCTATACAGTTCCTCATGCGTTCATTCATTTTACTTATGTCTAATGAACTGCATATATACCAGATAAAAATACACTTTTTTTCATTTATTTCTGGTGGAATATTTGTATTAAGCTCATGAAGCTAATGGAGACAAGGTCACAGATTCAAACTCCATGTTTGCCACTTAGCTTTGTAATGTTTCAGGTTTCATGGTCACAATCAACAATTCTGAATCCTGGCTAACAAAGACATACTCATCACATGAAGGATTAGGAGAATGACTACAGGTGTAAAACCAAATCTATTACTATTAGAAAAACACAATAATAAAAATTAGAAATAAGCATAACTAGTATATGCTTAGTTCAAATAATCTTTCATCATTTCAGCCATGCAGAGCTAATAACATTGTCCCTGCTTTACAGATGATGATAGTGCATAGATAATGACTATATGAACCAATGTCACACCCAGCAGTCTGGATATAGACCTTTGTCTCACTCCAAAGCTTAGGTTATTCTCACTATACAAAGAAGCCTCTCCTGAGCATGCTTCCGTGACACAAGATAATAAATGTTCTTATTCAGAACTATTCAGCACCATCACTAAGCACCCAGTATGCAGCCTTAGCTGCTACATTTGAGAATGAAGTCTACCTTCCAAATTCCTTTTAATTAAGAGTCAACAAGCAAAGGAAATAGCACATAATGGCATACAAAATAGTTTTCAATGAAAATGACTACTGCCAGAATTTGGTGGTAGTAGGGTGTGAATTCAGATCCTCAAGTTTGCTAGGCAGGTGCTCTACCACTGAGTCACACTTCCAGTCCTGTTTTTCACTAGTTATTTTTAGAAAGGGTCTCTTGGCACCTGGACTACAATTCTCTTATCTTAGGCTTCCTATAGTTTCTAGTTGTTTGAATGACAAGGACCTACCACTATGCCCAGCTTCCCTCTGTTGAGATGGAGTCCTGTGGATTTTTCTGCCCAGACTGTTCTCAAACTATGATCCTCCCAATCTCAGCCCCTCATGTAGCTTAGAATGACAGGGGCACCACTGCACACAGCTATGGGTTGAGAAAGGATCTCTCAAAATTTACTGCCCAGGCTGGCCTCAAATTGAGATCCTCCTATCTTTAGCCTTACAATTAGCTAGGATGGCAAGCATGTCATAACTTTGTATACCAAGGTCTCTTTCAAAAAATAGCTATTAGACTAACTCATAACTAATGGTAACAATGAAACCAGAGAAGCATAGTCAGGGGATACAAAGGAAACATTTCCTCATTATCAGAGTGAGCAAATATCTGATTACTGAAGTAGCACTTGAAGGAAGTAAACAAACAAAACTGTACTTGAAAGTTTTAATAAGTGGCCAAGTTGGCCTTCAACTTGAGATTTTGAGTTCCAAAACAACTCTAATAACAAAAAGAAAAAAGAAAAAAAATCTAAGTAGAAGTTCTCAAAATGCAGGTAATTTCTTTTTGCAAACAACTACATTTCTGACACAAATTATAGGAGCCAATATCTATTACTAGGATTGCATGTCAGAGCAGCACAAGAGAATTTTTTAAAGCCTGCCGATTAAAGTTAACTATTCTCATTTTACAAATAAATTTCCTGACAAATGTCTAGTCATCATGTTTTCATCATCATCACAGTCAAAAACAGCAACACAATAATTTACTTTCACCTGCCATTACTATGCCTTTTATTATTTTTATCTCACTTCACCCTAACAACATTGTTAGGTGGTAAATGCTACTAAATCCACTTTAGAAATTAGTAAATAGACTCAAGGAAGTAGATTTGTCCAAAGCTAAAAACTAATAGTAAGCCTCAACACCAGAATTCGAACTCTAGTTCATACACCAAATATTAGCGGCATTTTTACTGCCATTCTGTATTTTCTGAGCCAAACACTTTCCAATCAATGACTTCAGGGAAAAACACAAAATAAACAACAACAAAAAAAAAACAGCTGAAGACAGTTGGGAATGTGGCTTAGTGGTAGAGTGCATGCCTCGCATGCATGAAGCCCAGGGTTTGATTCTTAAGTACCACATAAACAGAAAAAGCCAGAAGTGGCATTGTGGCTCAAGTGGTAGAATGTTAGCCTTGAGCAAACCAAGCTCAGGGACAGCGCCCAGCCCCCGAGTTCAAGCCCCAAGACTGGCAAAAAGTAAAATAAAGATACCTCCTAACTGTATCATAAGACTCTGTAACAACTGATTACAATTTCCTTTCTCTACAAAGGAAAGAAAAAAAAAAATAAGCAACCTGCTTAGGATTTGTGCTCAACCTATAGAAAATAGGCTGGAATATTGGCTCATTATACTCTGAATTCTGTGAACTCAAATATAACCAAGATAAGTGAAAATAATCCTAGTATTTCTGCCAGCATGAGCACAGGTTAGTGAGTGGGACTGTGTAAGAAGCAGAGTATGTTTAGTTTAGTGCATGAGTACTATGTGTAAGGAAGAAAAAGACATATGAACTGCTGGAGGCTGGTTATCAATCAATTCAGCAACGTAGCTGGGGGCCAAAGCGCCTCCTCAGATGCTTGGACCTGTGTAGTGCTGAAAAGGTTCTAACAGAGCATAAGGGGTAGATGGAAGGCTGTGTTGGAGAATAGGGAAGAATCCGAATGGTGAGCCTTAAAATCCAGAAGTTTAAACTGGTCGACAGGAGGTAAGGCACTCCTCCTCCCTTGGGTCACCTCTTCACTAAGAAACCTGGCATATATCGACAGCATTGGTTCCCAAGGGCCGTTTATTAACTCATTCGATCTTATAAACTCATTTGACTTTTTATAATGAATGTGTAGTTTTAAAATTCAACCGACCAGGACTAGAGACAGGAGGAACATTAATTAAGGTTACAGTTGTACTCCAAAGCTTTTGCATGCATGTATCACTTCTGCTGACTCCTACAACCCTGGAAGGGAGAAGAGCAAACAGACCCATTTTTTTCAGATAGGGACATCAAGGCAGCAGCAAGCGGGACTACAAGAAGATCCTAGGTCTAGAAAGCGTCAGGCCTCCTCCCAAGACTGAATCAGACACCACATCCTAGGCTCTGTACTCCGGGAAGAAAACTTTGATACCGGGACTCGGGAGTGTTCCCGGGGCCGACCCAGAAGAGCAGGAAGTGCAACTCCTCCCCGCAGACTCCAGTCCGTAGCCCCGAGCTCCGGGACAGCCCGGCCGACGAGTTCGCCAAACTGACGGCCCAGGAAACCGCCAGCGGGTCCGGGGTGCGGGGTCCGGAGCGGGGGGGGGGGGCTCTGCGGCCCTCGTCCAGGGAGCCCTCCGGGGTCGCTCCACACCCTGCCCTCGCTACCTGTTGAACCGAGGAAAGGGACGAGCCCTGCGGCAGGGAACGCTAGCGGCGACGCCGAGTCAGGACAGCAGGGGTCCGGAGGTCCCCGAGGCCGCCGGGCCTGCGGGGGTCCTGGGGTCGAAGGGCAGTAGGTCACCAGTAACCTCCGCCCCAGGCGGAGGCCGACCCTACGCGTCACGTGAGGGGAAAAATTTACCGGTAACAAACACAACAGGAGAAGAGATTTTTGTCACACGCCACGAAGAGAAAAGTAGGGACAATGAGCCCCCGGTCGGGGTGTGAAGGGACAGAGAAATGTGGAGGGGGGGCGGGGGTCGTGGTTACCGGGACGCCGTGACTCTCTGCTTCCGCCGCCTCACCGCAGCTCCCGCTCTTCCGCTCGCCGCTGGGGCGCGCACCAGGCCTCAGCCACGCCCCTTCCGTAGGGCCTTCTGGATACTGTAGTCCGCGCGGGATGCGGCGGCGCCTCCACGTTACGTCACGTTGAGGCGGGGCCTGTAAGTGGCGGGGCGGGAAAATGTCGAGCCTCCAGCCCCCTTCCGCCCTCCTCGGCGGTCCTGCTAATGTCTCCTCGCGTCCGTCTCGGTTATCCGTCTCCTCTCTGTTCACAGCCACGTCCTCCGAAAAGTAGTCGACACTCAGTCTCCGCCTCCTCCACTCTGCACCCCCGCTTCTGTTCGCCCCGCAGCACACGTCCTTGTCGCCCGTCTGTGTCCCTGCAGCCAGGCCCACTGGAGGTGTTTTCGAGCTCGTCAACTTCAGCGTTAGTCACGAGACGCTGTGAGACGTTATCGTTTATTTTCTATGACACCTACCCGGGTTTGCCCTCCGCCTTTCCAGGCAGTGCACTCGGTCCTCTCAAGCATTGCTGTGGACGCTGGAGAGGCGAGGCTCCATCCCTTCCCTCCAGATCCCCCGCTCCGCAGACGTCTCCGAAGTACCTAAAGTTGGTGGGTGTAGCTCAGTACTCCCGGATTCAACTTCCAGCACTACGAAAGGGAAAAAAAAGCGAACTACTACCCCTCTTCATATTCTCTCCCCCCCCCCCTCTTCTTCCTTCCTTCTTCCTTCCCTCTCCTTCCCTCCCCACTCTCCCCCCCCCCCCCCCGGAGTCCTCTGCCTCTTTCGCCATGTTCAGATGGTCAACAAATATTGTCGTTCCTCTTATTCCAACTCCTTGTGTCTGTTTCCATTTCATCTCCACTGCGGGTGATTTAATTCCTGCCCTCCTCATTTCGTAGCTGATTACTGTGTGGGCTTGCTTACTGATCTCAGTACCTCTGTGGGGTCCTCCCTACTGCCTTAGGCCAATTAATGTAAATAACAAGTTTAATCAAGTCGTGTTTGTGTTAAAAATCCTTTAAAGACTCCATTTGATTGAGTTTGAAAAGAGGAATGGAGGTTAACACCTTGCCTACCTTTTTCAAAACAGGAATCCCAGAGGCTGGGGATACAGCTCAGTGTTAGAGTGCTAGTCTAGCTTGTGCACTGCAAAGCAGAGGGGCCTCCCCAGCCCAGCAAGAAAACAAAATATATGAACCTCACTCAAAAAAAAAAATCCTAATCCTCTATCGTGGTTGAGAGGTTTAGAAAAGGAAGATTTACATCAAATTTTATTGTAAGGTAGGTAGGCATGGGCATTTTTTTTTACAAGTTCCCCAAGGATTTTTTCAACAAGAAATGTATTTTGTTGTTTCTTATGTGTCAGTGTTGTTTACTGAGAAAATAATAGTGAACAGAAGATTCTCTTCCCCTGTGGGGTTTACATTATCTTACAAAAGATGTATATTAATCAAATAATCCCATACCAAAAAAGTAACAGCAATAAACGCAGACATAGTTAGGCAAACATACTACCATATGTGATAAGAATAATGGAGGAAAAGTTATTGTCCTTTTTCCCTTCTATTTGCCACCTGCCCCAGTCTAGTTTGAGAATCAGCTTATGTTAGCCTAACAAGCAAAGCCTGTAGGAAGCCAATCTTACACACAAATACACACACACACACACACACACACACACACACACACACACACACTTTCTTCCCACCTACATCTAAAATTGCCAAACTATTGTATTATACTTGTTCTCTCACCTTTGCATAAGCTGTCCCTTTTTTAATTTCCTTTCTCCCTTGACTAACTTCTGCTCTAATTCTCCTTTGTTAGAGTCAAAGCAAACCCAGGAGAACTCCAGCCACATGGAAGGATTTGCTGAGAATTCAACTGAATTGTTTGATAATGCCAAGGTAAGCAGAGATGAGCTGAGTAGAAAAACCAGGAACAGTTGATTGTGGACTACAGGGAGCAGGACTGTGTTAGCCAGTTTAGAAGCTAGAGGCCTGAAGTCAACAAACCACAGAGACAATATCACTTCCTCCAGGAAGCCTTTCCTGAGTATTTCCTATCCCCAACTCTTTTCCTGAGCACTCATTGTTTTTGTTTGGAGAAACCAAGTAGGAGTCTATCTCTTGTAGTAGGCAATGAGAAATAATGAAACTCTTAGCAATAGGATGAAGAGAAGTGAGTAGGTTTGACACATTAAGTCAACAAGACTTGCTAAAGATTGACCACAATGGAGGATGAGCTAGTGAAGAAACATCAAACCCATGGTACAAATAATTGGTTAGATCCATCTCCATAACTTCAGCCTAGGATTAGGTCTGGCACATAGTTCATATTCAATAGTTGAGCTGAATGAATGCTAACCTGTGCCTCACAAACGTCAAACTGCTTAAGACAAGCCCTCTACTAGCCCATATAGTAGCACAATTTGCCTCTTGTACAAATTAAAAAGACAAATAGTTTAGAGCGCTAGCCTTGAGCTGAAGAGCTGAGGGACAGCACCCAGGCCCAGAGTTCAGGCCCCACGACCGGACCCCCCCCCCCAAAAAAAAGACAATAGTGCCACCTTCCTTCAGGGTACAGACTAGTAAGCAGTGTATGGACTGCATTCCATCCTCCCTCTACCCCTCAGCAGATGCCCTTGTGCAGTGCACAGTCTGCACGACCACATACAGCAATACAGTTTAACTTAGCATCCCTGGGAGACAGTTCTGTGGCTTCAAGCCCAGTATCATGGGGAGACTTTGAGGTCCAGAGGAAGGAAGCTACTTGCCTGGGGTCACCGGAGCTGCTGCTATGACTGAGACTCAAACCTTGCCATCCAGCTCCCTAAGGGCTCTTTAGCCTTGGAGCCACATTGTCTCTCCCAGATCACTCAGCCCATCAATAAAAAGCTAAATTCAAAATGGTGACTTTGCTTCCTTGAGTTTCTCATCTGTCTCAGTTACTATTGTTAGAGTCTTTAACATTTATATAGTGCCCCTGTATGTGCCTTGCCTTACAAAATACAATCAAAGAACATGAAACCAAAAGACTTTTTTTCAAAACAGAATAAATAAGGAATGGCTAGTTTAAAGGGCCTTTAGCCCTTGGATAAACATGAGCTGTGGCATATTGGTTTATGGTGATACTGTAATCACCATCAAACAATAATGGATAATAATTGCTCACATGCAAGCTGCTTTTCTTTACATCCCCAACCAGAAGAAGGAGAGGCTATTGAAACAGCTGTTTCCACAAATGTGAACTAGAGAAAGAGTCAGGGTAGACATTTCAAGGATATAGGAAAGAAAAGAAACAGAAAGAAGAAAATCTCCCTCCTTTAATAAACAATAGCATTTAACAGTTAACAGCATTACTAATGTGTGCCAGGAGCCATGCCAAATTCTTTACGTGCCTAATCTGGGTTGGTCCTCATACAAATCCTGTCAGGGAGGAGCACGTGCACCATCATTTCACATCTGGGGAAAAAATGTAAGCATACACATAGAGATTACATCACCTGCCTAAGGCTATGCTGCTAATAGGTGACAAACCAGATATCTGCACAGAGACAGCCTGGCTTCCAAGTTTGAGCTCTCAACTACTCTATTATATCACTTTACTTTATTCCTCTCAGAGGCTCCTAGGGCCAGATTCCTAGCTTTAATAGTGTGACCCTTTTGAGTCATGACTAACAAAGGGTATCTGGTTCTCAGACTCAGGGATTTGCTATTGCCCATCTGCTCAGTGATTGGGGACATGGTTATCTCCAGCCTAGTTTCAAAATGGACAGTTTAAACAAAGCATATACAAGAGATAAGAAATATATATTTGTATGTGTGTATATATATATATATATATATATATATATATCGATAATAAAAGGCCTAAACCTGCTGGAAGACATCTTTGAGTTTCAATATTCTGATATAATATCTGTAAGGTCCGCTCCTGGATGGTGAGCAGACTTCACCCTCCTCGCAGCAAAGTCTCCACCCAGTACCTGCGTTACCTAGGCAACTGGCACACCTGGAAGAGGTCACACCTACATCCGCTGAGGTCACATCTGAATTTGATGTGGCCACACCTTTCTCTGCCCATACCCTAGATAAGGCCTAGCCCAGGCCCAGATGCTCTCTTTCCCAGCTCTCTCTCTCTTTCCAAGCTCTTTTTCTCAGTTCTCTTTCCCAGCTCTCTTTCCCAGGCCTTTCCCATCCTTGTGGAGGGCCAACATGGCCTGGTGCCAGCCAGAACGATGAATAAACCTACCCCTTACCTGAATACCACATGCGTGGTGCTGTTCTTACTCACCTCTTTTTAAAAACCTAACATATCTTAATTACCATACAGTATGGAAGGTGGAGGAGAAAATATTATCAAGAAAGGAGTAAACAAGCCTTCCTCTTGGAAATGTGGGTCCTGATTAGTGCCTCCTAACTTAAGGGTTCTTTTCATTAGTGATTTTCAACACATAAGCACAGAGAATCCAAATTTTATTGGGCTTTTGAATATTAAGTCCTTCCCAGTGACTAACCAGTCAGTTCTACTATTTTGAATGCCTTGGGTCCAAGACATCAAGTAGAGGATCTGGGCTTTTGTTTTGTTTTGTTTTAGGACAATAGTTGGGCAGGGCATCCACAGACAGCTCCCTTTAATTAATGGAGAAAAGTAGGACACTTATCAAATGACAATGACTCCAGACTCCAAAGTCTAAGTTTAGGAACCCAGAGGACTCTCCAACTGTCACTGGAGCCACTTGTTAAAGGACCTAGTAGCAAATCCTGCTCTGACTGCATTTCTGGGCTATGAGGTCACAGCCTCTTCTGCTATTATCCAACTATGTGAACTGTGCCAGCAGCCACCACCACACCAGCACACATATCCACCCACTTTCTACTTAGCCTTCCTGCACCAAGACTGTTGGACCCTGCTCTTGATCTCTAGGCTAGTATGCCACAATTGCCCACATAGTGGGAAGGGCTCAGCAATATTGTGCTGACATTCATCTTGACTGAATCATCTGATAATAATTTGACTCCTTAGAGCTATAATTGATTATTAGTCTGTCTGTGTGTGTGTGTGTGTGTGTGTGTGTGTGTGTGTGTGTGAGTAGTAGGGCTTAAACTGAGGGCTTGGGCACTGGCCCTGAGCTGTTTTGCTCAAGGCTAACATTCTACCACTTGAGCCACAGCTCCACTTCTGACTTTTAGGTGATTGATTGGAAATAAGAATCTTACAGGCTTTCCTGCCTGGGCTGGCTTTTTACCTTGACCCTTAGCTCTCAGCCTCCTGAATTGCTAGTATTACAGGCATAAACTACCAGAGCTGGGCTAGTCTGTATTTTTCTATTCCAACATGGTATCATCTATGCCCTGATTCTGATACCTTCAACAGTTAAATTGGGATATGCTACAAGCCACACCTCCTACTGCAAAGTGCTGTTGGGGACCTCTAGCCTGCCTTAGAGGCTGTGCCACGTACCCAGCAGGGGTGGACGATGAAATGCCTTGTGTAAGTGAACAAGTTGAGACTAAGACCCCAAAATGCCTTCTATTGAAAAGATATAGCTAGGCATTGGTAGCTCACACCTGTAATCCTAGCTACTCAAGAAGCTGAGATCAGAAGATCAAGATTTAAAATATCCCAAGCATAAAAGTCTCAAAGACATCTTCAAAGTAAAGCCAGGCTAGAGGGGCTTAAAGGCGTGGCTCAAGTATAAAGCACAGGCTGAGCAAGCAAGCAAATTGAGCATGAGGCAGTCCTAAATTTAAATCCCAGTACTAGACCCCCTCCAAAAAAAAGCATATAACCTTAGAGGATTCACTAAAACTCAAATATAAAATGGAGACCCAATAAGACCCACTCTGTCAGTTAACCATGAGTACTAAGTTACAAAAGGAATGAAAAACGGTTTAGTAAACTATTTTTAAAGGGGGGAGAGATAAACATTACACAAAAGGACATAATATGAACAGGAAACTAATACATTTTAAAACTGCAGTGCTAATCCTCTTTTTCCCTTCTGAGAGGGGTGGAGGCAGTTCCTTTTCAGGACACAACTATCAGTCCCAGGCCCTTTCCTATAGCCCTGTGTTCTCAGGAAGGCATGGTTCCCTCACCAGGACTCCTAGTGCATTGCATATATTATCTGGTAGACAATTATCCTTTCTATACCACAGCAAAACACTAAGATGAGAGTTTAGCTAGCAGGTATGTCCCAGAGAGTTACATTTCAGATACTCCCTGGAATTTGTAACCCGATCTTTCATCCAAGATTGGAAGCCCCAAATTGATCCACATCACTGAAGAAAGCAAGAAGCATAATTCCAGTCTCTAACCCCACTGTGTTATTTCACAGTTCTTTCCCTTTGCTCATGCTGTCCTTTCTCTCAACTACTTCCATCAATATCTAACTTGCGGCATCTCTAGCAAACCTTCAGTATCCTTGGCCTCCTCCATCTTCCTTCCCCTCAGTGAACTCACACAAGTCTTGGTTATAATGCTCCCTACTAAATCACAATTACTTATGAATGTCTCTGCACACATTAGTGTCACCATGGAACTCAGTGCATGGTACATGGGCCCCAGGTTCATTGGATAAACTGATTGCCTCTCTGTCCTTTTAGGGAGGGCTTGCAATGGGAAGCCAAAGGAAAAACAGAAGAAATCCAACAACCAACAACTTAGTTTACACTCTCATTCTTCAAGAATACTTTTTAGCCAGGTGCCAGTGGCTCATTCCTATAATCCTTGCCACTTGAGAGGCTGAAATCTAAGGATTGTGGTTTGGAGCTAGCCGGGGTAGCAAAGTCCAGGAGGCTCTTATCTCCAATTAAGCACACCCCCCCCAAAAAAAAGCCACTGGCACTGTGGTTCAAGTGGTAGAGCACTAGCCTTGAACAATAACAAAAAAAAAAAACCCTCAGGAACAGTGCCTAGGTCCTGAGCTCAAGCCCCAGTACACACACACACACACACACACACACACACACACACACACACACACACACTTTTTTTTGCAGACCCCCACCCCTTTTCCTGTAATTCCTTTACCTCCAGAAATAAGCTTGCAAAGTATATGATGAATTGACTGGGAGTAGGTAGAATTTCACAGAGTAATTCCACTTGACTTTGTCCCTCTATCCATACCTAATCTGGTTCAGAAGAGATAAGACCTCAGAAACTAAACAGCCTACATTTGAATCCTAGCTCTACTAATTACTTACAGGGCAAACTTGAAGTTACTTAATTTTTCTGAGCCTAAGTTTTCTGACGCACACAATAGTAGTGGCATCACAGAATGTGCACATGGGTTGTGAGAATTAAATGCTACAATCTATGTAAAGTGCCAAGGTCCATAAATGGTAGCTGGTTTGTAGACAGTTCAATCTTAAAGATGACAAATCCATTCTATTTAAGCTTTCTGAGGGCTGGATTTGTTCCAGGGCAGCCTGGAGAGGGAGGAGGTGTCGTGGCCACTCTAGAGTTCTGTCTGGAGGCGCAGACAACTGGTGTCATCGACCTTTGGTTCTAATCTGGATCCATCGCTCACCAGTCAAGGCCCCAGCCTAAGTAGCTTATCTTCCTGAAGCCTTATGTCCCCAGTAGGGCTAGCAGTACTGAGCTGCCTCACAAGGGGGTGCTGAGAAGATCAATTCGTGTTAGCAAAGTGCTTTGAAAATGTAACATGCTAAATATTAATGGGTCTCTCTGAGTGTCGGGAAATGTGCAATCTGAACTCTGTTCAGGGCAAGCTGAAGGTGGGGAGAGCAATTCTGGGCAGCCCAATTGCCACATCCTTCGTCTAATTGGGAGATAGTGCTGGGTGAGGGATGAGTGAGT
The DNA here is from genome assembly GCF_019054845.1 of Dipodomys spectabilis. NCBI lineage: Eukaryota > Metazoa > Chordata > Mammalia > Rodentia > Heteromyidae > Dipodomys > Dipodomys spectabilis. The sequence goes on from NW_024870802.1 coordinate 14,838,924, forward strand.
GCAGCAGGCATGTGGGGGCTGGGCAGGGCTGCTGCAAGGAGGATGGAAGGAAGGATGCTCTGGGACAGCACCAAATCCCACGGGAAACTAGAGCAGGCCATGGGCAAACCCAAAACTCTCTCTCTCTCTCTCTCTCTCTCTCTCTGTATCTCTCTGTATCTCTCTGTCTCTCTGTCTCTGTCTGTCTCTCTCTCTCTGTCTCTCTCTGTCTCTGTCTCTGTCTCTTTCTCTCTCTCTCTCTCTCTCTCTCTCTCTCTCTCTCGTCCTGGAAAAATAGCTCTATAAGGATCTCAGCCTTCTGAATTCTTGTCCTGATCTTAACGTCCTGAGTAGGATGATCAGTAGATATCTTTATTAACCTTAGACAGAACTTGCAATTTGAAAACTTCTATGTGGCCAGACATCAGGGACTTCTTGCATTGAGCTATCCCTAAACAGCTGTGGAGCAAGATTTCCCTTGGGTTACCTCATCCAGGAAGACTTCTTAGACTCAACCAGGCTGAGCTGGAATCCTTTTAGGATTCCACAGTGTGCTTTGCTTGTTTCTTAAGTGCACATAAGAGACACTGTCAGTGTTCTTGTGGAACGTCTGTTTCCTATTCCCTCATTACTTTCTACTTCCTATGTCCAGGAATTCACTTGTCCAAAAATTAGAGCAGTCAGGAAGATGATGATTCCTGGGATAAAACCTCAGATCCTCACCCTCAGATGGGACAACACTTCTCCTCTTTCTCTGAGAGGCATGCAGTGGGACTAAACCCCAAATCAGTGACGTGACCAACACAGCTCTTACAGGCCTCCCTTTCTTCATCTCCTCTGTTGGTAATTCCCGGGATCACTTCACAACTGTCAGACACCCAACCTCAGATGTTGACCCATCTGGCTTTTAGAGAGTTATCTATGTTTGCCTCTCTTTGTCCATAGACATGAATTTCCTGAGGGAGAAAACTTACATCTTTCATCTTTTTTTCCTGAGTTCTTTGTATTGTGCCTGGAATATAAATGCTCAGAAAATATTTGTTGAATGAATGAGTGAATCAATGAATTAGTGAGTTCAATATGGAATCAAAGGATGATATTAAGAATAACAGCTGACACTTACTGAGGCTTATATACCATTTCCCTCTCTAGTCTCAAGGGATTCTATGCCAGGGCTTAGAAGGAAAACAAATACTTGTAATAAGTGAACTTTCCAGATGTGGTCAAAACTTGGCCTGCACCCTCTAGCACTTCGTTTGTATGCCAGACTGCCTGTCCCTGAGAGCCTCATGTGTCTCCTGCAGCTCTGGCCTCTGGGAATTCATCAGCTGTGGTAGGACAGCGGCTTCTGCCGTATATAACAGCAAATGTTCCTTTTGCCTCATGCCAACTCCTCAGGCCTTGCTCTTTTCTGTTCTTCACATTAAAAAAAAAATCCTGGCTGGCTATTTTTCACACATTTTTTTGCAGGGTTGCCTTTCTTCTTGACTTTTTTACTTTCTCAGTGCTAAAAGAAAGGGAAGAACATGAATCTAAAAGAAAAGCATCCAACTACCTCAAACCACAGGGTGAACTGGGGCTCCAAGAAAAGGTGAAAGCAACTGAAGAGAGTCAGTAGCTGTGTTTGGAGGGGGACATTGGGAAAAGGCCAAAGCTTCTATTGCTAGTAACTGTGAAAATGAGTGTGTGGCAGAGGAACAGGTCAAAAGACTCCATGAATGCTTTAAGGTTCATTTTCTTACCTTTGTCAATCTTTAGATAGACCTGTAAGCTACAAATTATATGATAATAAATATAAGAATGTGAAGAATTCCAGCAGAAGGAAGTACCTGAGCAATTTGCAGTGAGGTCACATCAGATAAATGCAACTATTGGCCTTTGGGGAAAGAGAAACAAGAGAAAGAAGGTAAGAGAACAAGCAAGCAATTACAGTTTGAACAGTCCAGCACATTCTGGCTGCTTTGCCACCCACTTAGTGTATGCCTTGATATGAACTTCAGTGAGAGATAGTAAACTGTGCCAGGTCATATGAGGTCATTCTAACGACTATACATTAATGGGTTTGGTGTCAACATATCTCTTTGATGAGGATGAAACAGTTTCCTCAGATGAGGAAACTGATTTTGTAGAGAGCTTGGGTAACACTTGTTTGCAAGCCACATGACAAGTAAACAAGTATTAGAGGCAGTACTGACAAAAATTTAACAGTCTAACCAGGAGCTGGTGGCTCACATCTGTAATCCTCGCTGCTCATGAGGCTGAGATCTGAAAATGATGGTTTGAAGCCAGCCCAGGTAGACAAATCCAAATGACTCTTATCTTCAATTAACCAACAAAAAGCCAGAAGTGGAAGTGTGGCTCAAGTCATAGAGTACCAGCCTTGAGCAAAACAGCTAAGCAAGAATGTAAGGCCCAAGCTGAGTACTGGTGGCTCACGCCTATAATCCTAGCTACTCAGGAGGCTGAGATCTAAGGATCAGGGTTCAAAGCCAGCCCAAGCAGGAAAGTCCATAAGACTCTTATCTCCAATAAAAAAACACTAGAAAACCAGAAGTGGCTCTCTGGCTCAAGTGGTAGAGTACTCGCCTTGAGCTGAAGAGCACAGGGACAATGCTCAGGCCCAGAGTTCAAGCCCCACAACTGATAAAAAAAAAAAAAGAGTGTAAGGCCCTAAGTTCAAGCCCCACAGCTGGCACAAAAAATAAAATAGAATAAAATTAGACAGTCTAACTCCAATATCCATACTTTGCTATACCAGGAAATGTAAATACCCGTTCTCAAAGCCTTAATTCCCAAACTCATTCCAATAGGAAAAGTACCAGTCAGGCTAAGAGTGACTGGTACTCTCAGAGCCATATTTTTCACACTATAGGGTTCTTAATATAAACAATTCAATTCCTTGGATGTACAACTAGGAACCAGTTCTCTGTTGTGATGCTGAGGATGTTCAAGGAAAATTCCAGTGATATGTCAATTTTACCTTTGCATGCTGACTTGAAAATGTAACCTTATGCTACATGAGACTCCTCCATGCATGCAATTTGTTGGTACCTCACCCTAGGTAGAAAAACCTCCCAGGCAGATGGAAGAGCTTGCAAACCTTAGAATCACAGTCAAAATCTTTTGAGAAATCATATAAAGAAGGAGATTCCATAAGATTTCAAATGAGAAACGATTTGGTCTCATTTTGCAGATTGGACTTGTTTCTAAAAAACAGCAAAATATCCTGGATGTTAATATTGCCTGCTGCTAGGTTTTTAGAACTGATTATCAAAAACATAAACTCATTCATTCATTTCACTGATAGAAATCCATGCTTCTACCAAATCACATACTACCAGAAACTGACAATAAATAAACAGAAAGGTAGTTTTAGGTAATAATGATTGCTAGTAAGTAAAGAAGTAGGAAGATAGTAAGTGAGGCATCATGGGACATGGGGGAGGACTTCAGGTCTCTGGGTAGCTAACAGTGAGCAGAGACTGAATGATGTGAAGGAGTAAGTCATGGAGACACCCAAGGGAATGAAGGTAACCTGGAAAATGAAAAGTAGAAAAGGGCAAGAGGTCATGTGAACAATGAGAAGTGACCAGGTGACAGTAATTCAGGTTCTGCAGGCCACAGTCAGCACTTTGGGTTCAATTCTGAGTATGATGGGAAGCCTTGAGGAGTCTTAAACAGACATATGCCATCTGATTTGGCTTGGAAAGAGATAACTCTGGCTGGTATTGAGACAGGATGACAGGTCATCTCTGATAGCTCCCTCTATACTTCCGCAGTATTTTACCTATGTCTCCTTAAACAGTATTTATTTTACTTTTTTATGTGTATGGGTGTCTCCACTGGAGTATAAGTTCTTTGGAGACAAAAGTTGGGGCTTATTTGTCTTGGTTCCTCTTCTTGATTACCCACATAGAGCACAGTTGCTTTCCATACACAGCAATGCCTAGAATAGCACTGAGCAAATGAAATGCTTAATATGGCTGAAAAATGGCTAATGTTGCCATGAAACAGGTTTCAACTGGAAAGGAGGAACTTTTGAAGAGAGGAGACAAAAAATTGAACGGACTGCCTTCAAAAGAACAAAGTTTCCCATTATAGAAGAGACTCAAGACCTCTAATCCTTTGTAAGTTATATTATAGACTAGTCATTTAATCATCAGATAAGAGGTTGTGTCTTTTTAAAAAATCTTTGTGACTCTGAGCTTTTATATTTCTAAGAATAATTTTAAGTCATGAAAATAGCAGGACTTGGTTCATATAAGAATCTACATAATCTATCCCAAACAAGTCACAGATACATTTGCAAGAAATTGCTAAGAAATACCTTGCTGTACTTTGTTAACTTGGTACTTTGTTAACTAGGTCATCTTCAGAATGACCTAGGTCAGGCATGATAGGCTATGCCTGTAATCCCAGATATGCAAGAGGCATAGAAGATCTCAGTCCAACTTGGCCCAGGAGTAAAACCACAAACCTTATCTGAAAAAATAACTAGAAGAAGAAAAAAAAAGGTGGAGGCATGACTAATAAGTAAAAAGCTCTGAGTATTCAAACTCAAGTACTCAAGAGGCTAAAATCTGAGGGTTATGGTTCAAACCCAGCCAAGGCAGAAAAGTCTGTAAGATTCTTTATATATATTATATATATAATATATTTACACATATATTATATATAACTATAAATATATAGTGAAAATACTGTACAGAGGGGTTATAGTTACATAAGTGGGGTAATAAGTGCATTTCCTATCAAGCATTGTTACATCCTACTTTGTTTTTCCCCTAACCATCCCTTCCCACCCAACCTTCCCAACCCCTCCCTCCCTCCACCCCTGACATTGTAAAGTTCATGTTCAACATAGTGTCCTGTACATCTCATCGCCACAATGGGTCAACCTGCATCCCTATGTAAGCATTCCGCTATATCCCTTCCCCTCCCCAAATTACAAAAATGTATACACAAGGGGCTGGGGTGGTGGCTCAGTGGTAGATTGCTTGCCTTGCATGCATGAGGCCTTGGGTTCGATTCCCCAGCACCACATAAGCATAAAGAAAAAAGCCGGAACTGGAGCTGTGGCTCAAGTGATAGAGCGCTAGCCTTGAGCTAAAAGAGCTGAGGGATAGCGCCCAGGCCCAGAGTTCAGGCCCCACGACCGGACCAAAAAAAAAAAAAATGTATACGCAAAATGCAGAACACTGGAATCAAATACAGTGAAAACAGGAGTTACACTGCGGGGGAAGAACATACAAAAGAAACAAAAGAACCACATAGTACATTACAAGTACATTGAAAACAAGAGCAAGAAAGAAAAAAACCACTGTGTCCCTGTGTTGGGGTACATTTCGCTTAACATCATCTCAATCATCTCATATGGTCATATCTACACAGTCTTTGACCTTCTCTGCTTGTCCTAGACATGAACTAGTAATCTCCAATTAGCCATCAAAAAGCCAGAAGTGGAGTTGTGGCTCAAAGTGGTAGAGTGCTAGCCTTGAGCAAAAGAGCTCAGGGACGTAAGCAGTGAGTTCAAACTCCAGAACCAACCAAAAATAAGACTCACCTAAATATCCCTGCATCCTAGTGTGCTGGTTTGTACTGTAATTACAAATAAGTACTGCATGTGTCTGGTTGCTCCAGAGAGTGAGAAGTCTGAAACCACTGGAATGACTTATTCTGGAAGAAAAAAAAAAAAACAAAGACAGAGGTGGAGAGAGTGAAGGCACAAGCTACCTTCAAGTGTTGGAAAGGGTGGGCACATGGATAGGGACAACCTTATTCAGTCATCCAGAAAACAAGTGTAGAGCCAATGAGAAGCAGGTAGGAGGAAATTCTGCCTTGTTTAAGGAAAGGACGTCATAACACTTAGCCCAAAATCTTTCCTGTGGTAAAAACGTAATGGACTTTAACTGAACTGGAGGTTTAAGAATTTGAACTATTCAATAAGGAAATAATGTTCACAAGGCCTCCAGAGCAGTTCCTCAGCAAACTATAGAAACAGCCCTTTCTGGAATGGCGTTAGATTGATCCACACTGATCACAGCCAACCAGAACTGTGTACTAGTGGCTCCTGAAACAACAGTTAATAAAACCATTTTGAGGCTGTGGCCAGGCTCAGAAGGCAAGTGTATGTCAATGAGCCATGTCTACTGTGGGTAGAAGAGCAGAGGATGGCAGCCAAAATGCCATTTGCAATGTCTAAAGCCTTTTTCCACTGTTCCCTGTAATATTCCTCTGTTGCTACTCTATATGCTTGGTTGTTGGGTCTATGGTGGTCCAGGTTCACTTGTTGATATAACATTCAATGAAGTATTTTCCAGTCTCCAAACAGGTACATAGTGCAATATCCTACGAAATCATCATGGAGCCTTCCATCCATGGGCCCCATAGCTTTCAGATCTGCTTTGAGACCTAGGGCAGCTGGCATTGATTCTGTTTGTTTTCTTAGAAGGAACAGTATTGATCTCCTGCACCGTGAAGTCTGCTTCTGGGTCGCCTAGTTCCAACAAGCAATTCCCTTGTCTTCAGCAGCCATTTCAAAGTCCCCTAGATACTCTGCTTCTATTTGACTCAGTCTCCAGCTAACAGCCTATTTATGCTGGTGCCACCATACTACCCAGAGTTCAGTTTGTGTCACCAACCTTTGCTGCCTTCAAAGTCACTGCATTGAACATTCACCACTTCACTGCTGGGAAGCACTGAGCACTTGAGTGAGCTGGCTTCTCACCTCAGTCTTGCCTAGACAAAAGACAAACAGATACACAGCAAATCTGACAAAGGGAAGTGAAATCAATCCTGGGAGAAGGTAGAGGAGGGAGGCCCAGCTCTGTGGGGGTAGGATGGGAAGGGACCAGCAGAGACTTCTGGGAGCCCTTTGATGGAATGCTTAACAGAGGATGGAGGTAGGTCTTGAAGAATGAGATCCCTCCTAGAGTAATTAGTATAATACTATAAGTATGGAAGTCACCTCTAATGACCTGCCAAGAGTTCCGAAGATTGGTCAACAAAGTGTGAAATCCTGGCCAGTGCTGAATGAATTGTAAGCTATATCAAGTGTGGCACTTTCTTTCCTTCTAGATCTTCGACCTCATGTCTGAATACTTCCTTAGACCTAGAAAAATAATCCTCTTCTAATCCCAGCCTACTCTGGAATATGCTGCCTCTTCTAACACAGGACTTGTCTGTACAGGGTCCTACTGGAGCCCTATTACATGTGAATTCTGCCACTTCGAATCCTGCCATTAAAACTGACCTTCCTTGTCATGTTCCGGCATTATTTACTATAGCCAGAAGGTGGAAGCAACCCAGGTATCCATGAATGGATGAATGGAGGGACAAAATGAAGTTAACACAAACAATGGACAAATTTTTAGGACATTACACTAAGTGAAATAAGCCAATCACAAAAGGACAAAAATTATGTGATTCCACATATAGGAAGAATCTAGAGTAGTGAAATTCATAGAGAAGACAGAGAATAGCTTGGTGGTTGCTAAGGGGAGGGGAGAATGGACAGTTGATTTTTCCTGGATGAAGAGTTTAGGTTCGCAAGATGAAAGAGTTCTGGAGATTGGTTGTACAACGGTGTGAACAAAACTTAACAGTATTGAACTAAACATTTAAGAATGATTAAGATGGTAAATTTTACGTTATTAGCATTTTACCCACAATCAAATTTTTGTTGTTGTTGTGTATGCTACTACTGGAGCTTGAACTCAGAGCTTCACACTGTCACTTGGCTTTTTTTCCCCCAGTCATGAGTCTTGAACTCAGGTACCTGAGCTTCTTTTTGCTCGAGGCTAGTACTCTACCATTTGAGCTATAGGGCCTCTTCTGGCCTTTTCTGTTTATGTGATATGGAGTAATTGGACCTAGGGCTTCATGCATGCTAAGCAAGCACTCTACCACTAAGCCACATTCCCAGCCCTGTCACTTGGCTTTTTCATTCAAGACTGTTACAATACCACTTGAACCACAGCTCTACTTCTGGCTTTTTGCTGGTTAATTGTAGATAAGAATCCCATGGAGGGGCTGGGAAGGTGGCTCAGTGGTAGAGCGCTTATCTTGCATGCATGAGGCCCTGAGTTCGATTCCTCAGCACCACATAAGCAAAAAGAAAAAAGCCGGAAGTGGCGCTGTGGCTCAAGTGGTAGAGCGCTAGCCTTGAGCTGAAGAGCTGAGGGACAGCGCCCAGGCCCAGAGTTCAGGCCCCATAACTGAACCCCCCCCTCCAAAAAAAAAAAGAATCCCATGGATTTTTCTGCCCTGGATGGCTTCAAACCAGTATGAACTCAGTCTCTTAAGGAGTTAGGATTACAGGAGGAAGCCACCAGCACCCAACAATAATATTTTTAATTTAAAAAAACATAAGCAACAATGGAATCCCTGAACTTGCTCCTTGTACTTGGTGTCAGTTTTGTCCTTTCCTCTGAGCATCCTATCCCGTGATCTCTGCCAGGAGAGGCCAGTGCAGCCAACAAACCAATTGTGCCAAAGAAGTGATACCAGAATAAAGCAAATCTCTTCCCCATTGATACATTGTAATGAGAACATTCTGGAATCATTCCTTGAAGCAAAATACCTTATTTAGTGGACAGACTTTAGGAGCTGTGGCAGTCTATGTAGTGACAGGTGTTGGGGCCCTCCTTGGACTGGAGCTCTGTGGGAAAAGGCCTGTGCTTGTCTTCACCATGGCCTTACTCCAAACCCTCACACTGGGACACTCAAAATCAGGAGATTCTCAAAATGCTTGCCTTTCTTCCAATAATGGTAAATGAATAAATCAATCTGCTGGGCACAAAGCAGGCTGTCTTATATATAGAGCATTCTATAGTTTAGATGTTAACTGCCTCCCCCCCCCACACACACACCAATGCATAGTCTCTGGGGTTGTTGTTTAGAAGGCAGCAGAACCTTTAGGAGGTGGAGTATGATGGGAGGTCTATGGGTCATTGGAGGCATGACCCTTACAGTGGCTATGGGACCTTGATCTCTTCCTCTTTGCTTTCTTTGCTTCACCATGTACTCCCCAGCACTGCCATCTGACACCCCTCACCAGAGGCCTAAAGCCATAAGATAATTTGGTCTTGAACCAGAATCTCCAGAATCATGAGCCAGATTTGCCTTTTCTCTTTGTAAGCTAATGACTCCACACATGTTGTTATAACAACTCAAAGCTGAATAATAGATTCATCTAACAGGAAGTAGAAGTGATACTTTGTATGTGTACACACAGTTGATCTTGTCTTCCAACATCCTTTCTTTTGGAGAAACTACTTCTCATTCATTCATTTGCGATTTGAAGGGCTGTCCACTGCTGTGCCCTTCCTATGGCCACAAGCAGAGGCAAAGCCAAGATTACCCACTGACTAGCTCAGATGTGGCATGGCATGTAAGCAGGATCTATGAGAATTTGTCCATGAGATTTGCACATAGACACAAAATAGAAAAGACCTCTCCCTTTTGGCTCACAAGTCAGCAGCCATCTTTACCAACACCCAAGACTGAAGACAGAGGAAGGGTCCAGAGCTAGAGAAAGAGACAACATCTTGACTTTAGTATTTTAACCCATTAACTCAGCTGGACTTAAATCCTGGTGTTTCTCAGTCATAGAAGTAGATAAATTATGTCTTTTTCCCTCTTTAAGCTTGTTTGAATCGGGCATGTGGACCTTCAACAAAGAATCTTGATGAACACAGGTTATTCGTTTCCATTCAAATATTTTTCATACTTACTTCACCTTATGACATTGACCATTTTTGAGCTCACAAAATGTATTCCACACACTTTGTATGCAGCACACCAAGACACGGTGTGAAAATCTGGAGAGAAAGAATTAGCAGGGCCAGTGTTTGTCCTTAAGGTACATTCTAATGGAGGCGAAAGTTTAGGAGCAAGGAATATTTCCATTTGAGAAGTATTTTAAAATTATCTTCTGTGTGCCAGATATTTTCACAAGTAATTGCAGTTAAATACACCAACTCTGGAAAGAAAGCATTTCATATCTACTGTATATATAAATCATGCTTCAGAGAGGTTAAACCATTTGCACAAGATCACCAGCTATTGGGGGGTAGAATGAGCCTTTAAATGCAGTCCTCTAACTTAAGGTCAGTGTCTGTCCCTCTACTCAATTCTGCCTCCTGGACAGAGAAGAAGATAAGCTCAAGAATAAGATATAGCCTGGCATGGTGGCTTGTACCGGTTGTCTCAGTTACTCAAGAGGCTGAGATAGGGAGGATTAAGACTCCAGGCAAGCCCACACAAAAAAGTGTGCAAGACCCCCTCTCTCAACTAATAAGTCCCTAGACTCACTGACATATGCCTGTTATCTTAGCTGTGAAAAAAAAGAATAAATAGGAAGATTATGGTCCAGGCCAGCCAGGACCATTTGAAAAATAACTAAAGCAAAACAGGTTGGGGACATGGATCAAGTACCTGCCTCGGAAGCACATGGCCCTGAGTTCAAACTCCAGTGCAGCCAAAAAGAATATGATACAGGAAAAACAAGAATTTGTGTATCAGTCCACTCAGGAAACACCTCTACACATTTGTTATTTTCTAACATTAGACTGATAGATGCTTCAGAAATGTAAAATATTGTCATCATATGTGAAGCACCTTCAGAAGGCCACGTAACGTCCTATACAAGGGGGCACATAGAGATGAACACTGTAGCCATTTTCTTCAGCAGCATACAATAGAGTCATCCTAGAAATATCACAGGACAAAGCATGATTAATGGCATGAGGGAAGTTCAAAGTGCTCTGAGAGTTCTGAGCAGGAAATGTTTACATCTGGTTGAGGGAGCGGGAAAGACTTCATGGAAGAAGTATATTAGGTAAGTGCAAATGAATGTACTGGTAATGATGTGTTAGCCCAGGTACCAGTGGGATTTGGGAAAATGTGAAAGAGAAAGAGGAGATCTAGTGTGGGGCTGCAGGCCTGTTAATCCCAGCACTACAGAGACTGAGGAAGGAGAATCTTGAGTTTGAAGCTAGCCCAAGTTACATAGGAAAAATAAAAAGAATAACAAAAATGCAAAGAAAACAAAAGACAGAAAAGGAGTGGGAAAAAGGAGGGAAGAGAGAGAAGGAAAAGAAAAGTTGGAGAGGCAGGAGGGGAAGAAAGGAACAAAGAGCAGAAGGAGAGAAAGGGGAAAACAAAGGAAAAGATAAAAGAAAAAGAAAGAGGGAAAATAATCTCTGAGTTACTCAGTCATCCATAGCCAAGCAACTCAGTTACAAAATCCAGCAGCATCACATCTTAGAACAGAAGGAAGTGTGTATTGGTTACATTCTGGACATTTTTAACTCAAATAGGAATAAGAAACCTAGCCCAATTGACACCCAGGCCCCATTTTTAGTAACACTGGTTTGTACCCAGGGAATATGCAGATTTCAATCACTCAGGAAAATCTGAAGCAAATCTTCTTGAGAAACATCGCAACCTAGCCCTATTGTTTCCCAGGTAAAGAAGCTAAAGGTTCCCAGAGAAATTAAACTTGTTCAAACCTGGTGTGGTAGCTCAAGCCTGTAATTCTAATTACTTGGGAGGAGGTGATCAAAGGATGGAAGTTCGAGACCAGCCTGGGAAATAAAAGTTCACAAGATTCCATCTCAACCAATGGCTGGGAGCAGTAGAATGTACCTGCCATCCTGAACTACGGAGAAAGGATCATGGATGTGTGTCGTGATGCATGTCTGTCATCCCAAAAACGCAGAAAAATCACAAATAAGAAGACTGAAGTTCAGGTCAGCCCAGGCATAAAGCGAGACCCTATCTTGAAAATAACCAACACAAAGAGCTGGCAGAGTGGTTGAAGTGGTAGAGTACCTGCTTTGCAAGTTGAGTTGAAACCCCAGCCCTGGAATAAAGAAAAGGAAGGAAGGAAAGAAGGGAGAAAACCTTGTTTAAGGTCCCACAGTTGACAAACAAGACAGATTGATTGGCTCTTGGCCCCTGGATTTTTTCCCACTAGTCTTAATAGTTATAACGACTCACTTTTTCCTAAATGTGGATACATATAAAGGTAGATCCTCCCTCAGTTTCTAAAAACATCCAATGCTGGCCATATGCTGAGAACTACAGCTCCAATGCATTAAGAGTCAAGGGGCTAAGACCACTGGTTTGGGTCATGGCAGCTGATGCCCGCAGACTCTAAGGACAAAAGGTTAAGGAAGCTCTAAAGTTTCCAACTTTGACAATTGACTAATCAGATACAATGGAATAGCAAAGTGAGATTGATTTGGCTTAGGTGTTAGGGTTACATTGTTATTGTTAAATGTGCTAAGATTAAAGCTTCATAAACCATTCAGTATAGCCACTCAGCACAAACAACAAGTACTAAAGTTAAAGATGAAGACAGGTGGTAGCACGGGGTACAGAGGAATAATTATCTATGATCCTGGAAAATTATATATGATCCTGGAAAATGTGACAATGAATGAGTGAGAGCAATGAGATATAGAATATAAAGAGAGAACCGCAGAAAGGGTTAGAATAATTCCATGCTTAAATTGCAAATAACAGAAATTTCTACACACTATGGTTTAATATAAGAAATGTACAGGCTGTGCAACAGAAAATTCTAGTAAGGTAGGCTTCAGGCATAGTTTAATCAGGGATTTAGATCAGTTCTCTCAAGTCTGCTCTTTTCTGTGTTTTGCTTCTTTCTTCATAGTGGTTTCCCTGTAGATCATAAAATGATATCAGTAATAATTATGTTTACATTATTATTACCTATGCACAGGGTGGGGGGGAGGACTCATTTCCCTCTACTAGCAGACAAAAGTCTTGAGTTTGCTCTAATTGGATCTCCAGAGATAACATGTTGATTACTCTGGTCTGGTTTCCCTGTGATAGCTGGAATGCATTTGTAGTTAAGGACTCAGACCAGTCATAGCTTGCCACCAGGGTGGAGGGTAGAATCAGTTCTGCCCAGTTCTCCTGGCTGCTACACAATGTGAAGCAGACATAATTTAAAATTTAAAAGATCCATGGCAGATTCCTATAGCAATACAATACCAATAGGATAAGCAGGGGCTCTAAGGAAATTGCACTACTATGGAAATCCAGTCAGGAGCATGTCTCAGTGCAGACACCACAACCAACAAAATGGTAGGGGTGATGACTTGATCAGGGCCATTTGTTTGAGTGACTAGGAAGATTGTTAGCCAGGTGCTGGTGGCAAACACTTGTAATCCAACTGCTTAGGAGGGTGAGATATAAGGCTATCAGTTCAAAGCCAGCCCAGATTAGAAAAGTCTGTGAGACTCTTATCACCAATTAACCATCAAAAAGCTGGAAGTAGAAGTATGGCTCAAGTGGAAGGACACTAGGCTTGATTGAAAAAGCTAAGCAAGAGCATGAGGCCCTGAGTTCAAGCCCCAGAACTGGCACAAAAAAATTCATTATTAGCATCTTTGAGATGACCGTGTTAACTGAGTGTTTGTCATGGATGGAAAAGAACAGCAGACTGAGAAAGAACTGGAAAAGGAGAAGGGGACGGATAGGGTACACTGTTCTTTCAGAAGATGGATGGCTAAAGGGATGAGAGTACAAAGGCAAAGTTGCTTATTGCTTTTAGACAGAGGGATATTTGAGGCTCTTTGCAGGCTGGGGGGAAAGAGCAGAAGAGGATAGAAGGATGATGGGAAAGGGGGAATAAGCAAGGTAATATGGGCATGAAGAGACACGAGGAAGGAATGAGGTTAAGTATACAGGCCAGGAGGTTGGTGGGAACAGAAATTGGAAATGGCTTCCTCAGAGAGCAGCCAAGGAAGGGCTCAAGATGAAATGAGAAATGTTGGTGTAGAATGAAGTTGAGAAGACTCAGGGACACCTGGAAGGGTCTCAAGAAAAATCACCTCTGGAGGGTCAAGGTGGCTGGATGCCCAAAGTAGACCCAGAAGAATTGGAATAGTCCCTGGGGGAATTCATTAGGAAGCTACAACACAGGAATAAAAAGACTGAAGAACTGCAAACCAGCCTCGTCTTTCTGGAGAGCAGTCTGGCACCTCATGAGCCCGGCCATAAAAGTGTTTCTGGCCTTTGACCCAATAATTCCTCTTCTGGGAATACATACCATAAAATAACTGAAAAGGAAATACAAACTATTTGCAAAAGGATGTTTATTGCTATCTTGTTCATAACGGCAAAATCTTGGAAAACACCCAAATGCTCCACCAATGGAGAATGTTTAACTACAGAACATTAATACCATAGAATATTATATAACCATTACAAATGATAAATTTGGGCACTGTGTCAATACATGAGAAATGTTAGGTGAACACGGTAGAGTATAAAATAGGCTGGATGGGTTGAGTTCTATCCTGGAAAATGATGCGCATACAATGGTGTGGTTCATGAAAGGTCACCAAGTTATGTAAATAGTTCATGCAAGAAGATGAAAGGAATGTTTTCCCTTTCAGAAAATTGTTTAAATACACATTTGTTTTAGCGTTGGCAAGCAACTGAAGCTAGTCAACATACATTTGTAGTGAGGCTGACGTGCAGGATTTTTATGCAGTCTCTCTTTCCAGAGAAAGAAAAATTGGGGACATTAAGAACCAAATAACTGCTAAGGTGGGTGGGCCATGAGGCTCTGTGGGTTACCGAGAGATGACCAAATTCTTCACTGAAATGGCTCCTAAGGGTACAGGTTTTATAGGAAGAAAAACAGGGACAGAAGGCAGCCAGGCATTGGTGGCTCACACCTGTAATCCTAGCCATTCAGGAGGCTGAGATCTGAGGATTGCAGTTCAAAGCCAGCCCAAGCAGGAAAGTCCTTGAGACTTATCTCCAATTAATTACCAAAAAGCTGGAAATAATGCTGTGGCTCCAAGTGGTAAAGCACTAGCCTTGAGCAAAAACAAGCTCAGGTATAGCATCCAGGCCCTGAGTTCAAACCTCAGGACTGGGGCACATATGTGCACACACGCGCGCACGCACACACACACACACACACACACACACAGATACACACACAGGTAAATGGAACCTTGAAAGATGGGGGAAACAGATTAGAGATAAAGACAAACCTCCAAGGCAGATGAGGCTGGGATAATGGAAGTGAATGAGGAGAAGCAACTGGAGTCCTGAGGTATAAGGACTTGGGGGTCCCAGAGATGAGGAGAATAAATAAGGATGCAGTGGAAGGAGAGAGTAGAAACAGTCCCTGGAGAAAAGGGGGCTGATCTTGAATTAATAGCATATACAACAATCATCAGTTTGGTTTTTCACCCAATAAATACTCCTGCTCCTAACCACCAGGCACTGTTCTGGGTACCAGGGAAGCAACAACACACAAAGCAAAACACTGTGATTTGTTCTACCATAGACTGTATCCCACCAGGTGGCCCTGAACCATATTCCTCTCCATTCCTGGAAAGGTTGGCACTCAGTAACCATATGTTAAGTAAATATAGAAATGGCCTGAGTCCTGTTCTCCACCTAAAGCAGGGTCCCAGTGTGCAAGGGTACTGGGAATATAGGCGGAGGAGTCATCTGGGCCCACTGGCCGGTGCCCTAGGGCAATTAGAGAGTTGGTGCTCAAGGAAGAGGGCAGAACAGAGATGAAGAGGCAGAATAGAGATGAAGAGAGACCACTCTTTCCAGAACTAGAGGGAAAATAAGGGGATTGTTAAGGGATAGAATTAATCAAGATTGAAAGTGTTGAATTTGAAAAAGTACTTGTGAAATCATTCTGGGCTTTCTGGGAGTCATTAATTCCCATTTACAAGGCATCTGTCTAGGTGCAGAGCTCTGGAATAGGGATGGTGGGACCTGCAGAATCAAGAAAAGCTTAGCTGCTACCCTTAGGGAGTTTACAAGGTTGTAAAATTGGCCTTGGTCTTAAAAACTGGGGCCCATGGAAAGGAGTTACTGCTAAATACAACAGTGGAACAAGGACAACTGTCCAGGGCTATGTCCCCCTCCAGAGTTAGCTGGAACCTGAGGACAGAGACAAGGCAGCTACTGTTCTGTTGGGTTGTCCAGGGCTTTGCCAGAAGCAAGGCCTAAGGCACGTGAGGACTGAATTGGTGAGTGAGAGAGGAGGGCCTGTGCTGCCTGCATTGCAGAAGCCGGGGAAGAGGGCAGGGAGCTCAAGGACAGAGTTATCTGTGATGGGATTGAGTTCCAGAACAGTGAGTTTGAGGCCAGCCTAGAGTCCATAGCAAGTTCCAGACCGGTCTGCACTTTGAGATCCTCCTCTACATACACACAAGTACAACCAAACAAAAACTACAGTCTCCAAGAATTATATAAAAATAATATATTTGAATGCCCCCAGAGTGTTAAGCCCTTCTTTTGTTAAGATTGTGCATAGTCCTGTGGCTCTCCTCCCCTGCCTCCCCCATAATGAGGGACGCAGATACAAGAACAAGAGATTACAACCCAGGAGAACAGTAGTCATTGTTGAAATAGAATGTGCTTTCTGGTGTGGGAGCTGGAAGAGGAGTAATTAGTTCTACCTGGAGAGGTCAGGGTGGGCTTCCCAGAGGAGGAAACACTGGGTCACTAAACAGAACCCCTGGGAGAGAAGAGGGAGGAAGTACCGGCAGAGCAGTGCCTTGAGCCAGAGCAGAGCAGCCATGGGGATTGGAGGAGGAGTGATCTGACCTGATGCCAGTCTGGGAGGGTAGTTTGTAGCCAATCTGGACGGCTGTCTGCATGTTGGCCTAGGGTGCTGGTCTAATACATGGCTGTGCTCCTGTTATCCTGGGTGATTGCCAAGCATTTGTCAACAGGCACTGACATGTTCAGGAGAGATGACCGGTAGGAGGGAGGATGGAAAGAAGGAGTCCAGATGCAGGGAAAGCAGAGGCTGCAGTCCAAACCAGGTCCGGTCCCCTGCAGCCACACTGCAGCACTGTACCCAACCATTTCCTGTCCAGGGATCCAGGGCCCTTCGGCAACAGTCCCCATGGCTATGCCCAGCCTGCAGCTGCCACCCTACCAACTCGTAGTCCCTGCAGCTGGGGAGAGGTCCCCTCCTGTCCACAGTGCCAGGACACTGAGGGTCCAGAGAGCGCTGCGTAGGGGAGCTCCGTGTGCCCTGCACTGGCAGGAGGCAGCCTTCGTCTCTTTCCCAGGAGGAGGGAAAAGACAGCCCCCACCTGCTTCGTTGATTTTCCTTTTCAAAAAGAGAGCGCTTTGCTGATGAAGAGCGATAAGTGTCTCACTGGTGGGGAAAGGATTTTAATAACGTCTGCTGATGACGCTCGCCCTGCTCCATAGAGATACAGGGGAGGCTCATTCTTCTTCCCTTTAATAACCTGGTGTGACTGTGTTGCCCAGGGAGCCAGCTCTGCCTCCTTCTTACCCCCAGTGGTGCTGCCACCCCCTGCAACCCAGCAAGGGTCTTTACTTTTTTTCTCAGTCACTCTCTTTTTCTCCTCTGTTGCTCCCTCTTCCACTTTACTTCTCTCCCTTGCTTCTTTTTTTCTCTGAGAGGTACATGGGCCTGGGAGGGAACCTTATGAACCAGAGACTTGGTCCACCAAGATAAGTGGACTGGCTGGCTAGGAGTGAGCTCTGGGCCACTTTGCACTGATGACAGTGAAGAGATGCGTGTTGGCACTTAACATGTGGTTCCCAGTCTCCTGTTTGGCTTTGAGTCACCTGTGGAGCTTATTAAAAGCAGACTTCCACACCCTGGGCTGAGCCTCTGTTCTCCAGGTCTGCGAAGAGTCCAGAGAATGATAGTTCCCACCAGCCCCACAGGCGTGCAGATGGGAGAGGAGCCTGTCGATCACTCTGAGAAACTCAGAAGTGAGGTGGGACAAGTCGTTACCTCAGACTTCTCTACTGGCTGATGTCCTCCAACAGCTTTCCCTGCAACTCTGCTCTCTGTGACATCCACATGTTTAAGACCTAAGCTTTTCAGATGGTTTGGGAACCTGGCCGGTGGTTTGCATTAAAGCTGCTTTTGTAGTGACAGTAACTAATATTTACCTAACACATGTTTATAAGGAATCTGGCGAAGGCAGCCATGGCTGAAATCTGAGCTGCCAGTCCATCTAACTCATAGCCCTAACCTTTCACACCACTTACACCATAAGCACACTGTAGGTTAAAGCGGAGGACACACATGAGGGTTGGGGGAGGGAGATGGTTACAGGAACTTGTGTTTCCCATTCAAAGTTCAAAGGAAGATTGTCCTTAAAAGAAAATGGCAGCCAGGCATGGATGGCGCACACCTGTAATCCTAACTACTCAGGAGGCTGAGTTATAAGGATCACGGTTCGAAGCCAGCCCAGGCAAGAAAGCCTGTTGAGACTCTTATCTCCAATAAAATGACTCAGAAAAAGCCAGAAGTGGTGCCATGTCTCAAGTGGTAGAGTGCTAGCCTTGAGCAAAAGAAGCTCAGGGAGAGGGCCCAGGCCCTGAGTTCAAGCTCCAGGACTGGCAAAAAGGAAGAAGGAAGGAGGGAAGGAAGGAAGGAAGGAAGGAAGGAAGGAAGGAAAGAAGGAAGGAAGGAAGGAGGGAAGGAGGGAGGGAGGGTGGGAGGGAGGGAGGGAGGGAAGAAGAAAAGAAAATGGCTGGTTTCCATTTCTTTACTTCCTCCTAGATAACGCTCATCCCAACTTCAACACAAACTATCTGGCCTCCCAGGTTCTCACGTCTGTGCCATGATGATTCCACCTGATACTTCCCCTGGAGACCCGCCTTGAGCCTCTCTAGCCTTCTCTTGATTATTTGTTCTTTTTTTTTTATTATTGTGAAAATACTGTACAGAGGGGTTACAATTACATGGGCAAGATAGTAAGTACACTTCTTATCAAGCATTGTAGCCTCCTCCTTTGTTTACCCTTCCCATCCCTTCCCAGCCTCCCCCCCCACCCAATCCTCCCCCCCCCCCACCAAAGTTGTAAAGTTCGTTTTCGACATAACAACTTGTACTTCTCATTGTTGCAACGGGTCCACCTGTATCCTTATTTAAATGACTTGTTTTTCCCCTTCCCCTCCACAAATTATACCGACATCAAATACAGTGAAAGCAGGGGTTATACTGTGGGGGAGGGGCATACAAAGCAACAAAGAAATCATCTTATAATTGTGTTAGAAACAAATGCATGAAAGGAAAAAAACATTTAAATACATATCTTAGGGTTCATTTTCCTAACATCACCTTATCTGACCTTTTCTGCTTGACTCAAACATATACTAGATATTGCAAATAAGGGAAACCATGGGACCACCTCACCCCAGTTAGAATGGCAAAAATCAAGAACTTTAATAACAACAGATGCTGGAGGGGATGTGGACAGAAGGGAACCTTACTTCATTGTTGCTGGGAGTGTAAACTTGTTCAACCACTTTGGAAAGTAGTATGGAGGTTCCTCAAAAGACTCCACATAGAGCTCCCCTATGACCCAGCAATCCCACTTCGGGGCATTTACCCAAATGTTCACAAACAAGACCACACTAAAGCTACCAGCACAACTATGTTTATTGCAGCATTATTTACCATAGCTAAGATATGGAACCAACCCAGATGCCCCCCAGTAGATGAATGGATCAAGAAAATGTGGTATATATACACAATGGAATTCTATGCCTCCATCAGAAAAAATGACATTGCCCCACTTGTTGGGAAATTGAAAGACTTGGAAAAAATTATATTAAGTGAAGATTATTTGTTCTGTAGTACTTACAGCAGCACCTGCCCCACACACCATCCCCACCACTACTTCATGCCTGCAAGCCTTCCCTCTTTACCTCCCCAGCCTCAATCGCCACTGTTTTGGACTATCTACCATCAGTTAAATCTTCCTAAGCCCACTTCTGTTGTCTCACTTTGCTCTGTATAACCACCAACAAGGCCCCAGCATTGCTTCCTAAACTGGTTTAAAACCTCTGCCACCCAGCCCAACCCTTGCTTCAGTAGTATGAATTCTCCTTTCTGCAGGACTAGTGTATTATATGCTGTGTTCTTTCTACCGCCCCCCCCCACTCCCTCCTCATTCATTCTCTCTAATCCTGATTCTTCATTCCTGTAACAGCTCAGTTCCAAACCTGTACCTCCACAGCCTCTGGTGACCAAATCTCTCTCCCAGCCCATCTAATTCCCAGCTTCTTGGTGTACACGGTTGGCATCACAAGCTCTCACACTTATTTATTTGTGTCTAAGAATTATTCTAAGATTGTTTCAGGTCTTTGCATTTTTTCCAGCCAGATGATACAGAATTTTAAGAACAATAACTAGACCTTTTGGTTTTTTTAGTACCTATATCCTTAGAATACAGTGAGTGTCGTTAGTAGCTTTGCATTGAATTGAAACAATTCCTAAATGACCAACCCTTTCATTACAATGAATGAGTCCCAAGCCCAAAGCTACCAGGGTGTGTGCTCTGTGGACTGAGATGACTGGATGATATAATGGTGACAATGAATGCTGAACTAAATAGTAGATGCTTACTTTATAATTCCAGATTTGCTACCACTGATCTGTTGTGTGGTCCCAGGTAAGTTGTTCTAAGGGGTCAGTCTAGATCTCTGTATCTCTGTGAGGCAACCTGTCTCAGCCTTTTCTTTTCTTTTCCTTTTTTTTTTTTGGAGGGGGAGGCGGGGGTCAGTTGTGGGATTTGAACTCAGGGCCAGGGCACTGTCCCTGAGCTCTTTTGCTCAAGGCTAGAGCTCTACCACTTTGAGCCACAGCTCCACTTCCAGTTTTCTGGTAGTCAATTGGAGATAAGAGTCTCACAGACTTTCCTGTTCAGAATGGCTTTGAACTGTGAATCTCAGATCTCAGACCCCTGGCTAGCCAGGATTACCCACATGAACCACCAGCGCTGGGCTTGTTTTCACAGCTTTTTCATCGCCAGTGATCTGTGCTAAGCCATCCATCCTTTCTCCTGGCCAATGGTCAAGGGCACATGGGTCTCTCTGGCCTTCCTTTTACTTACATGTGAAATGAAAATTACAGTAAGAGTAGCTAATTTATAGAGTTGGTGAAAGGATTAAATACAATGTTTCAGAAA
This sequence comes from Dipodomys spectabilis, assembly GCF_019054845.1. NCBI lineage: Eukaryota > Metazoa > Chordata > Mammalia > Rodentia > Heteromyidae > Dipodomys > Dipodomys spectabilis. The sequence goes on from NW_024870802.1 coordinate 14,859,893, forward strand.
GTTCTCTTAGCCTAGAACATGGCCCAAAGAAAGGGATCAATAAATTATAGATATTATTAAGTCAAGTTAGGAACATGAAGTGTGCCCAAGATAGAGAAGAAGGTCATCTGTTCCTGTTCTGACCAAGTGGGAAGCCTGAGAGTGGATGAAACCACTTAAGCTCTGAAAAGGTCAGCTTGGGCTCTGATGCTAGGGTACTTCCTGCCCCCTTGCAGTGACTAGAGCACCAATTGTTCCATTAATGACAGCACTGCTGGCAGGTGGGACGACACTGTTGGATAGTCCCATCGATTTTCCCATTACCCTGTAATGTTGTGTATTAAAAGCATTGCCGATCTACTACCTTCTTTCTTTATTATCTCCAGGGCCTGCCCATCCACTTGAGAGGATTAAATTGTCTGGATGTAGTAAACTTCCACAGAGGGCAAGAAACCTCTTCTTGGGCAGAATATGAAAGCTAGGAACCGTACTAGTTCCCTAGATCATCCACACATTGACAGGGAACCCCAGACTGAGTACAGACAATCACCAACTGGAGTGGGTAGGACTCATACTCCAGTTGCCTTTGCTGGGTGACCCTTCTGGTCTTGCCTGGTTTGCTCCTGTTTCTGCTTAAGATCTATCTTAGCTTGATCCTTTCTTCCTGTGTTTCACTTCTTACTGTCTGCTGGCTCCATCTGGTAGTCATGGTCTAAATCTCAAAATCCATCCACTGGTTCTTTGTTGTTCTCTTTGTTCAGTAACTCCATCTAATATCATGAATCCTAATACATATTCAGCTTCACAAGAGAGCCCTATTCGATCTAGGCCTATTGGTGCCCACCTACAATTCCAGTACTCGAGATCTCAAATTCAAGACCCTGGCTACATAGCAAGATATTATCTGAAAATGAAAACTAATTAATTAATTGAAAAAGAAACTTATTCAGAACTTACATTACCCTTGGTATTCTTATTTGTAAAAAGGAATGCTTCCTTTAAGACCTGTATGAGATGACATCCATATGGCTCTCGGAGCATTAAAAAAAAAAAGTCTAGAGGAGAACAGGCACTGCTGTTAGTTTTGAGGTATGACCAAAGATAATGAGGTTGGTATTTCATACTACAACTCGTCTATGCAAATTAATTTTCTCCCATTCACCTTGAAAAGCAAATCACAAATTGAGAATTGTGCCTGCAACCCATCTGCAGCTGGTATCCTCATCAGCAAGTCTCCGTCTTCTGAGATGGGCTAGGTCTGAGTTTTGGAAATGATTATTCAGAACTAAGCCTCATGCACAAAGCAGGTGATCAAACAGAATAATCTCCCTTCAGATGATATAAGGTAAGGAGACAACTTTATTGTTAAATTGATACTATGGATTATCTCACCGAGGAGTTCTAAAAACTGCTTTGGAATAAGTGTGGCTTCCCAAGGTGACAACTTTGAAGGGAGATAAACTTCCATGATTAAGCTTTGATCTACTTATATATTAAGCAGGAGCTTATTAGTGAAGAGTGAAAGAAAGTAAAAAATTGGCTTAAGGGAAAACATAATTTATTTCTCAATGACTTGAAAATCTACAGTTAGATCAGACCCAACTGTATAGTTAGAGAAGGTCATGTCTGAAATAAGTTTCAGACATGGCTAGATCCAGGGGTTTAAATACTGTAGCCTTTCTTAATCTCTCAGCTTTCCTCCTCCTCTTCCTTCTTCTTCTCCTCCTCCTCTTTCTTCACCTTCCTCCTCTTCTTCATTTCTCTTTGTCTCTCTCTCTCAAGCAGACTTGACATGGAAGCCCCCCAGCAGTTCAATCTTCAAATACAATAGAGAAAGAGAGAGAGAGAGAGAGAGAGAGAGAGAGAGAGAGAGAGAGAGAGAGAGAGAGAGAGCGTGACTAGTCTCAACAAAAGCCCCAGGATACAATCCCATTGGTCAAACTGGTGTGATGACCCTCCCTAAACAATGACCACAGCCAAGACTGACCCCCACATGAACCAAGAGTGAGCAAGGAATGTCTCCATGTTGGAAAAATATTATTCAGGTACCAGAGTGGGGGCAGATATATGGGTAGAAGGCAAAAATAACAGATTCACTGTGATCTTTTTTTAAGATGGGTTTCATAATTGTCAAATTAAAATATTAGAATCATGAAAGGTTTTCTTTTAAAAAATGTACTTTAAGGCATGTGTGCAGTTCAGTGGTGAAGCAATAGCATGTGTAAGACCCTAAGTTGGATAACCAACACCCCCCCCCCCCCACACACACACAAATTAGCTGAGCACAGTGATTCACACACGTAATCTTAGCTATCCCACAGACCAAGATTCAGAGTATCGTAGTTTGAGCAGAGCAAAAACCTCATGAGACCTCAATCTCAACCTGTAGCTGTGCACAGTGGATCCTACCTGTTATTCGAGCTTTGGAGGAAGCTAAGATTAAGAGGATCTCAGTTCCAAGCCAATTTAGCATAAAACATTTTCCATCTTAATGGAAGAAATGAGGGGATATGTGCTTGTCACCATAGCTACTACCGAAAACATAAAATAGGAGGATCAAGATCCAGGTGCCAGCCTAAGCGAAAAGCAAGGCTCTTTCTCAAAAATAACTAGAGCAAAAAGTCAGGACAGCCCAGCAAGTCTGAAGCCTAGAGTTCAAACCTCAGGACAACCAAAAAAATACTTTATTTTGTATTGTAGTTAATAAAATAAATAGAAAACTATAGATATTCCTACAAATCAATTTATAACTTCAGGGAAAAAATCTTTTAAAGGATTTTGTTTTTTACCTTTTTTTTTTTGAGAAAGGGTCTCAATATGTAGCCCATGCTAGCTTCAAACTCTCAATCCTCCATCTCCCAAATGCTAGGTTTATAAGCATGAGTGGCTTCATTCCTTTCTGGTGGCCATCTTATTGTGCCCTTGCCCTGAAGGGTAGGGTTCTTGTCTGGAGAGGCTTTCAGGAAGTTCTAGCCAATTAGTGTGGATATTTTCTCCTTTGTTTTCCTTTTATACAACATCTGTCTGTTATGTTGAGCAATGCTCTGTGGTTATGAAACAGAATTGTGGTTTTCAAACCAATTTTGAAAGCAGAACTCTTTTTTTTTTTTTCATAAACCATCCTTACACCTCTTTAATACACAGATGACGGTAGAGTTACTCTGGCTTGGCCTGCTAAACTTTCTCTTTTCCATGTTCTCTCTTTTCCATTCAGCCTTTGATACATGACTTCAGAATCCTGAAGCCCCAGGAAATGTAATCTGAAAACCACTGGAATATGGCAAAGTGATTGGCTCTTTAGAATCAGTGCTATTAACTTCCTGGAGCTTCAGTACCATTGGGAGGAGGAACACAGACTGGACATTTATTGAGCACTTATTGTCACATGCTATTCCTTCATTATCTCGCTTGTGTCGAGCCCATAGGGCAGCAATTAGTATCCCTTTTACACAGATGGGAAAACCGAGACTCAGAACGTCATATAACTGGCAAGACACAAAAGCCAGCACTTCCTGACTCAAATTGCCTGTGCCTCCTTAGATTTTCATGGTGGGTGCTGTACTAAATGTTTTGCTGTGAACTATGGATTCCATTTAATCTTTACAAAACTCTGTGAAGGAAAGAATCCAGACACCAGAGTACATACTGTATGAGTTTACATAAATTTTCAAAATCCATCAACCTAATTAATCGATAATGATAGAAATCAGAAACTGTGGCTTCCCTTGGTAGATGGGGGTTGTGGTGGGTGGTGATGCTGGCAGTATTCTGTATTGATCTGGATGGGGGTTACATGGGCACTCAAATGTGTAAAAAGCCATCGAGCTGAATACTTAGATTTATGTCACTTACTTTATGAGTTATACCTCAATTCGTTCATTTTAATTTTAAACCCTTCTATTTAAAAAATGCCATTATAAAAACAAGTAGATAAGACATGGAACAACAAGGAAACTTTTCTTTATAATGGTAAAGTAAACAGTCTAGGAAGATAACAACTCTGGGATCATACTGTCAGACTGGAACCTCCCAGGGATTGGGTGATACAGCCCTCCTGGCAACTGGGCATGTCTATGGCACTTTCAATGACCCTGGGAGAAGTATGTGCTTGGGATTGTCAGCCAGAAAGAGCTTCTTGTTACTCCAGGTAGTCATGAGTCACTTTGGATACCCTGAGTCATGTCTTCACCCCTGTCCTTCCCTGCCTCCCGTGTCTCCCCCTCACTCTGCCACATCCCCACCTCAGCTCCATGCTTTGGGTTTGGTTTCCTGGCTCCTTTGCGTTCTCTGTTGGTTGGATGGCTACAAAGATCTTTTCTAGGGAAGAGCACAGAACACTAGGCAAGGCATGGGGTCTCAGCCAGGAAAGTCACAATGAGAGACAAAGTGGGTAAGAAGAAAAGCGAAGCCTTCCAAATGCAATCAGAGCCATACTGTCTCCTGCTGAAGTCCTGCCCCTTGTACTGAGAGCCTTTCTAGGCAGTCCCCAAGCTCCCCAGAGAGCCCTCTAGGGATCATGCCTGTCTATTCAAACCTTGCCTGGGTCCTTCACCTTTTCCTTCAACTCTATAAACACAGCTTCTATTTTTAGGTTCCATTGTAAGGGAGACCCTGGGATTCAGGCCAGGGATCCAGGGAGCTAGAAAACCACAATCCCAGGGGCCCGATCAGAACTTAAGTGAATAAAAATGACAGCAAGCCTGGGCATCAACTGGGCATAAATCTAAGTCTGATGATGGATCACTACATGGTCTGAGCAAGCCCCTGGCTTCATGGATATGCAGGTGCCAGTGAACAGCCTGAAACTACCTTCCTCCATTCCTCTCAGTATCTCCCCTTCCACTGATCAGTAAAGAGGAAGCATAGGTGCGCTTTAAGCAAAAAAATAGGCATGCTGAAAGATCTGGCATTGGAACCCAGTCTGGAGGGCTGAGCAGGATTATAGCAGGGAGCCCACTAAGATGACTTGAGACACAGAAGCGCCAAATGACTAAGTGGCACAAGTTCCTACAGGCTGGCTTATTTGGACTTGGTGTCATGGCCCTGGAAACTGGTGATATTTTATTGTTTGAAAAAAATAACCTGCCCACATTGGAAAGAGAGGGGGTAGGGGAGAGAAGGAAATATATTTCTTATAGGAGGGTCCAGAGAAGAGGCTGGAGGTGACAAGATTTGTTAAGCTCCTACTAGGTTCTGGACATTGCTGAGTCCCAAATGGCAAAGAATTGAATCTTGGCCTCTTAAACTTTATCATCCACAGGAAATTACCAAGAAGCAAAGTAATATGTGACAGGGGTACTTACCACAGAAGTCTTACCTAGTCGTAGGAGGAGGCTTGAGATCGTGAGCCTCGGGAAAGCACACCTATGCTTTCAGAGACCACTCTGCCTACAGGATAATGGATGTGGGTAGGGGTGGAAGAGATGCAGGGCAGCGGTGCCAAGGGAAGGCTGGGGGCAGCCTATCACAGGCTTTGGTAGGGCTGGAGGGTGGCTGGATCTTGGGTCCTCTGGGAGACAGAATCTACAGTCCCTGGTGGAGAGAGGAGGATGACACCAGGATCTCAGGCTTGGAGGTGACTACAAAAGGACAGTGAAAGCCTCCTTTTTCTGACCACCTAGTTGCATGTTCCAAGCTTCTCCCTTTAACTGAAACATAAACAACTTAGAGCCAACTAGCAGGTCCTGCACTGCTCTGAGCAGCACCTGTCCAGGACTTGCCAGGTAAGAGGCACTTTACAAACAGCTGCTTTATGAATAACTTACTGCCAAAAAGAAAAAAGAAAACATTTGATTGATCCCAGCTGTGGCCTGGCCCAGTTTTCTCGCCCCTGGCAACACCTTTCACCTGTGCTCCGCACCCTACTGATGACTCACAGAGCTCAGGAGTAAAGGGGGCAGAAGTGGGCTTGTGGGCACAGTGCCATCTGGAATTCTTAAAACATGAATTGCGAATCAAGTGGCCCCTCTCACAGTTAATCGATGGCAGCATATCCTGATCGCTTTCATTATTATTATTTTCTTATGCATGTGTGATCGGGAGATTTATTGTTGAGGCTACAGAGGCAAAATCAATTATTCATGTTATAAATTAGAAAATGATTTATGTCTACAGGAGACGGGGCCTCAGCAAGCGGAGCCCATTACAGATAAGCTTTGCTGAAAGGACCAAGATTTATCTGTAAACTTCACAAATTGCAGCTCACCAATCCCAGTCCTGCTCCCAACCCATCCCCCCAGGGCACCCATCCCTCTTCCTGAGTCATTCTGTCTTTTTGGTTGTCCACCATACCCTTGATTCCTGTTTCTCCCATTCCCCCCACTTCGCTTCGTTCTTCTAGTCTGTTTTTCTCCTTTGATAAATGCCCACTGCTTGCTGTTCTCTCTCTCTCTCTCTCTCTCTCTCTCTCTCTCTCTCTCTCTCTCTCTCTCTCTCTCTCTCTCCCCTCTCTTTCAATTTGAGGGGAAGATACTCATAAACTTTCTGGTTCTGGAGTCTAAGCTGCCGTGTACAAGGGAGAGTTAGGTGACAGACTAGGAATTCCCCAGTGTTCAGTTCATTTGTGTTAGGATTTTAAAGAAGAGTTGTTGCCAAGTAAGAACCACACCACTCACGTGGTATTCAGGTAAGAGGTAGGTTTATCATCATTCCAGCTGGCACCAGGCCATGTTGGCACTCCACCCAGCGGGGAAAAGACCTGGGAAAGAGAGCATCTGGCCCTGGGCTAGGCCTTATCTAGGGTAGGGGCGGGAAAAGGTGTGGCCACATCAAATCTAGATGTGACCTCTTCCAGGTGTGCCAGTTGCCTAGGTAACACAGGAACTGGGCGGAGACTTGGCTGTGAGGAGGGCAGGAGTCTGCTTGCCAACCAGGAGTGCACCTTACAATTTGTGAGCCCATTTCAAGGGTGAAAGACTGGATCATGTTTCTTTGAACTGTTGGCTCCTGCCTTGGACAAAAGGCAACCATTACCCAGCACCTGCATGCTGCTTTGCTCTCAGATCTTCCCAGAAAGCAGGGTCAGAGCATGTGATGACATGGAACACTCTTAGACTTTGTGGTCAATAGACAGAGTTTGAATCCTCATTGTGCTGACAACAGTGTGACTTTGGGCAAATCACCAGGCCTCAGTTTCTGCATTTACAAATGGGTTTCCAGCCTGAGCTCTACCTCCACAAGATTGTTGAAAGATGTTCAAGGATGGCACTCCTTTCATCCACTGATAGCTCACACCTGAAATCCTAGCTACTCAGGAGGCTAAGGCCTTGAGGATTGTAGTTCAAAGCTAGCTCAGATAAGAAAGTCCATGAGACTCTTATCTCCAATTAGTGGGCAAAAAAGCTCCAAGTGGAGCTGCACTCAAGTAGCAGAGCACCAGCCTTGAGTGATAAAGCTATGGGACAGTGTCTAGGCCCTGAGTTTAAGCTCCAGTACCAGCACACACACACACACACACACACACACACACACACACACACACACACACACACACACACACACACAGGATGGCACCCTGCACACAGAAATTTTCTCCTGGATATAAATTTCTTTGACTGGACACAAGATTGCGTGTGGAATGTTCACTTCTTGTCTCTCACTCTTGCTCTGAAGAATATCACAGCTGTCCTGTGATATAAGGTAGACTAGCTAGCCTCCTGATAATAGGGAGAAAAATGTGTCCCATTGGCAACATCTGGAGGATGCAAAGGGAAAGGGTGCTTCCTCAAGAACAGGAAGATCAGGGCCACTGTCTTGCTGCCTTTAAGAACGTGTAACCCTCTCAGGTTATAAGAATAGGAGGATTGAGAATAGGAGGATTGTGGTTTGAAGTCAGTCTGAGCAGAAAAGTTTGGGAGATCTCCTTCTCTACCTAAAGCTGAATACACTGGTGTATACCTAACATCCTAGTTATATATGACCAGAGCAGTTCACTTTGATCTCTAAATCTGCTTTCACCCCTCTCAAAAGGTGAACATAAGCTGGACATGGCAGCTCAAGCTAATAATTCTATCTAATTGGGAGGCTGAGATCAAGGGATCAAATTTCAAGGCCAGACAGGCCAAAAAAAAACATTTAAAAAGTTCATGACACTCCATCTCAACCAATGGCTGGGTGCTATGGTACAGACACAAGGAATCACAGAAACAAGAAGGATCACAGTCCAGACTGGTCTTGGCATAAAGCAAGACACCATTTTGAAAATAATCATCATAAAAGGAGCCTGGCAGAGTGGCTCATGTCATAGAGTGCCTGCCTAGCAAGTGGCAGGCCCTAAGTTCAATCCCTAATACTGCAGTAAAGGGTAGAAGGGGGGTGATAATCCTTACCCCACTCACCCAACATTGTGGAATCAAGTGAAAAAAATCTTAATGGCTGTCACAGCTTTGTTTGTTTGTTTTGGTTTTCTTTTTGGGTCCGGTCTTGGGGCCTGAACTCTGGGCCTGGGTGCTATCCCTCAGCTCTTCAGCTCAAGGCTAGCGCTCTACCACTTGAGCCACAGCGCCACTTCCGGCTTTTTTCTTTTTGCTTATGTGGTGCTGAGGAATCGAACCCAGGGCCTCAGGCATGCAAGGCAAGCCACCTTCCCAGCCCTGTCACAGCTTTCTTACTGGATGATGTTATAGAAAAAAAAGTCCAAAAAAAAAAAAAAACAAAAAAAAAGAAGAGCTTTTGGTCATTGAAGGGCAACCACAACAGGCATCCACTTAAGGAAAATTAGTCTCTTAAATGATCCAGTAAATGCCCCTTGAATGCCCCCGAAATAGCTCCAAAGCCCTCTGGTGTTCTTCCCAGGGCTTGTGGTGGCCCTGCCATCCCACTGATGCCTGAGCCCTGGCCCCAGAATCACAGATCTGAGGTTAACAAAATGGCACAAGGCACTCTTGTATCTGGCTTGGGGCCACAGGAAGAAGTGCTAACCACAGAGAGGTAAGCCTTACTGAGGGCCTGATGTATGCCAGGCTCAGGAAGAAAACCAGGCACACACATGTGGCCTAGTGGAAACAGATGCAAAGCACACACCTAAAGAAGCAGGATCCTCATTTCCAGCACCTTCTCTGCCATATAAATGACCTTGAAGAACCTATGAGCTTGGAGAAAGCCCTCTAGTAAGTAAATACAGAAAGATGTCAATTCAGGAGGGAGGAACACCTCTTGGCTAGGAACACCTACTGAACCTCCTTCTTCAAGGGGTCTAAAGTTAAAAGACAGAGCCTCTCCCCTCTCCTTTGGACAGTCATGGAAGTTCAGATCCTAGACTCTGGGCTCCATGAAGTTCACTCAGCTCAGTCCCTATTTCCATGAGCGCTGGCTCCCATGAATCCTAAGATCTGAAAAAAATCCATAGCTCTTTTCTCAAGTCCTGGCATCTGCTCCTTCAACTGATGGGAACTCTGGGGACCCTTCTTAACCCTATTCCTGTGACCTAAGCAAAGCCAGCTATGATCTAAGCAAAGCCAGCCTGGAGGACCTCTTGGAAGACATAATTCTTTCTATGTCTGTTCTGCTGTTGACCAACAAGCCCCAGTGATATTCTTACTAGGCAAAACCACTACATTCAACTTAAATTATTTCATTTGTTTCCCAAAGGCTGGAATATCACCTATTTTATACACAAATCCTACTTTCTTAAGCCCCATATTAGAGGGCACCACTTCCTGCCTCAAAGTTCTTGTGGCTCACCAAACACTGGTGTCTTATGTCTTTAAACCTAGATATTCAGGAGCCTGCAAATAGTGGTTCAAAGCCCGCTGAGGCAGGAGAGTCCATGAGACTCTTATGTTCCATTGACCACCAAAAAGCCAGAAATGGACTTGTGCTTCAAGGGGTAGAGTGTTAGCCTTGAGAAAAGGACAGCACCCAGGCCCTGAGTTCAAGCCCCAGGACCAGTGCATGTGTGTGTGTGTGTGTGTGTGTGTGTGTGTGTGTGTGAGTATGTGTGTGTGCACCACATGTGCATGCACAAATTATAGCAGTTCCTCATTGCCCATGCTTCCAATGAGATTCCAAGTTATTGGTATAACAGACCAAAAAAAGAGCCTGGAAAAGGGGCCTCTACCTCCCTACCATGTCATCTCCTCATTGCCCATCTATTAAGACCACTCATTATGCACTGTCCATCTTCACAAAGAAAGCTCTTGAATCTCAGCCTCTCTACTTAATAATTGTGGAACTTAACATTTAACCTCTTAGACCCTCAATCTCTCCATATTTTTGTTTAGACAGGGTCTCACTAAATTGTCTAGGCTGGCCTCAAATTTACACTCCTCCCCTGGCCTATCGAGTGCTGGGATTACAGGCACCAAACATGGAGTCTCTCCATATTGTAAGTAGGTTGCACATTTCCCTTGCCAGTAACTGTGGAGTCTACTGATTAAAAGCAGGCCTTAGGGTTGAAGCCTAGCTATAGAGCAAATGAAGATTTGAATCCAGGCAAGGAGACAGGAAGCAGTATTATAGAATCTAGGCTTTGCGTGATCACCAAGAATGCACTGGGACAAGGTCTCATTGCTTAAATGTGCCAGAAGAGAAGATACTTGTGAAAATACTGGAAAGGTTGCTGCACATAACACAGTCATCTCTGGGTTCCCCAGGAAGGGATTGGGTCTGGGGAGGAAATGAGAGGGGTGTCTAGGAAGGGAGAGAAGGCAGCAGACATAACAGGAACCAACAGCTGCTATGAGACACCAGTCTGCTTGGATGGGGATGGCAGCGTCAGCTCCAGCTAGAGAGGAAAATACAGGTTGATGAACTAGCTTTGGCAACGCTTGGTTACCTTGTCCTGCCAATAAAGCCACCAGGATTGAAAAATGGAACCCACTCTCTCCCTTGCCCTTGTCCTCGGGTGTTCTGCTTCTGAGCTCTGTCGTCTATGCTGCCAAATTACGTTGGCCTCCCCTGGCTCAGAAAAGCCAGTAGGGAATTATGCCCCCAGGTCCCCCTCAACACAGCTAATGTCGCTGTTCCTTGTTGGGTATTGAGGGTGTAGGTGATGGACTCACAAGGGAAGAGAGATGGAGAAGGGGAGGGGCTTATCTGGTTTCTCCAAGAAGACAGATATCCCTAAATCCTGCTTGAATATTAGAGGAAGTCCATCTTGCTACAGTATTTATAGCTTAGGTTCTGAGTTAGGTGGGTATGATGTTGGATAGGAGCTTCTTAGGAACTGTGTAACAAAGTAACTTATCCTCTCCAGCCTCAGTGTGCTCATCTGAAAATTGGGTGGAGCAGGAAATAATATATATACCTACCAGAGTTATTATAAGGCCTAACTACAGTTATTTGTTTAACATAGTGCCTGGCATTTTTATAACTGCTTCCTAAGAGGTAGCACCATTATTATTCTTAGATGAATTCTGCTTTCTCTCAGAACCATGTGGGAAAGTCGGAAATTAAAATAACACAAATAGAACATAGAATTGACATTCACAAGATAAATATGGTTGAACATAACATAGGCTCATGTCAGGAGTAAAATTTAGCCAAGAACTTAAGAGCCCTACCTCGTATCTCCTTTGGCATGTCATCAACCAGGGCAGTGGGCATAAGAAAAGACTAGCCCACAAGATGTATCATGCTCATCTGTGTGGGGTACAGACAGGATCTTCCAAAGACCTTAACTGGGACTCAGACTGAGGGACACAGGAACAAGACCTGGAGTTTTCCACTTTCAAAAGATCTTTAAACCTCAGTGCAAAAGAAAGCCTACTGTGAATGTAATAAATGCTTAATACATTTTTGTGGTGGGGAAGAAAAGGTAGTGATGTGGAGGATCAGCAAGAAGAAAAGAAAGGCAGAGTGTCTAGGAGGAAGCTAGTGGGAATGGTGGGAGGGTCTGGGCCCTGCCCGATTCCCTGCCTGTGGTCCCTGCCAGGTATGCTCACTGCATCAAAAGCTCAGCTACCTGTGTTCTGATCTGAAACCTTGGTCAGAGCCCCCGCCTCTCCCCCAAGCTGGTCCACAGCCCAGCCATGTGGATCCTGCCAAGCCTGTGGCCCCTCCCCTCTAGCCCCAGGCCTCACGTGGGGAGGAGCTAAGAGCCAGGTGCTTCCGGCCTCCCTCCTCCTCTGACCCTATGTATCTTTTCAGCTGCCATCTCGATTCCTTTCCTTGCTTCACTGGCCAAGCAGCTCATCAGTGCTCTGTCCCTCAGGCTCCAGATCCTTCCACGCCTTTGCGGCTTGGCCTGTTTCACCCCACTGAAACAGCATTGTTGAAACCTTCCACACCACCTCCTTTTTGTAACTGGCTCTTCTCCTGCCTCCCCCTCTGGCTGACCCTCCCACTACCAATAGCTTCTCCTGTCCCCTGGATGGCAGTACTGCTTGGCTTTGAATTAAATCAGAGTATCTGACCCTGTCCTGGGTGGGCACTAATAACACCCACGGTCATTTCCCTCTGCCTCAGCTCCCACCCTAGCCATCTCCAAACTTCATCACATCCTTGGCCCAGAACATTCTCCATTCCCCAGGCCATTCTCCTCCTGCCACATTCTGCAGGATATGCTTCTTTAAGTCCCTGTATTTTGCTTATCTTTTTCAACATAAGTTGACACAAAGTCCAGCACAAACTGACACTTTCCCCATAAGGCTCTCCCAGAGCTTAGCCATCCCAATTTCTCATCAGCATCGTAACAACCGCATTAACTCACAGCCTGTCTGAGTCACGCATGTGTCTGCCTGCCCCACCTCACTCTAATTTTAGAACAGAGACCCTCCCTTACTCATGTCTGCTGCCTTGGCACCCAACTTGTTGCTCAGAACATGAAAGGTTACTAAAATAATACTTGTCAAATTAACTAAATGGTGGGTGCTTATGGTTTGATTGGGTTGCCAGGCACTGCAGCCCCTTAGATGATGAAACATTGCGCTAAGAAGGACAGCCGTCTCGGGTTCCCAATTCCCCAGGCTGGAACAACGAAGTGGCAATTTTCTTCTCCTGCCCCGTGGCCTCCTAAGCACAAGGAAACTGGCCTCTTGGTGCCAGAACCTGGCAAATTAGTACAAATCAGTACATTCTGAATCCATACAAGGCTTAATGGACAGAATCAGGTTCTGAGCAGGGTCTTCTGACTCCCAGCACAAGCTATTCCCAATTGCTAGCACCAACCATGGCTTCCTGGCTCAGTTCCCAGCATAGAGCCCCCACCCCCGACATCTAAACTGCTTCAACATCCAGTGAGCATGGGTTCCTCCTTCAGACCTTAGCAAGGGTGCTTACTTCTCTCTGTAATGAAACATTCCTTCCCTTCTCAAATTAGACGGACACCAAAGCTTTCCTCCCAGAGAAATGATTAAACTATTGTACGAATTGTTGAAGATGATAGAAAGGGGTGAGTAGTGGCTGGCCACTGGTGGGTCATGCCTGTAATCCTAGCTACTCAGGAGGCTGAGATCTGAAGATCACAGTTCAAAACCAGCCCAGGCAGGAAAGTCCATGAGACTCCTATCTCCAATTAACTATCAGAAAACCAGAAGTGGTGCTGTGGCTCAGGTGGTAGAGTGCTCACGTTGAGCTAAAGAGTTCAGGGACAGCTCCCAGGCCCAGAGTTCAAGCCCCACCACCAACCAAAAAAAAAAATAGTGCATAGGTTTAGGTGCCCAAAATTCATGGAAATCCACACTTGATCTCTTGGCAATGGATCTCCTGGGCCACGAAATGCTAAATGGCTTAAACTAGCCAATGGGGATAGAGAGGGTGGATATAGGAGGTGGGAAGAGCCAGGCAGTAGAAGAGAAGCCCAAACTGGGGAACCTTTGCCTTGTCTAGGGAACTGAGGGTAGGTTAGGCTGTGTCCCACAGACAGAACGCCCAGCTCAAGGCACCGTAAGAAAGGGAGGCTGGGAATGCTTAGCTTGCAGGATTGCACATCATGGTGTCTCTGTGGAATGATTCTTGTCTGGATGTGGAGCTGCAGTGCTAAGGAGCTCCATCCCCACCTCTCCTATTACTTATGGTCCAGCAGCCAAGATAGGCCACTCCCTCCGTGTGCCTTCCCTGGGGCAGCCAGAACAAGGTAAGAGAGACCAGGTGGCTCCAAAACCACCATCTGTTTTTCTCCCAATCCTGGAGGCTACAACTCTGAGATCAAGGTGTTGGCAGGGCTGGGTTCTCCTGAGGCCTCTCTTCGTGGCTTAATAGTGTTCACGTATTTTCTATTTCTTTCCAGGGTCTTTCTTCTATACTTGCCTGTGTCCAAATTTCTTCTTCTCTTGAGGACACCAGTCTTACTGGATTGTTGCCTACCCTAATGACTTCATTTTAACTCAATTACCTCTATAAAGACCCTAACTCAGAAGTGGCAGTGTGGCTCAAGTGGTAGAGTACTCGCCTTGAGTTGAAGAGCTTAGGGACAGTGCCCTGGCCCAGAGTTCAAGCTCCATGACCACCACCACCACCAACAACAAAAGACTCTATGTGTAGTTATGTGATGAGGTACTGGGGTCAGGACTGCAACGTATGAATTAGCTCTTAGAGGACAGGTATGGGCAAAAAAATGGGGGATCAAAAAGGGTCTGGCGGAAGTGGCGCTGTAGCTCAAGTGGTAGAGCGCTCGCCTTGAGCTGAAGAGCTGAGGGACAGCGCCCAGGCCCAGAATTCAAGCCCCACGGCAGACAAAAAAAAAAAAAAGAAACAAAAAGGGTCTGGCCCGTCTAGCTTCTCTCTGACATGTGACCTTGGTCTAGGAAGACTTGGATGTGAATAGACCTAGGAAGATGAATGCCCAGGGCGTTAGGTGCTACTTTGGGACTATGGCAGCGGCTCTCAAGCTCTGGGCATTCAGAATCTTCATCACTGCCTTGAAAGATAAACCTGGTCAAATGTAGATATCCAAAAGTCTACCTGGGAAGAAGCAAGCTTTGGTACTCAGCTTGTTGTCCCATTGACAAATAGCCTGAGGACCCTGCGTATAATAGAACTCTTTCAAAGCATGAGGGTCAAGAACTTGATAAACAACTCAACTGGGAGGACCAAAAGGATAGAAAATAGAGGAAGGCAGCAGGGCCGGCGACCCTAAGAACACATATGGTAGTGGACTGACTGAGCAAATAGCTCCAGATAACAGCTTTGCCAGATTATGCCCTTTAGGTTGTAATTGTATAGTCCTGCCCACTTGCCTCTAGATTTGGCCATGTAATTTGTTTTGGCCAATGAAATATGAGCAAACATGTTCGCAAGCAGAACCTTGAGAAAAATGCCTGTATGTTTCCATTCCTTGCACATGCAGGCTTGTTGGTCATACAACTCTGCTATGACATGCGAATGCACCTGGGCTAACCTGCTGGACCTGGAAAGAGGTCTAAGTCATCTCAGTCATCAAAGCCATCCAGTAGAGGTCATCCAGAGCAGCCAATAGCAAGCTAGCCTTTCTACACATGTGAAAGAAAACAGACAATACAGAACACCTTTCCAGCTCAGTCCAGCCTTACTCACTGACACAGCAAAGGAAATAAATGTTTTACTGTTTTAAGCCTTGCAATGTTGAGATGCCAGTGAATGTTGAGATGCCAGTGACAGAGTCGAGATGGGCAGCAATCCACATCTGAAAACAGCCAGTGACACTGGGATCTGAGAGAGCCTGAAACCAAGACCCTGGGGGCCAAAGCAACAGCAGGACTCAAACCTTGCTATTCAGAACGGTTTCCTCCTTACTTTGCAACTCCGAACCTTCTTAAGTCCTGTCCTTCACCTTGGTTCCAGTCAGGGTGATTTGTGTACTTGCTAATTCTTGCACTAAATTTCCTTTGTCTTGGCTTTTCCATCACTGTCTCTCTTCTCCCCATCTTCCAGGGGTGAGAGAAACTCACTGCACTTAGAGCCAGAAACCTAGAGTCTAGTCCTGGCTCCGCCAATTACTGAGTGACCTTGGGCAAGTCTTTTTCCATTGCTGATGTTCTGTCTGTCTGGGAAGCAACATGTGGCTCTCCCCCGGCCCTCCAGAGCCTAACAGTAATCCCAAACTTTCCATTCCTTGCTGGTGCTGTCCTTCACCTTCCATACTCCAGCCAGTGTCCTTGTTTTTTAGTCTGTATGCAGTTAGTTCCAGCTACCCAAGGAACAGAGCATTAAAAACCTATGCATTTCTGGTGTCATCTATTATCAGCTTTCTCTCATCATCTATTAGGAAGAAGCATTCCCCCTTATCTTTCTCTTGTTCCTAGTGTATTTTAAAGAATGTTTTTCTATTTCCTTTTATGTGTTTTGCAGGTTGCATCTCATTTCTTTCTTTGATTTTTCTCTTCTCACGCCTATAAATTCTGGCTATTTCTTTGTTCTCTTCTTGTGCAATCGGGCCAAGCTTCCTGTTTTTGCCTTTCCAACTGGCAGAGCTGTCCCCTCTGCAGCTTTTTGTCTGACCAATGAGATTTGTCCTTTATCACTTAACCAATCTAATTCGTGTTGGAGGATTTTCATAGGCCTGTAATTAATTCAGTATGCTGGAAAGCTGGTTGATAGTCACCACACTGCAACTTAACTGAGTGACCTTGGGAAGGTCACTTAGCATCTTGAGCATCCCAGTCTCCTCACCTGTAAAACAGGGAAGAAATACTTCCCCTTCCTACCTGCACAGTTGTTTTGCAGCGCTGTGGAAATGACCAGACAGCTAAGAACTGGTTAGAGACCTGCCTTATAATGAAGAGCTCTGCAGTGACCTCTGCAGACCAGAAAAGCTTTGTTGTTCCTCAAAACAAAAACAAACAAACAAATAAAAACACCTAGAAGGACCATGTGCCTTGCTTATGCCCTGCTTTCCACAGCCTCCTCCATTGCCCTCTCTTAAGATAAAAAGCATCTAAGGAGCCCCTGACCTAACAGTCTGGACCTATGTTTTCCTCTACTAGTACAGTGCGTTTTCCATTTGTGTTTTTCCAGCTTGATTTCTCAGTGTCTTGCATCAGTGCTTGCATTACTTTGGGGGACACCATCTGAATGTCATCCTCATGGTCAATGTGCTCTCCCCTCTCTGAGCCAGTACTCATTCCATCGGTCTTTAAGGTGTAGAAGCAGGGCGCCAATGGCTCACACCTGTAATCATAGCTATCAGGCGGCTGAGATCTGAGGAATGTGGTTCAAAACCAGCCAGGGCAGGAAACTCCGTGAGACTCTTATCTCCAATAAACTACTCAGAAAACCGGTGGTGCTGTGGCTCAAGTGGTAGAGCGCTAGCCTTGAGCTAAAAAGGTATAGGAGTGCCCAAGCCCAGAGTTCAAACCCCATGACTGACAAAAAAAAAAAATGTGGAAATGAAGAGAGAAGGTACCTTTTTGCTACTGTTGCAAATCAGAGAGGGTGTAATTCTGGGAACCCTGGAATCCATCTTGTCTCTGTCTTCAGAATAAAGCAGAGAATGAGGACCAGAGAAAGGCACATAGTCACAATGATAGCTTGTCATAACCTCCACTAGAAGGTTCAGGATATCTGAAGCTAGACACTTCCTGGTCTTTCAAGGTGATGACTTCTTCTACTTCTGCTGCTTCTTTCTTCTCCTTCTTGTTCTCTTTCTCCTCCTCCTCTTCCTCCTCCTCTTCTTCCTCCTCCTCCTCCTCTTCCTCCTCCTCCTTCTTCTTTTCTCCTTCTTCTTCTTCTCCTTCTTCTCCTCTTCTTCCTCTCTCTCTCCTCTCTCTCCCTCCCTCTCTCTGTTTTTCTCTCTCCTAGTCTTGCTTGAGGTGGGGAAATTATTACCCTACTGAAAGATCTCTGACTAAGGTCTCAACACACACATCACAAATAGTCCTAGAATTTCTCCTCCCCATTAGCTGGTGCTGACCTAGACCAAGATGGTAAGGAGGGACAGACAGGAGGAAGGAAGCCACTGATTGCTCCCCTCACAAGTCCACAAGCAAGCTGTCTGCAGATGACCATGTTCCTTTTCCCCATGGTGACAGGACCAATCCCTTTATGGGGAAAATTCCAGAATATAGAAAGGATCCTTCCATTACTCTCTCTTGTTTACCCTCCCTCCTTTATTTCTGGTCCTCATTTTTCATAATTTGACTCTATAAGCAAATTGCCTTTCTTTTGTTTCTTTTATTGGAAACATGTTGTAATAGTTTCTGGTCACTTCCTCTGAGATGATGTTCAACTTTAAAATACTCAGACTTCTCCTTCCCTACCATTTGTGGATGCCGCCTGCATGTAAAAGGCCCTCAGTAAATGTTTGTGGGATGAATGAATTTGCGAACACTGAATTGGAAAGTGCATTCAGCTCATTCATTATAACTGCAACTTCAGCACCATGGAGCTGTCCACAGTTCTCTCTGGAACCCGAGAGTTAGAATTTAGAACTTAAATATGGATTGTCCAGCTGACTTAAAAAAAAAAATTCAAGGGTATTGTTCAGTGTCTCCAACCTAGAGATAGGCTGTTTTCATATGTTATTTATTCTTCATTCATAATTTATTCAACAAAACTTTGTGTGGCTTTATGCTAAGAAAACATCTATTATCTCAGAGCCTATAGACTCCCAAAGACAAAGCTTAAGAAAACCCACAGTAACAAATACTTCCACCACATATCCTAACACATTTCTATTTCTATGTAATCATACACAAAGGATGAAAAAACCATTAGAAATTATTAAATATCATCTGAATACCTCATTCCCCTTTCCCCGTCATAGTTTATTCTTTATAAATGCAAAACCTGACTGGTGAGCTCCTGTCTTTGTCAAGACATAATACTTTCTATGCCTAGTGTCAAGGCTATGCCACTGCATCTTCCTTTTTGTGTACTCCTTACTCCCCTGGTCTCTTGGATTAGCCTGTCTGCAGAGCCATCCCAGGATTGCAGTCATACATATCACATTATGGTCATCAGCCCCAGGAACCCCTCTGGGGAGAATGCTTTACAGATTGCCTCTGGGAAGTTGGGATCCTCCAGAATACTCTATTCTCCTCCCTACCACTTTTGGCTGAAATATTCAGTATTCTTCATTGTTGCTCAGAACAGAAAAATCCTACTCAAACACACACACACACACACACACACACACACACACACACACACACACACACACCTCATACCATTTTATGAGGGATGCTGTTCAGCCATCCAGCCTCCAAAGGGGATGATGGATACATAATCCTTTTCTCTATCTTCCATTCAGACAGAGGCTTCCTGAGGAGAGCTGTGCTTAGAGGAGAAGAGAAGTCTGTGTGTGTTGGTTAGATTATGTTAGACACACACACACACACACACACACACACACCTCATACCATTTTATGAGGGATGCTGTTCAGCCATCCAGCCTCCAAAGGGGATGATGGATACATCATCCTTTTCTCTATCTTCCATTCAGACAGAGGCTTCCTGAGGAGAGCTGTGCTTAGAGGAGAAGAGAAGTCTGTGTGTGTTGGTTAGATTATGTTAGACACACACACACTCACACACACACACACACACACACACACACGTCCCATGAAGGTAGAAACCGAGTCTGTTTTGCTCACCTTGTCTACTGCCTACCTGATACATAGCAAGTGTTCAATAAATACTTACTGAGTGAAGAATAAATAAAAATGGAAGAGGTGAGGTACCAGAGACAAGCAGAGGAGAGGTGTTTCCCCCTCTCATGTCTCTGTCTCTTAGCTAATGGAATGGGATGGATGAGAGGACAGCCAGTCCTTGGAGGCCTGTCTGAGGGGCCCACGTGCTCCCTCCCCACACTCAAAGGCCAGGGTTGCTTCCCGTGATTTCTGATCCAGGGCTGACATAAGTCCTCAGAGGAAGACACAATGGGCTGCTGACTCTCTCTCCTTATCCTTGTCCAATCATCTGTAACTGTGACAGATGGTAGCCAGGGAGAGCTGCATGTGAAAAGGGCGGAGGAAATGAAAAGACCAAGGCCGAGAGAAAGGAGTTGCTTTGGGGCTTGAGAACCAGGCCACTTCTGAGTTCTGAATAGGAGAGATGGGCAAGCCTTTCTTTGCTTTTCTGACAGACACAACCCAAGCTCTCTTGTTAGCTCACAATACATGGCTCTAGGGACATGGGTGTTCCAGCCAGTCTGTGGCTATGCAACAAACATTATAGGCAAGTTCCTTAAGAAAGGGCCTGGATGTTAGAAGTTATCTTAACTTCTTTAGAAATGCCCAGCTGTGCTGTGGGTTCTGCATGTCTTAGCTGGAGAATTGAAGCCTCCATCATCTGACCTTCAAATGACTTTACCAACCTCATGGCCCATTACACTCCCTCTATGCCTCGCAGTCTTCCCTTTGTGCCTCCTATAATTTTGTTAGAAAGCTTGATTAGTAACTTCTAAAATTTTTATAAAAGAGACAGCGTGCAAGAATAGCCATAACTACTTTTGAAAAGAACAAAGAAAGGATGCTTGCCTTACTAGATGTCAAGACACATTACAAAGCTCTATGAATCTAAATAATGTGGTACTGGCTTAAGTACAAAGAGGGCAATGAAATAGAAAAGAATCCAGAAACTGACCCAAGTGTTTAAGAAAATTTGATATGTGAAAAATGTGCTATTTTTAAGTAGGTGAAAAAGAATCAATGATTTTCTAAATGGTGTTGGAACAAGAAACCATTCATAGGAAGGAAAATGGTCAGATCCCTACCTCACACCACATAAAATATATTACATGGGTAACAATTCTTAAACACCCTCCTTTCTACTGCTTATATTTCTTAAATGTAGTCATCCATATCTCCTTTGTTGACACCTCCTCTCCTTTGATCAACTGGCTCCTGACAGTCCAGTCCAAACGTACTGTAACCTTGGAAATTTCTCTGGTTTTTCAATTGGATTGGAAGTTTTTCAAATCCTCAAAGATTGTACTTCTTTATATCTATCTCCAGAAAATACCTAGGAAAGTATCTTGCAAGCATAAAAAGCCCTGTAAATATATACTGACTGATGATGATTATGGTGATGATGATGGTGGTGGTGGAGGTAGTGGTGGTGGTGATGGTAATGATGAGCTTAGCTAAATGCCCTGGGTAATGAGATGGATGACTCATAGTTTGTAAACAAAATAATTATCATCAAGCTCCCTAATTAGATTGAGAGTCAGAAGTTCTAGTTCAGTTACTTCTCTGAAATCTATCTATTAATTTCTGGTTAGAATTTAGAACTTAAAACATACTTGGCAACCAAGGCCACCCAAGATCTTCAATGGCTTATACTCAAGAAAATTAAAATGTCACAATTTGGAAATAAGTAATGAAATCATGGGAATCAAACCAATACAAAATCATTTACTATGAATCAATTAATTACAGTGTATTTATTGAATTTATTCTATGTGCCAAGATCTGCAGAAAATTAACACCATAAATGCAAAGAAGTCAGTGACCAGTAATATGTAGTAATATATGGCAAATGACAATTCTGTGATTAAAAACAAGGATTTTGACATCAGACATATATGTCTAAATTATATTACTGTTCACATGCCTTGAAGGAATTATTTCACAACTCTAAGCCTATATTTCTTCATCTCTAAACTGCAGATAACTTAAGGTCTGTTTTATTAGATGGTCATGAGAATCATTTGTGTAAAGCTCTTAGCATAATGATAGATATGTAGGAAACAATGTGTGTTTCCAGTACATAGAACCAACAACCACCATTCAAGTAAGTTCTAATCTGTAGAAAATAGACCTAGTGGTAGTCCCAAAGTCATCACAAAGAACTCACTCTCCATTCTGCATGACAATAAAAAATCCCTACAGAACAAATAAATGATATGCTTTCCATACATTTATTTTTCAAATAAACAGAAATGGTACTGTAATGGGGGAGAAATTGACCTAAGATAAGAAAGGAGTGGCATTCATCTTATCAATTTGATATTGCCCCAACTTCTAAGCTACCAAAATATTTAGTCCAAAGATAGGTAAAGGCTTCACCTCTTTCTCCCTTGGAAAACTAAGAAACATGTGCACAAGTGTTGAGCAAAGGATTCCAAAAGTCTATTTCCAGCCAGGCACTGGTGGCTCATGCCTGTAATCCTAGCTACTTATGAGGCTGAGATTTGAGACTCTCTCCAATTAACCAGAAAAAAAAAGCTGAAAGTGGAGGTGTGGCTCAAGAAGTAGAGCATGAGCCTTGAGTGAAAAAAGTCAAGAGTGCAAGGCACTGGGTTCAAGCCCCAGTACCAGCATATCTGCACACGCGTGTGCACGCACGGACACACACACACACACACACACACACACACACACGGCCCATTGCTAGCATATAAGCTGAGCTGAATGCTGAGCCTTCCTGTCACTCCCGGCCTCTCCTCCTCCTCACTGCTCACAGACGGGAACCAAGTGGCCAGGGCCTTGCATGAAATCAGTGGTCACACAGGGCTGGGGGTGGCTGTACGATGCTAACCTCCTCTTTCTCATAACTCTCATTACAGAAAGGGAGAGATGTTCTGAGGCAGAAAACAAGGACCAGCCGGGGAGGGTCTTGGTGAGCAGAAATCTAAGGAAAGGCTAAAAGGCCACTTCTTCATAGAGCATAAGGGATTTGGAATTTGGAAGGGCAACATTAAGATTGATTTCTCTACAAAGTGCTTTTTTCCGTGAAGGCTATCTTTGGGTGTTTAAGTGGATAATCTCTATTTTCAGAAACTTTTCTGAGGGAATTAGACTTGAATCTTTCGAATGTGGAAGTTATACTTATTGGAACCCTTGTTGGTCTCTGGTGGCCCAACATTTTAGTATCCTCTATAATTATTGCTAATTTTAGATTTCCCAACTAAAAAAAAAAATCCAGGCACCTACTGGGACGTCTGGCTAGGAGGGCAAATGCAGAAAGCAGGGGTCAGTCCAAAGAGATGGCAGACATCCCACAATGCAAGTCCCAGACACGAAGGCCAAGCAGTCAGAGCTCTCAGCCCTGGCCTGCATACACATCCACACAGGAAGGAGGGAGAGAGGGAGGTAGGGAAAGAGAGGTGGGGGGGAGAGAGAGAGAGAGAGATTGTTGCCTTTTTCATCAGTTTCTAGAATTTAAAAAAAAAAAACCACTGAATCTCAGTGAGAGAAGATTCTGAAGGCCAATAGATAAAGGCCTTGAAGAACTGGAATTAGATTCTAGGTCTCTTGATTCCCTCCTAAAATTTGTCATGTAGGAAAAGAAGAGCTACTCTAACAAACCCTCTCCTGTGCAGCTCTGGATTGATGCCAGAATAAAAAAGCTAGGGGATGGAAAAGAAAGAAGACTTAACAAGTTTTCCAACAGGGTATGACGAAGAATTCTAAAAAAGGGTGACCACAGGTTTCTGGGCCCTGTTCCAGCACCCCACATACGCACTTCCAACTGACTCAGGATTATTAAATGCTCAACTTACTCTACTCATGGAAACATCTGTCCCCACTTCCTTCTGTTCAGGAGCACTGAGTCCAGAGATAATGATGAAAACAAAGCTGAAGGAATTGGATGGTAGAACACATGGCTCCCACCTTAGAAGTGTTCGGAAAACGTGTGTCCTGAATTGTTTGAAATGTAATGTGATCACTGGGCTGGAAGATGGGCTGATTTAATGGTTCAATGAGCTAGACCTAGGTTGGAAGGCAGGGTGTCTAGGCAGGGGCTACTCCTTGAGGCTTTGCATCATTGGGCTAATCTAGGCTACGTTGAGATCTGTCTAAAGCTCACTGCTCACTCTGCCCCTTTGAGGTGTTAATTTGCTTCTGTGAAAGAGAAATTTGAAGAGGAGTACTAATAAGTTTTGTGACCACACTGAAAGTTCCCGGACAATAGTACAAACAGGAACATCGTTCCTCTTGCCCCTTCTAGATCCACCATCCTGGGAAGGCATCCAATATTTCTGTACCCCTCCTGCATCCCATCTTGCCTCCTGTGATTGGATCTGACTTATCAAACCCCAAGCCACAGACATTGACTTCTGTTTCCAAAATCCATCCAGCACCTCCTGTGTGTACCAGTGTCAACCTCTACGCATGCAAAGACTATTCTAGCTGTTTCTGATTTTGCAACCCCTAATTTTCCTGCATCTCGCCTCTGATAGACTAGTATCACATTCCTGTACTCCATGTTGATGATCATTATGGATATCTGACTTGATCTACCCCCACTTTCTTCTTTACAATCCATGCAATAGTCTCCTACCCCAAGCCCATTGCACAATTGCCCACAAACAACACACATCTCTTCTGCATGCCTCTATACTAAGGGAGCACAACAGACATCTTCTTATTCAAGGCCACTTTGCTTAAAGTGAATTCTCTTGGCACCTTTCCTCTTGGCTGCTACAGTGCAGTACTGAAGCTGTACCGTGCTAGATACTGAAGGTACAAAGATGAATAAGACAAAAAAGTACCTATTTTCAGGAAGCCTGGTGGGACAGCAAGAACAGTACACAAGGAAATACATCAGTCAAGATTTGGTTTCAAGTAACAAGCTTGGCCCGGGGGGAGGGGGGGGTTGGTAGGTGGGGGAAAAGGATTTATTAGTTCATTGTATCATATAACTTGAAAATTGAAGGATAAATTGGCTGCAGGCATGACATGATCCAGGCCTTCTAATGATGTCCTGGGGGACATGTCCTCTTCACTCTGCTTTCTTCTGTCTTAGCTTTGTACTGTCAGACTCTCCCTACTCTCATCCATATGTTCTAGCTTTACATCCTACCAGCTCAGCAACCCTCAAGAATGTAACTCTGTTCCATCAGCTCCAACATAAGCCTATAATAGGCCTCTTATTGGCTTGATTCAAGCCATACGTCTATCCTTGAACCAATTATAGTGGGCAAGAGAATACAATGTTCTGACTAGAAAAGTCTAGATCACATACCCACTAAAGTGCCATGGACTAAAATTAAAGATAAGATAGTACCCCAAGAGAAAAATTAGGATCCCTGTGCCTAGGGGAAAAAAGCATACTAGTGAGCAGCGATAAGAAATGTCTACTTCACAATCTAACCATACCTATCACCTGTGCTCTCTAAGCTCTTCCAGGTCATCAACTAGCTAGCTTGCACTCAAATGGCTACAGTATAATTGTACACTGCTACATTAATATCTTACTACTTTCTTGTCATGTGTTTTATACTTTCATCTTCACCAAAACGCCCAATGTTACCAGGCTCTGGGGGCTTACATCTGTAATCCTAGTTGCTCAGGAAGCTGAGATCCAAGATCTGAGATCTATGACTCTTATCTCCAAGTAACCACCTAAAAGCCAGAAGTGGAGCTATGGTTCGAGTGGCAGAGCACCAGCCATGAGCAAAAAGTTAAGGAACAGTACTCAGGCCCTGAGTTCAAGCCCCATTACTAGCATGGGTGTGCACATGCACACATGCGTGCATGCACACACACACTCACACACACACACAAGCCCCAGCCCCCAAAGTCATACTTTCTACCACTTATTGATGGAGAACATTCACAACCCCCATGGCAGAGAAAATTGGAAGGAATTTTGAGGGGAAAAATATTTGCCGTGGCTCTCAAACACTATATCCATTCAGCAGCTATTTCTGTGATTCTCAAAGAGCTGACCCTAGCTAAGGTTACACTCTACTTATCTGTAACACTATTTTAATTGCATCATTTACAGGCAAACACAGCTGCCTGTACAATAAACACTGAGGTTTTCATCACAGAGTGTTTGTGTATTTGTGTGCATGGCTGAGTGTTATTTTAAGCACAAATAACCTATCTTGAATTGTTAAAATACTTCATCATTTGCAGTTTGTAAATATACCCCTTCCCTCTCCCACCTACCTTCACCCATCCTTGAGGATGTAAAAACATTCTGCAGGGACCGAAAGCTTGCCACTGATCTTTCCATTACTCCCCAGAACGGGTAAATTATCCAGATACATTTTCTTTTAAATGAATAGATTAGCTAACTAAAGCACTTGGCCTATATCAATTGTTCCAAGTGCCATAACATTGGCAATGTCCTGCCAAGGAATGACTCAACATTGTCAAGAATTCAAAAGGAGCTAAAAAAAAAACAATAAGAAAGGTCTACCTGCTAACCAAGGATGATTCACTCAATCTGGAAAAGAGTTGTTGGCAGTAAAATCACCGGGCTACAGTCACAATGTTCGTGAGGCCATGCTGTCCCCACCATTTCACTGAAGTAATCTAAACTTTCTATAACCACAGGACCAGATGGGTCCTGACCCCATGGTGAGTTCTATGCCTTCATCCTAGGCTCTCCATCTAGGTTGGAGTAATGCACAAGAGCCATCAGCCTCTGACAGTTCCACTGAATTAGAAACTCTGGTGTTTAAATCCAGGTGATACGGTTTTGAGTCTTGGCTCTACCACATTTTCTGTACCTGAGAAGGATCTTCAGTGTTCATGTAAAAGAAGGATGATAGGGGCTGGGAAGGTGGCTCAGTGGTAGAGCGCTTGCCTTGTATGCATGAGACCCTGGGTTCGATTCCTCAGCACCACATAAGAAAAAAGAAAAAAAAGCCGGAAGTGGCGCTGTGGCTCAAGTGGTAGAGCGCTAGCCTTGAGCTGAGGAGCTGAGGGACAGCGCCCAGGCCCAGAGTTCGGGCCCCATGACTAGACCCCCCCAAAAAAGAAGGATGATAATACCAACACTAGCTTGCTGTGTTGGCCTTAACCAATATGTACTGAGTACAGTCTCAGTACCAGACTCTAGAGGTATAGCTTGGGGGCCAGGGATGAAGTCCTTGTCATCATTGTTTAAGTTGTAAATGCACACAAGAGTATATGTGTCTGCATTGCAGCTCAGGAAATGGTACATATTCACTGCGATGAATACCCAGGGTTAAGGCATTCTAAAATCATGCAGGTATTTGTACAAAGGGGATGACTGGGAGTGATCACCTGGAAAAGAACCTCATAGGCCAAGGAGCCATGGAGAACTGAGCTGAGCTCAAGCTCTACCCAACTTCCATACAGCCCTAGAAGAAGTGGTTAAACCATGAGTGTTGACTCCTAAAACTATGAGTGTTGATTCTTAAGTAGGAATTGTTTCTTTTTTTTTTCAAAGCTTAGTTGAATTAATCACAACCTTCTCAACCTTAAAACCATTCTGACAGTGGTATTTGTTGTTGGTGTTTTTTTTTATCCTTAGATCACCAATGAGGAAGTCATACATCAGAAAGGTTAAGTGCCTTGCTCAACCATACAGCTGGCAGATGATAGAGCCAGAACCAGTTCTTGAATCTGTACAATGCCAAACTCCATGCTACCAGTCCCTCCTCCCCAACACCTACCTCTACAGCTATCCCAAAGGGAGATGACATGTCCAACTTCTTTCTGGGGTTCACCTAGATGCTGGAGACCTTGAACTCAAAGGTTCCTCTTAACCATGACCACATTTTTATTCATTTTAGAAACAGCTTCCAAGCACCATTCACTGATTTGGCTAATAGACTCTGCCCTCCTGAAACATCCCCTAGCAGGGGAAAGAGACAATAAGTCATATAAGTAGACTACACAAAAGATAAGAGCTAGGGAGAGAGAGGAACAGAGAAGAAATGATTGGATAGATATTTTTTAATTTGGGCGGGCATAGATAGGGAGAAGGAGACAGTAAACATAAGCCACGTGGAGATTCAGAAGAAGACTAGAGGAAATTCCATGGAAGGGTAAATAGACTGAATTGGCTTCAAACATGCCAAAAATCCTCAGGTTTATGGTCACCAGGAAAACATGCCTGGTAGATCTCCAAAGCAGGCAATAGAACTCCAGATGCTAGACTCCAAGTCCTTTACTAGTGTGTACCAAGGTGAAGGGCTGCTCCCAGCCTAGGCCCAAACACAGCAGGGTCAGTTCCTGGGCAACATCCAAATCTGACTCCAACAGACTGGGAGGAGTCTTAGGTCTCATTTGCCCTATCCTTATCCTAGCTAGTCTCCCTCTACACCATACATCCAAATGGCAAAGCCTAATGTTTTGTCCACTTTTGTCAATGTTTATTCCAAATCCTAACAGCTGATTTCTTAGCCTTCACTTGAATCAGAGGATAACGAGTTGAACAACCCTTCGTTATTATTGACCTCCTGATCTTAATCCTTTACTTTTACTGTGACTTTACAGTAGCCTTAGGAAGCCTTCCTTCCAAAGATGGCAGCAACCCAGATGCTTCTACCTTGTTTTCTCTTCTCTCCGGCATTCTATAACTGACTTGTTGCTTTTTCCTCCAGCTTGTCTTAGTTCCCATCCACTTTTCTCACTCAAGCATTTCCCCCTATATAACCCACAAACTTCTTTAATCCTATCCTGACATCTGTTTCTTGAACACCCCAAACTAATACAGGGGGCGGGGGAAAGGAAGAAGGGAGCACACACAGCAGCTGGGCTTCTAGTAGGCTTGATCGCTGAGCTGATCCTGACTTCTGTTAGCCTCAAGCCTGGTTCTGCAGATTCCCCCATCTCTGAGTTTCTGCACTTCTTTCCCTGATTTGTTTTTGTAATTTACAAGTGCAGTTGCCTTTAAGTAAATGACAACAACCACCAAACTGAAGGAGTGAAGGCATTCATCCCCATCTCCACACACAGCAGTCTTGATGATAGTAGCAAGGGGGGACCAGAGACCAGATGTGGCATCCAGCCCTGGAAGGCTGAAGAAGGCATTAAGGCTGGAGGCCATCTGAGGTGAAGTTAGGAAGGAAGGAAGGAAGGAAGGGAGGGAGGGAGGGAGGGAGGGAGGGAGGGAGGGTGCCAGAGGGTTTTAGTGGTATGATAGTGAGTGGATTGATGTGTCATATTTCTGGGAGTTGGGGTGGGGGTGGGGGGTTGGGATACAAAAATCCTTTGCAGGGTTCAGCAAGATCTCTCCTAGGCTCATTGACTTCAGTTTCCCTATTGGCTTTGAAGCCAAGTAAGTCATTTCCGGCTGCTCTGCAAACATCAGCTCCAATCAATAGCATCAGAATCGTTTCCTTGCCCCATTTGTTTTCAACAGCCTGCCACTGGCGGTCCCCCACGCTGACTTCCTCCAGCGGCAGCTGTGCTCTCAGCGCTCCCTGTCGCTCTATGGAAGAGATCCCCAGCCGAGCAGCAATCACAAGCTCAGGCCTGTAATCTCTGGCTCAGAGGGATGAAGCCTCGGGTTCACCTCCCTGAGCAGATTATGGGCACTAACTGTGTAGCAACAACCAGACTTCCTGTCCCTGGTTCCATCTGCTCTTGGGAAGAGCATTTCTGGGTTAAACAGGATCCCCTCTTACTCACAGACACTCCTGAGGACTCTACAAATGGCAGCAACTATAGGGAGGCCAGCAGTAGTGAGGGTTCAAGAAGAAGACCCAGCAAGAAGTGAAGGGTCATACATTGACCCTTTGTGTAAAGGCTCACTATTACAGTGGCTGTGGGACCTCTATATGGCAGCCATCCCAGACTGGAGCATGCCAATAGACCACTTGGTCTTGCTCTCATCTGAATGATTCCAAGAAGCACCCACCTTCTTCTTTATGCAGCTATGAACTCCTCTCAGATGGCCAGCACTCTGTTACAAAGCCCTGCTCCTAGTGGCTCTGCACACAAGTCCCCTGGGGATAGACAGTTGCTACCATTTGTTTATCCAAAACTGAAATGATCACCCAATCTTGGAAAACAGCAGGGTGGATCTGGGAGAGGGAAGAGGACAGGACACTGACTTTATCACTTACTTTGCTTTGTGCTGTTTGTCGTGTTGGCCATGCCAGTAAAGGGGATTGTTCTATGTGGAGGACACACAGACAAACACACACACACACACACACCCTACCAGTCAAAGAACACAGAATAAATATAGTGAGCAAAGGATAAAGGAGGAGGTGGGTAATGATCCCACTGGAGAAGTTGTACATGGACTAGGCATTTATATTGCCTTGCTCACAGCTATATCCCCCAACTCCTAGCACAGTGATTGGCACATAGCAGATGCTCAGTAAATCCTCATTGGATGAATGAGTATTGAATAAATTGACACAGAGAAATTTTAAAATTCAGATCAGGAGCTATAGTGTATTATTCATTAAACATGGAGAGTAATGATGAATGTATTTCTATTTATGGCTGAGTAAGAGTGGTCATGGGAGAAGACACAGGAAGGAAAGTCATCAAGTCAGGGAGAAGGAGACACTGAAATGGGAAGAGCAGAGAGCAAGGGTAGAAGCAGGTCCATCATTCTGTCTTCATGCTCAGCCCAACTGTGTTCCCTGTTCACTGCCTCTGCTCTGCTCCAAAACCCCTGCTAGAATCTACCCTCAAGATGACCCAGACTGTCAACCTTTCAACTCCTTCTAGATCCCTCAAATGGAAAGGCTACCCAGTCTGGGAGGTAGATGTACCCTGTGGGAAGGCCCAGGATGGAGCCTGTAATCTGAGCACTTGGGGGGCTGAGGCAGGAGGATGTGAGTTTGAAGCCAACCGAAGCTACATAGCTAGGCCATAACCATGCCCTGACTCAAAGAATAAAAAGAGGATGAAAAACCATCATAGAGGCTATCCCTTTAGTCCTCAGGGCAGCCTGCAAGGTCAACGATATCAACCAGCCCCAAATCACCAATGGGGAAAGTCAAGGCTCTGAGAGTTAAGGATGGTGTCCCTAGTCACAGTGAATGAGCTTCAGAACTGGGAGTGAAGCCAGTGCTGACTTGAAAGCCAGTTTTAGTTTGAGCTCTGTCACTGACCATGCAATCCTGGCTTCAGTTTCCTCATCTATAAAATGCAGAGCTTATGGAATACCACTTGGTACAGTCCCACCTCTAGACCTGTCTGTCTTTCCATCAAGACTGGGCCTCACCGAAGCCTCCTTCCTACAGATGCTCCACATCTCTCCAAGCTTGAACCCTCATCCAGCAACCAGGAGGCCTAGCAATCCTACCATGGGTCTCCTCTAATCTCAGCCCTCCCTACTCAACTGTCTCACCTTCATGCTCATCCTCCCCGAACACTGCTTTCCAGCCCATCCTTAACTCCAGCCAACTAGGAACCTCCTCTCTTTCAGAAGCACCCTGTGCCAGCCTGAGTGAGAGGCCTGTCACAGGGTGGGACTACAAAGACTCTGAAGCCTTCCTTCAGGCTGACAGCAGGATTTGCTGGCCAAACAAGTGCTCAACTGAGTCTGCTGCTGCAAATAGTGGGAGACAGGCAAAAACGGGTAGTCAAAGAAACTTGACCCATCTTCTTTCTTCACCTCTTTGTCCTGTAGCCCAAGTCTCAGAGTCTGAAGTTTGACCTTGCTAATAATGCAACACAACACCAATTTCTGACAGTCACTAGGGCTAGGTGGCAGAGTGGGAAGGAGAAAAAAAATGAGAGTAGGGTGATCAAATGCAGCAAGTGGCTGGTAGAGGTTGCCCATGATTGATTGCAGTGTTGGGAAGTGGCCAGGACACCTGGGCAAATATGTTGGCAAGGAGGGTCAATGTCTTGGCACATTTTATCCTCCTGAGATTTGGGTTGAGTTCTGTGCAAGAGGATAAAATGCCTCCTGTCAACTACTCCAAAGGGAAAGTGGGGATGACTGGGCCTTGGAGAAGGAAGTGAAGAGGTCCCCAGTTACCAGCTCTAGCAGAATTGTGTCTGTTCATTGCCCTTGGCAACAGGGACGTTTAGTGGCATTGCCTTTGATCGGGCAATGTTCAATATTCAGAGTTTTCCCAGCCAGGGCTCTTCTGAGCCATACAACAATCCTGTAAGAAGGTAGGGCAAGAACAGTCCTCATTTTCCAAATTGAGAAGACTGTTCAAAGGATTGTGCCCTGGGCCAGGTAACCTCACCAGCAAGAGTACACAGATGAAGCAGGGCCAGGAAAGTGAAGCCAACGTTAGGGGTTCTGAATCTGGACTCCACTACATACTCATTGAATGACCTTGGGCAGGTCAAGTGATTTACCTCCTCATGCTTCAATTCCCTGCTCTTTTAGCAAGTGATTATTGTTGGGAGAGATAAATGCATTTAGTGCTGGCAGAATTGTACTACATAACCACATAAATGTTAGCCATAACTGCTGTGAGGAGCTGGGGCTTTGAACTTGTACCCCTGTGGCTAGATTCTGCATGGCATGCTTTCCTTGTTCCAAAGGAAATGACCTAATCTACTCTAGTCAACATGCAAACTTGGGTCTAAGAACATGATGTTCCTCTGGGATGCAAGGTCACATGGAGCCAAAAGAAGAATAAGAAGACAAATCCTAATTCCTAAAGTAAAGATGAGCTAGGCCTCCTCCCCAAGGCTCTCGAGATTTGCTAGTGACCTTCAAATGGGATGACTAGAGGAACATGCAAAGGTAGAGTAGAGGTCATGGCATCTTCTCTTAAGGACAGCTGTTGCTGGACCATGCCCAGCGTTACCAACCTTGAGGGTAGGCAAGGGGGTGAGGTGGAAACACTGACATCATCTTCCCTCTGTCTCTACCAAGTCCCTGTGCAGACCATCGGGCCCTTGAGTTAGGGGGCTCCATCAGCCAGCTAGAAGGGCAGACCCTGAGCCATCCCTCAGGCCCTCTCCTCATCCTGAGTGCCAACCATGCTAATCCATTGAGCACAAAAGCTCTGTTGGCAACTCTTCTGAGCACCTCTGAGCCTTCTCCCACCTGACAAAGTGGGAGGGTGTGGGAGAAGGGGATAATGCTTAGTCAGCTCCCAGGCATGACTGGTAATACTCTTGGCATGGAATGAAAGCCCTTTGCAAACGGACAGGGTTGCTTAGAAGGAATGGAATGGACAGGTATGGTGCTTCCAGAAACACGTGTGATCTATCAAGCCTGACCTTGGGTAGATGGCCGGGTACTAGAGAAAGATCCACAGGGAATGGACCCAGAGGTGCACCATGGCGGCTTTGTTCTCTCTCCACAGCCTAAGAAGTCCCACACACTCAGACTGAGTAACAACATGGGGACACTACAGTTTCATTACCCCAGGATCAGTGTTTCGTGGCACCTTGGAAAACATG
This sequence comes from Dipodomys spectabilis, assembly GCF_019054845.1. NCBI lineage: Eukaryota > Metazoa > Chordata > Mammalia > Rodentia > Heteromyidae > Dipodomys > Dipodomys spectabilis. The sequence continues at coordinate 14,892,718 of NW_024870802.1, forward strand.
AAGGACCATGAGCCTTTTTTTCCCCCAGTCGTGGGGCTTGAACTCTGGGCGTAGGCACTGTCTCTGCACTCTTCAGCTCAAGGCGAGCACTCTACCTCTTGAGCTACAATGCCACTTCCAGTTTTCTAGTGGTTTATTGGAGGTAAGAGTCTCACAGACTTTCCTGCCCAGGCTGGCTTTGAACTGTGATCCTCAGATCTTAGCCTCCTGAGTAGCTAGAATTACATGCATGAGCCACCAGTGCCCGGCTCATGAGCCTCTTTTAAAAATATCATTAGACCTCCTGATATTGCTCATAGACATTTCCTATGCTTCACAAAAAGTTTGGGGGGTATCACAAACCATCCTGAAGAATGTCCCCTGAGTCCCTTACCAGGCACCATTTTTGGATCTTGTGTGTATATAAAACAGGGAGACTTCTAAACTTTCTAAGTAACCTGTAAGAATTGCTTGGCCAGTGTTTACTGACACTTCACAAAATGTATTCTATTCCATATCTTCACAAGTCTTATAGCCCATTATGTTCATGAAAATGAGACTCCGAGGAGTTGAGTGACTTTTGCCCAAAGTCACACAGTTAACAATGACAGATACAGTTTACTATAACTACCTGCTAGGCATCTTAGATATAGTCCAACTTCTCAACAGTGCCAGAGGTAGGCATTATTATTATTCCCAGGTTGCAAGTAGGGAGACTAAGGCTTGGGAAAGGTAAGGAATTTTTCTATGATCATTCATATAGCTACAGGTGTCACAGATGTGATTAGAACCTAGGACAGCTTTTGTGCAAAGCCCTGTCTAGTTTGGAATATAAAGTATTTTTGTAATAACAGCCAAATACTTTGTTTTAAAAAAAAAAAGAACTGAGAGTTAGTGACTCACACCTCTAATCCTAACTACTCAGGAGGCTGAGATCTGAGGATCATGGTTCAAAGCCAGTCAAGGCAGGAAAGCCTATAAGACACTTGTCTCCAATTAACTACCAAAAAGCTGGAAGTAGAGCTGTGGCTCAAATGGCACCAGTGTTAAGTGAAAAAGTTAAGAGACAACATCCAGGCCCTGAGTTCAAGCCCTATTACTAGAGCAGCAGCAACAGCCATAGACAATGTGAATGGAAGTCAATGGTGTTTCTCCAATATGGAGCTGGGAAAACTTGTAGTTAGATCACCTAACAACCCAACTGGATCCTGGTCTTCCACCAAGCCGGATCACCCCAGGCCCTATGTATCTGGTCTCAACAACAAGTTCTGGGCTCACCTAGCACGTTGGTAGTAGAAGTCCCAAATCCTCTCAGGGCATACTCACTCGTGTTTCTTGATTTCTCTGGCTCTAACTTGGCACTTGCACTCCTGGCTTATCTTTTCCTCTGAGTCCTGATGACCGACCACACTTGACTTATTTTGGAAGTCTGTCTTTTTTTTTTCTTGTAAAGACATTGTACAGAGAGGTTACAGATATATCAATAAGGTAATGAGTATATTTCTTGTGAGGCATTGTTACCCTCTCCTTTGTTTTTCTACCACAATCCCTTCCCTCCCCTATCTCCCCCACTTCCCCCCCCCCGCAAAGTTATAAGGGAGTCTGTCTCATGTGTACTCTTTTGAGCTCATCCTCAGCCCTCACCCTTGCCTACTATGGAATCCTCTGTCCCTCCTCACACTAATGAAGCCTATTTGTTCTACATCCTCTGGCCAGCTATTTGCTGTCTCTTCTGGAGATGGGGTCGGACAGTAGTTCCCAGAACACATTAGTATGCTGCATTCAGCCTTAAAAATTGGACTCTCATCAAGTTGGTTTGGTTGACAAGAATAAGACGGGCATTAATTAGATAGACTCAGCTGAACTATAAACCTGAGTTCCAGGTCTCCTGATAGAATCATTCTGATGCCTTTAGTATATACCAGTATGAATGCCAAAGAGATATGACATGGGCATCAATGCCATTAGTCATTTGAAAATGCACCAGATCCACTTACTTGTTTACCGGATGCCTACTGAATGTAAGGCTCTGAGCTGTATGCTATGAGTACACAAAGAAGATTCATGCTTTTAAAACTCTTGTGTTGGTCCATGCTTCATGTTGTATACTGTTCATGTTGTCTTATTCAATCATTTAAACACATTTCCCAGCAAGGAACCCATGGATCATGCCTGTAAGCTTAGCTACTCAGGAGGCTGAGGTCTGGAGGATTGTGTTCTAAGTCAGTGAGGACAGAAAAGTTCATGAGGCTCCATCTCCAAAACAACCACAAAAATGCCACACTGATGGTATAATTCAAGTAGTAGGGCACTAGATGTGAGTGATAAAACCAAGCCAGAGCTCAAGGCCCTGAGTTCAAGCCTCAATATTGGGGCTTGAAAAAGACAAAAAGGAAAGGAAAGGAACAGAAAAGACAGAGTCCCTGGAGTGGAATATAACTAGTATATGTAAGACCCTGGGTTTGATCTCTAGTACCAAAAGAGGAAAATATATTTAAAAAAAAATTTATTTGGGGGCTGGGAAGGTGGCTCAGTGGTAGAGTACTTGACTTGCATACATGAGGCCCTGGGTTCAATTCCTCAACACCACTAAGCAGAAAAAGCTAGAAGTGGCGCTGTGGCTCAAGTGGTAGAGTGCTAGCCTTGAGCTGAAGAGCTGAGGGACAGCGCCCAGGCCTAGAGTTCAGGCCTCATGACTGACAAAAACATCTGGTAGCGAGAGATAGAAATCTGGGCTAAGAAAAAAAATGTCAGAAACTCAAAGGAGAGATAAAAATGTGTGTGATAGTTACAACATATAACAGGCTGTTTTAAGCAAGCAACATGGATATATGGGGGAATAAAATGACACTTCTTAAAAGGAGAGGTCTATGTACTAACCCTTTCACTTCAAATGAGCGTCTCTTTATTTTCTTTTTTTTTTAAATTTTATTTTATTTTATTTGAGAACATACTGTACAGAGGAATTACAATTACATGGGCAGGATAATGCATACATTTCTTACTTCTCTTTATTTTCATAGTGAGTCCCCACCTTCTCAGCCACTTATACTTATTTTCTTCTCCACTCCAAGACAGGTAAATATCTTGCCCCTCACACGTCAGCAGCAATCCACTGAAGCAGAAGATCAAAGCAATGATACAGACCCAATGCATCTTGATTTCACACGGTGTATGACAAGTGCTTTACCTGTGCCCTTGAGGACAGGATGGGGAAATGAGAACTGGGTCAGAGGACAGGAAGTGGAGTCATAGCTGGATGAGCAACTACAGTCAAAGAATGTTGATTAGTTTTCTTTCTGTGTCAACCCAAAGGCGGTCTCTAGTGGCATGCCAGAGAGCTCTGTCCTTGGCGTTGACCTCATTGGCATTGTTATCTATGACTCAGAAGACAAGACACAAGGTGCTTTAATCAAGTTTGTAGCAGACACAAAGCTGGGAAGCATAGTTACCACTAGAGATGACAGAATGGAAATAAGAAATGACCTCAACAGGAAGGAACAAGGGGCTGAAACCAACATGATGGAATGGAACTGAGAGAAATGCAAAGTCCTGCATTTAGGTTAAAAATTAATTGCATGAGTACCGGATGGGGTAGACCTAGTTTGGCAACAATCCATGTGAAAATGACCTATTTGTTTGCTATTGAGTAAGCTGGCCACTAGCACAGCCTGGTCCAACTGTGTTATGTGGTTGATACATGATATGTAAAGTGAACACCGCTTTGGCTGCATTAAGGGAAGTAAAGTGTGTCTGGTCTAGACCATAACACAGCCCCAGTGTGCTCAGAACTGGTCAGTCCTGTCTGGAGCTCCGTGCTCATCTTGGGAATGCCAGGGGAAGAAGGACATGGAGAAACTGGAGCATGATGGCACCCAGATGGTATAGGACTGAAAGTGGTATACACTAAGAAGACTTGAGGGCCGGGCCTCCTAATGGTTTGAAGACAGCCCAAGCAGGAATATCTGTGAGACTCCTATCTCCAATTAACTACCCAAAAGCAAACTAGTGGAGGTGTGTCTCAGAAGATTGAGTGCCAGTTTTGAGCAAAAAAGCCAATGAAAGTGAGAAGCCCTGAACTCCAATTCTAGTACTGGCACATGCACAAAAAGGAAGGAAGGAAGGAAGGCAGGAGGGCAGGCACGCCGACTCAGGTAGCATCACCACAGCCTTCCTTTCAGGCCCCTGAAGGTAAGGGTAAGCCACGCTGCTAGAGGAGGATCCATGAGTCTGCACAAGCCAATTGGAGATGTAAATGACTTGAAAATTCAGCCACTTTATTTTTAGGAAAAGTTATTGGCAGCGTATGTCATAACTGTTCACACTATTCACACTATTGGGCGCTGGAGCAGCAAGACTGAAAGAAAGGCCTTGATTGTGGATCTATTTCTCATCTGTGAGTACACTCACATACGTGTGTGTGTGTGTGTGTGTGTGTGTGTGTGTGTGTGTGAGAAAGAGAGAGAGAGAGAGAGATCAATTCCTGGATGTTCCCCAGGAGAGTTTGATTCAGCAGGTCTGATTCATTGAGGTCCTTGCCGTGTTGTCTAGTACTTTGAGAAGCTCAGTTCCAGAAAATACAAGTAGGAATTATTTATGGAAAGAATAATAGAACAATACAAAGAAGGCCTTTGTAAAAAGAACTATCCAGTCAGAAAATTCAAGAAACTTCATCTCTAAAATAACCAGCAAAAAGCAGGGCTGGAGGGCTTGGCAGAACACCACCCCAGCAAGCAAGCTGAGCAAGCACGAAGCTCTGAGCTCAAACCTCCCTGCTGCCCGCCACCCCCCACCCCCCAGTACAAGAACTATCCAGCAGTAGGCAGCCAGGGGCATTGAGCCACCTGTTGTTAGAAGCACCTACACAATAATCTAGAGGACTTTGGGTACATCCAGTCACTGTGGCCCTGAGAACATACCCCAAGCCATGGGCCTGCCTCCCTCTCTTTTTGTGTTCTACAATCAGGTGTATAATGTGCTGGCCACTCTCAAGGACTCAGTAACTATATCTGAACCAGGCATGATGGTTGACACCCATAATCTCAGCCACTAGGGAGGTAGAGACCAGTAAGGAATATAGTTTGAAGCCAGCCCCAAAGAAAATGCAAGACCCTATCTCACACACACAAAATAATGCTGGGTGTGGTGACAAATACCTGTCATTCAACTATGTAGGAAATGTAGATAGAAGGATCTCATTCAGGGTAGAGAAATAAAGTGAAACCCTAACCAAAAAAAAAAAAACAAAAAAACAATTGCTAGCTTGTAGCTAGTGGTTCACACCTGTAATCCTAGCTATTCAGGAGGCTGAGTTCTGAGAATTACAATTTGAAGCCAGACCAGGCAGGAAAATCCATGAGACTCATCTCCAATTGATTAACCACCAGAAAACTGGAAGTGGCACTGTGATTCAAAGTGGTAGTATGAGCCTTGAGCAAAAGATTTCAAGGACAGTGCATAGACCCTGAGTTCAGGTCCCATAACCGCCACCCCCCCCCCCCACACACACACAGTTGCTAATGCAAAAGAGGCAGGGGATGTGGTTTAACTGGTAGGACACTTGCCTAGCAAGTACAAAGCCAGTTCAAACCCAGGACTGCCAAAAATAAACAAGTCTGACCAGTGGTTGTAACACTGGATGACGTAGTTCTAGGCCTTAAACGCTTCCCAGATTTCCTTCCGACTTACACATGAGCTTAGGCCAGTTATTTAACTTCTTCATTTGACTCACTGACTTTATAAGAAATAATTATAATAATCATTACTCAATGATAAGTACTAATAATAGGAAGAAGGTCTCTGTTACAGAATTGTTTTAAGGATTGACTGAGTTACTGTGTATAAAACGTTTAGAAGGGTGTCTGAAACATTACAATCTCTCAGAAGTTCAACTTTCTCATCTCTGTCACATAGAAAGGGCAAGAGTCTTTATTTATTTTTTATGGATAAGGCATGAACATTTATTAAACAGAGTGCATTAGGTTTAGAGCTAGAATACAGGGTCTCATTAAATTCCCCAATATCCCAGAGAAGAGAAGATTATTTATTGCCATGTTTTCATGATAAGACTCAGAGAGATTATCTAATATGTCTAAGGCTTCACAGCAAATATGTGGCAGAGCAAGGATTCAAACTCAGTTCTCCTGACTCCAAAGTCATGTTCTTCTCACTGAACTCGGTGGCCCAAAATGAAATGAGGTGATCCACAGTTTCACAGAAAATAGTGACAACTGGAGCCAAGCATGTCAGTGAACACCTATAATCCCAGCTCCACAGTACGTGGAAGAAGATGGTCTGAGAAAGCATAAAACCCTCTCTCAAATCAAACTAAGTCACCAAAGCGTTGGGATCAGGACTCAAGTGGGATAGCACTTACCTAGCAAGCTCTAGGCCTTGAATTCAATCCCTAGTACCACAAAAGAGAAGAAGGGAAAAAAGAGAGAAAAGAATTAGAGAAAAGCAGAAGAAAAAAAGGAAGAAAGTATTGACAAATGTGGACGTTGAGTAGTCATTAATTTCTCCAGTGCTCTTTTCCTTCTTCATAGCTAGAAGTACCATGGTACCAGGATAGGGCTTAGGGATATTTTAGTAGAAAAACTCTGGGAACCGTCAAGTTGCATCTCTTTGGATGACTCCCATATTCACCAACCAAAAGAGCTCTGAGCTGAGAATACAATGAAGGTGGAAGGAATGGGAATTACTGAGGCTCACCAAAATATGTTGGAACATTAGAACATTCTGACCCCATTTCTGTGTCCCTGAATCCACCACATTTTCGAAGGAGAAAGTGAACAGTTTGTCCGGAATAGCAGTGTCCAGATGCTTTTCCCTGGCTGCCTTTTGCCCCAGGACACCCTAGCTGCCCAGCCTGCAGGTGAGAGAGGATTACAAGAGAAAACAAAAGACTCAGGAACCAGGATCCAGTTACAGAACAAAACGGGGGAAAGAGAGATGGTGAGCACATTCGAGAACAGCGATGCAGCAAAAAGGGCTTTTAGTGATAATTAATAATTAACATATTTAATGATGTCCCGGCGACAGGAAGAGGCCAGCACAGGGCTCTGGGGGCATGACTCTGGGTGACAGTGACCTCCAGGAAGATTGGCAGCCGGAACTTCATTAACTTTCTCTGCCCCCCCCCCCCCATGGCTGTGTAGCTGGTGGGCTGTCTGGTGCTGAGACAGACATTGCCATAGTAAAGCCAGGAGGAAAGAGATGGACACAGGGATTTGACAGAGACAAGCTATGTGAACAGGTTCTAGGGAATTCCTTTGCAGGGCTTGGAGATCGCAGTCCTACAAAAGCCTGGTTTCCCTTTGGCCAGGGCAAGTAGCCAGAGAAAAGCATATCCAATGACACAAACCATTTCTAGGGAGTTGTAGGGTGCTAAAAGCCAGAGGAAGGAGGCAACTGCAGGAGAGCATCTCTGAAGGAGGAAGCCATCCCAAGAGGAGCAGGTTCAGCTGGAGCCAAGGGCCAAAGGGATGATTACACAATTCACATTAAGATGGCAGTGGCCCATGTGGATGGTAATTGTTGGTGATTGAATGCCTGTGTCCCCTCAAATTTCGTACACTAAAGCCCTAACTACAATCAGACTGTTTGGAGATGACACCATTTCAGAAGTCACTAGGTTAAATGAGGTCATGGAGCCTATAATCCTAGATTCTCAGGATGCTGAGATCTGAGGATCATGGTTCAAAGCCAGCCTGGGCAGGAAAGTTTGTGAGACTCTTATCTCCAATTAACCACCAAAAAAGCAGGAAGTGAAGTTGTGGCTTACGTGGTAGAGCGCCAGCCTTGAGGAAGAAAGCTAAGGGACAGTATTCAGGCCCTGAGGTCAAGCCCCTGTACTGGTACAAAACAAAACAAAAAATGCACTCATAGAGTGGGGCCCTATTATGCCAGAGAGTTCCTGCTCCTCACCTGAGCTCAGAAGAGAGACCACATAAAAAATTATATTAAGTGAAGTAAGCCAGGCCCAAAGAAACATAGGTCCCATGGTTTCCCTTATTTGCAATAACTAGTATATGTCTGGGACAAGCAGAAAAGGTCAAAAGCTGTGTACATATGACCAGATAAGATGATGTTAAGCGAAATGAACCCCAAGATAGGGCAGAGTGGTTTTTTCTTGCTTGCTATTGTTCCTAATGTATTTATAATGTACCGTGTGATTTTTTTGTTTCTTTGTAGGCTTCTTCGCATTCCCACTGTCCCATTCTCAGAGGGACTCAGGATGGTATGAGCCCCTCCACATGTCCATGCTTTGTGGACACAAAGTGTTTCCACAAACACAGCTGGCCTAGCAACTTGAGCCAGCTCTTCAGCAGCCAAATTCAAGCCTCGTCCATTCTGCTCCAAAGGCCAGTGTGGACTCAGCCAGCTGGACAGGTCCTTGCCTGCCAAGGCCCCATGGTTCTGGAGAGCCCTGGCTACCTTGTTGCGCTCCATGCTGATGCCCAAGTTTCAGGCCATGGAGCTTCCAATTCCTTCCAGCTGGGGTGAGGCCTGGGTTTTGGCATAGTGAATAGACTTTCCAGGGGATTCTGAGAAAGACAAGTGCTCAGAGAACAGTGCAATACCTCTATCCATTGCTCCTTGCAGTCACTGTATTTGGTATACATTTTCATTTTGATACAATGTCTATCTTAGAGACATTTTTCAGAACTGTATAAAACTCTAATATCCCCTTTACTAACTCTTCACAAGCTACTTATTTGCTTAATAATTTTGTTTTGTTTGTTTTAATATCAGAAACAAAAGCCAGATGTGGTAGCTCAGACCCATCATCTCAGCTACTCAAGAGACAGAAGCAGGATGATTGAAGATTCAAGTCCAGAAGTTATCAAGGCCCTATCTCAAAAACAAAATGAATATTTGGATGTAGCCCAAGTGGTAGAGTACCTGCCTAGCAAGAGCCACATCCTAAGTTCAAACCCTAGTGCCTCTAAAAAAAAAAAAAAAGACTTGGGGCATAGTTCAAATAGTAAAGGCAAACATGAAGCCCTGGGTTCAATTCCAAGTATTAAAATAAAACAAAACAAAAAAGACACAAAACAGCAGGACATATATAAGTAAATACACATCCGTTGGAGATGTGTGTGTGTGTGTGTGTGTGTGTATCTTACTATCTGCCAATATCTGCTGATGTCAGCCTAATATCTGCTCACCACAAGAGATGTGTCATCCTAACTTCTGTTGGCAAAGATCAGCATTACCTGAGGCTGGGAATAAGGAAATGGACTGTGACGAAGGCAAAGGAAGTCTGCAGGGTGACAAAAACACTCCATATCCTGATTGTGGTGGTGGTTACACCAATAGATACATTTGTCAAAAGTTGTCCATCTAGATGTATGCTTATAATAGATGTGAACAGATTGTTACCTAAAATGTATAGTTCAGTAAAGTTGATTCTTTTTCATGGCACTGGGGTTTGAACTCAGGGCTTTGCACTTGTTTAGCTTGCTTGCATGGCTAGCATGCTATCACTTAACCAAGCCTCCAGCCTTAATTGTTGCTGATTATTTTGGAGATAGAGTCTAGGAACATTTTCTGCCTGGACTAGCCTGGAACTGTGATCCTCCAGATCTCAGTCTCTTGAGTACGTAAGACGTGAGGCATGAGCTACCAGTGCTCAGCTAAAGTTGCTTTGTCAAGTATAGTAATTTCTTAAGTGTAGAAAAAAATAACTGATGCCTGAAGAAGCATTAACTTTCTTTGCCTAACATGGTGGTACATGTCTATTAGTCAGGATTCGGGAGACAGGCAGGAGGATGTTAAGTTCAGGGCCGGCCTGGGCTATATAGCAAGAACCTATCTCAAAAACCAAAACCAAGATTCACATCATGACTCAAGTGGTAGAATGTCTGCCTAGCCAGTGTGAACCCTGACTTCAAATTCTAGTACTGTAAAATTTTTTACACATAAACTCACACACCAAAAAGTACAGATTTTTTCCCCCCTTAATTGCCATCAATTTATATAGCACTCACCATATGTTAGGTTCTGCTCTTGGTACTCTGCAAAACTTAACTTATTTGATCTTTATAGCAATCTTACAGCATGAAGGCTATAGAGTTCCCAGTTAATGGGGTCAGGAATAGCCTAGCAAGTGGCCCATGATGGCACAACACATAAACAGCAAAATGTGTCTAAGCTAGCTTGCCCCAAAAGCCTCACTCTCAGACACTGCACTGAAAGCATCCTAATGTAACAGTGAGAGACCAGGCCCTCTCTAAGCATGGACCACATGTAGGGTGGCTGCGGAGTCCCCTGAGCTCGGGAGACCAACCAGTAGAAGCATCAAAGCCAGCTGCTCATCACTGAGCACGTAAAGTACCCACAAACTCTCCTCCCCTTTCCTCTACTCTCCATACTCAGAGCTCTGCCCAGTTCCCTTTCTGGTTCTTTCTAATGACCCCATTTTCAGAAGCATCCAGCAGTGCCTGCTAGGCTAGCTCTGGAGACAGAGTTGGTTGTCTGAGACACTCTGTCTGTCCCTGAGAGATATTTGCAGAAAATAAATGTCAGCGTGTGACTTCCTGAAGCTCTGTGGGTTGGGAGCCAGGCTATTTCTTCAGGATCTGGCTACTTCCTGTAAGCGAGGGCTCTGAGGGGAAGAGAGCAGGACCAGATGGCATTTGCTGCCAACTTGCTGTGAGTCATACAGCAAGTCATAGCCTTCTCTGGGTTCCATGTTCTCACGATCTGGAGTTTGGGGCCTATAGATTCCCAGAACATTGAGAAGTGGGCTTCAGATATTCCCAGGAAAGTCCAAGCACTAGCCATAAAGAGTTTTACGTGGACAGATAAGGGAGCCCAATGAAATTTGTCTTATCTGCAGAGAGCTCACTGTTGAAAATTTCCCATCACTTGCCTGCCAAGGTCCTTTTTTTTTCTTTTTTTTTGGGGGGGGGGTTCCCGGTCATGGGGCCTGAACTCTGGGCCTGGGCGCTGTCCCTCAGCTCTTCAGCTCAAGGCTAGCGCTCTACCACTTGAGCCACAGCGCCACTTCCGGCTTTTTCCTTTTTGCTTATGTGGTGCTGAGGAATCGAACCCAGGGCCTCATGCATGCAAGGCAAGCGCTCTACCACTGAGCCACCTTCCCAGCCCTGCCAAGGTCCTTTCTAGTTATGAAATGCTAAGATCCTATATCCTAATCTTAGCCTTTGTATTGCAGACTGACCTGGAAGCTTCAGTGATAGAACAGAAGGGAGATGAGTCAGGACATCAGTCGCAGAACCAAGACTAGCATGAGTCTATTGATTGATTCACCAGTTTAACCTATATCTCTTATGATCAGTATATGCTGTTCAAATGAGAATTTTTGACCACAGTCCCCAGAATGCTTGGTGCCTCTACAATGTCTCGGGGCCTGATGCAGCCTGCCACACATAGTAGGAGCTCTACAAACATTCAACAAATGAAATAATAGTAAACTGGGTGGCTGACTAATGCTGATATACAAATCAGGAGACCCAAATCTTAGTTCAGCTATACCCAAAGCCCCGCCCCTCTCACCTCACATTTTCCTGCCTGCAAACTGGGGGAACTGGATTCGCTGAATGCTAGCCTCTTCTAGATTTAGAATCCAGAAAGTCAAAGGTATCTCCTGGCCACTGAGATAAGATGCTGGGAAAGTGCCCAAAGATTCTTCCCACTAGAGAGGACTCCAGCAAAGTATATTAGTTGTGTACAATCTACACAAGTTAGCGTAAAACTTACAGCTTAAAGCAACAAACATTTATCATCTGGTTCAGTGTCTGAGAATTGGAACCCTGGGAGCTGGGTGATTCTCTGAGACCCTCGTGAGTGGGAATCAGAATGACAGTCTGGGCTGCCGGCATCAGAAGGGTTAAACTGGTCACACAATCATTGGCTGGTAGCCACAGGTTCTTGCCACATCGACCTCTCCATAGTGAGCTTATGACTGCCGACTGACTGACTTCCCCCCAGATCAGGTGATCTAAGAAACAGAGTAACCAGGATGAAAACTGCAACTTTGCTAACAAACCAGGAAGACATGTATGTGTATTCATGCATGTTGTATCGAGGTAGTTATTCAGACTGATCCTGGAGTCATGTAGGAGACTACCCCCTAGGATGCAGGATAACTTTCAAATGTGGGGGCCTCGGGGGCCATCTGAGGGGGGTTGGCTTGTATCCCAGGCTGGAACCAGATCCAGAAAGGCTGCCTAACTCGTGTATAATTTGTCTGGGGGTGGGGTGGGCTTGGTCCCCATGAGAAGAATTTGCTCATGAAGTAGCTACTGTCATTCTAGGAATGTTCTCCCGGTTCCTTTCCAAAGCAAGTCAGGATGTCTGCTCAGCTCCTGGTGAAGCCTCACTGCATAGTACAGTCCTGAAAGGGGGGGGGGGGGCGGGTAAGAGTTGTGTTAGGGCTGATGGGAACTGACCACCCTAACTAACTCATCCCGGCCTCAACCGCCCAGAGCAAAGAGATCCAGGACAGCCACTTGATCAGATCTTTCCTTTACTCAACTACCTCATGTTGATAAATTAATGTAACTACTGTAGGTAATAATAAAGAGATAAACTGCAGGCCAACCCATTGTTATTAAAGATTTAAGGAACTCCTCGAGGGTCTATATATGTGGGTTATATGTTTTCCACATTGAAACTACAATGAGGAACGCAGGAAGGTCCAGGATGATCAATGACAGAGCAGTTGCCTTCATTTTACTTGCTAGGGCAGAAAAACAAAAACCAGAATAAAATATTTTAGAAAGTTTTTTAAAATCCACATTTCTAACGAAGCAGCCGTTCTACAGAACTTCCATCTAATTAGGAAATTAAATTAACTAGACCGTTGCACTTCCTCGGTAAGTGGGATTGAATTTCCTACAGCCACAAATTCCTTCCTCCATTTCCCTGACATATGTGCACTTCCCACCCCCCCCCCCCCCATCTCCTGGCCCCTCAGCCTGGAGTTCTTAGCACTTCAAGTTCTAGTGAGATGTGGAGTCCAGTCTCTATCCCAGCACTTGCCTGGAAGGGGCTGACCTCTGACACTCCTTTCCTCATTTTTAAAAGGAGATCAGGGATTCTCTTCAGATCTCTAAGTTCCTAATATCCTAGAGCTCCTCCTACCAGCCAGTCTCTCCCTCTCCCTTCTGAACTCTAGATTGCCTTTGCAGGGGCAGATCAAATGAGGACCCTGCCAAAGAGCCTCCCTATCTCTGTGGATAGAAGTGATCTCTCTATTCTCTGTGATCCTACCATTAATAGATAAGAACTATTATATTATAGAGTGTATATAATATATGCATACTATTGTCTTTCCTATCAAACTCTAAGCACTTTGAAGGGATATCTTTTTCTTTTTTTTATTGTGAAAATACTGTACAGAGGGGTTACAATGACATGAGCAAGGTAATGAGTACATTTCTTATCAAGCATTGTAGCCTCCTCCTTTGTTTCCCCTTCCCATCCCTTCTCATCCTCCCCCCCCCCCCCCGCCCCCACGAAGGGATATCTTATAGCTCCTGTCACACAGTAGGTGGTCCTGCCTCTGGTTTGAAGTGAACTCAAAAGATAGGGCTATGATTTTACAGCACCCAGGTGTACTGGCTGCCCTCAGCCAGCAGGGGGAGCACGTTGGCTCCTAAAAATGAAGTCAATTCTCAACTATTACTCTATGAAGAGGTAGTGGACAGACAGATTTGCCTCTGAGGGTGAGAGAGACCTATGGGGTTGGGATGAGGGTAGGGATGAGGGAGAGTTGGCGATTTCTGACCAAGAAGGCTGTAGTTATTTTCACATCTTGACAAACAGGACAACATCTAAAGAATAGAGAGTGCCCTTCATGATAAATTCAGAGCACTTCCTATCTCTAAGGCCAGGAAGCTGCATGAAGTCACAACAGGGATACATTCTTAATTAAACACTGTGTAACTTGGGGCATTAAGTCTAAGATAAATTGGGAGATAGGGACCTGCAACCTCATTTCTTTTAAGGATATTTAATTACAAACTTCTGTAACAAAATTACAGCCTTATTAAAATGGTTTCTCACTGAAGAGAGGGTTCTGAAAGGTGAGACATACAACGGATAGGTGCTGTGGTTTCCAAAGTTTCTCCTGCGCCCTCACGCAGAGACTGGAAGGGGAGAGAAAATGGTCCCTTGGGGAGGGTGGCTCCCTTCTCTACCTGGTCTCCACAGGCCTGTCCTATTAAGCCTGGAGGGCCAGGCAGCTGGAATTCTAAGAGGAGGGCCTGTCCAGTAGAGAAACCAATAACTGAGTGCTTGTCAGTCATTTACCTGTTAGTGCAAATTGCCCAGATCGTTCTTAGAGCTTCCCCTCAATAAATGATGAAAGTGTTGTTTAGTTTGAAAAGGGTCTGTTCCATTAGAGATGAAAAGAAGTCATCATTTTGGAGTACAGAATAATCTGGTGGATAGGGAGAGGGGGTCCAAACACTGAAACTTTCTCACAGGGAGAAGATTTGGGAAGCCAGCGAAGAACAGGGTAAACGTGAGACATGGATAGCCATGCTAAGAACATGCTGGGACCATAACGATTGTGAATGAATTCCTCCAGAATTTCTTAAAGGTCCTGAATTTCTTACAGATCCTTGTTCCAGTCACATGCCACTGTATCAGACAGTATGGCCCTGTTTTTTTGTTTTTCACTCAGAAAATATAGCCTCTTGTCTTAGGGGAGATAGCCCCTGCCCAACGGACAGAGCAAGAACATGCCAGTCCTGGTCATTCAGCCTCAGGTACTTGTTCCAACTCTCAGAGATGGCAACCCAGGCTCCTCGGTAGGGAGCACTCTCTTCCTCCCTCGTATGTAAGGTGTGCCACGCGCCCTCAGGAGTGGCACTGTTGTTGCTATTGCTATTATTGTTGCTGTTGCTGTTCTGTTACCAAGGCTGTTCATTCCAGCACATGTGCACCCTCAATGACACTAGAGAGCATAATTACAGCATCCCTCTGTCCTGTAGGGTCAGCTGTGGCATGAGATCTACTACCCATTATTCACATCAAGGAGCCTTCACTCTGAGGCTGTCTAATGAGGAGCCAGAGAATGGCACCAAAATAAACCAAGCGATCGGACAACCAGCTCCAATGTCCCCTTCTGTAGCCCTGCATGGGTCAGTCAGACTCTTGCTCTGTAGATAGGGTGGAAAGAACATTAAGGTACCATTTGACCGCACTTAAGCAAAAGCATGACAGCTGGACTCCAGCACTCTGGCTATAAGGTGTTAGGCCTAGTACCTCCCTCATCTGATAACCAGAGGCCTGCATGCAGACTGCTAGGAGCACTGGAGTCTGAGCCCAGTTCCGTGTCTGAGACAGAACAGGCTCTTGTTCACCAGATATAGCCTCCTTCCCAATGCTTTCCCCTGCTGACTCCCAGAGAAAGGCCTAGAATATCAGAGCTGCAGGCAATCTGAGTGATAATCCAGCTCTGGTTGTTTTCCAGAATAAGGAAAGAGCATACGAGACTGTAGCCCGCCCCAGGGAGAGGCCAGGGTGCATGCTTCTTCACCTGCTGCTCACTCCCAACGCTGCTCTGCCACAGCCTATCACCAGGGTGGGGCTGTCAGTTTGGTGCACAAATCTTCTGGCTTTATTGAGAGGCGATTGTGGCTTCTTCGTTCCCTGACACTGCAGCGGCTAGGCGGTAGGTCATCATTAGCCTCCATGGTATTTCCTTGCTGATCCACTCATGACTTTGGCTGTAAACTCTCCTCAGTTAAGCATTTGTAGTCAGCTCCTCCAGGCAGATTGGGTGAGCAGTGCCTGGGTTGGAGCTTCGCCTTACTGGCGCGAGCCTCTAAATTCAAATTCACAAACCAGCATCTGCTTCCTGGAGCCCATCCAAGTGTGAGTGAGAACAGGCAGTTTATAATCCTGAGATGCTAATCTACCTTCCCAGGTCCTGAATGTGCTAGAAGAAGTAATAAACTTGGGGAACAGAATAGGTTCCAGACCTGAATGACCAATTAAATCCCTTTCTAAATGACCAAGAGCAATATCTATAAGATACAAGCTAATTACAAGAATTAACAACAACCACTACCAAAAAAGCCCAGACACTTCAACTATATCAAATACTGAGGATTTGAAATATGAGCCTTTTTTTGTATTGCATCCAATATTTTACTGCATACCTGTCAAATCAAACCACATCCTGGCTCTGGCCTCGGTTCACTGGCTAATGCTGGTTATGCAGAAGAGTTTATAAGAAAAAGAGCCAACTAGGAATGGTGGCCCATGCCAGAGATAGGAGATAGGAGAATCATGGTCTGAGGCTAGCCTGAGCAAAAGCATGAGACTCTATATAAACTAACAGCAACAGGTCTAGGGGCATGGTTCAAGTGGTAGTGGGCCCAGCAACTTCAAACCCTGAGTTCAAACCCCAGTACTACCAAAAAATAAATGAAATGAATGAGGAGGTGGGGTGACAGAAAGCCACACGGTGCTAAGATGGAATCTGGGGATACGTCTGAGGATAAATGACCAGTCGCAGGGTCTCTCTTCTTATGCACCCTTTTTTCAATCATGTACCCAGGACACTAG
Source organism: Dipodomys spectabilis (assembly GCF_019054845.1). Classification (NCBI taxonomy): domain Eukaryota; kingdom Metazoa; phylum Chordata; class Mammalia; order Rodentia; family Heteromyidae; genus Dipodomys; species Dipodomys spectabilis. Next base: position 14,909,245 of record NW_024870802.1, read on the forward strand.
GGAGCCATACTATCCAAACCTTCACTGGGAGACCACGGTCCCTGTTCACAGGAAGCTTATAGTCCCAGTGGGAATACAGATAACAAACAAACAAGCAAATAAATAATGTCAGAGTTTGAGAAGCTCCAAGAAGGCTGTACAGTCAGTAGATGAAATGACAAAGAACTAGGTGACACAGATGTACTATTGGAAAAACCCTGTGAGGAGGTACCTAGCTGATCCAAAACCTGTAGGATGAGTAGTTGTGGTGAAGGGCAAACCGCAGACAGATGACAGAAAACATAACAGACAGAGGCGCAGAAAGAACAACAGCCCTGTGTGAGGGATGAGCTCAAAGCAGAGAGGTCTGGGCAAGTGTAGCCATGGGATGAAATAGGGAGGTAGGCAAGGCCCAGGTGGTGTTAGAGTGGGCAGGGAGGAAAAGGAGAAGAGGACCTAGGGTCAGAAGAACCCGCATTCAAACTCCAGCTTCAGGATTGATAGCAACATGACCCTGGGCAGTTTGCTTAACCTCCCAGCCTCAACTTCCTCATCTCTAAAATGGGGATGCTGGTAACTGGACCAAGTTCACAGCTGATGTGAGGAACAAACAAGAGGAGATACTTAAAGTGCTTAACAGGGCACCTGGCACATAGTGGGTGCTCAGGAAGGCCATCTATTACTATTATCTATTTACTTGTCAGGGCCCCCTCCCAGTTTCCACCGCCACCACCAAGAAGGCCACCAGGTGGCGATCTTTCAAGCTTTTCGAGTGATAAATTGGTCAGCAGTTTTTGGGGTTTTTTTTTCACCCAGCAGCCAAGCCATGGGTTCTGGGCTCCTGGGAATACACAAGGACTAGAGTTTAATTTCCACACAAATTGCAATGCAAAGCACAACAGCTAGGAGCCAGACCCAAGTTCTCACATCTGCTTTACCTACAGACCAGTCAATCTTGAAAGTGCATTTGATTCTTTTGGGAGTCTATGTCCTCCATGGACCTACCCCAGGGTGGTGGGATGCTGGTGATCACAGGGAGCCATGGCTTTGGTTAAGAGGGACTGCTGGGAGGGTGCAGAGGAAGAACCTTTGAGGGACAACAACGTATAAGCAGAGAGAGCAGTGAGCTCCACCTGGAGAGAAGGAGAGTATCTTGGGCTCCAAAATGGCTCCACCTGGGAGGTCACAGACTGAAGCGGGGAGGTATGGCCTGGCAGCACACCTCTTCAGCCCTGCTGCTGCTAGTTCTTATCTCTCTCAGCATGAGCTGGACATCAATTTCCTGCTTACTGTAAGCTCCTTGAAGGCAGAGAAAGTCTTATTTATCTTTGTTTCCTCACTGGCCTAACACAGCCCATACCTAACAAGCCCTGGATAAATGCTCACTGGTAAGCAATCCATCCTGAGCGGTATACTGACTTGTTCACATCCTAGAAGACTCTGGGCTATGCATTGAGCCGGAACTCCACCGACCAACCTCATGGCGATGCTGGTTACTCTTACCTGTAAATGTGGGCAGACCATGACACAGGCACAGGCCGAGGAGAAAGGGCACAGGCATCAGCTGGCACCCTTGGATTTCCCATTTGCCTGAGGCCTGTCCCACCTGCCTGGGAGACTCTGGGATGGGCAGCACATGGCAGGGAATGCTGGGAATTGCTTAGTGGTAGGACTGGGTTCAGGAGGAATCACAGAAGCATGAGGAAAGGCAGCAGGAGCAGTGGAAAAGGTGGCGCACCTACATTCTCAATGTGTTTAACCATCTTTCTGAGATCATGTCCTCTACAGCAAAGTATAAATCTCGTGGCTTGGCCATAAAGAGTACAGGGCCTGGCACCCACAGTATGCAGATGCTAGCTGAATATCCATCCCAATGAGACAGTGCGTGAGGTGATGCCTTGAACTTACAAAAGCAGCCCTGTTAAAACTTTCCCACTGCCAGTGGCTCATGCCTGTAATCCTAGCTACTTAGCCAGCTGAGATCTGAGGATTGCAGATCAGAACCAGCCCAGGCAGGAAAGTCTAGGAGAGCCTTATCTCCAATTAAGCACCAGAAAAGCCAGAAGTGGAGTAGTGGCTCAAGTGATATTGTGCTATACGTGAGCAAAAAAGCTCAAGGACATGCCCAGACCTTGAGTTCAAGCCCCAGGACTGGCAAAAAATGAAAGAAAGATAAAATCAAAGAGCTCTAAGCATGTGCCCCCACCTTGAGGGGTCAAGGCTATCCAATAGCCTGCAAATTTGCCTTTATAATATTTGTGCACAATTTTGTATCCAATGCTATGATATTCCCAGACTTATTGAAATGATTTTATAATTCTTAGCTCTTGCCAGTTAGCAAACTCATTCTTCCCTTTTGCTCCCACTAGTCAATCTTCTGGTTTTAAAAAAAAAAGGAACTGTAGGAAGATATGTGCTTTTATCTGGAGTATCTGGTGTTTCTGGAATATTACCAAGCATCTCTGCTTAGGGGAATATGTGTGCATGATCATGCACTCATGTTTGTTTTGTGTGTTTACTTGTTTTGCTTGTTACTTGGGGGGAGGGTGTTGTTGTTGGGGATAGCAGTTATTGCTCATTTGTCTGGGTTTTTTCGTTTGAGGGTTTCAGTTTGTTTTTAGACTGTACTAGGCTTGAACCCAGCCTCAAAATCTTGCTCAACTCTTTTACTCACAGCTGATGCTCTACTACTTAAGCTACATCTCCAGGCTGGCTTTTTGTTGTTGGTGGTGGTGGTGGTGGTCATGGGACTTGAACTCAGGGCCTGGGTACTGCCCCTGAGCTCCTTTTGCTCAAGGCTAACACTATCACTTGAGCCACAGCACCACTTCCAGCTTTTGCTGAGTAGTTTAGTAGGGATAAGAGTCTTGCAGACTTTCCTTCCCCAGCTGGCTTCGAACTGCAATCCTTACATCTCAGCCTTCTGAGTAGTTACTATTACAGGTCTGAGCCTCCTGTGCCTGGCTAAGGCTGGCTTTTTGATGGTGAAGTGGAAATGGAGTCTCTCTCACAGACTGTTCTGCCTGGGATGGCTTTGAACTATAATCCTCCAGGTCTCAGCTTCCTGAGTTGTTAGGGTAACAGGCCTGAGCCACAGGCACCTGGCCTTGTTTTTTCATTGTTGTTGTTTTGTTTTTATTTTTGCTTTGGAGACAGGGCATACTGCTATGTAGCCCAGGCTGGCTTTGAATTTGTGATCCTCCTATCCCAGCCTCCTTGGTGCTGCAATTACATCTGAGTGCCATCATGTCCAGTTAACACTGCAGGTTTTCTGGATTTAACGTCTCAGTGGTCCAGGTTCTGCACTGTGCTATGCTCAGAGAAACAGCAAGTTTGTCCAGTTGGGGTTCAATACACTCAAGGACCCAGAATTCACTCCTTTCCTCCAAGACCCTCACCTATCGCTCCGTGCTGCAGGCTGCAGTGGGAGGATGAGACGAGACAACACAGCCTGCGGCGCTCGGCCCCAGGAATGGCCAGGAATGAGGAGGCGGCCAATCTGACTGTTCTTGCTGCCTGCCTCTGACCTGCCTCGCTGAGCCTGCTCTCTCCTACCTGGCCCTGCACCCCATGCCCACCAGTCGCACCTTTTGAGTTCTGAGCTCTCCTTGGAAGTGTCCAGTGAGGCCTGCTGCTGCACACCCAGCTCTCCTCCAGCCGCCATTGCCTCAGCCCCACGTTCACTACTGCTGTCAAAGCCACATCCTGCTAGAAAGCTAGTGGCTCTCCAGCTCTTAAAGACCTCCAGGGGAGCAGTTTCTACAACCTCTGCAGGAATCTCATTCTGACATCTAACTCTCATGGAGAAGAAAGCCTGCCTTTCATGAAGTCTCAATTCCTTTCTGTTGCTATAAGCATGGAGCTGCTTTTATTTTCTACCTGTATGAGCTGCTTGCAAATAAGCATAATTCCTCATGGTTTTCTCCTTGCCTTCCTAGAATGTGGACTAGTGGCTTGTGGGCAGTCCTCAGCTAGTGTACGCTGTGCTGGCTCAGGCTGGACTGAGGCTGAGGCCTAAACAGGAGATTGAGCAGGGGTGGCCGTAGGTTCCCACGGGTACCTGGAAATAAACTGACTGACATTGATCAAGGGCCTCTTCTGGGTCAGGCTCTGGTGATGTTTATGGGAAATCTAAAACCAGGCCTTGAACTTCATGAAGAGCACAGTGAAAGCATCTATTACTTACTCAACCCTGGACATTGTAGAATGCACTGATTTGGGGCCAGACTAAATTTACACCCCAGCTCTGCTTTTCATTAACTGTGCTATGTTGGGCAAGCCACACTACCTCTCTGAGTAGCATCTACCTCATAGAGAAGCAATAGTAAAGGTTGTTTTATTCTGTAAAGTGCCACGCACATTAAAGGTTCATTGTAGATTAGGGTGGGAGGGTATAAAGGCAGATGACACACAGATCTGACATTGTAGGAATTCAAATTCTGCGTGCTGAATGGACAGAGAGGAGAAAGGGATGAGAGGTGAATGACATTTCATGGAAAGGAGAGGCAGGAGGAGGCGACAGCTAGGCACAAAGATCCCATGAAAGAGAAGGGAAGAACGGTGGTTGTTAGCATTTATGGAACACTGACTGTGTGCCAGGAGCTCTGCTCAATTTCCTACACACACATTATTTCTTGTGCTCCTTCTCCAGGCCCTGCAGGAGGTATTATATCCTCATTTTACCCTTGCATCTGGCAGGTCTTAACACTTCTGGACCCTGGTGCTAAACTTGGCAAAATCCATCAGATCTTTAGTAGAATCTGGTGACAGCGGGAGGATGGAGTTTCAGAACCAAGCAGAGAAGAGCCAAGAGGTACAGAGATTGGGGGGTGGGGAAAAAGATGCTCCACAAACCTTGGTTCATGGGATCAGTGTGGAGTGATCAGAAATGACGGTCTTGTGAAGTTCAAACACAATCCTGTTCCCACAGGCCATCCGCTTTTGTTGGGTCTATTCTTATTTGCCTTTCCTGGAGAGTCCAGCTCCTTTCTTTCCTCCTCTTTCTCCTCTCTCCCTCCATTTCCATCTCTCTCTCATGAACACACACGTGCACGCACACACACACACACACACACACTCTCCAGGTCCCCTTCCCATCTTCTTTTGTGCCAATGCAACATACATTCCCCTCTCTAGACATCCTTCCCTTTCATTGTTGGCCTAATTCCTCCTTTCTCTTAATTTCCTCCTTTTTGTTTGTCTTCCTCTTCTGTTCATTCACTCCTTTCTCCTCTTTTAGGATGGAACTGGCAAAGATGCCCAGCCCAGGTACTCTCCCTAGCATTTGCTTCCGGAAAATGTCTGCTACCAGACCCAGCTGCTAAAGGGATGTTTTTCTTCTTTAAACCAGGATCGTGAGCTCATGTCTGTCAGAAATCTGGCTAGGTTGGCAGCTGGGAATGCCAGACTGGGCGGAGCTGGAACTTGGAGCAAGACCTGCCCGCCAAGGCAGAGCCAGGTTCTGGGGGGTCCTGGCAGATGGTGGTGGGACTAGATTGGGGGATGTCAAAGGAAGCTGGCATGAGGCAATGGGCAGAGGCTGAGAAGGCACTTGATGTCAGGAATGTGGGGTAGCAGGTGGCAAAGACTCAGCCACAGGAAGGAAACTAAGCTATATCTGGACCACAGAATCCTAGACCTTGAGGAACTGGGTCATGGCGGAGAGTGCCTGAAAGAGAGAATAAGACGAAAAGGGTAAGAATCCAGTGCAATGGCAAAGCAGGACCAAAGTCAGCAACAAGACCAATCTTAAGATTCGACTGGAAGCTTCCCTGCTGCTGACCTTGAGCTGCCTGGCCATGGAGGGCATTGCTGGCTGAGCAACCCAGGCAGGACCAAGAAGTATCTTCAGAGCTCCCCTCTCTCTCTCATTTCCCACCCTATAGCAAGACCCGCAGATTGCACAGCTATCCATAGCAATGTGGGAAACCCAAGGAACATTCCCCATTTAGACAGGCCAGGACTGGACCCCTGCATATAGACTCACTTGAGCAGACATCTTTAGCATCTTCCTCTTCATGTTCCTCTCAGCCCAGAAGGGCTCCATCTTGCTATTCTGCTGCTCAGATCATTCCATAATGGTCTCACTCTCCAGCACCCCTTTTGTGGTCTGCATCCTACCTATAGTTATCTTCCCATCTGCAGCTCTTCCAACCTAACCTGGTCACCCGGACAACTCCTTTCTGCACTGGCCACAGATCCTAAAAGGAGCCTGTTAACCAAGTCTGTGGCCTCCTTCTGACTTTACTTCTACTTGCCTCTCCACAAAAGCCCATTCTGTATATCTGCCACTGTTGACAAAAGTGCATTGGAAACACCCTAGCCATGTGATATGCATATACTTCTGGATAAAAGGGCACCACATCATGATACAGTTCAGTTTGAGAAAGGGGTTGCTTCCTTACACTCTGACAAAACATTCATTTCTCTTAGGACAACCAAGTCTAAAATACCATGCCATAATCTCTTATCTGCAACTCCAAATCCTCAAAATTACTGGAAGTTGAAATGTTCTGTTTTGTTTGATTGTTTGTTGTACATTTGATACCAAAATACATCTGTAACCAAACCCGACTTAAATTGATGTGCAGCCACTCCATCCGCACCGTGTAAAAATGCCTGCATTTCACCACAGAAAGAGGAATGCATCTGATTTTGAGATGCTCCTCCAGCCCTCATAGGATGGTTCAACACATTTGGTGTCTCTCTGAATTCTAAAATATCCCTGACTTCAAGAGCTTCAGAATGGACATGGGCAACATTAGAGGAATTAGAAATTATAGGACCAGAACTCCCAAGTAGAGCTTGCAAGTTCCAGTGCTAGAACCAGACTGCATGCCTTGGAGAATTTCCTGGATGGAATAGCTTTGACATTTCCTACTTCTCTGACTTTCCCCAGCTCTATGGTACCCTTACCTGACTACTTCCAGAAAGTATAGGATTATTATAAAATTGTTTGGTGCAGAGAACCTAGTCACAATGGGCTGGCTAATGCTGATAATTACCACACCAGTTACTAACTCTTTTAGGTTAGGTGAGCTGAGGCTCCACAGCTGGGGCCGTTGCTCACAGCTTCCTAGGCAGAGAGAGAGGTGAGAACAAATCCAAGAAAGGTGTGCTCAGAGGCTTGGGATTGAGTGAAACTGGTTAATTACCAGTCACTTGCTATCTCCCTGAATTGCAGCTTCTGGCTAAGGAACACTCATGGATCGGACAGAATCTGACAACCTGCAACTTACTTCCACACTAAGAGGATGGCAGGGACCAAGATGCAGAGGACACATGAGGAGACAGTCTCTCGGGTACCAGGACCATGGCCACATGATGCAGGACTGGGGTATGATCCAGAAGGGTACAAAGCCAACTGCTCTCTTTACAGAGAGTGAGAGCTGAGGATCAGTGTGCCCTGGGGGGAGAGTCCGCTTGCTCCTAGATTTAAATTCTAATAATCCAGGAGACCCGTTCTCAAACTGCCTGTCCCTACTATGTGAGTGTTCAGAGACACAGATCCATAACTCTCCTCAGATTCTCAAAAGATTCCAAAGAATCCGAGATCCTCCAAAGGAAAGAGATTACAAACCATTGGCCTAGATCACTGGAGAGACAGGTTGACATTGGGCAGAGCCCTAGAAGATTCGGGGTCCCTGGTGATCCTAAAATACATGCAAGGTGCATGTATAGGTGCACATGCCCTTGTGTGTAAACATGTGTGTATATTTTCCTGGGAAAAAAGGAGTAACTTTTGCTACATTCTCAAAGGTGTCCATGACCCTCATGAGCTCACTGTCTAGCTCAAAAAGCCATTAGGTTTGTTTATACTTTAGCTACTGCTTTTCAGAGGAAGACTTACAGACTTCAAAACGGAGCTCAGAGTCGTACTGCTGCTCCCTAGGAGGATTACAGGCTGGGGCCAGTAGCTGGGTGGCAAAGCCTTCCGACACCTTGAGGAACTGGTCTTTTCACACACACACACACACACACACACACACACACACACACGCACACACACACGCACACACACACACACACACACACAGAGGAATAATTTTTATTTTAAAAGTCAAGTGCCCAAAAGACATGCCAGGGGGTGATGATCCACAAGCCTCCCTCCCCCACCCCCCTATGCCTCATAGTAGATTCTCAGGTCTCTTCCAAAGCCCTGAAACCTGCACACCTCCCTCATTCGTTCAATGAATACTCAGGGAACACCTACTAGTTTCTAGTCTAGGTGCAAAATAAGAGACTAGTTTTCAAAAACGTAGGCCTTTTTCCTGCCCCAGGCTGTCTGGGGGTGCTGCTGACATTCCTTTTGATTATAGCCTCTTCCCATCCTCCCGCCCCCCCCCCCGCCCACACCTAGCCTTCCCCAAACCCACCCCAAACCCCCATCCAGAGAAGCAAAAGCCATTCCACTCCCTAACCCCCACCCCCTCAGTGGGCTGGGGACCAGCAAGAGAGGGTTAACAGCCCCTGTGAGAAGAGCAGCGAGGAAAGGTGGAAGATGCCCAAGGCCAGGGCAGGTGGACCAGCCCGGGTTAGGGGTGAGATGGAGCGGGGACGCTGTCGGCCAGGCGGTGTGGGGGGGCGTGAGGGCGTGAGTCCACCCGCAGCCGCCCGCCGGGGCCTCGCGGTGCGCCGGCTCCCCGGCTCCCCGCCCGCCGCCTGCCCGGGGCCGTGGTGAAGCTCTGCTCCCCATACTGAGCAGTCCCCCGGCGGCGCTCGGACACGTCCCCAGGCTGGATAAGATCGACTCGGCGCTGGCACCGCAGCCTGCGCGAAATCTCGCCATCGGCGCGGCTCGGGAGGCCGCCGGGGCCGAGCCGGGCTACGCCAGATCCCTATCTGGAGGGTGGCGGGGGATGCTAGCCGGCAGCACCTCCGCTCCCGCCACCCGCACCCTCGGCCCCGCGCGCAGGGGACCGCGGGGTCCCGGGGCTCTCCGCCCTGCCCTCCCCCGCCGCCTTCCTCCCGAGGGACGTCGGTTGCCCACCGGCTCGGGGGGGGGGGGGATGCCCGCGCCCCGCCAGGCGCCCTCTCCCGCCTCGCCAGGCCCCGCTGCCTCCTGAAGGTTACGCGGCGTCGCGGCGGAGCGCGGGGGGCGCTCGCCGGGGTCCGCGCCCGGCCGCCCCTGTCCGCGCCGCCGCCCACCCCCAGAGCCCGCCGGGCCGCGCCGCGCCGCGCCGGGCCAGCCAGGCTGCCGGCGGCTGCCACCGCAATCCCGGCTCCTAAATCAGCGCGGGGAGGTGCCCCTTCCCCCACCCGGCTCCCCGGGCTCCCCGGGCCGCGATTGGCCGCACGGGCGGCCCCCAACCCTGGGCCCCGGCTCCAGCTGCCGCGCTATTGGCTGCGGGCCTCCGCCAGCCTTTACATAAGCCCGGGCGCGCTCGAGTGGAGTTGTATAAAGCGAGCGCGCGGCGTCGGGGCGGGAGGCTCGAGGCCAGCCCGGGACCGGGGCCGGGAGCTGCAAGGCGGCGGCGGCGGCGGCGGCGGCGGCGGCGGCGCAGGAGCCGGCGGCAGAGGCGACCGCGACCGCCCGCGCTCCGACGCCCCCAGGCGGCGGGGCTGAGACAGCCGGAGGATGCCTCCGAGCGCCCACCCCGGAGTGAGTACCGACTCCCTCCCGGAGCCCCCACCCTCTCGGGCGGAGAAAGTTTCTCCAGCCCCCGCACCCCTCCCCGTTCGCCCTCGGGGGGCGGCGGGGATTCACCAGCACCGCCAAGGCGGTGGTTTGGTTCCCAACTTGCCAAGAGGCGTAGGACTCGGTTGGCGCGCAGAGCCTCCCCGGCGGGCTGGGGGCAAGACGGGCGCCTGGCTGGATGTGGCGGAGAGGTGGGAGCCGAGGTGCGGGGTGACAGCCCGCAGCGGGCAGAGGAGGGGTTGACAGCGCCCTGGAGGTCAGCTGTTTGGGGAGGGGGTGCTGGGGCTTGGGAGGGAGCGGAGCAGGTGAGGAAGGCAGTTGGGGAGGGGGCGGTTCTTGGGGAGTCACACAGCCAGGCAAGCTCAGCTTGCAGTCAGGGAAGCCGGGGGCCTCTGCTTCCCAGCTGGGGAAGCGCCTTGGGGGGCTGGTTCTCCTTCTCCGGGAAGCCAGCCCTCTCCCCTGCACAGCGCTGGGTATGAGAGCTCCGGAGCCAGCTGCGCGCGGTGTAGCTGCCAGCCGCCTTTTGCTGGACCGAGGTGTGGCCAGGCTTCCAGGCTGTCAGAGACGAGCCCGCTTTGGGCATTCCGGGAAAAGGGGGCGGGGGTCTCCCTCGTCCCCGCGAAAGCATCGAGAGGTTTTGGTGGGGCTGCAGGCCGGGTTTGGGGGCATGCCCAGCAATGCAGCGCGCTTCTTTTGCGGTACAGTTGTTGGGAAACCTTGGTCAGTCCTGCTTCTGCAGAAACCAACTCAAGAACCCAAAGTCATCCCAGCCTGGATGGGAGCCTCCCTAGGGGTGGGGGTGGAGGGCTTCCTCCGGGAATGACTAATGTGTGTCGCCGCTGCTGCTGGTGGGTTCACCCACTGTGGCATCTGTGCGCTTCAGGAGGTGCTTCAATTCGCCAGGCAGGATACATTCTTGAGTCCAACTTGAAGTACCTTCTGGGATGGGTGCAGGACTTCCCAAGCGAAGCCAGATGGGAAAGAAAGCAAGAGGATTCTGGTAGCGGGTAGCTCTGTGGTGCTGTCTTTCCTGGAGAAAACTCATATGGGAAGAGTAAGAGGTATCATGGGAGATTTGGGATCCTGATAACTTGGGGGCAGGCAACACCCAAGACTGAATTAAATTCAGACAGTGACACAAGACCTCGGAGCCATGAACGGGAACATGGCGGTCGTTCCAATATGGTTCTTAAGGAAGCCTTTTCTCCTTCTGATGTGGTTAAGAACATTCTTCTGGTAGCAGGTTCTAAAGTCAGACTAAGCAGCCATGAAGGGAGACTGGAATCTTGGTGCTGGTCAACAGGACCACAATTAGAACATTCTAGATTCTAGTTGGTGCTAGTGGACTCTGGAGAAGGTTGAAAGGCGTGTGACAGTTGCCTGCTCTGCAGATGCTAGATTGAGGCTGTATCCTTTGCCACATCCCATCCCTGTTCATAGGAGTATGTTCCATACCTCCTCTGTCTAGAGCCCTGTTATGGGGGCTATCAATTCAAACTGCTCTCCACTCTCCATCCTCTCTCTCTGTCTGCCTGCAGTCAACATTTTTCTGCTGCATCTCCCAAGACCTTTTTTCCACTGGGAATTGTGTGCCGTGAAATACCTGCTTGTTGCTCTTTCTTCCTTTTCTCCATCTGGGCTGCACCTGGTGTTCTGAACCCTGATGTTTATTTCTTGGCACCTGGATGTTTGGTAAAGGCATCCTGTGGTGCACAGGGGTGTCCCTGGGAATATATGGACCAACGGCCTGCTCAATTCTAGGGAGTGAAACATAGACTCTTCCAGAGAGAATGGGCCACCAACCAGGAAAGTCCTTCTGTTAAACAGCTGTGACAGGCTTTGGTTCTCAAGCTTCCTAGCCGCCTGCAAAGTTGGTGGAAGCTTAGAGGTGGAGCAAACTCCTTGGTGTCCAGTAGGGGGCACCAAAAGCACCTATCTCAGGACTACTGACTTTCTCCCTTCTTGCCCTTCACTAGCCATCCTAACTTAATGCTGGAAGGGAGCTCAGGCCATAGACCCCAGATATCACAGGTGACTGGAGCCCTTCTGCTACACACTTTCTGGACTTTAGGTGGTCCTGTGACCTCAAGTGCAATGGAGCGGGTGAGCTGTACATTCCAAGCAGAGGGAGCTGTTACATAGTCCTGCTTGCTCTTTGAGATAATTCCTTTGGGTTTAGAGCCAGTGTGTTACTCGAACTCACAAAGGGCTCATAGAACCCGAAAATGCCAGAGCTAGAAGAAAGGAGTCTTGAGGAACACTTAATCTATCCTCTTCCCAAACCTTGTATTTTGCCTATATAACTTCATTTCCAGATGCTAAAGACTAAAGCCCAGTAAAAGAACTACCTTGCTCAGATCACATGGCTATCTGGTAGGAGAGATGGAACTGGGTCTGAGAATTCTCAGTCCTCTCTTTGGAGCTCTTTCCACTCCAGTGACCTGCTTCTTCTGTACTGTGAAGATGGACATATGTTCTTTACGCAGTAGGCACTGGTAATTACTGACTGACCAGACTTCAATTAATAACTTCAGTAAATCTGAAGAAATTTTCACTCTGCAGAGTGAGGAGGTAAAGAGCAGATAAATTCTCATAATGTACATACACAGATCATGGAAATTCCTAATTAGTCTTTCATCCACTATCCTTTCTCATTGTTCAAGTTCTTTAGGCAAAAGTCATGCACTTCAGGATTCTGTCTGTGCCTTGGGATCAGAAGTGCCCAGGCCTTCACTGGGTGGTCTTAAATCTCAGACTCATATCTCTTCCTTTCCTCTACTGAGTGTCCTGTGGTCACACCCCAGCTGGTGGGAACCTCTCAAACTCAGATCCTGGATGAATTGGAGCGTTTCCAGAGTATTTGCCAATTTCTCCCATGCTGGCTGCTGCTCCCAGCTCAAGGTCAGAGTGCTAAAATGTTCTATTTTTGCAAAATTCTCCAGTTCAGGTTTCTTGGGTAACCTGGAGGATACTCCCATTTCCACAGCCTGCCCTTTTGTTCTGCAAACCTGGCAGCTGACATCTCAGCAAGGCCCCGGGAGGGAAGATTGTGACTGACCTGTGGCTGCCCCTTTGTTCCCCTCTCCCACCTAGCTTCTTTTCATGGTGTTTGGCTTTTCTCAGGTTCCTCTTGGAGGCTCCGCTGACAAGGCAGCCTATGCCCTCTGAGGAATCCCCTATTGCCAAAGCCTCTTCTCTCCCTGAGGCTCACCTAAGGTGTGCTTTTTGCCAGGCAAGCTGCTTAAGGTTGCTCTTCTCTCTTTGGCTCATAGACAAGATTGGTCTTTATCTTTGGAAAGGAAGGAGGTAAGGATCATGTGCACCGCCAGAGAGCAACACCCCTTTCTTTACATAGGGTTCCAAGAGTTGTGGTTGAGATCTCACCATCCTCCTGATTTAGCTGGAGAAACAGCCATGCATTCTCAAGCCTTGGTTTGATTCTGGATTCAGGCCAGAGGAGCGTAACTATTGATAATATAGGTAGAGCACAAGCTTTGGGTGATTGTTTTTAGAAGTTGCCCCTATCATGAGCCCTGATATTGTTGACCCTTCCCTACTCTCACTGAGTTGCTAAAGACAGAAACTTAGAATGTGGCACCTTGACTTTCTGGGTTAGGGACAGCTAAGACAAACCACTTGATCCATGAGTTCCTCTGTTTCCCTCTCTGCTAAGTGATCAAGTTGGCAACCTCATAAGGGGTATTGGAGAATAAAGAGGAGGGAGGCCATCTTCAGTATGCCTTTGTTCTTGATAAGCTATAGGGAGGTATTCAGTTGGATGGGGATATTATTGCTGGCTCATAAGAAGCCACATAGGGTCTTGCTTCCTCTGAAGCAAGGACAAGTGTTCCAGATCTTTGCATCCGTCTCTGCTCACAGCCACCTCAGGGCTGATGGACAAGGGCTTCTTGGCAGAATTTCCTCTTTGCCTGGTTTCCTCCCTCATCTCAGAGTTTTCACTTTGAGGTTCTGACATACTTGGGGGAAAGGAATTTTACAGGTCCCACAATAATTCTGAATGTGATGGAGGGCCCTGAGCTATTGATTCCTAAGGAAGGATCTTTCTGCTGGGAGAAGCCTTCCTCAGAGCCCAGTGATTTAAGAGTGCTGACAAATCCGTGCTCACCAAGCCTCCTGCAGGCTGCAGATAGGCTTCTAGGCCAGCCCGGACTGTGCTAGGGATTTCCAGAGAGCCTGGCTGGTTGCTTAGGGGACATAAACCTGTGAACTCTCCTTAGGAAAAAAGTATGAAGTCAGTTCGTACATTATCGCACCAAATACACCCAAAACCACTGAGGGCATTTAAGGAATGAGAATGACTGAGAAACTGGGTTTGAAGAACATCCAGAAAGGTGTAAAGGAGTTAGGGGAAAGGAGGGAACAAGACGGTCTTTTTCCATGATTTTGAAGTTCTTGGGCAGTGACTAAAGAGGTTATTTAATCACTATCCCCGCCATATAGCAACATATAAAAACAATTTTAATGCCACAATTGGAGCAAGAACCCAGTGGGGAAAAACCAAAGATGTGGCTAAACATGCTACCCTATACAGAGAAGCCCTTACTACAAAGCATTATCATGATGGCCATGCCCATGGCCCAGCTATCCAGCAGGCAGATAGGAGGATTATCATCCAAAACTGGACTGGGCAAAAATTTGAGTCTTTATCTGAAAAACAAACTAAGGACTGGTTTAAGGGATAGAACATTTGCCTAGTGAGCACAAGACCCTGAGTCCAATCCCACTTAGATAGATAGGTAGATATAGATAGATAGATAGATAGATAGATAGATAGATAGATAGATAGATATCTGACCTCAAATGTCAATGGTGCCAAGATTGAGAACTCCTGGACCAGGGTATCTCAGTGGAATCATTGCATATTACACATGGCACACAGAGATCCAGGGACAAGGGACCAGCCAGGGTCACATAGTAAGTGGGCAGGCCTGACCTAGATCTCAGATCTGTTCTCCTGAGACTGACGTACCCAAACTTTTCCCCAAAGTTGTTATGAAGAATAAATTTGAGCTGTGAAAACACTTATAAAATTATAAAGATATTATTATTAATATTACTATTATTATGAACTGGGAGTTTGGAAAGTTCTATTTCTGGCTCTATCACTCACTGACTCATTGTATAATGTTGAACGTCTGTGTGTGTGTGTGTGTCTCTGTGTCTGTGTGTGTGTCTGTGTCTGCGTGCTGGGGCAGAAGGGGGGGCGGTCTTAGCAAAAGGTAAATATATTATAATCCTTATCTCTAGAGACAAGTCCAAAGATCTGCCCTTCAAAAATGCTAGACACCTTAAAAAAAAAGAAAGAAAAGAAAGAAATTTTCCTTGAAAGACATCATGTGGGCTTTGTAAGAAGCAAAATGCTTACTTCTTGGAAAAATTCCAGTCCCCTGGCCCTGTGAATTGGTTCCAACCCAGGAAATCTGATCAACATCCGGAGGAGAAACTGATAGCTCCACAAATGACAAGTGACTGGATTTGTCTCTACTCTCTCCGAGAAGAAGAGACCTCCCCGACTTCCCTGCCACCCTTTCCTACTCCCAGCACTGGGAAGTTCAGCTGGGAACTTCAGGGAGGAATGGGAAGGCGGGGCGTTAATTAGTAAAACCTTGTTTACTTAACAGACATATTCTTAAAGATCTCTTCCAAGGGACATTTTGACATATTACTTTAATTAGCCACAGAAGAATCGAGAGTGCAGAGAGTGTAAAATGACCCGAGCGGTTGTTTCCAGTTACTCTTATCTTTATTTGCACCTGACAAGTACCCTGACAAGGTCACGGTATCACTGCTGAGCTCAGGCAGTGTCCTGGTGACCACAGGAGGGCCTGCAGGGGCCTCTTCTTTCTCTTACACCAGCCTCTACCTACCCAGAGAACAGCTACCTCTGTGGACATTTCTGCCTTAGCAATTCTGGAACCTCCTCTAAAGTATCTGTCTTAAAGGGATCATCAAGCCCTGCAAACCTCAGTGAGGGGAACAGGCCAGGGAGCCTGAACTTTCCTCCTGGGCAAAGGGGCTGGGTGCAGGACTGGCAAGGGAAGAACAGTTGGATAGCCTCAGTTATTGTTTTATGTATAAAGCTTAACCCTGGCCTTGTCCTCTTCCTGGAGGAAGCATCTCCAGAGTTTCCCTTCCCACGTGGGGGTCACTGCTTAGATCCCTGTCTCAAATGCTGTGTGGGCAGGCCCTGAGACAGGCCCCTGGGTCTATAGTGTTCAGTCTCTATAATCAAACAAGCTAGGCTATAAACACTTTTGAGTCACCATAGGCTCATTCTCTGTGTAAAGACGGTTTGGCTTTTACCTGGGTCTCTAAAGACAGTCTCTGTTAAATATCAGAACTGTGTACCTCTCATCTAAGAAGCTATACAACTCCAAAGAGGCCTTTGCAGGTAGGAACAAAAGAGAGTTCCTAGGAAGAGAAGAGGTGGTTGTTGCTGGTGGCTTATCTCTGTAATCCTAGCTACTCAGCTGGCTAAGATGGGTGGATCACAGTTCAAAGCCAGTCTGGGCAAGAAAGTCTAGGAGATTCTTAGTTCCAATGAATGAGCAAAAATCAAGAGATGGAGGCATGGCTCAAGTGGTAAAGTGCCTGCCTTGAGCAAAAAAAGCTTAAGGACAGACCAAGGCCCTGAGTTCAAATCCCAGTACCAACATATACACATACACACACTCTCCAAAAAGGAAAGAAACACCACCGCATCATTTCTCAGCTACAGATTCAGCACCTAGCTTAGCACTTGGTGTGGGATTCCTCATAGAATCCATTAGAAATGAATCAGGGAACGGTGAAGGAAAGCAGGTGATTGCTCTGGAACAGAGGTAGCCTTTGGGATTAATGTGAATCTCCGAGCTCAGTCGTTGAGGCCTCCTGCTCCTCTTCTAGCTCCTTCCCGGAGCTGGCACATGGCACAGGGGCCACATAAACTTCCAGGGTTCCACTGAGCAGCCATGGCGGTCCTCTCTGAGCTTCCGGCAAGGCTGGGCTTCTCTGCCTTTCCATGGTCCTCAGCTGCTTTCCACTCCCCCTGGGGCAGCTGCAGTGAAGCTTTGCCTGTAGAATAGGTGGGAATTCGGATTTCTACTGAGGATGAAGTCGGGAGTGAATCATTGCTTCACAAAAACCTTCCCAGGAGGATGCTTTTAAATAGCAAGGGCCGTTAATGCGTTTTAAATGATTTTGGAAAAAAACTGACCCTTAGACTCTTAGGCCTGGAAAAGAACTTTGGAGGTCATCCAGTGGCCCGCCCTTCCCCTGCTCCACACCATTCAACCGTCCTCTGGAACATTCTCCATCGCCATTCAGAAACCCAGCCTGCCCATTACCCTGCACACTGAGGCCCCCAAAGCTACACTGCCCTTTCAGAAATGTAATCATGTCTCTACCTGACTTCAAATCGTCCCCATGCTGTGACTCCAGGTTCCTTGCCCAGCATCGCAGTTTGTCCACACCCCAACTGCAGCCTCCACCCTTCTCCCCGAATTCCTCTACCTCCCCCCATTCCATCCCACCCACACCCACACCGTGTTCCAGACAAGCATTCACAGCATGCACACGCTGTCTGGCATGCCTACCTTTGATCCATGGGCCTCTGCCACCTTGAATCCCAATTCACCTGCTCCAGAGAGCCTTTCCCGCCTGCCCTTCCCACCCACCTCACAGGCTAATCTCTCCCTCCTATGGGCTAATCCTTCCCTCCTATGGGCTACATCCGGGATTTCTACCTGTGGCTGCTCTGAACCTAGCCTGCTGTATGCACTATGAGGAATGTCAGCTCCCTGAGATCAAGGGCTAACCTGTCCTGTAGGCATCTTCTACTTGCATGAAGAATGAGTGTGTGTAGCAGCAAAGTGTATTGAGGGAGGGCTACTGCATTTGGAAAGCAGTGTTTAAGGAGTCAGCTCCACTGGGGACCCAAGCAAGATACATTAGTAACAGAAGCAAGCCTATTCCTCTGTCTTACAGCCCAGAACAGTTGACAGCTACTCCTGGCTCCACCTCCTGAGTTGTATTCATGCATTCATTCAGACAATAAACATCCATTACTAGTAGTAACGGTGTGATTCTTGTTACCATTTCCTGCTGTATCCTGGTGTTCTCTGTACAATGAGTTCTCTCTGCCAGGGGCTAAGCTCAGAAGTCAGCCCAGGTTAATCTCAACTCGTTCTCACAGCAGCCCAGCCAGCCCTCCTTCCCATTTGACAGAACAGGAAAGCTGAGAGCTGAGAATGCTTAAGGTCTTACGATGCCCTGTGCATGTGACTGAGAAGGGCCAGGCCTATTAATCCTAGCTACTCAGGTGGCTTGAGACCTGAAGGATCGTGGTTCAAATCCAGCCTGGGCAGAAAAATTAATGAGAGTCTGTCTCCAATTAGCTAGCAAAAACCTGGGCTGAGCAGGGCTCAAGTGGTAGAGCACCAGTTACAAGTAAGCAAGTTGAGCAAGAGCACAAGGCCCTAGTACTGGCAAAAAGAAAAAGAAAGAGAAACACCATTTCATTAGCCCTGTGTTTTTGCTTTCTTTCTTTTCTGGGCTTCCTTCTTTTTCTTCTTCGGATAAAGCCCAACTCTCCATTTTTGTGCAGCCTCAGGCACATCTCCAGGTGAAGGAAGCCACAGATTTCATATTTCCTTGGTATTGAGGAAGATGGAAGATGCGTAGGGATGGGGTGGGGTGGGGTACAGAGATGTAGAGTTCTTCCAGGCTGGCAGTGTGGAGGATCTGGTGGAGAAAGAACTGGGACCTTGGGATGCATGTTCCATAGGGCAAGGCTTTTTCTTATGCTCAGTGTTTCTCTAGTACCTAGCACAGTCCTAGCTCTGTATACCTAGTGCTCTGACATGGAGCAGGTACACAAGCAATCCTAATGACTGAGTGAATAGCAGCTTCAGCCTTTTATCTCACTGGGGTCATAATATTCACCTCCCCAACTGTCCAAATGTCCTTTCTGCTTCCAGCCCAGACCTCTCATGCTCTCCCATATACCTCCTGCACCCTGTGTATGACTACTGCATTCTCCACCCCCCTCCCCACCTCCTTGGTGGTACTGGAGTTTAAACTCAGAATCTCATGTTTCCTGGGCCTGTAGTTCTACAGTAGTCATGGCTCTAGCCCTATTGTTCAGTGGTTATTTTTGAGATAAGTGTCCTGCTTCTGGTCGTGGCATGTGCCTAAGCTGTGATCCACTTCCTTTCAGTTTCCTGTCATTGCTGGGATCATAGGCATGCACTACCATGTCCAGCTTCCCACTGGTAAGATGGAAGTCTTAGCCAGGTACTGGTGGCTCACGTCTGTAATCCTAGCTACTCAGGAGGCTGAGATCTGAGGATTGCAGTTCAAACCCAGCCAGGGCAGGAAGGTCCATTAGTCTTATCTCCAGTTAATCACCAGAAAACCAGAAGTGGCACTGTGGCTCAAGTGGTTGGTAGAGTGCTTACTTTGAGCTGAAGAGCTCAGGGATAGCGCCCAGGGCCAGAGTTCAAGCCCCTTGACCGACCAAAAAATAAGAATAAAAAGATGGAAGTCTTGTGGACTCTTTTTTCCCAAGGCTGGCCTGGAATCATGGTTCTCTTAATCACAGCCTCCCATGGGGAGGGACAGGTGCATGCCACGGTGCCTAGTTGTGGGTTAAGGAGTGAAAAAAAAATTACTCGTCCTGGCTGGTCTTGAACTGCAATCTTCCCAATCTCAGCTTCCCAAATAGCTAGAATTATAGTCACGAACCACCAGCTCCTACCTTTATTCTTCCTTTCTTTTTGTCTCCTTCCTTCCTGCCTGCCTGCCTGCCTACCTGCTTGCCTGCCTACCTTCCTTCTTTCCTTCCTCTCTCTTCAGTGCCAGGGATTGAACTTGGGGCTTTAGGCATCTTAGGCAAGTACACTATCACAGCTAACTTTACCATATTCTTTTTACCACACCATGAATCTTTGGTTCATGTCCCTCAGGAGGCCTCCATTCTCTCCCAGCCTCCTGGACTGCATCTTTCCCCTATTATTTGGCCTTTCCATCATGCATATGCTGTCTCCTCATCCCAGAGCACAGTCTCCATTTGCCCCCCGGATCAGTTCACCACTGCCTCTGTTCTGGGCCTGCCCCAGCTTCCCTCGGCTACAGTGTTCCATCTTGGCATAAGACAAGTTTTGTGTAACAAGAGAAATTAGTAGAGTGTCTAAGAACATACATTCTGGAGCTCATTTGCTTAAACAGAAACCCCAAGTCCTAGCTATGTAATCTTGGGTAAGTTACTTAGCTTCTTTGTACCTTCACCTCCTTATCTTTAAAACGAGGACAGTGGTAGTAGCTCTGCCACGGTGTTCCTGTCAGGATTAAATGAGTCATGCACATGAAGGCTGAGAGTAGTGCTGGCCACGGGCAGGCAGGTGGGTGGTGTTACTCATGTTACTCTCTGTTTTTACTGCATGAGTGGATTTGGCTATGAACTTGACTGAAGAACCACATGGTCAGTTCTGAGGCCTGGAAAGGGAGCTCTGACAGCCACATGGAAGCAGGCGAGATTAGAAGAGAGGGGAGGAGTTAGCAAGCTCAGGTGTGCAGATCCCCAGCCACCAGGATGGGGAACCGATTCCACTCTCCCTCTCCCAGTGGTTTTAAAGAATGCAGAAGCATGACACCAGGTTTCCAGCCATGTGGAGTTTGAATGCCAGTGATACTGGCATTCACTTTTCTACCTTGATTTGGCAGGTGGTAGACAGGGCTCAATCAGCTGGAGATGAAATGTACCTAGGACACTGATGCGAATGTTTGGCAGGCGTGGGCGTGGGGTGCATCAGGCTTGCTGGGTGTACTCCTCCCTGTGGTTGGGATGCAGGCCAGGGTGAGTGACCTCTGCAGGGATCAGGTACAGAGAGGGTGCACCGGGTCCAGCTCTTTCAAAATGGCCAGCAGGTTGCACTGGGCCATGAGTTCTCAGTAAGCATAGCTCACTGATTCTCAGCAGGATCATTCTTTGTTCTGGGGTCTGTCTCGGGGCATTGTAGGGCATTCAACAGCATCTCCAATTTCTATGCACTGAGTGCCAGGAGCACCATCTTCCCTAGTTTGACTATCAAAACATTGACAGATGTCTCCTAGAGGGTCTGGTAGAAAACACAGTATGGCTGCTCCTTCCTAACTTGGGACCTTTGTCCACTCTGCATTGCTTTTCCTTCCTCCTCCTCCTCTCCTTGTCCAGCCAACTTCTTAGCATTCTTCAAAACCTAGCCACAGAACATTCCCTCTGGAAAGTCCTCCTAGTTTCCCCACCATATCACTTAGATCTCTCTGTGACTCCTCCTCCACAGAAGCTCTTACTCTGTCCTGCAAAGGCTGAATAACTTTCTCCCCATGACCTCAGCACCTAAGACAAGGACAGGTTTGTGTCTGGTCAGCAGGAAGTGTGGCAGAGGGTGACTGAGCTGGGACAGCTTCGGTCAGCTTTTCTCCAGTGTTACTGGCTTTCCAGGAGCTCTTTGGTGGATCTGGTGGTCCAGCCTACAAGGGGTACAGCGTTCCTGCCACTGCTGATCTCCCTTGTGTCTGAAAAGGTCTGCGTTCTTTGCTTGTTCCCAACATTTGGCCTCTCGCTTTCGCCAGAGTGTAGGGTATGTCCTTGCTCT
The DNA here is from genome assembly GCF_019054845.1 of Dipodomys spectabilis. Taxonomy (NCBI): domain Eukaryota; kingdom Metazoa; phylum Chordata; class Mammalia; order Rodentia; family Heteromyidae; genus Dipodomys; species Dipodomys spectabilis. The sequence goes on from NW_024870802.1 coordinate 14,930,497, forward strand.
TTTGGTAATTGCAGAAGAACTGCTTGCCCTGGAAATTGTCCTGGAAGCCTCTTCTGCAGCTGCCTGACCCCATGGCAGAGAAACCAGGTTGCTTGGTTACCAGTTTTCAGACCCAATTTCAGGAAAGTCCCGAGGACACAGAAAACTGAGTTTGATGGCACATGACCAAGAGCCAATGCTTGAAGGAAGAATTTCTGTTCCCTCCCAATGAGGGAGGACAGGAGCACCGAGGCTGCCTCTCTCGACCCCTGCAGGCCTTCCTTGGGGCTCACTTGACCCTTGATCACCTGGGGCCAAATGATAAGACCTGTTACAGATGGGGACATCCAAGATCAGGAAGGTGGGAAGACATACCTAAGGTCACACTAGCATCTTTGCAGTGGACTTCAGATCCACATCCAGGTCGCTGACTCCAAGCTTTGGGCTCCTTCTCTTTTACACATCTTGCTGAGGATTGTTCAAAAAGTTCGCTTATGGAGCATTTTAAAGCAATTATTATTGCGAAGCAATTCTCACAACCTGCAACACAAGGCCCATGTCTCTGGCCCTTATGAGGACCCTTCTTCTTTCCCCACAGCTGCCTTGCAGATCCCTTGGTGAGCGAGCTTTAATTCTGACCCCACAACCCTCGGCCCAAACACCTCTTCTGGGCTGCTCAGAGCTGGAGGCCCTGCCATGCCTGCTCTGCTGCCTGTGGGGAGGGTTCCTTTGTGAGGCAAGGACCAGGTTTTGTTCATCTTTGAGTTCCTGGAACTCACTGCATCTCTAGCAAACAGTACCCGGACTACTTCTTGCTGTGTACTACAGTACTAGTAGTATTCGTACCTGTATATGCTAGGTACTCTGTAGTTCTCTGTGTACTACTCCAGAGCTACTCTGTCCATGAGTACCACCACTCTGTATTCCTTTTTTTCCTCCCAGTACTGGGACTTGAATTCAGGGCTTTGTGCTCTCAGCTGTTTCTTACTTCCAGCTTCTTGCTAGTTAATTGGAGAGAAGAGCCTCTCAGACTTGTCTGCCTGGGCTGGCTTTGAATTGTGATACTCACCTCTCAGCCTCCTGAGTAGCTAGGATTATAGATGTAAGACACTGGCTCCTGATACCACTCAGTCTTCTAATACATAGTAGGTGGTTGATATGCAAACATTCAAGAAAACAAAAATAGTCCCTTTAACCCACTTTTCTATTCTATTTTTAACTTTTCTAGCTGTTTTCCCGAAGGATTCATATGTTCACAGTTGTGTGACAGGAGACGCCCCAAGCGAGCCATAGCAAACGCAAGGTCCGCGAGGTCACTGTGGGCTCCCGCTGTCTCCTGCTTCCGGCAGTATCCACCTGCTCTGCTCACATCCTTAAACCTCATATCCCCTGCCTCTCTTGACACTCTCTAGCTAAATAGATTTTCTTCATAGACTTCAACAAGCCCATGATGAATTTTGTTAGCAGAAACATCTTTCACATCAAATCAGATTGCAGTATGTACTCCCACTGGGGGACCACAAGTCTGGGGCAGTGGTTTAGCATCATACAGCCAGTTTCTAAAAAGATACAGCATCCAGAGCTGGGTGCCAGGGGCTCATGTCTGTGGTGCTATCTGCTCAGGATGCTGAGATCTGAGGATTAAAGCCATCCCAAGCAGAAAAGTCCATGAGACTCTTATCTCCAATAAAGTAACAAAAAGCCTGAAGTGGAGGTATGGCTCAAGTGGTAAAGCACCAGCCTTGAGTGAAACAGCTAAGGGATAATGTCCAGGCCCGGAGTTCAAGCCCCAGTACATTAATATACACATACACACATGCACACACACACACACACACACACACACACACACACACACACAAATACTGCATCCAGACACCTTCCTAGACCAATGGAATCACATATCTACCCAAGAATCCAGCAGCAGCAAATGCCCCAGGGCTCCCAGGTGAGTCTTATGGTCAGTGGGAGGCAGGAGCCATTGGTCTGAAAGTTAGAAGTATGGTCTATAGCTTAGCAGACTGGGCATCACTTGACAGTGTGTTAGCTGTACAAACCACCTAAATCCAAATCTGCATCTGAACGAGATCCTCAAGTGATTGTCAAGCAAGCATTGTTTTAGAAAAGAACAGTCCTTAGACACCTATGACAAGTTGCAAGCCGTTTCTGCTGATTCATATAATCATTTGAATACCTTTTTTCCTTCCTTCCTTTAACAAATATTAATAGAGCACCTCCTACAATGGTCCCTGGGAAAGCAATGGCATGCATCTGTCTCTTGGTCTTCAAATGACTGTCCATGACCCATTTTCTCTGGGCTCTGCTCTTTGATGGTCTCTCCTCTTGTCTCTTTGACCTGACCTCTCTAGCTCCAACCCTCGCCCTCTTTCTCCTCTTTGCAAAAAATTAGAGTCATTCCCTAGCACTTGAGCAGAACATAACATGGAGTTTATACTTGGAGAATATAAAGATGAATGGAGCCTGGGCAGCCCTGCAGATCATATGGTCCTGTGTTTGATTTAAAAACTCCTTAGATCTTTAGGCAAAGAAGATTCTTGAACCAATCTTGTACTTTCACTGTAGTATACAGCCGGGTTTCCTGCTTAGGGAGCTGTGGTATAGAACCTTGCTATTCAGTGTGTGGTTTATGGAGCTGGTTAGAAATATAGGAAGTTGGGCCTGTATGGCAAAGTTACTGAATCAGAATCTGCATTTTAACAAGACCACCAGGTGATTCATGGGCACATTAATGTTTGAGACGCATGAAGCGCTCGTATAGAACAGCATTTCTCAAATTTTGCAACTAATTAGAATCATGTGGGAACTTTAAAAAATATAATGCCTAAGACTGTATCCTAGGCCAATTAAGTCAGAATATTTAATGAGATAGACCTAGGCACTAATTCTTCTTTAAGGGTACAACTCAGTGATGTGAAGTACACTCACATGACTGCAGCCATCACCACCAGACCTCTCCAGAACTTTTTCATCTCCCCGTTCCTCCTTTCCCCTCCACCAAGAAACCATATTCTTTACTTTGACCCATGACACCTCCATGTATCTCATCTAAGCGAAATCAACAATGTCTGTCCCATGTTTACTTACTTCACCTAGCAAAATGGCTTTGGGATTCATCCACATAATAGCCAGTGTCAGAGTTTCCTTCCTTTTTGAGGATGAATAACATTCCATTGTATCTGTGTACTACATTTTGTTTATCCATTCATCCATTTATTGACTCAGGTTGTTTCCACCTTTTAACATCATGAATAATGTTGATATAAACACTGGTTTGCAAATGCAAACCATTTTTTGGAGGAGAGTACAGAAGTGGAATTGATAGATGATACAATAATCCTATTTTTTTTTCTTTATTCCTTTTTTTTTGTTTTGTTTTAGTGAGACTGGCAACTGAACTTAGGGCCTTAAGCTTAGGCAGGTGGTAGAGCGCTTGAGCCATACCTCCAGCTCCATATTTTCAAACTTTTTTTGTCAGTTGTGCGGCTTGAACTGGGTGCTGTCCTTCAGCTCTTCAGCTCAAGGCGAGCACTCTGCCACTTAAACCACAGAGCCACTTCCAGTTTTCTGGTAGTTAATTGGAGGTAAGAATCTCACGGACTTTCTTGCCCGAGCTGGCTTTGAACCACGATCCTCAGGTCTTAGCCTCCTTAGTAGCTAGGATTACAGGCGTGAGCCACTGGCACCCGGTCATATTTTCAAACTTTTGAAGAACTGTGGCTGTACCACTTTACGTGCCTACCAGCAATGCACTCAAATTCCAATATCTTCACATCTTCATCAATATTTTTATTTTCTTGGTAATTGTAACCATCTTCAAAGATGTGAAATGATAAATAAATATGGGTTATTTTAATTTTCTGATGTTTTCTTTTCCTATTGGACATCTTTGGAGAAATGTGTATTCAAGGCCTTACCCACATTTTGATTCAGGTGGTTTCATTATTTTTGTTGTTTTGTTGTAGAAGTTTTTTACTGTTATAGTCTGGATATTAATACCTTATCAGATGTATGATTTGCAAATGTTTTTCTCCCTTTCTGTGGGTTACCTTTTCATTCCTTAGATAGTGTCCTTTGGTGCACAAAAGTCTTTAATTTTGGTATATGTAGCTCATTTCATCCAGTTTTTCTTTTGTTGCTTGTGCTTTTGATGTCTTATCCAAGAGATCATTGTCAGGCATGAGAATTTTTTATAGCTCCCCAAATGATTTCAATGTGCAGTCGAGATTGAGCAATGTTTCTCCAATTTTAATGTACATTCAGATCACCTGACATCATGTCAAAAATGCATATTCTTACTTATGAGGCCTCAGGTGGAGCCTAGATTTTGCATTTCTAACAGATTCCCAAATGGCATGGATGCTTTTGGTTCTGTGGTCCACTGCTGAGTAGCCAACAATGTCCTCCTTCTGAGCTCTGAGAGGAGAGGGTAGAGATTTAGAAGGTACACTTTCTCACCATCATAGTTCCTAATCCACCATCAAGCCAAACTACTGCTTACACACTAACTTTTACCTGATCCTGAGCAGCCCCAGTGGTGAGTGCATGAAGTATCTTTGGCCTGGTCGATGAATAAAGAACACATTTCTCCTGCCCCATCCCCCAGCCTCCTGGGAGATCCATCTACTAGTTTACCCACACTAATAATGACTTGTTTCTTTCCAACCCTGGCCCTTTTGAAGACCTCACTAGAAAACTATTTTGCTCAAAATATGTTAAAATACACTCAGCAGAAATCTATGTGGGGTGAAGTTTGTAGAAGAAGCTGGTAGGGTCAGAAGAGAGACTGCTGGAAGTCTTCTCAACAAATGCTTTAATCCATCATAGCGTTTTAGAGCCTGAAATTCAAGAGCCTTACTGATCTTCTCACAAACTTTTTTTGGAGTAGAGAGCTGGGACCCAAAGAGATAGTAACTTGTCAAGATCACTAAGTAAATTAGAAGTACACCATTTCTTTTTCATCTTGCTCTAAGTTATTTATCTGGAAATGGATCGCCTAGAATGTCTCTTCACATAGCTCCTTTAATTCAAAGTTCTGCTTTTCAGAGAAAAGACAAACATTAAGAGGGTAGATCATAGTTCTTGCCTCTCATGGTGTTAGAAAATTTTTTTCTACCAGTTAGGCTCCAATTTCCTTAATAGGATCTGGTCCCTGGTAGAAAGAGATCCAAATTGCAGGTATGAGTTCTAAAAGGAAATAACTAGCTTCTAGAAGGTATACACAAGCCCGTTTTCTCTTTCAGGACCCTGGCAGGTGTTATAAGCCAATTGCTCTTTTTAGCCACTACTAATCAATAGGATTTGGCGCTCAAGTTGGAGTTCATTGTTGTCCTTTCAATAGGGGTCACACCTTAAAAAGAGTCTAGTGACCTTCGGATCCATGCTACATTTCAGCATGTCTACACTGGCTATTAAATCTTCTTTCTCTTCCCCTGTGCCCCTAGCTGTTCATTAAACCAATTATGAGTTTCTTTTATCCAATCAAACTTCCTGCCAAGTCGGAACTCTGGTAGGGATGCATTTGGCTTTAGTGATTAGACAGCCTGGTAGAGTCGGATGTCCCATTCAGATGTAGGTAGGTGTAATTTGGGATGACCTCACTCTGCCAGCATGCATCCTCTGATCATGCTACAAGAACCTCCTTCCAGGGAAGACGCCCCTAGGTTTCTGCCTGACCATTGGAGCCCTGCCCCTAAGTCTTTCCAGCATTTCCAGCAAGGCCATCAGAGAGTCTTCTGATCTTCTTTAGCACTGAAGGCAGTGCCTGAGCCCCTCATTTTGGTCTCCGGGTCCTTGACCTGGAGCAAGCTCATTTGTTGGCAGAAGCATCTGTCTCCATATGGGGAGACAGTCTTCAGATCTTTCTTGCTCTTCCCTCATTAAGACGTCAGCTTCACTCAGCCTTGCTCTCAGCTGCCAGATGCATTGACAAGCCAGCAGCAGAAGTCCCATCAGAAAGAAGTTTGCTGTTTTCTGAAGGCAGGTGGTGCTTAGCCTGCCAGAAATGGACCTGCACAGGCTCCATAGGCCTCATCCCAGTGAGCCTTTGGAACCACTGTGAGGTCCGATTCTGCACCTGCGGGCAATCTCTGGGTGGCTCCATCTGCGTAGTTCTGTGTCTTCCTTGCTATACTCAGAAGGGGTGGCATCCTGCCACCTTCCTGGCCATTCTCTTCTGTCTCCTGGGTGAGTGCCACTGGCTCCCATGGCCCCAGGCTGCTTGGCAACACCCTGAGTTATGTTAGAGATATAATAATGAATTATACAATGCATTATACATAATTAATTTATAATAAAACACGCATGCAATGGTTTAATTTCTCCAAGTGAATGATGTGCTACTTTCCAGACCTTGCTGGAATGCATCCCCTGACTAACTGCTTCTTGGTCTGGAGGCAATGGCTGCCAGCTGCCCTAGAGAGGGATTTGGCTTGTAGACTCTGCCAGGCTACCTTTAGGATATCAGAAAGTAATAGATCTGGAACAGTGCTGAGATAGCACCTTTGTTGTCCTAGACCTAGATAGCATGGGGATCTGCCTCCACTTCTGTACTGCTTGCAATCTACATTCTCATAGTATTTCCCCAAGAATATGGAAGATGTATATACTTATACATATGTCTCCTTCCTTCCTTTTCTCCTTTCCTTTCCTTCCTTCTTTCCTTTCCTTCCTTCTTTTCTTCCTTCCTTCCTTTCTTCTTTCCTTCCTTCCTCTCTTTCACAAATACGTAGTGAGTGCCTTTTACATGCCTGGTCTTTGACTTTGTGTATATCAGTGAATAAAAAAAGATCCTTGCCCAGGTGGAGTTTATATTCTGGCAGAGGAAGACAGACAGTAAGTGTAATGACTAAGTAAATGATAATGCATGTCATTCAGTGATGGGTGCTGCACTAAAGAAGAAAGCAGAGTGGTATAAGGGTAGCTCAGGGTGCTGGAGGCAAGTTTTAGCATATAGGAAGGGGTCCATGGGCAGGGCTTGTGAAAACGCAGCAGCCCAAGAATTACTAACTCTCCTCCCCACATCCCTACCTACCCATCCCAGGAACAAAGGCAATACTGAGACTAGATTCTCCCAGTTGCCAGCCTCCAAGATCTTTCAGTAATTGTTGTAACTTTGGGTTTCAGGTATTCAGGATGTTCCTGCTACTGTGGTTTCTGCCCCCCACTGAGGGGTCCCAGCGGACTGAACCCATGTTCACTGCAATCACCAACTCCGTTCTACCCCCCGACTACGACAGCAACCCCACCCAGCTTAACTACGGTGTGGCAGTGACTGATGTGGACCACGATGGGGACTTTGAGATCGTGGTGGCGGGGTAAGTGCCTCTTACCCTGAGTTTGACAGATATATTAATCAGCTTTTGCTATGCTATGGTTGTATAACAAGCAACTCCAAAAGTCAGAGACTTGGGGCAATGCACATTCTTACTCACAGGGCTGGTCCTCAGTAGCTTAGCTACAGCCTGGCTGGCTTGTCTAGGGGTTCTGGGATGCTATGCATTTGACCTTTACCCTAGCAAGAAGTTGGGATGGAGGATAGCTTGAAATAAGGCTGTTTGTTCTACAGGTTTCCCTAGGACAATCCCTAGGGATTGTCCCTTTGTCACATTTAAGCCTCCTTGGTCATGAAGATAATTCATTCCTTCCCTGGGGGGGACAGGGCGTAAGACCTTTACAGAGGTAGTTGAAGGGCACCAGTCATGGCAGAAGACAATGCTAACTGCTGGCTTGTGGAGCACTTGACACGAGACCAAGCAAACATTAATTGTCCAAAGAAAAAGAGAAGATGGAAATCAAGAGGGATTACCAAGCTTCCTCTGGCCATGTCTTAGTACCCACTGCTCCCTTCTCTCCTAGAAAAAACTCATTGTCTTGCAAGGAAAGCAGAGACTAGGAGTTCAAACATGAGGTCATGCTCTAGGTGCATAGCTTTCTAGTTGTATAACCTTAAGTCAGTCTCTTACTGAAAGATCATCTATAAAGGGGGTCCTGAAGCTTAATAAGCTAGTACACATTACAATACATTGTAAATTTAGCCAGTTACCATTGAACACTAACATGTGTCAGACACCATACATCATTTCATCCTCCTGATTACACCATCATCCCCATTTAGAGAAAAGGAAATTGAGGTTTAGAGACAGTAAGCAGCTTGCTCTCTGTCAACTCAATAAATAGTAAGTGGATGAGTCAGGACTTGAACCTCCTGGCTTCCTAACTTGAGCTGCCAAAGTACACTGTACAAAGTTTAGTTATCACTTAAAAAAATCAGCCAATCAATAAAAACACTACAGGGGCCTGTCGACCTCATTCTGGGAGGCCTGAGCTTTTGTGGTAGCTCAGAAAAAAAAGTACCTGGCAGGTAACATTATTTCTAACATCTGCATGAAACAGTGAAAAAGCATTGACCTTGATATTGGAAGAACTGGTTAAAATTTTACCCATACCTAACCCAGAAGTCGCAAACTTTGTGCATTCATTTAGCTTCTACAGATCCACTGTCTTCCTCTATAAAATGGACACATCAGAATTTTCCCTGTCTGCTTCATAAGACAGTCCTGAGGGTGGGTGGTGACCATGGATAGCAAAGATACTTTGCAAAGGGCGTTATTTCTCTCATTGTTGTTCCTAGTATTTTTGATACTGGGGCTTGATCTTTGGACCTGGGTGCTGTCTCTTAGCTTTTTAGCTCTAGGCTGGTGCTCTACCACTCGAGCCACAGTTCTACTTCCAGCTTTATCTCTCATTATTCATTTCTTCTACCATGTGAAGAGGAGAGGGATTAGATTTTAGATCTTCAAAAAGGGAGACCTACATTCCTGTGCCACCCAATAGAACTTGCTGTGATGACATCAGTGTTGTATGTTGGTGTTGTCCATGTGTGGCTGTTATGCACATAAAGCACATGTTAAACTGAATTCCTAGTTTGTTTTAATTTTAATAAAACAGCCACATGTAGATTGGATAGTTCTGTCCTGTGCCTTCAGAAGGAAAAACTAGAGAGCAGAATATGACAGCAAAAAAGGAAGTAGGAATAGTGTGGCTGCCCATTTCATTGGAGGGGAGTTGAGCAGCATTACAGGCCTGTTAAACCCTGTCACTGCCCAGTCAGAATCTGAATCAGGGAGAAATCCTCCCAGCCAAGCCTTTGTTCAACCTGATTCCCAGAGCCATGTGCCATCCTTCCCCAGTCTCTGTTCAAGGACTTTGATTCATTTCTGAGATGCTCTGATTGGCCCTGACTTCTGCTTAGTGACTCCAGCCTTGTCCTGGTAGGCTTTAGACAGAGAGCCTCAGGTGATTTCCTTCTCTCCTCCCACCCCTCCCCTGAATTACTATGAGGAATGTGCTCTCCTGTCATCTCAGCAATGGTACAATCTTATTTCTTCACAAATTAGTATGGACAAAACAAGGCCTAAGATATGAAAAGGAAATCTCTTCACCCTCTTTTCCTCTCTTTCTGGGACCAGGACACCTGATAGAAGCTACCAGACCAAGCCTATGGAAAGTCAACTCAAATTTCAGTAGCTTGAGTTGCCCTAGCATACATGGAAAGGCCCACTCTGTTCCCATGATTTGCCCCAGTGTACCTTCTGATTCCCTTGGCCTGCCTGCTGTTGCTTACTCTTCAAAGACACAAGACCCCTGACAGTTTTCTTTTATTATTGTTGTCCCCTTCTCCTTTCTTGGCACCTGTCTCCAAGGGAGGCTGATGCCATAGTCACAGGCTGACCACCTTCTCTGTAGTTCACTTTCAGCTGCAACCAATAGAATAGAGAAGGTCTCTTCCCCTTCCCCCCCCCCCCCCACCCCTAAGCTGGTCCTGACCCCATCTGTTTTGGAAGAGGAAGAAATGTTTGATGGCAGAATTTTCAGTGTCTGCTTGTCATTTCTAGGTCAAAGGCAGTGCTTATGCCTCCCAAAAACCTATTACTGAGGTCAGTTCCTAGGAGAGTCTTAGCTTCAAGCACAGGTCTCCACTGTTCCATGTGCAGGAGATGACACCTGCATTTCTTGATCATGCAGCTTCCTTTCTGATCCTGGGCCTGTATTTCATCTTCCTCTTCTGTGAAGGCTTCTTTCCCTTCAAGGAATTCATCAACTTGGCTTTTGTGTCCTTTGTGAACAGATTGTTTTTTTGTAGTCAGCTTAGAATAGACTTTATCTAGCTTGCTGCTTACTGTGGAGCTTGTAAGACTCTGGTAATCATCCCCCTGGAAACAGGAACCAGACCATAAAGGGTCTTGAACCTGGGTCTGCCATTCAGAAAGACCCTGGTCTTTTGTCCCAAGGAAAGATTATATCAAGCAGCCTCTGTCTGAGAAAGCTTGAGCTACTGCATCTCTGAACGATGTATTTGCTACTCACTTGCAGAATAGGCTAATGAGATTTACATGGAGGACAGGATGGCGAAATTGGGCAGCCTCCCAGCTCCAGGTCAGGATTTCTTTGTGGCTGTTGTAGAAGCATTGTGAATTCTCAGAGCATCAGGAAGACGTGTTCTAATTTAAGTACAAACTACATTCCAAAGGCAAATATAACTTTTTATTATCTCCAGTTTAGGATGATTTGTCACTGTCTTCCCCTTTGGGAATAGGATCACCAAGAGTTGACTCTACAGACATATTTAAATCAGGACCTTGGGAAGGAGGACATTGGGTCCATCCTTTGCCTTCCAATAAGGCCACACACACCAGTAATCTGGAAGCTCGTATTTGAGCCCAATGAGTCATTTCCTTTTAGCTTTTGTTTGGCTACTGCCTTTCAAACTATAGACCAAGTGGTCACCATCCTGCCTTTCATCCCACATGGACCCCTTTGAAAACATCTCTGATTTTTGACTCTGTTATATCTCTCCTGCGCCCATATTTAATTCGGTTTCCGGTCTGTGTAAGAATCACGTAGCGGGAGTTGAAATTTTTAAAAATTGAATTTGAATGCCTTTAGCTGGGGCACCTGCGTCCTAGTCCTGGCAGGTCCCCTTCTCTATTATCTTATAGATCTTTCCATTACCTGGCCCCTGAAGGCATTTTACTTTTGCAACCCCTGGGGGATCATGGCCAGCTCTTCAGTTTATAAGGCTCTAGTACTTGAACTCGTCTTGGATTTGTTGACCTTGGCGTGTGCCCCGTTGCCTGGAGTATTTACTCTTGGAATCGGTGTGTTTTGTTTTGCTTTTACGGTATCCTCGTTCTGGGTATTGACGGCATTGATTTTGAGCGTGTTGCGGGTGGGTGTGTGTTGTGTTTCGGATTCCGGAGTTAATTGTGATGGAAGGCGTGTGCGTGCCTCCGACTCTGGGAGGAGCGGGGGAAATGACCGCCCTTTGTTCTGCGGGGGATGGGGGCGGGAAGGGGCCGGCTCGCTCCTCCGCCACAGCTGGGCGAGTGTCTCCGCATGTGGAGGGCTGATCTGCGAACCGGCAGGTTGCGTGATTGCGGGTCTGCGCGCAGCCGCCTCCCTGCCGGGCCAAGGGGAGGATTTGATCACCCCCAGAGACAGCCACGCACGCACAGACCTTGGAGGGTCTTCAGGACGGTTCTCGGGGCAGATGGAAAGCCCCGGGTCTTCCCCCCTTTTCTGGGTGGAACTAAACACCCAATCTCCGGTCTCAGGCGTCGGTCTGGGCGCCGTGCTCTCAGGGCCCAGGCTTCCTTCCTCCCCTTCCCCGCCCCACGCAGCCCTCCCCAGGTCCGAGGTGATCTCCCACCCCACCCCTGCATGGCCAGTCTCCAGCAGGAGTTTGCTCAAATGGGGGAGATTGTGGTGATTGTAAAGTTTAAGTCACGGTTTAGATCCGGTTTTTTTTTTTTCCCCTACACAAAGAGCATTCATTTGGTAAAACCTTAACGCAGTCTTCACACTTGGGAGGGTTTCGTTTAAAGGGACGCCACATCTTGTAAAGCAGCGTTTTTATTTTCCTCTTAATTCCGCAACTACGTCAGGAAACTTTTTTAATTTACTCAAGTTAATTGAATTATGTAAAAGGCAAACTCTACTCAATTGCCAGATTAATCATGATTATCTAGGAGATTTTTTTTTTCCATTTAAAAATAGTAACAATGAGAAAGAATAGGATGCTTATCTATGATTTTAACCAAAACAGCAGTTGATATATACCATTATAGTTTTAATAGATACACATACCCTAGAGATTCATGTATACAGGTGTAGATAGAGACGGGTATAGTCAATAGGTATATTATACCTACCTATTGACTATATATATATTAAACATATGTGAATATATGCTTTTAGCAAAAGCGAGAGTAAACATTTTTAAACTTTCAATCCTTGTTTGTAAAATATAACATTGTAATGGATTTGATCACCAGTTTTGACAGTCTCTTAAAACATTGTTCTGTTTGTTCTTTAACAACATATAGTTTACTTTTAACTACATTTAAACATGTTTAGCTGAAGAAAACACACACACACACTAAAGATGAAGGTAAACACACACACACACCTCTTTTCACTCTTTTTTATTTCTTATTTGTCTGTCATGGGGGCTGGACTCTGGGCCTGGGCACTCTTCAGCTCAAGGCTAGCACCCTAGCTCTTGAACCACAGCACCACTTACGGCTTTTTTCTGCTTATGTGGTGCTGAGGAATCAAACCCAGGGCCTTATGCATGAGAGGCAAGCACTCTACCACTGAGCCAACTTCCCAGCCACCCCCCCACCTTTTCTACCCTATCCCTTCCTAACCCCATCTCTGCCTATCCCCATCTGATCATTTCAGCTGCTTTCATTTTGGCACTTATGCATCTAGAAATTCCCATGTTACATATATATATAGAGAGAGATAGTCTATGTTATATCGATTTTTCTGATATATGTATGTAATATATCTCATGAAGATACATGATGGGGGAGGGATCACACTGGTACATACTGTTCTGCTTGTTTCTCACTGTGTAAAGTAGTCAAATATATAAATGTACTGAAATGTTGATGTTTTTTCAAGTTTCCCAGTATGGATGTACCGTATGCATTTCACCAGTCCTCAAGTGACATTTTAGCTGTTTTGAATCTGTACCATTGTGAACAAGACCATGCTGGGGGTACATTCTCACACACATATGTGAGTGTTTCTCTAGGAAACAGTGGAACATTTTCCCAGAAGTGAAAATGCTAGATTAAGGATAGGTATGATTTAAATTTTAATAGACATCACCAAATTGCTTCTGGGTTCAGTCTTTTTTCTATTTATTGATAGGCTAAAAAAAATAAACAAGATAAGCTTGGGTATTTATTCAGTCCAACAACTATTTTGAGCACTCATGATGGTTACAATCACATAGGTTCCATGGCCTGGACTTTATCAATTTAGAATTAATAGTTCCAAGAAGGGGAAAGGGACTATTCTCCAGCAAAAGAAGCTGCTGCTGTTGAAAACTTCAATACTTTCTAATTCAAACTGCAGGAAGGGCTTCCTCTAAAGCTTCTTCTGCAAAAATATATTTCATAAATGGGTCACCCTTAACCCTGAGATTCATTGTTGTCTGCATCATAGAAGAAAGATCACGGGTACCAGTTCTTCTGCTGTGGTTCAGCATGGACTGTCCCTGATTCTGAATACTAACAAGATTCGTGTTGGAGAAGAAGCTAGGGCTTATTAACCCTTTCTTAAAAGGTCACTCCTAAAAATGTTACTCAGCAGTGCATGGCAGGCTTACCAGAGATGTCCTCTTGCTATATGTATACATCCTTCTCTCCAGCTCAGGGTAACGGTGTACAAGGGCACAGGTGCTGCCTCCACTTCCCCCCACCTAATTACAGACCCTCCTGGCCAGCTCAAAGGCCCATGACCTCTATGTCCTGGTTACCCCAGACACACATACAAAGAGAGTATCAGTAAGTATGGTGGCAAGAATAATGGCCAGCTAAAGAGACTCACATTACAAATCCCAAGGATTCATGAATATGCTATTTTACACGGCAAAGGGGATTTTGTAGATGTGATCAAGTTAAGAACTTTGAGATGGGGAGATTATCCTGGATTATCCGAGTGGGCAGTTTCTTCAAAGTGGAAAAAGGGAGTCAGGAAGGACTGGTAGAGTACTTGCCTAACAATATAAGGCACTGAGTTCAATCTCCAGTACTACCAAAAATACTGAATAATTATATACTAGACATGGTGTTACATACCTATGTAAGAGGCAGAGACAGGCTTTTTGCTAAGGCAACAGAACAAAATCCTATCTCAAAAATATAACCTGGAACTAGACACCAATGGCAAATACATGTAATCCTAGCTACTCAAAAGCTTGAGACCTGGAGAATCATGGTCTGAAGCCAGCCAATCCAGAAAGGTCCAAGAGACTATCCCTAATTAACTAGCAAAACACTGGACTGGCAATGTGGCCCATGTGGTAGAGTAACAGCTATGAGCAAAAAAAAAAAAAAAAAATGAGAGTGAGAGCTCAAGGTCCTGAGTTCAAGCCTTGATGCTGAGGAACAGACTACTTACCCCAAAGCCTCTAGGAGAATAGAACCCTACCAATACCTTGATTTCAACCCAAGAGATGCACATTAGCCTTCACACACACATACACACACATACACACACACACACACACACACACACACGGAACTGTAAGATAATTTGTATTGTTTTAAGCAATCAGGTATGTGGTGATTTGTCATAGCAGCCACAGGAATCAAATTCAATAGGTAAAAGATCAAGCTGGGTGCCCGTGGCTCATGCCTGTAATCCTAGCTACCCAGAATGCTGAGATCTGAGGATCGTGATTCAAAGCCAGCCCGGGCAGGAAAGTCTGTGAAACTCTTATCTCCAACTAACCACCAGAAAACTGGAAGTGGCACTGTAGCTCAAGTGGTAGGGTGCTTGCCTTGAGCTGAAGAGCTGAGGGACAGTGCTCAGGCCCAGAGTTCAAGCCCCACGACCAGGAAAAAAAAAAAAAAGATCAAGTATTTAGTGTCTTTTTTTTTTCAGAGAACTAATGGCCATTATGTCAGAGAATTTTAACAGCACTTTAAAAAAAAATAATTTCACAACACTAAGTGTATCTCATCAACAAATGCATTTCTTAAAATCAGTGTCCTAGAAACATGCACAGTGTGAAAAGAATTCCTGAAAGCTAGCTTATTCTTTGGCAAGCCTCTAGATTCACTGGTCCTACCATTCACAATTTGACACCCAGTGCTACTGGTTTGTGGTAGGACAAATACATCCAAACTGAATGAGGTCTCAAGTGACCAGTAGCTTTCCTGCTCTACTGTGGTCCAAGTACCTCTAGCTGAGAATTCCCAAGACCTAGAGGTGGGAGAGAGAGCAGGATCAGTAACCTCAGTAACCTCTGTTTCACAAGGGGACAGTGCCTCTCTAGATCAGAGAGGTTTGTTTATTGGCAGTTGTTTGTTTTGAAATTTATTTTTAAAAAGGCATTTTTAACACCCCCCAAAAGCCCTGATTTTCACAAAGAAGTGAGGAGTTTTTATAAAGAGCCATTCAAAAATAGTAATATAATTAAGACACTAAAATTGCCTCTGCTGAAAACGGCAAAGCTACTTTTAGTCATCTGAATTTTTCATCCATTCAGAAAGTCAACATGTGCCCTGTCTCCTGTCACTTCCCTTGAAGCCTCTCTTCCCATTTTTTAAGTGGTGGGCTGGCAGATAGCCTTCTCAGTCCCCTGGGCTTCATGGCAGGCTACATAGGGCTGGACCCAGGCAAGCAAGAGCTGAGGATGGCCTCCACAGCCCTGCGGCCTGGGCTTCCCTCCTTCCTGCTCTGCTCATTGGGGCACAGGTCACTCCCTTCCCACAGTCACTCCAACTCTGGGAGGCCATGTGACCCCAGCCTCCCTCTCTATGGTTTCCTTTGCATATCCTCTCTCTTTCAAAGTCTTACTGACCTCCTGGGCTGGGAACAGGTGGTTTGATCATTTCCCTAAGGAAGAGGTTGTGGGGGGGTGTGTGTGTGGGGGGGGGGGTGCGCACGTGAGCGTGCGCACGTGCTTGAACTCAGCATCTGAGCACTGTTTCACTCAGGTGCTCTACTATTTGAGCTCCACTTCCAGCTTTTTGCTGGTTAATTGACAATAAGAGTCTCATGCACTTTCCTGCCAGGCTAACTTTGAACCACAATCTTCAGATCACAGCCTCCTGAGTAGCTAAGGTTACAGGTTTGAGCTAGCAGCACCTGGCTTTTAAGAGGTCACATTGGAGATGCAAGTAATCTAGAGAAACAGAAGAAGATGAGAAGAAGCTAAAAACAAACATCCCCACATCTGAATTTTACCAGAATCTCCCCTAGTTTTCCTTTGCCTGTTTGCAGAGTAAAGTTTTGAGGGTGCTAAGAGCAGAAGCAATATGTGTCTGGCATTTTATTTACATCATCATAATCATTGGGACAGGCTGTGTGATAGGCAGCATCTCATTGATTCTAAGCACAATTTTTAAATATATTTTAAAGCACATTCTAAAAATAGTTTAATATCTCCAAAATTGAGACATGTGTTCCAATTGTAGCTTGCATTGAATTGACAGGTTTTTTTTTTTTTAAAGAAATACATAAAATAATGATGAGCTGTATTACCAATGACACTTTACTTAGGCTGGAGAGACTTCACAGTTCGGTCCTTTTTTGGAGATGGGGAAACTGAGGTCCAGAGATCTACTTAGGGTCATAGACATGGCAAAATGCAGAAATACTATTCTGTATATGTGCATTAGGTTTTTAATGTGCTGTTCATGTCATAATCTTCATTAGATTTTTTTTGCTTGGCTTATTAATAACTAGGAAACTCATTTTGTAATATCCTACTGTTGTTCTTTTTCCTCTGTGATCCTGTCAATTTTTTTGATCCTGTGACTTTTTGTATTCCATATGTTGAGGCTAGTTTATTAGATGCAACTTCATAATTTTTGTGTTTTTCTAATAAGCCAATTTGTTACCATTATGATCTCTCTATTCCTAATTATGCTTTTGGTCTAATATCATTGTAGCCATTTGGCTTTATTTTGGTTAGTGTTTGCCAGCTGTTGTAGTTTAGATCTCAAATGTCCCCCGAAGGCCCGTAAGTTACAGGCTTGGCTTCTAGCTAAGCACTACTGGAAGGTAAGGGAAACTCTAAGAGCTGAGGCCTGTTGGGAGGGCTTCTTACCATTGTGGGACTATACTTGAGGAGGAGGACGGGACCCCCAGCTGCTTCCTCTTCTCCGTTTTTTTTTTCTTCATGACCAGGCCATGAGGTCAGTGGTTTTCCTCTGCCACACACTTTATCCATGATGTTCTACCTCACTGTAAGCCTCAGAGCAATGGGCCACCAGTCGTGGATTGGACCTTCCAAATCGGTGAGCCCAACTAAACCTTTCCTCCTTACTAGCTGCTCATTCCCACCATAGCTCTTGCTATAGTGATAGAAAGCTGACTTACACACCAGATACATCCTCTTCTTCCATACTTTGAACTGTTAAAGGCGTTATGTTTTCTGAGTATTTTTACATGCAACATAGATTTTATATATATATATATAGAAACACATATAAGTTTTTTAGCAGTTGATCATGTCTGTCCTTTTAATGATGTGTTTAGTCTACATCCCTTAAAGCTTAGCTCCATTATCTTATTTATCAATTTCTATGTTTCCAGTGCTGCTTTTCCTTATATATTTTTTGCTTTTTTAGAAAGTTGACTATTTTTTGTCTCACTCCAGTGGTTCATGCTTATAATCTTAACTACTTAGGAGGCTGGAAACAGGAGGATTGCAAGTCAAGGCTAGTCCAAGCTCCCCCCACCCAAAGTGCAACAGACCCCCTCTCAATTCAGAGATGGGTGCAGTGGAATATTCCCATCATCCCATCAACAACAGTGGAAAGACTGGAGGTAGGCAGACTGCACAAACTCAGATGGAGCCTATCCTAAAAATAATCATGGAAAACAAGGCTAGAGGCTTACATGAGGCCCTGAGTTCAAACTCCAATATTGGAGGGGGGAAGATAAATGAGATAATTTAAAGAGCTTTCTTTTTTCTTTAGTCAAGGATGGCAGAAGTTCTTGTTTTCTAAGTACCATTTTTCCCTCTATTGATTTGGGGTTTATACTCTTCTTCCGTTATTTTTATGGTTTACTTGGAAATTTTATTATACATTTTAACTTTCCAAACTCTAAAATTATCCTAATATCCTTCTGCTGTAAGAATGCAAGGCCTGTAGAACATCTGAGCGATAAACAAGCATTTGGGGTACATGTCTATCTTGCCCTTTGCACCCTTCCCAGTTATAGCCATTATCAACGTTGTTACTGTTAGTAGAAGGACCATGCTTTATATTTACACCAATTCTTTCCACTTTTTTTGCTCATCTTTCCTTCCTGCCTCTCAATAAGACCTTCAGGATTCTTTTTCTTCTTCCTGACATTCAAAAGAATGTTCTTTTATTGAATGTGAATAGTAGTAAACTACTTAGTAAACTACTTTTGCTCAATATAAAAATATCTCTATTGGGGCTGGGAAGGTGGCTCAGTGGTAGAGCCCTTGCCTTGCATGCCTGAGGCCCTGGGTTCGATTTCTCAGCACCACATAAGCAAAAAGAAAAAAGCCGGAAGTGGTGCTGTGGCTCAAGTGGTAGAGTGCTAGCCTTGAGCTGAAGAGCTGAAGGACAGTGCCCAGGCCCAGAGTTCAGGCCCCGCGACCAGACCCTCCCCCCCAAAACACACACACACACACACACACACACACAAAATATCTCTATTATCACCCATCAGGAAAGATGTTTCAGACTGACAGTTATTAATACACTCTCTTCCAGCTCCCATCTTGCTTTGGAGAGCCTACTACTGGTGATGGTGTTCCTTTGTAGTGACTGTCTCTTGTCTATATTTTTATCTTTGACATTCGGCTTTGCTACCATGTGTATAGCTATGGATCTCTCTCTCCCTCCCCCTTCTCCATTTGTGCTTTTGTTGAACCTAAGGATTCATGTCTTACCACTTCTAAATATTTCTTAGCGATCATCTAAGGAAAAAAAAAACTTTCCCTTTGTTCCTTCTACTCTTTCTGGGACTTGCTCAGATATGATAGGCTTTCTCTCTTTGGTTTCTAAATCTCTTAACCTTTCTCAGATTATGTCATCTCCTGTTTCTCCATGCTACTGCATTCTGCGTAGTTTTCCAGGTGTATCTTCCAGTGTACTAATTCCTTCTTCAATGGCATCTATACACTGATTCTTTGTTTTGTTTTGTTTTTTTCGTTTCAAAAACTGTTTCACATTTCTAGGAGTTTCATGTGGTCCTTTTTCAAACCTCCCTAGTAATTTCTGATGGTGTCTCTTTGCTTATTCACCTTTGTGATTTTATTGGTTTTTTTTCCCTACTTTTTCATAGTATTTGACAGTTCTAGTGTCTGCAGGCTTGAGTGGTTAAATGTATTCTAAATTATTTTTAGTATTGCTTATTTGGAGTGGCTTGTCTTACTGTATTGCATGATCTTAAAATGTGGAAGCTCTACAGGTCTAAATTGAAGACATTGTTTTGCAGAAGAGATGCTTATTCACCTCGATTGAAGCCAAAGGTCCTGTTGACCTGGAAATACTCTACCTCTTTCCAAGGGTGATAGCTTAATGTAGGATTCCAAGGTTCAGCATCCCTGCCTCACTGCCAGCTCCAGGGTTAGCAACACTTGTCCCTCCTTTCACATTTGTTGTGAAAAGGTAACCCACTGCTGTCAGATCTGATTTTAGCTCAGTTTTCTGTGGAGTAGGATCATCAGTTCTTGGCGATTTCTCTTAAGTTTGTAAACTTAGCAATACCTTAAAAATATCTTTTAGCCGAGCCTGGTAGCTAAAATCTAAGCTGCTCAAAAGGCTGAGATTTGAGGATCATTGTTCAGAGCCAGCCTGGGCAGGGAAATCTGTGAGACTCTTATCTCCAATTAACCATCAAAAAAAAAAAAAAAAAAAACTGGAAGTAGAAATGTGGCTCAAGTAGTAGCATGCTAACCTTGATCTGAAAAGCTCAAGGATAGTGCCCAGACCCTGAGTCCAAGCCCCAGGACTGGCATACACACATAAAAATGTAGGTGTTCACTAGCCAAATTAGATTTAGAAAAAAACCTCAAATTTAAAAATATGTAATATTGTATAGTTAAGCAGTAAACATTCTGTATATATTACAATATATTCTTATCAACAATCCTTTTTAAAAGTTTCTCTCAGATTATGGACTCCTAAAGGCAGGAACTTTGTCCTTTTCTTCTATGTGCTTCATCTGTGCCTTTCATACAGCCAGTGTTCAGTGAAATGAAATAGGCGGGGGTCTTATAGAAGAAAGGCAGCTCTTGGGTAAGGGCACTAATGAAAATAATGAACATTAGCCTCATTCAGAAGTGATTGATTTAAGGACCTTAGCTTTGAGAGAGCCATCAATCAATTCAGTAAACTACTTCTGTATTCCTACCTACCATGTGCATAGCTTTGTGCTCAGTGCTTTGGCAAATACAAGAATATTATCACTTCCTACAAGCTATTGTAGTTAAAGGAGAGATACGTCATATACAGAAAAAAAAATAACAGACGGAAAATGTCTTAAATGCTAGAGAGAAAGCATTCATCCATGCTCAGTACATTTATCAAGTTCATGTCTCCTGAGAATATTCCAGTTTCTTATAAACACTACATATCATCTGAAGTTGTGGTAATATGGCTTTGTCTTCCCTCTATGGAATTCCTCTGTGATGTCTTGGATTTGATCTTTTACAATTGCAGCCAAGGTCCCTGTGTTCATTTCCCTTTCATTAAACCACAACAATTATTTGTTGACTGAGTAATCCCATAGGACTAACAATATCATGGAGTCTCCAGTCTTTGTTCTTCTTAGTGCTTGGTTTAACACCTTGGAGAGACAGTGAAATTCTTCAAGATACACCATGAACCAGTTGTGCAAACATAGAATAAAGCATAAAAATAAGCTGAAACATGTTCAGAGGGAAGGTAAGGAGGGAGGGCACAGGAATGGAGGGAGGAAGGATGAGCAAATATAATCATTTTATTCAATGTACATTATGTAAAAGTTGTACTATATAACTTGAAGGTAGGGATGCGATGGGGAAAGATGAGAGGGAATGATAGAAAGGGTGACATTGTTGAAGATGAATTGTACTCTTAACCTGCCTTCTGGAATTGAAACTCTTTGTATAACTACTTAATTAAAAAATAAATATAGGGGCTGGGAAGGTGGCTCAGTGGTAGAGCGCTTGTCTTGCATGCATGAGGTCCTGGGTTCGATCCTCAGCACCACATAAGCAAAAAGAAAAAAGCCAGAAGTGGCGCTGTGGCTCAAGTGGTAGAGTGCTAGCCTTGAGCTGAAGAGCTGAGGGACAGCACCCAGGCCCAGAGTTCAGGTACCACGACCAGACCCAAAAAAATTAAATAAATAAATATAAAGAACATAAAATAGCAGGTATTTATCATGTACAACATTGTTTTGAAATACATGTATATTATGAAATTACTAAATTGAACTAATTAACATAAGTATTACCACACATACTTATTTTTGTGCTGACATTAGTTACAACCTATACTGTTAATGATTTCTAAGAATATCACACATTTTATGGTACTCTAGGATTTGAATTCAGGACCTTGAGTTTACTTGGCTTGTTGCTCAGCTGGTACTCTTACAACTTGAGCCATATCTCCAGTATTGCTTTTTTTGTGGTTATTTTGGATATAGGGGTCTCATGGACTTTTCTTCTCTGGCTGTTTTTGAGCTCAGATCTTCAGATCTTAGCCTCCTGGGTACCTAGAATTACAAGCATGAGCCATAAGCACCAGGCACATGATGTTATTAACTATAGTCTCCATGCTATATAATGAATCTCTTGAACTCATTCCTTCTATATAAGTTTTTTTTTAAGTGAATTTTTTTTTTATTGTGAAAATACCATACAGAGGGGTTACAATTACATGGGCAAGATAATGAGTACATTTCTTATCAAGCATTGTTGCCTCCTCCTGTTTCCCCTTCCCATCCCTTCCCATCTCCCCACCTCCCCCCCACCGTCACCCCCCACCCCTACTACCCCCCACCCCTGGCCAAAGTTGTAAAGTTCGTTTTTCAACATAATGATTTGTACATCTCATTGTTACAATAGGTCCACCTGTATCCCTATTTAAACGATTTGTTTTTTCCCTTCCCCTCCACAAATTATACCGACATCAAATACAGAGAAAGCAGGGGTTATACTGTGGGGGAGGGACATACAAAGCAACAAAGAAATCATCTTATAAATATTTTAGAAACAATCGCATGAAAGAAAAAACACTTGAATACTTATCTTGGGGTTCATTTCACTTAACATCAACTTATCTGACCTTTTCTGCTTGTCTCAGACATATACTAGATATTGCAAATAAGGGAAACCATGAGATCTATGTTTCTTTGGGCCTGGTTTACTTCACTTAATATAATTTTTTCCAAGTCTTTCCATTTCCTAACAAATGGGGCAATGTCATTCTTTCTGATGGAGGCATAGAATTCCATTGTGTATATATACCACATTTTCTTGATCCATTCATCTACTGAGGGGCATCTGCGTTGGTTCCATATCTTAGCTATGGTAAATAATGCTGCAATAAACATAGTTGTGCTGGTAACTTTAGTATGGTCTTGTTTGTGATCATTTGGGTAAATGCCCAAAAGTGGGATTGCTGGGTCATAGGGGAGCTCTATTCTCAAAATGGATCAAAGACCTCGGAGTCAAAGCAGGCACTCTGAAAACATTACAGAATGGAATAGGAGAAACCCTAGGTCTCCTTGGCACAGGCCGAAATTTTCTTAATAGAGACCCAGAAACACAACAAATCAAAGAAAGGTTGGACAAATGGGATTGCATGAAACTGCAGAGCTTCTGCATGGCAAAGGACATAGCTAGTAAGATCAATAGAAAGCCCATGGATTGGGAGAAGATCTTCACTAGCCATACAACAGACAAGGGTCTCATATCTAAACTATACCTGGAACTCAAAAAATTAAGTCCCCCAACAACAAATCCTCAAAGCAACAACTGCCCAATAAATAAGTGGGCTAAAGACTTAAAGAGAAACTTCTCTGAAGAGGAAAGAAGGATGGCCAATAGACACATGAAGAAATGCTCAACATCCCTAGCCATAAAAGAAATGCAAATCAAAACAACACTGAGATACCACCTCACCCCAGTTAGAATGGCTAAAATCGAGAACTCTAATAACAACAGATGCTGGAGGGGGTGTGGACAGAAGGGAACCTTATTGCATTGTTGGTGGGAGTATAAACTTGTTCAACCACTTTGGAAAGTAGTATGGAGGTTCTAACTAAGTTTTATATCCTTTTACCATCAATTCCTCAACTGCTTCTATCCAAGCCCCTGGTAAATACCAATAGCCTCTGTGATCCCAACAGTTTTCGTTTCTACATTTAAGATCATGGAATATTAGTCTCTGCTTAGCTTATTTCGCTTGACATAATGTCATTTAAGTTAATCCATGTTGTCACAGATTACAAGATATTCTTCTTTATTTAAAGCCAAATAATGTTTTGTTATGTGTTTGTTCCCTATTTTCTGTATCCATTTCTCCACTGGTAGACACTTAGATTGATCCTAGCCACTGTGCTTACAACTATAGTAAACATGAGAGCGCAGAAATTCCCTCAGCACACTGATTCACTTCCCACGGATATATGCCTGATGGTGTGATTGTTGGATATTCTGGTTATTCTGTTTTTTTATTTTTGAGGAAATTCCATACTATTTTTCCACAATTTGCCTTTTTAAACGTAGCCATGTTCCCATTAATAACCTATTTTCCTTATCTTTCTCTCTAAGCTAAAGCAAAATATGAAAGGAGCAGGAAAGAGGTAGCCAGCCATTTCCCTCAATCTCCTCCAAATAAGATGAGCTGTATTCTAGTTCTTTTTAAAGTTGCTTCCTGCCAGACATCAGTGGCTCATGCCTGTAATCTTAACTACTCAGGAAGCTGAGATCTCAGGATAATATTTTAAAGCCAGCCCAAAAAGGTGACCTTTATCTCCAATTAGCCACCAAAAAGCTAGAAGTAGAGCTGTGGATCAAGTGACAGAGCACCTGTGTTGAGTGAAAAAACTAAGAAGGGACAGAGCTCAGATACTGAGTTCAAGCCCCAGTATTGGCAATAAGTAAGTAAATAAATAAATAACGTTGCTTCTCTATTATTAAAAGCTGTGGCTACACCAGGCTGTAGCCCCAGCAGCATGCCCCCAGTTCCCATCAGGCATTGCACCATCTTGCCCGAAAAGGCCCTGTGCTTACCTGGTGTATCCTTACTTGCAAACCATTTTGCTTCTACAAGTTAGGAAGACTTGGTATGGCAAGCCTCACGATGAAAGTTTCCTTTCAAGCAGTTCATTAACATCATAAGGCAAGCTAGTGAAATAACAGATCTCAAAGTTTCCAAGGGCATATCTAAAATCTAAGTCAATCTTTCGAACACATCTAACATTTCATAGGAAAATAAATCTTTAATTTAAAAAACTAGGAAGCAAAGAGAAGACAAGTTCATTTTTGGTTCAAAATGCTGGAGAGAGCTGCAGAAATTTTTGAAGGAACACTGACAACTTTCTGATGCCTATCAGATAATAGTACTTCCTAAGTTGTATTGGAGACAAATGAGATAAGGTACACCAATTACTTAGCACAACATGTGACATACACAAAGTGTTCAGTGATTAGTATGTTGAAGATGCCTATATTCTTTTAATGCTTAACAGGAAAGGAATTTTCCCAGAACAATCTTTATTTTAGAAATCTCAATATCTCTCTGTTCCTCCTGTCACCAATAAGATAGCATGACACCATTAAAACTATATATCCTGGCTGGGAAGGTGGCTCAGTGGTAGAGTGCATGCAAGAGGCCCTGGGTTTGATTCCTCAGCACCACATAAGCAGAAAAAGCCGGAACTGGTGCCATGGCTCAAGTGGTAGAGCGCTAGCCTTGTGCTGAAGAGCTGAGGGACAGTGCCCAGGCCCAGAGTTCAGGCCCCATGACCAACAACAACAACAACAAAAAGTGTGTATCCTCTTATTTGTGTGTGTGTATGTGTGTGTGTGTGTGTGTGTGTGTGTGTGTGTGTGTATTCACATGCTTGTGGTACTGGGCTTGAACTCAGGGCTTCACTATTCACCATTCTCATTTGGAGTTTTTTTGTTCTAGGCTGGTGCTCTGCCACTTAAGCCATACCTTTGCTTCTGGCTTTTTGCCAACCAATTGGAGTTAAGAGTCTCACAGACTTTCCTGCCTAGGCTGGCCTTGAACCATGATCCTCAGATCTCAGCCTCCTGAGTAGCTAAGATTACAGATGAGAGCTATCAGCACCTATTAATTTTTTTTAAGTAAGGTAACAAAGCAAAAGTAAAGGCCACTCAGGAGAGTGAACAATGGAACCTGGAAACTAGTTGTCCATTGCTTTAACATAGTCATTTCAGCACTGTTATTCTCTGTCATCTGCAGACATACAACCCAAAATAAGGTACCTTGCATTTTAGTTTCCTATAAATCAATGTGTCACCCAGGAGAAAGTTTATTTACCCCTATTATATTAGTGAGTTCTTATGCATTCGTTTTACAATTTTTGTTATTAAACTACCATGTGCCAGGCACCTTGCTGAGCCCTGGAGGTTAGTAGTGAATGAGAGCAACTCCTGACTTCACAGAGCTCAGAGAGAATCAATATGCCTGATGAATTAAAGAAATTCTCACTTTGGGAAATAACTTCACCCTCCTCCAACCAAATCTTTCATCAGAATTCATAATTTGTATCCAGAATCGTTTCTCATTTCTACTGTCCATTCTGACTAAAAAACGCTAATAAGAAGTGGAATGATAAAACAAAATGGGGATAGAAAGAAGGACATGACTTGGGCACCCCATGAATTAATCAGCCCTTGAATGATCAGGAGGTGATATATAAAACGTAAGTATCATAGTTCATGCCTTCCTAAATAATTAAACATATTAAAGAAGGGACAAAAAGACCACATTTCAGAAGAAATGAGTAGCCTGAAGGCAGAGGGTGAGCAGAAAAGAACTCTGGAATAGCATTTGGAAGGCTTTGCTATACTGTAACAAGCCAGGCAGACAGCGGGAGGAAGGATGCTAATATAGATCCTCCCATATATTCTCAAGTAGTGAAGGCCAGCCTAGAGGTCACAGAATTATTACAAGGCAGCTGAGAATCCGTCTGTGCATGGGCATTTTTATCAATACATGTGAGTACAGCTACTATTATATGGAGATTTTTTTTAACACTAAAAGGTATCTTTGTACTTGAAACCTACAGTCTTAAAATATATGCTTATGGACTGTCATAAAAATGGGATCAAAGGGTCATTGAGAGGAGAAGAGAGTACTCTTTCTTTCTTTTCCTGTCTGTATGTCAGACAAGACATGAAGGGGTAAGGCAAGGAAAAGAGAGAAGAAAGGTACAAAAATATAGAAGGGAAATTAGGAAGTCCTATGAACTTGTAGAAACTCTAGCTGTTTTTCTTGTCTGCTGTGGAACTTTAGAACAAGTCACCTCACCTCTCTGAGTCTTGCTTTCCTCATCTATAAAGTAGAGGTAATGATAGCTAGGAGCCACCTTCACAGCGCTCTACCACTGAGCCACCCTCCTAGCCCCAGTCCCTAAGACTTTTATCTCCAGTTAACCAGCAAAAAGCAGAAAGTGAAGGCATGGTTGAAGTGGTAGAGTGCTATCCTTGAGCAAAAATGCTAAACAGGAGTATGAGGCCCTGAGTTTACATCCCAGTACCAGCAGAAAAGCAAGCAAGCAAGGAGCAAAACAATTTATATGTGGAGGATAGGACGTTCTGCCATCAGCGAGTTGGAGACCCAGGAAAACCAATGGCTCAGCTGAGTCTGACGGCCTTAGAATTAGGAGAGCCTAAGATGTGAATCCTGGTCATAACACAGAAGAGATAAGGTGAGACATCCCAGTCGGCAGTAAGGCAGGAGGAAAAGGGGCTGTGCTGTCCAGTGGACTGGATGATGCACCAGCATGAAGTTAGGAAGGGCAATCTACTCTACTGAGTCCGTAGATTCCCAGGCTAATCTTATCTGAAAGCATCTTCTTATACACTCAGGAACAACAGTTAGTCTGGCACCCTGTGGCCCATTCACACCTATCACAGCAGTTTACTAAAATAATGCACACAAAGTACTCATTCCTGCATCAGACACATCGAAAGTCCTGAAATATTAGCTACTACAACCATCGCCATCCCTTACTGTCCTATCCTGTATCTACCTATGAAATCTTTCAGAGTCTTACCTGTCAGCAAAATATCTCACTGCTACGTTCTGATCAATTCTCATCTTTAATAAACTGGATTAGTCAGAACTTTCCATTGCAATAGAAACTGACCTTTTGCTATTCTATTCCCCCTTAACAAAAAAAAAAGGAATAAAGATGTTACAAGGGCGACTAGAATAACTGAAAGATCTGATCCACCGAGTTTCAAGAAAGCAGACACAGGGACAGCAGGAGGACAGCAGGACTGACAAGATCCCACAGACCAACCGAGCCAGGATGGCTCTCTCGATGTTTCTGCCTCTCATCCTTGTACCTGTGACTCAGCCTGTCAGCTTAATTATTTCAGAGACTCTTTCTCTGTGAGTCTAGCACCAGAACCACCAGCATTCCCGGGCATAAGTCTTGCTAGTATGACCACCAGAGAGAAAGTTCCAATTATAAGGAAAGGATTCTGAGTGGTCACATATCCATCTCTGTGGTTTAAGGGAACTATGACTAGGGATGAGGGTGCATTCCCCCAAATAGAAGAAGGTCTTGCTCCTAGATCCAAGGAAGAATAGTGCTAAGTATGCAATTGTGACACTGTCATTCATTTAGTGCCTACTGTTTGCTTAATCCTGTATCCAGCTCCAGAGATACAGACGTGGCAGAGATATCCATGGTCTCAGCCCTCCTGCAGCTGTCATTCTAATGGAGAGACAGTAATAAAGAAACTGGAGATTTGAATTTCTGTAAAGAAACATGGGGCAGACAGCAGTGTGTATGTGCATCAATCACACACAAACACATAGACATCTCATAGGAAAATCTGCAAGAGCTTCATGCCAGCACATCTTCATCACCACCCGCAGAGGCCTCCGGCACAGTGCTCCCTTCCTTGGTTGCCTTGGAATTCTCTGGTTAAATCATCCACTTCAGCACCCATTCATCTTTCCCTTCTAACCCTCAATTTTAGTCCTTTAGAAGCCTATTGAGAACCAGTGATGCAAAGAAGACACCAGCTAGATTTCCAAGCAGATCTGCATGCTCGGAAGTATGCACAAAAAGTAGGGAAACCTGAAGCACTGTTACACATGAACCTCAGTCAGGGAAAAGAACAATGGAAAAGACAGACATAAATTCAGTGTCTCAGAATTTATCATCCAGAACCATGGCTTAGGAAGAAGTCGACCGGGACCTACCACTGGGACCGAGGGGCAACTGGATTTCAACTTCACTCTTGCAAATGTGAGATTGATGAAGTGTTATATATAGTCATTCTATTTGTGTGCAAATGTGTTTCAAATATTTTCTTTTAATGTGATTATTTTTGAAATTCTGTGAATGGTTTTAGCAACCTTATGTTGGCATTTCTTCACATTCTAGTATAGTGATGATCCTTGACCTATTTGATTTGACTTATAATGATTTGACTTATAATTTCTTGATGAGATGGTAGGTTTATCAGGACATAGTCCAATTTTAAGTTGAGAAGCATCTGTCCTGCAAACCTCAAAATCTGGATCATGCACCCTTTGAGAGGTCCTGGCATTTGCTCTTAAAGAACACTTGCTATTACTAGACTCTGTGCTTTGCCTTTACACATATTCTCATTTAGGAAGGTGGTGTTATTGTCTGTGGTTTATGAAGAAAGAAAGTGAGACCAAAGGGGAAGTTATCTTGCAAGCTAGAAAAGGACAGAGCTGGGAGGGAGGTGGCTATAACTTGTTTGGCTCCAAGACCCAAACTCATTCCTTTCTGCCCCTAGCTCCCAAACGCCCATTTCCCAGCTCAGCCAGCCTGGAATGAAGTTGTTTTCACTTTGTAGTGAATTCACTAAATAAAAACTACGCTATTTTTTCTCATAAAGTTAAAACAATCACCTAAATTCCATTTTTAAGTTCTGAGATTTGTCCTTACCTTTGGCTAGTAAAAGCATGTTATTGTGGTTATACTCTAGAAGGTAGAGGATTTTTTGTTGTTGTTTTAATTGTTCTCAGTTGGCAAAAATAAAACATTGGCAAACCTGCATACGCGTTCAGAAGTTTTGTTGTGACATTTACCATGCCACGACATCTCAAAGTCCGGAAAGCATTGTTCTCTATAACGTTGGCACCTCCAAAAGGTAGAGCTACCATTGAGTGCTTGTGTGGGCCAAACAGGTTGGATGGGTTCCATCCAGGCAGGTCTTACCTGGTCAACCAGCTCTTACCTTCATTTTACAGGAAACAGATTAGGAAACTAAGGAGGCTTAGAGAGATGAGGGTCTGGGGCCCGAACTCCATACTTATGCCTTCCTGTGCAGGCTGCTAGCCCTCGTCTCCCAGCCCACATTGTATTTTGCCCCAAGAAGCACTCCTCTAGGTCCTTGTGCCTTCCCTTTGAACAAGTTCTTATTGCCCATTAGTTCAGTTCCTTTTCAGGTAACTGTCAGTTTCTGTTGCTTACACCCAGAGCACTATTGAGCATCATTCACCCCAGTCCACAACCTCATCTTCCCTTCGCCCTTTCCCCACGCCCCACCCTTCTCTCACTGTGCAGCACTGATGGCTCTCAGAGACCCCATGTGAGAGGGCAGAGGCCAACTCTTATGGACCTCTTTGCTACTCTAACGTGGAAGAACTTCCTAGGAATTTAATAGGGAGGCTATGAACTGTGTGTTTCTGCCTTTTGTTGGTCAGGGACATTGAGGTCAAATGAGTTTCCCAGAGCTCTTAGAAGTACACCAAGAGTTCTCTCATTTCAGGGCCAGGCAGGCTTGGATAAGTGAGGTAACTACTGGTTGACTTATATGTTCATAATGGCCTTGGTGTGGGTGTGTGGCTGTCTCCTTTTTCTTTTATTGTTACTTTATTATTTTTAATTAATTTATTTTTATTGTAAAGGTGATGTACAGAGGGGTTACAATTACATAAGTCAGGTAATGACTACATTTCCTTTTGAACAGTGTCACCTCTTCCCTCATTTTCTCCCAGTGTTTTCCCTCCCATCCTCCCTCCCCCACGAGATGTACAGTCCATTTTCAACATAGTGTCTGGTGGGTGTCACTGCTGCATTTGTTTACCCTTTGTGCCACCATTTCTGTGTTCCCCCTTATCCTTCCCCAAACAGATACATTTACATACAAGACAAAAGGTACAGAAATCAAAACAACAACTCTTGGTGTGGGGGAAGTGGGAGAAAAATTGGGGAGAGGGTAACAATGTTCAACAAAAACTGTGCTTATTACCTTACGTATGTAACCCTCTGTACATCACCTTGACAATAAAATTAAATTTTAAAACAAGCCCCCCCCCCAGCAACTCTTTGTGCAAAGGTTGGAGGGTGTTTTTCTCCTGGGCTCCACACATTTGGAGCTCTGGCAATTTGCAGAGGTAAGTGCACCTCTGGGCTGACCAGAGGCTGTTTGTCACTTGTTCTTTGGCTCATCTACAGTGACAGCCACATGGTATGGCTTCATGTGGCTGCCAATTGTGGCTGTGGCAGGCACATATGCAAACAAGAAGAGCACCTGTGCTTTTCATGAGGAAGAGAAGGAGCAAGCTGGTTCCCTGGACTCATGAGTGCTCAGAGCAGAAACGGAGAGGCTCTGGTGTCACCTAAAGAAGAAGCAAACCATAGACCGATGTCATTTTCAGGACCTATAAGATAAAAGAAAAAGACCCCCCCATCAGCCCCACAGAACTAGAGATAGCTCATTAGGCCTTTGTAATTTACAACATGAGGAAAATGTTGACAAAGAATACCAGTGGAATAGTATATGTAAAATTATGCAGTAGTAATAAGAATGATAATAGGACTTGGCTGTGACTCCTAGTTGTCCTTTTTTTTTAATGCCTACTATTTACTCTTTCTTCCTAAAAAAAAAAAAAAAAAACTCTTCTTTCTACCCTTCTCTTTTTATTCAGGCAAAAAAATACTGCCCTCACTCTACCAAAGACAAAAGGATCCCTGGAGGCTCTTCCCAGATGCTAAAAGGTAGAGCCAGGAGGTGGGCACAAGTCCTAAGTGCATCCAATCGGAAGTTCCCTTGGGTCATTTTTGGGCAGAGTAATGCAAGAATGGAAGAATTGTTTGAAATTCAGTCATTTTGGCTCTAGTACCTGAGTCAAGCTGTCAGAGAGTTCATATTCCTGAAGCCATCTGTTCCAAGCCTGGTCCTTTGACCTCCCCTTTG
Organism: Dipodomys spectabilis; assembly: GCF_019054845.1. Taxonomy (NCBI): domain Eukaryota; kingdom Metazoa; phylum Chordata; class Mammalia; order Rodentia; family Heteromyidae; genus Dipodomys; species Dipodomys spectabilis. The sequence goes on from NW_024870802.1 coordinate 14,961,944, forward strand.
AACCAATGAGCTTCTCCATAGCCTACCAGGCAAATCCTTTTGTTAGGCATTGCAAGTTTCTGTTGTTTCCAACTAAAGAACCCTACTGATCATTACCCACCCAAATTAGAGGTATCCTCTTCACAGAGAACCACTGAAAGGTCATGTCCCTGCTCCTGTAGTGAGTGGCCCTGCCACAGTGTAGGGTCTCTTCATTTGAAATGACCTTGGGAGCCTGTGCTGTACAAAAACACGGGACCTTATAACTATACTTCAATTTGGACCCAGAACAACATTACCAGCTCAATCAGCTGGTTATTCACCATGCTTGGCTACAAATGCCAAAAAAACCTCTTGACTGTTTCCAAAAATAAAATCCAGCCTTGCAGGATGAGGATCTGCCACTATTGTGCTTATTCCAAATAATGTGGCATCAATTTGAAGAAAATTCTCAAGGGAGCCCCAAAAGTGTCTGGAACAATAGTAGCAGCCTTGGGATAAATATCTGGCATCTCTGATGACTGCTCAAAAGGGGGGGAGGACACTCACTTGGATGGACATATTCTGAATAGCTTATCTCATTATCTCTGTGGCAGAGACAGATTTCCAAGCCTAAGAAGTAGAGTTTGTTTTAAAGATCTTTTGAGAAAGTTCCCTTCAAGCAGCCTGAGACCCCTTCCCAACTCCTAGATATGACTTCCTCTTTCCATGGGAAGCAGATGAGGTTTTAAAGGCAGTGGCTACTATCTGTTCTTGCATAGGATGTGTGTCCTCTGCCCATGGATGGGATATACATCTAAATTAAGAAAATATGCAGCCAGGTACCAGTGGCTCAAGCCTGTAATCCTAGCTACTCCAGGAGGCTGTGATCTGAGAGTCATGGTTTCAGGCCAGCCCAGGCAGAAAAATCCAATAAACTACTCAAAAAAATGCTGAAAGTGGCACTCTGGCTCAAGAGGTAGAGCATCAGCCTTGAGCAAAAGAAGTTCAGGGACAGTGCCTAGGCCCACAGTTCAAGTCCTAGGACCAGCAAAAAGAAAAAGAAAAAAGAGAGAAATAGAGAGAAAGGAAGGAAGGAGAGAGAGAGAGTGAGAGAAGATTAAGCATCCACCAGAAAACCTTTTCTGTAACTCTCCCTGTGTAGGCAAGCATGATGTTTCCTTGAATTTTTGGTTAACCTTAGATTGGGGTAAAAATTTGCCTTCGTATTGCCTAAAATGAGAATTATATGGCTTTGTATGTATGTTATGGGATATGTGCATATATATGTTTGAATGACATCTATAAGTGGATGGAACAGATGCTACCTTACCCCATCTTGTCACGGTCACCTGGCTGCATCCACAACACAATCAGGCAGATGAATGAATACACTCTTCATCATTTAACCACATGCCTCGGCCAAGTGCAAGCTCCTAAGCCATCCCAGCAATCAAAGAATCCCACCTTCAGGCAAAAGGCAGAAGAAATATGGTCATTCTTGATGTGTCTTTTTGACAGGGAAACAAAGGAAAAGTGAAGCTTTCAGTATTGACTTGTCTCTGGGTATCGTGCCATTCCCATCTCTTTGTGATCAAAAGATCACAGCCCAACTAGAAGAGGAAGAATCTACTTTTGGCAAGCTCCAAGACGGTCTTGGATTATTTATTTGTTCTGTAACTCATTTCTGTCAAACATTCTTTTTCTATCTCTTGTCATAAAAAATTGAAATGCTAGTTTCTCAGTAGATGTCTCAGCTTTAACTATCTCTCTGACCTTGGACAAATTATTTAACCCTTTTGGATCTGTGTCCAGGAGGGTAAGCTCAGTGCCTGACACAACAAAGGTGCTCCAGGTGTGAAAGAATGGGATGTGTTCTATGGTCCCTCCAGTTTTAACCGTCGGTAGCTTCCCTGGTAATCGAAGGGGATTCAACATTGAGCTCTCTCCCTATGGTGGACATTACCTATTGTCCTCTTGCCATGTTTGGTATTCATTGGGTGCTTCTCCAAAACATTTTTTTTCATTTTCTTCACTATGCCCAGTTACCACATTAGCATCTAAGGATCCTCTAGAGAGTGTAGAATTGAAGAGTCACAGGATTGCTGTCGCTGATCATTGCTAATGCTCTTGACTTTTGCTTATTTATTCCTTTACGCTGTTTACTTGAAAAACTTTCCATGGGCAATAACTTCAACTTCCTGACCGAGTCATGTCATTGCATAACTAATAGTTCTGGCCATAAACTTTGTTCAAACATGATGATACTCTTTTCATCTCTGGCTCTCAGTTGGTCAGTGCCTGAGCTTATTCAACTGAGGTGTTTCTGGGGTTAACGTGACTCTTTCGTGAGGTTGATTTACAAAGTGTGTCCCCTACAGGCTCACCTCCTAATCTGAATTGTCAACTGGAGACCGTTAGAGATTGATGATAGGGGATTATGACTGTCTACGTGTTGCGCTTTCATCCAATTTTCTGATGTGTTTTGGTAATGATGTTGACAGTTGTGTGAAGATCTGTTACTGAAATTAAAGCCGCCGCAGCAGCATTTTTGAGCTTGATGATTAGATTTGATTAGATCAGAGTGGGTTTTACTTCTCCCCCAGAGTCAGCAGAGATTTACTGTCCATCGACTGATTTAACTTCTTGCTGGAAGATGGTTAGTGACATAACTTACCATCAGCAAAAGAAATGTCAAGGAGCATCAGAACAAAACCCAACCTTGCTTGACTTTTGTGGTGACCTTGAAGGGCTGAGAAGGTATGCATTATCAACTATTTCTGCCTGTAAAGCATCATAGAGAAAATAAATGTTGACACATTTTGGTGGACATTTGTATTGATGAGTATCTTCCAGCAGTTGCTATGGCTTGAATGAGTCAGAAGCTTTCATGAAATCAGATGAAGCAAAAAAGAATAGAATTATGGCTTCTGAATTTCTCTTGCCACTGACAACAGGTGAAAGTAGCCATTTATGAGCCTCAGACTAGATGACATAAAGTCATAGCCTTCTGCAAGATGCAGAAGGAGACAGTTTATGTGCAAAGATTTCCTATAACATGCTAAGTGTAGTTTCAGTCTACATAGGAGTTCTTTTAGATTATCACAACTGATAGTTTGCAAAAGAAGAAATGCAGATGGGCTGGGAAGGTGGCTCAATGGTAGAGTGCTTGCCTTGCATGCATGAGGCCCTGGGTTTTATTCCTCAGCACCACATAAGCAGAAAAAAAAAGCTGGAAGTGGTGCTGTGGCTCAAGTGGTAGAGCACTCGCCTTGAGCTGAAGAGCTGAGGGACAGTGCCCAGGCCCAGAGTTCAGGCCCCACGGCCGGCCCAAAAATAAAATAAAATAAAAAGAAGAAGAGATGCAGATAGCCAATAGGCAGGAAAAACATGCACCTTCAACTTAGCAGCATAGGATCAGATTCTAGTTTTCACTTACAAAATAGGCAGATGGGGGTGGGGAGACAGCAAGAGCTAAGGAAGGGGTGACATTGCCCAAAAAGAAATGTTCTTGGAAGTGGCGCTGTAGCTCAAGTGGTAGAGCGCTAGCCTTGAGCTGAAGAGCTGAGGGACAGCGCCCAGGCCCAGAGTTCAAGCCCCACGACCGACAAAAAAAAAGAAAAGAAAAGAAATGTTCTTATTATCTGACTTATGAAACAGTAACCCCTCTGTACATCATATTAATAATAACAATAACTAAAAATAGGCAGCGGGGGGGGGGGGGCTACTCAGCATGGGCAGAGCCTTGGTTTCTCAGATACTTCCATGAATTACTAATGGGAAGTCAAAAATCTGGAAATAGGCAGACACTGGTGGCTTTACCTAGTAATACTGTCTACTCAGAAGGCTGAGATCTAAGGATCTCTGTTCAAAACTAGCATGGATAGGAAAGCTCATTCAATTAACCACCAAAAAGCAGAAAGTGGGGCTCTGGCTCAAGTGCCAGCCTTGATAGAAAAAGCTAAGGAACAGCACCCAGGTCCTAAAGCCCCAGCACTGGCACATATACAAACACACACAAAAATCGGGGACAGTCTTGTCAAAGGTACTAAGAGTCTTAAAAATAGTCAGCCATGTTGAATGTATAATGCTACTTCTATAACTCTGTTCTAGAGAAATAATAAAAAAAAATGTGTGGCCAAAAGTTCATATGCAAGGCGATTTGTTGTACCTTTTAATAATAGCAAATAAACCAACAGTAACTTTAATATTCATTTATAATAGAATGATTAAGTAATTGTAGAACACCAACATGATAAAATACTAAGCAGTTACTAAAAAATTCTCTTCAAACAGCATTTAAGGATATGGGAGAGATATTCATGATATCATTACTAAGAAAAAAGAGGCAACATGCAAAACCTCAACTAGTGTCATCCCAATTTTGTCAAACATTTAAATGTATACCATAATCACTAGATACTATATTGAAAATGAACTATATAACTTATGGACAGGGACAGGAGGGAAAAACTGGTAGAGAACAAGGGAAGGGTGACATAGCCCAAAAAGAAATGTACTCATTACCTGACTTACATAACTATAACCCATAATAATAAAAAATAAAAAATTGTATACCAAAAATGACTAGAAGAAAATATACCAAAGTGTTAAAAAGTTTTATCTACATGATTGTTTTAAAAGTAATTTTTAAAGCTGGACGCTAGTGGTTCATACCTGTAATTCTAGCTACTCAGGGGGCTGATATCTGAGGACTGCAGTTCAAAGCTAACCTGGGCAGAAAAGTGTGTGGTATTCTTGTCTCCAATTAATCAGCAAAAAGTTGGAAGTGGAGGTGTGACTCAAGTGGTAAAGCACCAACAGCCTTTATCTCACCAGATGAGATCTCACCAGGTGAAATCTGCAAGGCTTGAGTTCAAACCCAGTACTGAACCCGCCCCCCCTCCAAAAAAGGAATTTTTACTTTATTATTTATCTAGTTTTTGTAAAATGTACCCACATTATATGTGTGATTAGTACCCAAGAGAAACAGTTTAAGAGGAGAAAGGATTTTATTTTGGTTCATGGTTGCAAAGGTCTTAGTTTATGATTGGTTGGCTCTCTTGTTTTGGGCTTGAGGTAAGGCAGAACATCTTAGCAGACAGGATAGAACAGAGCTGCTCCCTTCTTGGCAGCTGGGAGCAGAGAGGAATCACAGGAAGGGACCAGAACCAAAACCTTCAGTGACCTACTTCCCCCAATTACACCCCTCTTCCCACAGTTCGGCCTCCCAGTGGTCTGTTCTGATTTTGAATCCATCAATGTGTGAAATCATTGGTTAGGTCAGAGTCAGCCCTCATGGTGTAATTATGGCAGGAAATCCCCTCACAGACACACCCAGGGGTATGCTTTATTAATCTCCTAGGCATCTCTCAATCCAATCAAGTTGTCAGTCAAGATTAACCATCACAGTACTTTTTTCTGCAATGAGGGGGGGAAATTTAATGATTATATTTGGAGTATCCAAAGGGTCACCCAAAAATCTTATTTCTCAAAATTTCAGCTCCTCAGGATAAAAATACGGAAGAATGATTATATGTCTCTCTTTACCTAATTTGGAAAAAAAATTGCAGAAATTTCATTGTATCTGGGTAGCTTTTTTGTGCTGATTATTTGTTTGGTTGGGTTTTCATTTTAGGTTTTTTGTTTGTTTGTTTTGGCTGCTTGATAATTTTCTATACCTTGTCAAGAATCAAGAGGGAGGCTGCAAATTCTTTTGTCTGCTGTTGCAGGGTGGAGTTGAAAATGTGTTCTTCAATAATTGTCTTATCTGAGGTTTCTGAAAGCCCTTTCCAGAGCTCAGCTACACCTTCATTCTTATTGGTGACTGGTGAATACGCCATGCATGTGTGGCATTTAAATCTGTATGTGTCTTAGAAGGTTGAGGGAATACTAGGTTCTTCTGGGGTCATTTTTCTGTCTCTTCTTTAAGCCTATGCCCTGGTGTGTAGAAGCCTCAATTTCTCTCTCTAAGTTGGTGTCATGTGTGGGAAATTAAAAGCCTCCGACCTCCCACCTGCAGTATGAACAAGATAGAATACATGATCTCAGGTGTCTCTCAGCCTCTGCCTGGTTTGTTTCTATGACACGTCCTGTATCTTCTCATTACTATTTTTATTGTTCTTTTTCCTTTTTCAGAACTAGGGTCTGAATCCAGGATCTCGTACATGCTAGGCAAGCACTCTAACGCTTGAGGTATGCATCCAGCCCTCTCCTTGTTATTCTTAGGACTCCTCCTTTTCTGGAGGAAATCCCGGGACTTCCTCACAGCACTACTGGAAGATTAAAATTCTTCCTTTCTGTGGAAAAGCATAAAGCTCCTGGAGTGCAGCATATGGTATTCCATAGTCTCAAGAAGCAAATGGTAGCCCTTGGTCTCTGATGTCAAAGAGAGGTCCTTGAAGCAGGGCCCAAACATCTGCCTAAAACTAGAACCACCTTGTAAGAATGGGATGGCAAGGACCAGTCACCAAGTGCCTAAACTGTGTGCCTGCCATTGAACTGAGCACTTAGCAGGAATCTTCTCACCTGATCTTCAGCAATCCTCTAGAATTAACATTAATGAAGGAATAGAGGCTTAAGAAACTTCTGAGGTCTTGGGCTCTCTCTGTCTTTGTCTGCTATCTGTCTGTCTGTCTGTCTCTCTCTTTCACACACACACACACACACACACACACGGATTTGAGTTCAAGGCCTTGTGTTTACATGGCAGGTGTTCTGCTGAGTCACAGTGCTTTTTTGCTGGTTAAAGTTTTAAGATAGGGTCTCACTTCCTGCCGAGGCATGCACTTGGACTACCATCCTCCTATCTAATGCTTCACATCGTAGCTGGGATGACAGATGCACACTACTATGCCAACTTTTTCTGAGAGATAGCGTGTCTCAGGTCTTCTGGTCCCAAGCGGTCATTCTCAGCCTCCCAAGTACCTAGGATTACAGGCATAAGCCACCAGCTGTTTGGCTCTGAGATCTCTTTAAATTGCAAAGTGAGAACCCAATCACAAAGCTTGCATAGGCCATTGAACCAGTATGCCCCAAGCTTGCTTAAAAGAAGAATGGAGGGTTTTCTAAAGAGACAGATCCCAGGCCTTGGCACTTCTCTGCCAAACTGGTCTAAGGAGAGACCTGGGGATTTGTAATTTGAACAAAAGTCCCTGATGGTTCTGATCACAGAAGCTGAGTGAGTGAGCCATATATGACATCACTGCAGTGGTGCTCAGCCTGGCTGCAAGTTGCAGTCATCTTGGGGAGGTTTTGTTTTTTTTTTGGGGGGGGGGAGGGTTGTTGTTGTTGTTGTTTTAATATGGTTGCCAGGCTTCATCCCCACACATTCTGATTTCATCAGAGTCGGGTGGGACTCTGTATCTGTCGGGTGGGCTTCAGTATCTTCAAGCTCTCCAGGTGATTCTAAAGTGCAGCTAGGGTAGAGAACCGCCGCTCTGCTGCCTCTGCTGATTAAAATTAAATCAGCCTGACTTACTTTACAAAAACACTGGTAAAAAGAAGAATCACTCAGCGCCGGCCAGCTGTCTCCCACTTCCAGCCCTGCGATTGCTGGGGGTAGAGGGCAGGGAGGGGCTGGAAGAAGCAAAGCCAAACAGCCTGCAGGGTGTGACAACTAGCTGCAGCCTTTGCCCTGCAGCTTCTGATTGAACACCCAACCCAGGGGCCTTCATGTTGTTGATAGGCCAGAGCAGAGATGATGAGGGTAGTCTCTGTTCCCTGGCCACAGTATCATCATGCCTCATCAGAGCCACAGGAAGGCCTTGCTGTAACAAACAGCCGAGGGTTGGATATAGTAGCTTATGCCTGTAATCTCTGCTATTGGGGAGGCAGAGATCAGGAGAATCCAGGCCAGCCTAGGAGCAGGTGGGTGCCAGAAAAGGTTAGACACCCCCCAACCCATCTCAACAAACAAGCTGAGTATGGTAGTACATAACTGTGCTTCCAACTAAGCGAGGAAGCCACAGGTATTAAGATTATGGTCTCAGGCTGACCTAGGCAAAAAACTCAGAATCCTATCTGAAAAGGAACCTAAAGCTGGGGTTGGGGAGGACGTGGCGTGGCTCAAGAGATAGAGCTCCTGCCTAGCATGCTTAAGGCCCAGAGTTCAAACCTGAGTACTACTTAGAACAACAGGCTGCTGTTCCCCATCCTCACGAGTTCTGATAAATAGATCCAGGGTGGGGCTGATGCTGCCAGTCAGGAGATTACCCCTTAAGGGTCTACTAGACCAGGACTCTAGTATTTCTTTTGCATATTGGAGGAAGAAGATCTCTGAGACAGCTTTCCCCAGGGTGTTGGGCCCTGTGGCCTTGACAGTGGCAGGAGACAGCACTGAGGCACCCACACAAATGAGTAGGACCAGCCCTCCCCCATTGCCTCCTCAATCACGGGTTATTACACACGCTTCCAGACCCCAGCACCAATTCATCAAATCATTCAGCAGAGTGTATAAGGATGCCCACTGAGTGCCGGGCAGTGTTCCAACGGCTGGTGAAGGACAGTAGACAAGTCAGACCAGATTGTTACCTCCACTGAGCGCTCCTGGAAACACACACAGACACACAGACACAGACACACACACACACACACACACACTCACACAAGCAGGGTGATTTCAGAGTGAGCAACAGAGAAGGAAGCTCTAGGTTGGGAGAAGCAGGAAGGCCTTTCTGAAGGGAAGTCACAGCAGCAGAGATTTTAATAACAATCGGAGCTGGGAGACTTAGGAGAGGAGCCCCCATCAAGATGGTTGCAACCGGGTTCTTAAGAATAATGAAGGTGCATGGAGGAAGTGGCCCTGCATCCCACAGTAGAGTAAACAGCTTGTTCAAAAAATTCCTGGGGCAGGCATGAGCTTGGTGCATGTAAAAAGAGAAAGCAAGCTGAGGTTGATGCGTGCACAGCAATCCTCTGATTCCTCAGAGCCATTACCTCATTGCAGCCTTGTGGTGAACGAGGAAAGGGCATTCATTCTCAATCTCAGATTATGAGTAATTATGAGTTTCCTTTGTCCAATCACACTTCCTGCCAAGTTGCCGAGTTCTTGTGGTGAAGCATTTGCCTTGAGCGATTAGATGGCTCAATAGAAGATGCTGAGTTTCATCTGGAAAAAGCTGGGGTGTGGTGTGGGGAAAGGGGCATTCCCGAGGAGGATGGGGCTGGGAAGTGATGGAGCTTACAGTGGTATTTCTCCAGATCTCACGCACACAAAAATCATTGTGGGTCTTGTGAAAAGGCAGGTTCTTACTTGGAAGGTCCAAGGCAGGGTCTGAGAGTCTGAATTTCTGACGCATTCCCTGTGATGTCACTCCTGCTGATCCCTGGGCCATGCTTTGAGTAGCAAGGTCTTACTTAGGTCTCCATGGATGCTGACCATGGCTGTTTGGTATGGATTGGGATGGGGTTGATTATTATTTCATAATGCTGGCCACTTGACTAGGTAAACTAGGACTTTGGATTTCACCTCCCCTAATTCTAGCCAACAACACAGCATTAGATGTTTGAAGTCTTTTCACATACTGACAAATAGCCTCCAGAAGAAGCAACAGGGATCATCTTCTCCCCGCCCCCCCCAAACCCCCCATGCTCAGCAGAGAGGCTGGAGTCCTCGCTGGTGTAAAAATCTCTCCTTTGTCTCAGGCACAGCCTGGGTCAGGCCATACATACTGATGATAGCGGCATATTGGTTCCCTGCCACTCTGATTTACGCTCAGGAGGTGCTCATCAATTCCAATAGGGAACTTGTTGAGTTATTTTAGGCTTCAGTTTTGATAGCAAAAACCAACTCCATGAAGCCGGCATTTCTCTTCTTAGTTATGTTTCCAAGGATGGCACAGCTGCTTTCTACTTCCTTGCCAGCCAGATCTTGTTCCTCTCAGGGTCTCAGAGCTGATGTCCCACCTCCCCCACCCCCACCCCAGGCTGGTTCTTAGACTCAAGTTTGGATTGGGACCCTGAAGAGCAGCCATTAAGATTATCACTGGGGTAAAAATTATGTATAGAGAGATATAGATATATAGACATATATATCAGCATGGATTATAAATAGTGATTTCCTTTGAATAGCAAGGATATCTCATTACACTCATCATTGTTACCCAGGGAGAGAAAAATCTGATACCACTGGATTTGGGGGACCTTTTATAGTGCCTTGTTGCATCGGGAGAGCAGTACCAGTCCTAAAAAGCACCCATCGAAGTGCAATTACAGCACCCCTCTTGCTTATGTGCTGCTAGCCAGAGTCACCTAGAATGGCTGCTCTCCCCTCCCCTGCCCCCCACAGCATCCCAAACATCACAGCGCAGCTCCTGTCATGATGAGCAGCTTGCCAAAGGACTTAGAGAACCTGTCACAGAAGATGCCTGAGCAGAGATGTCTTTATCAATTACCCAGGGTCCTCTTAGCTATCAGAAGCCCACTTGGTCCAGCTGTTCAGAACTCACCCATACATCCCAGGCAAACCCAAAACTAATTTGGCAGTAAATGGTACGTGAATTCCACGTGCATATTAATGCTTGGCAAACACTTTCAGTTTTCCTGTGACATCTTGAAAGTCCAGCAAAGACCCTGAGAGCAAAGAGAGCATCTATTTCATACCCTTCATTAAGATGATCTGTGGGCCTAAATTAACAACAGTAACTGAATTGGCCTTTACCTGTCTACATTTTCTTCAATTCAACGAACACTTATTGAGCTGTAGAAAGGAGTTTTGCCAATCACTCAAGGAAAAACAAAGATAGGTAAGGTGCAGTCCTGTATTATTGTAATCTGTTATAGCTGAGCCTGCAGACATATCCACAGATAGCTGGTACGGAGAATAGAAGATGATAAATTCTCCATTACAGGTAGAATGGAAGTGTGGCTGAGAGCTGGGTGGGAGAGAAGATGAGTTCTAACTGGAAGTCTAGAACAACCTGCTAGATGGGTGGCAATGAATCTAGTTTGCCCAGGTAATAGAATTTCAAATAGGTGATGAGCATTTTTAGTGAAACTAACCATCACTACTGAGAATTCATCTCTCCTCATGTATGTGTCCTAAATACAAGTGTTAGCTTATATGATCATCCCTTTTCCCCATGAGATGGTTTTTATATTTTCATCCTCATACTACAAGGAAGTCAGATGAAGCCCAGTAAGGTCAGGCCTGGTCCACAAGAAGCTGGATTTGAACTCAGGCAGCTTAGAGCTAGAGCCCTGGCTGTTAACTACAAAATGTTTTTACCTTCGTGTCAAGACATTTCGATTTTGTTTTTTGTGTGTGTGTTGGGGTGGGTTTTGTGTGTGTGTGTGTGTGTGTGTGGTTGTTGTTGTTGTTATCAGTCTTATGCTTAAATCACTCATCAACTCTGTTGAGCTTTGTTAGAAGCAGAGTAAGCCCTGAGGACTCACTGAAGATGTTTGTTTATTTCTCACTACCAGCTTTCCAGCTACCTAATCAGCCAGGCCCTGGATGAGAGCAAACTGCAGCAGCCTGCCTCTTGGAGTTTGAAAGAGGCAAGGACCCTCTCCAGGCCAAGGATCCCCACCCTGAGAGTCTTCAAGCTCCTCAGAGACCAGCTGAACCTACCTCCTCTCCTCTGGAGCTGCTGTCACAGCCCCTGTAGGGGCCCTAAGATGGAAGCTCTGGCTGGAGAGAAGAGCCCACACACCAGGGAGATATTCCTCTTTCTCCCTGGCTTTAAGGCCTCAAGAGGCAGCTCTCGGGCACCTTATCTGGAGCCTCCAGAGCTAGTCTTACAGTTGTGCCCCACTCCCCTGTGTTAATGGGAAGAGGTGGGAGAGGCTGCATTTAGCAGGCTTTAGCGGGACATGGTGTTACACACCTGTAATCGCTGCACTCAAAAGGTTGAGACAGTTGGATCAGCCTGAGGCTAGCCTGAGCAACATTATCAAGACCTGCCTGGGGAGGGGGTGTGTGGAAGAGAACCTCTGTGGGGGGGGGGGGGGCGCTAATCCCAGCGTGGCTCTACCCCTCCCCCCAAGCCCTGCCCACCTGAGCATGTGCCGGCCTGACCAAGGGGGAGACCTTTCTGTTATTTCCAGGAGGGCCTCTCTAGGACTCTAAGAGATGTGGCTGGCAGTGTTGCCAGAAATGGTATCTTTTAGTGACCCCCACAAACCTTGAGGAAGGGCAGGGAATCGGGTTCATCCCCACCTGGGCCAAAGTGAGACGGGAGGAGGAGTTCATCCCCTTCTGGAATGAAAGGGCACTGGATCTTCGGGCTCCTCCTCCCTTCCCCGAATAAAGGAGAGAAAGGCGGGTCTGCGGGCCCTCCCAGCCCCCACACCGCGCCGCCCCAGCGTCTAGGCCCAGGCCCGGCCCCGAGGTCGGTCCCGCGCCTCCCGGAGCCCCACGTCGGGCGGGGGGGGGGGGGCGCTGTCCTCCCCACCCGCCAGCCCCTCGGGAGGGTGAAGCGGATCCATCAGCCAGGCCCCACGTCCCCGCTCCGGCCCGGGATTGGTCTAGGCGCATTTTGTGTTAAATGCCGACCTATAAATTTGTGGACGATCCTTGTGAGCAAATTGGATTCCTTCACAGGGCCCTTAAGTGCTGCCATTTAGCCAGATTTAACGGCAGGCTCCGGCCACCAGCGTCCCCCCACCCCCGCCCTCCCGTCTCCCCAGCCCTCCGTGCCCTCCCTCCTGACCCTCCACAGTCACCGGGAATCGATCCCGCGCCCTCCCCACCGCCCAGACAGGCCGGGGCTCCGCGCGCCCGCCGCCGCCGCCGCCGCAGCCCGGGCCTGGCTCCCCGCGCAGCCCCTCGGCCTCCTCCCCGCCGCCGTCTCCACGGTCTCCCCCGCTCTTCTCTCCCGGCCTCCCGCTCCCTTTCTCCCCAACGCCTCCCGCCCGCCTTCCCCTCTTCCCCTCCAGCCTCTCTCTCCCTCCTCCTGTCTGCGCCGTGGCAGCTGCTTCCAATGCAGCGAGATGCACCAATTCATTCAGCCTCGCAGACTCTTTAAGGTCGTTACTAAATATATCAAGCAGAAGAAAAGGGTCTTTTTTTCCCTCTCTCTCTCTCTCTCCCTATCTCTGAGCAGGGAGCGTAAATGCTGGCCTTGGGATCAGAGCTCATCCTCTCTGATCCCCAGTGGGAGACAGCCCAGAACGGCCCTGCTGTGGGGCGACTCCAGCTCGAAGCTCCTACAGACAGAGGCAGGGGTGCTGGGGAGAAGAGGGGCGGGTTTCTGAAGCCGGTGGGATAGGGTAGAGGGTGCCCAGGGAGTCTAAAGCATCAGAGATGAAATCCACCTTTTTTTTTTTTTTTTATCTTCAAAGAGTTAAACAGCTCTGGAGACTCCAAGAAGAAAACAATTTCTACCAAAGTGATTTCTCCTCCTGTAGATTAATATTTTTTCCTTTATTTTTGAGGAAATTGGAAAGTGTTGAAAGAGGTCGATGTGCCAGTCCAAGAGACAGAATTCGATTCCGATGCTCTAAGCAGTAGTCTGAGGTAGTTTTTGTTTTTTTTTTTTTTTCTCCCCTGAGTTGTTGGCAGATGACCTTGTAGCCTCAGCATTAACCAGAGCTCAGGGAGCGCTAGACTTGGGTGTTGTGATCAGAAATGTACAACAAAGTTAGCCTGCCTGTTACGCAGCAGGGGGTGTCTGACCGTGCCTGCTCTTGGTTGTAGTTTCCTGGCAGCTCCTCCCTCCAGCGAGGCCTCCCTCCCAGACACAGAGAGAGGGACACAGGCTTATGGTGTATGGTGGAGACTTTTCTTCATAAGCAAAGCCATGAGACTGTGACTTACAGAGCACTCGCACCCCATCAAACATGTCTCCCACAGGCAGGGGAAAGATTATAAATATAAGTGATACTTTCTATCTTAAAAGCAAAAGTGATAAGGTCACTGAAGAAGGTACAGGGCAATCATTTTTAACCTTTTAGGGTGGTGGGGGATGTGGGATACTTTTTGAGACAATTCTGTGACTGTCCGGCCAGACAATGAACACCTCTCATAATCAGAGTTCTACAAGCCATATTGGGGGAGGGGTAGTTACAACCCCTAGGGCTTAGCCACACATCCTCTGAACTAAAGATGAGAACCAAGAAGCCAAAGAAGGACGTCTGGGAACACTGGCATGTCAGTAACTGTCTAGGAAAAGGAAGATTCCTTCAGAGCTGTTGTTAGGAAGGAGACCTTGGGTGGAGAACATTCTAGAAAAGTTGTCATTGAGGCCACAGGCAGAAAGAGGCCTAGGATGGAAATAGTGCTATCCATGAGGTAACTCAAAAAGCTTAGAATACGTAAGGACTGAGAAATGTTCATAGGAGTTAGAAAGCAACAAGTTGGTAATGGTGGCCTGGTGATGTCACATATTAGGTTTCCAGTTTCTCTGGACAGTTAAAGAATTTAAGGGCAGAGAAATGTTTAAAGCAGGCAGAGCAGATTTATTTGAAAGTGAAATAAACAATGAAATGAACTTTTTGTGCAGATCCAGGTGTTCTGAACACTAGATAGACAGACAGACAAACACATAGTCCCTTACCTCTGCCCCCTAAGGGCATGCTCCTGGTCCAATTGGTCCAGGGACTCTCACAAACCAGTCCTTCTTCTCAGAGCATAAGCATAGAAGTTTCCCTGCAATTGGAGCCCCATCTCCTCCTACTTGAATGAATACAAGAAAGGGCTCTTGCTTGGATAGATGCTGGGGGAACAAAACTTGATCATGGCCTTAAAGGGCTCATGTGTCTTCCTGTGCCCTCCCCATGCTGAAGCTGGGCCCATTCACCATCTTCTATCCTTAACTCCCTGGCCAGAGAGGCCTAACTTCCTCCTCACTGGAAGAAAAGTTGCCATGAGGAGAGGAGAGGAAGCTCAATTTTTCAAGGCAAGGCCAAGAAGCAAGTTGGAAGAGATAGAAAACATAGAACCTTCTTCAGAATCTTAGGTGAGAAAGGGAAATGGCAACAGAACTGGCTGCTTCTTTCAGAGTGGGAAGTGAACAGGACATCTTTGTAAGAGTCCATTTCTGAAATGGGTGGTTGGTTGAGAAATACATAGTAATTCACCAGACGGAAGGGGCCCCAGGAAGGGCAGTTCAAGGGGGGAGAAGAAACATTCTCAGAGTTGGATTCATGTTGTGTTTGGAGGCCTAGAATGGAAGGTTAGAATGTGGATTGTATAAGAAGAAGATGGAAGAGAGGGAAGACCAGAGAGCCAGGCAGGAGCCAGAGGGGGCTGGGGTGGGGAACTAGCACTTTATCCTGTCAGGCTATGAAGAGAGATGATGAACAAATACTTTTTTTAAATTGATTCTACAGGTAATACAGGCTCATTACAGAAATTCCTTAAAATATGGAAAAGTATAGAGAAACACAAATGCATAATTAATGTTAACATTTTGGCATATTACTTCTTTTTAGTCTTCTTTTTTCTATACACTGTTTCATTAAATCTGAGACACCCCACTTGGGAACCCATCATTACTTGTGCTACTAACAATGTGCAATTACACTTGACAAAGAGGATGAGGTGCAGCTTATTTAGGATAAGAGAAGATGTGGGGGGAAATGTAGGATATAGAAATGATGACATAAAGTGTGTGTGTGTGTGTGAACGCGCGTGCACACACATGCACACATATGTGCACCAGTCCTCCTAAGGCTTGAACTCAGATCCTGGACACTGTCCCTGAGCTTTTGTGCACAAGGCTAGCACTCTGTCACATGAGCCACAGCTCTACTTCCAGCTTTTTGGTGGATAATTGGAGGTAAGAGTCTCATGGACTTTCCTGCCCAGGCTGACTTTGAATGACAATCCTCAGATCTCAGCCTCCTGGGTAGCTAGGATTGCAGGTGTGACCACTGGCACCCAGCAAGTTTTGTTTTTGTTTTTTTCTTACTTGAGTTTTCATCATATTTCAAATTTTCTACCTTTCTTTGACCAGAATTGTGCCACAAAAAGTTTCCAAATTATAAAAAGTATTTATCAAAATAGTCTTAATGGCTACAAAATATTGTATTACATGGATATTCAAACAATTTATACAATAAATTTCCCTACCAATAGATACTAGATACTATCTTAATTTTTTTATTATAGTACCTTAGTTAAAAAAAAAACATTATGCACGCATGTGTGTGTGCATGCGCACATGAGCACATACTCACCTGCATGCATGTGTGTGCCAGTACTGGGGCTTGAACTCAGGACATAGGCACTTTAGCTTTTTCCATTCAATTCCAACACTCTATCAATCACAGCTCCACTTCCAGCTTTTTGCCAGTTAATATGGAGATAATAGTCTTGCAGACCTTAATGCCAGAGCTGGTTTTGAACCAAAATTCTCAGATCTCAGCCTACTGAGTAGCTAGGATTACAAGTGTGAACCACTGACACCCAGCTCTATACATAATTTTTAGTATTTTTCTGGCTTTAGTATTTTAGTCAAACTAATAGTTGAGAAGCCTGTGTTATACTAGCTCTTTTTTCCATAGTATGTTGATGAACTTAGCTACTACTGTGATAAAATGCATATAACAAAGTTTATCCTCTTACTCATTTTCAAGTACACAGTTCAGTGGCACTGAGTACATTCACAGTGTTGGCCAATGGTCCCACCCTCCATCTGTTCAGCTCTTTTTAGCCTTTCTAACTGAATCTCCCCTCCATTCATCAGTGGCTCACTTCTCCCACTCTTTCCAGTCCCCAGCATCCCCTCTTCTACTTCTCTGTGGATTTAACTCTTCTAGGAACCTAATATGAATGGAATCATATACTATTTGCCCCTATGTCTGGCTCCTCTCATTTAGTATAGCCTCATCCACTTCCTCTATGTGTGAGAATGCCCTTCCTTTATAAAGCTGAATAATACTCTATGGTAGGTGTAGACAGCACTGGTTAATCCATTCATCTATTGGTGTGTGTGAACTCTTGTTAGAATTTTGGGATGTTTCACAGAGAATAGATTGCTAATTGTAAATCAAAAGGTATAAAAAATTAACTCTTGATACATACCACCAAACTGTTTTCCAAAAACTTTTTTACAAAGTTTTCTACATTATACTACCTTTCTTGGTGTGCAGATGTGTCTGTCAGCATTGGATCTCGTTATTGGCTTTATTTTTGTTACTTTGATACTAGAAATACAGTGTGTCATTGTCCTAATATGTGTTTCCTTGAGCCCTCCTAATGGAGGCAAACTTTTTTATATGCATCTTTATTAGCTGGAGTGTGTTTCCTCCTTGTAAATTGTCTTTTTATGTCTTAGGATCATTTTCCTATTGAAGATATAGTGTTTCACTTCTTACTTTACAGGCACTCCTTAGAAGGAGTGAGCTGATTCGTTCATATAATTGCCAGTGCTCCTGCAGTGCCTCTGTCTCGTACCAGGCATTGTCTAGGTAGACTACCGGGAACTATCAGGCAAAATTTCCCACCCTTATCAAGTTTACATTCCTAGAGAGGGAGAAAGACAACATTAAACAACATATGTAGTATGTTAAACAGTGTGAGTGCTCAGGAGAAAAGTTCAGATGGAGAAGGGAGGCAGAAATGTTGGGGCTGTCGGGAAGCCTCCCTGAGGAGGCTGAGCAAGCCCTGGGGAAGGATTGTCCCTCCCCATGCTGATCTGGGGAGAGTGTTTCAGACAAAGGGTCTAGCCTGAACAAAGGTCCTGAGGCAGGAACACAGGAATCATCTTAGCTAGAGCAGAATGAGGAAGAAGAGAGGTGGGAGGATAAGGTCTTAGTATGACCAGAACCACGGACCATGTTGGCCCTGAGGGCTCTCTCTGTTCATTTTCTGTTGCTATCATAGTAAACCTGAGACTGGGTAATTTAAAAAGAAGAGAGAGGTTCATTTTGGCTCACCATCTGGGAAGTCTAAGATCAAGAGGCCTCATGTGGTAAAGGTCTCTTGCTGCTTCAACTCATGACAGAAAGCAGAAGGGCAAAGGGTACATTCTGAAGAGGTAAAAAATGAGGGGACTCACTCCATAATAGCCACTCTCCGGGTAACTAATCCAGTCTTCTGAGAAAGGCATTAATCCCTTTTAATGACCTAATTACCTCACAGAAGGCCCCATCTCCCAACTCTACATTTCAATACCAGCTTCACTCGGGACAAATTACATTCAAACCCTACCAGGCTGGTCTCTGAGATTCCGGCTTCTTTCTTTCAGCAAGAAACAGGCCTTTAGAAAGAGGGGTTTTTGAGCCAAGAGGTAACGTGATGTGACTCACACTTTAAAAGCATCGCTCTGCTTTTCAGGTTGAAAATAGACTAAAGGAAGGAAAGGAAAGCCGAGAGAACTGTTGGGAAGTTCTTGAAGTCATCCAGATGAAAGCTGGCAGGGCTCAGCCCTAGGTTAGCAGACACGCGTGAGAAGGGCCCTGTGTTGTGTGCGTTGTAAGGCTGGAGACGGGGTTTGCTCATGATTGGAGGAGAGATGTGGGAGGAGTCCAGTAAGATTTCACACTTTTGGCCTGAGCACCTGAAAGTCAGAAGTTGTGAAAGGAAAGACAGCAGCAGGAGATCCAGATGGGCGGTTGGGAGCTCAGTTTTTGACAAGTTAAGTTTGAAATGTCTATTAAACATTCAGGAGCAATGTCAAGTAGGCAGTTGGATATATGAATCTGGAGTTCAGAGAAGAGGTCTGGGGTAGAGATATAAATTTGGGAGTTGTCAGAGCATAGATGGTATTTAAAGCCCTGATATTGGGTGAGGTCACCAAGGAGTGAGAATGGATAGAAGAAAGTGGAAATGTCCAATGACTGAGCCTGCTGCTGCCAGTGTGAGGGAGACCTGGACTCTTCTGGTGATTTGGGAACTCGAAGGGTTCCAGGTTGGGAGTGGCATAGCTGGTGTGATCAGAAAAAAGGTGTGATCAGAACTGTGTTTGAGATCAATGGCTCAGGAGGGCTGCCCATGTTATCCCATCTCTTCTGAGCAGAGAAAAATCTAAGAGCCTCCCATCAGAAGTCCCCAGCAGGCCATGGTTAATGTCTTTGATTTCCATGGTTACGTTTGACCAAAGATCAAGCTAACTCTTTAATCTCAAGACTCATCATCAACAGGGTGAAGCACATTGGCAGCCCTTTGATATTGGCAGGGGAAAAATGCAAACTCTGGAGAAAGAAAGGAGGCTAAAGAGAAAGGAAGGGCAAGGGGCCCAGAGGGAGGCTGGGGGCTGGAGTGGTAGGCTTGGCCCTAACTGCCAGCTCCTTCTTTTAAGCGATTGTTAAAGGACCACAAGAGAGAGAAGGATCCTCCCTGGATCTATTATTTTCCTCTTTCCTCAAGTCTCCTGAGCCTGGCAATACCCTCTCTTGCCCCATTGAGAACATAAAGTTTCAGCGGCTAATCTCTGAAGCTGGGATAGAATCACTGTGCTCCACTAAAAGGATACTCACCTGTACTTGCTGCTTAGGGACATCAGGACTGAAAATAGTGACAAGTGTCACCCAAAGAAGGGCACTTTTCACATGATGGGGAAAGGGGACCCTTGTAATAGTTATTCAGGGCTACAAGCATCAACTGTCCCAGGCAAACTCTGGTATTAAAACCATCAGTAGAGTCCCACGTGTGGTTGAGAAATTCCAGTATTGGCATCACCTAGGGAGATGGTTTTAAAAATAAACCTCTGAGCACATTTCCAGATGGCTCAGAATCTTTGGGGATGGGACCCACAGTCTATTTTTTAGTGAGAAATTTTTAGTGGTAGAAATTCTCTCTGGCTTCAGAATTCTCTTTGTACCTTTCTCTCTTCTTTCCCAGAGAGGTGATCCAGAATCTTTGAGGCAAGAACCACTGGTTGAGGGGTAGCAAGGGAGACTGGGAATCCTCTTTCCTGTAGGGAGTAACCATCTGTTTGTAACACATCCTAAATCCTGAGCACCACTGTTTTTCTTGGGACCAGGAGGGGTTGGCCGGCCTCTGGGTGTGTTTGTTCAGGACAGTCAATTCCTTGTTTCTTTCTCTTGACTCAGACTCAGCTGCCTATTCTTTCCTACTAGACTCTGGGCTATGCTGTAAAACACTAAGTATGGTCCCTCTGACTCTGCACATCCAGGACTCTTGAAAGGACTGCATGATTAACTCCTTAACTTCCAGCATCCTAGCAGGCATCCCTCCCATGTGCCAAGATCATTCTCCATTCATAATCCATTCTGGCTCTGTCGTCTGTGAATTTAAAATCTTTCAGAACTTCATTTATATTTTAAGCCTGTTTTCTCTTCCTTGGATTACAAATGCCATAAATTTCTCACCTGTTGAATTCATGCTTCTTTTATTTGTCCTAAATGCCAGCTCTTTCTCCTTGCCCAGCATTTAGGCTCCTGAAAGTTTGAAGATGATGAATTCCCTTAGGGAATGTACCTTTCCCTAAGTGGCACTTCTTTCTCAACACTCACTGGACTGGAAGCATCTTTGAACATAATTAAGTAGAACTTACTTTTCTGATTCCAACTTTTCCATATAGATGCCCGGTCTAGACTGAATATTTTCTTTTTTTTTTAATTTTAATTTTATTTTATTTGTGAACATACTGTACAGAGGGGTTACAATTACATGGGCAGGATAATGTGTACATTTCTTACCAAGCATTGCAGCCTCCTCCTTTGGTTTACCCTTCACATCCCTTCCCAGCCTCCCCCCACCTCCCCAATCCCAATCCTTCTCCTTCCCCCCCCCCCCAGACTGAATATTTTCGATAACAGAGGACTCACTACTTCCAGAGGCAACCAGCTCCAACTTTGTAGACTTCTTTTCTATGATGTTTCAAAATCAGCCTCCAGTGGGAAAGAATGACCAGGTGGTAATGGAGTTGGAGTTGGACATATCAGTGTGAGCTCACATTTAGCTTAATAAAGATACAGATGGTGACCTATAGAAATAGATGTGTGTATATGCATGGGCTACTATACCCACATAGATTTCTTTGCTCTGCATTCTCAGAGACCCTGAAACCAAATGATAGCCTGACAGCAGCAGGCACACTTAGCCTCTAATCTTGGTTTCTAATATCATTCTCTAATAAAAAGAACCAGGGCTCTTGGAGAAATGTCTGAGTCTAAGATTAGGACAGAAAATAGGCAAGATGAACCTGGAGCATCTGGGAGTGGCACAAGAAGGAAGTGCTCAACAAAGCCATGGAGATGAGGAAGAGACACTGGAGCCTAAAGAAGAGCCAAAGAGACACAGAGAGCACTCAGTGGCAAAAGCTGGGAGCTACAACCTGAATGGAGCAGTATTAGATTATAACCCAAAGCATAAATATCAATGAATCTCCGCCAATATAAATAAATGATTACATGTATAAATACGTGAGGGAGGACAGATAAATCTCCTACGTAGAAGAAGCCAAATAATTTATGTGGATATTCCATCCTCAAGGAGATGGAGCACTGTTCCCCCTTCATAAGGGTGGGCCATGCATAGGGAATGCCTTCCAAAAGTACAGTATCGAGCAAATACTACCTCAGCCAGCCAATCAAACCTCAGCAGGAATAAGTCATGTTCATAGAATGTTCCTTTTGATATGATGCAATAAAAATGATGCATCACTTCCCCCAAACCCATTAACCCTTGTAAAACCATGAGAAAAACATCTACAAATCTTAATGGAGGAGCTGGGTATTGGTGGTTCATGCTTATAATTCTAACTACTTGATAGCCTAAGATCTGAGGATTGTGGTTCAAAGCCAACCTATGCAAAATAGTCTATGAGACCCTTATCTTCAATTAACCAGCAAAAAGTATGAAGTAGAGCTGTGGCTCAAGTGGTAGAATACCAGCCTTGACCAAAAAGGTCAAGGGATACTGCCTGAGTTCAACCTCCAGTACTGGCACATACACACAAATTCTCAAATAGCTGAGCAGCACCTCTCCAAATTGTCCAGGTCATCAAAACCAAGGAATATGAGTAATTATGACAGTCAAGGGGAATTAGGCAGACAGGACAACTAAATGGAACGTGCTGTTCTGGATGGGACTCTGGAACAGAGAGACCCTGGGATAAATAGTAAGGAAATTAATAGATAAAGTTGGATCTAGCATATATGGAAACTCTCTGTACTGTATTTCCAATTTTTCTGTAAATCTAAGACTATCCTAAACCATAATGTTAATTAAGAACAAAAATCAACCTTCCTTATCTAGATATTGGCCTTGGCTCTGACCCTGACCTGAAATAACTCAGACATGACCTAGGACAATAGTATTTGTCATCTTTCCATTACTATTACAAGAACTGAAATAATTGACATATTTGTACAAATAGAAAGAGGGGGACTTGTTTGGCTCACAGTTTGAGACGTTTTAGCCCATGGCTGATGGGTCCTATCACTTCGGGCCTTTAGAGAGGCAGCTCATCATGACAGACGCATGTGGCAGAGCAAAACCACTCACCTCATCAGGCAGGAAGCAAAAGAGTGAGGAGCAAGCTGAGGTCCCACAAACCCCACACAAGCTTATACTCCCAATAACCTAAAGTCTTCCCACTAGGCTCCACCTCCTAAAGGCTTCACTAGACCTTCGTACTGCCTCCAGAGGGACCAAGGCTCCAAACCATTGGCTTTGGGGGGACATTTAAAATCCAGATTATAGTGACAGATCATCTCTGTGTCCCCAAGGATTCTCCCCAGTGGCAGTCAAAATTCTCATCTCTTTACTACCACTTCTGTCATCTCATTCCCAAGTCAGATCTCTTTGCCTCCATTAGATTCTGATTCCTGCCTTCAGTCTCTCACTGAGCAGGCCACCCTTTCTCCAGTATAGCTCACTTTGACAACTGCCTGCTAAAGTTTATTGTGGTGCCAGAACTGAGCACCCTGAGTGAAGCTGCCAGCCTAGGGAAGATCAGGCCTGTCACCTTTATTCACTTGATAGATCTCCATTACTATAGCCTATAGTGGTATCGATGACTTTTACTTTGGGGGTACAGCGCAGTCATCTTGCAGTAATAGCTCTAATTTGGCCTTCCAGTTTTTTCCCTAAATATTTCCTGTATAACCAACACAAAGAATAACTTTCTGCAAATTAATGTTTGGAAGAAAAGAAACAAGGAAGGAAGGAGGAAAGGAAGAGATTGCTTTTTTTTTTTCTTTTTTTCTTTTTTACCACTTCCTGTTTTCCGAGTGGTTTAATGGAGATAAGAGTCTCACAGACTTTTCTTGCCTGGACTGCCTTTGAACCACGATCCTCAGATCTCAGCCTCCTGAGTAGCTAGGATTACAGGCATGAACCACCAGCACCAGGCGAAGGGAAGGGATTTCTGAGAGTAGTATTTATACTGGGAGTACTTATATACACTCAGCAGCTTCAGTGAACGTGAAGGCTCACTGGATGGAGCTGTAAAGTGAGTTCAATCCAATAATAGTTATTGTCCCCTAGAGAAGTTACTTACTTGCTGTTGCCTCCGTTTTCTCATGTTTAAAATGAAGACAATAATAGAACCTACCTCATAGGATACTGGGAACTAACTGAATTAATGTCTGGGAAGGGGCTTAGACCACATTTCTGGTACACAGTAAGTGCTACATAAATGTTTACTGTTTTTTGCAATTACTTTAATGTGTGTGTGTGTGTGTGTGTGTGTGTGTGTGTGTGTGTGTGTGTGTGTGTGTGTGCTGAGAGTTAACTTAGTCTAAGTAAATGCCCTCCCACCAGGCCCTGGAAATCACTCCCAACTCACAGGTCCCTTTTGGATCCCAACACTGGCTTTCTCTCCCAACTTTATGTCACCTGCTAATTTGATCAGTGAGCCCATCAAGAAGGTCCCCTTCCAAGGCATCTGTGTGAATGCTGAATAGACAGAGATGGTGGGCAGAGCCGGTGGTGACTGTGATGGGGTGATAAGACCCGGTCTCCCACAGCTGGGCTGAGATCATGCCAAGTAGGAGGAAATGCCCTCCATCTCTGGACTCCAGATTCCCCTCAGCACAAATCATGACAAGCGCCTCACAAATGCTAATGACCGACTTCCTTTGGTTTTAAAGACCGATCATTTCTGGAACACCCGGGTAAATGAGGGGCTCAGTAGCTATCTAGAAAGAAGTTAGAGGTGTTGGCATCCGAACTTAATTAGACACCTGTGCTCTTTATACAGCCTGATAAGGTCAGGCAAATACATTCAGCATTAATAACATTATCAGCACCGTGTGGTCCACAAGCCTTGCCAAAGCCAATATGTCAAGTTTTTGTGGCTGGGAACATGTGTCTTCAATTCATGCTCCGGCTTGTTTCTTACATGCCAACAGCTGGCACCACATCTGGAAAGGCTGTTTCTGCTGTGGCTTCTTTTCTCCTATGAGTATTTTATGGGATACCCCATCCCACCTCAATCCTTACAAGAGAAAAGGGCTCATTCACTCATCCTCTGATGGCCTGTCAAGACACAGCCCCTGTTTATCTGCTGCTGGCGACCCATGTGCCTAACACTAGCTCTCTCTTGGGGCAGTGGTCCTCACACATGCCTCTGCAGGAGTCTCATGGAGGGAGGGGACCTGCTTCAGAAAAAGGCATCTTCAGCCCTACTTCAAGCCCAGTGTTTAGAATTCAGGAGGTGGAGGGCATATGGATCAGGGCTCAGCATAGCTCACGTGCTCCCAGGTAATGTGATACAAACGACCCGAGCACCAGACTTCTTGTACTCATCTAGGGGCTTTAAGGCCCCCTAAGCCTGCATTATCAGTATAATCAGCAAGTGGGTCCTTTTACTTTGAAGGAGGGTCAGAGATATTCTAGATGGTTTCTGAACACAAGAAGAAGGAAAGGAAAGAATGTGCTAGAAAGAGGGGCTAGCTAAGTCAAACCATGGAGTCCTGCAAGAGTGTGGCAGGTGGAAAGAGTGGAAAGGACATTGAGATCTGATTTTGAAGGGCCGTACACTTAAGGCATCAGCCTTGGAGGAGATACACAAACCTGAGTTTGAACTCCAACTCATCACTCCCAGTAGTATGTGTGCTTAAACAGGTTACACAACCTCTCTGGCCTTCATTTTGTCTGTGTATAAAGAGAAACTACCTATCTTAAAATAGTTCAGAGAAAAAGATTGCTGGACACTGGTGGTTCACAACTGTAATCCTAGCTACTCAGGAGGCTGAGACCTAAGGTTTGTGGTTCAAAGCTAACCTGGGCAAGAAAGTCTGTGAGACTCTTATCTCCAGTAAACTACTCAAAAAAGCCAGAAGTGGTGCTGTAGCTCAAATGGTAAAGTGCTAGTCTTGAACAAAAAGAGGCTCAAGACAGCACCTAGGCACTGAGTTCAAGCTCTTTGACAAGAAAGAAGGAAAGAAGAAAGAAAGAAAGAAAGGGAGAAGGGGAGGGAGGGAGGGAGACAGGGAGAGTGGGAGAGAGGGAGGAAGGAGGGAAGGAGGGAAGAAGGAACAAAAGAGGGAAGGAAGGAAAGAAGGAATGAAGGAAGGAAGGAAGGAAGGGGTGTTTACCAAAATGCCTAGAGTGATGTATATACTTCACAGAAGATAGCTACTAATAAAAAAAATAGTACTAAATAACAATCACTGGGAGATTGCTACATTATTTTTTCTACATTATTTTATAGCCCATGAGTACTCATTAGAAGTTTTAAAAGCAGTAGTTGCATTTCAATTAGTCAGTCAGTAAATAGTTATTGTGTACCTATCATGTCAGTTGTCACCAGCCCTGGTGGAAGCAGAAGACAATCCAAGCTGTTGCAATCATGCAAACCAGTAATTCTCAAGACTGAGTGTGTGCTGTGTACCTGAAGCCCTAGCTTCTTAAGAAGCTGAGATCTGAGGATCATGGTTCAAAGTCAGCATGGGCAGGAAAGTTCAAGAGATTCTTATCTCCAATTAGCCACCAAAAAGTCAAAGGTGGAGTTGTGGCTACAGTGTTAGCCTTGAGCAAAAAAGCTAAGGACAATGCCCAGGGCCTCAGTTAAAGTTTCAATATCAGAAAAAAAAAAATTTTAACCCTGAATGTGCATCAGAATCACCGTTGTCAGAAATGTACATTTCTTAGGCCTCATTCCACATTCTGAACTGTACTCCATCAGAATTTCTGACTCAAGAAACCTGGAACAAGACCCCAGCACTGTAGATCTTTAACAATCTCCCAGGTGATCCTGACAGGCCTGCCAGGGAGCCACACTTGGAGAATCACTGGTCCAGGTAGGAAGAGATACAGAGGGCACAGACAATGAGTCGCAGTGGTGAGGCCCTGGTTCTCAGCAAGGGTTTAGGAGTGGAATGGTAACAACAAGGGACCTAGGGACACTATGGTTCAGCAAACTTCCTCTTTGCCTAGCCCTAAATTTCTTTCTTTTTTTTCATTGTGAAAACACTGTACAGAGGGGTTACAATTACATGGGCAAGATAATGAGTACATTTCTTATCAAGCATTGTAGCCTCCTCCTTTGTTTCCCCTTCCCATCCCTTCCCATCTTCCCCCCTCCACCCAATCCTCCCCGCCCCCCCCTCCTCCCCCACCAAAGTTGTAAAGTTGGTTTTTGACATAACGATTTGTACATCTCATTGTTGCAATGGGTCCACCTGTATCCCTATTTAAACAATTTGTTTTTCCCCTTCCCCTCCACAAATTATACCGACATCAAATACAGTGAAAGCAGGGGTTATACTGTGGGGGAGGGACATACATAGCAACAAAGAAATAATCTTATAAATGTGTTAGAAACAATCGCATGAAAGAAAAAAAACATTTGAATACATATCTTAGGGTTCATTTCCCTAACACCACCTTATCTGACCTTTTCTGCTTGACTCAGACATATACTAGATATTGCAAATAAAGGAAACCATGGGACCTATGTTTCTTTGGGCCTGGCTTACTTCACTTAATATAATTTTTTCCAAGTCTTTCCATTTCCTAACAAATGGGGCAATGTCATTCTTTCTGATGGAGGCATAGAATTCCATTGTGTATATATACCACATTTTCTTGATCCATTCATCTACTGAGGGGCATCTGGGTTGGTTCCATATCTTAGCTATAGTAAATAATGCTGCAATAAACATAGTCGTGCTGGTGGCTTTAGTGTGGTCTTGTTTGTAAACACTTGAGTAAATGCCCTAAAGTGCTATCCTTAAATTTCTTACACACCCCTGGGATCCTGCTGACCCATCAGCTTTCAGGGAGAGGGGGCAATGTTGTCACATGACCCTGTCTATACCATTGGAACTGGTCCTGTGGTCCATTTGGGACTGGCTTCCTGGTGTGATCTCTAATCCCTGTGCTGGTCTGGAGAAAGCATCTCTTTTCGCTTTCCTCCCTCCCTCCTCCCTTTATTCTATCCTCCCAAGATGTTGATGCCGCTGAGATGCGCGGGTACCGTTCCGCAAGAGTGCTCAAGGTGTGTATTGAATTTTGGTCCTGGATCATTTAATGTGTGGTGACAGAGGGAGCGGATGCTGTTTGGATTCATGTGGAACTCTCTGCCTTTTCTATTTTCTGTGCTGTAAGACCATAGAGCCTGGCTCAGTAGCAAACTGACCCATCAATTCCCCAGCCTGGAGAACCTTGTGGAACCAGGACCCCCCAGTCCCCCTAGAATTGCCAAAGTTCCTTGTGAAATCCAGTGGAAAATTGGAAGGTTTGTGTAGGTCTTTGGTGCATCTGTTTCATTTAAAGCTCTCCACAATCTGAGCTGTTACTGAATTAAACATCGAAACTAACAACGATCAATAGCCTAATAATATTCTGCTCTGAAATGTGTCCTTTAATAATGACTCTGAAGGCTGTGAGGGAGGGACAAGGCTGTGTGTGCAGTAAGTGGTGATCTACCTTAATTCCTTTACAGCTGCTAGCTCTGAAAAATGCTTCTGGCTGTTTCTTACTGACGCAGCGTCCTGTTTTCTGTGGGTCAGAAACTTCAAAGAAGTTGGCTATGGTCTGCCCTTCTTCATCTGTCTCTGGAAAGCTGCTTTCAGTCAGCTTGCCTTCCCTTTCCTTGTTCTTGTCTGGACAATTAACTTAGCAATTGGACCCAGCCCTCATCACCCTGAGCCTGAGGTACTGATGACTATGGATGGATTGAGAAAAGCAGAGGGATTACACAGCTGAGGACAGAGATGTGCTTGGTCCCAGAGCTCAGAGATGTTCTGCAGCACACATACACACATACACTTCTCGGATCTTGTTGTTCTGAAAAAGACTCCACTGAAGAGAGTAGATGCAGAAAAGACACATTCACTAAATATATATGAAAATGAACCAGTTACCTTTCAGATTAGAATGTAGCCTGGGGCAGTGCTTGGAGCGCTAGAGCATCCCGCATCTCTGCTGAACAAGAGACAGAACTTCCTCTTTAACCATCAGCATCCACAGGAGAGCAAGACCCGAGCAAGAAGTACATTTTGACATTGGAGTTTAGGATTATAAAGCCCTAGAGAGGGGTTATCATTTCTGCACACTCTTTTGCCTCACTTGATCTACTCTCTGTTTACATGCTAAGGCCCTTCTTTCCCTCCAACACAAGATCTATATTGATTGTTTATGTTTTCTAATACTGTGGATATTGCTTTGGTAGAGTTTTGAACACAAATTATATTGAAAAAGTTGGAGCCTATATGGTGGACTTTTAATGACATGTTCCCCAATTATTGATGTCCTGAAGTGAGGTATTGTGGTTCTGGTTTGAAGTCACAAAGGATGAGAAAGAGGGTGTGGAGATGGAGAAGAGAATGAAGGTTGATCTCCCAACTCCAGTTGACTTCTGTCGTCTCCACGAGGGAGGGCTTCAAGCTTAGCCTAGGGAGAGTGAGGCACATACCTTGTCTGCAATAAAATTTGAAGACAAAGTACAGCCTGGTTTATTAATGACCTGTAGTGATCCCAGAAAAATGAGGGGGTTGGGAAAAGAACAGAGTATTTCAGATGGAGGGAGGGGACCACTCCTCACACCCCCATGGATCTGAAGATTAACAACAAACTGTAGCTCCAAACAAATGTTTTATAAATGTTAACACTGCATTGTGATTGCGAGGAGTGAGCTCTGGCTGGCCAGGAAGAATCTAGTACAACCACCTTTTAACCTGGTGAGGAAGCACCTAGCTACTAGAGTGGCTGAAAGCTTGTAGACATGGTTTGCTTTAATTTTAGTAAGGTTCTTAATCTCTCCCCCCCCAAACTTTATTGCCTTGAATACCACTGACTGACAAGCCACAGATAGCTTCTCTTAGATGAAATCATGTCCCAAAGGTTGACTTAGAACTGGGAGGAAGTTTCTATCCACAAGGGTCCTGTCTCATTGAACCCATTTTTTAAAATCAATGACTCAGCTAGATCTGGAAGGCATGCTTGTCAGAACTGTAAATAATAACAAGACCAGCGATAGAATAATGATTTGACATTAGAAAGGTCATTTGAAAGTGTATTATGTAAGCAGCTACTTTATCTCAAGTACACACTTGTGTGTACAGCGACCATCAGGACACGTGCTCTGGAGATACACATGACATCCATGTGTCTGTATGTAGGCATGTGCTCTTCATTTTCCCAGTTGGTATACCATCTGACTTGAAGGACATTGGTGGTGACAGAAGGGTCTCTTCTTACTGTGGAGAAATATTCAAGTATGTGATGCTACTGACAAGAGCAACACTTTTACTCAGCATCTGTTATGTGCCAAACTATAAAACTGAAGTTCCAGCAGGCCTGAGACTGCTCACTTAGAAAGACCTGCTAGCAGGCTTGGCAATTGGGAATCTGGCTTCGAAGAGGCCTCTCACCAGATCCCTGGAATGGATATACTTAGTTCACTGTGCCTGAACTATTAATACAAACAATGTCATTTATGCTAAAGCACTGCTCTCTTGTTTGGTAATGTGGTAGGCAGAGGATACCTATGGGACAAGCCCACTGTAAAAACCCTGGACACTGGGTCTCTAATGAGCTTTCCTGGTGGACAGCGTTTCACACAGGTTGTCACAACCCATTGCTGAAGAAATTAAGTGCTGTCTGTGTGCTCTACCGGGAGAGGACTCTTGGAAGCTTATGCCTGCTAACCTCCAGACCTTACTCACATGCCTTTTCCTGCTGCTGATTTTGCTTTGTTCCCTTTCACTCCATAAGTCCTCCCCATGAAGCAGGTTGGATACTAAGCCTTGTGAGGAATCTAAGCAAATCACTGAGCCTGAGTGTGGTCTTACAGCTCCCTAGTCCACAGGCATCAGAGACTTGTTCTGTCACAAACTTCTTATAGAGCTAGCTATTTTACACATAGGACTTGAATCCAGGTTAAGTCCAAGGCTCTTGTGTTCCACGATGTCACACAATGGCTTGCTGGTCTTTAACATTCACTCTTGCCAATAGCTGAATGAGCCCTGCTGTCCTTAGATTTCCTGTGCCTACTAGTCACATCTCAGTGCTTTCTGGGGTGAGAATAAACTATAGAAGACCACCCAAAGCAGCAGAGCCTGGAATGGTCCCCATTTTTCAGGCCTATAGAGCTTATTACTGTTAGTTTTATCCCAGTGGATTTTCTCTGCCTCTTGTTATTGACCGGCCTCCCCCTGTACCGTGAGACTAAGTCAGTATATTTTCTAGCAAAAGTGTGGATAGGGGGCTCACCAGGGATGAGGGGCTAGTGTTGAATGAGGCCTTGTCTACCTGGTGGCTGCCAGCCAGTCTCCTGTTCTTGTCTTGTCAGAGAAAATGGACATGCTCCAAAACCCATAATATGTAGAGTGCCAGGAGTGAATCTTCACATAAACTTTAGCATTGGGTGGTAATGATGTGTGGGTTCATCATCAAAAGTAAGGTTCCTCTCTGAAGGGGTGACAAATGAAGACATCTCCCTGTAAATCTAAAATGCCTCTAAAAAACTAATTCTTTTTTTTTGGTCAGGACTAAGGCTTGAATCCAGG
Organism: Dipodomys spectabilis; assembly: GCF_019054845.1. Taxonomy (NCBI): domain Eukaryota; kingdom Metazoa; phylum Chordata; class Mammalia; order Rodentia; family Heteromyidae; genus Dipodomys; species Dipodomys spectabilis. The sequence continues at coordinate 14,992,718 of NW_024870802.1, forward strand.
CTTTGCACTTGCCAGGCAAATGCTTTCCCTGCTTGAGCCATTCCTCCACCTCTTCCCTCCCCTACCCCACTTTTTATTTTTAATGAAAAGGTCATGTTCTAACTCTCCAACGATGGGCAGGAGATGGCTATTCTGGAAAAAAAAAAAAAGTGACAAATCTCTAACATTGCCCACTAGTGTCTCTGTTAAATGCACCAAAATGTCTCACAGAGAAGAAATTGTCCCCTTTCCAATTGGCACAGGCTGGGCTCATCTCTTCCCCTAGGTTGAGAAGGTACAGAATGCCTAGTTCTCTATTGTGAAACTGCATCTTTCACCTAAGAAGCCTGAGGCTGAGAGCTAGAAGTTTATTGTAAAAATGACCCATTAGTGGGCTCTCTCTTTCTTCTTAAAATTTTTTTTCTTTTCTTAAAAACATTATTTATTCCCAGCACCCCATGCCTACCTCATACACCCAGCACTCCATACCCACCCCCCACCTTCAAGAGTGCACGCCACGCCCACCTCACACCCACCACCCCACTCCCACCTCGCACACCAGCTCTTTCTTATACCCCACTTTCCCACTGGGTCTGCAACAAGACCTTGGCAGGGCATGGAGGTAACAAGCAGGAAGACTTTCCCTCATTCACCCTTGGCAGAGGTACAGGAAGGGGGAACGAGGGCCTCAGAAGACCAGCCCTCGCACTCCCAAGTTCAAACCTATTCTGACACAGGAAGTTATTATATGTAATCATGAATGTCATGGTCACTTCCTGTTTATAAGCCTCTTCCCCACCCTCCTCCACAAACACGTGTGCATGCTCGCGCACACACGCACGCACACACATACACACTCAGTGTGTCTTTGACATCTCACACACCAACTCCAACCTCCTAAGGGTGGAGAGTCTATTGTATTCTAATATAGTAGACATAGACCATGCCAGAGCACAACCACCACTCCATCAAAAAAAAAAATGCATCCACCTTCAAAAGACTAAACGCAGGGAACAGCCAGGCCAGGAGGGATAAAAGTTGTCATAAGAACATGATGAGCTCCCAGGATTTCACAAGCTTGTGTTTGAACCCATCTCTGCTGCTATCCAGCCATGCAACGTAAGCAAATTATTTAATCTTGCTGAGTCTTGGTTTCCTTATCAGTTGAGTGGAGGCAAATGATAGTGTCTATTCCACAGAGTGTGAGGATTCGGTTGAGAATTCAGCCAGACAGCATATGATTCATAGCAAGCCCTCACAAATACCAGTACAGCTGTTGATGGTGCTGGTGCTGATGGCGCAGTTGGAAGGAGCCCACCTTCTGGGGTCCACCGTGAAAGCATACACCTTTTAATGTCACTACCTTTCTCCATACTTCATTTTGTTACCACTCCCTCTCCTTCCCACCCCCTCCGTTCTAAGAAGTCTACTGTCACACCCACCAAAGAGATGGCCAATGCCATACATCTCCTTATCTCCATGTCTTTTTGAAGCACTGTCCCTAAAAAGACAAAATCAAATAAGAGCTCTCCTTCTTAGTATGCATTTTTCCAGAGAGTTTCCCCCTATCCCTGATAGCTCTGTCTGAGTCATTTCTGTCACCCTGGCACACCACTGTGCCTCAGGGGAAACCGTCTAGGTCCGTGCTTGTGTGTATTCTTTTTGAGAGTGGCTGATTTCTATGGTTTCGAGGACAAAAGAATCTGTGTTTTGCTGGTGGTCGTTTTTTTTCCCCTTTTGTTTTGCTTAATTACCACTCTTGCTGTCTATAACATTTATTTTTAATGATGAGGATTAGGTCCTGTCAATAATAAAGATGCCCAAGAGTGGACAGTGAGAATTCTTTCTCAAGAACACTGATCCTACAGGGGATTGTGTCAGGCTCAGGAATACAGCCTCCAGAGAGCAGGCAAATCCCAGCCTGAGCCAGGCACTGTCACTTTAGAGCTAAATGACCTTCGGGAAGTCACTTGAGCTCCTACACCTCATCTGTAAAAAGGGATAATAGGTCCATTTGGGGGAACGTGAGACCATGCATATAAAGTTCTTAGCCTCGTACCTGGCAGACAGTAAGCAGTCAATACATGCTAAGCTGTCGTTACGATGCATTCTAAAATCCAATCCAAATCTAGGCTCAAAGCAGCTGTATGGGAAGAGAGAGGCGAGTTTGGTGTCAATCATCTGCCTCCAGTGTGGAAGGAAGTAGAATGGGAGCCCTTCAAAGAAACAGGCTCAGTGCCCCTTGCCAGTTGGGTAGTCACTTCCCATGAAGAGAAGTTGGTCACTTAGGTATTAGTTGGCCTGCTATAAGGCCATGTAAAAGCCCATGGTTGTTAGTCAATAAAGATTTGCAATTATCAAAGTGATCAAGAACATTCTTCATCTCCTCATGGTGCCAACCCTTTCTGAGCACCAAGCACCCTCTCCCAGCTACTGTCATTAATTGCCTTGGATGTACTTTCTGGAAATAAATCATTGTGAATCCAGAGGAGAATGCAGCAATTGGTGGCTCCCAAAAAGCTCTGTTCATGTCTGTCGCCTGGAGCCTATGCGCATCACCTTATGTGGCAAAAGATACAGCTGTAACTGAAGACCTTGGGGAGAGTCCATCTTGCCACGGCAAAGCAATCCCTTCAGCCACAAGAATCATGGAGAGCCAAGGAACACCTTGTCCCCAGTACTTTGACAGGAAGTGCCACCTTGCTGATCTCCTGATTTCAGATTGCAGGGGCCCAGAACTGTTGGGGTGGGGTGGGGGGAGGGATGCATTTCTGTAGTAAGGCATGTGGCACTTAGTACCCAGCAGACTAATGCAGAGTCCCCGCCCCAGCTTAGCTCCACCCTCCTGCTCCATGTAGGACTTGCTTCACACAAAGAGGAAAGCATAGGGCACATGCCAGAGTCCTTGGAATAATGCACCTGCAGTGTCTGCCTCTCTGCTGCACCTGGCTAAATGGGGTTGGGCAGGAATTCACTCTGCTCTTTAGAGACCTTTCAAAGGGCAGAAGCTCGGTCACCTCTCAGGTTTCCACTTTCCTTCTGAAACTCGGCTCCAGCAATCACAATGGCGAGTCAGTTATTTGTAACACCCAGATTGTCATTTCTGACAACGGGGCCGCATTTATCTGTTGAGTCTAATGATCGTGCGGACAGGAGCCTTATTTGTGCTGTCACATTCCCCTTTATCACCATCTACATCCAGGCCTGTAGGGGACTCTCCAGACGAGCCGTAATGCCTCCTAGACATTGTGCTCACTACGTGTCCTGTTCTGGCACTTTTCTTCAATAGCAATGGAAGCTGAGTCAAGTTTAAAGTCTGTGCTGTTGCAAAGCGACCAGGAAGCTGGCAAGAGCCAGGGGTCTTGCATGGTGATGCCATGTTCCTCAGCTACAACAGTGTCCCTCCCAGGACGACTACATAGCTGCTGAGCCAGAGAGATTTCCTCACGACAACCATCTGGCTCTGATTTTGCAGCAACACCTCTTGAGAATTTCCCAGAGACCCAACAGAAAGCAGCAGTCACTGGTATTTTGGCCACCACACCTGCTGAGGAGGTGTCACATGCTCATTCTGAACCCACTGGTATAATTTAGAGAGAGCTTTGCCAAAAGGAATCCCTGGTCTAGTTAAAATAATATGTTAGCTTATGAGCAGGAGGGGAAAAAAAATAAGACATTGTGGTTGGGGAAAAAGAAACTAGAATTTAGAAATCAAAGGAGCCAAATTCAGGACTCTGCCTCCTTCTTTCCAGCTGTGTGGCTTGGGACATGACTCACCTCTGGCCTTGGCTTCTCATTTGAGACATGGGAGGTAACTGTGGCTCCACTGGGTGGCTGAGAGGATTAAGCCAATGCGGACAAACCGGGAAGCTCTATGCACCTGTCTGTACAGACTGAGAGGCCAGAGGATGGAAGGCAATTGTCTTCTCTCTTTAGTTCTGTGTTTTGAAAGCCTAAGGTCAGAGCCAGGTAGTCCCAACATACACACAATTGCACTAAAGGACCATTGTGCAATAGGGAAGGGGAAAGGGGGAGTTGTTCACTGCCTCCTAAACATTTATTAAGGCTACGAATCTACAGAGACCTCCAGCTGGACTCTATCTTATGCTATCCCATCTCTGTAACACATTGAATTTCAAAAGATGTTGTCTGGTTTCTCTTATCTCTAAAAGAGAGTGGGATGGTTCACGTCTCTCCCTTTCTAAAGGAACTAAATTCACACATCACAGAGAGAATGTTCATGCCATCCCAAAGGACAGAGCTCTTGCAGACACCAAAGCTGCATCTGACCTTGGCTGACCTGTGTGCTGGGAATTGGACATGGACAAAGCTGCAGAGGAACAACCCTGCATGGTCTTTGGGAGGCATGGTGGGCACAAGGAGGGAAAGGCTCAAGAAATAAGTCACTGGGTGGCCTACCTGTCTGCTTAGAGCAAGACACGAGGGTGGCTGAGAAAACAAATGGTTGCTCATAGTGGAAGTCTACTCAGCCTCAGGAGAACCGGGAAGAATGAGGACAAGGCATTTGTTGTTCTCTACCCTCGGGGAGGACATCTATTCACAAGTGTGGATGGGAAACTCAAATGCATTGTGAATTGTGAATTAATCAATAATATCCTTCTGGGTATTCGCACCACAGCTTGTTCTCAACATGTTCAACTACAGTGATGTTGCTATAAACACCTAAATGGCAGAGAAAAGCTTCACCTAAGTTCTTTCATACTGGACTCAGAACACGATATGTTGCTGGGTTCTGAATGAGTCTCCAGGAGACAGGACAGGCTAGCAGCAGAGTGTGAAAACTGGAAGGCGGCTTGGAATTTGGATCCTTGAACTCTCATTCAGAAGGTTGAGTGACCCTCTGGCATTTGCATTGTCAGCTTCGATGTAAGCATCTATAGATTCCTCTTTGAGACATACCAATCCAGACTGGTCCTTCTGAATCTTTGATATGCATGTGCGTTCCTTGGGCACCTTGTTAAAATGCAGATTCTGATTCAGAGATCTGGGATGGAGCCCAACATTTTACATCCGTTAGCATGCTCCCAAATGATGCCACTGCCTCCCCACCATACATTTTGAGGAGGAAGAATCTACTCACTACTGTTTTCCTGTAATCAGGATGGACCAGCCCAAGCAAGGGCTTTTTCTAGATGGATGGCTTAAAACATAAAATGTCTGCTGACCTAATATGTTAGATTATACTCGTGTACCTTTCATTTGGAATTAGCATAACTATTTATCTTAACTTCCATTCAGGTAATTTTTATATAGCAAGCACTTTAAAGAAATAAATGTCTAGCTAGGTCCAATTTGGTACTTTCTCACTAATACTTAACATACAACATTTTCTGTCCCTAAACTTTAATGCAAATTTGCTCCAACAGCCAAATTCTGATTAGTGTTAATGCATGGCTAAGGGAATTGAAGCCAGCTTGGCAACAAAGACCCCTCTGAATGAACGCCTTTAGTAGTTGGCAGCTCTATATTTTTTCAAAGCAAGAGTCTCTTCTAGAACTATTTCCTTCCAATCAAAATGAAGAGCTGACTTCATCAGTTAACACTCCATAGCAACTAGGAGGCTTTTGCTGCTTCCTCCAGCCATTATTTCTCAAGACACAGCCAGGCGTACCCCATTAACTGCAGCATGAGAGGGAACACTAGCAGGAACGTGATTTCCCCATTGGAATGGCATGGTTGGCAAGAGTAGGGAATGAAGTCCAGCAAGCAGAACAGTTATGCACACAGTATAGACAGGGCATATGGAGACATCAGCAAGCAAAAGGAAATGGGGTTCAACTTGATGTGACCTATGTGTTCTGACAGGCACAGGGGACTTGAACAGTGACATATTAAAAATTCCAAGTAGGTAGTCATCAGAGGGAATTTCATTATCATGAAGAGGGGCCAACTGCTCAGCTAGAATCTGGTCCAAGACCTTGGTTGGACAGAGCCTGGAGCAGAAAGGCAGGCTGTTATGCTCTAAAGAAGGCCATCTCCATTCTCCAGAGCTGTGACCAAGAAGAACCCACTTGCTCCTTGTCTATGCATGACAGCCCTGTGCTTCACCAGCCTGCCCTTCACTCCTTGACCCTCACCAGGATCTGTGACTGGTGTCCAGTGACCTGTGTCTCCTTACTTGTCCAATGCAAACATCAAACCTGACTGGCTTACCAGCAGCCTCCTGCACATCTCCAGCCTATGCCCAGCCTGATTACCTCCTTGCTGAAGAAAATCATAGCTGCTTGCTGACCAGGCCTCAGCAAATCCTATCATCTCCCTTAGCCAGGGCATTTCTACAGCTCAAAGGACCTATCATTCAGCTCCTGTCAAACTAGGTAGAAGAACTAGGGCTCCCTGGAGGGCCCAAGCAGCTGCCTCTGCTGCAGACAATAGTTGTATATACTGTGTGTGTTGTGTGTGTGTATGTGTGTGTGTGTATACATGTATGTGTGGGGGCACATAAGCAAAACCTACAGCTGTGTCACAGTTTACTTGTATTATCTCATTTGACCTCAAAGTAAAGCCAATATTATCAGCCCCACTTTATAGATGAGGAAACTGAATCGTAGTGAATATAAGCAAGCTCCTTTATCAAATCTATGTTCAGGAAAGAAGAATAAAATACGGTCCAGAATGCCATGGAGCTCAGAGTCTCCTATGCTCAAGGCTACCTAGGTAATAATAATAACTCATCCTTTCAAAAATATTTACTGAGTTCCCATTGTATGTCAGGCCCTGAGTGTGTGAGGCAGAAGATAGACTAGTTAACTAGTGTTTACTGAGCATGTGCTCTGTGTCACGCTTTGCATTAAGCACCTTATAGCTTGATCTCAGTCCTCAGCATAGTGGCTGATGTAGACATCCTTACTTTTCACGAAGCACTGAGGCTCAGATTTGGTGATGATTGGAGAGCATCCATAGAGCTGGGGATTACAGAGCAATTCTACCCCCAGCACCAGCTCTCTCCAGCAAGCTGGCCTGAAGTGGGCCACTCACATTCTGACTCCAAGCCCACAGCTCTCTTGGTTACTCTTTGTCACCTCCATAGATCCATGTCTTTCTAAAGAGCAAGAGCCTCTGCCACCTTTAGCCAGCACCCCTCAGGGCTGAAAGCATGCAGCTGTATCCCAGCTCCTTACATAGTTGTGTGCCCATCATGTATCTAGGAGTAGAATCAGAGTAGGGTGATGTAAAGTCAGTGACCAACTTAGCTTTCCTGCTCTTAAAGAAGAGTGAAGCACTATTGGAATTTTCCTACTGGCCTCACCTGGAAGGTTCTTTCCATTTATATATTTATCTTGCTGTTCCTTATTAAGGAACAAATAATATTTTCATGTAGAATTTATATTTTTTATTTTTTGGCATACATTTTTTTCAGATTTTTTTTTTTGGATCTGGTCATGGGGCCTGAACTCTGGGCCTGGGCGCTGTCCCTCAGCTCTTCAGCTCAAGGCTAGCGCTCTACCACTTGAGCCACAGCACCACTTCCGGCTTTTTTCTTTTTGCTTATGTGGTGCTAAGGAATCGAACCTAGGGCCTCAGGTATGCAAGGCAAGCGCTCTACCATTGAGCCACCTTCCCAGCCCAATATTTTTAAAATAACGTTTTTTTATTGTAAAAATACTGTACAGAGGTGTTACAGTTAGATGAGCAAGGTGATGAGTACATTTCCTATCAAGCATTGTTACCTCTTCCTTTGTTTTTCCCTACTCTCCCTTCCCTCCCACCTCCACAACTACACTCCCCCCTCCACTTTCCCTCCCCACCCTAAATTGTAAAGTTCGTTTTTCAACAAGTGTCTTGTACATCTCATTGTTACAATGGGTCAACCTGTATCCCTGTTTAAGCATTTTGTTTTTTCCCTTCCCTTCCCCAAGCTAGAGAAGTGTGTATACAAGATGCAGGGCACTGACATCAAATACAGTGAAAACAGGGGTTATATCGTGGGGGAGGAACATACAAAGAAACAAAAAAATGCATGGTACATTATAAATATTGTTAGGAACAATAGCAAGAAAGAAAAAAACCACTTGTGTCCCTATCATAGGGTTCATTTCAGTTAACATTCAGAGAAGATTTGTACACATGTTTTCTAGAAAGTCTTGACTGTTTTAAAAACAGTGCAAATGAGCAAATGTTACTTTTTTCATTTACTCATATCTGCAAATATCTTATAATCATAGATTTGATCACATGTATAAGTTTGCCAAGTCTTCCCTTTCATGTCAAGTCATATCATGTGCTTCCAACTAAAGGTGATTTGTTAGGTTTTAGGTGTTGTGTTGGTTTGTTTTTTTTTCAAGTAACTTTTAGTTTGTGTGTGTATGCGTGAGTCAGTTTTGGGGCTTAAATTCAGGGCCTTGCTCTTTCACTTGTTTTTTTCACTCAAAGTTAGCATGCTATACTTAAGCCGCATCTCTACATCCAGCTTTTTACTGGTTAATTGGAAATAAAGAGTTTCTCAGAACCGGACGCTGGTGGCTCACACCTGTAATTGTATCTACTCAGAAGGCTGAGATTTGAGGATCATGGTTCAAAGCTAGCCCTGGCAGGAAAGTCCATGAGACTCTTATCTCCAATAAACCACCAGAAAACCGGAAGTGGCACTGTGGCTCAAGTGGTAGAGTGCTAGCCTTGAGCTGAAGAGCTGAAGGACAGCGCCCAGGCCCAGAGTTCAAGCCCCACGAGGATAACGACAACAACAACGAGTTTCTCAGGCTTGTCAGCACAGACTGGCTTTAAACCTCAATCCTCAGATCTCAGCCTCCTGGGTAACTAGGATTACAAGCACAAGCCACCAGCTTAAATGTTGCTTTTCAAGCTTAGTAAAAGAAGAATCAAACATCCATTGGCTATTTACGCCACCATTCTGCCCCTAAATTTACCATCTCTACCAAAACAGACCGAGACCAATAGCTTTTCAGATGGCAGCTCCAAGCATGCCAGAAAGAAAGCCAGAGTAGAGATTTAAAATGTCCTGTTACCTAGCATCTAGTTATCTGCCTGAATCCACAGCGTTTGTCTACCTGCTGATCCCGACTCTCAGATCTGCAGCCCACCCCTGCTGCCTGAAACACTGACCTGAGAGCCCAGCAAGAAGGAGAGACTCTAGCCCATTTCTAGAACCTAGTGAGCCAGATAGTTTTCCACATTCATTGTTTGCCTTTCTGTAGCTCCTGGGGGTGGGGGGAATAGAGAGACCTTGAGATGTGTCTGGCATAGGGACTTGATAGAGCAAAAGAAGCTCTGCTTCCCATCAGCAGTCCCTGGGGAATGTGTCTGAAAAACATACAGACCCAATGAGTCACTGTCATCTAGAGACACATCCCTCATCGTTCCAGACACTTTTCTTCCTAAAGATGATACACAGCTCCTACTTGAAGGTTGCCAACAATAGACTCCCAGCTGTTGGCTCTGGTATAGATATGTAACCCAAAGTGGGCCAATCAGAGCTCATCCATGGAGCTTGTCACATTGAAAGAGGAAGCATCTTCCAACTCAAGGTGGTGCTAGAATTGAAGTGCTGCTACCATGCAAACGTCATGCAAAAGAATTGCGTGGGAATAAGAGAGAACAAGGCCAACAGGTAGAAAAGGAAGAGGGAAAGAAGATAAAGCCCTAGCAACTGTCTAGTTAAGACCTTCATTCCAGTTTACCCCAGAGGCCTCACTCTTCCTACAGTTTGGAAATCTGAACCAAAAAAATTTGTCAACTAGTCCAGATAGAATCAAAGAATCCCGGTTAACACAGCCTCCATCTGGCCCCTTAGTCCCTCCTATAAGCATTTATGGAATGCTTCCCTCTTTTCTGAGAAACAGTTTGAGAAATGGAGTCCTGATCATCCTTATCCACAACATCAACATGAGCAACCATGACAGACTATTTGTTCTTTCCCAGCATTGCCCCAGGTATGATGGGGGACACAGATGCCTGTGATGGTCACTGCCTTCTGGGTGCTTCTCTGCACATCAAAATATAAGAAATTCCAAGGGCATAGAGCACATGCTGAGCACAGATCTTTTTTAGAACCAGGCATAAATCAATCAGTCTGTGTGGAGTTTTTACAGAGCACAGACACTCATCACTGCAGATTATCCTGACCTTTTAGTACCAAACATCCCTTTCTTGAAAAACCATCTACCCCTCAGGACAAAAGGTTTTGCTCCTTCATCTTAAAGTTACTCTCTTCAATAGATCAGTCTATTTGTGGGGCTTCTTCACTCTGGCCTGCTCCTAAATCAAGATTGAATCTGCTTGCTGTTTTTTTCCTGGGCTGCCCTTTTCAACTTTATCCAATTTAACACACACACACACACACACACACACACACACACACACACACACACACACACACACACACACACACACACACACACACGGTGAGAGAGAGGGATCTCCTCTCCAGAGTTCTCATCACAATCAGAATCAAGGCTTTACTCCCTTTGAATAAATGCCTGGCCTCTAAGACAGATCCTATTCTAGGATCCAATCTGGCAATCTATTTGAATGACTTCCCGTATGTTTTCTGATCCTTTTTAACTTCGGTGGCTTTCAAAGAATTATGTGAAAAGGAAAAAGAAGCATTACACACATTTCCTAAGAAATAATCCATGCTTAAGGTGTATTCAGAATGGGAAACGGTTTAATATGAAGAAAGAGGAGGAGTTGAAAGACTTTGGTATCTGGAGGCCTTGTATTTCTTATTACCCTTCAGCACAGGCTCTGAACAAATCTTCAGATATTCTGAGATCCCACTACCAACCCAGCTGGCTCCAAGACTCCACCACACAGACATGCTCACTAGGAGAACAAATGGCCAACCTACAGAATCCCATTGACTTGTGGATAATCCTTTTTCCTCCCCTCCAGGAATAAATTCCTCTTTCTCACAGATCTGAGATGACAGATCATTATTATCTGCTTTCCTTTCCAAAACCTGTATGGTCTAAAATAAGTTATACTCCTCCAGGTCTTTGGGTCAGGAATTCAGTCAGGACCCAACTGGGTAATTCTCTAGATAGCATCAAATTCTGCTCCTTCAAGGTGTCAGATGGGCTGGGCTCAAAGTCCAAGATATGCTCACATAACTGTTGCTTGGGTGCTTTCCATGGCACCAGCTTAGCTTTCTTAGCACAGGATAGTCTTAAGGTAGCCACAGTTTTTACATACTGGCTGGCTTTCCCCAGAGACAGAAGGAAACTTCAAGACCTCTGAAAGGATAGGCCTAGAACTTGCCCAGTATCACTTCACCATATTCTGCCAATCAAAGCAAGTAAAGCTAGCTCAGAATGAAGGGGAGAAATAGACTCTCCTTGTCAATGAGTGGAGAAACACATGTAAACAAAGAAGAAAGGAGATGATGGCCATTTTGCCACATTATCCCTTTTTCCCACTTACCTCACTTGCAGGACTCATGCTCTTACTTAGTTGATGGCCACCTGATCTCCAAAGAGTTATCTTAAGCAACTTTTTTCTTCCCAAAGGTTATCCAGCCTCACAAGCTCTATCCTAACACTCAACATCATCCTTATAGTCAAACTTTACTTTTCTGGAGCCAAAGATCTCCTGAGTACTTCCATGAAATTCATCTTTACTAACCTGTTTTCTAATCAATTATTTGTTCTATTGTAATAAGGATCATTTAAAACTTGGAATATACTCATAAGCTGATATCCCTTTATAGTTTAGACCAAGTGTTGGCAATCTTTGATAATAAAAAGCCAAAGAGTAAATATTTTCTGTTTGGGGAGGGCCATATGGTCACTATTGTTACTATTCAACTCTGTCATTTAGCAAAAGCAACTATAGATGGTGTGTAATTAAATGAGCATGTCCAGATTCCAATAAAACTTTATTTACAAAAACAGGCACTTGGCAAGATTTTGCTCTCAGGCCACACTTTATACAGGAATAACTTTGTCTTTCAGTTTGTATTAACTAATAATTATAAATTCCATTTTTATCCAAAATTCATTTTTTTTTTTTGGGTCCGGTCATGAGGCCTGAACTCTGGGCCTGGGCGCTGTCCCTCAGCTCTTCAGCTCAAGGCTAGCGCTCTACCACTTGAGCCACAGTGCCACTTCCAGCTTTTTTCTTTTTGCTTATGTGGTGCTGGGAATTGAACCCAGGGCCTCAGGCATGCAAGGCAAGCGCTCTACCACTGAGCCACCTTCCCAGCCCCCCAAAATTCATTTTTAAATCTATAAATTTATGATGGTATTGAAGTAGCCAAAAGTCATAATAGCACATACATGTAATCCAGCCACTGAGAGGCTGAGGTATGAGAAACAAAAGTTCAAGATCAGTCTGGGCTATATAGAAAATTCTGTCTCAAAAAAAGGTGGAGGTAGGAAGGAGGAGTAAAAATAGGGCAAAGAAGGAAGGGGACTCTGGAGAGAAGGAAGAGGGGAGAGAGGATATGAAGAGGATTGTGGGAAAAAAGAGAAGGAAGAGGAGAGGGAAAAGGAGGAGGAAAACAAAACCCTTTTGTGCCCATAGTTGTAAAAACGCAACACATTTTTTTCTTACTCTTTAGAAGAAATGCCCCCAAGGAGTCACCAGATGAGATTGTTTCTCTGTGATAATATCTGCAAGTCCTGTTGGCATGCCATGACTTGAACTCTTTCCATTTGTCTCTGCATGTCTACAGATGCCATTCTTCATGTGTGTGTCTCTGCATGGAGTCCTCTCTTCATTTGTGTTTACCTGTGTTTACTTTTATAAAGTGGCTCACTGCCTCTCATTTCCACCTTTGGGTATTTGTGTCTTCTTTTTTTTTTTAATTTAATTTAATTTTATTTGTGAACATACTGTACAGAGGGGTTACAATTACATGGGCAGGAAAATGCGTACATTTCTTACCAAGCATTGCAGCCTCCTCCTTTGTTTACCCTTCACATTATTTGTGTCTTCTGTATGTCTCTATGCTGCCTTGTTTATACAAATACACATCTGTCTCTTTCTGCCCTGCCTTTCTCCTAAATATATATTACATACATAAGAATTTTGTTCATTCTTTTCCTTTGCATGAAAAATTTTCCCTGTTCTTGGGTTTTCAAAACTGATATTTTGTTATATAGCTTTCAGAGTTTAGAAAGATATATAACAAAAGAAGTTCCTATTTATGTAAATGAGATATCATATAAAAATTATTTAGTCTAGTACCTGGTACATAGTAGGTACTCAATGATTACATCCTTTTATCTGCCCTACCCTTATGTGATTTTTCACATCATTCAACAGTTCTCAGCAGGAAAAAAAATGTTAATCCTCTACATCGATTTATAATACGCAGTTATTCTCCTTCACCTTACCCAGGATATGGCTCTCCATATGCTCTTTGGCATTGCATTGTTTGTGTATGTTTGGGAATTAGCAAAATTAAAGGAATAGACACCCAACAGGAGACTAATGGCATGGTGCCCCTTTTGGTCAGCCGCCCAGAGATGATCTTGTACCTTCTCCACCTCCTTCTCAAACAGCTCTGCAAGTGTTTTTTGAGCTCTCTGCTTGCACTGAAGGTGGAAGGAAATCAAACAGGCTTGTGTATTACTGGGAGAAGCAGGGAAATCAGTGAAGAAAACAATAGAAATCCAGACACAGGGACTGGAAGATCATGGAGGGAGGTGATCTCTGAAGCGTTTCCTTTTAAGATGGGATACAAGGGATGAGAAGGAACCAGTTGTGGAACTCAGCAGAAGGGAAGGGGAGGGGAGTGTGCTTGTCAGAGAGCTCTGTCCTGCAAGTGGCCTGGGCTGAAAACATGCATGCTGAGACATGAGGGCTGGGGGACAGTGGAGGGCCCAGGCCCCCAGACCAGGAATGGCAACACAATGAAACATATCCAGGGATTTTAGACAATAGGGGCTGGCATGATCTGACCTATGTGTTAAAGAAGAAAAGATGAGGAGATTAGATCAAGTGAGGAAACAGAAAGGAGGCTCCCCAGAGAGGGTGGCCATTGGAGAGGAGAGAAGAAAGCTGAGCTGAAATATTTCCAGAGGTAGAAATGACATGATGGGCTGATGAAGTAGATGAAAACCAATGGGAAGGGAGGGGGCTGGCTAATGCCAGGCTTCTGGCTTTAGTTCCCAGGTACCCATTTTGGGGAAAGGAGGGGTAGAGCAATCAATAGTTCCATTTTGGACATTTTCCATCAGAGACGGCTTTGGAACGTGCAAGGGAGATGTCAGGTAGGCGGTCGAATATATGAGTCTGTGTCTGGGCTGGGAATTCAGGCTAGAGATATAAATTTGGGAGCTGTCAGTCATGGGAATGGATATTATGGGCTGGTGAAAAGGAAGAGAGAGAAAAGAAGAGGGCTCAAGGCTAGACCTGGAGACCCCAACATCCAGAGGATGGGGAGAGAAGGAAGGCCCTTCAGCCAGACAAGGGCGGCATCCTAAAGCTCAGAGAGAAGAGTCTCCTAGGAGGAAGTGGAGAGGCAGAGGCAGAGAGAGTAGGGATGATGTACAGCTGAGAGGTCAAAGGTGAAGAGGACAGAAAGGCCCTAAGTGTGGCCATGGGGAGAGGGTTATAGATGATAGAAGCAAGAGTAGCCTCGGGGAAACTGGAAGCAGAAGTTAGATGGGGGTGAGAAATGGGCGGTGGGAGAGTAAAGACAACTCTTTTGAGAAGTTTGGTTATCAAGTAGAATAAAGAGTGAGGTCTAAGAAGATGAGCAACCAAGGATGGGGTGTTTGGGGAGGAGGTACTAGAATGTGTGTGAAACGAACAAAATGATCTCTAGAGAGTGAAAGGTCGTGCCTCGGGTTTGTTGTGTGTGTGTGTTTTTTAAGAGTGATAAGAATGTATAAGTGTGTAACTCTTCACAGTTTACCAAGTGTTGTCACACACACCCTCACACTTAATCCTCACAGCCATCCTGTGAGGTATACAGCAGCTCTGAGTTTCAGATGAGGAAGCTTAAGCTTGGGGGAAGGAAGTAACAAGTTCAAGGGCAAAGCCAGGACTTGGCAGGACCAGGACCGCCCCCCCACTCCCCACCCCGGCTGCTATTGACCTGACCCTAACTGGCTCATCCTTTCCTATTGGAAACCATAGCTGCCTTTCAAAAACACCAGGCTTTGCCCTACTTCCTGGCTCCATTTACCTGCAACCTGAGGCCTTCTGGATTCCTACCTGGCAATCTCTATCAGGTGATAAGGAAAAGGAACATGCGAACCTCAAAAGGCTCCTTTGCAATTCCCCAGGCTCCTCAATGTAGAGACTGGTCCCACAGAGTGACTGTGGGTAAGTCACCTCACGCCTCCAGTCCAGGCTCCACACCTATAAAATGAGTGTGCTGAGAAGACCCAAATGCTAGGATTGCCATGGGACTGTGGGCTCAGCACAGTGCTGGGGGACCACTCCTAGGCTGCCATGGTTATTTTAATTCACTTCCTCCCTTCCTCCCTCCCTCATTCTGGAATCCAACCTTTGTAGAGAAGGGACTCCTGCTGTGTGTGGCTCTAGGCACAGCACATACAGGGATACCATCGCGCTCCAGAGCGTGTGTTTAATGAGGGGAGAGAAGCTGGAACACAGACACCTCCATCTCCGTCCTTCCAGGAGCAAATGAAGTGCAAGCACTGTAGATATCCAGAGGAGAGAAGGTCGCATCCAGCAGGCAGGCAGAGCAGGCTTGAAGGGTAGGAAGAATGATTTCCGTGGAGGAGTGTCTGCAACTGAGCCAAGACTCAGGCATAGTAGAAAGAGCAGCACGTCTTCAGGCGCTGGTGAGGAGGTAAACTGGAGCACCAGCTCCCTGGCAGGAGCAAGGGAGGGGCTTTACCCCCGGGGAAGACTGAGGGCCTCTGGGTAGAGGGAAGGACTGGTTATTTCAGGCACTAACCTCTGGCTTTGCCTCTTGATGGTCCAGAACCCTACCTGAGGCCATTGCATTGGTTTCAAGTCTGTTGTCCCCAGGGGAGGAGGAAGTAGAGGGGAAGGAGTGTCAGACTTTATCCCAGGCCACCATGCTTGTTTGGGGAGGTCCCTGGGTTTGTGTTCAGTCTCCAAGATTGAAGAGTTTGACCCAGCCTAGCAACTGCAGTCCAGTGACCCCAGTAGGAGGTGCTTTGGAACTAACACTCCACATTCTTCTAAGAAGAGATGGGCCTGAGCAATCTTCTCCCTCAGAGTTACTACCAGGGGTAGAGAAAGCTGAGTGTACCCCAGCTACCCAGATTCAAGATAAAAGGATTGACCTCTAAAATGTGGAGTGACCACGGGCCTTCCCCTCCTGCTGAGTGGCTGGCTCTGGGGCTTGGTGAAGATTTCCCCAGAGACTCAAGGGCAGGTAGGCAGGCTTCAGCACTGGGCTTGATGTCTTGTATTTTGGAATGGGATACACACAAGAAAATGTACCAACATAGAAATGCCAAGTTTGAAACTGACTGAGGACCAGAGGAATGGTCCCACACCCACACTTGTCTTCTCGTGTAGTAGTTTCCTCTAGTCCCAGCTCTGTCCTCTTGTAGAGAAATCCAGAGTCTAAAGAGGGGAACTTACCAGTCCAAGGGCACCATCTTAATTTGTGGCAGCACTAGCATCTTTAAGAAACAAAGGAAAGCTATGTACCATTGACTCCCACCTGTAATACTAGCAACTGGGAGGCTAAGATAAGTAGGATCATGGTTCTAGGCCATCACTGGCAGAAAAGTCCTTAGGACTCCATCTCCATTGAAGAAGCTAGCACAATGACATATGCCTGGCATATCAGCTATGATAGAAAGTATAAAATAGGTGGATCAAGATCCAGGAATGAGCCTGGGGAAAATAAAGCTAGACCCTATCTCAAAATAAGCAGTGTAAAGGGCTGAAGATATGAGGCTCCATGGTAGAGTGCCTACCTAGCAGGTGCAAAGCCCTGAGTTCAAATCCCAGTACCAAAAAAAGAAAGCAGCAAAGGAGATCAAAGAAGAGAAAGTGCTTTGTAAAATGTAAAGTCCTGTCAAAATGTAGGATTATCGTCTTTTTTCAGGCCACTACTATGGGAGAAAAGAAAACTGAGAAAAGCATGCGTAGGATTGAGAATGTTAGTATCATAGGCAGTGTGGAAAGAACACAAGGATTTGGACCCTAGAGACATAATTAGACACCTCACGCTGCCACTTATGAGCTATGTAACTTTGGCCCTCACTTTGCCTCTCTGACCTTTAGTTTCTTTTTCTAGAAAATGCCCTATGTGCTTACTTTCTGAGATTGTATGGGGCCAAGTAAAACAATGCATCAAAGTACCTTTAACAAGGCTAAGCACTCTGAATTCAGTGGTCTTAAGAGGCAGACACAGGGGTGATGGAAGAGCAAGGCTTTCAGGACTTCCCATCCTGAGGCCTGGAGCCAGCTGCTGACAGTGCCGAAACCCGTGTTTTTCTCTCCTGCTTGGATGTACCTCTAAAGTCAACACCGCGCCCTTGACATGAAGCGCTCAGACACAGCACCTAGACACACTTTGTCAAGGTGTCTAAGGTGTGCCTGACCAGGTGCTGACTCAGGCCCTTACTGCCCATGAGTTCTTCCGGCTGTCCTTTCACGCTATGGGTGCCAGAAGTCATGCAGACAGCTTCCCCCCATCCCTTCCCTCCCTACCACTTCACTGGCTCTGCATCTTGGTGACAAAGGAAGAGGCCGGGTTGGATCTGATTCAGAACAGAAAGAAGTGATTTCTCCTAAAGATAACTCACAAAGAGAGCTCTTCTCGCCACCACCACTACCACCAACACCACTCCTAAAGGGCATACAACCTCCCGAAACAGCAGTCTCCTTGATGAGCCTCAACCATAAGATGGGTGAATAATACAGCTTTGCATGCCATCTCCTTTGATGGTTGTTACATATAAGCCAATAAGGCCATCAATGGGAATGGGACAGAACTAATATTAGGGAAGTTCTGGTGTCTTCAGTCAGGCTCTTGGTAAGGGTTGTTGCTAGCTGTCCACTCCCCTCCATCATCTTGCTTCTTATATTACATCCCACCTGAGTCCAGGTGACTGACCTTGCCCACACCTATATCTGATCTGGGACACTCACCCAGCATCCAGGGACACCCTCTCCTTCCCGGTAAAGTGTCTGGTAATAGTTGGGGCTGAGATGCTCCCCTGTGTGTCTGAGTGGACTCTGAGCTCTAGCTCTGCTCCAGTGGCCTGACTGGGCCCAGCTGCTCCTCCCTCAACATCTCCTTCCTGATCATTCTCCAGGTATAATGGCCCCAACCTAGTTCTGAAGTACGACCGGGCCCAGAAGCGGCTGGTGAACATCGCTGTTGATGAACGCAGCTCACCTTACTATGCCCTGCGGGACCGGCAAGGGAACGCCATCGGGGTCACAGCCTGTGACATTGACGGGGACGGCCGTGAGGAGATCTACTTCCTCAACACCAACAACGCCTTCTCAGGTGAGGGCCGAGACATCAGGCCTCCTCCTGCTTTCTTCCTTCCTCCCCCCAACACCTAACACCTTCTGCCCAGGCCACTGTCACTGGCTGCCAAACACAGACCCCATTGCCTCTAGGAGCTCTGTGTCCCACAAAGACCCCCCAGTGCCTCGCTCTTTTCCTACAATAAATAGTTCTATCCCCAGGCCCTAAACCAGGGTGGAAAAGTATACATAGAGGCCCATTTTCTCCATGAGGCTGAGTGTCCTCTTCACCCCAGCCTCCTACTCCTCCCAAATCCTGTGGGAGTTCACATAGTCACCCTGCTTCCCTGGCTGACTTCTAGAGCCAGTGGATACCCCTGGATCCACCCTCCATGCTGCTCCCTGGGGCCTTTCTCATTTGCTGTGAATCCTTCAAAGATTTGCTCCCCCACCCCCCATCACACAGGTTCATCTCTGTCAAAGATTCTTGTTGATCATCTGCTGCATGCCACACAGATGCTGAGTGACAAGGAGGTGTCAGGAACACAGCTTGGAGAAAGGCAGACCCCCAGTTCATGGAGGCTACCAGCGCTTCTCACACTGCGGTGATTCTACTCACCCGCTGTCAGAGGCAGGCTCTGACTCCCAGGGCTAGGGGGACCTGATCCCTGGCATTCTGCCACACAACCAGGCCACTGCAATGCTGCTGGTCCAGGGACGACACTGAACACAAGTTGCAGTGTGTGTGTATGTGGGGGGAGGGGGTGCTGTGTACTTAGGGCTGCAGATCAAGGTCACCCTCAACCTCTGATTCTCATATCTTCTCAGGCCTGGCCAGAGTCTGCTAAAACAAAGGCCATTCCTGTAGGGCCCTAACATCTGTCACAAGCCCTAGGGCATGATGGTCCCTAGAGATGAGCCTCCTCCAGATGGCAGCAGTCTCTTAAGTTTACTCTGGATGAGGTCCTGGGGCTCAGACTTCAGTCCTGTCAGTAAAAGCACTGTGGTGGACCCTCTTACCTCCTGAATTGCTGGCTTCCTGGCTATAGGGACACCCTCTCTGCCCCCACTTACACACATACATTGGCTTTCCCAGCTTGGCCAGTCGCATGGACAGAAGAGGAAGAGGTTGGGGCCTGTGCCAGGGGCAGGGGTGGGCGGTGTTGGTTGGCTGGGAGCCAGCCTTGTGCAGCCAAGAAACAATGAGCCACAGCCCTGAGTGGTGTTTTATGGGTTTTCATCTCATCTTGCCACCAAGTGAGGCCTGAGAGATGGTAATTATCCCTACACAAATATCAGGGCATGATTACCCAGCTGGATTTACTGCCCTCTCTCCAACCAAGCCAAGATTGGATTAGGACACGATTAATTGATGGGCTGATCAACTCTTTAATGCGGGGCAAGGTCAGGAAGGGAGCAGCATCCGGGGATGCCAGCAGAAGGACTGAGTCCCCAGGAAGGCTCTGGAAGACTAGGAGGCAGGATCAGGAACAACTGTCTACTGTGAGCTTGGCTGGCAGGATGCCAGAGGAAAGGACAGCCCCTGACTGGCTCACCAAGCACACAGAGCACCCGTGTGAGACCCCAGAAGCTGAACACCTCCCGTGCTAGAGAGCTCCACAGCGAAGCCACCAACAGTTTCAGCCTGGGCTGTGAGCCCTTCTGGCCTTGGACTGTGAGCTGGAGAGGAAAGCTCCACAACTAGTCACTTGGGGATCCATCAGTGACCCTAACCAGACCTTGACTATCCTAGGAGCTCAATTAATATTGGTTAAATGAGTCCCAGAAAGAACAGAAGCTTCTGACCTGAGAGGCAGTTCATCTTAGAGGAACATCAGAGTAGGCAGGGCTCATGGAAGCCCCAGAAGACCAGGCTCCTGAGATGGAAGCACTGTGCTCACCTGAAGAGCCTGGGCTGCCCTCAAGGCCGGGCCAGGGACCAAAGGGTCCAGCCAGCCTCAGCCCCAGTTGTGCACCTCCTGGTGACTTTCTGCAGATTTGAGGGATGAGTGTGGGGTAGAGTTAATTTTTCAGTTGAGCGGCTTGATTGATTCACGGAGAGGGCGCAGGGTGTGGAGCCAGGACATTTGTGCTGTGTCAGCCCTTCGGTGGGTCCAGCTGGCACGGCATGTGGCCATTGCTACTCTACCCTTGGTGGGAGATCCTGAGAGCTTCTCCAGGAGCTGGCCAGCCAGGTTTCCCCATGGCCTGGAGAGTATAGAAGGACCTATAGAAGAATAGTCCTCTTCCTTCCCCCAGCCAGATTTGGAATGTTCTAGAATCCCTGGAAGAGCCCAAGACCCTGCCATGTCCTGTGGGGGAGTCAGTCATGCAAATGGCTCTAGCACTTACTTACTGGGTGACCTTGGACATGATCCTTGACGACTCTTGGTCTCAACCATCTCATCCATAAGACAAGGATAAAGAAATCATACCAACTGCAAAAACTCAACTCCCACGCCCCAGTGGCTCCACAGACCACTGTAGGATGTCATCTGTAGGATGACATGCTCTAGCCCTCCTGAGGTAACCCCATGGCCTCTCTGATCTTCTTCCCTCCACATTTCCACCTGAGGCTGTCAGATTTGCTGTTTCCCCTGCCTGAAATGCTGTTCCCACTGATCTTCTCAGGTAAGGTGTCCTCAAGTACCTTATCTAAAACCATATCCTCATAATTCCCTTTGCCCTTATCTGGTTTTATTTTTCTTTGTGGGACTGACCCCTGTTCAAGTATATTTCATACTGGCCTGTCTCTCCTACTACACTCTTAAACTTGGGGGATAGAAATAGCAACTTGATTGCTATTGCACTCCAGTACCCAAAGAAATGCCTGTCACTTGGCAAGCATCAAATATACATTTATGAATGAACAACTTAGATTATGAGTGAAAAGAATGTATTAGAACACCTAGAACTTAATACAAACTCTTTTTTTTTTTTTTTTTGCTGGTTGTGGGGTCTGAGCTCTGGACTTGGGCGCTGTCCCTCAGCTCTTCAGCTCAAGGCTAGCACTCTACCTTTGAGCCACAGCACCACTTCCAGCTTTTTCTGCTTATGTGGTACTAAGGAATCGAACCTAGGGTCTCATGTATGCAAGGCAAGAACTCTATCACTGAGCACCTTCCCAGCCCAATACAAACTCTTTAAACAACAGTTGTTATAATTCTGGGACTATGAAAAATCCAGTGTCTAACCTGTCTTGGATAGGGCCTTCCTCTAGACTCATGGGAAAGAAATTCAGGAACAAAAGGACAAACTGGTCACAGTATAAAGAAGGCACTTCCCAGATGAGAATAGCAAGTGGACACAGTCAAAGGTGAGGGATTGGAAAGTAGATAAGGGAATGGAAAAGGAAGGAGACTAACAACAATCCCAACAAAGTCAAGGCCACAAAAATCCCCTTAAAGCTTACCTGACCAAAGTACCAGCCCAGTTATTTCAGCTAATGCCATGCTGAGCCATCCAGATAGCAGTGTACAGAATAAGAGGGGCGTTGAGAGGCAGGTGACTCTTCTCCTCACCACACCCTGGAAACTCTGGACCTCTTGTGCTTCTGGACAGAGCCATCCTCCAGCAATCTCCACTCCAACACCCTGAATGAGCGTACCAGTTGTGGATGGGTCAGCACGAACCATGAAACTCTCACCACTACCCTCCTGTCTAACAAACAGGGGCATGCTTACTCATCATATGCTCTTTGCATCTTCAACGAATTTTGGATGGCATTTCCTAGCAATACACAGAATGCTTCCTCGTCCTTTTAAGGCTGCATAGTGTTCCAGTGTATAGATTAGCTTCATGGAATCAGTTCTCTACGGGTGAACATTTAGGTTGCTTGTAATCCTTTTACCGTTTCAAAGAATGCTGATAAATGAATAAGCTTCTACAATAAGTCATTTCCCACGATTGCAGGGATATTTGCAAGACAGGCTCAAAGAAATGGAACAGTTGCATCAAAGGAATATACATTTTTTTAGTACTGGAACTTGAACATAGGGCCTAGGTGCCATCCCTTAGCTTTTACACTCAAGCCTGTTACTCGATCACTTGAGCGACAGCTCTACTTCTGGACTTTCCTGCCCACGGTCGCTGAGATCCTTAGATCTCAGCCTCTTGAGTAGCTAGGATTTTAGGATTATAGTAGCTGGGATTATAGGCATGAGCCCCCAGCTCCTGTCACAGGTAGTTCTGAAGTACCAGGTTGTACTCTCATTATAATCCCATCAGCTCCTTCCCCGCTCATGATGGGCCAGCACTTCCCAATCCTCATCAATACAATGTTATATCAATTTTATTTTTTTACTATTTGCCAATCTGATAGGAAAAAATTGATTTCCAAGTGTAGTTTTAATTTTCATTTGTCTTAAATGAGTGAGGCTGAGAATATTTTTATATATTTGAATCCCTTGTCTGCTTCTAGCCTTTGCCCATTTTTTTTCTATTGACTACTGGTCTTTTTCTTATTGATTTGGAACACCTCTTTATAAATTAGGGAAATTAGCCCTTTGTCTGAAACCCAAGTCGCAGATAGTTTTCCCTTGTTTGTCATTTTTCTTTTATCTGTGCTCAGGGTAGGTTTTTGTAATGTGGGAAACCTTTATCTTTATGGACTTTGGGATTTATGACTCTTTTCTTTTATGGCTTCTGGGCTGTGTGTCATACCTACAGAAGCCATCTGCAGGGGCTTTGTTAATCTCTTGGAAAGAAGACAGGCTCAGTCACCATACTAGAGAGAAAAAGGGGATCGTGGTGGCTCATACTTCCAGCCTCTTCTGCTTACACAACAGACGGGCCCTCTGCCCTCCAGAGGAGCATCCTTCACCCAGGCCCAGGCCCAGGCCCAGCTGCACCTAAAGCTCTGTGTCTCGCTTCTCAAAGTGTGCTGCATGGGCTGGCAGCTTTGGATTCAGCTAGAAGCTCAGAGAAATGCTACACCTACTGGTCCAGAACCCATATTCTAATCTCCAAGAGTTCCCTGTGCTCAGTAAAGTCATGTGCACTGACTGAGATGGATGTGTGGATCCACTGGTTATTTTTTTCCCCAAACCCCATGCCAGGTTGGGGCGGGGGGGGGGGGATCACTTGAACACAAAAGTCCTGATTTTCAGCAATAGACATCTTAGAGAAGATGAGACTGTTGGGGCTCCCCATCCTGTGACCCACCCCCTTCCCTGTGCCTCACCATACATGGCTGATGAGCAATAAGGATAGAGAAGCATGATAAAGAGTATTAGACCCCAGAGGCCATGCATTGGTTCCTTGGGGATCTGGGGACCTTTCCTACCAGTAGCCACAGCTCTGTGACACAAGCTGAGGAGATTTGCAGCATTGGTACACTATTGAAAAGACTGAACACTGGTAGCTTATGTCTGTAATCCTAGCTACAGGAGGCTGAGATCTGAGGATCCCAGCTCAAAGCCAGTTTAGGTTAAAAAATGCAAGACACTCTTATAGCCAATTAACCAAAAAGCCAGAAGTGAGCCAGGTGCTGGTGGTTCATGCCTGTATTCCTAGCTACTCAGGAGGCTGAGATCTGAGGATCAAGGCTAGAAACCAGCTGGGGAAGGAACATCCCTAAGCCTCTTATCTCCAATTAACCACAAGTGGAGCTGTGACTCAAAGTGGTAGAGTGCTAGCCTTGAGCAAAAAAAAGCTCAGGGACAGGGGCCAGGCCCAGCCTTGAATGGAAAATTCTAAGCAAGAGTGTGAGGCCTTGAGTTCAAGCACCAGAACCAGCAGAGAATCAGAGATAAGGGGCCTGGGGTCCGGCAGGGGAGAGGGACACTGCCACTTAATAGCTGATGTACAACCTCAGGCAAATGAGTTGCCCCTCAGAACCCCAACTTCTTTCTGTGGAATGGGCCTTCCTGATGAGACTGTGGAGGAAGCACTGTCAGCCCCTCCCTTTCCACACTGCCATGGGAGGCTGGCTTCATTCTTTTCAAAAATGTCCTTTGCCTGAACGAGTTCTTTCTCCCTCTAGGGCCATCACTGCACTACTAGTTTCCCATTGACTAAGTCTTGTAAAGCATTTTAAACTTAATGCCACAACTGACTCCTGGGATATGGCTCCTTGAAGACCTGCCTGGTCATGACATGCAACTTTCTGGAGAAGGAGGAGGAAACGGAGGAGGAAGATAGTGATACTATTATT
This sequence comes from Dipodomys spectabilis, assembly GCF_019054845.1. Classification (NCBI taxonomy): domain Eukaryota; kingdom Metazoa; phylum Chordata; class Mammalia; order Rodentia; family Heteromyidae; genus Dipodomys; species Dipodomys spectabilis. The sequence continues at coordinate 15,017,214 of NW_024870802.1, forward strand.
GTTTCTTAAATTTATCTGGTGTCAAGCATTGCTCTAAGCACTTCACATATATTATCTAATGTAATCCTCATAACAGCTTGATGAAGAGGTGGCCTTCTTATCATTCCCCATTTTAGTGTTTTTTGTTTGGGGGTGGTGCTGAGTACTCAGGACTTGGTGCTTGTTAGACAAGCTCTCTGCCATTTGAACCATGCCCCCAGCCCTTTTTGCTTCCATTTGTGTTTTAGGTAGGGCCTCAAGATTTTTCCCAGGGCCAGCCTTGGACTATGGTCCTTGTACTTCAGACTCCCAAAGAGCTGGGGTTGCAGGCATGTGCCACTGTATCACACAGTGTATTTTTTAAAGCAGAATCTTGCTTTTTACCCTTCTATCCTTCTATCTCTACTTCCCAAGTAACTTAGATTACAAGTATGAACCACCACACTGGCCCTCATTATCCCATTTATTTTTAGAGAAAAGGTAAGTTCGTGTCTTATCCAAGGTCAGCCCAGGAAGAGATGTTGCTGGCTGCTTCCCCAGTGCTAATGTTTGGCAGAAATCTCCATGCCCTACATTTCCCAGACATACCTCTGTGACACCTGTACTCTCCATAGGCCCCGCCCTGTCCCTTAAACATCCTCCTGTTTCTCCCTGACCTCTACCATCTCAGTGTCTCTCCAGAATTCAATACAGCCTCTTTCCCCTGTCCCTGACATCCTCTTCCAGATCACTGTCCCTGCCCTGGGGTCTCACCAGGGGCAACATACAGCAGGCTAGGCTACACACTGACATGGGCCAGGGGCCAGTGCTGGGTGTTTATTGCCTGTGCCATCGACCCACACAGCTCGCTGTTTATCTGTCTTCCTGACACACCTAATTACCCAGGTTGCAGCTGCCAGCGCGTTTGCTCTTCCTAAATCAAAGGGCTCCCATCCCTCCTGTCGCCCAGGCCTCTGGGCCTCTGCCTGCAGAAGGGCTGCCATTGATTTTGCCGTTCCCATTTATGATGTACAAGGCTCTGCATCACTGTTGCACATTTTACCTTAATTAGTTTATTCTTCTGGACACCCCTGGTGAGTTCAGAAGCCAGGGGGCTGGCAAGGGAGGGACGGGAGGCCAACAGCACATGGCACCCAAACTTCTGGGACTGCAAAGCCCAGAGCCTACTTGGGCATCAGCACCCTGGACAGCGACTTGCCAAAGGAGTGCTGGTTCAACTGTGTGCTGGGAGATGGTCTTCAAAAAGGGATTCCATCGCAAAGTTTGTTTGGGACAGGCCAGATCCAATCCGATGAAGCAGATAACTTATTGTGGAGTTTTCAAAGTTTAAACAGTTGTCTGTTGAAAATCTGAACCAGTTCAGATTTCAAGAGTTGGGCCTTTCCTAAACTCAGATGACCTGGAGGATCAGCAAGACCAGGGTTCCACAAATGCACACTTTGGGAAATGTTGCCATGAATAGGTGAGAAGAACTAGAAAGGGGCTATTTTCTCTTTTTGCATAACTGAGGCAGGAGTTTGGTAGCTCCAGAAAGTTCTCCCACTGAACTCAGAGGTGACCAGCAGAGTCTCACAGGGTCTAGATGCCCATAGCTGCCTTCTCACCCTGGCCCAAGCTTTGATGGCGTGAACCTGGTCATATTTCAGAAAGGAAGCAGATCAGACTGAGGGGTCCCTGGTTTCACAGAGGTGAGCAAAACAGAGACGAAGCCTAAGGGGCCATCCTCAGGACCCTCAGTCATCTAGAAGGGCTGACAAGCCTCTCACTTCCATGATGACAGCCTAAGTCCAAGTTCCTTCCTCACAGGCTTAAAACCCAGAACGCTCTAGAAGCCGCAAGTGCTGGTTTTAAAGTTTGCAGGAAACTCGGTGGATAACAAAAACCTGTCCTGAGCTGATGTGAGCTATTTATGAGCTTTATTTATCCCACTTAATGTGAATATTCATGTTTCGCTGCAGAAATATTAATGTGTTTAATTATGGGGTGCCGCCCCCAGTCCCTGCTGGGGTTGTTATGTAATCAACAGTGTGTGCACTGTGTTACCTTTCTAAACTATGAAGGAAAAAAATCGAGATTTCTAAACACATTGGGCCCTCGGGAATTGCAGGGGAGAGGGGAGCTGTAGGCCTGTAATGGTATAAAGCTGGCACTGTGCTCTCCCCCACCCTGCCAGGCCTGGGATTCTATCACAATTGCCTCTGTGACACTGGTTCAGGCACAGAGCTGGTTCATAACTCTCAGATGAGAAACCAAGACCAGAATTTAAAATAAGAAGAGGAATTTGTCATTGCCTCAGTCTCCCTAACCATCCTTACTATATAGAACTGAAATTTCTGTCCCCTCAGAAGCTCCACCTGCAGCCACCCTGCAGGGACCCAAGATCTGTTCCCATTCTCCTGAAGGGATTTCCCACCATGGGGCCAGAGCCCTTGTGTCAGGTGAGGGCAGGAGGACTCTACTCTGGGTTTCAGCCAGTCCCAGCCTCCCCTGATGATGCTTCAGGTCCCTTGGGTCCCTTGGCCTCAGGACCCAAATGAAGCCTCTCAGAGAGCAAATGTTTTTGTGCTGGGCTGGCCTGAGCCCCCTGGAGTGCTCTCCCCTGCATACTCACACTCATACCTACACTCTTCACCGCTCACCCCTCACCAGGCTCCATTGACACACACATTTCTCACACACCTGTTCTCAATCCCACGCTCATTCTCTAGTCCTCTCACCCTAGTCCTCCTTGCTCACACACTCTTAGCTCACACACACACTGGATGTCATTCACATTCCAAACTCTCTCAGAATCACCAACTCTCACCAAACCCCTGCAATGGAGAGCTGGGGTCTCTATAAAGGACCTTGAGGAGTAGCTTGTGTATAAAATGGGGGGAAAATCATTTCTAATAATAGCCACCATTCTGGGGGAGGGGCACTGTGCCCAACCTTTAATGTGCCTCCTCTCATCTAGCTCTCAGGAACCTTGAGTGTAGACATGATTACCATCCCGCTAAACAAGAAAACTGAGACTCCAAGGTGCCACGCAATAAAGTAGAATCTAGGTATAACTGAGATTGAAGCCAGAGCTCACTAACTCCAAATCCTAAGTTCATAACCACCATCCCATGCTGTCTCCCTTGGCCAGCCAGAGAGTCAAGTTCACAGCTGAGTGTCCCCAAACCAAAGATTCTCACCTGCATAGGACCTTCCCTATGGATGAATCCTACCCTTCCCTCATTTACTTTGGGCTCAGACACCTATCGGGTCCTAGGAGACATGTCCAGAAGTCAGAACCTGAACCCTGTCCATGACTAACTAGCCCTCTTTTCCTTCTCTCTCCAGGGGTAGCCACATACACAGACAAGTTATTCAAGTTCCGCAATAATCGGTGGGAAGACATCCTGAGTGATGAGGTCAACGTGGCCCGTGGGGTGGCCAGCCTCTTCGCAGGACGCTCAGTGGCCTGTGTGGACAGGATGGTGAGTGCAGGATGCTCAGGGGCCTGGGAAGAATCAAGGACACACAATGACAGCGGAGCCAGAGGGTAGACGCCCTCTGACAGAATGGTGGCAGGGACCCCTGAAGGGTGCAGCCATGGCTGTACCATCTTGCTAGCCACTCCCACAGCGTCTTGCATAATGAGTGTTGAATATTAACAATGAGGACTTACAGGCTGCATTGTGATGTCCCTTTCACACCCTTTATCCTCTGCATCCCTCCCGACAACTCTCAGGGGAAAAGCCAGGGATGTCCACTGGACACTGGAGGACCGGAGACACAGCTTGGAGCAGTGACTTAAGTGGACAGATCCAAAATAGATTATTGGCATGTCTAGGATATGGAGCATCTAGCAAAATCCTGTGCTCATTCATTCATTCAACTAACATGAAGTGCCTCCTGCGTGCTAGGCATTGCATCGCACTGTGGGGACCTATGGAACAAATGAATGTGTAACAAGGGGTATGCCAGTGCACTCTACCCAGAGGAGCCAACCCAAAGTATGGGGACATGTGAGAGGGGCCGGAGTAGCTGCAACCTCTGTCCTGTGTGAGGGGCAGCTGCCCACCGGGGCTTGGGTCCCAGCAGGCCAAAGCAGAGCCAGAGGCATGCTGTGAAGGTGATTTATCCCTCCTGTCACCTGCTCCCCTGCCACCCACCTCCTTGGCTTTCTAAACAGCCACCACTGAAATCAGGGGCCCAGCTGCCACCCTGTTTCTCCAGAGCATTTCTAGCCCCCATTCTGGGGCAGGCCGAAGGGATGGGCTCACTCAAATTGAGGTGGCACGCAGTGGATTGGGGATTCAGCGCGAATCTTCACAGCAGGGGCCTCCAGGCCTTGGGAGAAGGCAGGTGCCAGGTATAAATATTTATTTCTTAACAAGCTGGTGCTGGGAAGAGAAGCCAAGCTGGGCTGTGAAGCCACATTTAGCCCTGACCTGAATCCCAGCCACCTGGACTCCAGCCTGGTGGGAGGGGATGGTGAAGTGGTTCTGAACAGACCCTGGAGAGTGCAGAGGGCCATGGGGTGCCATGCCTGGGTCACGGCTTGGGGGCTTCTGACCTGGCTCCTCCTGGCTACCTGCCTCCCTGGCTAGGATTAAGCTAGCTAACCTGGGAAATGTCTCTAACAAGTAGGAGGAGGGGCCTGAAGGTTAATCATGAAGAGATGCATCCTTTGTCCTAACAAGGTTGTCTGCACACCCAAGACTTTAACCACAGGACAAAAGCATCATGTGAAGTGCAAAAAATAAAATAAAATAAAAAGCTTCCCTGGCACTGCAACATGGTGCCCACCCCTCGTTCAGCCTGACTGCAGCCTCTGGAGCCTCAGGAAACTAGAAAGAGTTAGTGGTTACCAAGGGAAGAGGTGATCTGGGAGTCTAGCCTCAACCATGGTGGTCCCTGGGGCCTGGGAACCAGGGAGAAGGAGGGAGGAGAGGCCAACAGTATAGAAGCCGAAAGATAGGAATATCAACTCTACGAGAAGCTCAGGCTATCAACTAAGCACATGCCACATCCAGGGCTAGTGTTACGGCCTCTTCTTACCCAATCCTTACCAGCCTGTGAGTGTTATTACCCCTTTTACAGATACGGAAATTAAGGCTTGGAGCAATGAAGCAATTGACCTGAACCCCACAGCCTATGGCTGGCAAAGCTGGGAATTGAGCCCTGCTTGCCTGAAAGTGAAGCATACCCCTTTTCTCTTCTCTACTACTTTACCACTAGGTGACATGGGATCAGACACAAGTTCTAATCACAGGATCTGGTACAGTACTCGCCCTAGTCTTTGCACCTGACCTATGTACCTGGTCAAAGTATAACAGCATCACTTCTGCTTGAGATGAAAATTCTCTCCAGGTCTTAGTGGCTCACATTTCCAAATCCTTGGCTACTCAGGAGGCTGGAATCTAAGGATGGAGTTTTGAAGCCCACCTGAGCAGAAGTCAGTGGAGGCTCTTATCTCTAATTAACTAGTAAAAAAGATGATAGTGGAGCAGTGGTTCACGTGGTAGAGGGCTAGCCTTGAGCAAAAACACTAAAGGACAGCACCCAGTATTGGCGGAAGGAAGGAAGGAAGGAAGGAAGGAAGGGAGGGAGAGAAGGAGGGAGGGAGGAAGAAAGGAGGGCAGGAGGGAAGGAATAAGGGAAGGGAGGGAAGAGGGAGGAAGGGAAGAGGGAGGGAGGGAAGAGGGAGGGAGGGAGGAGGGAGGGAGGGAACAAGGGAGGAAGGAAGAGAAGAAGGAAGAGGAGGAGGAGGAGGAGGAGGAGGAGGAGAAGAAGAAGAAGAAGAAGAGAGAGAGAGAGAGAGGATTTATTCTCCAGGCCTATCTCAGTCCTCAAGACCTGCTGAGCCAGAACCTCTGGGGGTGGGGCCTACCATTCTACGAGTCAATTAGGTCAGTTAGCCCTGCAGATGACACTAAGTTTGAGAGCACAGCCTTGGGTAAACACCCCCTCCCCTTCCCCTCCCCTTCCATAAGCTGCTCTCTCCCACTCCCCTTCTACCCCCTCCTTCAAGCTCTGCCCCAAACCTGGATGCTGGCCTGTCCTCTATCTACAGCTCCCTCATCACTCAGCCTCTTTTCTGGATCCGGCTCAAAGCTGATCTCTTACAAGAAGCGTTCCCTGGTCGATAATGATTATGCCTCATGTTTATATAGCATTTTTATCTTTTCAAAGACCTTTCGCATACGTTGTCTCATTTCATCTTCTCAACAACCCTGCCAGGAAGCAGGGAGTCTGAGCCCCACTTAGCACGTGCAGACACGTAGCCCTACACAAAGAGAGGGAGGCGGGGAGGCAGGGTGCTGGGATTTGGCTGGGGGGGGGGGGGGTGCTCTCCAAACACATTAGACATTAGACTAGGACCAGCCTGATTGTTCTCAACCAGTGTTTTGCAAAGTGGGACTTTTAGCCTCAACTTGCTGGGGCTTTGTTAAAATCTCTCCTTCTTGTGGCCCAGTCCAGACCTCTGGAATCTGAAACTTGAGGGCTGGGGCCTAGCTTTTGTTTTCAACAGGTGATTCTGAGATAGGCTAATGTGTAAGAATCATTGCTCTGGAACCAGAACTCCAGAAACATCTTCTGTGCCCCGAAATCGTCTCACCCTCTTAGAATTACTGTGGTCAAGTTCACATGTGAATTTCTACAACCTTCTACAACTACAACACGTTTACATGCACCTGCTTTTTCACCCTCAATAAACTGAAGGAAATAGGTATCACTGAATTTTATAAATCTCCCTAATCTCTAGCAGAGTACATTTCTGTCCATTTGAGTTTAATTGCGCATTTGTTCATGAGCTCGCTAACAGCTGGTGGGGTCAGGAATGGTTCGCGGTTGTGCACTTTTCTGTTCGGCCCCCTTCATTCACTCTTCACCCAATCACACGTACTGAGCTCCAGGATGGGTGAGAGCCTCTCAAAGTCATCTGCTGATTAAGAAGCCAACATGCTGTAAAGCAATGTGTACCCAACTTCGGCTCTACTTGGGAGTCCAGGGAGGTCTTGCAATGAAGACTCTCATCAGGCCCGTCTGGAGTGGAGTGCGAGATTCTCCATTTCTAAGATGCGCCCGGATGTCATCCATGCAGCTGGTCGAGGGACTCCTTTTAGGAACAAGACTTGAGGAAGCATCAGTTCCCAGGTAGCATGATAGACTCAAATGAGTGACACAGAAGGAAGTAGCCTTGCTACCTTCTCTGACTTTGTTCCTTGACACCCCCTACATTGCATTTTATATTCTAGTCCACATTGAACAATGGCTTTCCTTGGATACCTCCTTCTCTCTCCTGCCTCCATCCTCTGTCTTCCCCTCCACTTCACTCTTGGAAAGTGTTTTCTGAACTTCTGATAGTGAAGTCCTCACTTCCAGGCTAGGAACACCAGGCTAGAAGCTCCAGGCCAGTAGTGCCTCTTCGGTGCACACAGGGAATCCTGTGCAATCTCCGCAATACTCTAGTGTAACTAGTAATGCCTCTGCATCCACCTGAGACCCCAAGCTTGTCCTCAGTTACCCCCAAAAAAAGAATCACCCCAAGAAGATCTGATGTCAGTGACAAATTAGATGGAATGAGATTTTGCTCATAATGGCTTTGTATCAGAGAAAGAAGCAAGAAAAAAAAACTAAGAAAAAAGGTGACTAGCAATCCTGTTGCCTCAATCCTGTCGTCCTCTTTCAAACTAGACTCTAAGCCACCTAAGAACAGGAGCCATGTCTTCAGTACATTTGTCACCAAGCACCTTGTCCATAGTTGGTTCTCAAGGAACAGTCACTGGAGGAGAATGGTAAAAAGATGAGAGGAAAGCTGGGAAAGTGATTTAGAAATCGTGTGGATCTCTTGGGGAGAAGGAGGCATCCATTGAAGGAATAACACCATTATAATAACAGGCAGAAAAGAATCTTTTATCCGCAGTGTTTGGACTACAGAAGAGGATGGCTATAGCAAAGAGGAGCCGGCGCCCGGGGCTTCTCCTAGATGCAAAGGGGAAAAAAATTGAGACAGTATTATAAAGGCAGAAGCAATGAAATATTTCTTGCTGCTAGTATGGGGAGAAGAAGGGGATAGAAGAGAAAGGAAGACCCCTGCAGTCTGTGTTGTTCCTTCTGCCAAAAAATAAGAAATGAAGAAGCGCAGGGTGGGAAGGAGGAAAGGGAGACGTGGTCCTAGAATTTGCTTGTCATTTTGGCTGGAGTGGGCTTGAATGGGGAGAGGGAGGGAGGGAGGGAGGGAGGGAGGGAGAGAGAGAGAGAGAGAGAGAGAATAATGGGAATTGGTAGATCAATCAATCAGCAAATATTTATTGAGCAGCTACCCTTGCTGGCAGCTGGAGAGAGCTCAGCTGGAGGGAGGCACATTAGAAAATTGTCTATAAAAGGGTTGTGGGGGAGAGGGAGGGATGCATTCTTCTGGAACAGGATAGAAGGAAAGAGAAGGGCTGCTTTGTTGACTTGGGGTGGGGTGGTGGGGGTATCATTCACACTGCAGCCTTTGTACAAAGTCTCTTCCCTGTTGTAGCTCCACCAACCTATGAAACCATCAAAAGCAGACTTGAAGAAGACACCAAGCTACAATGAGGTGCTGGGGGGGGGGGGCCCAGGGGTTCTGGGAAGTCGTGATGGGCCTCCTCACTATCTCCCCTTCCCTTCCTCCTCAGGGCTCTGGACGCTACTCGATCTACATTGCGAACTATGCCTATGGCAATGTGGGGCCTGATGCCCTCATTGAAATGGACCCTGAGGCCAGTGACGTCTCCCGGGGTATTTTGGCACTCAGAGATGTGGCTGCTGAGGCTGGGGTCAGCAAATACACAGGTATGCGGAGGGCCAGGAAGGCTGTGGTGGGAGGAGAGGGGCTGGGGCTGGAGGACAAAGCCCCACACCGCTGAGTCCAATGCATTAGTGACCATGAGGACAGAGCAGGCTTCTAATTCTGAGGAGGGGAAGACAGAGGCATGTTCCACCCACCCCTCACCCCAGATGCCTCCCACACCGCCTCACCAAGCTTGGGGACACCCCTGGCAGATGTGAGCTTTGGCGAGCCTAGTGGGGGGAACAGTGGCATTCAATACTTGCCAGAAAGTGAAGTGAGACCACCAGCCTGGCACCCCCTCTCTGGCACCCCTTGCCCTGTTCCCTGCGTTAACCTTAGTGATGGGTGAGCAGCACATTCTGGATTGGGGGGGGGGGGGCAGAACTTGACAAATCACAAAGGCTGAGATTTAAAGCATTCTTTATTGCCAAACAGCAGATGAAATTATTTACTTACACATAAGCGGCCAGGAATTGAGTGCTAAATCCCTAAGCTTCAGCTGGGTCTCGTCTCGGATAACTGAGCTCAAAGAATTGTGTTCTTGTTCCAAAACCTCTCCAGCACTTTTTTTAAGGCACACTCTTCTCCCCCCACCCCCCACCCCATCTTTCTGGATGGGGAACCTATTGTCAGAGTCTCTGACAAGGAGATCTTTCTAGGGAAGGCTGTTTTTCTAATTCCAGCACGGCTGCTGACTAAACTCTGATGATCTGCCAATAACCGCTGATGGCAGAGCCATCCAGTTCCTGTTTTGAGTGCCAACAATCAGGAAGCCAAGGCTGTACACAACTTCTCCAACAGCTTCAGCCTCACAGCCGCCCTCTCATTAGTTGACCTTCCCCATAAAGCCGTCCCAACTTGTACTACACACTTCCAAAGGGACAGCCAACTTGAACCCGAATCCTAGAACTGGAAGGACACATGAGAGGTCATGTGGACCACCCTCTTGTCTCCAGACGTCTGGCTGGTGGCAAAAAGCACAAATCCCTACTCAGGAAAGGCTGTCCCTGCCTCTCCTCCCCGCCCTCTGGGTTTATGCTGCCCTTTCCTAGCCAACTCTCCACCTCTGTGAAATGAGATTAATGTTAACCTGTCTGACAAAGTTTGTGGGGACAAATAGCTAGACAATAAAACAGTTTGTGCGGCCCAAACCCCATCAAAGTGCCTGAAAGCTCCGTGTGTGAACACAGCGCCGAAAGGCTGAGTGTCAGTAATAAACCACGTTTCCCTGGGAAAGGAATAAACATGCAAGCGCTTCAGTCTAGATTGGTACAGTCAATTTTTCTGAGTAGCTCCCATTTCTGTGCACTAAGCTGGCTTGGCAATTAAGTGCCTTGATCTTGCAGGAGAAAGGGAAGGGATGGGCTGGGGGATGGAGCACTTGAAAATGATGGGATGGAAGGGAGGCAAGGACTGAGAGAGCAGTTACCCATAGAATAGAAGGATGCAAGAGCCTGGAGGATGGAGGGGGCATTGTTCACACTGGCTGGGCTGGCACAGAACCCAGGAAGGGGAAGGGGGGCCAAGTGGAGACAGCTGAGGAGCAGAGATGCTATGGGAGCACCAGCCAACTGTTCTGGCTTGTGCTAGAAAGCTGGGGCAGCCCAAGGAGAGGACCCCAGCCTCTGTGGAGGCATGGAGGAGGTCGGGGGCAGCTGGCGTGTCCAGAGGATGCATAAGAGCAGCCCTGCAGACTTCCAGAAACCATTTGGCTGACAAGAACCAATTTGGCCCACCAAGTAACTATTTTGTCTGCTTTCCTTCCCCCAGCCCACCCTTTCTCTGTCTGCCAAGCCCCCCAATACTACCCTGAAATACCCCCTCTTGTCACTTAGCTAATGGCACATGGACATCTGGCTGGAAAACTAGCCTTGAGTGCCCCCACAAGCCGCAGGAATAGACCCCAAATGTAAAAGCTACCATGCTGAGCTCATCTGATGACTGAGGCTCTAGGCTGGTGGCCAGTGCTTAGTGCCAGGCCAGTACCAAGGGGTTTGGGAAGCCAGAAGGAAGGCAGGAGGGGGTGGGCATGACCTGAGCAGGCTGGAGACAAGCAGGCCATGGGCAGATCTGCACCAGGGAACTGAGGTCTCAGCAGTCAAGCCACATAGCCTCCCACCAGCTGGACAGGCCGGTGAGTAGAGAGAACCCCTCATTTTCCCAGGCCAAATGCAAGTCCAGGCAGGAGAAAGGACTTGCCCATGGTCACCTAGGAGACTGAGTAAAACTCATACTCAGGGCCTTATTTCCCAATACCTGATCTGCCACCGCCATCTGACCTCCATCCAGCCTGACAGTCCTACTCCAGGCAGCTGGTTCACCGACTGAGAATGCACCCCAACCTTGGCACACAGACCCAAGTTGCCAAGGTGAAGCAGTTGCTTGGCCTGGATTGCTCAGGGAAGCAGGGGTGGGGGAAGGTGAAGGCCGGCTGCCAGGGCAGCTGGTGGGCAACTGTACCATCCATGCACAGGCTGTCCAGCTCTGAGGAAGAGGGGGAGGGGAGGTCTCTCCAAACACCGATTCCCAAAGCCACTGCTGGTCTGCTGGGTTACAGTGCCATCTAGTGGTTGATAGGCTCACTCTCGGGGGACTATGGGCCCCAGGAGGGGGCATGAGCTACTGCTATCTACAAAGACAATAGGGAGACAGCTCCCTATGCTGTGGCTTCATGAGAATCCTGGACCCTAACTTCTGCAACTGTCCAGGACCTCTTGGAGACAAGAAAAGGTAGCTGACCTGCATGGGAATCCTGGGTTGCACCCAGCAGAACCTGGCACAAAATATAAAGGGAGAAAATGGGAAGTCAAGAGTCCTATACTGTGTGACCCAGTGACCTTGGGAATATTCTTCGGCCTCTGAGCACCTTGACTGAGCTGGCAGCTAACTAAGGGGCCAGAGTCTGGCATAGGGCGCCATGGACATCCTACCTGCCTGTGCAGACAGCCATGGTAACCCTAGCTTCTCTCTTTGCAATAGAGTATTGAAGATGAAAGGGAAGAAGGGAGTGTGGGACAATCCTGGTTCTTAGCCTGGCACAGGCAATGCCTGTCACGTTCAAATACAGCCTCCTGCCCTGGCCTCTGACAGAGTGACTCCAGGGACCCTCTGCTGGGCATCTCCCAAGAGCCAGTGCTAAGCTCAGTGGGTAAACAAAGGAGGCAGGCCACTCTGCCCTGGAGGCGTTTTGTCTGTGTCCCCCTAATCCCCACCTGGCCTCAGCCCAGGGCACAGCATGACCTCCTCATTCCCTCCCCACTGGAGTCAGCTTCCTCTCTCCTTCCCACAGAAGCAGCCTCTAGCCAGTCCCCCAGGAGCCCTGCCTCCGGGCCTCACTTGGCCTCACCCTTGGAGGGAGCATCTGCCTGGGCTGTAAGGTGGTGATTAAAGAAGCCTTAAAAGAAATTTGGAAAGAAAATGAAGGTGGATTTATGAGGTGGGGTGGGGAGTTTTGCTGTTGGCTGGGAGCAGTGTAGAACAAAGCGGAGGGCAGATCTGATTTATAGGAAGTCATTATTAGAGGAGACAGAGAGGCCTAAAGCCCAGCTGAGCCCTGCTGGCGGATCCCCATCAGTTTCATGGCTAGGGGTTGCAGGGTGGGGAGCTAGGAGCTCTAGGCTAATGCTGACCTTTCTGTAGGAGCACAGCCAGGTCTGCCAGCCACACCCCGGGGGAGCTGAAGTGGCAGGTTCCTTGGCACAGGCCAGGGATCCCCTAAGGAATCTAGATCAAGCCTGCAAGGGCTCCCCAAAGCCCAGGATACACAGGGACCATTTCCCTGGCATTTGGTGTTGGTCAGGAGAATACGTCATTATTCTTTTTAAAATCAACACAAATACATTGTAGAATAGAAATTTAATTTTTTTTTTTACTTATTTTTCTCAGCTAACACAAGGGATTTTAGAGTAGTATCGAGATGAGTTGACCACTCTGGGATATAACCCTCACATGCCAGTACAGATCCTCCCTAGTGAGAGTGCCCCTTAGCAGAACTGTTTCAAAAGCAGGTTGGGGAGTTCACCGGTGGTCAGGATCATTGGTGGCGATGGCGCCATTAGCCTGGGTTTCATGACATTGGAAATAGGAGTAACTTGAGAAAGACTAGGGAGAGACCAATCACAGGAAAAGAGTTTTTAGTTTTCAGAAAGGGTAACTTTAAGAGCTCCATTGCACATGGCAGCGACCCTAGTTAATAACAGTGACTGCAGTCTTGCAAATATTCTACAGGATAGATTTTGAAGTGTTCTCACCACAAAAATAAGTATGTGAGATGCTGCATAATGAGCTTGATTTATCCATTTGGTAATGTACACATTTTTCAAAACATGTTATACATGATAAATATATACTTAAAAAAATTCTCGGTTAAAAAAGAAAGTGGTGGTGACAAGATGCATCTTGAGGTGTTGTGACTCTGACAGGAGATGCAAACACAGGGTTCTTATCATCCAGCACCCAGCACCTCTTCCAACTACTCCCTCCTTTACCTAGCTCGTGCTAGCTAAGTTTCTCCTTAGCCCTTTGCTGCTGAATGGTGGACACTGGGAGGAGGGAGCTCCTTCCTGCACCGCCACCGAGGTTTGGAAACCTCCCATCCAAGGAACAACTGGTAGACTCTATCATGCATCCTGCAGAGCCAGGATGTGACACAAGTGGTAAAGTACTTGCCTAGCCAGTACAAGGCTCTGAGTTCAAACCTAGTACAAGACACTCACACAAAGTGAACTTAGTAATAGCCTTGAGGATCTTCTTATTCCCCTGCCCATATTACAAGGCCCCTAGTCCTGCAGCCAGAGAGAGGCAGAATCTAGACAAGATCCTTGGGAATCTTTCCTTAGCGATCTGTGTTCCTAGACTTTCACCCCTGGGTCTTTAGACCTATAGTCTGGAACCATTGGGCAGCATGTGCCCCATCCTACAACTTTTTTTTTTTTCATCCTAAAAACCCAATCCCTGAAGTCTGGCCTTGGTGCAATCTAAGAGATGGAGTATCTGCCCTGGAAGCACCAGAGGTCTAGTGGTGCCATTCTTGAGGATTACCAAGGCTGCCCTGCGGGGCTTAGGTCCAGTGGGCAAATAGTCCAGGGGAGGTGTAATGGGACAGAAGGAAGTAAGGACTGTGGAGAGGTTTTCCCCCATAATCCCACCCAGCCTGATGGGAGGAGTGAGCAGAAGTCATGGGGAGGGGTGGGGAGGGAGGGAAGAGCATTCAAAACCCTTAGCATAACAGGGAGGGCTTTGAAGCTTAAAAGTGTTGGGGGAAAACAAAGTGATATTATTCGCCCAGCAGGTGGTAAATAGTCCCAGCTAATGACTATGTGGCACCTGACATTTTCCAAGGTATCTTCCACAAACCATCTCACTTCGTATGTATGACAGCTCTGAGAAGGAGCTATTATTACTGCATCTTCTGTCATAGATGAGAAAACAGAAGCCCAGAAAGGTGAAATGATGTGCCCAGGGTGACACAGCTCAAACTCAGACTTAACAGTCTTCAGATCTGTCTCTCCCCACCAGTGTACTCTCTCCAGTCTTACTTGGAGAATTGTTTTGTCCCTTGAGAAATGTTCTGGCCTCAAATAGAAAAGAATTAATTGATATAAAGTGAGGCCAAATCTGTGAGGATATCATTCTCTGTGGCTAAATAAAGATGTTCCAAATAGCCCCCTGGGTATTCCCATATGGTGTATGCTAAACCTCCCGAGGTGGGGTGGGGGTAGGGGGGAGGGAGAGGTGGGTGTGATAAAGGAGGAGAAAGAAGAAGAGGTCCTGGGAGGAGATACTGCTGATACCCTTGTCTTTGGCCCAGTGGGAGGAAGAATGGCAAGCTACTTTAAGGAATAGATGGGGTTTACTGATCGGAACAGTTTTCCCATGGCACTAGCGAAGTTGCTGACACCTGGCATTCCCTGCCTCATCCTAAGGCTGCGGGGGACAGTGTCCAAAGGGGCCAACTCCCCAACTGTGGCTTCACCTGCTCCCCAACTGTATGGCCAACTTGCCAAGAAGGAGTTGTGGGTAACATCTCTGTTATGGTCCGGTTACCATGGCAATAAATTGCCACTAATTAGTAGTGTGGTTACCATGGTAATTTTCTAGTAATTACAGGTTACAAATGGTGCAAGGCTTCAACCCAACCCAATTAGTTAATTAGAAAGATTTAGAAATTTGTCCAAAAGGGAAATAACCTGCTTTGTAGAAAATGAAGGGAATATGTCATAGCCTAGGAGCCAGCAGCAGAGAGGAAACTGGGGGACCCCAGAGAAGGGAAAAGACCGAGTTGCATTCAGCAAGTCCTGAGTCCCACCTGGAATTTCCAGGACCTGGGTTAGGCCCAGGGTACCAGAGAAGCCCACCCCTGGACGGGAGCCTGGCAGGACCAGGGCAGGGACAGCTGCCAACAGCCACTTAGTGGCTTCTCTTTTAACAAGCAGCGGAATGCCCAGGTCCAGGCTGAGCACCCTTCCTGCTGGCTGTGAAAAGATCTCTGAATGCCACCCACCCTCCTCAGTGGCTCTCCTAAAAAGCCATGCCATGTCTCAGAGGACACGTCCAGGAGCGCTGTGGATTTAGTGGCTCATTTTGATCACACACAGACTCTCCTTGAGAACTAATCAGATTATCTGGGAGCAACTGGGAGGCAGAGGCCCGGAGGGTATTAACAAGTGTGAGGTCAGTAGAGCAGTGAGGCCTTTACTCCCACCTCCTCCCGGACTCCTCCCGTATCCCTAGCCCCCAGCGCCAGCTCCCTGGCCAGATCCCATTGGCACAGGTGAGGAAGGCCCCTCCAGGGTATCTCTCAGTGTGGGAGGAGTGTGGGGACCCAGAGGACCCTCTTCTCACAGTAGCTTCTAGAGCCTCCCTCCTCCATTCAGAGGTTGGCAGAGGGAGGGCTGGTTCATGGGCACAGAGCTCTGCCTGAGCTTTTGTTTATGAAGAAACCCAAACTCAGGAGCACTGTTGCAACCAGGCTGGCCACACAGACCCGCTCCTTAATGCATTTCAAGCTCTAATGGGCATATAAACTACCAGGAGGTGTGTTAGGAGGTAGGGTCCCCTTTTGTAGGGCCTGAGACTTGGCATTTCTAACAAGCTTTTCCCCTGACATCCAAACTTTGTGTATGTTTATCCTTTGCGACATGAGGTTTGGAAATACATACACATTGTGGAATGGCTGATCTGAACTAATTAACACGTACTCCCACACATTCATGCAGTGAGGTCACTTAAAACTTAGTTTCTTAGCAAGTTCAAGTATACAGTGCTTTGCTACCAACTACAGTCACTGTGTCATACAATTCATCTCCTCAGCTTATTCCTATTGGACCAACATCATCCATTTTCCCCAACTCCTTGGTTTCACCCAGCTCCGGGAGACAACCATTCTCCTCTGCTTCTAGAATTTGACTTTAGATTCCATAGGAGTGAGATCATGCAGTATTCATCTTCCTTGTTGTCATAAGGGACCTGGTTTTCGTCTTTTGTAAGGCCAAATAGTATCTCATTGTGGAAATACCACCACACTGTAACTGCTTCTCCACTGACAGATACACAGTGTGTTGGCCACGTCCTGGCTGTAGTGAATAGAGCTTCAGTAACCAGGGGAAGGCAATGTCTCTTCAACGCACTGAGCCCATTTCCTTCCAGCGTACAAATGCTGGCTCATATGGAAGGTCTATTTTTAATGTTTTGGAAGACACTCCATACTGTTTTACATCACAGTTGTACTAATTTACATTCCCAGCCTACAAGGATTTCTTTTTCTCTGCCTCTCTCATGGTCACTTGTCATCTTTGGTCTCTTTGACAGTCCCCATTCTACCAGGCAGATCTCACTTCATTTGGTCCTCTGAAAATCTCTGGAGTAGAACCAACCAGATTACACCATCCCCACTTAACAGACAAGGAAACTGAGACTCAAAGAGTAACATAAACTGCCAACTGGAACTATACTCCATGTCACATTCCGTCATGTTGATTTATGCATGTGTTTTTACCATTTGAGGGCATGGCTAAGCAAAGGTTTTGAGTCTTTATTTGAAACCCAGAAGTTAGGGGTGGTTTGTTCAGGACATTGTAAGATTCATTTTTTTATATGGGAAGCTGAAATTTGATCTTTGAAACTTCAAAGTCTAATATACAGCTGGCTTGATTTGTGTGTGTGTGTGTGTATGTGTGCGTGCATGTGCACACATGCACGTATACGCACACACACACACACATACACACACACAAACTAGTGACTCACACCACTAATCCTAACTACTCAGGTGGCTGAGATCTGAGGATCATGGCTCAAAGCCAATATAGGCAGATAAATCTAACAGACTCATTTTCAATTAACCACCAATAGGCCAGAAGTTGGAGTGTGGCTCAAATGGTAGAGTGGCCGCCCTTGAGTGATAAAGCTAAGGGTGAACAAAAGGGCCCCAAGTTCAAGCTCCAGTACCAGCACAAATATATACACACACAACATGCACACATATTCTCTCTCTCTGGATTTAAAAAGAAATTACTATTGCAACAAGTCAAACAAACAATACAAAGACATTCGAAGGGAAGGCTAACTACCATCTCTCCTTCCCATCTAGAGAGCCAGCAAGGAGCTCCTCAATTCAACTTTGTTCCAGACTTGAACAAGCTTGCACAAACATGTATACTCAGAAATTTCATGTCATTCTCTGTTTTTTTAATAAAAGTAAGATCACACAATACCATTACTTGCCAAATTGCTTTTTCTTTTAACAATATACCGCAGGCACTCCTCCAAGTCAATGCATATGGATCTATGCTGTCTTTTTAGTAGCTGCAGAGTGATCCACCATATGGAGCCACCGTAATCCATTCGACTAGTTTACTATTGATGGACATAATTGCTTACTACATCAAACAAAGCAAATAAGCACCCTTGAACCTATATAGCCTAAGGTACTATTTTTTTGTAAATTTGTGTGTGTGTGTGTGACACACATGTACATGCCGGTACTAGGTCTTGAACAAGGTCCAAGGCACTGTCCTTTAGTTTTTTTCTGATTAAGACTGGTGCTCTACCACTTGAGCCACACAGCTCCACTTCCAGCTTTTTGATGGTTAATTTATCTTCCCAGCCTGACATCAAACTCTGATTCTCAGATCTCAGCTTTCTGAGTAGCTAGAATGACAGGCGTGAGCCACTGGCATCTGGCCTTGTACATTTTTTATGTGTGCCTGCGTGGCACGGGGGAAGTTACTGGGGATTGATCCAAGCCTTGTGCATACTGGAAAACACTTTACTACTGAAGCTACGCTTCTGGTCCTTTTGTTTCACTTTGGTTTTGTGATAGAGTTACATTGACTTTGCCTGGGCTGACCTGGAACTCATGATCCCCCTGCCTTTGCTTCCCCAGTAGTAGAGATTACAGGTATGCATCACCATGTCTGGATACTCCTGTGGTTTCTTAAAGCAGGAACACCCCCACTGTGTTTGGGACTTGGAGTGGGAATGAATGGAGGGCTAGTAAGGGATCTATGATTTCAGACCAGACTCGACTAGGTAGAGCTGTCTCTGGCACGTTGAGGTGGGGGAGAAGGACTATGTTCCTAGCAGCATGGAATGAAGCCTTTGGCATACAGTGCTTTATTGGGGGCTGGGAGCCCAGGCCTGGCTCAGGGAATCATCCAGAAGGTCAAAATCCTTCTCCCCCACATTCCCTTTCTTAGGCACCAGCACTGCAGCTTCTCCCAGACCTCAGAGGTAGCCCATCCTCTAGGTGGGGCTGGAGCTGCTCTTGTGGGGCTCACCAAGGTTTTACTTTTTTCCCTAGCGGGCCGGGGAGTCAGCGTGGGCCCCATCCTCAGCAACAGCGCCTCAGATATCTTCTGTGATAACGAGAATGGGCCCAACTTCCTCTTCCACAACCAGGGCAATGGCACCTTCGTGGATGCAGCGGCCAGTGCCGGTGAGTGGGTACACCCCTGCCCCGTGCCCCACCCGCCCAGCCCCACAGCTCAGGGAGCTCAGCGTGTGGCTCAGCGCACTCCCACGTGGTCCTGAGACCCTTGGTACTGCCATCTGCCAGCAGCCAGCATCAGCCCAGGACCCTCAGAGCTTGCTAGGTGTCTCGTCACGGTTCCCCTCTTCCCATCTTGAACCATCCACCTTTTCTCTCAACCATTCATTTCAGCAGTCACTTAGGGAGCCTCTTCTAAGTGACAGGCCGGTGCTTGGAACTAGGGATATTGACCTGAATAAGGCTAAGACCACTCCACACAAAGACAAGGCTCTGAGATTTTGGAAATAGGCAGATGCACCACCAGTGATGATAAGAGGAAGGATACAAATCCACACTTCTGATGCTCCCAGCTCTGCTCCCCTTCCTCCCACCAACCTCAGGACCTTTATACCTGCCATTCCCTCTGCTGGACTGGCCTCTCTCTTCTTTGTCTGTATCCTTAACACTCAACCCAAATGGCTCCTCTAATGAAGACTTTCCCAACTCCATCTGTGCCTCCTGACAGACTGGCTTGTTCTCCTGTGTGACCCCACAGCCCCCTGCACCCCTGCCACTCAGTTTTCTTCATTGTCACCGTAACTAGTCTAAGCTCTGTGAGGCCTGGGACCCAAAACTACTCTTTTTTTTTGCCAGTCCTGGGCTTGAATTCAGGGCCTGGGCACTGTCCCTAAGCTTCTTTTCTTCTACCACTTGAGCCACAGTGCCACTTCTGGCTTTTTCTGTGTACATGGTACTGAGGAATTGAACCCAGGGCTTCATGCATATGAGGCAAGCACTCTACCACTAAGCCACATTCCCAACCCCAGGCTACTCAGTCTTGACACAATACCTGGCACCAAGGTCACCCAGTAAGCATTGCCATATTCCAGAATGGACACTTAATAATGTGTGTGGCTATGATGTCTGCCCTTCAACCTGTTTCCTCATACCCATTCCTCACCCTCCACCTCACAAATGAAGGGGAGGTTTAGTTATGTTTCCATCTTATCTACAGGGACACGGTGGCAGGGATCTATACCCACGGATCTAGCTAGTGCCCAAACAACATCAAAACCTTGAATATGTGCCCTCTCTTCTGTCTCCTCCCCCAGATTCCTACTCAGAAATCTCCATGAGGGGAGACTTTTAGCCCTGAACACCTATGCACCCCCATCTTGTAGCCTCTCGGCCCTCCTCCCCATGTTTGCCTGTCTTCTCCTTCCCTAGTAGAGATAGGAGAGTCAGTTTCCTGTCCTGCCCTTCCTGTCCTGCCCTCTGTCTGTCTGCCTTCTTCCTCAACAAACATCCTCACTGCTGAAAAATCACTGAGCAAAGGGAAGAGGATGGGGTGGGGGCGGGGGGGGGGAGAAGGGATTTGATAGGGTATGAAGGTAGAAGCAGAGGTGAGCAAATAAGTTGGAGGGGGAGAAGGTATCAGGCAGCAGGAGAGAAGCAAGGTGCGAGGCCCATAATTGAAAGTCAGAACGATTGCAGGGGTTTAACAAGACATGTCAAGGGGGCATTCATCACCCAAACAGATGCTGCCATGAAATGCAGCCTGGCACCGCTTCGTCCCGTGAAAGGGAACCAGCTCCCTGTCAAGGTGCCTCATAGATAGGAGAGAAATGGGCCAACACAGAAGGCCACCGACACTCAGCCTGGGGAGTTTGCTGAGAATTAATGGGGTATCAATCCTAGGAATCAGAGGATGCCTTCCGTCCTCTGCAAACCCTCTTTCTCAAGCCCTGGACCTCACTGACCTTTCTCCAGGCCCTTCCCTTCCCTCACAAGACACTGGTCTCCAAAATATTTAGGGAGGCCCCACCACCACCTTCTCCTCATTCCCACCCTCAGGATCCATATTTACAGCACAGCCGTGCCCTGGGGTCTCAGCCTACCATTTTGGAAGCTCATATTTGCCCAGTTCTGGGCCTGGCCTGGAGAGCAGGGAAAGTTTGCCGAAGACACTCAGGCCAGGCCGTCACTCAGGACAGAGGCCCTCTGTCTACCCCCAGGGTTGGCTCATCATGGTATAAGCGGTGACATCGGACACAGGCTTCCCTTCCTGCTCTCACAGGAACACCAGGGGTTTCTCTGTCATGGCCGCAGTATTTCTTCTGCTGTCAGCAACATCCCAGTCTGCCTGCTGTCAAATTATTTATGTCTCTTCATTCATTCAGCAAGTACTTACTGAAAACTCCCAGGCAACCACAGGCACTGAGGTCGTCCTCTGTGTGCACAGGGCTGACCTCAGGGAGCATCTGGACCCTGAACAAGGACACAGGAAAGGGGTCTAACCTCACTTGTGCTCGGCACTGTTAGAAAAACATGAGCTGGGTAGGAGCAGAAGGCAGAATGGGAATGAGCTGTGTTAGATGCCATTGTCAGGGAAGGCTTCCCTCAGAGCAGACAAACAAGGATCTCAGTAACCCTTGCACTGGGGAGGCATCCTAGAAGAGAGAACAGCTTGAGCAAAGGCCGAGCCACTGGAAAGAGGCTGGTCCATTTCAGGCCTGGAAGAAGCACAGATAAGCAGAAGGAATGGATAAAGGGATCGGTGACCCCTACGGGGTCAAGCAGGGCCTTCTAGACCTTTGGAAAGAACTAGAATTGGACAGAGCACTGGGGAGTCTTGGAGAGATTTAAACAAGAATAATATAATCAACTTCAGGTCTCCCATAGCTACATGGGACTGGCTGAGAAAGGGTTTGTTCCCCCAGAATTTCCACCATTCTGCTTTCTCCAGTCCTTGCCACCCCAAACAAATAGTGTCTTACCAAGCACACAGCTTGGTTCCCCTGGTTAATTCATAGATAGCCGTGCCACTTCTTGCCTCTGTGGAGAACATCTGGGATACAGCTGTGTCTGTCTCCCCAGGAGGGTGAGGACAGCCCCAGGGTCACCCTCCCTTCTGTTCAAGATGAGTGTTTGCAGAGTATATGCATACTCCATACACATGAGGCTCCTGCTCCTCCACCGCAGGTGTGGATGACCCCCACCAGCACGGGCGAGGTGTCGCCCTGGCCGACTTCAATCGTGACGGCAAAGTGGACATCGTCTATGGCAACTGGAACGGCCCCCACCGCCTCTATCTGCAGATGAGCGCTCATGGGAAGGTCCGCTTTCGGGTAAGAAGGGGCTTTGGTTCCCACCTGTCCTTACCAGGCTCAGCAGTTTGGCCTCTCCATGTCATAGGACCTGCTTTGGGTCTCTCCAGAACAGGGCTGGTATCACAATGAAGAAGGCCATGGACTCCAGCCTGGCTCCCTGAACACGATGATCAGGCCCAGAGCAGGTGGCTCTCAGAATGCTGTCAGAGCCCATCACCTCTAGGGATGGTGGGATCCCAGGTTAGGTAGATTGCATTCCCTGCATGGAGGTCATTGTTTCAAGATGGTTCCAAGTGATGACTGGGGAGAGGCCCCACTCCAAGCTCCTCTACCACCTCAGGTGCCGCCTTGGGCTCTCTTCATGTTGAGGCTAAAACCCAGGTGAAAAGGGTGTTCTCAGACTTCAGGGCCAGTGATCCTGAGATCCGAGATGATTTCCATCTTCATTCAATTTTTGTTTGAACCCAAGTTCTCAACAGAGTTAGCTTTCTCCTTACCTCCCAAGACAAACTGGGACACCATTGGCATTGAGTAGACAGAGGCCACAGAAACTGCTGAACATCCCACAATGAACTGTCCCACAACTGGACAGTTCCCACTGCAAAGAAGCACCTGACCCTCAGTTCACTGAGGCTAAAGTATTTACTCGTTGGCCTTTGGAGGGCCCTGAACAGAGCTCACAGGAACAGTAATAATAATAATAAATGTTCCATTTATCAAGTACCTTGAATGTGCCAGGAACCATGCTAAGAGCTTTATGTATGTTATCTTGGAGGCCCAGGCATCCAGTAGAGAAAACCCAAGGGGGCTATGTCGGTTTCCATTTTTATAGGATCGATACAACAATAACGAGTTAGAGATCCTCGGGTCTCCAGCTCTTAAGGCCCTGCTCAGCCCACCCTGACCAGGCTGATCAGCTTGGAGCCAACCTTATTACTGTGCTGATGGGAGCCACCTCCCTCTCTGGCCTCCAGTTAGCTTGCCAGATGTCTAGGCTAGCTCCTTCCTGTAGCTAACAGGGCAGTTGTAGATGGAGGCAGAGGCAGGGAACTTCCCAGAGGTAGGAACTTCTCTGTCTACATTGGCCTGGGGTTTGGACAGCCCATCTACAATAAGGATATTCTGCTCAGAAACGTACGGTCTTCCTGTGCAGTTCTTGTCCTGCTTCAGAGGCAAATACCATACCCAGGGCCCTTTGCCAGACCCTCCTAGGACTCTACCAGCACTTAGAGGTTCCCGCTGGGCTACCTCAGGTCTGGAAGTCTCCCCATGAGTCCTGGACAGATACAGCTGATCCTGAAACTTCCTCCACCAAAAAAAAAAATCCTCAAGAGTCCCAAGAAACAGCACAAGATAGTAGTGGCAGTTAAAGGCACAGTTAGCTTCCATGGTGCTGATGGGGAGGTCAGGGCAGTATAGTTGCCAATGATCTGTCTCTTGCTCCCTCTGTGCCCAGCATCTGACATGCAGTCCTCACAGCCCAGACAGCTATTATCATCCTCTGTTGCTGATGAGAAAAGTGAGGTCTGAAGGGTTAAGTAATTTCACTAAGGTCACATAACTAGATAGCAATGAAGCCTGGATTCAAATGTATGCAGGCAGTTTTCTGATACTTCCCAGCTTCTATATGGCTATGCAAGAGGAACCTGGAATCAGAAATCTTAGTTTCAGGCCCCATCATTAGCTGAAACTAGAAGCAATCCCCATGTTTAAGATGGAGATGATCTCCGATCCTGTTTAGCTCAGGACACTGACAGCAGAGCTGAGTCTGATCCAGACCAAGGACCATCTAAGAATTCACTAGCATGAGCTATGGCTCTTGTTCTTCCTCCTTATTTCCCTAATGAACTGTCTGAGGTCCATATGGTGGCCCAGGTCACCCCAAGTGCGTTACAGTGGAAGTTACAGAGGCGTTGGGACTCTGTAACCAGAGGAGTATAGGTTCTTGCTTGCCCACTTTTCTGTCCACTGACTCCCAGTCTTCTCTCCTCCAGGACATAGCTTCCCCCAAGTTCTCCATGCCTTCCCCTGTTCGCACAGTCATCGCTGCTGACTTTGACAATGACCAGGAGCTGGAGATCTTCTTCAACAACATTGCCTCCCGCAGCTCTTCAGCCAACCGCCTCTTCCGGTAGGGAATACAGGCGGGTGGAGGCTTGGAATCAGAGGGAGGGTTCCAAAGGCTGGGGAGTCAGTCCCCAGAGGGAAGAGTCCCTAGTGTAGAAACAGACCAGAAGGTATGTCAGAGGCCAAGCGATAGCCCATAGAAATGGAGGGTAAGGCACCAACCCCTCACTGTGGCCAGAAAACGGGCATAGGAACAAAGCCCAGAGCATACCTCACCTCAAGCTCCACTAGAGAGAAACTCCTGCAGCCACTGAAGGCCTCAGAGTCAACCTCTGAGTCTGGATAAATTTGAGTTAAGCAGACAGACAGGTTTATTTACCAGTGACTTCCAAGAACCTGTAACAGGACCACAGTATTGCAACTTTCCGAAAGATGGATGGAGTGTTCCAAATAGATTTGACCACAGAATACGTCTTTCAGAGATGTTGCTACTGAGATTGGGGCTCTATAAAGTATCCTTGGAGATGCTAGAGGAGACTGTTAATGGCAGAGAAGGAACAGGAAGGTTCCAAAGCAGACAGAGTATCCCGTTAAGGAGAAAGGTTGGAATTTCTGAGTAATATTCCTCCAGGGGACCACCAGAATCTCTGAACATAGAACCCCAGAGCCTAGCCCTGATCTCCAGGGTCAACTTTCGAGGGCTAAGGCCTCGGCACCCGTTCTCTTACAAGGCCAGCAGGCACCAGGAGATTCTTACCACATTGAAATTTTAGACCCATTGCCGAGGACAAACCTCAGGACCAAATGGCCCGAGATATCACTGTTCTAGGCCTTATACATGCTACTGAGGCTCAGACCATCTGTACAGGAAGGTCAGCCAAAGGTCTTGGAACCAGGAAATGGGTCAGACCACCTGCTTGCCCCCCCCCACATCCCTACCCTTTCCTTTTTTTGGGGGGAGGTACAACTGTTAATAAAAAGTGTGAGCTGTGACTAAGCATGTTTTAAAATATAATTATTAACCAGGCATCAATCCTGACTAGATGTAATCACCCCCCGAAGGCACCAGATTTACTAATTAGGTACCTTGCAAAAAGCTTATTCACAACTTCCAGATTAATTGCAGAAGATCAATTGCTCGTTAACAGAGACACTGCCTTCCTTCTCTGGCTAATCAAGTGTCACTTGCCAGGGCCCCTGAGCACTGAGGGGTCTAGTGCTCTGATCTCTGTGGCCCAAGAGCCCAGGCACCTCCCTCCCTGCCCACCCTTCCAGCCTGCTTCACCTTCCCAGCCATCCCTGCCAACCAAGCTGGGCCGGCTCCGCCTTGGGCTGTCAGTGGATTGTCACTACGTGGCCAACCCATAGAGTGGTGTTTGTTTCCATGCAGGGGTAGCAGAAGCCACTGACTAAGCTTGGGGCTGGGCCTCAAGTCCCTGTGGCAGATGGCCAGGTCCTGATCACACAGCTCAGGGGCTGCTCTAGGAACTGCCATTCAGCTGGCAGCTCTGAAAGTTTAACCCCCACCAGTCCCTCACTGCACAAGCCTTTCACCTGTCAGTGAGCAGATCATCAGGCCCCTTGGGGCCAGGTTCCATCTTGGACACACACCCGAAGTATCCTGTGCTTAAACCTGCAGATACTTTAATAATACCGAAGGATATGTGTCACCCAAGCCAGTGAAAGGGATCTAAAGAGGGATCACAAGAAAACAAAGGGCACTGCAGAAACTTCCAGGCATAGTGGAGACTCCTCCAACTTCTGCACCTAAGCATGCTTCTGATCTGGTCTCCACTCTCTCCCACAATTCCCTGCTCTCATTGGCTTCTTGCCCTCTCCCTCTCCTTGATCCTGCAAACAACCTGTGGAAATGCAAATCAGACCACACCCCTAGTCATCTACCACCCTTTCAAATGAGGTGACTACACTTGAGCACCAGACCTTCCAAGCTTCTTTCAGTTCTAAAGCCTGGTCCCTCCTGCTGCCCATGCCTTCCAGGACCCAGTCCTCACTCTTAATCTGAGCAGCACCACCACACAGGTCTCAGCCAGACTTCCTCTGAAAAGACTTCCAGGATTGCCCCAGGCTGGGTGACCTTGCCCAGTTCTGTAACCCCCCCCTCACCCCCTCCACCCCCCTCCACCGCCCACGCCCCCCCCCCACCCCGCCACATTCAGCCCTGTGTGTGATAACTTTCTGCTGGCCCGGACTCTGAGCTGTTCCCCCTCCCCTTCACCATGCTCATTGTACTCCCAGACCCCTATCAAGACAGGCATATGGAAGATGTCATAGAAGAATTTGTTCTCTGAATGAATTAACATGGTGGAACTGCTGGCTTTATTATTAGGAATCTTTAACTATATTGTTACCTGATCTAAGTGATGGCTTCCCAGCTGCTGCAGAGCCAGCCAGAATACAAGTGATAAGGACACAATGTGGGTATGTCAGCAGGCTGCAGCACCATACCATACATCTTCAAGTATGCACATACCTGCACACAGTTAGACCCAAGTCTTCTAGGTACACAGGGTGCTAACCAGAGACATATGTATGCTCCTCAGAGATGTCCCTGTGGACAGAGCATGCTTTCCCCACCTACAGGCACCTGATGATGGTCTTTTAGCTCTCTGCGCCAGCTCAGTGGACCCTGGGTCATCTCCTGAAAGCCATGACCCACTGCAGCCTCCATTGGTCCTCTCTGGTTCTGGCTGACAGGGTAGTAGAGAGAAAAGCAGCTTCCTTCTGCCCAGTCTCCTTGCATTGCTCCACATGGCAGGGGGTGAAGGAGGGTGGGAGGGAGAGCAGGGCAACCGTGCCTGGATATACTGAGAAAAGCCAGGGAGGAAAGCTCACACCATTGTTCGCATTGCGCCCTACATGGAGAAAGACAGGCTAGTGAAAGCAGACTTCTCTGAAACAAATTTGTGAGGCAAAGCTTGGAAGCTCAACATGGGAAGAACCTGTGCCACCCAAAGGAAGCCCTTCTTCCTGCTGGTCTCCTCCGGCATTCACCCTTGCATCCCACCGACATGTGCTTGGAAGCGTCTGAAAACCAGGCACTGTGTTAGATGCTGCCAGAGATGCAAAGATGAATAATACCAAGGGCCAGCCGGCAGAGAGCTCACACACCAGCCAGGAGATAAGATGCATTCTTCCACAGTGCTAATACAGGCAGAAAGCGATAAAGGCCAGAAAGGCAATAAAGGAGGCAGGGATGGCTGCCAGAAGGATGGTCAGCCAGGGAGGGCCTGAGGAGGGAAAACTGGATGGGCTTGAGCTGGGGGCCGTTTCCAGGACTGAGAATGCCAGGGTCTTTCAAAGGAGAGTGAAGGTGAGTTGAAGGTAGTTGTGCCCCTGCCCTTCTCCATCCGTCAGCTGCCCTTCCCCAGGCTGTCTATAATTCATCCATTAGAGAAGGAAAAATCAATATTTACCAACATAAATTAAAACCTAAGAAGGGAACCATCAGAGAGGCTCATGGGCATCCAGGTGGCGGCTTGTACAGGCACCTGTGGCTACCCAGGGGACAGAATGGAATGACTTGGCCTCTAGGTCTCTAGGGGCCCTGTGGGGACCTCATCAGAACAAGTCTGTCTCTCTGCAGAGTCATCCGCAGGGAGCACGGAGATCCCCTCATCGAGGAACTCAATCCAGGCGATGCTCTGGAGCCTGAGGGCAGGGGCACAGGTAAGACCCCTGGGCACTTGGGCTCAGTCTTGTCTCTGTCTATCCATACCCTGGGTTAAGCATAGGAGGGGCAGGGCAGCCATTTCTTTGAAGGGCTCCTCCTGTCGCTGCCACAGTGAGGGCTGACACCCAAGGGCAGGGGTAGGAGAGTAGAGGAATGAGCCTGGGCACTGCCAGGCAGAAGGCAGAAGAGGTGTGGTGCCTTCTTCCTCAGAGCTGCTGGGGGTGGAGGAATCTGTGGATCTGTGGCCAGCAGCTTTATTCGTTGTGTTAAAGGGTGGGAATAAAAAAAAGCAGAGGATGCGACACTTCTCTCCAGCAGGGGTCCTGCATCTAACCCATCACCTCCTGGCATTCAGCTTGGTGTGGGACAAAGAACATTCAAACCCAACACCCCGGTCTGCCGAGGCCACATTTTCTGAGTCTCATTTTGAATAAAATGAGGCTTGTCTGACCCATATGCCTTTATGAGTTGTAAAGAGGACCAGACAGGCTGAGCACCAGTGGCTCATGCCTGTAATCCTAACTACTCAGGAGGCTGAGATGTGAGGGTTGTGATTTGAAGCCAGCCTGAGCAGGAAACTCCGCGAGACTCTATCTCCAATAAACTACTCAAAAAAGCCAGAAGTGGCACTGTGGCTTAAGTGGTAGAGTGCTCACCTTGAGCAGAGACAGTGCCCAGGCCCAGAATTCAAGCCCAAGGACCAGCAAAAGAAAGAAAGAAAAAGGGGGGGGGGGGGGAGGGAGAAAGAGAAGGAGGAAGGAAGGAAGGAAGGAAGGAAGGAAGGAAGGAAGGAAGGAAGGAAGGAAGGAAGGAAGGAAGGAAGGAAGGGAAGGAAAAGGAATAGGACCACACAGAGAAAGTATATTTCAAACACTTGATAAATTGCAACAACAACAACAAACCTATATTATGGTATATTATTCCATCCCTAACAGAAAGACCAGTGGTTAGGTTACTTGCACCCACCCTTCCTGTGACACACACCCATGGTAAGAAAGGGAACTCTTGTTCCATAAACTCCAGGCCTGAGGTCACTGTGATTACTGCACGGGGCTGTGGTCACTGCACTTGCCTGAGAGTCCCTGTTCCCTGGCTCTGCTGGCTGGTGGCCAAAGGTGAAATCT
The DNA here is from genome assembly GCF_019054845.1 of Dipodomys spectabilis. NCBI lineage: Eukaryota > Metazoa > Chordata > Mammalia > Rodentia > Heteromyidae > Dipodomys > Dipodomys spectabilis. The sequence continues at coordinate 15,045,952 of NW_024870802.1, forward strand.
GTGTTGTTTCTAGGAGGCGTGGTGACAGATTTTGATGGAGATGGGATGCTGGACCTCATCTTGTCCCATGGAGAATCTATGGCTCAGCCACTGTCCGTCTTCCGGGGAAATCAGGTATGCCTGGACCTCAGGATTCCGTATGTTCCCTGGGACCAAGGGTTGATGAGGGCACAGAAGCCTAGGATGCTTGCTGGTCAGCATTGTAGGAAATAGAAATCCAGCTGCCTAGGAGCAAGTAAATTCCCTGTAGTACAGTAAACCTCAGGAAAGGCTGCCTCCTGGGAGAAGTCCTTGGCCCCTCTGCCTTCCTCCCGCATTTCTCGCCCAAAACTGTTCTTTTTCAGCCTCTTGGCTTTTCCCTCTTCCTTTCAGCAATTTTCCCTTGCGGTGTTCATCTTTCTTGTCTAGCTTCCTCTTTATCTCTTCTTTCTCTGCCCCTGCTCTCCTACTCCTCTTCCTCCTCTTCTTTCTCTTTCTTTCCTCTCCTTCCTCTGCTCTCCTCTCTTCCCTCTTCCCTCCCAGCATCCCTGCTTCCTGCTCTGCCCACACACCTCGCTGATGTCCATCCTCTTCCCTACCTGCAGGGCTTCAGCAACAACTGGCTGCGAGTGGTACCACGCTCTCGGTTTGGGGCCTTTGCCAGGGGGGCCAAGGTAGTGCTCTACACCAAGAAAAGTGGGGCCCACCTGAGGATCATCGATGGGGGTTCCGGCTACCTGTGTGAGATGGAGCCTGTGGCGCACTTCGGCCTGGGTGAGTAGGGGCTCAGGGGGAAACAGTGAGTGGGTCCTGAAACTGAGCCCTGTAGCCTGTGTGTGACTCCACGACGCACAGCCAGAGCATCTTCCGGACACCCTTTCACTGTGCCAGCACTGCGGACACCTGCTATGAATTCAAGGCCTGCTTGCTCTGACGAACCCAAGCTCAAGGGAAAGGGAGTTGGAAAAACTGGCTAGGATTCCATACCCTGGCTTGTAGGAGTCCCTGCCCCAGGGCCTCTGTGTCCTGACATGACCTGTGAAGTGTGGATTATACCTAGTTCATAGAGTTCTAATAGGAAAAAAAGTCTCAGAAGCATGAGGACAGGAAGTCAGAAGTCTCATTACTAAAACACAAAAGTTCAGAAAGCAATTGAATTGACCATTCCTCACTTCACGCCAGATACCTTCCCATATGTTAGCACGTCATGAAGTGATATGATTTTAATATAAAAAGATTAGGCATATGTGCTCCAATTAATAAACCTATAGTGGTGTTAATATTATGCACACATTATATGTGCCTAGAAATAAAACGAAGAAATTAAAGTAAGTGTGAACTCATTACTATGGGCACAGTGCTGGCAATTCTTTTGGCAGCACTACGATTTGAACTCAGGGCGTCATACTTAGTATTAAGCAGGCTCTTGATCACTCGAACCACTCCCAGTGCTGGGCATTTTTATTCTTGTTATTTCATTGGTCCTCATGACTACCCTGAGATAGGCATTATCATCTCCATTTTACAAGTAGGAAAAGTAAAGATCAGGCTTGATGAATGAGCCATGCCTAGAGTCACATGGTAGCTAGATAGCAATGCTGGGATTCAAACCCAGGCCTGCTCAAGGGGGTGGTTTTTATTTTCTCCCATATGTGTGTGTGTGTGTGTGTGTGTGTGTGTGTTCTAAATTTTATTGGGAACACACAGTAATTGTGTATTCTGAAAAGGCAGCAATAAGTATTTAAGGGACCCAGGGCCTTGTTATATGAGCATGTTCTAAAGCTCTTATACCTAGAGGGTTGGCCTGAGTTTGGGACAGCTATTCCTCCTCAGACAGCCACTGCCCATGCTGGCCCTAAAGGTACAGAAGCTTTTAAATACAGTCTTCTTACAAAATAGCAGTAAAAAGTATTTATAGAGCATTTAATAAGTGCCAGGCCCGGGTAAGTGCTTTGCATAGATGATATTCTATCCATTTTTACTATAACTATGAATTAGATATAATCCACACTTCACAGGCCATGTCAGGACACTGATGCTTGAGTGATGTAAATTGCCTCGGATTACACCTACAGAAGGTACGGAGAGCTGTGGCCACTGTAGTCTGAGTTCCTGATTTGCTACAACACCAATCCTAACACCTCCCCAATAGCTGCTCTTTCAGCTGGTCTTTCTTCTTAGAGATCCACCTCCCCTCAGTTACCAGAGACCCAAGGGAGGCCATCCAAGAACCAAGGTGGCTCTCAGGGTCTATAGGTAGCATGCTCATCCAGATGTCAGGCTGGATATCACACTCTACACCATTGGACAGAAAAGGAAATTGAGGCTTGCAGAGAAAATCAGTGGTGAGACCTAGACAGTAGTTCAAGTTGTTTGTCCCACATCCCCTGGGCTGCCTGGGCTATTTAGTGGTGTGCATTATGTGCTCTTCTGGATCCTTCTATCCAGAACCTTCCCCTGCCAACAGAACTACTTCCTCAACTGGGCAGCCTGGCTGGGTCACTTGGAATGATCCAGGGTGCTCCTTCACTCAGATGTTCACCTGGCTGGAGCTCTGGTGACAGCTCTTGCCATTTTGCAAGGCCATGGGATTTATTCTTGGTTTAAACTCTAGCTCAAACTATCCAAGGAGTGCCCCGCCAGGATCCTCTTTTGTCATAGCTCCCCTCAGAAGGGCATTTGGAGGAAGACTGCTCTCAAAGAGAGGCCTGTGGGTGTCAGGTGAGAACAGCAGTGATTCTCCTGAACAGCTGGGCAGGACCAACAGCCTGGGATTCCGCAAGGCAGGTGGGCAGGTGCAATGAGGCCTTCCTGACTGCTGAAGGAACGCAGTAGTGGAGCAGGAAGAAAGGAAGCTGGTGGGGAAGGCCAGGTATTGGGGAAGACCGAAGAAAGGAAGAGAGACAGAAGCAGGGCCTGGGGAACATGGGAGAGGCAGAGACATACCCTCCAGACCCACCACAGCGCAGTAGAAGGAAAGGTGGACCCAGGAACTATCATGCAAGGCATGTGGACATACTGCCACACCAGCCAGAAGCACTGAGAGGACGGAGCAAGAGAAATTAGCTCTACTCTGGGTAGCTTTCTCAAGGAAGTAAGAGCAGATACAGAAGTAGGAAAGGGGAATTTGGAAGGCAGGGCCGGCGACTGAGACTATTCGGGAGCCAGACTGCCGTAGACAAGACTCGGAGGTGGGAGTGTTCAGTACAAAGGCTGAGAGCCAAGCCTAGAAACCAGCGCCAGGCCAAGCTGTCTGAGGTCTCCCAGGGCAAGGTGAACAGAGGGGTGTCTCCAGAGCCAGGAAGCCAAAGGCAGCATTGCTTGCTAGAGGGGCAGCATCCCTAAACCAGGAACCCTGCAGGAGCCATGTTGACACTCATTGTTAGAAGCCTTTTCAACCGCTTCTCCTGATTGTGAGAACAATGCATATTGATAGGAAAATTAGATGGTACAGCAAATCATAAAAAGGAAGAAAAAAATCACCCACAATCTCACCATTGTGTCTGGAATATTAAGTAAAAAATAAACATTTCCCCACTCACCCTCCCCCAATACTTCTCTTCCTGTGCCCAGGAATAACTTGACAAAGAGCCTGGCCCTGAGTACTCTTGTATTCGAGGAGGAGGAAGAAAAACATGGAATAAACAATGAACATACTAAATAGGTGAAAATATAAAATGCTAAGATGACATCAAGTACTATGAAGAAAAGACAAAGGGGTGGAAGGCTAGGAAAGGGAGGGAGAGGATGGGTAACTGTTCAAATACAAGGTCCAGGTTGGCCTTCCACAGTTCTGTCTGTGCATTTGATATGCTGTTATCACATGCAATATATATGTATACATATATACAAATACACACATAAGTTTATACTACTTGGGATTTTTTTAAAAAACAAAAATGTTGGACATTGGTGGCTCACGTCTATAATCCTTAGCTACTCAGGAGGCTCAGATCTGTGAATTAAGGTTCAAACCCAGCTCAGGCAGACAAATCCTCAAGACTCTTACTTCCAATTAATCAGCAAAAAGCTGAAGCAGAGGTATGTCTCAAGTGGTAGAGCACCTGGTGTGAGCAAAAATGCCAAGCGAGAGTACAAGCCTGGAGTTCATGCCCCTGTACTGATATTCTTTCACCCATTCTGATAACTTGCCATTTTCCTTCTCTTAACAATACATCCTGGCCATCACTCCAAGTCTCACAAAGTATTTCACTGTGTGGTAGCATTCATAATTTATTTCCCAAGTCCCCTGTTGATGGACAGCCAGATTGTTTCCAGTTCTGAGAAGTCTGAGGTGAGAAAGGGGCAGTTCAAAATATGAGTCTGAGAGAAGAGGCCTGCCTTGGAGCTTTGTGTGGCTGCAAGGAGAGTGGGCTGAGGCTGGGCCCAGAGGCCATATCTGAGAGGAAAAGGCTGCAGGAAGCCCTCTCTTGTCAGCATGCAGGATGCTCCAGCTCACCTCTGAGCATCCATATCTGTCCTCCCTCCCAGCTGTCTCCTGCTGGACTGGGCTGTGAGCACATCCACTACCTTCTCAGCCCTTTCTTCCCCCATAGGTCTGGCATCAGGCTCAGGGTTGCACTCACCACCTGCTGGCAGGTGCCTCTCCGAATGTCTCAGGCCTTTGCTAGACCTGTGTGAGCAACTCCAGAGGACCTAGACCCCCCCTCCCTCCCACACTCCCCACCTCCCTCCCTGGAGCCTGGCTGCACTGTACCATAATAAAAACTCAGAACCTTGGCCTAGCTTTGTCCTCCAGGCCTCCCAGGAGCCCATTCCACTGTGCATAATGCTCCCTTCACAGCAGACCTGCTCCTGCTCAGGGGAGTCCCTGGTCACGTTCTGCAGTTCCTCTGCAGCTGCCCTGGCCTGTTCGTGCCCCTCCTGGGTACAGACCACCTGCCAGCTTCATAAATAAGGTTCTCTGCTTCTAGCAGTGTTGGATGCCTGCCCCCAGCCCCCACAGAGCTGCCCCTGCAAGTCTCCCACCCTGGCTCTCCATCTCCCACCATGGCAATGGGCTGAGCCAGCTCACCACGAAACCCAGCAAATACAAACAAGCGCCATGAATCCACTTGGCCCTGCTGGCCACCACTGGGGTCACCCACTCAGGCTGCCCACCCCTGGCATTGACAATGTACCCCCCCTTGACTCCCCACACCTCTTCCTTTCAGCTAATTGTTTACTGTGACTCAGAGCTGCCTCCAAGCCGGCTGGCACTCATTTAGGGGAGGAAAATTCAGTGGCCCACATAAAAATTGCTTTATTAAAGTGCAAAAATATTCCACCAACTATATTCTCGCCATCTGTTTTGCTGGTAATTCTTGTGAAAAGCACAGTTCTCCTTGGCCTTTGTCCTTTAAAAGCCAAAGGCAACTCCCTGCTCCTCCTGACCTGTGTCTCTACTATTGAATGGGCCTTCTTCTTCAGGCCCCTCCCCTGTACACAGGCCTAGCTGGGGGAGCCCAAAGTGGGGGAGTTCAGAGTGTCTCAGTTGTGCAACTTCAACATTGGAGAAGTCTCTCTAGTAGCCTAGGGAAACGGGATCAGCCTGCCTAGGATAGGAGCATAGGTTCCAGATTAGCTTAGACATCTGCAAGTCACTTTACCTCAGCAAGCCTTAGTGTTCACATCTAGAGAATGGGCATGAAATGCCCACCTCACAAGCCTCCAAAGTCTCTCCCAAGAATCCTGTCCTTCACCCTTTGCTTTCCACACTTTGAATGTCTCCATCTTCAAATACAACATGCCCTCTCAAACTTCTTCACTTCTACTCCAGCTGTTTCTTCTGCCTGGATGGCTCCCTCCTTCCTGAAGCTGTCTCTTATCCTTCCTGCAACACCCAAGTGAAATGGCCAGCCTCTCTCACCAAGTACCAGTGTGACTGCTACACCTTCCAGTTCATTATATATCCATGGCGCCCATGAGATTCATTTCCTCCAGAATGAAACCTGGGTCTTTCTCTTTCACTGCTGAATCCTAGATCTCTGCAAAATGCTTGGGTAGCTGCTGGGTGTGGAGATAGGGTGAGCAGTCTAATAAGGGTGCAGCAGATACAGGCTCTGGGGTCACACAGACCTTTGCCGAATGCCTGGACAATTCTCTTCAGGCCTCAATGTTCCCATCTGGAATATGGATATTACAGAACTAGCCCCTCCCTCTGGGGTATTGTGAGGATCCTTTGTATTAACACATAAAGCACTTATTAGAGATTGGGGTGTATTGTCAGTGTCCACCATTCTACCAAGGGAAGCCCTTTGGCTTGATACCTAAGAGTGAGGATGGTGACCAGCGAGTGGAGCGGGGCAGTGCTCCTGTCCCAGGGCACTGGAGCTGTGGGCCAGTGCCTGCAGCTTCAGATGAAGAAATAGAGACCAGCAAGGATGGGCAGGCCAGAAGAATAATGAGCATTGAAGGCGGGGTCTTCTTGTGGCTTCCCAGGCTCACTCACTACCTAGATCTGGAGGGAGGGAGGGCACAGCCCAGAGCAGGCTGTAAATCTGCGGCAGCCTGTGAACATTCGGCAACTCTTTGGAGTTATTTGTGGCTTCAGTCAGCCTGCAGAATGTATTCATGAAGCTGTTCTGTTGGCTTAGGTGAGAAACATTTGCTTTTTTCCCCCTTTGTCTCCTTTTTTTTTTTTAACAGAAAACGTTTGCTTTTTATATATGCCTCTTGATTGGAGCACTGTTTACCCTTAAAAAACGCCAAATCCCTTGCATTTCAAGATTCTTCTTCAGCCAGGCACTGGTGGCTCACACCTATAATCCATCCTGGTTAAGGGACAGCCCCCGTGCCCACACATACACACACTCATGTACACACACTCTACTTCAAAACAGGGAAATGCCTACAGTTAGCACTCCCCAACCCCATTCCCCTCCCTCCCTGAGGCAGAGGGAGTGGAGGATAAGGCCTGAAGATGTCCCTCCAGCTTGATAAAGAAAAACTCAGAACCGGGAAGGCTGGATGTGGGAGGAGAGAGTCTTTGAGGACACTAAGGAAGCTTCCCTCCATTCCCCTCCCATGAGCAGACCTCGCTGACTCTGAGGGCTGGCCTGCTCGACCTGGTCCTCCCTCATGAACTCCCTGCTCAGCAGCAGCAGCACTGGAATGTCCCAGTAAGAGGCCAAGGGGAAGAATAAAAGGAAATCAAGCACAGGGAGGACAGGAAGCTGGGAACTGTGGCAAGCTCTTAGCTGGCATCCGGGACCGGGGAGAATGATGCACGGGCACCTTTCCTTCCACAGGCTGCGGTGCTGGCCCTTGCCCCACTGTGGATGTCTACATTGAATTCTCCTCAGTGTTCCCCTATGGCCCCAAATCCCTTTTGCTGAAGTATGCATGAACCCTTTTTGCACACCAACATTTCACAGACTGCCCTCCACCCCCACAGTAGCTATCATTGTCAAATCTATTGGTGGATAGTAATAACCAAGACCATTATGAATTCAATAGCATTTGAAAGTGTAATTTGTTTTCTAACAGTATCTACATATATATATCAGGGAAAAAAAATAGTGGGCGATGTGATATTTTATTCACCTAGGAATAAATGTTTGGGAGAGCACATGGATTTGAGGGAGGCTCCAAGACCCTGTGCACCCCCGCCCCACCCCAGCGCTATGCCCACCTCTAGTCTGCACTGGTAGGTGATCAGGAGGAAGCTGGAGTCCTGTGTAGGCTGAGCACAGCCCTCCTTCCATCCCTGTTAGCCTGACCTAGCCACAGGGACCCGCCTGCTTCCTTATGCAAGAGCCTGGCAGCCTTTGACAATGCCTAAACACCTGACAAATCTTTCCAACCTGCTTTCTGCCAGTGATGTATGTAGTGTGTTGCTCTGGGGATGATGTGTGCAAATAGATTCACCACGAGTGCTGCATGAGCTTCACTGTTACCTTTTGTACTCTGCAGACTGGTCTTTCTGGAGCACCTTCTACCTATCTTTTCCAGGTCTTTAGAGCTTAGCTCAAGGGATTCCTCCCCAAGAGGTCATCAGTGACCACTGAACAAAAAGGTCCCCAAGGCATCCTCTGGGGCTCTACCCTATTGTTCTATTTCTGTTTTCCTCATGGATCTTATCAATATCTGACATGATTGGCTGGTTTGTCATGGAGGGGGAGAGTCTCCCACATGGAGATAGGAAGCCCCAGGAGAGCAGGGACAACAGAGGATCAGGTCCCTACCAGAGTTCCATCAACAGAAATATAAGAGGCGCAGCCAGGAGTACACAACAAGTTGGCCCCATGTCTCCTAGCCATCTGCTCCCCACCGTATCCTTTCCAACATTCCAGGTAAACTGTAGAGCCATCATTTGAACCCCAGACTTCCAAAATTTGCCAACATAACAATCAAGCCTTCCATCCCAAATTCAGTCTCACACCACTTGGTCTGTTGGATAAAATGTTAAGTTCTACAGTGGTGCAAGCCAATGCAGTAGGCACTAGCCAGGGCATGGCTAAATGCAAATCTGGTGAAATTTTAAAAAATTCAAATTCAGCTCCTGAGTCACTCTAGTCCCAAGTCACTCAACAGCCACACCTGGCCAGCGACACTAGAGTGACAGGATATAATGAAAGCCTCTGCCTTGCTGGGGATTGGCTTCGCTCCTCAAAACATCCCATGGATCAGATTTGCTCTGAGGAAGAGCAACTTCAACTCTGTCTCATTCATTTCCCTAGCCCTTAGAAGAGTGCTCCATGAATTAGAGTTTTTTTTCCCCACTTTATTTCTCTACCTTTTAAAATTGTTATTATAAAGGTGATACACAGAGGGATTAAGGTTACATTAGTCAGGTAAAACATACATTTCTTCTTGGTTAATGTCACCCCTTCCCTTGCTTTCTCCTAGTTTTTCCCTCCCGTCCCCCCACACAAGTTGTATAGTTCATTTTCAACAGTATCTAGTGAGTACCGCTGCTACATTTGTTCACCCTTTGTCCCTCCATTTTTTTTTTTTTTTTTTTTTGGTTGGTCGTGGGGCTTGAACTCTGTGCCTGGGTGCTGTCCCTCAGCTCTTCAGCTCAAGGCGAGCGCTCTACCACTTGAGCTATAGCACCACTTCCGGTTTTCTGGTGGTTTATTGGAGATAGGAGTCTCATGGTCTTTGCTGCCCAGGCTGGCTTTGAAGCGAGATCCTCAGATCTCAGCCTCCTGAGTAGCTAGGATTACAGGCATGAGCCACCAGCGCCCACCTGCCCCTCCATTTCTATACACCCTTTGCCCCTTGAACAAACAAGACAAAAAAAAAAAAAAAACCAGCAAAAAAGAAAAAAAAAAACTCGTTTCTATTTCCTGGAGTTCATTTCAATAGATATTATTTTATCTGATCAGATGCACCTACCATTAAGCCTTTGTGTTCCTCTCCTAAGAGTATCCTCCTTTGGTGAATTAGTGTTTTTATTCAATGAGTAAACACCTTGGTGCTGATACTCTAACATCCTTCTCTTTCTGCTCCTGACCTCTCTCCGTCCTCCCCCAGGAAGGGATGAAGCCAGCAGTGTGGAGGTGACGTGGCCAGATGGCAAGATGGTGAGCCGCAGCGTGGCCAGCAAAGAAATGAACTCAGTTCTGGAGATCCTCTACCCCCGGGAGGAGGACAAACCTCAGGACTCAGCCCCACTGGAGGTGGGTCAAGGCATCTGGCCTCGTTGTCAGAAAAACAAGCATCACCCACCACCCCCACAGGCTAATCTGTAGACTTGGCAGAGGCCAGTAATGGAAATTGTCTCAGCAAAAGGCAGGCTTCACAATGATCCCTCTATTTGTAGTTGATATAACTGCTCCCCCTCCCTGCCCACCCTATCCATTCTGCTTCTCATAGAAATCCCAGAGATTTGCCAGGGAACATGTCTTTCCACCCATTTTACAAAGGAGAAAAACAGAGGTCAAGAGAGAAAATCCAAGGCCAGCTGAAGCTACACAGCCAGATATGAGCAGGGTTGAAAACTGACCCCTGGACTCCTGGTTCTTTCTAAGTCTCTAGGGAGGCCTCATATGCCCTAAGTGTGGGGTCTTGGGGAAAGGGACTCAGAGGAGCAGCTCTGGGCCAGTCTCTGCTCCAGCTCAGGTACATGGATCCCATAGGCAGGAAAATGAGCCAGAGTTTGAGTCACACCCATTCTTGTTCTCTCCATCCCAGCCAGCCCTCCCATTCTCAGTGCAAGGCAAGGGTCTGAAAAGAGAGAGGCTTCTCCAGGTTCCTTGAACTGAGGTCAGAGTGACAACTGCTCTTGGCTCTGACTAGGAAGGGATCTGAGATGGGACCTTCTCAACTCACCAGTGTCTCTGCTTCTGCCCAACTTACAGTGTGGCCAAGGATTCTCCCAGCAGGAAAATGGCCATTGCATGGGTGAGTGCCTGCAGGCCCCAGGGTGTGTCATCCTGACCTGGAACAAGATCCAGGGCATAGACAAGGGAGGGAGGGAAACGAAAGGAAGGAGAGGAAGGTTCTGTCGGACCCCAGTTGGCCAAGATGACCACTGAGGAGGGAGTAATATTAATGATCAGCCAACCAACTTGGCACCAAGAATATCAAGAGAACAAACCTGAGGAGGAGACACACCACCATGTGGATGTTGAAGATCATGGTAGTTAAGTGTCACCCTGGCAGAGGTGAAACAGCCACATGTCATTGCCTTCCAGAGGATCAGCCAGCAAGGGAGGCTGGCTGGCAAGGCTAGACATTGCTGAGAGTATTGCTAGGTACATTGGGGAAAAACAGGGAGCAGAGAATGGTCATGGAGAGATAGAAGATTACAGGCTGGTGCGGTATTGGGCAAGGTGCTTCCAAGTGGTAGCTGTGTGAGGGTTCCATGAACTTCCAAAAGTTTCCCAATGACCTGTAATGGGAAGTGGCAGCCTAGGATCTCAGTATCCAGAGACTTCCAACCCAACATCCTTTATCCCAGTAGCCAGCAGTGGAGCCAGGCCAAGAATTACTCTTTCCTTAGAAGGAAGAAACCAGTCTCAGCCCCCTTGGAGCCTACGGGCAGTGGAGAGGCCCACAAATGAAGAACAAGGACCACACTTGGGATCAGGGCTGGAATGAGGGAGGGCAGCAGCTGGGGAGCACAAATAGAGTCACCAAACCAGTCTAGGGAAGGTCTGAGAAGGTAGCCTAGAGACAGCATGGTCTAAGTTGGCGGTGATAAGAACTTGGACAGGTACAGAGCAGAGAGGCACTGTTCCTGGGGAGGGCTTCACTCAGAAAATGAAGAAGTACAAAAGCCAAGGGTAGCCCCCCCCCCCGCCACATTTTCTGTGTCCCCACCATGGCCCTGTGCTAAAAACAGTACAGGCATATTCTGGAAGGGCCCTTCCAGACCGTCAACCCAACCCCTCCTCATCCAGCAAGCATTGATATGCCCCCTACATGGCACCAAGCATACTGCTGGGCTTGGGAATGTAGCCAAGTACCTACCATGACAGGTATCCATTCTGATGGAAGAAAACCCCCACACATGGGACCACTCATCGAGGCAAGACAGTTTAACAACCTGATAAGCAAGGTACTCTCTGGAGACTGTTCCGGAGGGCTTCCAGGGAGGGAATCTCTAGGCAGAAACCCCAAGGATTAGCAAGAAAACTTCAGCTCCAGAAGAACTGAGGGGATCGCTTTCCTGGCAGAGGGAAGAGCAACAGCAGAAAGCCGGAGGCTATGTGAGGGGCTGGCATGTAGCCGCTACACTGAGATGATGCAGAGGGCCAGGCCAATGAGGAGCTTGAGGTTACTCTAAGTCTCTAGATTTTTGTTCTTAAGACCCTTGGAAGCTGAGCAGGAGAGTGACCTGATGTGATTTACATGGTTAAAAGATCACTCTGGCTGCTGAATTGCAGACTGAATTGGAGGGAAGCGTGGAGGCCGGGAGGCTAGTAAAGCAGCTGCTGAAGAAATAAATCCAGGCAAGAGGTGGTAGGGCCTGGGAATAAGATGGTGGCAGAGGAGTAAGAAAGATGGACAGATGAGAGGTGAGTGCTGGGGCAGAACAGACAGGCTCTGCTGTGGGACTGACTGTACACAGCGTGAGGAAAGGGAGGATTTGGGAGCCACTCTGATTTCTACTGGCACAACTGAATAGCTAGTGGTAATATCGAAGTAGCTGGGGAAGATGGATGTAGTGGGCAGAAGTTTAAGGGCTAAGGGAAATCTAGGGTGCCATTTTGGACATAAGAAGTTTAAGGCGTGTATTAGACATCCAGGTGCCAAGTAGCTTGTTGGTGATTAGATCATGTAGCTTTGCCCAGAGGAGAGGTTATGGCTGAGACAGGAAATGTGCAATCATCCACATATGAAAAGATCACCTAGGGAAAGTGGGAGATGGAAGAGAAGTCCCAGGACTAGTCCAATAACTGTCCCCTCCTCCTGAAACAGAAAAGTTAAATATAGAGGGCAGCCAAGGAGACTAAGGTGAGGAAATGGAGGCCAAAGGAGAAGACATGTCCACAGTGAGTGAGTGGATGGGCAGACAGAGCCTAAGCTAGGACCCACAGCTCACACCTCCCTGGTTAAGTGGCTTCTCTTACCTTTCAGACACCAATGAATGCATCCAGTTCCCTTTCGTGTGCCCTCGAGACAAGCCTGTGTGTGTCAACACCTATGGAAGCTACAGGTGCCGGACAAACAAGAGGTGCAATCGGGGCTATGAGCCCAATGAAGATGGAACAGCCTGTGTGGGTGAGTGGGGCTCCCCTAGCCTCCATAGGGTAGCAAAGGGAAGTTGCCCTTCAGGAATTCTGGGTAGGATCCTTGGCCTCTGAATTTCCTGGATGGAGAGAGTTTGCACAGATTCCTTTTGTATCTCCAGTGAAAACTAGCACAGCAGCCGGGGGAAGTCCCATCACTACCTCCACCAAGCACAGGGCCCTAGGGGGCTGTGCCCTGGCCCAAGGCTATCATGACTCTCATATCTCCTAAAACAGTGTTTCTACCTGGAGGTCGGCCCACGTTTTCATAGCTGCACTATAAACTAGCACCTAAGAGTCACCTTTGGCTGAATTTCTGACTGGTCCTTGTCTTCTTTCTCCCAAACTCCTCCCTCCACTCCCATCCCACCCCCTTCATCACCCCTTTCTCTATGTCCCTGCCCTCTTCTTTTTGCAGCTCAAGTAGCCTTTTTAGGTGGGTATTCTTCGACTGCCTTTAGAATCTCTGAGCCTCTTTCTCGGGCCTCATATCTTTCTCTAGGCCTTGGACTTTGCCTTCAGTTATATGCACTTTAAACCCCATCAATAAAGGAAAAAAAAACGAAACGAAACAAAACTAACAACCTTTGTGGAAAACTAAATCTCTCTCCTGCTGCCTATTTCTCTCCATGCCCAGTAGATTCTGCTGTGTGCTTCCTCTGAATGGACAGCAGGGGTGGCCATCTTTGAAAAGGGACGTTTGAGAGATACTGATCCAACCATAGTTGTTTTACGAAGCCCTTCTTTGCATGTTTTCTGAGAAAACAGAAAAGCAAAGTCTGTCCTGAACCCCACCCAACCTTCCTCATTCCTTCAGAAAAACCAAGCGAGCCCCATCTTTTCTGTATCGGAGCTTCTGTATCTTATTTTGCCCTTCACAAAGATGGCTTCCAGGTGGTTGCTTGCTTGGTTGATTCAGTCATGTATCATGGTGCCTGCTGGTTTGACCTCAATGCTGTTGCTGCTTTGTGCACCCTGACTTCCTGTGGTTTAAAAAAAAAAAAAAAAAAGCCTGGTTGGGGTTGGTGGTGATGATGGAAACGGAAAGGGCTTGATAAAAATGTTGAAGTTTAAACTTGCTAAGTCCTCCAGCCTCTTTTCTGAAGAAATTATGCCAATAAACACTCTGCTGGATCTTAACACCTAACTGATGAGGGAAAAATATGTCTAGGCAAGTATGTGCTGGTTGGAATGCTGAGTTCGTGGTGGTTCTTCTACCAAAGGTGCTTGGAAAACAAATCATTGTAGAGAGAAAGCACTAGCTCCAGGCACAAGCAGTGGCTTAGGTGTTTGTGTGTGTGTAACAATGCATGTAGCATTCGGAAGGGTAGGTCTTAGTCCAGACATGGGATGTGGAATGAATCATTCTGGGGTTTCCGTTTCCCTAATCTAAATGACAAGAGAGTTGGGCTGCTATTTCCTAAAGGCCTTTTCCTTTCTGACCCCTCCCTGTGTGACTGGACACAGACACAGTTGGTCTCAGGCAATCTTGATTTCTAGAACGCACTTTACAATTCGGTCTTTGCAATATGCTTAGAAACCTGGAAGCTCCTGCAGCCAGAGTACCCTTTGGGGATGATGTAACGCTACAGAATCCTTTCATGACCAGCCTCGGGTAGGAAAGGCGCATTATAAATCACAGATCTATTCTTCATGGGGGAAAAAAAAGTTGCTCCAAGATATAATAAAACCACACTTTAGGAATGCAGCAAGCCTTTTAAAAACATATTTAACAAAAAAACTACTCTTTTCTGATATCATAATAATACTCCCAATAAATCACAAAATATGAATTCCTTGTAGCGAGTGCTGTTTTTACACTTGGAACAGGAGCATAAATGAAAAGTTTTAAAATGAAAACAGCCTCAATTTCTTGGAGAAGCATATACCAACTTAAAAATCACTCCACTTCTAGAAAGCTCATTCCTGAGTATTGCCATTGAATTACAGATCTGAAAGGGCCTCAGAGAGATGAAGTGATCGAGGTCACTCTGCCAAGGTCGCAGAGCCAGCTGATCCCTTTCCCATCATCCCCTCTTGTCAGTAGGGTGACAAGCAGCTTTGTCATTGCTCAGATTATTCCCTAGCCATTCTGAAAGCGGCTGCCTGTTTAGAAATGAACAAGTGAGTCTGAGATCATGAGATAAGTAGAGACCCAAAGCCCACAGAGAAGCGCTTCCAAGTACAGTGATTGTGGTAAATGACAAGATAACAAGGCCCATTGACTGGGACACATACAACAGCACAAGAACTACAGAGCAGGACAACCAGTAAAACAGCCTGCCAAGGACATCAGGAGCTCTGGACCGACAGCAAGCTTCAGAGCAGGCCCTGAACTCCTACACATGGAATTTCACACAAGAGAGTGGCCCATCTGTACCATTTCAGCCCCACTTGGTGGTGGACCAGGTGAGTTGCAAAGAGGAATTTAAGACTCCCAGGTGTTAAGAGCACAGCTCTGAATTAAGGTTGCATTTGATTCATTCATCTATTCAACAAATATTGATCATACATAGGCCTGCTACACACCAGGGACTGAGAGGGGCTCTAGGCACACAATGGCAAACAAAGATAATGTGGTTACTGTCTCCATCCTCCCCTTTCCTTCGCCCAGATGGAAGAGCCAAGTGCAAGGGTAGGAGGGGAGAACTTGAAGAACTTTCTAAAAAAAATCCAGCTAGATCCCCTAGACACAGGGTCACTATACTAGGAACCATTCACTCATTCATTCATCTATGTATGCATTCAACAAGCATTTGTTGAGAACCTCCTATGTGAGTAGAGCTTGCCTCCTTGTCTCACTCAGGAGCCTGGCATCCTTGCTGTCTTGGACTGGCCTTGAAGATTCCAACAAAAACAGCGGACAGATTCAGAGGCAGGAAAGTAATAAAATGGATCCCCGAGATAGGATGCAAATTCGGGAGTTACACTCTGTTCCAGCTGGTGGGAAGGTGGGACCATGTTACCAGACTTCCCAAGGCTCAAGAAAAGCCTGATTGATGATGATGATGTTATTCTCTCTAAAAACACAGTCTCTCCCAGGAATTCATTCCTTAAGATGACAATAATAGCTTATAGTTAGTGAGCTTGAGGTGTTTGGGTAGGATCTAAACTCTACAAGAATCAACTTGCTTAATCCTCACAGTAATCCCAAGAGGAAAGCGTTGTCCTTACCCTCCTTTCACAGATAAGCTAAGTGGTTTGTCAGGGTCACACAGCTGGTACAGACAAAGGCAGGATTTGATCTTAAGCAGTCTGTCTCCTCCATCTATGCCACAAACTACCACTGCTTCTCTCTTCAACCAACCAACAGGTTTAGGAAAAATCCATAATCCTTTATGCTGCCCAGAAGCAAAGGCTAGGAAGGAAGGGAGAGATGGAGTCTCCAGAGGGCTTAGATCAAAGCAATCATTCTGTGGTCATGTCCAAGCCCTCGGGAGATCTGGTCATGCCCATGGGGAGATTACCCTCACCAGGCCATCTTGGCATCCTCCTCTGGTACAGAATAGGAAAAAAAATCACGTACCAGGCCTCTTCCAGAATTCCCACAGTTGCCAGCCCTGCTCTGGGAAGGTGCCATTCTGAGGGCCAGGAGTTTGATTATGAGTCACTCTGGCTGCTATGGCCCCCTCCTAGGGTCTGGGCATCACATCCAGATCAGTGTTGCTGGACGATGGCCCAAGCAAGAACTACAGACAAGCCTCCAAGAGCCTCATGAAAACAGAAAGAGGAACACTTCATTTTCTCAGTGAACCAGCTGAGCTCTTCCAGAAGATTTCAAACCCATATACCACCCAGACTCCCAGCCTAGGAGGCAAGTCGAATGCCACCCTCTTGACTTCCTCCCCAAGGTCACCAATTGTCTTGCTCCTTTGTATTGCCAGAAGCCCAGACACAGAGGCCAAGAGTGGATGCTGTGTCTCCTTAGCAACAGGCACATTCTGGAAGGAGGATGAAGGAGGGCAAGAGGGCTAGAGATAGTTAACAACACCACAGATAATGCCAACTCCTGTTCTGTCCTCTTCAGAACTGCTGTTGAACAGTGAAGGGGTCAAAGGGTAGGCCATCAGAGGAAAGATGAGAAGCAAGAAGAGAAAAGAACATCCTCAGGGAAGGAGCTAACATTTACAGAATGCTCACACTATGCCAAGAACTTTACATATGTATCTCCATTCATCTTCACACCCATCCTGCAAGACAAATGTTATTAGTCTCTCTTATTACCAAAGAAACTAAAGCTCAGAAAGAATAAGTTGTCCAAGGTTACAGCTAGCTAAGGCAGCAAACAGTGTGATCCAAACCCCAAACTACCTACTCATAGCCTGGGCTCTTAAGCCTTAGGCTATAATCTCCAAGTCATTGACACCCAAGGAAGTACAGATTCTTCATTCAATTGCACTGCCTAGACACATACTATGTACTGGCCATTGTTCTAGTAGCTTGAGAGCTACATTTGTGAGCAGTACAGCTAAAGATGTGTGCCCTGGTGGCATATAGCAAGAGTGAAATAAATACAGAGAGTAAGGTATGTAGTTAGTATGTTAGAAGATGCAGTGTGCATGGGAGGGAGGGGAACATGCAGGCAATTTGGAAGAGGCCAGATGAAGGCAGACTATCATTTTAAATACGATGAGTGAGAGTGTGACTTTCTAAAAGAAGGTAAAGACTTAAAAGTAGGTAAGGTGTCCTTGAACCTCAGTTGACAGAATAGAGAAAAAGCTTCACAGTTACTTGTTAGCTTGAAATAGTTAAGTGTACCTCACAAAGTTATTCAGTTAAACTTGTACCTGGCACAGGGTAGGCCTCCAATAAATTAGAGAAATTATTAAGTAGCTAAGTTCAGGATACAGCCCCAAACCTATTCAATCCCAAAGTTCCTATGCTTCCCTATACATGCTGCCCAAGATACCTGGGGCTCTGTAGAGAGGGGATGATATGACTGGCTGCCCAGGATGCTACAGGTTCCCAGAAAAGGGACTGCAGGACCACAAGTGGCCATAAGGGGGCAGAGCCAACCTCACCAGGCGTGGGCTGTGCTATGTATGGTTTGATGCTCACATGGTGCCATTCCCAGAGAGAACAGTCATAAAACAGGGTAAACAGAGAAGGTAAGCATGAGACTGCCCAGGTGACACAGAGCAGAGGTTGCCAGGAGCCAGGGAACTGCCTAGGCATTCACTGTCAAAACAACCACAGAGTCCCAGAGCAACCTGAGATGGGATGCTTCCTCATCCTTTACAGATGCAGAAACTGAGCCCCCAAAAGGCATTATAACTTTCCCAAGGAGAACAGAATGCACCTCCTTCTCTGGCCTTCTCTCAGCCCACACTGCCCACTGCTCCTCCATAGAGCTCAGGCCTGGCCACTCCAAGCTTGCTTCCCCAGAAAGCTCCAAGTATTTCAGAAGCACAAGTTCCTAGATCATTTCAAGAATGGGGGCTAGGAGGAAGTTTTTGGTTCTCCCCATTTTTCTAACATGGAGACCAAGCTGGGGTACCTGTCTACCAAGTGACAGGAAGAGCCACGCGTGGGCATTAGAACCTCAGAGTGGATGGAAGTTCTGGATGAAGGTACCTGGTGCGGAAGGTGCCTGCACAATTGAGAGGTAAGAGCCATGGATGGGGGAAACAATCTGCATCACCCTTCCCAGGAAGTCCCGCCCAGGGCTCCATGAACTCCCCCACCCCTCACCCTTCCCAGACTGTATCAGAGGAAAGCAGACTAAAGCTAGAAAAATACTGAACAGCCAGCCTGAGAACAGCCATAAAGGACTGACCCCCAGAATCCTTGAGTACACCCCAAATCTAAAGTGTACCCCTAGTCTAAGAGCTAACTTCCTCTGTAGAGCTTTGGAGGAAACACATCCCCCTGTGTCCCAGCTGCTCCTGGAGACCATGGCAAAAGGACCAGTTCAGACCAAGTAGAGGAAAGTATACCAAACAGACACCCTCTCTGCAGCTTTAAGATTTGCAGTCCCAAAGGCAGACACAGAGAGAGGAGAGAGAGAAGGGGACTGGGACCGTCCCCGGGACACAGGCATCAGAAGTGCCATGTCATTTCTGAGAGACCTGGCACAGGTACAGAACCACAGTCTTTTCTGCTTTCCACCTGTCGAAGGCTGAAGGTGGAATCCCAGACATACCACCCTGCTAGTGGCATAAAGCAAGTTAATTCCACTCAGAGCTTCAGTTTCTTTACCAACAAAATGGGGTAGGAGTCACAGCCTCAAGGGTTGGTGGTGAGGCCTCTTCCAAAGCAAGCATACAAGGCATTCTCTGCATAGTGTCTGGAATGATGAAATGCAGGGATTATTATAAAATCAGTTCCAGGCCCTTCACCTCCCAGGTTAGCAGAGCCTGTTTTTACAACAATCTATAAGTCATTAACTGGGGTGATATTAGAACTATAAGACTCCTTCCCAGCAAGACACATCCATCACTCAGAGTTACAAATGCAGAGTTCATTTGGGGACTGGGCGAACACAGCATCTTCCCTTCGAAGAGTCCAGCCCTGGGTTGATTGCTGTACAGGGCGGATCGGTACCCATCCATTCACCTGCCTCCCTGGCGTCTGCAGGCATCCATCTCCAGCCCTCTCATTCAGACTGACCCATCAGTCATCTCCATTCACCCATCTCCTCTGTATCCATCCACTTATCTATCCATCCATCCATCCATCCATCCATCTACCTCTGGTACCTCATCCTCTGGAGCCCCCAGGCTTAGACTTCAGCAAAGCTTTCAGTTCCAGAAGGATTTTTCATTCCACCTCAAAATCATTCATGTTCAGGGAACATAGGCAGGGGCTGATAGGAGTCAGGATGCATGGTTCTCCACCTCCTCTCTCAGAAGGTCGCAAGTGGAATCACAAGGAAACAGATAGGGCAACATTACTGAGGGTTGCTGCTAGTGCAGGGAATGATCGGGCTGCTGCCTCTACCCATTAATTTATTCAGTGACCACTTGCAGTTCAGTTGCATCAGTGACTACTGCCAGTCTGCAGCAGCCTGCCCTGCCTCTCAGTGACACCTTGCCCTGGGAGCCTTGGGACTACAAACAGCTGTATAGTCTCCCTCTCCCTGCCAGCCTGTGATGGGCTCCATCTCCCTCCACGGTCAAAGCCCTGCCACAGGCGCCTGGGGCAGGGAGATATTAGTAGAAATGAATAACAGAGATCCTCATCCTCAAGGGGTTTACTGATTAATTGGGGGCAGCAGGGACCCTCACCATATACAAGGCCTTGTAAGCTTTGTCATGTTTCTGCCTTCCCAGGCCTGGCTTGCTCTCAGGTGGTAGCTGGTCCCCAATCACTTTTCCATTACAGAAATCGATCACTTGAATGACTCCAAAATAATGAGCACCTCCATAGCACTGCAAAACTAATCTTTCTGCGTCTGCATTTACCCATGTGCTTCACTGTGGGTCTTCAGTCTGTTTTCATGAGTCAAATAGGGTAGAACACGTCTCAGTGTTCATGTGATAAACGGTAGCAGAATAAAGGAGGATTTGGAATTAGTTTAGGTGCAAGTCTTTGCTCTGACACTTCCCAGCTGTGGGCCCTTGTTAAGCTACCTAACAGCCTAGAACATCAGTTCCCTCATCTATAAAATCAGATTTTGAATAGAACCACCCCCCCCCCAGAGTGTTAGAGAAGTACACTCAATGATAGTGTACATGCATGTTCCTTGTGCATACAGGGATCAGTGAACTCTTGGAAAATATCCTTGTTCTGTGTGAGAAGCTGCAACCCGCTATAAGTCTATCATGAGGCTGCCATATGAAGTCCTACTGCCATTTCTGCAATAACATCAATATCTTACATTGGAGAAACAGATTCACATTTCCATGAATTCTTAGTCTGATTTTAAAAATGACAAAGATGACGCCAGGCACCGGTGGCTCACGCCTGTAATCCTAGCTACTCAGGAGGCTGAGATCTGAGGATCACAGTTCAAAGCCAGCCTGGGCAGCGAAGTCCGTGAGACTCTTATCTCCAATAAACTACTAGAAAACTAGAAGTGGCCCTGTGGCTCAAGCAGTAGAGAGCTTGCCTAGAGCTGAAGAGCTGAGGGACAGGGCTCAGATCCAGAGTTCAAGCCCCACAACCGACAAAAAAAAAAAAAAACAAAGAAGACAAAGATGAGACTTGGGAAAGTAAAGGAATGATGAGGGATTGGGAGGAGGGTGCAGTGGGGACTGTTAAGGGGTGTAGAGTCCCCTGGCTGGTGCCAGCCCTCCATCCTCCTCCACCCTCCCTGATTCAAAAACTCAAGCTCTGTTTGTTGCCCTGGGATTCTGTGTGTTGAGTTCTGCATCCTGAAGATTTTGAAATGGTAGGCTCTTCAAATGACCTCCTAGAAGAAGAGTTCTGAGTCTGCCCTCAGCACTGCCAGAGGAATCCTCCTAGGAAGTGCCTAAGAAGGGCCATGTGAAAACCCTGTCCCCCCGCCCTCCCCCCAAGGCTGGACCCTGAAAGCAAGAACAGAAACTGACATCACCAACCACCTATTTCATGGCAGGCACATTTGCAGTCTGTTTCTCACTCATTCTGGTAAACCAGTTGATTAACCTTTCTGGGTAGCTCACATGCCCCTTTGAGGATCTGCTGAAAGCTATGGATTCTGTTTCTCAGATAAAGGTACCAATTATGCATACAAGTGCAGGGAGGTGAGGTCAAGGTCAAGAACTCCGGGTGTGAACCTGGCCTGTTTTTTCAGGCTTTCTTTGGTACCAGAGACTTTGTGTTTTGAAGGCCCCCACCCTCATTGTATCAAGCACGATTGTATATATCTACAACTACAGCAAATAGGCTACACACACACACACACACACACACACACACACACACCAAGTTGAATTGCACTTGTCTTGGTTGACATAATGTATTCTATTTGTAGATCTTTAATAAAAACATGAATTTCAATGTTGTGCTTTCTTTTCCTATTTTGGAGCCAGTAAACATGTCTGATAAATTCCATGGGAAAATGTGTACATGCAGGACACAGAACTCCAGCCTGGAGCCTGATGAATTCTTATGAAAGCATCTCTAGGCCACTGGCTCTAGCCAAGCAGCAGACCCTCAGGAGGGCCCTGGAATGCTCAGGCCCCTGCCTTTCACCACCCCACCTGGGGGAACAGCCCACCTGGGCCTCCCACGTTCATTTGTCTTTGAAGTTGTCCTAAGTAGGATCATGCAATGTGTGCTCAGCTTTGCATCCGGCTGCTTTTGTAGAACCAGTAAGGTTTTATTCGGATCTCAGGATTTTTCGAACACTTGAGAGAGAGCCCTAGGTTCTCACTACTGCTGAAACCAGGGATTCCCGACTTTGTCTTCACATAAACCAGAATAACCAGGGTGCTTTTAAAAGAAAAATTCTGGTTCCCAGGCCAAGCATGCCCCCAGAACAATTAAATCAGTCCCCAGGGATATGACTAGACACTGGCAGTTTTTCATGGTCCCAAGCAACACAAATCATGGCCAAGGTTGAAGACCAATTCTGTGAAGTATTAATATCTGTATTTTACAGCCAAAGAAACTGAGGCTCCAAGAAACTTCACCATGCACCCATGTCACAAAGCCAGAGCTCATATTCAGCCCTGAATCAGAATAGTGTCTGCTGTGTCTAGCATTTGAGGGGATAGTAAGGCCAAAACCAGGTAAGGGTGCCTCTTCTCAGACCCCTCTTCACCAAGCCCTCCCCAAGGTTCAGAGGGTTCCCCGGGCCAGTGGTACCTGAAAGGTAACCCAGCACTGGCCATAGAGAGAAAGGGTAGCTGCCACTGGATTCCTCTCTCACCCCACACCTCTAGAGGCCATAGCTGTAGATGGAGCCGCTGCTGGTTTAGAGTGGTAGGGGCTATTTCACAGCTGCTGCATAGCTCTGTTCGCCATCACCATCACATTTGGCTCCTGGGTGCAGTACAGGATTCCACCACTCAGTGGCACCTCCAGCTTCCATAAGCCCTGTGGACAGCACACAGGCCCTGCTCTCAACCACCAGAAGGAAGCCAGCCAGAACTCCTCATGCAGCAAGCTGCTGTTTATAGAGTATGTCAGTTCAACTGCCCCCTTTGGAAGGGATGGAGGGGACAGCCTGTTCTCTTGGAGCCTGTTTCTGACTGCCACAGGGATGCACGGACATAGCTACCACCACATCCAGGTGGGAGGGTCACCCTTCACCAGGCCTACAAAGGTGAGTCTCTCCACTGCCTTTCCCTCGGCTGCTCTGCAGGTCCTGTGTATCTGTGAGCACGTTCCACCCATACTCAGCTGCCTAGGGGAAGGGAACATGGAAGTACCAGCCCTGCCTTGGAACCAGGCACAGCCAACTCCAGGTCTTTCCCTGGGAACCTGCCAGATCCCAGCCTTTGGATGACTGAGGCAGGCTCTGATGCTGGATAGATTTCCAGACTTAGGCATTCATCTGCCTACAGTAAAAAGCCAAGCCCTGCCACTTCCTAGCTGTGTGACTTTGGGCAATTTAAGTTCTGTGAATCTCAGTCTCATCTGTAAAATGCCAAAAATAACCATAGACACCCTAGAAGGAGGATTCAACAATGGGTTCCAATACCCTTCTACTTTATGTAATCTTCAGTACTGAGTAGCTCCTGTGACCCACCTAAAAGGGCTTCATCTCGAGTATGAACTCAAGAGACAGGTACTGCCAGCCAGGTGAGCCAAGTGCTAGTCTTACACCCATAATCCTAGCTACTCAGGAGGCTGAAATCAGGATTGTGCTCAAGACGCCATCTCCAAAATAATCAGCAGAAAGCAGAGCTGGCGGTATGGTGGCTCAAGTAGTGGCTAGCCAAACAAGAAAGCCAAGCAAGTACAAGGCCCTGAGTTCAAATCCCAGAACCAGCAAAACAAAAAACCAAAAGAACAAAACAAGAAAGGGGGGGAATGGGCACTACTTAATTCATTGATTAATTCGTTTGGTCTTGGCTTTCATTTGAACCTGTTTACCACCACCCCTACCCCCAAAGTTTTATATTGAAAGACAGGAAAAGTCCACCTTCCCATTGAACTAGAAGCTCTAAGATGACAATCCACCAGCCTCATGTCACATCTGCTGCTCCCCTCCCCCCCCCCCCCGACCCAAGCCAAAGGGAATACACACACACCACCAGCTCAGGCACCTGATCCTGGTACCCAGAACTTCTCCCATCACAGTGGGGCAGAGAAAGCATCATAGAGCCTCAAGCTGGGCAACTCCTTTTATTGGAAAAAAAAGGAATAATATAAAAGGCCACTGCATTGCTTGTACCCAGCCCTCCCATGGGAGAAGCAGCCACACTGTGGGCCAGGGTGGGCACAGGCTATGACCAGGAGGGAGGGGCTATAGTGGAGATGCTGGGCTGCAGCTCCAGGGAGCACATACAAGTGTGAGGGGTCCTTGCCTCCTTGGGGCTTGGTTCCCTCTGGGATGAGGTCATCCCTCATTCTCTGAATAGGTCCCTGCTCCCACTAGCTACTCCTTATCTTGCAGAAACCCAGGTCTACGTGGCTCCAGAAAGCTACCTGCAGTGGCTGGTGTTTCTGATCCACTTCTAGCACCTCTTGCCAGCTGAGGTAGGCAGCCCCCTTCTGCTTATCTTCAGGGACCCAGGCTCCAGGCTGTCCCGTTCCCACTGACTGTCCTGGCATTAGAAGCCCGGGCACCATTGGCTGGGCAGCCCTGTCCTTGAATGGCGAGTCTGCCTTTCCCTCTGAAGGCCCTCAGCTTCCTTGATTATCCATGGAAGTCTCACCTGCATGGCCTTAGAGCCCTGGCATCTGGGTAAGCTGAATAGGCAGCCATCTGTGGCCCTGTACTCATAGTGAGGTGAGGAGAGGGCACCAAAGGCTACCAGAAGACTGACTCTGCCCTCTCCGGACCCCACCTTCTCTTCTGGTAGAATGTGCACAGTAGATTCAAGAGGTATGGAGAGCTGGCAGGCCAGGAAAAGAACAAAGTGCTTTAGAACACTGCCTGACAGAGAGCCACGTGACACTGACACAAGTAGCCACAGTCCACTAACAAGAGAAGTCAGGGCACAATCATCTAGAAACCAAAGGGAACACACAGTGCCCTCACACCCATGCACTCACGTGTGCACTGGCATGTAAGACATTCACACGCCTGCACATGTGCTCTCATTCACTCACACACGTGCACTATTCCCATGTACTCATGTACATGTGCACTTGTGTACATGTGCATTGGCACATACCCATGCAGTGTACCTACACACTTGTACATGTGCATTCATAACTCACACAGGTATGCTCACACACTCAAAACACGGGTTCACACACTTAGATGTGCACCCGTGCACACTCTCACATACACACATTCATTCTCACACACACAGATTCTAATCTGTAGAAATGGGCTCCAGTTCAGAAAGTTCAAGCTCCCCATGGCTAACATCCCTCCCAAAGAGCCTTCCCAGACCCCCACAGAACCTCCCAGAGCCCCAGGCTGATGCAGCCGGCATCTGGGGGCCTGTAAAATCTCAGCACTGGACACTTCCTGGCAAGGCTGACATGGCGTCCAGCTCTGAGCGGAGGATGGGAAAGCCAAAGTTCTAGGAGTCCCTGTCTCCTCAATCTCCAGTTCAGCAATGGTGGGGTCACAGACAGAAAGGGGCCCTGTAGTGGCTACAGATAGGGTCAACAGTGGGAGACAGCCACAGAGACAGGCCACGGGACATGGGCTGTAGGGAGGAATCATGCAGGGTGGAAATTCTCTGTGCCCCACTTAGGGGTGTCTGGGGAGGAGTGAGGGAAGAGAGGTTGTCCACACTCTTCTACCCACTGCAGCCTTCCCTAGATCTGGTTCCCTGTGACCCAGACCAACCCCATGGGGTTAAAAAAAAAAAAAAAAAGGCCTCGGGTCAGGAGGTAGACCCGTGGGGCAGGGGGAGACTTGGGTTCAGGGTCTGCGGGAACACAGGACAGTCACCTCCCCTCTACCCTGCAGCAGAGTGGGCGCAGAGAATGGACTCAGAAGCGGGTGCTCTGGTAGCGCAGGCGCCTCAGGTCTGCCAGGCCCTCACTCCGGCCGTACACCTCCCTGCAGGGACTCTCGGCCAGTCACCGGGTCCCTGCCCCGCCACCTCCCGCGCTGCTGCTGCCACTGCCGCTGCTGCTGCCGCTGCTGGAGCTGCCACTGCTGCACCGGTCCTCATAGATTGAAATCTCGATCTGGGGCTCAGGTTAAGGAGCTTCCATCAGGAGGCCTAGAGCCATGGCCCCCTCACCAAACCCACGGGTGCATGTTCACCCCCTCAGCCAAAATTACCAAGATTCTCAGCGCCCGGAAGGGGAGTGGGCACACGGCCACTATCAACCACACTGGCATCGTCTTCTCCTAGTTGGGCAGGTGGTGTTACCACAAGCAAGTGTGAGGACTTCGGGATGCTGAATTCAAATCCTGACTTGTCCACTCACAAGTGAGGCCGGTCCCTTCCCTTGTTAACCATCAATGATGGCACCTGTAAAATGGGGTTAATAGAATCCGGGGGCTGGTATGTACCACACCTGGCACACAGCAGGCTCCGTGGCAAGAACCCTCTCACAGGCTGGGCTGTCCTGCGTGCTCTTCCACATCTGCACCTTTTGTACTCTTCTTCCTCTGGGTTTGTGAAGTAACAGCTATTTTGTAGCCATTGTACTCTTATCGCTGCTGACTGGGAGGGAGGGGCATGGGCACACCCGGGCCCCACAACTCCAGAGAGCCCCAGGAATGCAACCCTGTCCTCTCATCCCAGACCCCACTTTACACATCTGTGCACAGGCAACAGTGGAGCCCACGATGGAAGGGTATACAAGACTGGGGAGAATTTGGACATTTCTCCAGGGGTGTGACAGGCTTCAAGTGAGCTTGGACCCAGTCCTGGCTCTGACCTTGACCTGCCCTATGACCCTGAGCCGGCTGTTTAACTTGGGTACATGAGGATAAGAAGATATAAATATATATATATATATATAAAGTGGCACTGTGGCTCAAGTGGTAGAGTGCTAGCCTTGAGCTGAAGAGCTGAGGGACAGCGCCCAGGCCATGACTGACAAAAATAGATATAGATATATTAGAACTTCCCACCCCTTAGTATCACAGTGACTATTATATGAACTCCTATCTCAAAAGCCCATTATATGCTATCTGGCAAATATTAAGCACTGGTGACAAGTAGCTCAACAAATATAAACCCAGAAATTCACAGACAGCCGCATTAACTAAAAGTAGTAGGGGACCTGTGATCAACAACGAAATGTTGAATGGGAACCCCAAGGGCACCTTCCATTTCCCCGCAGTCAAATCAAGGAGCCCAGGAGGTGGGCAGCTCCACACCATCGACACAAGACCCAGGAAGGATACAACCCTCATCCCGCGCTCCACAGGGTCTGTGAGCAGGAGGCCTCGAGGAGCAAAGATCTTCTCATTCTGCTCCTGGATGTAGCGGGAGATCTTCTTGAGAACCTGCAGCAACAGGGGCCATGAAGGGCGATGGCCGAGCATATGGCTGGGAAACCCCAGCGAGGGGAAGCAGGGAGGGCGGGGGAGGGGGGCAAGGAGGCGCCACCTTCTCGTAGTGGGTCTCCATGCAGAGGAAGATGAAGTAGGCCGTGGCACAGGCCAAGCAACCCTCCAGGTAGGAGCTGCCCCCAATCTTCTCAGCCTCAGCATAAAAGCCATTAAGGGTCTTCACAGTCTCCTCGAAGAGCTGTCGCTCAATCTGGAGGGAGAGAGGGGACAAAGCCACATGGGGGTTAGCCAGTATGGACACGCACAGGTGGGGCTGAGGTGACAGTGGCAGATCCAGAGAGATAATGTCACACATACATATGTCAAGAGGCTGCAGGTAGAGTAGAAAGAGCACTGGCCTGGGAGAAGACCTAGGATCTAGTTCAGACTTGGCATCACTGTGTGACCTTGGACCCATGGTTTGCCCATGCTAGGCCAGTCATTTTCTGCTCTCATAAACCCATTCAGTTCTGCCTGAATGGAAGGTCAGACCTGCCCTCTGCCCTCCCCATCCCTGGCCAGCTCTAAGGTACCCTCAGATGAGGCTACATAAAGCCCCATCCGTAGGAACCTAACTCAGCAAGTGATGCCATACGAAAGCAACACATGTTCCATGAGGTACTTCAGTGGCTGAGTCTAGAAGACAGGCTGTAGACAGAGCCCTCAAATGACTGCCCTGGAGGCCAAGGCAGATACAGATGAGATCGAGTTCTCCCTTTACATAAGGCAAAGAGAAACAGGGAAACACCCTGCCAACTCTTCCTCTGGTTTCTCAGCTTTTGCTGCCATGTCTCTGATCACAAGGCACCTAGATTTTTGTCTCTTCACACTGAAGATATAATTTTATCACTAAGAAAATCAGAAGTTCTGTGAAAAAGCAGATAGACAAGGTGCTGAGTTATTTCTTCTTTCTGGTCCTCAAGTCCTTTTGGAGGAATGACTCATATGATACTTTTCAAGCTTTAACTCATATAGGTAGAATCTAAAGAGCAGATTATCTGGGAAGGTGGCTCAGTGGTAGAGTGCTTGCTTAGCATGCATGAAGCCCTGGGTTCGATTCCTCAGAACCACATAAACAGAAAAAGCTGGAAGTAGTGCTGTGGCTCAAGTGGTAGAGCTCTAGCCTTGATCAGAAGAAGCTCAGGGACAGCACCCAGTCCCTGAGTTCAAGCCCGAGGACTAAGAGGGAGGGAGAGGGAGAGAACAGATTAGGATTCAGGAGATCCAAGGCAGGCTCTGAGATCACACAAGCTTTCAAGGGATGCTGACCTTGTCGGCCACGCAGCACCATTTTGGGGTA
Source organism: Dipodomys spectabilis (assembly GCF_019054845.1). NCBI lineage: Eukaryota > Metazoa > Chordata > Mammalia > Rodentia > Heteromyidae > Dipodomys > Dipodomys spectabilis. Next base: position 15,074,423 of record NW_024870802.1, read on the forward strand.
TTGTCTGTTGTTCATTTGATTTGTGCTGATACTGGGGTTTGAACTCAGGACTTAGATGCTGTCCCTTAGCTTTTTCACTTAAGGCTGATGTTCTACCACTGGAGTCACAGCCCTACTCTCTGTATTTTTGGTGATTAATTGGAGATAAAGTCTCATGGACTTTCTTACTAGGGTTGGCTTTGAACTGTGATCTTCAGATCTCAGCCTCTTGAGTAACTAGGATTACAGGCATGAACTACTAGCACCAAGCATACCCAGCACTATTTTGCAACAAAGACTTAGTGGTACTTAATTCCAACTGCCCACTGAGCAGCTTCTAAAGCTGCCCAAACCTCACCCCCAAGAGAGGCTGACTCAAATAGTCTGGGAAGAGGAAAGATGGTTAATACAGTGAGAACCACCACTACCCTCCCTCCCCTTACCCCAGTGGACACCCAGTACGGATTATTTCCAAAAGCTACCAGGTGATCCTAACGTGCAACCAAGAGCGAGAAGAAACACCAGAAACTCTCTGTGTAGGACCTGTGAAACACTTTTTCTATTCACCTAGGAAGCCCTCAAAGTTGAAGTTTAAAACGGTTATGGTTAAAATGAGTGCTTTAATTTATTTAAAACATTTGAAAATTATATGACTTAGCTGAATGCCAGTGTCTCAGCCCTACTCAGATTGGGGCTACCGTGGTCTGGGATGCAGCTTGGGCAGCTAGGATTTTAGCTCCCCTAGAAATGCTAATAGACAGCCAAGGTTATGAAGAGCTACTGATAAGTGGAGATTCCTGACCAACAGTCCCAAACAGTCCCAACACTCCGTAGTTGACCTGCTAGGAATCAGGAATTCATATTTGTGTAATGAGCTCTCTAGATGACTTGCATGCAACTGAAAAAAATCTCTGAGGTTCCTTCAAAGAAAGACAAAGGCTAAGGTTATTTGTATTCTTCCACTTGAAGTGACAGAACTAGTTATGTGTCCTATGATGATAGGTGGCACACGATCCTGAGGGGGAAAACACATTCCAGTAAGTTCTGTCATGGCCCTGACTTTCAGCTTTAGACACAGGTGTCCTTACCCGGCTGTCCAGCTCTGGGGGGAATTTGGTCTGGAACTGGCATATGGTCCCGTCGCTGTAGTCTCTCTGGATGAAGACTTTGGTGGCAAGTGAGGCACTTCGCCGCAGCTCCTGCAGATTATGGACCTGGAAGATGGACGAGAGGATGTGCTTAGGGTGATCCTCCCTCTTCATTTACCCCAAACTGAGGCATTCCCCGGAATGCAGGTCTTTCAGAGCTTAAACCAGAAAAGCTCATAGAGAACAAGGATGAGTTGGGCCGCACAACAAGTGCTCTGAGAACCCCTGGGAAGCAAGACTGTGGACTTTGCAATTATCTCGGAAAGGTCTAGAAAAGCCTAAAACCAAACCAAAGTTGAGCCAAAAGGAAAGCTTCAGAACCATTCACAGGACATCAATTTTAACAAGAAGAAGACACCCACCTTAGTGGCAGGCTCTGTGCTTGAGAAACCAAGCCATGAAGAAGAGGAAGCCATGGGCCCTGCAAGTGCAGATCATGACAGGGCTGGAGGCAGAAACCCCTGGGACAAAGGAGACTCTGATCAGCCCCCGAACTCTGAGGGAAACTGAGGTTCAGGACAAGTTATGCTTAGGGTTGTTTTTCACACCCCACACTTCTCACTAAAGGGCCCAAGGACATGGTCTTTCCCAGAAAAACAAAAAATGAAGAGAAAGTGGACTAAAGCCAGAAGTTAATCTCTTTTCTCTGATAGGAAGGAGTGGGAGTGATTTCTGCCCTTTGTTTGAAACCACAAACGTGACATTAACATAGACCCTTGCATTTGAGGGTAGTGGGCTCAAGGCACAAAAGAACAGGGCCTCTTTCTTCTGCCTCTCCAACCTTTGTTACCCACACTAGAGACGTGCATCCCACTGGGTGAAGCATGCCCAATATTAGATCCATGTGGAGAGCAAGCCCTGCAGGCAAAGTGAACAAATAGCCAGTTCATCCAGTATAATTAAGCTGACTCAGTTCAGTCACTCAGCCCTCATTTATTGAGTCCCCACTAGTGCCAGGCTCTGGGGATGCTGAGCAAAAGACAAGTCTGTAAGCTCCAGGGAGGAAGACAAGTAAATATATAATGAATTAGACTATGATGAATGGTACAGAAAAGCTTACTCAGGAAAGGCTTCCTGAAGCTTCTGTCAAGACCAAAGAGATAAAGGCTAGGGTTACTGGTAGTGAGGGCAGACGGGGAGTGGGAAAAAGAGGAAAAGACAAACTAGACAAATGGAGCAATGAAGACAGCAGTGTGAGATCTACTCCCATGGCTCAAAGCAGATCTTAGCAGGGCCACAACTGGTTTGCAGAGCAGATGAGAGGTGGCTGGGTGTACCACGGGCAAGGGTTAGAACACAAAGCTGAATGCATTTCTGCTGGCAGAGGATTTAAGGTGGGAGATACTTAAAAGCCAGAGGAAAAGAATAAATAGAAGAAGGTAGTCAATAAGGCAAGGAGTTTGACCATTAGAGCATCAGGTTCCGAAAAGGTAGAAATCAGAGAACCTACCTAAGACTTGCCTAAATCCAGATGAACCTGGCTCTGTGTAAGAGATGCAATTGCAGTCTTGAGATTGTATTAAATAACCTATAAGCCCTTCTCTAGTCCTAATAGCCCTTGATTTTGATAATCAATGTGTTCGCTAAGGAGATCCTCTTTTAATATATACTAGGATCCTACAATCATTCTGAAAAATCAGGATGCTTTTGTAAGTGAATTGACAATGTATGTGCTGTCTGGTTATGATTTTAACAATGTTTGGGTTTCAAAAGAAAAGGTAAAGGTGGTGGGCCTTATCCCCTTCTGTCTAAAACCAGTTTACAAGATCTAGTTATGGATCTCCCCAGCTCTAAGAGGATCATTCCAGAAATGTAGTGGGAAGAGAGCATAGATGGGGTAGGGGTCCTTTGGAGGGAGAATCTCCTTGTCCAAGGGTAAGTAGGCCTAAGCCAAGAAGTGTGGTGGTCAGAATAGAGAAGGAAAAATACAGTCATTGTTGCATGGACTCAGATCACCCCCACATTCTCCTGAGCCAGAGCCATACCTAAGTACACACTTGTGTACACGCATTCCTGGGCACTACCGTGACAGTGTTTCTTAGTGATTGTCTGCCTACTGATGAACCATTTCTCCTTCTTCTATTTTAATATATATTTTTATTGTAAAGATACTGTACAGAGTGGTTACAGTTGCATGAGTAAGGTAATGTGTACATTTCCTATTGAGTATTGCTATCCTCTCATTTCTCCTTCTTCTTAGGCACACAGCTAGAATCCCAGGCTCTTTGGCAGTTAAAGCCAAGTGATGAGTAGCATGTGTACTTATAACTCGTGAGGACCTGTCGCCCCTCCCTGCTCCTTCCCTTTCCACAGACAGCAGAGGAGCCACATGTTCAAAATGATGGAACTACAAATTCAAAAAGGCCTGGGGACTTTAACCACAACCTGGGGGACATTTCCTGCTGATCAGGAAATCCTGTCTGGAATTTTACTGGAGTAGAAAATAATTGTCAATTATATTGTGCTATTAAAATGCTAGGATGCTACCTTAAATATACAATGCTTTTGGCTTTGAGCTGTGGGTTTTCAAGACTCTGGAGTAAGAGAGGTCAATACTCTTCCTAATCACCTGAGCCTTAGATATCATTCTACTCTGAGTGTCTAGAGACCTGCTTCTGTCCCTGCAGAGTATGGGTAAGGTTGCTAGAGGATAGGATCAGACATATTCTACATGGCAGAGCCCTGGTGTCACAGGCCTACAGGAAGCCCACACATCACAGAATGACACATGAAAAATAGGATGTAAGGTAACACAGGATCTCTTGGATCTCTGCCATGCTGGTCTTGTTGTGAAGCACAGAAAGACAACCAGAATGAGGGAGCAGAAGACCTAATGCTGGAGCATGTGATCATGGGCAAGTCTTCCCCCATCTCTTCAACTGGAAGTTGGAAATCAATAATAATAATCACTGAAGCCCTTCTCAGCTTTGGCAATCTAGATGTCTATCTTAACATCCATGATTATGAACGCAAATGTTTGCAGAGGCTGAGCAGTTAGTGGGCCAAGCAGGGCTGTGGCTCATGAGAGAACTTGTAACCTATCTCAAATATGCCCAGGTTGCCAGCACTTCTGAGTTTCCAAGGAAAGCCACAAATCAAGATTATTATTAATATCAGGTATCTTGATTTTAAAATAGCTCCAATAATTTTCTTAAATTTCTAAGCACTAAGCAGGCCAATGAGGCTTACATGTGAACCAGACTCATAAGCTAAAAATGCCAGGTTAGAAACAAAGACAAAAGCTAGAGCCCAATCTCAGGCCATTTGCCAGCTACTTAGCCACTAGGAAGCAAGAGGGATTTCAACAGAGATCCACAATGCTCCAAAATCCAACAAGAGGATCCCAAAACACAAGCAGACCTCTCTCTGAGGATGCAGCTCTGGGTTCCTCTGGGAAGCTTCCCCTGAGCATCTCTGCTGGGGTTTCTTAACTGACCCAGAGACCGGAGATGCTCTCTACTTTTCAGCTTCCTCCACCCTGCTGCTCTCTCCCATCCGCATTCCCCAATGTGTCAACAGCAGAGTAAGACAAGACCATGAGCCATTTCATAAAAATTCAGCAGTGATTTCTGAAGACATTTTTTCCATAGAATGCAGATAAGGCACAAGTCAAGAATCAGAAAGGGGAAGGAACTTGGATGTGGCTTAGTGGTAAAGTCCTTGCCTAGCATACCTGAAGCCCTGCGCTCAATTCCTCAGTACCACATAAACAAAAAAAGGCCAGAAGTGGTACTGTGGCTCAAGTGGTAGTGCACTAGCCTTGAGGAAAAAAAACCTCAGGGACAGTGCCCAGGCCCTGAATTAAAACCCCGGTACTACCAAAAAGAAAAGGGGGGCGGGGGCGAGGGGCGGGGGAATCATAGGATTCAGCTGATGCTCCATTACTGTACTCCCTGGCTGTAACATGGTAGAATGAGGTGTATCATAAGTCACAGGCAGCCAGGTAGGGCCTGGGGAAGGAAAACTGGGCACAAAGCCATTCTTCTTCTTAGCCCACACCAGGCCCAAGCCCAACCTATTGACTGAGATCAGACCCAATGCCCTGCTTGGATAATGGTACTTAGGTGCACTTAAAAATCTCAGAGGAGTCAAACTCTGCTTGTAGAAACCTCTTTCAAAGAGGAACTCCCCAGTTATCCATGGACTGTCCCCCCAGGCAAAGCTTGCTCCCAGTGACATACATTTGCAGAGGTCTGCTGCTCAGGAAATGGGTTCATGAGGAACGAGGTCAGTGCATTGCTCAGGAGGCTTTGTCCTGCCTCTGTGTTCTTCACAAATGCCCCTCCCCCTCTTGCCAACTTCCAAACAGAAAAGATACAGTTTCCATCCAAAGACATCCTCTCTATCCCACCTCTCTCTACTACTGGAGCTGAAGACTTCATCTTTGGAGCCCTAAGGGAATGACTGTAGGAATTTGGAAGTGAGATTTTCTTCTCCTAGCTTGTTTCTTTTTTCTAGTAATCTCAACTTAATCCTAATAGCCTGGGAAGAATGACTCAACCCATCTCAGACTCTGAGCACATCCTGTGCCTTGGCAGAGTCTGGGCTTCCTCCCTCCACACTTCCAGAGAGCCCACCTGAGGCCAACTGTCTATGCTCAGCTGCCTGGCCCTCCTGGACATCCTTTGTATTCCTCCTGCATCAAAGCTATGTGTCAAGATCCCTGGCACCCTTAGGTTCCACAACTGGCTAAGTGGACACTACTAACCCTGGATACAGAATCAACAACAAAGACAATGGCAAGGAGGCAAAAGAGTCAAGTTCCTGCCACCTGTTAGCCATATTTTCTCAGCACTGCCGTTGCATCATCTGTAAAATGGGATAATGATGCCTTCTTTGGCTCCTTCACATGGCTCAAGCAAGCTTCTCCGCCTCAGTTGTTTCATCTGTTAATTGCAGATAATAACACCATCCCTGCCCACTTCACAGAGCTGCTCTAAGGCTAAAAGGCATTTGTGTGTGCAGTGGTGCTTTGTACACAGGAAAGTGCTTAATCCACAGACGCGTTATGAGCAAGGCACAGTCACCATGCCTAACAGTGGCCTCCTGTAAACCTGGCTTCAACCTAGAGGTGTGAGCCTGTGGCTTGGAATCTTGTGCCTGAGAAGGAGAGACGCTAGAACAGATGAGCTTGTTGAATCTATCAGATCACGTCACACAGGCAGCTGCCTTGTCAGCCCACATCGCCGGCCCTGCTGTGCCCCGTGGCTGAGCTTCTTCCTTTCTATCCAACACCAGCAGCCTCTACTGTAGTTTAGCAGTCCTCTCTGAAAAGTGACCATCATTTCTCCTGTTTTTCCTCCCACCCTTTTCGGGATCTAAGGCACTTCCTGAACACTCTGCATTCCTCCAATCTAGAAGCCAGGTGCCAACATATGCCCAGGGACTGCCCCTATCTGGGCAACAAGCACTCCTAACTCACCCTGTGCCTCAGCAAAAGACAACATCAAACAACAGCACCTTGTTCTGGAGGAGACTCAGCACTTGGTAGTAAGATTATGCTGCTCACAGGATGCCCAGAGGCATTGCACAGAATCATTCAGAAGGCCTCTTCTCTCCTGGCTGTGTCCCAGATGGGCTGGAGATGCGGACACAACACAAAGGAAGTCAGCATCAGAACTGGGGAGACTCTGGTGCCCTGGATTCCACTCTAAAACTTCAACAGTTCAGCTGTTAACATGGTGTGTGAATAGCAAACTGGTTCCCTACTTCTCATGTCAGGTTTATCACTTATAACATGGGACCATAAAATGCTTCCATCCTCCTCACAAAATAAGGGGTCCTTAAAGGTGGGGGGGGGGGGGATGTAATTCCTGATCTTTTTAAGCATTGCACCAAGATTTTATCCTTAGCGAACAAGTCCCTTGATTCAGCCTGTGGGCACCCCCTGAAGAAGGCCTGGCCTCCCACCAGCCCTTGGGGCCAATGCAGACACCCTGGAGCAGGCGACTTAAGTGGGGGTAGAAAAGCAAGAAAGGACGGTTTGCCAAAGTAGGGGTTCAGGCAAGAAGCTCATTAAAACCAACCATTGGTTTCTGGGCCTCGGGATGGGTTATTCCCTGCCTCCTACAAAGGAAACGCAGGTGTAAGGGGGAGTCTGCCCTCGGCCAAGCTTTGAGCCTCAGAAGCGGGGTGACTGCCCAGCATAGCAACGGCAGCCCAGGGCTTTCCCTCCCGTACTCACGCGCCTGCGTGCCTGCGTCTCCAACCCTCTAGGGAAGCGGAAACCTCGCAGTCCAGGGGTGAGGGAACCCCAGCCCGGGGTCCCCCCGGAGCCACCCCGGTACTAGGGCCAACTCCAGCGCTGGGGGGGGGGCAGGGGCAAGACTGCCATGCACGGGGGGGGGGGGGGGGGAGACGAACCCTTACCCAAAACCTGCCCTGCGCCCTGCCGCACCTTCTCCCCGCAGACTCACCCTGGGAACCACCCTCACCCCACCCCCCAACTTCCCTTCCTGCCCTAGTGGGGATTTGACCCCGCGGCCGCGGTGGCAGGCCGTGGGCACTGCCAGCGGGGCCGGGAGCTAGCCCCTACCTCGGTGGCCATGTTCCGGGGCGCTGCGGGGCTCCTGGGCTGCCGTGGGGCCGGAGGAGGGGGGCTGTCCGCGGTGCTGATCAGGAAGCGGGTGGGCTGCCGGCGACGAGCCGGGGCGCGGGCCCTGTCCGCGGTGCTGATGCGGATGCCGGGCCGGGGGCGAGGGGCGCCGTGCTGTCCGTGGTGCTGATGCGCCGGGCCGGGAAGGCGAGGCCGCGCCCGAGTCTCCGCACCGCCCGATCGCCCGTACCGGGGTTCCTGTAGGCAATGGCCCGGTTCGTCCCTGCCAGCAGCGAGGACGGGGGCGGCGGGGGAAGGAGGGGCCAGCGCCTCCGCGGGGCGAGCTGGGAGGGGGAAGCCGCAGCCCCCGACTCCGCGCCCTCCCGCCGGAGAGGAGCCCCGCCGGCGGCCGCAGGCTCCCGCCCCGCCCCGCCCAGGCCCCGCCTCCCACCTGCCCTTCCCCCGCTAGTAAGAAAGAGCTCCAGCAGCGGGCGATCGCTACGCGGCTCGGGATTCGAGCCGGGAGGAGAGGGGCTCTACGGGCGCCCCAGCCGTTGGAGAGCTGAGGGTCCTCAGCACCTGCGCGGCCTCTAAATCTTTCCAACAGCATGGTGCTACGTCCCTCCCGATGCTATCCCAGACAACCTCTTCTCTTTTTTTAATCTCCTCCCCCCCCTCTTTTTCTTTCTCTCCTTCCTTCCTATGGCACTGCACTACCACCACCCGGGTTACAGAGATGTTCCTCCCTCTCCTTTCTCCCCTTCCCACTATCCTGAACCCCGTTAGCTAGAGGAAGATGCTGCAGGGCACTGAGAATCGTTTCCTCCTTTAGATACCTGCCTGCATTCCATTCCCCTATCCTAAGGTCCCTTCTCTCAGGGAGCTCCAGGTAGAAGCCCCGTGTTTCCCTCTGCAATCCCAGACCTAACACACCATCACCACAGAAAACCTACGGAGTGTTGTAAACCAGAATGCTCACTCTTCATGGGTGGCAGCCTGGCCCAGTGCCAGATCTTCCAACCAAAGGATCGAGTTGTTTCCTGAACAAAATCCCCCAGTACGAGTGTCCCCTTCACGCACCCATTTCCCCGAGGGAAGCTGAGGTGTTCCTGAACAGCTTCCTGCTGCCTGAGGGTGAATGACAACAGCCTTCAAAAGGAGGTGACAGCCAGGAGACTCATGTCTGGTCCAGGCCCCCCCCCCCCCCCCCCGTTTTCTGGCCTTATGCCAGTGCATGTCTTACCTTCTGAGTTCATGGCCCTCTTTAACCTATGAAGACTGGGCTTCACTAGGGCCCTTCCTTTTCTCATTCAACTTGATATTTTGAAATTTCTAAACATACAGAGCAGTTGAGAGAGCAGTGCAACTGTTCCAACTCTAGTCAAGATTTTTACTACATTTGTTTTATTGACATAGAAACAGCAACAGATTAGAATGGGAAAGATATTGTAAGGTTCTACCACAAGCATTCTCCTACCTAACCACGTATCACCACCAGAAAGGTCTCTATTGTCTATTACTATAGGGCTGTCTATTGCCCCTAAAGCATAGTAATAGCAATTCCCCCCCCCCCAGATCTTTGCATTTCTAATAACTAACATTTATCAAGCATTTACTATGGTCCAGACCATGTGCTATACACTCACCTGTATTACGAGCTTCATGCTCTTTTTATCTTTTTATTATTCCCACTTTACAAATGGAGAAACTGAGTAAGTTGCCCAAGGTCAAGGGAGTGATATTCCAGGGCCTGTGTATTCCAGGACCCTCCAACTTCACTGCCTCTTCCAATATGTTGTAGATCACAAGCTGTCGGAACAGTAGCTACATTCCCAAAGGAGCACACTCAGTCTCAAGCAAAAGAAATTAAAGACAAATGTCTCATTCTACACTATGGTTCGGTAAATGGTTCCATGTGAAGGAGCAGACAGTAATATATGAACACAGAACACATCATCTCATGAGCCTGCACACCTGACAGTTCCCCTCTGTGTGTGTTATGTATATGTGCGTGTTGTGTTGAGACTATGTTACTATATATCTCACACTGTCCTTCAAGTCACCATCTTCCTACCTCAGCCTCTCTATTACTGTAATTATAGGTGTGTGCCACCACACCCAGATAATTTTGATTATGTTTAATTTGACAACCATTTGAAGATGATTCTTCACCCATGGACTGAAGAGAGGCCTGGATGAGGTCATTCAACAAATCTGTTCATTCGATGTATGTTTGTTGAATGCCTACTTTGTATCAGACTCTTTTAGGAATTGGGGTATAGCAATGATTAAATACACAGACTGTTCTTGTTGAATTTACATAGTGATGGAGTAACAGTCTATAACATATAAGTAAAAATATATTGAGTTGTAATCATTGCTAGGAAGAAAACTAGAGATAAGGTGATGGTGATAGAGGAAGAAGGGACAGTCAGAAAAACTTTTTTTTGATAAGATAAAATTTGGGCAGAAGCATGAAGAGAGAGAGAAAAATAGACATACAGATACCTGGGAGAAAAGGCCAGAATGCTAGGCCTGTGGGCAGGAGTAAGCAAGGTGTATTCAAAGAATAGCTCAATCCAGACGCTGGTGGCTCACATCTGTAATCCTAATTACTCAAGAGGCTGAGATCTGAGAATCGTGGTTTAAAGCCAGCCCAGGCAGGAAAGTCCATGAGACTTATCTCCAATTAACCATCAAAAAGCAGAAGTGGAGCTGTGGCTCAAGTGGTAGAGCACTCACCTTGAACTGAAGAGCTCAGGGACAGTGCTCAGGCCCAGAGTTCAACCCCACAATCAACAACCAACAACAACAAAATAGCTCAACATCAGTATAGGTAGATTGAAGTAAACAAGAGAAAAGAGATGGGAAATCCAAGAGATGGAAGGTAGTAACCAGAACTTACAAGGCTGAGGCCCTGCTAAGAAATTTGGTTCCTATTCAACAAGAGAGTGGCAAGCCTTAGGAGGTTTAGAGTAGACATGTACTATCATGTAATTGCAATTTTTAAAAATAATTACTCTGGATGCTAGAGACAGAAGACAAATTGGTTTAGGCAAGGTGTACTGGAGTTTAGAATAATACAGTGGCAAGGGAAATAGTGAAAAGTGGCCAGATTTTAAATGCAATTGAAAGGCAATCTGACAGGATCTGTGATGAATAGGATGTGTTGCCTGAAAGAATCAAAGATAGTTAAGGTCTGAGCCTCTGAAAGAAGAGAGTGGCCATTTATTGTGGGGGTAGAGTAAGTATGGCCTGGGTAGGCCTGAAGGGATGGGGTATGCATCAGTTGATTGTATTTATATAACATAGGTTTGAAGTTTGATGTGCATTCTACGAGAAGAGAAATGGAGTAGTAAAGGTTTAGGGGATGGGTCAGAATTGGAGATAAAACCAGAAACCACCTATATGTACATGGGGTTTAAAAACATGAGACTAGATGAGCTCATCTTAGAACTAGGTATCACTAGGAAAGGCTATGGACTAAGAATATCACATATAAGATAGACAAAAGAAGACTGAAAAGAGGACAGTGAAGTCCAGAGACCCAAGAGAGTAGCAGCCTGGAGCCCAGTCCAGAAGGCTGAAACACAGCCTTGTTTGCTGTGCTAATGTCTCTTACACGCAGCATAGTGTGAGGACTGAGAAATGACAAACTTAAGGAGAAAATTATGCAATGGTAATATTTTTGGAGGTACTGAGGTTTAAAGTCATGGCTTTGGCTGGGAAGGTAGCTCAGTGGTAGAGCGCTTGCCTTGCATGCTCGAGGCCCTGGGTTCGATTCCTCAGCACTACATAAGCAAAAAGAAAAAAGCCAGAAGTGGCACTGTGGCTCAAGTGGTAGAGCACTAGCCTTGAGCTGAAGAGCTGAGGGACAGCGCCCAGGCCTAGAGTTCAGGCCCCACGACCGGACCAAAAATAAATAAATAAATAAATAAAAATAAAGTCATGGCTTTGTGCTCATTGGGCAAGTGCTCTACCACTTCAGCCACACCCTCAACCCTGAGAAGAGCTGTTAGTGGTGGGACGATGAAAGATCCTGATTAAAGTAGCTTTGAATTGTAGAATAGAGGAGAGAAAGAAGAGGCCCTATGTATAGAAATAATTTGGAGGCTTCGCTGTAACGGTGGGTAATGAGAGGCATAGTGATCTCAGCTGCTTGGGAAATAGAGAGTGGAAACTGCAGTTCAAGAAGAGCCTGAGCAAAAAAGTTAACTGGCATGGCATCGAGGCCCAGCAGGAAGTCAGGGGTGAAAGGATAAGGGTCTGAGGTGCATCATGGGCAGGAACGTGAGACCCTACTAGAGAACTAAATCAACTAAAACAAGTGCTGAGATGTGGCTCAGGTGGTAGAGCAAATGCCGAGGCGAGTGAGAAGCTCTGTGCTCAAACATTGGTGCAAAAAGAAAAGAAACCACAAAGATGGGAGATGCTGAATGGAAGTTTTTGGAGAAGGAAATACTAACGATCCAGAAGTGCCAGGAGTAGGTCCCTACTCAGTCAACAGAGAATGGGATCCACGGCAAACAGAGGGGATGGCTTTGCAGAGGAATATAGCCAATTTTTTTACCAGAGACAGTGAAGAAAGCAGGGAAAATGGGCAGAGACACAAGCTGTTTAGGAGATTTTTGTTGGAAAGCCAGACACAAGTGGCTCATGCTTGTAATCCTAGCTATTCAGGAGGCTGAGATCTGAGGATTGAGGTTCGAAGCCAGCCCAGGCAGAAAAGCTCATAAGACTCTTATCTCTAATTAACCATTACAAAACCAGAAGTGGGGATGTAGTTCAAAAGTGGTAAAGTACTACCCTTGAGCAAAAAACAAACAAACAAAAACAAACTCAGGGACAGTGCCCAGACCCTGAGCTCAAGCCCCACAAAAGAAAGATCAGAACTCTTCAAGTTCCACTTCTACTAATCAGAGACCACTCAAAGGCCATGCCATTTCCCAACAAATCCATCTAATCTGTATGTGTAGACATCTTGCCAAGGGCTTTCCCATTGACATTATAGCACAAGGACTCCCCAGGACACCTTGGGATCATCCTTGCAAGACCAAGGACCTCTACTAGAATCTCTTCACTCAGTTCCACTGAGTAAGGAGTCTTTTACCACCCTCAGCCTTCTTCCCTATACTGCAGAATGGTTATAATAACCCTGACTGAGCCTCAAGTCTTACAAGCATCAAAGAGGAAGCCATTCGGGCAGGAGGGATTGTCCATACCATGCTGACTCAGGCTGGCATGGGACACTATAGGTTGGGATGTTCCCACAGCCCAGTCATCTGGATTGTAACTCTTAAGGCAGAGAGGCCTTTGAGATTTAATCTGACTAATCATTATTATCCAGATGCCTTGGGACAATCCAGTCCCATGCAGGAGCCCAGTTCTTTGATGTTTTTGTCATAAATTAATGAGTTCGCCCACAAAATAACATCAAAGAAGATCTACTAACTAATTCACTGTTATCATCTTCCAATCTGCGGCTACACTGGAATGTCTCCAAAATAAAGGACCATGGCCAGAAAAAGAAACCAACGGAAAGACTTGGAAATCCTGTTATCTGGAAAGAGATGAGAGAAAAAATGAACTCCTGCAGACTGCAGAGGAGCCAGGAAAAGAGCTAGCAAAGCTCAGAGAAAAGGGAGAAAAGTCAGGGGAGACAGGGAGATTCTCAGCAGTTGGGTCTGGAAGGAAAATAATTGCATGAATGCTTGAGGGGAAACTGTGGTCTGGAAAGTCTTAAATGGTGTCATCTCTCAGCACACTGTGGAGACAAGTAGAAAATGTGCGGCAGGAAACCATGTCCCTGGAGCCAGATGGCCTGGGGCTCAGCCTCGTGCTTTGCTATTTACTATGTGATCATAAGCAAGACCCAAACTCACTGAGCTTCAGTTCTCTGATCAGTGAAATGGTGGCAATAATTCTCCCTCCCTAGATGAAAGTCACAAAATGCACAACCAGGCTTTTTCTAGGTTACCTGACTTTTCCAGACTGGGTTTTTCAAGATGAAAACAGGAAAGGGTTTATGGAGATGGCCTGCTGGAGATCTTCTCACAATGACAGTTTCTCCAGGCCCAGCAGGATTTCCTAAAGTGTGGAAAAGACATCAGCAAGCATGCCTTGTTTTACTCAGTGAGCAGCCACTGTATGTTGACCAGAGAGATGACTACAGTGTACCCCAACCCCATGAGGGCATCAAAATGTCATCAGGTGATGATCACCATTTGACCATGGTTTGTGCCCTCTGAAACTCTTGTTGAAATTTAATCTCTTAATCTCTTAATGAAGTAGTAGAACCAATACTGGATGCTGGTAGCTCACACCTATAATCTTAACTAATCAGGAGGCTGAGATCTGAGTGAGGATCATGGTTCAAAGCCATCCCAGACAGGTAAGTCCCTGAGACACTCGTCTCCAACCAACCAGCAAAAAGCTGAAGTGTAGGTATGGTTCAAGTGGTAGAGCACCAGTCTTGCTCAAAGAAGCTAAGGGAAGCTGTGGCTTCCCTGTGGCTCAGGCCTATAATCCTAGGTACTCAGGTGGCTGAGATCTAGGATCACGGTTCAAAGCCAACCCAGGCAGGAAAGTCTGTGAGACTCTTATCTCCAATTAACCACCAGAAAACCAGAAATGGCTCAAAGTTGTAGAGCACTAGCCTCGAGCAAGAAAAACTCAGAAACAGTGACCAAAAAATAAAAATAATATTTTTTTTTAAAAAAACTGAGGAACCAGGCCTGGAGTTCAAGTCCCCCAGTACTAGCACACAGAAAATAAAAAGTGGGATCCCTCCCCACCCCCACAAGACCTTCACAAGGTGCTTGGAGCTCATGTAATTAGTGAAGCTGTGGATTAATGAGTTATCTCAGGAGTAGATCTGCTATGAAAGCCAGTTGGACCAAGTCTCTCACCCATTTCCTATCTCTTATCACGTGATTCCTTTGGGCCACCTCCTTGCTGACTCTGCCAGCAAGGAGACCATCATAGCTGCGGCTGTTTGAACCAGAACCACGAGCCAAAATAAACCTCTTTTCTTTGTAACTGAACTTGCCTGTGTCATTAGCAACAGAAAACAGACTAAAGTCAACCAGCCATGGTTGATAAGTGTTAGGATGGAGACAGATCCCTCAGAGCTGGGGGTCCAGGAGAGGTTTTACAAGATACATAGCATCTGGGGCTAGGAAGGTAGCTCAGTGGTAGAGCGCTTGCCTTGCATGCATGAGGCCCTGGGTTCGACTCCTCAGCACCACATAAGCAGAAAAAAAAGCCGGAAGTGGTGCTGTGGCTCAAGTGGTAGAGCACTGGCCTTGAGCTGAAGAGCTGAGGGACAGGGCCCAGGCTGAGTTCAGGCCCCACGACCAGATCCCCCCCCCCCCAAAAAAAAGACACATAGCATCTGGACATGGCCTTCACAGATTAGCATCAGATCCCCAGGAGCCTGTGTGATGCCAAGAAGGCTTGAGCAGAGCCTACACACCCAGCACCCCTGGCACTGTGGGCTCAAAGAAGCAGCTGTCAGGCAGAAACAGGGACAACTGCCTAAGCCCCAGAAACATGAATGAAGGAGACCTGCCCTAAAAATAGCACCAGAGCAGGCAGACCATGACACGTGTCTGCAATGCAGTCACTAGGAGGTGACTAAGCTAAGGGGGGTTGCCTCCTTTTGTTTCTTTCATTCAGAATCTCTCCATCTCCCTCCTTCCCCCTCCCATTCTCTCTCTCCCCCAGAGGAAGTGGAGCTGGAGGCAAGGTTCTATAAGTAGAAGTCACAGCCACCCCTCCTACTCCCCCTGCCACACACGCCCCAAAGAGCTCTGCAGAGCCCAAACTATTGGCCATATTGCCTATCATTTACACCAACACCGGGCTGGAGACTTGATAGAATGCCCAAGGGACCCTGTCCCAATAGTAACTCCCAAGACATGATAGCGTGGCAGTCATAGATAATTGACTGCAGGGTCTGGTGTCCACACCAAGCAAACGGCAGCAAAATCACCCATCACTCCAAACCCTATCACTGTGACAGACTACATGGCTTCTGACTAAATTAAGGAAATGATTTCAGGAAGCAAATGGGCATGAGCAGAAAGGGTAACAGGTGCTTTAAAAGCATCATTAATTATGAGAGCCAAAGGGGATCACAGAGTTCAAACCAATTGTAGCTGTAGAACCTTTTGTTCAAACAAATCCTCGCATGAAAGACAAGCATTAAAAATCAATGAAAGAAAGCAGATCTGGATGAAGGGAGGTGGAACTTGATTGCTCTCCCACATCCTCCTCCTTGTCCCCTTCCTTTCTCCACAGAAGCCCTAAAGGACCCCATCAAGGGCCCTCTAGGGCTCTGCAGAAATGAATCAAAGTAACACAAGCCTGTGACTTTTAAAAGCCAGACATTCAGGCCAGGCACCCATGGCTCACGCCTGTAATCCTAG
Organism: Dipodomys spectabilis; assembly: GCF_019054845.1. NCBI lineage: Eukaryota > Metazoa > Chordata > Mammalia > Rodentia > Heteromyidae > Dipodomys > Dipodomys spectabilis. The sequence goes on from NW_024870802.1 coordinate 15,090,514, forward strand.
CTACTCAGGAGGCTGAGATCTAAGGATCACAGTTCAAAGCCAGACAAGAAAACTGGAAGTGGCATTGTGGTTCAAAGTGATCAAGCACTAGCCTTCAGTGAAAAAGATCAGGGACAGTGCTCAGGCCCAGAGTTCAAGCCTCACAACCAAAACAAACAAAAAACAAAAAAAAAAGCCGGACAATCAAATGTCTTTTTTAAAAAAGGCAAGTGATCCCCACTGTCTTACACATTCCCACCCTCTCATTTATTGTCTAAAACAAGTGACTTTGCATTGCTAAATGAAAGACTTGTTTCTGCTTTCCATTTGTAGCTTTAGGAAGGAGACTTGTCCTCTGCAGAAGAGAGTGACCCATGGTGCCACCCTTACCTGCTGATCCATCATGCCATCACTGTTTAAGTTTAATTTTTATGCAATGAATTTAAAATTCCAACCAGGGACAAAGGGCTTTTAATGCCATGCAGAAGCTGTGGCCTCTCTCTCCCTTCCCTTCCCTACTTCCCATCTTCCTAGCCAATCAGGTGTGAATGGTGGAAAACACTCATCCACCACCTTTTCTAGCAAACTCTACCACTTACATGGTGGGGGGTGGGGAGGCTTGGAGCTTAAGTCTCAAGGCCTCTTACTCTCACTTGACTTGGTATTGGGGCGTAAACCTCAGGGCCTTTTGCTCTCACTTGGCTTTTTCACTTAAGTCTGGGACGCCACTTGAGCCACACCTTCACTTTCAGCTTTTGGTTGATTAAGAGTCTCATGGACTTTCCTTCCCCACACAGGCTTCAAACCATGATCCTCAGATCTCAGCCTGCTGAGTAGCTAGGAGTACAAGCTTGGACCACTGATACCTAGCCTACTTCTTATGTCTGTCTTGCCTGCAAAATTGTAAACTGAGACAGGGCTCTTTGCTTTGGTCATCGCTTTTGTATCCAAAATGCCTGAGAAGATTCCTAGACCAATAGATTTTGCTGAAATAATGCCGAATTCTCTAGAATGGAGAAAGATGCATTTCTTTTAGTGTTAGAATTAAACATTTTATATCTGATGTGTTCTATTGGGAGGAGTACAAATGAAAATCTTCATCTGATCCACAATTCTGCAGAGCAATGGGGGAGGTACCATAAGAGATAAAGATCTCCATTCAGGGCCCACTATATTGGCTTTAGATGTTTAGACATGTTGATCTAATTAGCTTAAGAAGCTTTTGCCTAGGTTGGCAGAGGCAAGAAGGCAGTGAATGAAGTGGCCTTTGCCAACCTTGAACTCCCTAGGACAGCTCCTACACTGGAAAGCAGAGCCAAGGAGGTATGCAGAACACAGGAAGGAGTGCTTCCCTCTGGACTCTGGGCTGGGCCCGAGGGCCTTAAGCATGGCTAAGACTACGTCCTGGACCCTACTGTAGACATGTGCCCACTCTAGCATGAGGGCTCCCACCTTGAAGGTCCATCTGGAAGTCCATCAGCCCAGGAAGCCTTTCTCAAGCCAAGTGGCTCACAGACAAGAGCTTTAGACCCCTCTCTGTGGCTATGATCTGTCTGGTAAATTCCACGGAGCTTTTAGAATTCTGACCACTAGCCAAATCATAGAGCAGTGTCTAATTATCAGAATGTGTCTGTACTGTTCCAAATTCTATGGTCCATTTCCCCAATCTGCCTCCATGTTTGCTGCTCTTCCTTCTGGGACCTTGAGATTCCCCCGTCTCTATAGCTTTGTTGGCTAAAAAGCGTCACCCCGGGGTTCTTCCTCCAGAAGAAAAACAAAGTATCACAATGCCCAGGCCTCCCATTTGCCCCTTGCCTGTCCCCACCAGCCCCTCATACTGCCACAGCGGACTTCCATTTTTCACTGTTCCTTCTCCCTTCTGAGCCTTACATATGCTCTGCCTGGAGCTCTTCCTCTCCTTTTCATCTTCCTGCCTCTTTACCTGGCTAAATTCTTCAGGTCTCAGCTTAAAATATACTTCATTTTATTTTTTTGGTCGGTCGTGGGGCTTGAACTCTGGGCTTGGGCACTGTCCCTGCACTCTTCAGCTCAAGGCTAGTACTCTACCACTTGAGCCGCAGCACCACTTCCAGTTTTCTAGTGGTTTATTGGAGATAAGAGTCTCATGGACTTTCCTGCCCAGGCTGGCTTTGAACCTCGATCCTCAGATCTCAGCCTCCTGAGTAGCTAGGATTACAGGCGTGAGCCACTGGCGCCCGGCTACTTCCTTTTGTTTTTATCCTGAGGTTTGAATTCAGGGCCTCACACATGCTAGGCATTCTACCACTTGAGTCATGCCCCCCAGCACTTCTGCTTTATTTTGCAGATGGCGTCTCAAGTTTTGTCTGAGCCTCAGATAGTGTAATCTTCCTACCTATGTCTCCTGTGTAGCTGGAATAACATACCTGGCTTATTTGTTGTGATAGGGTCTCACTAACTTTTTGCTCAGGCTATCCTTTGAACCATGATCCTCCCAATCTCTGCCTCCCAAGTAACTAGAATTACAGGCATGAGCTACTGCACCTGGAAAAATTTACCTTGATATCTTCATATATGTTGTGCTACTAGAACAAGATACTGGAATCTAAGGAATTTATCAAGAATAAAAATGTATTTCTCACCACTCTGGAGGCTGAGAAGTCTAAGATCAAGATGCTAGCAGGTTCCACTGCCTCTGTGCTTTCAAGATGGTATCTTGTGGCATCCCCTGGAGGGAAAGAATTCTCTACACTCACACAACAGAAGCAAGTACCATGTGACATTTCTTTTATAAGGATACTAAGAAAAGAGAACCCCTCATGGCCAAGTCACCTCTTAAAAGACTAATGCTGGGGCTGGGAAGGTGGCTCAGTGGTAGAGTGCTTGCCTTGCATGCATGAGGCCCTGGGTTCAATTCCTCAGCACCATATAAGCAAAAAGAAAAAAGCCGGAAGTGGTGCTGTGGCTCAAGTGGTAGAGCGCTAGACTTGAGCTGAAGAGCTGAGGGACAGCGCCCAGACCCAGAGTTCAGGCCCCATGACCGGAACCCTCCCCACCCCCCCCCCCCAAAAAAAAACAAGACTAATGCTGGTGGTTCATGCCTGTAATCCTAGTTACTCAGGAGACTGAGATCTGAGGATAGTGGTTCAAAGCTAGAGATTCTTATCTCCAAGTAATCATTAGAAAAGCAGAAGTAGCACTGAGGCTCAAAGTAGTAGAGAGCTAGCCTTGAGCAAAAGAGCTCAAGGACAGTACCCAGGCTGGGAGTTCAAACACCATGATGGACAAAAGAAAAAAGAAAAAAAAGACTCTACTGTTGGGTCTTCATCCGTGGGATCCATCCCAGGAAAGACAGACAGGGTCCGAGGAAAGGTAAGTGTTGCGCTAGCCCGTTCCCCAGCCTCCCTCAGCCCAGGAGACAATCAGACACAGCGGGGAGCCAAATCAAGCCGGAAGAAAATTCCTTTATTAACCGAGAGCAGCCCTTTTTAAAGCCAAAAAGGAGCAGGCGGCTTGGCAGGGGAGGAAGAGGAACCAATCACTGTCAAGGTCACACCCTATCATGCACCTAAGCTTCAGCGGGCTGGTTACGCATTGAACATTGAACGTAAGGCAAATTGGGCTCAGCCCACTCTACTGCCTCTCAGCGCCATCTTTGCTGCCCATGTGCCCTACACTCTACCTCTTAATATCATCACTACAACCTTTAGGATTCTAGAAGCCATAGCACATAGAGAAGCCTTCCCTGGCACTTTAGTCATGCTCAGGTGCTCTATGCTGAGCCCCTAGAGTTGTTCTACAATCCATTGTCTCTCTTCCCTACTAGACCATTATCCTTTTAAGGGCAAGAGGATGAATCTTCGGTAACATTGTCCAAAAGGAAATGTACTCTTTACCTGACTTATGGGACTGTAACTCCTCTGTACAGTATCTTTATAATAATTAAAAAAAATTTTTTTAAGGAGTACAACCTTGTTTTCCTTAAAACAGCACCTGGGGCTGGGAAGGTGGCTTAGTGGTAGAATGCTTGCCTTGTGTGGATGAGGCCCTGGGTTTGATTCCTCAGCAACACATAAGCAGAAAAAGCCAGAAGTGGTGCTGTGGCTCAAGTGGTAGAGCACTAGCCTTGAGCTGAAGAGCTGAGGGACAGAGCCCAGGCCCAGCGTTCAGGCCCCATGACTGACAAAAAAAAAAAAAGCACCTGGAACAGTCATGACTCAGTGATTGTATAGGGAGGTAGGAGAGAAAATACCTCTATTAGGTTCCCATGGTGAGCCTTGGATAAAGAGAGGCTTTATGGTCTTGTTTAGAAACCCTACTCGGAGCCAGGTGCCAGAGGCTCAAATCAGTACTCCTAGCAACTAAGCTACTACAAGGCTGAGATCTGAGGACCACACTTCAAAGCCAGCCCAGGAAGGAATGTCCACGAGACTCTTATCTCCAATAAACTATCCAGAAAGAACCAGAAGTGGTGCTGTTGATCAGGTGGTAGAGTGCTAGCCTTGAGCACAAATTGGCTCAGTGACAGCACCCAGGCTCTGAGTTCAAATCCCAGGACTGGAAAAAAAGAAACCCTGCGTAGATATCATGACCTGATGAGCAACTGACAGATGCCCCATTGACCTGAGCCAAAAGTCACAGGGAAAATCTGAAGAGGGAGAGATCCAAGCAGTTCTGGCGCCTGGAGTCTATCCTGAACCAAAGGGGCTAGAGGCTGAGTTCTGACAGATGAATATTTTTTGCTTCAAAGAGAAAGGTGCCAGGCAGTCAGGTAAACAGGCAGCATGTTAAAGAGGAAGGAACACGGGAACAGATCATGCTGGCTTTGTCCAGAAACATGGCTAGAGCCAGATAAGGAAGAACAATTCAAGCCAGGTCTTGACACACAGGCAAGAAGGAGCTTCATGCAAGACCCAACTGTGAAGAGCTATGAAAAAGAAGTGTAATGGAACAGCTATCTCAAAGAAGGATTAGAAGGGATCGGACTACAGCAGGAAGAGACTAGCACAATAGTGTCCTAGTCTAGGAGCTGTTGCCCAGGTGAGAACTCTGTAAAGAAACAGCTTCAGAGTCCCCAAGGGCTGCTGCTGTTGCTAAGAATCAGATGAAGAAAGGCAGGGAGACAATGGGGATTCAGGCCCATCCATCCATCTCCATGACTGAGAGAGGCCATATTTAGGAATCACAAGACCAACTAGATTTTACTCTACAGTCCAGATGTAAAGAGGAGAAGGTTCAGTGATTTTTTGGAGGACTACAGGGTAAGAACAAGACCACAGGTGAAAACTTGGGAGGTCTCTATAAAATTGCTAGTTGATGACAAGTGAATGAGTCATTTGGCCTTAGGAGTGAGTAAAGAGAATTCTGGGAACAGGACTTGCTTGGGCAGATGGTGAAGCTGGAGATAGCGCAGTCCAAATCTCAGCTGTGTACTAGCTAGAGACCTTGGACAAATCAATTCGCTTCTATGATCCTAAGTCCTACCTCTGTAAAGGAAGCATAAAAACCACGTGATCATAGGAGTTCTGTTAGGAGTAAGGAAAATGGCTTTTAGGAAGAGCCATGTTCTGGTCTATGATAGGTGTTTTGCACAAGTGGTTCCTGGAGAGAAGTCAGAGTAAGAAGGAAGGGGCTGGGAAGGTAGCTCAGTGGTAGAGTGCATGCCTTGCAAGCATGAGGCCCTGGGTTCGATTCCTCAGCACCACATAAACAGAAAAAGCCGGAAGTAGCGCTGTGGCTCCAGTAGTAGAGGGATAGCCTTGAGCTGAAGAGCTGAGGGACAGCGCCCAGACCCAGAGTTCAGGCCCCATGACCGGCAAAAAAAAAAAAATAATAAGAAGGAAAAGATGGCTGCTGGAAACCTGGATCCTGGACCATAAACATCAGAGATGTCCTGTGAGGGTGATGAACAGGGTCGGGTATTATAGGATGTTCAAGAGGAAGCAGGTTAGAAGGATTACATTACTGAATCTTTGGAGAATACAATTTGGAGGCATACAAAAAGGGGCAGGTGAACAGAATATCAGAAAAGGCAAGAGGGAGAAAGAGAGAGAGAAAAATCAACGCAAAGGAACTCCATCTGTCAGGCTATCAAGGCTGCAAATAGCCTGTCCTATTAACACCATTTGAGCAATAAAGACATTTAATTAACATAACAAGAAGTCTGGAGTAAAGCAGCTCCAGGATTAGCCCAGGGGTTCAGCAGTGTCCCCCAAGAACCCAGGCTTGTTCCATTCTTTCTCTACAGCATCTGAGCACATTGGCTTCTTACCCTCAGACTTATCCCTCCAAGGATGGAAGAGGGCTGCTGAATGTCAAACAAGTTCTCATAGAAAAACATCAGTGGCAGGAAGGAAAGGAGAGCTGCTTCCTCTTCCAGAGAATTAAATCTTTCCCAGAAGCCTCCTAGAAAACATCACTTGTATTTCATTAGCCAGGGTCAGGGCACATGATCACTTCCAGTTGCAAAGGGTGCCAGGAAGACTCCATAGAGAGAGGGAGGCAAGGAAGAGAAGGTTGAAGATAGCCATACTGCATATACAATCAACACTGCCATATTACTCACTTAGGACATGTGGAAATGATATTTTTTTTAATGAGATGCTCTCTAAGTACTGGTAATCCTAGCTACTCAGGAAGCTGAGATCTGAGGATCATAGTTCAGGAAAGTCTGTATGATTCTCCAATTAACCACCAAAAAGCCAGAGATAGAGATGCGGCTCAAGTGGTAGAGTGCTAGCCTTGAGCAAAGGGATAGCACTCATGCTCTGAGTTCAAGCCCCAGTACCAGCCCAAAGAAAAAGAACATTACCAAGAAAAAAAAAATACGACAACTAGGTTACTTGTTCATATCCTTATGTAGTGAATCCCAGACCAGCAGGTACTTCCGGCAGCAGGAAACCCCTCTGGCTGGGCCATTTCCCTGCCAAGTTCAGCTCAAGCACACAGACCTATTTCTCCTTCCACTCAGTGGGTCTTACCTGCCCAGAGTCTTGAACTTCCTGTCTTCACTCCCAGAATCCCAGTAGCCCCTCGTATCTTTTCCTGCTCAACTTCAGGTCTGAGCCACCTGTTTGGAAGCCCTTCTTGCCCGTCCCCCTTTACACTCTCTTCTCTGGACTCTACCTTTTGTCCTTCTAATACTTCGGCTGTTCATAATAGTCTGTGGCTCCGCTTGTTTATGCTTTCCCTTCACTGCAGGGCCCCCACTTCTGTTGCTCACCAGCGCGTCCCCTAAGCTCTAATGTGGGACATGTCAAGGGCTTCATTAACAAATAAAAATCTAAGCCCAGGTAGCAGAAGGAGATTAAGATGGATGAGGGGGACAAATTCCAACTCGTGTCTCTATTCAGAAAGGGCTCTAGGTATCTCTTCTCTGCCCCAGAAAGAGACTTGATGAACTCTGCCTTCAGACCAGTGCCTGGTCATTGCTGGGTATGTAGGTAGATGGGGAGTAACACCTTCCAGATGGCCCTATGACTGGCAAGTCACAGCTCTGCTCATCGGGGATCCCCCGCTCCCTGCTCCTAATGAGTTCTTTCCGGACTGCGGCATTGGGTTCTTGGCAACCACAGTTCCCGAAAGATACCCTGAAATTGGAGGATGTTCAGAGATGAAATGTCTGAAACAATGCAGGGACAGGGGAAATGGAATAATTATAACAGATGAAAAGACCCACACTCGGGGTTTGCCAAGCTAAATGCAATAGGATAATTGCACACAAGGCTGTAAGGGGTGTGAAGCCCTGGAGGGAGAGGGGAGGCGGGAACGTATTGGGGATGACATGAGAGGGTATAATTATGTGAAATGGAAGAAGATGAATCCCTGGGAATTTTCGGCTTAGTGGCAGGAACCATTTCCTCTCAAGAAAGCTCTGAGGTTAGACAGCAGTTTGCTAATGGAAGAAGTAAGGTGCCATCCTGATGGCGTTTAACCCCATCCTGAGCCAGGCCTTGAGATTCTGCCAAGTCTCATGCTAGGAAGCTGGGGTTGAGCATGAGGGGCAGAGTTGATCAGGTGGCAGGATGGTGTAATGGTCATTTTCATAGGCTCTTGGTAGGAGAAAGCTGAATCCCAGACTCATCTGGCAGCTTTCTAGCAGTGTGACCCTGGACGCATGGTTCAAGTCCCTAGGGTCTCCATTTCCACATCTCCATAATGACCTAGGCTCTAAGGTTAGAAGTAAATGTAATGACTTAAATGGGCTCTTGTCACAGGCTGCATACATAGAAAATATACCAGGTGTGGTTACAAGCCCCACATAGAGACAATGGATTTCACTGGGATCTCCAGCCCATGCTAGGAGAAGGACACAGCCGGAATCCTGCCATCTTTGATGGGCTCAGAGATGTCATTTCCCACCTGAGCCACTTGGGAAATATACAGAAGTTGGTGGTGGGTTTCCATGCAGATAACACAGCCCATGGCAATGTGAGGTATCTGGGAGCTGGAAAGGCTCAGCAGGAAAGCCAGAAAAGGGGAGAGGAAAGAGAAAGAAAAGGGGTAGGGAGAGAAGAGAGCAAAAGGGAGGGGAGAGGAAAGGGGGAAAGGAAACAAAAGGAGAAAATTCCCTATTTTCCTATCCCTTATTTTCAACATGAAGAAACCAACCAAGCAGCCTTTTTCTGGCCAAATAGGCAACAGGTCCCCTGGCCACTGGGTGGTGATTTCCTCCTGGCCCCTCGTATAGAAATGAGGGTTCACTTCCTTGAACAGACATGAACATTGGTGCACAAACAAGCTTGTAGACACACTCAGTAACTAGTTTGAAAATATCTGTCAGCCTGATGATTTAGCTTAGTGGTAGAACACATGCAGGAGGCCTTGGGTTCAATCCTCAATGAAGAGAAAACAAAAACAAAAATGGACTCCTTTCTTTCTCTGAGAGTTAAAGTCTCAGAGGTAAAGCAGATCAAGGGGGATGAGGGTGGAGGTGGAGCTGGGTAGAATGACAAGGGTGGAGGATAACCAGCCCTGTGGAAAAGACAGGGTTAGGAAAGGCTCAGCGGCAGACAGGCCTGACCTGTGAGCTCTACTGGGGATGTGTGTGGGGCCTGGCTCCCCGTCAGTGGCCTCTGAAGCTGACTTGGCTTCCAAACTTCTTGGAATGAAAATCAGGGAGGCCGTGGCTTTCATCCAACAACTGAAACATAAGAAGCCAGGATCACAAAAGCAGCATAAACAATGTGCTAAATGAGGCCCAAAGGAAAGTCTCCAGTCCTTCCTTTTCTTCTGGGTTAGGAAAGAAAGCTTCCCGGAGATGGATGAGAAGCTCTCATGATGTGAGGCCGTTTTGACCAACAGAGTTGGGGGCTGCAGGCCAGGCACCAGACATATCGTGAAGCGTGGATAGAAGGCAGCCATGCACTCCTGTAGTGAACTGTGTGCAATCAGGGATCACCCTTTATGACCAGTCTAGCTGATCTGGAATGAGGGTAGAGATCAGGACCTGGAGGTGGGAAATGAAGTCAGACCCACCAACTCACCAACAAGCACCCTGGCTGTCCAGGCTTGGGGCAGGGGGGCAGGAGGGAGGAGGTTTCAGTGGACAGATTCCCAGGTGAGAAATCAGAAAATCAAGTTTGAGTCCTGGCTCAGTCCCTTCTAGCTATGTGAGATGTGATAGGTCACAGGCCTTCTCTGGACCTCAGGGTTTCTATCATTAACAGAGAGTAAAGGCCTCACAACCCTAAAGGCTCTTCTCTGGGGCCTAATACTCAAGATTTGCAAACTATCCTGCATACAGCTAATCATAGGTGCCTGGGTCTTTCTCACATCCAAGACAGCAGGTAACTGGGACCCTGGAGGGACTTCTGGAGGACTGAAGTCTCTGGGTATCAGAAGGCAAACACAACTTCGGGCCTGCACTTGGCAGGGGAAGATCAGTCCAGCTGCCCCTCCCCTTAGCTGAGCTTTTGCTTGTAGTCCTATAACCATATCTCACTTCACCCTGGTAGAGCAATCCTGAGAGGGCTGTAGCCACCTTTACTAAACCCATTTTACAGATGGGGGCAATCAGGTTGCTCAAGGCAACACCACTAGGTAGGAAAAGCAGAATTCCAGCCCCAGGTCCTATCCTCTTCCCAATGAGTCTCTAGTCCCCTAGTCAGAACTCAGCGATTGGAGCCTAGCCTCTTCCTAAACATTGTCCCTACCAGTCTTCAGTTCTGTTTGCCACACCTTAGAATGAAGCATCCTGTCTCCTATGTCTCTCCAAGGACACAGTACATGGGCACTGTGTTAGAATACCAGCTACTCCAATAGCCAGGCGAGGAGCATGTGAGACATGGCCAAGAGGTCTTGATGGGGATGACATGGAGACTCATGGGAGGGATCTTGAGATGCCAGCGATCGATGAGGTACTCCTAAAGGAAAAGGGGTTAGGGCAGCAGTGATCTGGGGGCCAGGGAAATTCTCCTGGCTTGGACACAGCCCAGAGGTCAGGAAAGAGCAAGTCCTTTGGGCAAGGCTGTGCAAGGCCAGGAGGCTCTGGAGAGTGGACTGGACATGGAGACCCAGCCGGACAGGAAGCCTGAAACTGCAGCCTAGGACCATCTAAATCAGACCACCCAAGCTCCTAGGCAGCCCTCTGCTTTGGGATCTGGAGAAATTTCTCCAGAACAAGATGGTACACAGACTGCCAATGCCACCCCCAATGCTCACTGAGTTTCCTGACAGGAGGGAATACCAGAGGGAATGGAGGGGCAGTGTCTGGAAGTAAGTGAGAATACCTGTGACGGGGGTTGGTTGGAGCGGGGAAGAAGCTAGCTAATGCCTGCAGATCCTGGGATCCTACGGAAAAGACAGGAATGGGGGGAGGGGGGGAGTCTGAGGCAGTGCCTTCCAAAGCAACTAGGCTACCTCAAAAGCCCCTGCTCACTGAGCTAATCTCGTGCAGCAGAGGCGGCTGGGCCAACCTATCCTCCATGCTCCTGAAATCATAATACAAAAACCACAGCACTTATTCAGCGCTGATTCTGAGCTCGATGCTAGGATTACTGTGAGACACAAAATAGTCAAAAAAAAAAATCTGCTCTCATGGACTTTTTCTCTAGTGAGAAGGACAAGCAATAAGCAATATAAATAATGTGCTAAAAGGAGAAGAGCTAAAAGGGAGAGAGATGAAGGAGTGTAGGCATGGGCCAGGGGCCACTTTACAATTTCAGATGACATAGCCAAAGACCTCACTAAGGACGTTAAAGAAAAGACCTGAAAGCCTAGTGGGTAGTGAGCTGCATCCCAGGGAAAGAAAATAGCAAGTGTAAAGGTCCTGAGGCAGGAGCAACCTGACAAGTTCAAGGTATAGCAAAGAGGCCAGTGTGACTAGAACTCAGCCACAGAAGGTGGAGTCGCATAGATTCATGGGGAGGGAGGTTAGGGACCATCAAGGGACAGTCAGGCTACTCAGGGGCTCTCACGGTCAGTAAGCTGGGAGCCCTGGAGACCTGAGAGCCAAGGAGGAGCATGATCTGTCATGTTTCAAGTCACTCCTCTGCTGTGCTAAGCATAGACTGAAAGGAAATAAGGATGTCCAGTTATCACCACCAACAACTACAACAACAACAAACAGTTATTCCCGTCATGTCAGGCTCAATGCATCTGTTCTAGATTAAATCCACCACCACCCTAGCCTCAGGAAACTGAGGCTAAGTCAAAGCCCCAAAGCCACACAGATACTCATCTTCCCCAACCTGGCTCTGTCAAGCCTTGTCCATCCTTTTCTTCTCTCCTATCCCCAACTATCCACTCCCAGTTCCTCTAACTCCATATGCCTTTCCAGGCCTTCTCTCCTATCCCCAACTATCCACTCCCAGTTCCTCTAACTCCATATGCCTTTCCAGGCCTCTGAGCTCTTCTCCACAAGCCATTCCAGCTCCTAGAACTCTTTTCCTTCCACCAATAACAGCCATGTGGATTTCAGCCCATCTTCTGAGAGGTGAGTGGTCCTCTTTAGGAATTCCCTCCCATGATTGCCTCTGACATGACAATCCAGCAACCCAGACATAGAAGTCCTGGCGACCACCCTGCAACCCACTCACCACACAGCTAGGGAGCACAAAGCCAGGGGCCAGAGCTAGCCTCAATTTCCCCAGCAATAGGATTCATACCCAGATGAGCCTCAAGTTCAAATCCTGCTGGCCGATTATCCAAGGGTATTTCATGTTTCTCTAGTGCAGTTTTACTCTAAGTCACATTTTCCTCAAGCGTGTTCCTTTAAGTGTACACACATGAAGCTAGGACTATGAGTATGGGCAGATAACACACAGAGCCTCGGGCAAGCAGGGCCACAGTGCTAAGAGAACAAGGCTCACAGCAAGAGAGGTTATAATGTCAAGGGAGCCCTATGCAGTGAGAATTGCCAATCACAGGCTCAAGTACTGCTTGGCTCACCATCAGATGAGACTGTTGGGATATTCATTGAACCTGGGCTTTGCTGCTCTCATTTGTAACCTGGGGCAAATGAGAATTGCCAATCGCAGGCTCAAGTACTGCTTGGCTCACCATCAGCTGAGACTGTTGGGATATTCATTGAACCTGGGCTTTGCTGCTCTCATTTGTAACCTGGGGCAAATGAGAACTTTTCATGAGCACTGCAGGGTACGAATATGAAGCCCAGCATGCCCCTCTAGGAGATGACATTCACGCCTCCGCACCCACCCCATCTCAACCCCAGGACTGCCTTCGAGAAGCAGCCTATGATGTTTAGCCACTATGATCCTGGAGGGTCTCCCCCTTTTTTGAGGATTTTTGTTGATTAACCAGAATACCCCTTCTGGCCCCAGTCCTAGGCCTGTAGTTTCATGGCAGCTTCTTGGCTGGGCATTGGTCCCTTCCTCAAGCCCTTCCCTTTCCCTGGCAATGGTTTCCTGGCCTGTCCCTACTGCCCAAGCCTGGCCACACAATCTCTCATTCTCTATCAACTCTCTAGGCTCTATAGCCCTCCTGACCAGCCAAGACAACCATGCTACCACCAGGAACTAGGGACTAAAGGGGGAGAGGAAAGGGCTTCTCTGGAGGAGGCTCTATACCAATCATACAGATCAGAATGATGTTGGTCCCATAAGCCAGGCAAACACTCAGCTTCTGGTCTTTTATGGTATCAGGCCAGTCAGGACCAAAGTCCAGCCCCAACACTTCACAAACAGCAGACCCAGAGAGGGTTAGAGACTAGCTCAAAGTCACACTGCAGGCGAGGAGGAGCAGGAAATCTGACCCAGACTTTGGACTTACTGGAGAAAAGGGCTAACTTTGAGCTGAACTAGCCCAAGTCTGAGTGCCCTGTCGAAAGTTTCCCTTAAAAGATACCAACACACCGGGTGCTCATGGCTCACACCTGTAATCCTAGCTACTCAGGAGGCTGACATCTGAGGATCGCGGTTCAAAGCCAGTCCAGGCAGGAAAGTCTAATGAGACTTGTATCTCCAATAAACCACCAGAAAGCCGGAAGTGGCACTGTGGCTCAAGTGATAGAGCACTTGCCTTGAGCTGAAGACCTGAGGGACAGTGCCCAGGCCCAGGGTTCAAGCCCCATGACTAACAAAAGAAAAAAGAAAGATACCAACATATTTTAGTGACCTCATCCTAGAAGCATGATGCCTGACTGGCCTCTCCCACCAAGAAAGCCATCTGTCCAGGTTCTGTCAGCCGCCACATCAGTGGACTAGGTCTCAGAGCTACATCTCCAGCCTTTGCTTGTCCTTTGCCTACAGTTACTGTGTCAGCAGTCACCAAGCATTTATTTCTAGATGATATCTCAGGGACGAAGGAGAAAGAAGCTGGCATGTACTAAGCCCCAACTTCTGATGTCCACACCACAGATCATAGACCCCACAGACTGCCATGCTGCAGTGGAGCTATACAGCCCCCATCCAGGGTGGTCCCATCAGTAAGCTGGGAACAGGGAATCTGTAATAGAAACAAATGCCTCCAGGCCTCTGACATTCAGCTATGTTGGGATCTTCTCTGCCCAAAGACCCTCCATTTGGAGCCAGAGATCTCTGTGCCCACAGTTCAGGGGTCCCACCAGTAAGTCCAAGGCCTTGCCAGATCCCTGCTGGCCTGCTCTGCCTCACCAGTCAAAACATGTCTTCTTCAGGGACAAAACACAGCCCTCTCTGAGCACCCTCTCTGAGCTTCAGGTCTCCGAGCTATTGCTATAGGCCCGGAGGTTCCTAGTGCCTGCAGGGTCTCCAGCCCTGAGAGTGATAGACTTTGCTTGCCCAGCACACATGCTCCTCATAACCCCATCAGCAGGGAGAGGGGAGGAGACATCGAGCCACTCAATCACGCTTAGAATGTTCCAGCACCCATCCTGAGCTCCAGGAGACATGGTCTTCCTCAATCTGAGTCCAGCTGACTCCTGACACCATCCTGTCCACCTGTGATTTTTCCACATCGAGAGGAGAGAAATAATACTCACTCCTCCCCCAGAAAACTGAGCTTGAAACCAGAGCATGAGGGTCTGACCTCTACCACGAACAGCTGTGTGTCCTTGAGTGCTGGCCCCCTCTGGTGGACCAGGCTGCTGGGAAGAAGTCAAAGAAGCATGGAGCCCACACCACAGCACCCTCTTCTACCAGAGCAGGTGTTCCCACCTCTGCCTAGCCCACTGCCATGCTCCCTGGAGGGTTTTGGCACTACTGATACCTTCACAGCTGTGGCCTGGCACAGTACATTGACACTGGCTGATCAGCAAAAGCCCCAGCCAATGAGCCAATCAACAGCAGATGAGTCTTATTCAAGTATGTTGGCTTGAGAGTACCTAACACAGCACAAGATACACAGGGGCTTGGTAAATACTAGTGATGCCTGCACCCTCCCCCCGCCCCAAAAAATCAAAACTGGGACAATCAGACACAGCTTAGTATTCACCTGGTTCACCTTCTTGTCTTGCCAGTGAGGGAGATCCTGAGGCCACAAAGAGAAGAGCTCGCCCCGGGTCACTTGGTGAATTTAGCCCCCACTGGCTCGGTTTGCCTAGCCAGAAATCCCCAAAGCTTCCACTGAGGGTGAAGACACTGACATCATGGCTGAGCAGAAGACTCTGAGAAGCCCCAGCCTGCTGCTGTGCTACTCTCAAGCTGACTGCATTCCTGGCAGCACCCCAACTTTGGCTGGGCCCTGGACAGGGAGAAAGCCGAGGATTGTGGTATGGTACTGCCACCTGCTCAAATCTAGGGGACAGGGAGGACTGGAGTGGACAGCCCACATCCCTCCTCCAGGTTATTTATAAAGTGTTTCTGCATGAGTCAGTCACCAAGCTGTCCAGCACCTGCGGGACTGTTCCTGCAGAAATGCCATAAATGGTCCCAGTTTCTGAGATCCCACTGACCCTTAGCAGCTTGCTCCTTATGGGCAGAAAGAAATGGGACACTGGGACCCCGAGGTCTGTGGGGCTCTCACAATGACTCCCCTACATTAGTGATCTGAGCTCCAAGCAGGAATGTGTGCCCCAGAAGGCCAGTCTGGGGAAACAGAGAAGGAAGGTCTCAGCCAGCCTCCCTCCTGGCCACAGACCACGGGCCCCTTGTCCCCAATGTCACTTCCTGCCACCTTTTCCAACCCAGACTGACAGACACGCCCAAGAAAACAATCCACACCCCACATCCCCAGCACTGTTGTCCGCACCTCCATTCCTGAGTATACAGCTCTCCACCTCCGCCCAGAGACCAGCTATTTATATCTCTTTCCTCTCTCTCTTTGGAAAGGGAGCTCAGGCCTCCAAGCTTCTCTTCCTGCTCCTGGCAGCACTAATTACTTCCTCAGCTGGGTGCCGCCCGCCACCCTAGGCTGAGGCCATCAGGAATCAATGAGCCTGCTGGCCTATGCACCTTCCCAGGGAGGCTGGGCCCAAAGTCCCTGTACCTCGGGTCTGCTCCTGGGAGCCTGATCCCCCCTTCCATGCCCAAGACACCCCTCTGTGAGCCTGAGCTGAGCAACTTTGGGCCCTCCCTCTGCAGCCCTCACAGGAGCATGAGGAGTCATTGGCTTGCACAGTTAACCTGCTGTGTGCCTGGCACTGGGCTCAGCTGTGAGGAGAGAAGTAGAGAGGACAGGGAGACAAATAAGCCTGTCCGCCCTCAAGTAAGGCAAACACATAAACAACTCATTTATGCAATGAAGAAGAATGAAGTAAGTGCTAAATTAAGGTACAAGCTGGGCACAGAGCCTGCAGGCCCGCAATTCTTCCCTACTTCTTTATTTCTTATTATAAAAGCAATCCTATTCATTCTTTAAAGAATTAGTATATGCACATGAAAGGAAAATTACATTTGTGTGATACATTTGCTATCCAACTGCTCAAAGACGCAGTTTGAAGGTACAGACCCTCAAACCCAGTTCTATCTGGGACAGTCTTTGGAACAAATGAAATTCATTAGAAATAGCTAGAAAGATTTCAAAGCAACATGATATGGATAGGGTGATATATCTGTGAGGAAAAAAAAATTAGAATGCCATCTCAATATCCAGAAACACACAATATCCACAATATCCACACAATATCCAGATACACACTAAAAGGTTAAGCTCTGATCAGCCTCAGGGAAGGAAGCCTTTTTTTGGCCTAGAAATTTCTTTAGATGAATGTTACAATAATGTGTTTATATATAATCTTGGGCCTCTAAAACTTACTTTAAACTTTTTTTTTTTTTTGCAGTGCTGGAAATCAAATCCAGGGCCTTGTGTGAGCTAGGCAAGCACTCTACTACTGAATTACAGCCCCAGCCCCAGACCTTGGTTTTTGCAGGGTATTTATAGCCCAGGCTGGCCTCAAATATGCAATCTTCCTGCTTCTACCTTCCTAGCACTGGGACTGCAGGTATTTGCCACTGCACTCAGATAAAAATTGAGATTTTTAAATATTTGTTCAATAAATAATTTCCAAGTTTTCTATGGCATCATATTATCTTTGCACTCAGAACACTAAAATATGAAGGGTAAAGAAAGCTTCAGCTGTGTGGCAAAGTTTGGAGGAGCCCCAAAAAGTGAATCATAAAATGTTAGCAATCGCTTTCTTTGATTTGTGCTCAGAAGAATTGAAAGTAGGTACTCAGACCTTCTTTCACAAATACAAAGCACTATCCAAGTTTTGCAATTTATGAAGCACAGTCTATGAAAGTTATTATTTCACTTGGGGGTTACCAAAATCCCATAAGGCAAAGGTCATAACTTCTTGTATTACAGAGATTAGAGTTCCATCAATAGATCTGCATCTACCAGGTAATAAATGTTCTGTTCTGAAATCTACTGGAAGGGGGTTTCTTTGAGATATTGGCCTTATCAGAGGTCTGATAAGATTGCCTCACAGTTTAGTATGCTGTAATCTGTCAGCCATCTTCCCACCCTTCCTTATAGAACTGTAACCTGGTGAAATGTGCCAGTTATTCACTTTGAGGACATCTTGGAATCCAGAAGAACCCAACCACCTCCCAGGAGTCAATGATTGTTTTTAGAACAAGGCCCCACCTGGGCAATCTTGAGACGCTTAACTATTTGATCACCTGATGCCAATTCTACCAACTCTGAACCTGCATGGGCATATTTTAACTACTTTTACCTTCTCACCCCTGCCCCTAATTCTCCTCACTTAACCAAAGGTCAATGTACGTGCCCTTCCAGTGGCTGCCACATGCAGTAAGTCTTTTCTCTTCTCATAACCAGTTTCTACTTTTATGGGGGAGACGGAAACAATATAGGAGTGAGTTGTTTGGCTTGAGATTTAAAAGTCTTGGGGTTTGGGCCTGAGGTCTAAAAACCTAGTTTCACCAGATTCCTGGCAATAGGCAGCAGTAGTTGAAGAGGCAACTTAAAAACTTTTTTTGCTGAGCTCATAAATTAACTGAAAGCAAAATAAAACCAGAGCCCCTGTCCCCTCCCCGCCCACTCACATTCCATCTGTGCCCTTTAATATAACATACCACACAAAGGCACAAAATATAGAACACTTATTTCCCTGAAAATTAAGACCTGTCTGGGCTCCAACCAGCTACATAGAATGAACAACCCCTCCCACAGAAAAGTCTCTCCAGAGAGAGCAATAAAGACCAAACAACAAAAACAAAAACCCACCCATCCTCAGACCCACATGTGTCTTCTAGATGGGACTTTAATTCTCTCTTAAAATTTCCAAGTTCTGTGCTAGTCAGTGAGTGTCAACAAAACCAAAATTTGCACCCTAAGTGGGTAAAGGGCCTGTGGTTCTTCATCTGGCAAAATTTACTTCTGTGCAGAAGACTGTGCCATCCGCCAAAAAAATTGGCAAGCAAGGAGGCTGCTTCCTATTTATCCCTGGTACAGCAGACCCTGCCCCTCTGCTCAGATTGGCCAAGGTAAGATTTACAATCTGTTCATGATTGGCTAATTTGAGGAGTGTAAATGTATTTGCATAAAGTGACCTTTAAAATACTTTGAGATTTGAGGAAACCCTGCTGCATTGTTGGGGGGGGGGTAAACTTGTTCAGCCACTTTGGAAAGCAGTATGGAGGTTCCTCAAAAGACTCCACATAGAGCTCCCCTATGACCCAGCAATCCCACTTCGGGGCATTTACCCAAATGATCACAAATATACTAAAGCTACCAGCACAACTATGTTTATCACAGCATTATTTACCATAGCTAAGATGTCCCTCAGTAGATGAATGGTCAAGAAAATGTGGTATATTTATACAATGGAATTCTATGCCTCCAGCAGAAAGAATGACATTACCCCATTTGTTAGGAAATGGAAAGACTTGGAAAAATATATATTAAGTGAAGTAAGCCAGGCCCAAAGAAACACAGGTCCTATAGTTTCCCTTATTTGCAATAACTAGTATAATTCTAGGACAAGCAAAAAGGTCAAAAGTTATGTACATATGACCATATAAGATGAAATGAACCCCAAGATGAAACAAGTGTTTTTTTTTCTTTCTTGCTATTGTTTTTAACATATTTAAAATGTACTATGTGATTTTTTTTGTTTCTCTTGTATGTTCTTCCCCCACAGTATAACCCCTGTTTTCACTGTATTTGATGTCAGTGCCCTGCATCTTGTGTATACATTTTTTCTAATTTGGGGAAGGGAAGAGAAATAACAAAATGTTGAAATAAGGATATACATTGACCCATTGTAACAATGAGATGTACAAGATACTATGTCCAAAATGAACTTTACAACTTGGTGGGGGAGGGAGGAGTTGGGGATGTGAGGAGGGAAGGGATGGTAGGGAAAAAACAAAGGCGGAGGTAACAGTAACAATATTCGATAGGAAATGTACTCATTACCTTACTCACGTAACTGTAACCCCTCTGTGCAGTATTTTTACAATAAAAAACATATAAAAAAGACTTTGAGATTTGAGTAAGAGCAATTACTAACACCTTCTGCTACTTTCTTGAACAACCTGAGGTGTGTCTTAATTACTCACACCTTCAGCTACTTTGATGCTGATATTGTCTAAGACTAGGATAATCAACAACAGCCAAGCCATCAGGCCAAAGTAGAAACTTGGAAGAAAAATAACTGTCACAAGATTGACAGAAAGGAGACAACCTTTCTCTTGCATATACATCTGTCATCCCAGCTACATGAGAGTCTGAGATCAGGAGTATTGTAGTTCCACTACAGCCTGGAAAGAAAAGTTTGTGAGACTCCACTTAATGGAAAGAAGCTGGGCATAATGGCATGGCCCTATCATCCCATCCATGACCAGAAGCTAAGATAAGATCACTGCCTAGACACATTCCCGGGCAGAAAATAAAACTATCTCACATAACCAGTACAAAAGAGGCAGTAAAGCACCTTAATAGCATGCACAAGGTTTAATCTCAACACATGAGAGAGAGAGAGAGAGAGAGAGAGACCTTGCCTGATACCCTCCCATGTGCTCCCACCCCCATCCTCACTTCCTATAGCTGAAGTTTCCAAAGGAAAAAGTGTAGTCCAAGGGCCCCTCTCCTACCCTGTTTCCCCCTACTCCTGCATCTTTCCTTTGTACAAATCAGCAGATCTTCCTTTCTTCTGCACGGGGTCTGATTCCACCCCTGGCCAGAGCCCAGAAACTGTCAGGCCACCTGGCTGAGAAGAAGGCAAGATGGGTCTTACCTGCCAGCTGCCACTGTCCTGTTCCTGGAGTTGGCCCCCTGCCTGAGTAACAAGTTCAGACATTCCAGGAGATGACAAGGCTTGGCACAGGCAACGTGACCTTTCCTCCAGGTGCAGGGGCAAGAGGGCTGAGAAGACATCTCTCATGCCCTTTACCTGGTAGGGGCCTTTGCTGCACAGCAAGGAAGACCCAAACAAGGCCCATTGGAGGACTGGATGTTAGTCAGGTCCCAGCTTTGACCTAGGAAACATGGCTGTGTCAGACCCCACCCCTCTTCTTTGGAGTTCCCATATTCATGTGACCTTGCTATCACCTTAACCACTTTCCCCCAGGTTCTGCTGCAGTGGGTCTGCAGCTAGAACAGCACCCTGGGAGAATTCTGGGGCAGGTGGTTCCCACTACAAGAACCACTTCTATTGGCCTTGGTGCCATCAGCCGAGCCTCTCGCTCCTTCCTCATCCCACACCATAGCTGAGGAGGGGAGGGCATGATGAACTCACTCACCTAGAAGATAAGAGGCTGGGAAGACAGAAGCCAAACTCCCCAGGGTCCAAGACACGCTGTCCTTCCCCTGGAAGCATTCACCAAACTTCCAATCACCCAAAGAACTGATGAGTGTAGACCAGGTATGATGTCAGAGGTAAGCATGGGACCTATGGCACACAGGACCCAGGAATAATCCTTGGAAGAGCCTTCACTGGCAACTTATCTTTTCAAATCCTTGCTTAATTTAGACACTAATATTATCCCCATTTGATTGATAAGGAAACTGAAGCCAGGAGGTTAGGTCAGTGTCCCAAACTCTCCCTGCTGGTAAATGGTAGAAGCAGATTCCCAAATCCACCTATTCTCTACTTTCTCCTTCCTCCTCCTTTTAAAATGCCTCCCCTTTCTGCTGACTCACTTTCTTTCCTTAGCCACGAAGTCAGCCTGTAGTAGTGTACCTCTGCTGCCAGGTGGTGAGCTGATATCACCCTGTTACAGGCAACCTCTTAGGGGCCATAAGTACTTACAGTATGCTTTGGGCTGTAAGTCACAGAATGCCCAACTAGAGAGCGCTCATGTACGAAGAACATTTTGTATTTCATATAAGAATCCTGGAAGTTGACATCCATGTCACACTAAGTCAGCGACTCTACAAAATCAGGCCTAAGTCACCATTCACTTGGTTGTACCAAGCATGGTCATAAGAGGCCTGTATGGGGCCAGGTGTGGTGACATATGCCTATAATCCTACCTATTCGGGAAGTAGAGGTAAGAAGATTTGGGTTTCAGGCTAGCCCAAGCAAAATTATTTTCAGACCTCATCTCAAAAACAAATTAAAAAATAAAGAACTGGAAGGGTAACTCAAGCTGTAGAGTCTAGCAAGCACAAGGCCACAGAATAACATCCAAAGACAAAAGGAGATCTTGTGTTCCCTACGAGCCATTAAAATGTTCCCATTGTGCTCCCATCCACAGATACTCTTCTCCTAATGTCTTACCAGCCAAGTGATAGGCCACTAAATACCTCTCACATACCCAGACCTCACACCAACACTCACAAGACTGGAACTACTGGAACCAAAAGAAAGAGCAACTGGTTTGGTCTAATGGATATTTGGCAATTGGAACTGGAAAAGGGGCCATGAAACCTCTAGACACCCAGTAACAGAACACAGCCTGACTCGGGCTGCAAGAAAGTAGGCTGTAAGAGAGTAGCCAGCTGTGAACAGGCAGCTATAGAAGACAGGCTGACTCTGAACAGTCAGCCATGGACTCCAATACAGGCTAACTGTGAAAAGACGACCATGGGATTTGATACAGGCTGACTATGAATGGAAAGCCACGGACTCTGATACAGGCTGACTGTGAACAGGCAGCCATAGGATTTCATACAGGCTGACTGAATCAATAGCATGGGATCTGATCTGATGCTAGCTAGCTGTGGGATATGAAATAGGATGAGTGTGGATGGATAGCTTAGGCTCTGAGGCAGGGCCCTCTCGGTCGATCTAGGCATGTGCCAGATGCTTAGTAAGACACTCCAGGTGGTCTTGAACTACACCGATCATTCAGGAATGGTATGAAACATGCTTCCTGCCCCAAGGTGATAGCAGTTCCAGTTATCTTGCAGCATGTTGTTAAGATATGTATTTTCTTCGATATGATTGGTATATTTGTCCACAAATAGACATATAAGTCATATTAGCTAGAAGCTGTGTCAAGCTCTGAGAATAATAACGGTAAGCCTCTTAACCAATATTTCTCCTGGCTGCTCACTCTGCTGATAAGCCCTCTGCTAAGCAGCGGAGCTGGTAGAAGTGAAACTACGTAAAAAGCCACACTTGGCCTCATGACTTCATGGTGGAGAGTGAGCTGCTGGGGTTCTACAGCTCCACCACTGTGTTGTGCTGTGACAAGGTAGGTTCTTCTCCATGCCTCAGTTTCCTTGTTTGTAAAATGGAGGTCATAGTAGCTTTGGTATTCTAGCTGACCTTGGAGTCAAATCCCAACTCTGGCACAAATAATCTTAGGAAAGTCTCTGCCTTCTTGGGCCTGCATTTCCTCATCTATAAAATGGGTATAGTTAAGTCAATCTTATCAGGACATTGAGAAGATTAAATGAGAACACACTTTCATGATAAGCATCACCAATCAGGAAAGCACCTGGTATACATTCTGTGAAAATGTCACAGTAAAACCCCCCATGCACAATAAAGCATACTAATTTTTAAATCTTAGTTAAAAGAGAAAGAGAAAAATCCTAGGACCTAGCATGGTTACTTATGTCTGTAATCCCAGCTAGGCAGAGATAGGCAGATCATGGTTCAAGGCCAGCCCAGACTAAAAATTATTGAGACCCTATGTCAACAAACACATAAGAGCAGACTGGAGGCTCATAATAGATAAAGATTGGTCCAAAAACCTAAGGATGTTTGGTTGATAACTAACTACTTCAGGTGTCTGAGGGGCTGCCATGAGGAACAGATAGTATATCCCTTGGCATGACTCCAGAGGGCAGGACCAGAGCCCCAAGGAGCATGTCTAAATGCTCACTCCAACCTCCACTGCAGACTGTAGCTCTGGGGAGCTGGGGTGGGGTCTGCTGCACCCCCACCTCTGAGGCTCCAGAGTCTCCGGTGATGCAGCAGAGCCCATAATAAATGGCGCACATGAAGCACTGCTTTGAGCTTTGGGGAGGGCTCAGGGGAGTTAGCCTTACCCTTGGAGGTGCCGAGAGAGAGAGAGAGAGAGAGAGAGAGAGAGAGAGAGAGAGAGAGAGAGAGAGAGAGAGAGAGAGAGAGAGAAGAGAGAGAGAGAATATCACACAGAGCAAGTGCTAATGAATTCTGCTCCTAAATTGGGAAGTGCAATATGCCAGCAGCAGGGAGGAGAGACATCATTTTGTGTGATCTCCAAACAGGCCAGAATGAGACAGTGGGTCCTGGTCTACCTCTCCAACAAGCCCCATGGAGCCAAGGCCTAGGGGGTAATTTTGGGGAGATCAGACACCCAAGGTCAGGACCAAATTATAGGGGACACTGCTCATCTTGAAGCCTTTGTGAATGGCAGGCACTAGAGGTGCCTGTGGGGCATACTGTGGGGTACACTGTGGGGTCCCCAAGAAAAGCACAGTCTGATCCAAAGCACCTGAAGTCCCCAGCCCAGCCCACCCTACAAGCACCTTTTTTTTTTTTCAGTGCCCATCTTGGGGCTTGAACTCAGGACCTGGGCACTGTCCCTTTTTCAAAAGCTCAAGTCTAGCACTTTCCCACTTTGAGCCACAGCTCCACTTGAGGTTTTCTGGTGGTTAATTAAAGATAAGAGTCTCACGGACTTTCCTGCCTGGGCTGGCTTCAAGCCGTGATCTTCATATCTCATCTTCCTGAGTAACTAGGATTACTGGCATGAGTCACCAGTGCCCAGCTTACAGGCACCTTTTTCCCTGAGCTCCTACATGCTCAAAGCCTGCTGGGCTCCAGCAATGGACCCTTGGCAATGGACTGAAACCGGCCATTTCTTAGGACCCAGTTCCACAGATGCTCCATGAGCCTGAAGCAAACTAGAACATAGAGAATCTGAGAGCTGGGCAGCATGAAAATCAGGCCAGAGCATGCCTGTGACAGCAGGTAAGCAAGTCCAGGACCCAGTGCAGGGTCACCCCTCCAGGCATTTTCCACTAGCCTCCTCCCTCCAGCAGCAAAGCCCGGCTGAGCACACTGAACTGCTTAAGCACCATCCTGCATCCTTCGGTCATTTAGGAATGGAGAGGAGGCCTCCCTGGGGAGAAGCCAACAAATGAGGGTGGTTTGTGGAGGGGAGGAGGGGTTGCATGATTAATTGTTAAAAGAAGAGCTGTGATTGCATTTTGGCAAGCTAATAATTTAGTACCCATTCAAACCATTGTTTTTAATTATTTACACAGTGTGTATTTAGTGAGGATGAGGAGAAAGTGATTTTTCTCATATAAAACTTGAACACCTTTCTTTAGGTCCAAAAGAATGGATTTATGATGTGCATTTATTATAGGTAATTTTCTAAGCCAGACAACTGCGTGGGAAGTCCAGGCACCATTGAAAATTTAGATGCTAAATAAATCACTTGTTCCGGTAAACAGTGCTGGGATGGCATTAATCAGTTTCTCCAGCTCAGCTGACTGAGCTGTGCATGGCTGTGACCTGCAGAGGGTGGGCTACAGAACATAGCCAGCAGGTACTTAAAAAAAAAACTCCACAGTGATGAGGGGGATTTGTTTTCCTTTGTTATTTCCCACCTGCACGTGTGGTCTTCATCCTCAGCCAAGCCAATCAGCACAGGCCATGGATCAGCAAAC
Source organism: Dipodomys spectabilis (assembly GCF_019054845.1). Taxonomy (NCBI): domain Eukaryota; kingdom Metazoa; phylum Chordata; class Mammalia; order Rodentia; family Heteromyidae; genus Dipodomys; species Dipodomys spectabilis. Next base: position 15,115,372 of record NW_024870802.1, read on the forward strand.
TTTTTCTACAGAGCCAGATTGCAAATACTTTAAGCTTTGTGGGCTAAGAGGCAAAATGGAACAACTGCTGTTGAGGAAGGCTATGTGGTCTTTTACTTTACATTTTTGCATTTTAAAATACGAAAACTATCTTTTCCTCTCAAACCGCCCAAAACCAGGTGGTGACTAGATTTGGGCTCTGGTTGGCCAAGTTCAGATTCAGTCAGGCAGCTATTGAAGAAGCATGGAAACCCACCTGAGTGCCTGAACTACAGACATGTCACTTCTTTCTGTGATGCTTTGGTGCCTTTATTGGGAAAAGTTCCTAGCTATTAACCATATGAAATCAAATGATGCTACCTAATGTTGGCAGAACACATCTCCATCTGAATTCATGATGCCACCACAACCAAGCCAGAACCCCCAGAGTTAGTTTTAGCCCTACCCTGGCCTCAGTTTCTACCAGCAAGTCTGATGGTCCTCATCCGAACTAAATTTTACAGCCAACATCTGGACTCAGATACTTGCACACCAGTGCTCACAGCCACATTCTTCTCAATAGACAAAGGTAGAGACAATCCAAGTGTCCATCAAATGTGGGGCAAAAATGTGGCCTATCCACAAAATGGAATATTATTCAGCCTTTTAACTGATGCAGAGTGAAAGAATGATAGAAAGGGTGACATAGATAAAGATGGATCATAATCATAAACTGACACGTTGAATTGAAACCTCTTTGTACAATTACCTATAGATGATAAAATAAATAATTACAAAAAAAGTATGTCAATGGTACATACTTCACTGTCAGTCATCCATCTTTGCAGAACCAACTCCTTGATGTCATAAACCTTCAACTCTGTGCACTCCTGCTCAGATGGCTCTTCCCTTCCAGTCCACATGAAGCCAGCTGAGTCTCATCAGCACCTCTTTTTTTATTCAGAGCACAAAGTACTAGAAATGTCTGATTTCTTCACTCATGATAGCATATCTTCCATCCATCACCCCCCCCACCACACACTCATAAGATAGTTCATAATAGTAGCTAGGGACCAGTGGCTCACCTAGCTATTCAGGTATCTGAGATCTGAGGATCATGGTTCAAAGCCAGCCCAGGCAGAAAAATTGGTGAGATTCTTATCTCCAATTAACTACCAAAAGCCAGAAGTAAAGCTGTGGTTTCAAAGAAATAGAGCCCTAGCCTTGAACAAAAAAAGGTCAAGATAGCACCCAGGCCCTAAATTCAAGCCCTAGGACCAGCACACACACACAATAGTTCTATAATAGCACTTGGCACAATGCCTGGCACATGGTAAGCACTAAAAAGAATAGCTATCATCATTATTAATGCATGTTCATTATTCATTGACATCTGTAGGGATAGCACTATAATTACTCTTACTTAAATATTACACTTAATGATAATGAATGTCAGGCTTAACACTGGATCCCTTGATCTCAGGTCAAATGCCCCCTCATCCTCAGCCACAGTCTTCCCTCTCCCTCTCCACATCCAGGGCCCAGTGAGCAAGGGCAGGCAGGAGGAGATACTGTGGAGAGGATGAGAAAGGCTCTGTCAAACCCACTGTGTGCCTTTGGAGCCTTCAGAGCTCAACCTGCCTATTAGCCTTGAAATGTACTCTCCTTGCTCTGCATAACTTTCCCAGCCAAAGCATGGCAGGACCCTAAGCTGCTGGGCCCAGGGGTCCATGACCCAGAGGTTATGAGCCTTTCTAAACCCTACTCCTAAGGCCTGAGTGTTCAAAGAACATTTTACTTCAGGCTGGGCTGACTCCTCCCACCAGCTCTCAGGCATGCATTCTGGAATATAACTGAAGCCCATGATTGGACAGTGCAGGCAAACCTGTGTCTGTGTCTCCACTAGGGCAGGTGGCAGGGAGGTGACTCTATCTGAGCTCCTGGACCTCAGATGGGCATAACTGGATCAGCTGAGGGCTCCAGTGTCCACTCGGAGTGCAGAGCTACCCAGTTGACTCTCCTTGCTCTGTGGCCTCGATTGGTCATTTCATTCTATCCCACCCACTCCATCTTCCTCTAAAGACAGCCACATCCCTCACACACTGTTCCTATCCTTGGTAAATGTTGTGAAGCTTTAAGCACAGAAAGTCATGTGACCTGCATCCCCTTCCACCACCTCCATTGCTTTCATCCCCTTCCTCAGCCTCTCTGCCCAGAATAACCATCCCTGGGCTGCCACTTTCAGGAGTCTCTGTTTTGATCATGAGGCAGTGGAGAACTGGAGCTCTGGGGATAGATAGGCCCCTGCCCTCTCTGGCTGCCTGGGAGCCTGAGCCAAGCCCCTTAAGCCCTCTAAGCCCCATGGTATGTACCAGACTCTACAGAGTCAAAAACAGACAGGAGGGGCGTCACATAGGTCGGTAGTGACTACTCTATATCCAGCTCCCTTCTCCATACCCTGCCTGTACCCTCACTTACAACTCCCAGTGACCCTGTGAGAGGCAGGCTATTATTATCTCCATTTTGCAGATGAACTAACAAATAAGACAGAAAGGTCAAGCAACTTGTCCAACATTCACACCATTAAATAAGTGTCAGAATCGGCTTTGGATCCAGGCAATGTGAGTCTCATGACTCACTCCTCCCCCTGGGGTAAGCAGAGCACGATCTACCTAATCACCCTCACACTCAGGAAGGGACTGAGACCTGCAGGAGAGGAGGCAGAGACTCTGGGCAGCGGCCCAGGTCCCCAGGTCTCTGGGTCTTAGTTCTCTGATCAGCTCTGCCAGACAAAGCATCTATCAGATGAAAGGTCAGGCGGGCCCCACTTATAAGGTCCTGCCAATGGATGTGGGAGCCACTTATAAGGACATCATGACAGATGAAGGACAAGGTGCCAGCTTCTCCCTCCTCTTATGCTAGGGGCATGGTGCCGTGCCTCCGGCAAGGAACCCCTCCAAGGGGAACCAGGTGTTATGGGTTCATACCTCTACTCTTTTCATTCCTTGAAAGCCCTACCCCAGCCTGTTTCTTCCATTTTGTCTCCTCCTCTGACCACTGGAAGTCTATCTGAACGCTGAGTCCCTCCCCCACCAAAGCCAGGAAGGAACTGAGGTAGACATTTGCATTCCCATCTTCTCCCCTCCCTTTGCCCATTTGGCAATGGAGGATACCGAGACTCAAGCACAGAATGGAGACTAGCATAGAAGGCCACTGCTACAAAGACTTTAGAATCATCTTATCCATGTTGTCAACAAGGAGAAGTGTTGTCCTTTCGGGGGGAGTTGGAAGAGAGCAATGTTTGCCTAGGTACGGATGGTCACAATGCCAAAGGATGCTACTGACATTTGATAGACAGGGTGTAGATATGCCAAATGTTCTTACATGGTATAGAACTGTTCTGCCCAGTGAAGAACAGGCCACCCAAAAGCCCAATGATGCCACCATCAGCACCACCATTTTCTGTAGATAAGAAACTAAACGAGGACATCATTTTCCAATGAGGAAAAATAACTGGGTCAAGGTCATTGTCAGAAACGGCTATTTGCCTACTAATTTCTCTTTCCTTGTCTTTCCTTTAAAACACACACAAAAAAGAGCCCTACAAACACCCCCAACTGAGAGATTCCATTTCCCCCACTTTCCTGGCAGCTCTGGGTGAGCTATATACACAGTCTGGTCCATGAGATTGCACAGGTGTGTCCTGCAGCACTGCCAAATCTCCCTCAGTGGGAGAGCTGTGGCCTTTCCCTGGTCTTCCTCCTCCCCCTGCTGCCTGAATTGCAGGTGCGGCGTGGGCAGCATCTTGGACGATGAGACAATGCACCAACACTGAGGAGCAGCAGGATGGATGGCAGGCATCCCAGGCCCCCAGGAAGTGGACCCCCGGGCCTCCTACCTTGAAGTGTCTGCTACATGAGAAATCAACTGTCTGCTTGCAGCTGGTGCTGTTTAGAGGATATGTCTAATATTTACAACTACATTGATATAGTCTTGTAATTGGTTTGGATTAATATTCATCAAATATTTGCGGGCGAAGCCATGCTATGAGGATTTTCACAGGCATCATTTTAGGAGATAATCTTAGGAGGTCTCATCTTTTATCCCAGATCAAAAGTAAGCTGAAGACCCAAAGGGCCTCTGAAGGGAAGTAATTTTCTCATCCAGGATAAAGGAGGAGCAGGTGGCCATGCCAACACTGAGTTCAACACTGCCCCCTGCCCTCCTCCTGCTCTCTTTCCCTGACTCCTTGAGTGTCATGGCTTCTATGCATGGCAAGAAGACATTGGGACCAAAATAGTGACTGGAAGAGGAGTGGTGTTCATCTGTATGCCTAAGTCAGAGAAGTCATTGGCCAGAATGGGCCCATTTGTAATGAAAATCAGCAAGGAAGGCAGCAGAGACTCCTTCATCAGTGGAGGCCAAGGTCACTCTCTTGGAGGTGTAAGGTCACAGTCCCTCATTCTGACTGTAAACTGGCCACAGTTAGATAAGGTGATTCCATTCTAGTTCTCAACTGAGAATATGAAAGGACAGTGTGCAAAAAAAAAAATGTGGAGAGAAAATAAATCTCATTATTTTGAAAATACTAAAGGTTCTAAACTACTGAGGAATCACTGGGCTAAAGGTGGCTCATGCCTGAAATACCAGCTACTCAGGTGGTAGAAACGGAAGATCATGATTTGAGACCACCTACACAAAAAGGTAATAAAACCTTGTGTCAATCAATAAGCCAAGCATGGTGGTACACACCTCATCCTATCTGCTTAGAAAGACATAGGTAGCAGGATCCAGTCTGAGACCAACCCTAGGCCAAAAGATAAAGTAAGACCCTACTTGAAAAATAGCTAAAGAAATAAAAAGCAAAGGAGTGGCTCAAGTGGTAGAATTCCTGTCTAGCAAGAAAGAGGCCTGAGTTCAATCCTCAGTCATACACACACACACATGCACGCACACACGCACACACACACACACACGCAAACGCACACTCTCTCACACACACACCTGTGCACACACACACACGCACATAAAATCTGAAAAGATAAGCTCAGCCTACAAAAGCTGGTTTTGGTCTCAGGCACATTTGATATTTGTTGATGTGGAAGAAACAAATACTGGAGCAGGGCTGTTCTGTGGGTCCTTTTGAGGTAGAAGAGAAAGACAAAAAAATCTAGAGCTGGTTAGAGGTATGAATTCCATAAACCCAGGCCCAGCATGAACTGAAATACACTCCTGGATGGATGCCAAGAACACAAGGAATTAACTTGGAACAAATCAGCCCATGAATAAAAGCAAATAAAAATATTCACTGGATTTTGATTCCTAGGTTTCAAGTTGTTATTCTAAAAGTCATAATAAAATGTAAAGAAGCAATTAGACAACAGAAAAAGACCCATAGGTACATGAACTATTGGAATCATCAGATTATAAACCCAAAGAACTATGCTTACTGTGTCCAAAGAAATATAAATTGAAGTTTTGAAAATATGTCAGGGGCGTGGCATAGATGGTTTACACTTGTTATCCTAGCTACTCAAGAGGCTGAGATCTGAGGATCACAGTTCAAAGCCAGCCCAAGCAGAAAATCTCCGTGAGACTCTTATCTCCAATTAACTACTCAAAAACTGGAAATGGTACTGTAGTTCAAGTGGTAAAGCACTAGCCTCAAGCACAGAGAGGCTCAGGGACATCCAGGCCCTGAGTTCAAGCCCTGCAACTGACAAAAAAGTATGTCAAGGAATTGGAAACTATAAAAAGTTACATAAATTGGGGGGAGGGGAGGGAAGGGATGGTAGGGGAAAAACAAAGAAGGAGGTAATAATGCTCAACAGGAAATGTACTCATTACCTTACTCATGTAACTGTAATCCCTCTGTACAGTATTTTTACAATAAAAATATATATGAAAAAAGTTATATAATCTTTAAAAGAGCAAAATAGAAATCTAGCTCAGAAAAAAATACATATACACATAATTACACATATACACATATATATGTGCATGGTGTTAATAGCAGATAGATAACAACTGAGAAGAGAATTAGTGAAATGGAAGCTAGTTCTAAAGACACTCTCCAGAATGTAGCACAGAGATATTAAAGATGGAAAAAAACAAAATTGAGAATTAAAGCCATAGACTAATGACCTATTAGACTCTAAATATAAACTAAGAAGAAAAGAAAAAAGTATGTGGCAAAATATTCCTCACCTGAAATTATTCTCTGGGTTCTTTAGATAATAATGAGGTGTTTTGCCCTTAAGTATGTAGACCACTACAGCCATAGTACATGAGCTCTAACTTCTTCTTAAGAGATATCCTCCCTCTGTTTGGAGTTGGCGCCCCAACTAGACAAGGGACTGAGACTTCTAGCATAGCTTTCTGCAATGAAATTCTCTCAAAATGCCCCAAACTTCTAAGCTCCTGCTCCTCTTCCCCACAGGCACATCAGCTCACAGGTTCTCAAACAGAGCATAACCCTACGTTCCTTTGTGTGGAATGTCCTCATCATCACGCCTCAGCTACTACTGGAAGGGACTGGACTTCATGCAAGATAGCACAACAACTGAACAGAGGAGGGGAAAGTCTGAAAGGAGCTTTTGAGCAAGGCTAACAATACTCAATGGTAGAAGCTGAGATTGTAGGTGAGCTTGGGTTACTTGATGTAGTTTGCAAATTTTCAAAAACACATTATTTTATAAGCAAAAAAAAGCATAAAAAAAAAACAATATCTATGGTTGCTTGGACGAATGTTATTAGTTTCCCAGCCATCAGCCAGCCATGTCTTCACACCATTCTCCTCTCCCCCTCCCCCCAAAAAATTGTAAGATTTGTTCATGAATCAAGCATTCAGAAGGTTGAAGCAGGAGATCTCAAGTTTAAGGCTAGATTGAGCTACATAGCAAGACACGATTTCTCTCACTGTCTCTCTCTCTCTCTGTCTCTCTGTCTCTTTCTTTCTCTCTCCTTCATCCACACGCACACACGGGCTGGGAAGGTGGCTCAGTGGTAGAACGCTTGCCTTGCATGCCTGAGGCCCTGGGTTTGATTCCTCAGCAACATATAAGCAAAAAGAAAAAAAGCCAGAAGTGGCGCTGTGGCTCTGGTGATAGAGCGCTAGCCTTGAGCTGAAGAGCTGAGGGACGGCGCCCAGGCCCAGAGTTCAGGCCCCATGACCGGACCCAAAAAAAAACAACCATACACACGCACACACAAAGTTTATTCATGTATTAGGGGGCTAGAGCATCAGAGGACACTGTCTCTGCCCTGCCCCAAGACTGGGTCCCTGAGTGATGTGACTTGAATCCCCTGCCAGAGATGAGCTCAAGAAGGAGCAGATGACTTGATTTTGTGCAATGAGACCTGACAGAAAAGCAGCTGGAGAGACTTCTGGGAAGGAAATGTTTCTTTGTGCTTGAAAAAAGAAAGGTGAGATGATAAATAATATGTGACACATCCATACAATGGTGTTAAAAAAAGAAAAAGAAATGAGCTTTCAAGCCACGAAAAGACATAAAAGAGACCTAAACATATATTTTTACATTTAAAAAAAGCCAAGAGATGACATTCTGGAAATGACAAAAGCAACACCATGGAAGTAGAAAAAAAGACCAGGGTTGCCAGGGCTCGGGAAGGCAGATATGAGGAGCTGAAGGACAGTGTGTGCTACATGTCATTACACATTTGTCCCTACCCACAGGAGGTAAGACGCCGAAAGTGAGCCCTAATGGAAATTAGGATTGGGGAGTGATAATACTGTGTCTACACAGGCTCGACAGTTGTTACAAACATGTCTGTGTGTGACTCTGATGTGAGCCACTGGCAGCAGTGGGGGGAGGGGGGGGGAGTAATGCACTTTTTGGGGTGGCAGGCATACAGGAATTTCTTTACTTCCTGTTCAGTTTTGCTGTGGAACTAAAAACCACTCTAAAAAGATCATAATAATGCCTATTCAAAATAAAACGGTTTTAAAAGATATGAAAAACAACATAACTCCTCTGCTGAAAGTTAAGGAGGTCTTGAAAAATAGGCCACAGGGTTCCTTAGTCCACTGCACCAAGACCAAGAGTTACCTGTGTGTCGGCAGGGTGAGCCCTGCAGTAAACCGTAGCCAGTACAGGCAAATGCAGGCAGACTGGCAGGGAATTTCAAAAGACCAGTAAATCCTGGCATTTGGTGGTTCACACCTGTAATCCTAGCTACTCAGCTGGCTGAAATTTGAGGGTCATGGAAGTGGAGCTCAAGTGGTAGAGTGCTGGCCTTGAGCAAAAAAAAAAAAACTCAGTGACAGTGCCCAGACCCTGAGGACATGCCCCAGGACCAGCACAATAAATACATACATACATATATACATACATACATACACATATACATACATACATACATACATACATACATACATACATACATACATACATAAAAACAGTAAATACCCCAGAAGTTAGTCTGCATTTTCTTTTCTTTTTTTTTGGTCCAGTCGTGAGGCCTGAACTCTGGACCTGGGCGCTGTCTCTCAGCTCTTCAGCTCAAGGCTAGTGCTCTACCACTTGAGCCACAGCGCCACTTCCGGCATTTTTCTTTTTGCTTATGTGGTGCTGAGGAATCAAACCCAGGGCCTCAGGCATGCAAGGCAAGCGCTCTACCACTGAGCCACCTTCCCAGCCCTCGTCTGCATTTTCTTACCACCAAGCAGCAATTTTAACTCTATCAGTGATGAAGTATCCTGAAAAAAGCCTTCATTTGTCTAAGTTCTAACTGTGTGCTGTAGTTACTGCTGGGCTTTTGCATATGCTGGCTTCTAATTAGCACGTTTTCATTACTCAGCCTTCAACAGACACCATATGCTATGAGACAGTTAATTCAAAAAGCTCCTAGTTTGGGATTGAGGGGGGACAGTCTTTGACATATACAGTGTTAGATACAAGTGGCATTTTTTAATTAATAGACTATTTTTAGTCATTTTAGGTTTATAGAAAAATAGAATGAGTAGTTTCCTTTATTATTAACATTTCACCTTAGAGCAGTGTGTTTATTAACAATCAATGATCCAATGCTGAGGCACTGTGTTAATAAAAGCCACAGTTCACACAAGGGGCCTCTCCACACTACTTTCTATGAGTTTTGGCAAATGTGTAATGACCTGTATTCACCATGACAGTGTCATGAAGAGTGATTTCATTGCCTTAAAAAAAAAAAAATCACTGGACCTCACTATTCACCTTTTCCTCTCCCAACCCTGGAAACCCGTCCATAGCTTGTCTTTTCCAGAATACCTATTCCTATTCCTACAGAATCATACAGTATGTAGTCTTTTTGCGTTGATATCTTTCACTCACAAATATGTAGTTCAGTTTCCAACACTTTTTTCACGGCTTGTGAGCTCCTCCCTCACCCCCCTCCCCCTTACCATCTCGGCTAGTGGTTGAACTGGGGCTTGAACTCAGGGACCAAACTTGCTAGGCAGGCAACTCTACTGTTTGAGGCATGCCTTCAAGTTTTTGAGACAGGATCAGCTTGCTGGCTAGATGAGCACCTGGCCATGATCCTCCTATTTTTCTCTACTTGGCATAGTGGGGATGATAGACTCACACCACCATGCCTAGCTATTTGTTAAGAGGGGGTCTCAATCCAAACAGGCCTCAAACCACAATCTTTCTGATCTCAGCATCCCAGGTAACTAGAACTACAGGAGTGAACCATCAGCACCCAGCTCACTGCATTTTTTTTCTTGCTAAATAACATCCTATCACATTCATGTCCACCATTGATCTCGCTTGCTTCCCCCTGTGTATCTCAAGAGTAAGTTCAGACCATTCCTGGTGACTTTGGGTGCAGTTTGTATCCCCAAGCCCTATGGCAGTAATACTCTTGTGTTTAAAGAATAAGTTCAAAAGCTGGCTCGTGCCTGTAATCCTAGCTACTCAGGAGAATGAGATCTGAGGATCGAGGTATAAAGCCAGCACAGGCACAAAAGTCTGTGAGCCTCTTATCTCCAATTAACTGCCAAAGATCCAGAAATGAAGATATGGCTCAAGTGGCAAAGTGCTAGCCTTAAGCACAAAAGCCAAATGAGAGTTTTGGGCTCTGAATTCAAGTCCTGGTATTATCACAGTTAAAAAAAAAAAAGTTCAAGTGTAAAAACAAACAAAAAATACATATGAGGGCTGGGAAGGTGGTTCAGTGGTAGAGCGCTTGCCTTGCATGCATGAGGCCCTGGGTTCAATTCCTCAGCACTATATAAGTAAAAAAGAAAAAAGCCGGAAGTGGCACTGTGGCTCACGTGGTAGAGCGCTAGCCTTGAGCTGAAGAGCTGAGGGACAGCGCCCAGGCCCAGAGTTCAGGCCCCATGACCGGACCCCCCAAAAAAAAATACATATGAGTTCCTTCAGTCTTATCACATATTTGGTGGCAGAACAAGGCCAGAAGCCAGATCTATCCAATCTAGGCCCTCCAGTGAGGTTACTCTGTACACGATCCTGACTCCCTGTTGTCATCGCCCGTCCCCATGCTGACTTTTGGTGATAACAGGAGACTGAAGCTGTGAATGCAGAGGTTCTGGCTCATAGACTCACCGCCTCTCTCCACCTCAGTCTCACTTGGTCATCCAGGTGAGCAATGGAGACATTGGACCCCAGTAATTGCCTCTCGGAGCACACTCATTCCTTTCACATTCCACTTGCAATTATTCCATTTGTACATCTTCCCTCCTCTACCCACTTCTGCCATGCTCTTCTGTGTGCTGGGGTCTGGCGCACAGGAGGTACTCAATGACACTTGCAGAACAGATTACAGAGTTGAAACTGGTAACTGGTATTCCTCTTCCTGAGGATCCCACAGAAAGAGCTGAGACCTGAGATACAGACCCCAGAAACTCCAACCTTTTCTCCTTTCCCATGGCTCCATTTCAGAGGAGTTGAAACAGGCCTTTTGGAGGGAGTTGTAGGATGTAGTCCCCACCCTTTCCAGCTCTGCTCCAACTCCAGCCAGCCTCTGGGCTGATGGCTTCCAGGATAGGGGCACTCTGCCCAGCACCTCACCTGGAACCTCCCTAGTTCCCAGACACATCACCTGCTCCCTCTGCTGGTAGAAATGGAAAAGTGCTTGGACATTGTGCCACATTGGAGCCTCTGGAGAGAGGAACTCTGGAAATGCCGTTAGGACCTCCTGAACCTAGGAAGAGGCAGGGTGGGAAAAGGCTGGAGGAGGCACCTGTCTGGCTTGAATTTCCCAAGTGAGGGACCTCCTTCCTTGAGGCTTGTGGGCTTGGCCTCAGCTCTACCTACCAGGTGGGCAAAGCAGAAAAAGCCCTGGATACTTGTCTCTGCTAAGCAAGGCATAGGTTGGGGCTCACACCAGGAAGGAAGTCACTACTTTTTTTTATTTTTATTAGCATCAATTAGTTATCGGGGCAGAGCAGCATCAATTTTGATATGTTTATATCGTCATACAATGTTCCTTGATCAGACTTGCCCTCTCTGTCAGTCTCTCCCCACCCCCACCCCCTTCACCAAGAGAACATGGTCCTCAAAGAAACAGAGGCCTCTAGCAGTCCCACTCAACAACAGAGTGGTCTCATCCTTAGGACAATGGCTAGCACACACACTTTGCCATAGATCCTCACTGCATCCTTGTGTTAGTCCTGCCAGATAAGTGAGGAAACTGAGGCACCAAGTAAATAGTAGAGTCAGAACTTGAATCCAGGCCAGTATGGTTATGATGGTCCCACTCTTTCCCACGCCCCATGCCTCATATATCCATTCTAATCCTATAGCCAAGGACATCCATCTTGCCCAGCTGGTCCTGGGAGACTTGAGAGCCGAGACTGGCCTACATGTGACTCCACTGGGGTTGCCTGCGGTGGGGAATGGCCTGGTGGGTGGGAACGGTCCTTATTGCTTGTGATTATTGTAAACTATGTCTGTAAATTCTTAAGACACTCTTCTTGCCCTTGAGAGAGGCCTGAACTTGGTGATACATCTCTGGTGGCCAAGTCCAGAGAACAAGAAAGGAAAGGCACCAACCACCCTACCAGCTGTCTTAGATCACCTGCTCCAGGCCAGCTACTGTGATAGGAGCTGCAAGCTGCCCATGTGGCTTCTGGCCAACAGACTCGTGAGTGGGCTTGGCATCAGATCCTCCCAGTCTCCACACAGCCTTGGGATGACTGAAGCCCCGGACATTTTCATCTTGATCTTAGGAGAGACTCTGAATCAAAACTACCCAGCTAAGCCACTTCTGCACTCCAAACTCACTGAAGCAAGGAGATAAAAAAAGAGTTGGCTAGCCGGGCGCTGGTGGCTCATGCCTGTAATCCTAGCTACTCAGGAGGCTGAGATCTGAGGATCGCAGTTCAAAGCCAGCCCGGGCAGGAGAGACTGTGAGACTCCTATCTCCAATAAGCCACCAGAAAACCGGAAGTGGCGCTGTAGCTCAAGTGGTAGAGCACTCGCCTTGAGCTGAAGAGCTGAGGGACAGCACCCAGGCCCAGAGTTCAAGCCCCACGACCGACAAAAATAAATAAATAAATAAAAGAGTTGGTTAAGTTTGTTGTTTCTTTGGAATCATAGGCCAGCCATTGCTTTAGGTTCCTCCACTGCAGTGGTCACAGAGAATCTGCACTGAAGGGGTTCCAAGACCGGTGAACTCTCCGGAAAGAATGCGAAGAACTAATATTTACCAGGTGCCGCCACCTGCCAGGCATACAGGCTAAGCATTGATCGCTTAGCAAAACCTCCCCAAATTACAACACGGGGATACTATTATCATCCCTATTGCACAGGGAAAAAGTGGGGGCCAAGAGTTGAGTGACCCACCTAACATCACACCACAGGAGAGTAGCAGAGCAGGGATCTGAATCAAACTCCATTATTCTAGCAGCTATCCAGGGTGCTACACAGTCCCCCTGAAGGGTACAGTGGCCTAAAGACCCACCCTATCTTCTCCCCCAGCCTCTACCAGTGCCACCCCCCATTTATTCTCCTGTGAAGGGGACTAAGACAGACATTAGGACAGATGCCATCCAGCCCACTGTGCCTGAGCAAGGTGGTCCTCTGCCCCCACGCAGAGGATCTCTCCCTCTCTCTGCAGACAGATGGGCACCTCTCACTGCCTATCCAGTTGCTGGACACCTTCCAGGGCCCTTCAGGACATCTTGTCTAGCTCGCCCTTCCATCTTTTCAGAGACAGAAACAGAGGGCCAGAGAGGTGTGTGGCTTATCTAAGGACACAGCAGGCTAAGGAAACACTGAGGCAGAGCCCAGATCTCCAGGCTCTTCTTAGTCTGTACATCCCACCCCTTTTTCCACCATTTCAACTGTCCCAGAGCCCACCCCTCCAGATACCTGAGATTAGAACCTGAGGCCAAACTTCCCAGCAACCTCCACTGGCCCAGCCCCAGAGAAGCCAAGAGGAAGGGGTTTATCTGCACCTGTGATGTGGTGTCTGGCCCCAGCCTGGCCTCCCTGCCAGGCTGCCTGGATTAATGGACTGTGGCTATCTTATCTTCCTGCACAGCAGCTAGGGAGTAATGGTGGTGGCAGCTAGAGAACATATTCACAAAGATCAACCGGGAGTAGGGATGCAGGGTCCCAAAGGAGGTCCTCCAAGCGCCCCCTTGCTCTCCCATCTGAACTGGCCAAGTGCCCAGGGCAGTGCCTGGCCCTTACCAGGGGCTCCATAAACCAGCTATTGTCCCTGCTGCTGCTGTTCCCTCTTTCCTTTTCTTTTTTTCTTTGGAGACCTTGAGCCGGGTCCACCTGGCTCAACTAGCTAGCCAGCAGGTAACCAGAAAGTCACCTTCCCCACCTCCAGCTACCCTAGCTACCCCCCACCCCACCCCACCCCAGCCCTGCTCACAGCCTCAGGCTCCCTGTCCATAGACATAGTTTGGGACTTAGAAATGGACTTGTTGGTTCATTTGCTTTTTATGTTATTTTATTGAGTAATCTGAGAGTGGGCGTAAGGGTTCTATGCATACACTGAGCCTCAGTTTCTCCAGCTACAAAGAGAATAATAACTTCTATGTTGTCCCCCACATGCGTTGTCTGGATGAGCAATGACCGGCATTGACCATTAAGTAGAAAAAAAAAAGTAAAGGATAGATAAATGAGAGACGAAAAAAAGAAAACTAGATGAATTGAAAAAAGGAGACAGTGGGTGAGAGGAAGGACAGAATGGAATGATGAAGGGATGGACGGATGGATAGGTGGGCAATGATGAAGAGATGCATGTCAGAACCCTGTTGGGGACCCAGCAGGTCCTTATTTCCACAAAGACATACAGATTGACCCTTTGTGGCCCAAAGAAGCCAGGCTTTCCTCCTCAAACTGCCCCCCCTTCCCCCAAAGACATTCCTAGGACCACTCCTTCCCCTTCATGATCCCTTCCCACAGGGCAAAGGGCAACATACTCTCTACTATCAGCCATCCCTCTCAGCCCTGTTTACTCTGGGTCAGCAATTAACAGAGCCTCCTTCCCAGATCAATTAATAGCGGGGGCCTGCTGAGGGCATGGCCAGGTTACCCATTGATAAACAATGGGAAATAGATAGAGGCTACTCCCTAATCAGAATCCACCCTCCATCCTCTCAAAGAAGGCCTAGATCCTGGTAGGGCACCACATTGAGTACAGAGGGGCTATTGTACAGTAAAGCTGAAGGAAGTAGGTATTTGTGACATTGGTCTGCTTCCCTGGGTAGCTGCTAAGTCAGGCTCAAAGACTACAGTCTAACAGAGTGACAATCATGGGCCTCAGCAAGGGCTACATCCTATGTGGTCCAGAGCAGGTAACTGAGCAAGTCATCCCCTGCTTTGAGAAACAAAGAAAGATAATGCCAGGCAGGGCATTTCTGCTTTAACGATCTCTGTGGAGCAAGGTATGGAAATGTAGGTCTATAATCCAAGCACTCGGGAGGCTAAAGTAGGAGCATTGTAAGTTCAAGGACAGCGTGGCTACGCAGCAAGACAAAAATAATCTAGAAAAGGGAGTGGAAGTGTGGCTCAAGTGGTAAATAACCATCCTTGAGCAAAAAAAAAGTCAGGCAAAAGAGCAATGTCCTGAGTTCAAGCCCCTGTACCAACACACACACACACACACACACACACACACACACACACACACACACAAAGTTAGTATCTATCACTCTTCTTCCTCACCTGCCCCAAAGGACAGCAGAAGCTCTCAGTTGTCCAGTTCTGTGGCCACCAGCCACACATGACTGTTTAATTTACATTTAATTGAAACTAAAGGAAGTGAATATTCTTCAACCATTAAAGAAAGAATGCAAGACTTATACCATATGGAGGAACCTTGAAAACGTAATGGTAAGAGACAGAATCCAGCTACAAAAGGTCATATTGTGCAGGTAAAGATGTCCGATCATATGAATTGTCAGAACTGGTAAAGCCATCAAGACAGAATATTTCTGGTGAACAGAGGAAGGGGAGAAGCAACTGCTCTTTTCAGAAGCAGTGAGGCTTGAACTCATGGCCTCACATTTGGTAGGCAAGCACTCTATCACTTGAGTCACATCCCAGTCCAGGAAGCAAGTATCTAATGTGAGCAGGGCTTCTTTGGGGAGGGGGAGTGACACAAAAATGTTTTGGAACAAAACAGAAGTGACAATTGCACAATATTGTGAACATGCTAAAGACCACTGGATCACTCACTTTGAAATCATTGTTTTATGTGAACTTCACCTCACTAAAACACAATCACATTTAAAACTCAGCTCTACCTGGGGCTAGAGGCTGCTGAATTGAAAAGCACCGTAGGGAATACTTCTACCACTGCTTGAGAGAGCCTACTGTACAATGCTGCCAGACAAACTTGACCTCCAGCTAATCAAATGATTAGGTGATAAAACCTCTTCACAGACATGATCTCACCCAGCCCTTCACCTGGATGCATTATATTTTCCTTGGAGAAATGGGAAAGTGGAATCTAGAGAGGAGCAGTGCAATCCCAAAGTTGCACAGTAAGTGGCCATTCAGAGACTTACCATGGAACTTGGGACATCAAGGCCCAGATTCCTTCCTGCCTTCTTCAGGAACAGGCTTGTGCCTAGAACATCATCCGCTGCACCTAGTGTCTGCTCCCCTACCACACTTGCCACTTGGTCTGTCTGCTCCCAAAGACCCTACCACCAAATAGAAGCAAGAAAGGGTGTGAAAGTGTGTGGTCTGAAAGTAGAGGGTGCTCAGTTCCTGTTTGCAAAAACTGTGGGGTAAAGAACTTATTGCCAAGTGATTTGGAATTCTAACAAAAATTCCAGGAAGCCAGAGGCTGGGTGATGAGGGAAAGAATGCACCTTTCCCTGACCCTGAGTGCCTTGCCACAGAGCCAGGTCAACAGGGCACCAGCCTCTTGTCTCCAGTAGACCCTGAGCTGTCTTCATAGCCCTCCAAGGTGTACTGGGGAGGGGCCCATGGCAAGCCTTTCTAGCTTTCCTGGCTTTGGCCCACTTTGGATTCATGGGGCAATGCAAAGAGCACAAAAATAAAAGGCATTGAGGGCTTTGGAGAATTGTTCAGATCCAGCTCCATCATTCACTGCATGAATGACCTCAGTTAGCCAACCTCTCTGAGCCTCAGTTTCCTCCTCTGTAAATCAGACTGTTCATGCATGTCTCCTGGGATGTTGTAAGGCTGGAACAAGACCATAGTTAACTCCCAAACACCACATGAAGATGCATTATCCCTGGCCAAATGGGACAGTTCACACCTATAATCCCAGGTACACAATCCAAAACCATCAGGCAAAAGCACAAAACTGTATCTGAAAAGACAAACTAAAGCAAAAAGGATTGGGGACATAGCTTAAGTGGTAAAGCACCTGACAGGCAAGCAGTAAGCCCTGGAAAAACTCTAAACCCCATCATGAAAAACAGATGTGTTATCAGGACCACAGTGTTGTCAGCTGCTGTCCCCATGAGGATCTCTCCTGAAGCAGGAATTATGGGAAGTACTTAACACTACCATGCCACCCTAGCCCAGCTCACTGAAGATCAAGTATGAGCAAGGGCCAGTGCCTCTTTGCTGCACACAGTATGTGCGATCAGATCAAGTCACATACCTCTGGGGTCATCCCCACTATGTGACCTTGTCACCTCTGCCTTCCCAGTTGTACCCAGAGGAGGGTGATGATGACCCCTACCCCACAGAGTCATCTACAGGAGACAAGGGATCACTTAGCCCAGGGCCTGACACACAGGGCCCAGTGACACCATCATCCATCAGAGCTCTAAGCTGGGTCCTAGATAGAAAAGAGGTGTGAGCCCAATGAACCAACTCCAGCAGAGGGGACAGGGATGCAGGCAGAGAAGGCCGTTCTAGGTTACATAAAGCTTTCAGAAGGGAAAGGTCTTCATTTCTGCAGGAAGGAGGCCAACCAGCAAGGCACTGAAGCTGTAATCAGCAGGAAGGAGACCAGATACAACCCCTCCAAATCAGCCTCTCCAAGACCCATATTTCTCATCCTGGTCTCTAGTCTGCTGCATCCAAATCCCTGAGAACTTGGAATATATATATATATATATATTTTCCACAGCAATTGCTTTACAATATAAAATCTGTGTCCAAGCCAAACTGCCTGAGAACAATTCACAGCTGCAGAATGCTAATCTCCAAACCTGACCCACCCACCATCTCTCTTAGAATTTATTTGGTTTGGTTGAGATAGAGTCTGGTTATATATGACCAGAAACTTGTAATCCTCCAGCTTCAGCCTCTCCAGTGCTGGGATCACAGGCACATACTACCATAGCTAGTTTGTTCTTTTAGCATTAAAACCAAACCACTAGATGTATGCACAGGTAAGGAGTAGCAACTGGCATAGTCCAATAAGTCTCTGGCCAATTTCAGCCACTGTCCCATTCATCAGAATCAATACTGACCATTGAGAAGAGAGGTATGACCAATCAGAACACCCAGACCAACCAAGTAGGGTATGCCCAGAGTTCTGACCAAACTGAACAACCAAGTAGGGCAGCCCCAGCTGCAGAGAGAACCCAAATGTCAGTGGAAGGAGGCCCTGGGCAGGTCACGCAGAACAGGCTCATAGTTGGGTAGGGCTCCAGCTCAGTGCTGGTCCTAGCCACACTTGACCCCTTTCATTCATTTCACCTGTGAGTTCTTACATGACACATCCTGCCCTTGAAAGCTCTACTTGAAAAATAACAAAGAAGCCAGGTGCTAGTGGCTCACGCCTGTAATCCTAGCTACTCAGGAGGCTGAGATCTGAGGATCGCAATTCAAAGACAGCCTGGACAGGATAGTCCATGAGACTCCTGTCTCCAATAAACCACCAGAAAATAGGAAGTGATGCTGTAGCTCAAGTGGTAGAGCACTCGCCTTGAGCTGAAGAGCTGAGGGACAGTGCCCAGGCCCAGAGTTCAAGCCCCATGACCAACAAAAAATAAATAACAATGATAGAAGCATTGAGTTCTCCATGTTTTCCCACAGAACAGTCTGTATTTGGGGCAGGCCATATTGAGTACTTGTTGCTCTACTGTCACTTTCCAAGGGAAGCACTTGAGAGTCAGCAATCCAAGCCACTACCACAGACCAGCAGGAATGGGAATCTGCTTGCTGATTCCCTTTGCAAAATCTCCCTTGAAAAAGTGGGATGAGCCCAAAACCAATCTAAACAGGACTCAGATTTCCCAGAAGTCAGTAAATGGGAAGTGGGGATCCCTATGAGACAGCCTTATGGGAGCTTCCATATTCTAAACTACCAGCTGAAGAAGTAGGTCCAGGTAGCCACTTCCAGGGTGGCTCGTTGTCAACAACAAGCACAGAAGAGCCATTCTGAGCCACGCAATGCCAGGACCACCTCAGTGGGCAAGCATCTACCATTTCCAGGCCAAGGACCCAACTCCCCCTCAGAAAAGGACAATTGCTCCATTGGCTGGGGTCAGAGAGAAGAGAATCGGTCTACCATGTCCTCACCCCTAGCTGTGGCCATGCCCTGCTACTCCCCACCAACACCCTCTATTAATGGGGCCATTGTCTACCCAGGGTTCCCCCAACAGCTGGCCCTGGGATTCCACTCCATTGTCCTGCCCTGAGGGGTCCTCACAGGGCTTCCTACTTCTTCTCCTGCACCCAGAACACCAAGTCCCAGGAGGCCTTCTGACCTGCTGTCCCTTTGTTGAGCCACACACTCCCCCTCCCCTGTCTCTGTTTTTTATATTATTCTGAGCTCTGTGGGCTGCCTGTGGACTCCTTTCCATGTGAGAAGGCGCTCAGTCCTGAGAGTGCGCCATTCAGCCTGAAGCTCAGAAATCTGTTGTTTTATTTACTGGCAAATGAGCCATTCTGTGTTGATTTGGGGAAACATGGGGAATAGTTTGTAAGCCTTTCGTACTGCCCCCACAGCTCCTGGGTGGTCAGGACGGCTTTCAGCTGCAAGAGTTTATAAGTCTGGGGTCCCAGGGGCTGCTCATGCCATCAAGGCCAGGGTTAAGAGAGTGTCAGCCTGCATGGTCCCCCTTTGGAATGGCATAAAAACCTTTCTACACTGACCCTACAGCAGCTTTGCCTACTTCCAGTTAATTTCCCCAACAACTCCCAAGGAAATTTTTGCAGATGAGGAAACTGAGGCATGAAGAGTCAATCTTACCAGAATTCTCATTACCTACAAGCATAAAGAAGCTGTTAACTATGTGCCCAAGTTTTTACCACTTTGCACCCGGGGAACTCAGAAAGTTGCCTGGTTGTGATTAAAGATCTGGTTTTGGTTCTCTGCTGGCCTCCCTTCCAGACTGCAAGCTCCCTGAGGACAGATACCCCGCCAGCGTGGGTCAAACCTCTGCGGCTTAATGCCATCAAGGGTCTGCTCCCTCAGACCCTTCCCCTTCAAGGCAAGCTGGGTCTGTTCGGGATAATAGGGTGGTACAGCACCCCGGGCACTTCTCATAAACCACAGAACAAGCTCTGAGTTTGAGTTCTTTTTCTCAGCTATGTGACCCTAGGCTAAAGTTACTTACCCTCTTGGAGACTCAGTTTCCTCTTCTAAGAGGGAATAATTATCCATCCTTCTCAGGGCTGCTGGGATAATGAAATGAGACAATGTATAGAAATTACCAGTGATAATTCCAGACACTGGGCTGGGAAGGAGGCTCAGTGGTAGAGTGCTTGCCTTGCATGCATGAGGCACTGAGTTCAATTCCTCAGCACCACATAAGCAGAAAAGCTGGCGGTGGCACTGTGGCTCAAGTGGTAGAGTGCTAGCCTTAAGCTGAAGAGCTGAGGGACAGCACCTAGGCCCAGAGTTCAGGCCCCATGACTGGCAAAAAAAAAGAAAAAAATTAGATAATTCTAGGCACCTAGGAGACTCCAAACAAGTGTTTGAGAGAGAAATGGAAAAGAGAAGCCCGGCCAAGCTTAGAGATCTGTCCAGCATTCTCTAGCTCTCAGAAGTAAGCAACTGGGCTGGGAAGGTGGCTCAGTGGTAGAGCGCTTGCCTTGCATGTATGAGGCCCTGGGTTCAATTCCTTAGCACCACATAAGCAGAAAAAAAAAAAGCTGGAAGTGGCGCTGTGGCTCAAGTGGTAGAACACTAGCCTTGAGCTGAAGAGCTGAGGGACAGCGCCCAGGCCCAGAGTTCAGGCCCACAACTGGACCTCCCCCCCCAAAAAAAGAAGCAAGCAACTGACCTACCCATCCAACTAACCTCACCCATTTCCCCAACCGTCACCCTGCTACCCTTCTGAACTTTCCTGGGCTGCCCAAGAATTCCAGTAGAGCCCCCCAAAAAGTTGTAAGCCTCAGCCTGAGCCTGGTCCCAAAGACTCCTTTCTTCAACCAGTTCCTCCCACCAAGTCTTCATCCATCCATCCATCCAGTCATTCATTCATGCAACATTTACAGAGCAACTGCTCTGTGATTGACAGTGTCCTACAGCAAGAGCACTGAGGTAAACAAGACAAGGTCTTGCCCTTATGGAGCTGTTCCAGTGGGAAGCTTAAAAATTAAGCAAATAAACACAATTACATAACAACAAAGTGAAGAAAGCTGCTAAGGGAGCTTTGGGCTTCTATCGTGTGAGGAGACCTGGTCTGCTCAGAGCCTGGGTAAGAACTCTAGCCCAAGACAGTGAGAGCCACTGAGGGTCTTGAGCTGAAGGGGAAAGCCATCAAGTTTGCAGTGTGAAATGCTCACTTCAGCTCCTGTGAAGTGGAAAAGAATGACAGAACAGCCTGGGAGGAGGGCATGAGAAGAGAGGAGGGAGAAAGGAAGCATGTGAGTGGACAGCGGAGAAATTCAGGAGTTGCTACAGCATTTTATGATGGTCTCCACAGACCACTGTCATGCCAACATTCGCTGATACTATCAATTGTATAAACAGCTCTTACTGTGTGCACTGTTGTAAAAAAAAATGTTTTTAATTACCTATAATCTCCTCAATAATCCTATAAGGAACTATCATTACTAATATCTCATTTTAGGGCTAGGGTTGTGGCTAAAGTAATAGGGCACTGTCCTAGCCTGCATGAGACCCTGAATTCAAATCTCAATATTGAAAAAAGCTTAAGGCCTCATTTAATAGATGAGGAACCTGAAGCACAGAAAGGGAAAATAACTGGCCCAAAGTCAATCCAGCTTCAGAGTTGATGATCTTCACCAAAGTATTTGACTACTCAGATATGCTTCTAGCCAGCATTGTCTGCCAGCCACAGCCCATGGACTCCCGGTGTGCTGGGAATCCAGGGGGAGGAAGAGTATTATGTGGTCCATGGACTCCCGGTGTGCTGGGAATCCAGGGAGAGGAAGAGTATTATGTGGTCCATGGACTCCAGGGAATCCAGGGACAGGAAGAGTATTATGTGGTCCATGGACTCCAGGGAATCCAGGGACAGGAAGAGTATTATGTGGCCCATGGACTCCAGGTGTGCTGGGAATCCAGGGAAAGGAAGAGTATTATGTGGTCCATGGACTCCAGGGAATCCAGGGACAGGAAGAGTATTATGTAGCCCATGGACTCCAGGTGTGCTGGGAATCCAGGGGGAGGAAGAGTATTATGTGGTCCATGGACTCCAGTGTGCTGGGAATCCAGGGAAAGGAAGAGTATTATGTGGTCCATGGACTCCAGTGTGCTGGGAATCCAGGGGGAGGAAGAGTATTATGTAGCCCATGGACTCCAGGTGTGCTGGGAATCCAGGGAAAGGAAGAGTATTATGTGGTCCATGGACTCCAGGGAATCCAGGGGGAGGAAGAATATTATGTGGTCCTCTCCATCCTCAGCCCTGTCTAGAGCTTGTTTGCATAGCCACCCTCCTCTCACTTGCCCCTCCAATGGGCACATTTAGAGCTGGATCAATCTTCACACCCAAGATAAGGCCAGCCTCTATTTTATTCCCTAAGCTGTGTGAACTCTTAGACAGCCCAAAGAGGCTACTGCATTCAGTCATGGTAGACAAAACTCAGGCTTGCCTCCCTGGCTACTTCACTCAGTGACCAGGCCCCTCTCTGGCTGGCTCCCACTGCCACCAAGGTGCTCAGCGATCCCAAGCAGACCTGCCTAAACTGCTCTTCAGAACACAGGCTGCTCAGCAGAGGCCCTGTACCGCTGGGAGTCCCTGGGACAGATGTTGACTTTGCAACTGAGGAAGCTAAAAGGCTGGAAAGTAAAACAGCGCTAGAGGTGTGGTAAGAACACTAGACTGGCACTGGGAGTTTAGGTTTCCTCTTATAGAAAATGGCACAGCAGGAGAGCAAATGGATGACAACAGGTTCCTGCCAACATTAATAGTTCCATTAATCACAGAGACACTGACCTGGGCTTGCTGCTGAGCTTCAACTGCAGTTATACAGACAGTGGCCCAGCAGGGGTGCACTGAGGTTAAAAAGGCAGATGACTCCAGCCAACTGAAATACTGACACGATTTGCCTTTCCTCTCCCTGGCTGGGTTGGGCTAGGAGAACCTCCTCACAGCCAGCGGGGGTGGAGAGGTGACAGAGGCCTCACTCTTTTCCTCAGACCCTCCTGAGGCCAAGGATAATATTAGCCTTCATCCTCATGGTCATCCTGAGCCCCTTTCCTTTCATGATTTCATTTGATCCTCAAGATGATCCCATGGAGGATTCAAGACAAAGTGGTTGTCCAGTGGTACAACCCGGATGAGGCCACTGAAACTTGCAGAGGGGGGAAGGAGGAAGGGAGGGAGGGAGGGACTTGCTAGTAAATTAAAAATGCATTACTCCGATCTTATAAACACAAGCACTCCTGCTACTCCAGAATGCCTTCCATGGAGTCTTGTGAGAAAGCATGAACAGTGCAGATCTCCCGAGTCCTGGCTCTGTTACAGTACTGGTCACACACAGAACACTTATGGGTCAGGTTCTAGTTAAGGGTTGATTAATTGGATTACTATTCCCAAGACTTCAGCATTTTAAAAGGAACAAAGGTATGCCATATAGACTGAAGTGCAGTTCAACCGACAGACACAATTGTGAATCTTTGTGCTCCTAACAATGTAGCTTCAAAGCAAATAAAGTAAAGCTGATTACAAAAAAACAATATACAAGCAGACTAGTTTTAGTCACTCTCTCAAAAATGGATGGTTTAAGCAGACCAGCAGTTTTCTGTCTGTCTGTCTCTGTGTGACTTGCTGTCTCTGTATCTCTGTCTCTCCCACTCATGCGCTCACTTGCTTACCTCTAGGGTTTAAACTCAGAGCCTTGCACTTGCTAAGCTGACATTCTACAGTTGAGCCACTCCTCTAGCCCCAGAAGTAACTTAGATCTAAGAAGCATCTTAGTAGGTATTTATATAGAACCTTGTTCAAACCACAAAAACACATTCTTTTGAACCTATGGTCTTGTCCATCAGCTGGGGAAACAAGCACTTGGACAGACTGCAGACACTCCAGGATGGACAGCTGTTCCCATCCAGCTGCCTGGGCCCTAGATCAAGAAGGGGTACCACATCAGAGAGCAGCCTTGCCTAGCCATGGGCTAGGGAAAGGCCTGGCCACAGAAAGAGGCTCTCCTGACAACCACCCCAGGGCACAGCCCTGGCTCAGTCACTGCAAAGGGCATCCCTCCTGGCTCTCATCACCAGTCATGTCAGGGAGCCTTGGAGGTCCCCAGGTAACAGCTGCCAGGTAAAGATCACCCATCTGCCTCTTCCAGAAGGCTTTCCAGCCTGGCCCCACTGCCCTTTAGAAGCCCCAGGGGTTGCCAGGTCCAGACTCGCTCTGCTCTTGGGCTATATACTGATCTTACATAACTAGCAGCAGGAACAATGCCCAGCTCTGTCCAGGCCAGGCATTGGGATGCCAAGAATGGCCCAGTCAACCAGCTGCCCAAGGAGCCAGCACCTTGCACAACCACCATTGCACAGGGCCACACCTCTCCTGGAGGGCAGAAGCCTGCCAAGTTGAGGGAACGGTCAGGGGAACTGAAGTACAGGGAGCAGCACTACTGCTTACAGCCCACACCAGAACCAGGGCCACTGCGTTTGAGGGGTCTTTCAGAACACATACCACATTTTTGTCCCAAAGTCACACTTCCATGAAACTGATATTTCCAGGTGCCCTTTATATGCTGACATCGAGCAGGGGATTTTCTCTCCATTCATCTTATTCACAGTGATCACTGAACAAACAGGGAGATCCAGGATGAGACTATTAAAGCACTTGCCTAAGGTCACACAGGGGCTGTGATCTGAACCTGGCTCTTCTGTCTGCAGGGTCTGGCTCTCTCACAGTTACTAATACTATGCCCCCTAGCTCTGTGGAGGTGGTTCTTCCCCTTCTGAGTGGTCATCTGCAGAACCAATTACTACTAGAGAAGGAGAGAGGAAGAAAGGGAAGGAAAGGTCCCCAGTTTGCCCTTCCAGATCTAGCCAGGTCTTCTGGACATCCAAGACATCCCTTCCCACCCTGAATCCCCTCAACTCCTTCATCCTGCCTTAGGTCAGACGAGGCAGACACCCTTCTTTTGTAGTTGTGTCTGCATTCACACTCACTCCATATCCTACACACATCAGGATGACCATACATATTGGTCGATTAAGAGTAGTTCCTACCTCTCTCCACTGCCACTGTAAAAAGAGACCCACAGGAAAGCAGGAGCCCTAAAAATACTGGAGGGAATAAAGGGAAGGACATCTTGCCTCCAGTAGAGCCAACCCTCAGCTCCCCAAGGCCTAAGGTGAGACTCCTCCCAGGGCACCCTCTCTACCAAAGGCAGGGAGGTCAGAGGTCAGGCAAGTCTCACAAGAAAGCGTGAGACCTCTATTCCTACCAAGACTCTATTCCTAGATCTTCTCATAAGAAAGCTGGAAGGCAGGGCCCAGACAGAAGGGAAAGACACCATGCATGACATTCCTGAAAATCACCTCCTCTCTGATGGCTACTTGGATGCCCTCTTCAGAGGCAATGATACTTCCTTCCTTTTCTCACTTTATTTCCTAAATAGAGTTGGAATTTATCTTATAGCAGAGTTATCAGTGCTTAGGTTCAAGTCTAGGCTCCTTCAAATACGTGACAAGGGCCAATTACTTCACCTCTCTGAGCCCCTCTACAGCCATTAGGCCTACAGGCTCAGAATCCAGACTTCTTAGTTGTTTCTGACTCTACAACCAGCCTACCTAGGTACAAATGTTAGCTCTGATTCTTGCTAGACCTCTCTCAGCCTCAGTATCTTTATCTGTAAAGTGGAGCCAATAAATGGTGCTTATCTACCCTCTACCATCACTGCCACAGCACACGTGATTCATTCATGTGCTTGGAACAGTCCAGGCACTAGCTATCATTAGGAACAGATGCTCAGAAAGAAGGTTGTGCTGGGTCACATGATCCCTGACTCTAAAGAGCTCACTAAGCAGAGGCTGCCATTGCTTCCACCCAGATGGCAATCCCTGAGTGTTGGCCACGTCTGCTCCCCAGCAGTTCCATGGTGCTGGCACCAGATGGGTGCTTGGGAATCTGCAAGGTGAAGCATCCCCTGCCTGAACCAGGATGGTATGGACAAGCCAGGGGCCTCCCACCAGAGAGAAGAGGAGGAACACAAAAAAAACCAAGGTGTCTGGGAAGAGAAAGCAGAGCAGAAGGGGGAAAGGTCCAGGCAGAGAGATAAGCGAGTGAAGTGAGTGAGAAAAGGAACAGGAGAGGCCGTGGTGCAGAAAGATAAGGGGAAAGGATGGAGAAGCCAGGGGTGAGGAAAATGCGAAGGGAGGTGAGGGACACCAGGGGACCGGCACAAGCCCTGGCCAGGGCTGGGGCGAAGGAGCTAGTGACCCGAAGGGGCGCACAGCCTGCAGCGGGCGGGAGCGCAGGAGGGGCTCCACCCTGCCTCGCCCGGGGGCGGGACCAGGCCGCTGCAGATTGGCTGGGGCGATGGGCGGCTGGGGCTAGAGCCCCAAGGTGGGAGGCGCCAGGCAAGCAGAGGCTGCCACCCATTAGGACGACCTCGGAGGCGCTGTCGGGAGAGTCCGGAGGGGGCTGCACGCCGAGACACCTGGGGCGCTGCGCACGGAATTTGGGGGGCTGCGGGGCGCGCGCCGGGGTAGATGGTAGCCATGAGGGCGGCCGCGCTGGCACTGCTGCTGGGGGCGCTGCACGGGGCACCGGTGCGCAGCCAGGAGTACGACTACTACGGCTGGCAGGCCGAGCCTCTGCACGGTCGCTCCTACTCCAAGCCGCCACAGTGCCTTGACATCCCCGCCGACCTGCCGCTCTGCCACACGGTGGGCTACAAGCGCATGCGGCTGCCCAACCTGCTGGAGCACGAGAGCCTGGCCGAGGTGAAGCAGCAGGCGAGCAGCTGGCTGCCCCTGCTGGCCAAGCGCTGCCACTCGGATACGCAGGTCTTCCTGTGCTCGCTCTTCGCGCCCGTCTGCCTGGACCGGCCCATCTACCCGTGCCGCTCGCTGTGCGAGGCTGTGCGCGCGGGATGCGCGCCGCTCATGGAGGCCTACGGCTTCCCCTGGCCCGAGATGCTGCACTGCCACAAGTTCCCCCTGGACAACGACCTCTGCATCGCTGTGCAGTTCGGGCACCTGCCCGCCACCGCGCCTCCAGGTAGCACCACTGCCACCGCCCGACCACCCTGGATGCTCTAAGCTAGCTGCCCAACTCCCTCCCCCCCACCACCAAGGCTACCTCTCCCTCCTTCCAACTCTGCCGGCCCCCCCACCAGGTGCCAGCCCTACACACACACACACACACACACACACACACACACACACACACACACACGCACACCATTGTCTCCTGCCACCTTCCCGCCTGCCCTTTCTCATCCCATTGGTTCTCTTCTCCATTCTCACCTCCACCCAGCAGGGCCCTGGGGCTAGCTGAGCACCCCCTTCCAGCAAATTCCAGCGATTTCCCATGCCCTGTAGCATCCTGGTAAATGTCTGGCTGACTTGTTTAACTTCTCTATTAGTTTTTTTTGGGGGGGGTCCGGTCATGAGGCTTGAACTCTGGGCCTGGGCGCTGTCCCTCAGCTCTTTAGCTCAAGGCTAGCGCTCTACCACTTGAGCCACAGTGCTACTTCCAGCTTTTTTCCTTTTTGCTTATATGGTGCTGAGGAATCGAACCCAGGGCCTCATGCATGCAAGGCAAGTGCTCTACCACTGAGCCACCTTCCCAGCCCCTCCATTAGTTTAAAAAAAAAAATCCCAGGTAGAGGAGGTCTTAAACCCTTACTTCCCACTGTACCCCCAGTGTCATGACCCCCCAATTTCTGCTGGTCTCAACTTCCCTTTCAATGTGCTGATGTGCACAGCTCTCCCAGGGTTCTCCCCAGCAGGATAGCACTCTCTCCCCCTCTCTCCATGGTCTGCCTGACTGACCCCATGAAGGCAGGGACTAAGGGAAGTCAGCTGAGGTCAGGCCCTGGATAGAAGGCAGCCTAGAGAAGCATTTGTGTGGCCCAGAAATACAACTTGGAATATTTCATATGCAATTGAAAAGTCTGCTATTCCCTTGGGGGGGAGGGAGGGGAAAGGTCTGGCAGTGCTAAGCATCTGCCTTTGAGTTCACCACAGTCCCCAAGCCTCCTGGGTCCTATGAATGTCCTCACTCTAGCACTAGACTAGGAGTCATAAATCCTAAGGCAGGTTCTCATACATTTTGTAAACTTGGGTAACCACTCTGGTCCCAGAAATAGTATCATCCACTTCATAAGCTGAGGATTGATGGGGATCAACTTTAGGAGACATTTGCAGCTGCCTGGATCATGGAGCAGTAACTGCCCACCTCAGCAGTATTGTCCCTGCACAACCTCATCTCTTGTGACTGACACTCAGTGAGCTGGCAGCAGTATCACTCCTGATGAGAAAGTAGAGGTGGGGAATGGTCAGTGGGGGAACCTGCACAACTAAGTGGCTCTTTGGAACCCAAGTCCTTCACCCCCTCTTCCACCCCACCTGCCTTCTCTCTTCAGTGACCAAGATCTGCGCCCAGTGTGAGATGGAGCACAGCGCGGATGGCCTCATGGAGCAGATGTGTTCCAGTGACTTCGGTGAGTGTGGGGCCCACAGAGTCGCTGCCCTCCACAGCCTCTTGGACACACACCCACACGTCCTCACAGGAGAGCTGACAGCCTTTACATCCTGTTAGAACCTGGTGAGAGCTATCACACACACACACACACACACACACACACACACACACACAGAGTAGTGTACTCACAGCGGAACTGCTGTGGCAGCTCTTCCCAACTCCATGTCAAGTGAGAGGATCAGTCATAGTAGATATCAGCAAATGTTACAGAATAGGGTCCTCCTCTCCAGAACTGGATATTAGACATTTCCAGTCCACCACTGCTCTATCCACGCACCACACACACACACACACACACACACACACACACACTCTCTCTCTCTCTCTCTCTCTCCTGGTTGGTTATACACAGCTAGGAAACCATCCCCAGAGATGTTCAGCTTTCCTCCAATGCAAGGCTCCTCTCCAAGTGTTTGCCCCTAATCCAATATTCCCCTCCCTGGAGAGCCCTATACCCACTCCAGTCCCATCTAGATGTCTCTGCCTTGCATTTGGTGTCACAAAAAGGCTTTGGCTTTAGAGTAGGCCAGATTTGTGTCAATCTAGGCTCCATAATTGGGGCAAGACATACCCTCTCCACTGCATCTTATTTACATACACACATGTACTTTTTTTCCCTTTGGCAGTACTGAGGTTTGAATTCAGGGCCTTGCACATACAAGGTAGATGCTCTACTATTTAAGTCATGCCCTGAGCCCTTTTTGCTTTAGGTATTTTTTCAAATAGTCATGTTTTTGCCCAAAACCTCAATCCTCCTAATCACATTATCTTTCTATGTACACTTCCCATATAGCTGGGATAGCAGGTACACATCACCATGCCCAGCCTTTTGTTCATCAAAATGGGGTCTTGCTGTATGTAGCTCACACTTGTAATCTCAGCTACTCTAAGGCTGAGATCTGAGGATCAAGGTTCAAAGCCAGCCCAGGCAAGAAAGTCCATAAGACTCATCACCAATTAACCACCAAAAAGCCATGAGGAGCTATGACTCAAATGGTAGAGCAGTGACCTTGAGCAAAAAAAGTTCAATAATAGTCCTTAGGCCCTGAATTCAAGCTCAGTACAGGCACACACACAAAAAATAATAATAATTGAAAAATTTTAAATGGGTTCTTGCTTTTTGCCTAGGTTGGCCTAGAACCATGATCTGCCCAATCTCTACATGCTAGTAGCTAGGATTATAGGGACAAGCCATTTTACCCAGCCTCCCTCCAGTACTTTGAAGATGAAATTCCATAATGTCCAGCTTCTGATAAGAACTTCAAAAGTATTCAAATCTAGCATGTAAGCCCACTCCTCCAATCCCACAACTCATCAGGTTCCCTGAGCCTGAATGCCCAGAATCTATCATCATCAGCCTAAGGATACCACCGTCCTCAGCAGCCCTGACCTGTCTCAGCCCACCCCCCGTCCTCCTTCCTACAGTGGTCAAGATGCGCATCAAGGAGATCAAAAGAGAGAATGGCGACCGGAAATTAATTGGAGCCCAGAAGAAGAAAAAGCTGCTGAAGCCAGGCCCCCTGAAGCGCAAGGACACCAAGAGGCTGGTCCTGCACATGAAAAACGGAGCAAGCTGTCCCTGCCCGCAGCTGGACAGCTTGACGGGTAGCTTCCTAGTCATGGGCCGCAAAGTAGATGGACAGCTGCTGCTCATGGCTGTCTATCGCTGGGATAAGAAGAATAAGGAGATGAAGTTTGCTGTCAAATTCATGTTCTCCTACCCCTGCTCCCTCTATTACCCCTTTTTCTATGGGGCTGCAGAATCCCACTGAAGGGCCCTCCTCTAGCCTCTCCAAGCTGTGCCTTGCCCTCTGTCCCTGCCCACCTAGCCTTGCCCCACACTCCCAGGCTCACCCAGCCCCCCCCACCCCCTGGTGGCAGGTGGCTTCAAGCTGTTGCTACATTGCACACGCTCCAAGGGATGCACACAAGCTTAGAGTTGGCTTCCTTGTCCAAGGAGCCCTGGATCCCTGGGGACCTAGGCATCCTCTCTCAGAAGGGCTTCTCTTCTGAGGAAAACCCCAGGGTCTTAGAAAGTGGGCAGAGGGAGGCAAGAGGCTCGGCAGTCTGAGGGGTATGTAGAGTGGACAGTGGTGTCAGCTCCCCTCAGCTGGTGGTGGGGCCTTGCCTTGTAGGGAAATGTCTCCTTGGAGAGGGTCTGTGTTAGGCTGAGTTGTATGGGGACCGTTTTCCTTTCTGGATCCTCATTACAGCCTTCCAAGGAATAGGAGATGGGGTTCCAATGCCTTCCAGCCATGCCGCTCTTTCCTCTCCAGCACAATTCTCTATCTCAGACCTCATGCCTCCTGGATTGGAAAGGAGGCCCAGCCCAGCCTCCACAGACTCCCTTCCCAGGGCTCATTCCTCAGCCTTGGCTCTCCCTCTGACCTTGACCATAACTTATTGCTCCTGTTGTGAGGCCATTGGTTCTAGACAACAGATACAGGCAGGATTTTGTTGCTATTTTTTTTAAGTTTTTAATTAAATCAAAGAAAACTACAGTTGGTTTGGATGAGTTGATTTCTTTAACTGCTAGTTCTGAAGAGGATGGCAGCTAGGGAGGTTTAGACACTTTCAGGAGACGCGGGCTCTACCCCACAACCTGTCCACACAGACTTCAGCAGAAAAGCCGTGCCTGTGTGGCTCCCCAAGGGCACATGACAAGGGTCTCACCCTTGCATCCCAACCAGTGAGGGATGACTGACCTCAAGGAACATTGCAGGACAGCCTGAAGCACGGGGCATGTCACTCTCCTGCACACTGGTTTTGACCTGTTGGTAACAGATGCTATACAGTAGGACTACTTGAAGCTCCCTTGGCCAACTATAGCCACATCACTTGGGAGTTGGTTAGGAATGCAGAATGCCAGAACCTGTCATATAGGACTGTGTTGCAACACAGAAAAATACTATCATCTACCAAGCTTTCACAAAACACAGCACCCACACCAATGCATCCACAGCACTGAAACAGGTCTTAGGTGCCACCTAGGTAATGTGCTGCTGGGTTAAGAAGTCTCATCTAGACCAGGTAACACTTGATGTGGGGAGAGGGCAAGAGGCTGGGGCCTTGAGCAGCTACTGAGATGGATGGCACAGAGAGGAGAAGCAGCTGCCACACAGGTGGCCAGCATTTGAAGGTGTAGTGCCAGGAAAGAGCTCCCTGTGGGGCTTTGGTAGAGTCTGCCCTCGATGTCAAGAGATGCAGGACAGATGCAGGGGCCAGAGCACCCCCTGAGGGCCTTTCCTGGCCAGTTGGGTGGAACTGGGATGCCAACTCCAGCCAAGGCCTATTGCTACTCCAAAACAAAGTAGCTAACCTGACACTGCTCTTCACTTTGGAGAAAATGGGGAGAAGAAAAGGGGAGAGAGCTGGGAATGTGGCCTAGTGATAGAGTGCTTGCCTAGCATGCATGAAGCCCCAGATTCGATTTGTTGGTACCACATACACAGAAAATGCTGGAAGTGGCGCTGTGGTGCAAATGGTAGAGTGCTAGCCTTGAGCTGAAGAGCTGAGGGACAGTGCCCAGGCCCAGAGTTCAGGCCCCATGACCTAAAAGAAAGAACAAAAGAAAGAACGAAAGAAAGAAAGAACGAAAGAAAGAACGAAAGAAAGAAAGAAAGAAAGGAAGGAAGGAAGGAAGGAAGGAAGGAAGGAAGGAAGGAAGGAAGGAAGGAAGGAAGGAAGGAAGGGGAAGAAAAAAGGGGAAAAAGAAAAGGGGAGAAAGCGGGGGTTCGGGGGGAGATGGGAAGGGATGGAAAGGGGAAACAAAGGAGGAGGCAACAATGCTTGATAAGAAATGTACTTATTACGTTGCCCGTGTAACTGTAACCCCTCTGTACAGTATTTTCACAATAAAAAGAAAGAAAAGGGGGAAATGGTATCTCTAGAAAGGCTGGAAACTGGGCAGTCTCCAAAGTCTCCCTAACAGGTGGACTGAACCTGCCCATAAACCACCCTGGCAGGCAGGTGGCCTAGCTCAGGCCACTGGGAGGCAGCAAGACCTATTTGTCTCTCCTTCCCCTAACAAAGCCGCTACCACCCATGCTGCCCAAACTCTGCCCAGATTGCCTTGCTCCTTGAATCTGCCCCTTGTCTCTCAGCCTCCTGCCCTGACCAAATATTTATGGACACTTCTATGGTCAACCAGGATTATTTTTCCATCAAGCATGCAGGCCTTGGCCGCTTTTGGCTGAAGTACAATGCTGACCTCTGTCAGGTGCTGGCAGGAGAAAGGCAGGGGAGGGAAAGTCTCCCTCAAATACCCTGTGAATTCATCAGGCAGCACCCACGTGAGGCCAGGGGCCTGCTCTACATCTGCTGCTCCTCAGTTCTGCTGCCAGGCCCCCAAGAATCTCCTCTGTGGGACAAAGAGGTAGCTCCTCCCAGAGGCCCTGCCAGACTGGAACTCCACCCTTCCCTCACTTCAGTACCTGCATGTGGTGCTGCCATGCTGTCCTCCCTACCAGCCACACAGAACCACAGTCACCAAGAGTACCTAGACGCTGGGCACCACTGAGGGACAGTCTGTGACCACACAGGAGAGAGAGGCCTCACCACACACAAGTCCAGACGCGGACAGGTGAGAAGCTGACATACCACAATCCTGTCTTCCTGCTCTGGGGAGGTAGTCTTGTGGTTACCGCTTCTTCCTCATTTCTCAGCCACATTGCAAGCCATGAGACAGCGAAGGGAAAGGAGCACAACCCTCATGTCAGCTGCTTCAAGCTTTGGATCAGGGAAACAGGCTGCCCACCTGGTAGATTTCCACTTCCAGCTCTCTGGCTAGAACTGAGTAATATGGCCACTCCTATTGCAAGGAGAAGTCAAGTTTTTCAGCAGGGCAGAAACCAGAGTTTAATATAAAACAAGAATTTGAGGTAGATGGCTGAAAATCCCAGGATTGGGGTGAGAGGAGGTGTAACCTGGCTCTGGTCTCTAATCCTGCAACTTAGTAGCTGTGTGACACTGAGACCACTGCCAGTTGTAAAATAGAGTGAAATGCTTACTTCCATTGTGGCCAAATGTGAAATGTCAATGCAATGGCCGTATCTAGAAATAATGCACAGCATGTAGATGTCCACTAGTATACATTTGTATTCTTATGAGCCAAAAATTGTGACTTAACAGTGCCTACAGACTAGGTATTCCATAGAATTGCTGAGTCCTTAATCAACTAAGAAACATGACTGACTGGCAGGAAAGCAGGAGAAAGGCAGGAACCTTTTATCTATGAGTTAGAATTATAGAATCCATCCCAAGGTGGTAGATAACTAACATTGGAATCGGTGTAGGATTATACCTGTAATCCCAGCTACTCAGAAAGGGCGTGCAGAAAGATCTCTAGTTTGAGGCTAACTAGAGAAAAAGTTTACAAGACTCTAGCTCAAAAACAAAATGGCTGGACTGGGAATGGGGCTTAGTGGTAAAGTGCTTGTCTAGCATGCATGAAGCCCTGGGTTCCATTCCTCAGTAGTACATAAACAGAAAAAACTAGAAGTGGCACTGTGCCTCAAGTGGTAGAGGGACAGTACCCAGGCCTTGAGTTCAAGCCCCAGGACTGGGGCAAAAAGAAAAGAGCTGGGACACAGCCCAAATGGTAGAGTGCTTGCCTAACAATTGCTATACCTTCAGTTCAAGTTCCCACACATGCACAGAGAGAGAGAGAGAGAGAGAGACAGACAGACAGACAGACAGACAGACAATAAAAGCTGATACTAAGAAGCCAGGTGCCATGGCTCACGCCTCGCTACTCAGGAGGCTGAGATCTGAGGATCGTGGTTCAAAGCCAGCCCAGGCAGGAAAGTCTGTGAGGAGCTGAGGGACAGCAGCAGCCAAGCCCAGAGTTCAAGCCCCACGACTGACCAAAAAAAAAAAAAAAAGCTGATACAAAGAAAATAATGCCAGGTACCTGTGGCTCACACCTATAATCTTAGCTACTCTGGAGGCTGAGATCTGAGGATCAAGGTTCCAAGCCAGCCTAGGCAGGAAAATCCTCCAATTAACCACCAAAAAGCCAGAAGTGGGGCTGTGGTTCAAGTGGTAGAGCACTATCCTTGAGCAAATAAAGCTCAGAGACAGCACCCTAACTATGAGTTCAAGCCCCAGGACTGGCAAAAAAAAAAAAAAAAAAAATAGAGATACTTGATACTAGTAATTGATAGACTATCAAGGCTATGAAGGGTAGTTCACACTGTTCAAAACATTTTCACATTCCAATTTAAAACTCCTGACAGCCCTCTGATAGTGGTTGATGAAGGTAACACAATGTGGTTAAGGTACTGTTAGGGGTAATAGTGAATCTGGTGATGCTAGAACTTGACCTCAAGCTCTGTAACCTCTATACTACTGTCAAAAGAGGTAAAAAAAATAAAAAAATAAAAAGGACAGGAAGTTCAAGTACCCATGCTCTGAGGAAGATTCCTGGGGGCTCTGTCCAATCACACTGCAAGAGCCCTGATATGCAGAAGAGCCATTGGCTCTCCAGATTCCCAAAGATGGCTGGCCCCACACACTGCTCTCCTCTCACCCCTGCCAGCATCCAGGCTCAGCCCTCCACAAAGGAAGCTCACATCCCACTACTGTTTAGTAGGCTGAAATCCTGGCTGCAGTTCACTCTTTGGGAAGGCCGATGTGGGGGGTGGCTGCTGCTGGAATGTGTGTGGCTGGGACACTGGGTCCCAGCCCAGACAGCAGGCTCTGCTGGGGCTGTAAAGAAGGAAGGCAGCCAAGGGAACCCGGAATCCCTAAGCCCCAACTGAGCCAAGAGAATGGAATGTGCTGCTCTGGGTGCTGCAGGCCAGAGGTGGGGTGGCTGGGCACTGGGGAAGGTGGGGGCGCCCACAAGGCGCTCTCTGTTTCACTAGGGCTGGAGAGTAGAAGCGTAGGGGCCTCCTGTTAGCTCAGTGGCTAGCTCCTAAGCAAGTGTGCACCAGGCAGAGTGCCTTTCTGGCCTCTAGGTACACATGGGCAACAATTCACATCCCAGCCCATGCCTCCCCAATTCTGCAGCCTGGGGCAGGTCACTTAACCTCCCCATGCCTCTATTTACTCCCTGTCAGAAGCAGGTAATACTGAATCTGTGGAGACAGTGGGGCACACTCAGTCAAGGGCTTGTGCTTGTGCCTCCCTTATCCCAAGGCTACCAACTGTGGGACAGAAGTGGGCCTGACTCCTGAGACAGTGCCTCCAAGGTACCAGATACAAAGCAATGAAGATAGAGCTTCATCTGTCTTCTGCTCCAAGGGCCACACATCCTGAAGACCCCAAAAGATCTGCAGAGCTCTTAGAAGGTGCTCAACATAAGCACACCATAAAACATCAATAGAACCAAGGCCAATAGGCTAGGGCTGGGGACCCAGGCCTGACTAGCACATGCAAAGGAGGTAGCAGAACCCAGCTGCCCAACTGCCCCGTACCCCCCCCCCCCCCCGTACCTGAAAATGGATAGCTGTCTTTTAAACCAGGCATTCAATTCCAGAGGCCAGTCTGTCTCCAAGGCCATCCCCAGCCAGCTCCTCTGGACGCTGTGGACCCCAGCTGCTGTAAGTACTCCATCCTGTCCCATCCCTCTGTGACTTTGTCTTCCCAGGAGACTGTAGTTTAATAAAGATGTCTCTTGCCTGCTCTCAAGGAGACAAGAAGGTGGCCTTGGCTTCACCATTCAAGGACACTGACCCAGGGTGGGGGGACACCGGCATTTCTTCTATCAGTGAGCCATGTTCCATGACCATCCTTCCTGGCCTCCATCTGTTAATAGTTCACCAGCAATAGACACTGTTTACACTCCCTGATACTCTCTCTGAAAATAATCTAAAATCATTCTCTGGCTTAAAAAAAAAAATCAGTGTCATAAGCCTTACAGGCTGTGAGGATCCAGTCTGTCCTGTGAGCACTTACCACATGCCAGGCGCATGCTCCATGCAGCACAGCACAGCAGCCTCGAGAGGCCGATGTTGCTCTTAAACCCATTTTATAAATGGGGGGGAAGAAGAAAGACCAGGGCAACTGGTTCCAGCCCGCATCCGGTAGAGTAACCTGCGACACTGAGCACAGTGCCCTTCATCCAGCAAACTCTGAGCCCACCCCAGCTGTCAGAACTGCTTGGACCTCTAACCTCACAGCCCGTCTCTTTTCTGCCAGCTCTCAGCCTCCAAGCACTGACCCTTCTTAGCTTTCTCACAGGGATTAGCTGGGCTCTTTCCATTCTAATGCATGCATTATTTCTCATTTACAAAGTTCTGATCCCCACCCCAACCCTAGCCCAGGGTCCTCAATCTTATCCTAAGATGGAGAGCCCAAGTCACCACATCCAGACTGTGCTGTGCCCCTCGTGTGTTTGAGGCAGCAGTTCTCATACCCCAGCCACTCAGGGTTCGTAGAGCCCCACCCCCAGCAGGGGTGCAGGCCAAGCAAGGCCAGCAAGCTCAGGCAGTGCAGAGTGGTCTGATCCTCCAGGCCAGGGAGAACATGAGACAAGAACAGGACAAAGCAGAAGCTTGAGGCCGTTTATTGACAATCCTCCACATACACAGATCCTTTCCACTGTTCTCCAATGTAAACAAGCACAGAGCACTTAACTCTCATCTCCCACCAGGACAAAGGGGATGCTAAGCCTGCCTGGCTCCCCACAGAATGGCACCTGGTTGCCAGGCCGCACTTCACCTCATGTGTGGCTTGGCAGGAAGCTGGACTGAGAGGGACCCTGTCTGCCAACCTTCCCTCCCTCTCCACTGTGGATGTGGGCCACTGTGGATGTGGGCCCCAGGCAGGCCATGATGCACAAGAGAGTTCCAGGCAGGAGAAGTCCTCTTCCTCCCCACCCCGCGCCTTGTGCTGCATGTTCCCAGGAACCATAAAATAAATAAATAAATACATTGAAAAGGCAGGGCAGCTGGGGGCAGGGGAGAGAGGGCAGAGCCAGCTAAAGGGCTTAGGCTGAGATAATGGACCCCACAGAACAACGGGAACAGAAAACTGGCCAAGAGGCCCTATCCCATAACTGAGCCTGCCCTCCAGCAAATGGCCTAGGAATCGAAGGCCCAGCTCAGCAAGATCCCACACTTTCCAAGACCTCAAAAGTCAAGGGTTTCAGGACCTCCGCTCGGCTCACCAGGCCTCACATTCCATGGGACAAGGGCTGGGAAAGGGATATGTGGTGCTAGGCCAGGGAAAGGGTGCCCCAGCCTCAGGGCAGGAGAACAGGAGTGATCCAAATACCCTACAGCCACTCCAGCAGGGCTGAGGACATCTCAGCATTAAGTAAGCTGAGATTTATAAGCTAAGGTCTCTGCCTTATGGGGCTTTGTGATACTGTTCTCACCTTACACTGAAGGTCTGGACCAGCCCCCTGAACACAACTCCTCTAGGGAATCTGGAAACTTCAGCCCTGCTAGAATGCTACTGGTCTTGTTAGGCCTGTCCACACTAATGGGAAACTAGTCACATGCTGGTACCTGGAGGAAGAACATTCAAACCACAGAGCTGGGGTGTAGTGCTGCAAGCACTTGTACAGGCTCCCTGAGGTGGAGGGACCAGCCCAATACCCCCAGGAAAGAACTTTCCCCAATTTCAGGTCTCATGGAATCCCCAAGCCTAGTCAGACTAGCCCTGACCATAGAAGCCTAGCTGAGAGCAGTCCTAGCTCTCTGCTGCCCTCTAGTGGACACTCCCTGGCTGTCCCTGAACCCATGTGGCCCTGGACAGGGCAGGGCAAACAGCCAGGGCTCCCTGGGATTTGAGCACAGCATTGCTCCAGCAAAGCTGGAGACAGCAGGAGACAGACAGGGAATCCTACCTAGCACTCAGGCCACACTCGCCCAGCACACGCCACAGGGGCCAGGGGTGGAGAGAGTGGGGATCTACTGGGGCCCCAGGACTGCTGCCTCTTGGAGCCTGGCCTCTTGTGTCACTTGCTCAAGGTCTGGTTGCATGAGGCACACACAAACACAGTCTCTCTCTGGGCTTCAGGGGCTGGAAAGGAAGAAGAACTTGGTGAGACACTTCTTTGTCCCCTTTCAAGTACTAGAACCTCCCCCGCAAAGCCCCAGACGGACCACCCACCGCCCAGCCCAAACCCTCCCTGACCCAGCTTGCTGCTAGCCTCAGACACACCTCCTTCCTGGGGATCTGGGAACTCGAGTGATGCCAACACTAGGCGTCTCCAGGTGTTCTGAGCATTAAAAAATCTTTTGGCACCAACTAAACACTTAAAAATGTCTTCACAATAAAATACCAGAGAAAATTTTCCTAAAACGTTTTAACAGAGGTTATCTCTGGGTGGTAAGATTACAGGATTATTTTTCCCTTCCTTCTTCTGTATACTTTCTAAATTTTATAGTTAATGAGTAAGGGGGGGGGGGGGGGAGGGAAGTTAGTCTAACACTAACATACCACAAGGTAGTAAGCAAAACATCACATTTTTCAAAAATGTGTGTCAGAGGTGCTGGTACTTCAGCACCTGTTATCCTAGCTATTTGGAGAATAAGATTAGGAGGATTGAGGTTACAGCTAGGGCAGAAAAGTCCATGAGATACATGGGGCCATGATAGGTTATACAGATCTCTAGGCATTCACATACAGTGAGAAAAAAGGAGGATGTTTCATTTACAACACATTTGTACAGTTTTCATAAAAGAAAATGGTTTTTATTCAGTTAGAAATGGTACCATGGTGGCTGTCTCTGCCAAAGGTAGAGGGGAGCCTGAGAGGGGTGCTACTGTTACGTGTTGTTTCCTATGGAAGCTGTCACAGGTGTTCATTCTGCTACCTTGTGTCACAATTCCCAGGTTCATTATATCTACTCTTCGCATGAATTAAATGTCTCCAGGTTTTGATTAAGTGGGATGGATGAGATGTTCCCACAGATGTTGGACAAGGATGTCTTCACTCCTTTCCGACAATGCGGCCTCCCCTTCAGGGGCAGAAAGCTAGTATCAGCTCCCTACCCTGACCCACCCCTGCACCACTCACCTGTGGCCCCCATGGAGGACTTGGGCACCTTGAAGGAGCAGCATCGAGAGCAAAAGCTGTTCCCGCAGTTACTGCAGCTCCGCTGCAGACAAGAACCAAAGTCAGTGCCAGATGGAGCTGCCATTCTCAGGCACCTGGAACTTCAAGCACTTCCCTTCACCAACAATCCTCCCCAAGGAGACAGATTGGGGAAGTGCCCCAGTGAGGCACAAGGGAGACTGGACTGACTGAACGCCGCACAGGAAGGCTGGTGAAAGCAAACGTCAGACACCAGGCCTCTGAGACCCAAGCAGTCAGACTTCTTCAATAATCCCCTCAACTCCCACAGAACCCATCACAAGCACACAGCTCCCAGAAAACCACCTGAAACTTACCCTCTTCTTCAACACTGAGAAGGTGGCAGAGCAGCCTGTACAGTTCCCTGAGAAACAGAGACAACAGCTCAGTTTTGAGCCAGCCCCAAGCACTCACCTCTCTGCTCCTGATTCTCATACATGGACACTCAGGACACCAGCCCACCCCAGCCCATTCCCTGGCTGGGAACATGGGAGC
Organism: Dipodomys spectabilis; assembly: GCF_019054845.1. Classification (NCBI taxonomy): domain Eukaryota; kingdom Metazoa; phylum Chordata; class Mammalia; order Rodentia; family Heteromyidae; genus Dipodomys; species Dipodomys spectabilis. Next base: position 15,155,363 of record NW_024870802.1, read on the forward strand.
ATGATGGCCCCTGCGAACCACTGTCTCTAGGCCAGTACAGCTCTGGTCTTTGCATCCTCCCAGAGGCAAGCAGCCCCACTCATAGGCACAAGAGAAATGAAAGAACAGCTTGAGAATCTGCTCCAGGAATCCAGCCAAGCTGGCAAGGATCTAACCTCCAAATTCCCGGCGAAGCCTGCCTGACATGACCCCTTTGAGTTCTCCTTACATACACTGCCTGTAGAGAGGGATAGAAGTGCCTCCTGAAAACACACATACCTGCTCTCTGCCACTAGGAAATTCAAAATGAGAAGCTTAGAACAGGGCACTTTCCAAAGAGGCAAAGAGAAGACTGCTCATGCACTGTGAGTAGCACCATCAATGACAAGATGACAAAGCTTCGGGCAGTAGGCCATGGCAGCTTAGGAAATGGCTTAGGGAGGCGAGAGAGGTATAAGGAAGAGATGAAGGATAGGGAAGAAGGTTTCTGGGCCATGGGGTCCAAGACCTGCTGTGATCTGCTCAGATCACAGGTTGGCCAGGAATAGAAAACAGGCCTCTCTTTTTCACACAATGACCCCAATCTGTATTAACATCTCCATGCAGTGCCTCCGTCTGTCTGGAAGAAGGAACTGGAGCTCTTGCTAAAGGAGTTTTCCTGGGATCAAGGAAAGGAAGACTACCTAGAGCCAGAAGGTACTAGAAGTACTCGAGTATTGAGGCTAGGTACTAGTAGTAAGAGTGCTTTTGACCAGCTTGTGGTTCAGGTAGAGGAAATAGAGAAGAGCTAAGCCCATGCATGCTGGTGGTACAGGAAACTGTCTGCTCCACTGAGAACTGAGGAAGGCAGCCTATCTCTGCCTCCCAGAGCAAGAGGACAGGGCAACAGGTCAAGGAAAGAAGCAAGACTGATACTAGGGCTTACGTCCAAGAGTTCCTCCAAACTGGATGGAAAGCCAGAACCAAGCACCCAACAGCAGCCAGTACCCTCACACAGGCCTGGGCTCCAGGAGGGCTCTAGGGGCTGACACCAGTTCAGACAGGCAATTGGGGAGAGCAGCCCTGCTCCTAACTCCTACGTGCTCTTTCTGCCAGGATTCTCAGCAAAGGCCTAGACTCTCCCATCCTGACTCCCCTGTGATGAGGCCACAAAGACAGCAAAAGAAGCTACGGGCCCCATGAGGCCTGCCTGGGCAACCATCATTTGGCCCCCAAGACAAAGTAGGGCCCTCCCCACTAGGAGTCTAGAGAGAAGCTCTGGAATGCAATAGCCTTGTTATGGTTCCACCAAGGTTCATGTTTTAAAAATCTTAACCACAGCCAGATGCCAGTGGCTCACGTCTGTAATCCTAACTACTCAGGAGGCTGAGATGTGAGGATCATGGTTCAAAGCCAGCCTGGGCAGGAAAGTCTGTGAGACTCTTATCTCCAATTAACCACCAGAAAACCAGAAGTGGAGCTGTGGCTCAAAGTGATTGAGCAAAAGAGCTCAGGGACAGCTCTCAGGCTGTGAGTTCAAGCCCCACTACTGACAAAAAAAAATCCTAACCCCCAAATGATGCGGAGCTCACAGAGGCTGAGGACATTCAGCAGGGTGCAGGCAATCTAGAATGAAAAGGGAAGATGCAAGGACCAGAGCCACACATGGCCTGGACACAGTGGCTCCCAGATGCCATCAGGCCAACTTCCTGAGAGCTAGTGTTCAAGAAGAGGAGAAGGACAAGAAACCCACACAAGTGTCTTCAGTAGTTCCACTAGACACATGCTAACATTCCAAGATCCCATGGACACTTGCTCTAGTCACAATTAGAATTCATAATTCCAACACTCTGACCCTGTGTATAGCCAACATCCCCTCCGCCCCAGCCTCCACATTCCTTCCTGGCCACCCTAACCCACTCCATACCGAAGTTGTTGGTAGGGTAACGCTTGCGGAGCCGCTCTGTGAGCCGGGACACCTTGCTGCGCAGTACCTCGTTCTTACTCAGGAACCCATTGTCTTGCAGGGACAGCTCATCCTCTGCTGGGCAGGGGGCACCCTCATCATCCTCCTGTGGGAACAGCTCCTTCCAGTCCCCCACCTCTTGACAAGGCCCAGGGGCCTTCAGGCAGAGGCACCTGGACACAGCCAACCCCATCAGCATAGCCAGATCCGCCACCCTCCCCCAGCCCAGCCCAGCCCTACTTACCAGTGCTCCTACTTACCAGAACCACCAAGTGGGTCTCCTGCCTCCCAAGGTGCAGAGAAGAGAGAAAACAGAGACAGAGATAGCAGAGCAAGGAGGACCAAAAGGGGGACCTCCAAGCTACTCCTGAGTTCTGAGCACCTCCTACACACAGAGCGAGGTTAACAGATGCTCTCCCCTGACTGAGTCAGCACTGAAGAAGCTTGAAATAAGCTGTGAACTACGCTTTTCACATGGGGCATTCTAACAGAAAGAACATAGCCTTTACAGTGTCTTCGGGACACTTGTCTAACCTACTTCGCAAACATAAATGTGAGCTGCATCAAGATGCAAAAGGTATTCCTTGAAAGGTACTGCTTGAAAATCATGCTCTGTATCTCCATCCTCCCCAGGTCCATACTTCTAATCATTACCAAGACTTGGAGAAAATCTTACAGCAGTCAAAATTGAAATGTCAGCAGAGACTGGGCTGATTAGAGAGTGAAGGATTGGTGAAAATTCCAGAGACCCCCACTGCTTATATCTCAATGTCCAGTTTATAAAGAGACATAAAGACAGGGAAAAAACAGAGGAGGAGGAATAATGCTCGATAGGAAATGTACTCATTACCTTACTCATGTAACTGTAACCCCTCTCTACACTATTTCTAAATAAAAAGTATTTTTAAAGAAGTTGAAAAACTAAAAAAAAAAGAGAGAGAGACATAAAGAGAAATTATTTCCTACTCTAAGAAAAACAATAATCTGGTCAAGAAGAGGTGAAATGCTCACATCTATAATCACAGATATTCAGAAAGTAGAGATCAGGAGGATCACAGTTTGAAGATAGCCTAGGCAAAAAAGTTAGCAAAAAGCCAGGCACCAGTGGCTCACGCCTATAATCTAGCTACTAAGGAGGCTGAGATCTGAGGATCACAGTTCAAAGCCCAGTTCAAAGCCAGCCCAGGCAGGAAAGTCCATGAAACTCTTATCTCCAATAAACCACCAGAAAACCGGAAGTGGCACTGTTTGCACAAGTGGTAGAGTGCTCACCTTGAGCTGAGGGACAGCGCCCAGGGCCAGTGTTCAAGCCCCACAACTGACAAAAAAAGAAGTTAGCAAAAAGGCAGGCAGAATGCCAGTTACAAGGGAGGCATAAGTAGGAAGATCATATGACAAAAAAGCATAGGATCCTATCTGAAAAAGTAACAAAATCAAAAAGGGCTGGGGGCATGGCTCAAGCAGTAGAACACCTGCCAAGCAAGCCAAGTCCCTAAGTTCAAATGCCAGCACTGCCTCCCCTACAAAAAAGCAAAGATGACAATAAATAGCAATGGCCACTAACTGTAATACAGGGTTTGTCTAAAGGAGACAGTGGCCTCAGGGCTACTCCTAGAGTTCTAAATAAAATCCCATCATTTTTAAACACCAGCTCAAAACACAATTTTAAAAGTTTTTAAGCCAAATAAGACACGTATGCAAAACACTAGTTCAAACCACTGTCCTAAAACCAAGACAACTGTTGAACTTCCCCTGACCTCAAATTTAACCATGCAAACACTTTCTCCAACCTCTGAAAAGAACAGTGAGGAATTCACTCTGCAGAACCCAGAGTAGCAGAGGCACAGAGAAGCCCTCCTCCAACCTGCCCTCCCGACACCAAGTCTACTATTGCCACCAGAGAGAAATTACAAGCCCCCAGTGGAGTTCTACAACACCTGAAAAGCCACCCCTGCCCTAGGAACCCAAAACAGATGACTAGATGGGCCACAGAGCAGGGATCAAGGGGTCAGTAGCCCCATTTCAACCTATAAGCTCTCGCTCAGATAGGTTTTGGCTTCTCATGTGAATATTGAAAAATAAAACCCTCAGCTCCAGGAACACCAGGTCATACAGCATGCTGGGGAAGGGCCACACACCTCTATTGCATCTTTGAACTCCTCATCTGGTTCAGCCTCCTCAGCTTCCTCCACACTGCCTGGTGTGAGGTCCTAGAAAGAGAGTCTCAGTCACATACAAGAAGGCTGATGGCTGTACAGTAGAGGGCCATCTTCCCTGAGCCAGCATTCAGGTTCCTACCCCAGAGGAAATGGCACCATTTCAAAAAGTAGTGAGTCATGGGAAAGAAAACAACCTCTAACCCTTCAGGGCAGGAAGATGGGCACAAGATCACAGCTGGTCCTCAGTGGCTGAGAGTATAGCTCTGAACCATAGGGCCTGGACTAAGACCCAGTGGCACCACTCACTAGCAATGATGCCTTAGGCAACCACTCTGTGGCTCAGCCTTTTCTTCTGCTACTCTCAGACACAACTTACCTTCCTTGCAGGAATATCTATAAGGCACTTAGAACAGAATCTGACACAGTAGGTACTCAATAAAGTGCAGGGCAGTTATTTTTATTATGCTTATTATTAAGCACACCAGAGATCAGGCCCAGGAAGGAGCAGGAATCACATCAGAGGCCAGTCCTGGAACTATGTACTATATAAGCAAGCTGCTAGAAGGAGGACCCCCATCTGCTCTCAGCAGCTCTTGTGATGACCAGGAGTACTCACCTCCGTGGGAGTGGGGGCAGGCGTGCTATCCAGAAGAGTACCTTTCCCCCCAACATCTGGCAGTAGTGGGCTCTCAAAGACTCGTTGTTGCTGCTTGGGGTTCATCCGCCGCCGCAGAGATGTCCTATACTCAGACACCACTACCCAGAGCAAGGAGAACAGGGTAGGAGGTAGATACAAGACAGAGTAAGTAGTACTCTGGGGGCGGCAACTTCCACCAAGTGCCCCACCCACTGCTACTGAAAGAGCTGCCTTCCTAACTGGGCAAGTCACCCAACCTAAGCCTCATGAGCAACACAGGCATCACCACTTAACCCAGACCACTAAAGATTCAGTGTGGAAGGTGTGCCCTAAGTTGCAGCTTCTGTGATTATTACCCCAGCAGAGGGTGGAAAACAAATGTAACAGTCATTCAAGTAACAAGACTGTCTCAGCACTTTAGAAGCCAGACAGCAGACTGTAATCACACAGAGATGTAGCAGCAACTCCAGGTGGCTGCTACCCAGGGGACAGGCAGAATTTTGGGAAAACACTGCTCCATCTCCCAGAAGCCACCAATCTCAGGAAGCAATGATTCATCTGCTTTAGAAAGAAAGAGGACTGCACATGGCAGCCTCCCTGGTGAGATGTCATCCTCAGGGATCTAGGGTCCTCCAGAGCACCCCAGTGTGGTGCTGCCCCCTTGTGGAAAGGACAGTAACAGGCAAAGAACTACAGAGATGAAGCAGAGGGCCTAAACAGCTGCTGGCCAGTCTGTGCCCCAAATGTCAGGCTCTCTAGGGCTTACCTCGGAAGAACTCCACATTCCCCAGAAACAGTGTACTGTTTAAAAGGGCAAGGACCCAGCAGAGAGGCAGCAGATACAGCATACAAATTGTGCCCAGAAGAGCCCCATAGAACCTGGAAGATCAAAAGAAATTCACAAAATCAGAAGGAAACAGGTTTAGACTAAGCACACTCACATAGGGATATAGGTGAGAAACAGATTTTTTTTTTTTTTTTTTTTTTTTTTTGGCTGTGGGGCTTGAACTCTGGGCTTGGGCACTGAGCCACAGTGACACTTCTGGATTTCTGGTGGTTAATCAGAGACTCATGGACTTTCGTGCCCGGACTGTCTTTGAACCATGATCCTCATATCTCAGCCTCCTGAGTAGCTAGGATTACAGGCATGAACCACCAGCACCTGGCTAAATTTTTTTTTTTTTATCAGTCATGGGCCTTGAACTCTGGGCTTGGGCACTGTCCCGAGTGCTCTACTGCTTGAGCCACAGCGTCATTTCTGGTTATCTAGTGGTTTATTGGAGATAAGAGTCTCACAGAGTTTCCTGCCCGGGCTGGCTTTGAACCACGATCCTCAGATCTCAGCCTCCTGAGTAGCCAGTATTATAGGTGTGAGCCACCGGCGCCCAGCTTTAAACTTTTTTTTTTATACTGCTTTTTTATACTTTTTTATATGCAAACTTTTTTTTTAACTATACATCAAACCAGTATAAAAATCATGATGAGAAAGGACTTCGAAGTATCAACAAGTCACTGGTTTCTGACAACTGACTGGTGAGACTATGCTGATGTCTGAGGCTAGGGCACATGAATGGATCAACTGTTATCACACTCAGGAACTAGACTCTGATGTCTACAGACAGCCTGGAATGTGAGTCTAGCTCTGCTATTTCTCTTTGCACACATCCTGCACTCTGAGTATTACTTAACTTCCTTCACCCATAAAAGGGGGATTACAACAGCATCTACCTCATAGGATTACTATGAAGACTAAGATACAGTATCTGACACAAAGTGAGGACTGAATAAATTAATTATAGTTATTATTCCTATGTAGAGCTTCAAACATATTCATTCCAGTGGAAGGGAGAAAATGAGGGAGAAGTCTCAAAACACTATGAAGCTATGCATCTATAAAGTATATACCTATGACCAACTATAGAAGAAAGCTGAACATGAGATGAACTGCTATATTCAAAGTGGTAGATTACATGGTGAGTGATTTGTGTATTATTAAAGTACTTTTGCTACACTTTTTTTAAAGCATCTAAACAATAGCAACAAATTAGAGCTCAACAGTACCCCTGCAGATCTATACACGTAGCATAGGACGCTCTTCCCCCGAGGTAGGAGGGAACCTACCTTTCAAGCCATTTCAAGATAGCTGCCATTGCTTGGCAGGGGAGGGCTTCAAGCTGCCAATTCCAACAGGGGAGCGGAGGTGGGGAAGGGGAGGGGCCACTCACCGAGACGATACCACAGGGTTTTCCCAGTGCAGCACACGGTAGGCAGCTTCACAGGTGCAGCACAGGCGAGTCAAGAAGGCCTCCAGCTGGATCAAGCTGCAGACACAGGGGCTCCTATGAGTGGGCAGGCTTTGCCCCGCCCACTCACTGGGCAGGATGAAAGTCTGTGGAGGCAGAGCCTGGGACCACAGGCAGAAATAGGTATTCCACCTTCTTGAATGCACTGCCTGAATCTCAAGAGTGGGGGGTAAGAGGGTCTTGCCAAGCTGGCCCAGGTATTGCTCCATCCCATTCTTGATCCTCTCCTATGGGAGAACCAGTTCAGAGCTTCTGTTCTTGCTAACTATGGATGTCAGCCAAGCTACCTAAGTGTCCCACTGCTGAAGTTCCCTCATATGTCAAGTGAGTAACCGAAGACCCACCCCACAGGTACACAGCACCGTGGGTACATGGCACCAGGAGGATAAATGGCAGATCAATGTCTGCTCACCTAAAATGTAAGGTCGACCACCTGGGGAGTTCTGTTAACAGAGATAAACCCCAGAAGCACGAGCACATCTGGCACCCAGATCCAGACTATCTATCTATCCAGGGTCCTTGGAAAAATGTCTGCTTCAGAGCTGAAGCAGGGGAGGTAAAAGATGAACGCAAACATCCTGTTGTACCATAACAGAAGCACTGGGAAATGATGGAGACACAAAAAGCAACTCTAAAGTGGTCCCACTAGCCAAATCTAGAACAATTTGAGATGAAAACAATTGAGATGAAAACAAATGAAGGCAATAGATTACAACCCACAGAATCAAATAAAAATCTAAGAGTTCATACTGATAATATGGGCTCATACTAATATAGACAGAATGGTAATCAGAAAATCATCTCTCCAACCATCACAGTAATAAAGTGATTAAGGAAAGACCATGAGTGGTTTTAAACAGTGGGTGTATGTTTGATGCGCCTCACAGTATCTCCCTTCAGATTACTAACAATGAAAGGAGAGGATGATGCACAGTGGGAAGCTGTACACAAATGGACAGAGTTAACATTTCCTGACATTATGGGCTACCAACATGAAAGTCCACATTCCTTGCCATAGTCCTGTCGAAGATGCATAATCTGAGTCTAACCAAGAGGAGCCAACTTATCCAAACTGAGGGGGCTCCTATAAAAGAAAAAGCTGGTAGTATTTAAGTACACAAAATCAAGAGGCACAAAGACTGAGGCTCTAAGTTACAGGAGACAAGCAGAAAAGCGGAATGTGAGGTCTGTGCAGCTCCATAATAGAACATTTGCCCCACATGCAAAGCTTTGGATTTGATCCCCATCAGCACACACACAAAAAAAACTTCAATGTAAGCCTGGTGCTGGTGGCTTACACCTGTAATCCTAGCTACTCAGGAGACTGAGATCTGAGGATCGAGGTTCAAAGCCACCAGGGCAGGAAAGTCTGTGAGACTCTTACCTCCAATTAACCACCAAATAGGCAGGAGTGAAGCTGTGGTGGTTCAAGTAGTGGAGCTCCAGCCTTGAGTGAAAAAGCTCAGGGACAATGTCTAGGCCCTGAATTCAAGTCCCAGAACCAGCACCACAAAAACAAAAACACAAAAAACAAAACCCCTCAACATAATGTAATATATGATGGGTAACAGAAATTGGTAGGAAGACGTTTACTAACGGAACTGGCAAATTATGTTTATAATCCATATAGCAGATGATTCATGCTAATGTTGTATTAAATTTCCTTTCTGGCTGGGCACCAGTGTAGCTCACGCCTATAATCCTAGCTACGCAGGATGCTGAGACCTAAGGACTGAAGTTCAAAGCCAGCCAGGGCAGGAAAGTCTGTGAGACTCTCCAATTAACCACCAAATAGGCAGAAGTGAAGTTATGGTTCAAGTGGTAGAGCTCCAGCCTTGAGTGAAAAATCTCAGGAACAATGTATAGGCCATGAATTTAAGCCCCAGAACCAGTACATACATATAACACACACACACACACACACACACACACACACACACACACAAAACCTCAATATAACGTATGATCTTAGATTGTATCCTGGATCAGGGGAAAATGATAGGAAGTTTACTAAAACAACTGGCAAATTATGGTTATGATTCATATAGTAGATGACTCATGGTAATGTTGCAGTATTGAATTTCCTTTCTAGTTACAGTGCTACAGATATGTAAGAGGAAGTCCTATTCTTACAAATACAGGTTGAAATATTTGGGATAAACATACATGATATTTACAACTTTCTTTCTTTCCCCCCCACCTCCGGTCATAGGGCCTAAACCCTGGGCATGGGCACTGTCCCTCAGCTCTTCAGCTCAAGGCTAACACTCTACCACTTGGGCCACCGTGCCACTTCCAGCTTTTTCTGCTTCTGTGGTGCTAGGAATAGAACCCAAGCACTCTACCACTGAGCCACCTTCCCAGCCTCTATTTTTGCAACTTACTTTCAAACAGTTTGGGGGTAAGGGGGGGAAATGCAGTGAGATCTCAGGAACCATTGCGGTAAAAGTTAACAATAGTCCCAGCTGAGTAAAGGACCTATGGGGCCTGTTTGTGTCATTTATGTACCTCTTCTCTAGGTTTAAAATTATTTCACAGTAAAAAAGAAACAAACACTGGAGCCAGTGGCGGTTCTTTGACTGTAATCGTAGCTACTCAAGAGGCTAAGATCTGAAGATCATGGTTCAAAGCCAGCCTATGAGATTCTTATCTCAAATTAAATCACAAAAAAGGCCAGAGTGGCACTATGGCTCAAGTGGCAGAATGCTAGCCTTGAGCAAAAGTTGCTTAGGGACAGTGCCAGGCCAGAAAGAAAGAAAGAAAGAGAGGGGGGGAGTGAGGGAGGGAGGGAGGGAGGGAGAGAGGGAGGGAGGGAGGGAGGGAGGGAAGGAAAGAAAGAAAGAAAGGAAGGAAGGAAGGAAGGAAGGAAGGAAGGAAGGAAAGAAAGAAAAAAGAGAAAGAAAGAAAGAAAGAGGGCTGAGAAGGTGGCTCAGTGGTAGAGTGCTTGCCTTGCATGAAAGAGACCCTGGGTTCAATTCCTCAGCACCACATAAGCAGGAAAAAAAAAAGCCGGAAGTGGTGCTATGGCTCAAATGCTAGCCTTGAGCTGAAGAGCTGAGGGACAGGGCCCAGGCCCAGAGTTCAGGCTCCAAGACCAGACCAAAGAAAGAGAGAGAGAGAGAAAGAGAGAGAGAGAAAGAGAGAGAGGAAGGAAGGAAGGAAGGAAAGAAGAAAGGAAGGAAGGAAGGAAGGAAGGAGGGAAGGAAGGAGGGAAGGAAGGAAGAAGCAACAACAACAGATACCTGGCCCCATTGCTGGGCAGGCCCAGCAATACATTTATTTCTAACTTGTGCCACTCTTGTGGTATATCAAAATCCTACACAGAAAAGTCCAGCTGCCACCTAAGTTGGAACAATTAATTTTGTTCAGCTTCCTTCAGCTGCTTCCTCAAAGTATCAGCTCTGTCATGTTTAGGAATTTCTCCATAGTACATCTAAACATAATACATACTAAACACATTCTGCAGACCTAACACTGGAGTAATCTTCACCCTCTGAGTAAGCCCTATCATCCTAGTTGACAGACGTGGGACCTGAGTCACAGAGGAGCAAAGCAACTTACCCAATGTTACAAAGTAAGTGGAAGAGCTGCGATTTGAACCCATGTAGTGACATGTGGAGGCACAGTGCTTAGTGAAGATGTTAGTGTTTCTAGGGGAAAGAGCAAGCTGTGAAGTTGGCTGAACCTGGAGGCTCATCCAGCTCACTTGCCAGCTGTAAGTGGGGATAATAGCAACCACCACCCAGAACTGTTCAGAAGATTAAATGGAGTAGCATCTGTGGTTTACCCAATATGAAGTCTGGCACATGCAAATGCACTATGCAGCAGCTGCTGTCATTTCTAGTCTCCCCATCTCCCAGGCCTCTCTTTGATACTCACAAGCTCTTCACCTCAGCCACGGCCTCGGGTCGAGAAAGACGAACTTTCTGCAGGTCCTCTTGTCTTACACTGTGATACTTCCTCCGCATCAGTTCAGATTCGGGCAGCTGTGCCCGGCAAACCTCCTGAAGGTAGCCCAGCAAGGCAGGCACAGAAATCAATAGGGCACCCACCGAGTACCAGGCACCTAAGAAATTAAGAACACTGCAAGTAATATAGTTTAGTAAGGCCCAGGAACTGCCCACCTACATGCTCACTCCTCACCTCCACCAGGGCCCTCCCTAGGAGGTCTTTCCTGTTCACCCTACAGGGAAGACAAGAGTACTTCATCCACCCACCAGGCTCCTGAAGCCAGTTTTGTTTTTCCTCATAGATTTTTATCACCACACTATAGACTATGGGTGTGTTCACTTTTGGCTAATGGAAGCTGTTAAGAGCTGGCACTTTGTCCATGTGATCACTGATGGGAGTTCCAGCTTCATCTCTAAAACATTAAAAAAATGCTGCCAGCATGTAGTAGGTAACTCCTGCCTGCACCCTGGCCATTAAGGCAGACTGGAAGCCTTTCCTTTGGCTCTTAGGTGCCTTCTGACACAGGCCTCAGAAATACTGAGGCTGAGATGAAATTCAAAAAGGGAATGTCTCCCGTATCACTTCGTATCCCAACAGGAAGCTAAGAGAGCAGCGGGCTACTAATAAATGTGTGTTAAATTTCTGTCACAAAAACTGACATACTTCAGAAATATATTCAAAGAAACCTATCATGCTGGCAAATTTTGATCAAAGAAGAGATTAAGAAAAAGATGAACCAGGCACCAGTGGCTCATGCCTGTAATCCTAGCTTCTCAGGAAGCTGAGATTTGAGGATCATGGTTTGAACCTAGCCCAGGCAGCAAAATCTATAAGACTCTTTTTTTTTTTTTTTTTTTAATGGTTGTGGGCTTGAATTCTGGGCCTGGGCACAGTTCCAGAGCTATTCAGCTCAAGGCTAGCACTCTACCACTTGAGCCTAGAGCCACTTCCAGTTTTCTGAGTGGTTTATTGGAGATCAGAGTCTCACACACTTACCTACCCCAGCTGGCTTTAAACCGTGATCCTCAGATATCAGCCTCCAGAGTAGCTAGGATTATAGGCATGAACCACCAACATCCAGCTCTATGAGACTCTTATCTCCAATTAATCAACAAAAAGCTGGAAGTGGCCGGGCGCTGGTGGCTCACGCCTGTAATCCTAGCTACTCAGGAGACTGAGATCTGAGGATCGAGGTTCAAAGCCAGCCCGGGCAGGAGAGACGTAAGACTCCTATCTCCAATAAACCACCAGAAAACCGAAAGTGGCGCTGTAGCTCAAGTGGTAGAGCACTCGCCTTGAGCTGAAGAGCTGAGGGACAGCGCCCAGGCCCAGAGTTCAAGCCCCACGACAGACAAAAAAAAAAAAAACTGGAAGTGGAGCTTGTGGCTCAAGTGGTAGAGCAAAAGAAGCTAAGGGATAATGCGTAGGCCCCAAGTTCAGGCTTCAGGCCCAGCATACACACACAAAAAAAGATGAAATCTTGCACAAACTGGGTTTATTTTTAACCAATTAAAACACTACCTCCACCAGAAACAAAGGAGTCACAAAAATAGAACACAAAGTAAGAAAAAACATAAAGACTAGCCCCTTAGAGCATTCTATCCCAGACCCTTCCCTCATTTCTCCTAGGGCTAATTCTATAACCAGCTGCGGTTCCAACCCAAGCAAGGGTTGAGTCACAGAAAATACTATCAATAGATCCAGGAGAGATCACCATCCGGGCCACTATGTTTACCCACCCGTCCACACCTTCCTCTAGGCTTTGTGCCTCTCCTCACTGCTGGTGGCTGCCCAGCCGGCCCCCCTAGACTCACTTGCAGAACCAGAGAAAAGAATGCATATGGCAAGAAGTCCCTCCTCAGCCCAACTTCCTACGACCCTTATCCCACGGGATGGCCCCAAGGACCCCCGAATCAGTTAGAAAAGCAAACAAAAAGGTCATCGGTCATCAGCCATCAGTCAAGAAGGGGAGAACAGTAACAGTAACAGCCGCTATGAAGCTATGTGGTATGCATTCTCATTCCTCACAAATAAATACCCTGTGAGGAAAGCACTAGTGATATCCCCCTTAGACAAAAGGACACTTAGGTCTCAACAGTGCGTTAAATAACTTGTCCAAAGTCAAACAACCTGGATCATCCCTCTGGAGCCTCTGTTCTGATACCAAGCAGAGGGAAACTCACTCAGAGAGAGGTCCCCTCACACACTGCCACATTTCAGTATTCCTCCACTTCATTCTCAAAAAGACACAAAACACTGACCCCTTGGAAGCCGTTCTTACCTTCATTCAAAGTGAGGAACAAGATGTTGAGGCCCAGGCAGGTCAGCAAGGAGCACACAGGTGTCTGCCACCTGAAACACAGAGATCCGGATCACCAGCCACTCCTCCAGCTGGGAGGGGAGCCCAGGCAGCACAGATAGGAAAGCCATACTGGAGACAAGGAGGCCTGGGCACAGAGGACCAAGGGAAAATGAAAAGAGGGCCTGTCTCTCAGCTAGATGACTAGGAGAGAAGCCAACCGGTCACATTAGCCCTGGGGTGACAAAACTTTCTGCCAGAAGAAAGAATTTATAAAACACCTATTAAGAAACCCATTTAATACTGCTTCACTAGTGTCTTTGTAAGCGTCTCTTCTCTTTGACAGGGGAAGCTGACAGATACTTTTCTTCAATATTTTCCTTTATTCTTTTTCACAATTCGGTAAGATTATATCAACACTACCCAATAATTCATTTAACACAGAAACCAATAAAGAACAAATAGTAGACCAGGCATACTGCTGGCAAGCAATGCAGAATATAAATGCATTTTCTTGTATTCTCATTGGAGAAATTCTTATTACTAAATGAGGTTAACTAGCTCATGTGAGGCTTTCAACCCAATAACCTCTATCTTGCTCCTGAAGTTCAACACACTCCACCAGTACCACTCTAACTGAGCCACAGAACACTTGGCGACTGCTACCAGAGTAAAAGCAAATTAAAATCTAAGTCTAAAGGCAGTCCTAGTTGAGAAAAAAACATCACACTACCTCTGAACATCATTTCTTTCCAAGGCCCCTCCCCTCTACCTCATTTCTTCCCACAATTTGGTGCTGGGAGACCCACAAAAAAATAAAGTAGGGCTGGAAATGTGGTAGAGTGCTTGCCTAGCATGCATGAAGCCCTGGGTTTGATTCCTCAGTATCACATACATAGAAAAAGCTGCAAGTGGCGCTGTGGCTTAAGTAGTAGAGTGCTAGCCTTGAGCAAAAGCAGCTCTGAGACTGTACCCAAGCCCTGAGTTCACAAGCCCCAGGACAGGCAATAAATAAATAAATACAGTAGCTGATCATAGAAGAGAGTCTTAAATTTTTTTTACTGCAGCTCCAGGCTTCAGATCTAATAGCCAAGGCACTAGCTAAGGTCCTTCTTCAAAGTCAAATCCTCTTTACTAAGAAAAGAACAATCAAAAGCACAAGCTAATCTGACAGCCACTTTCATGGACCAGTGCGCCTTCTGCCAGCATCCAAGAACACAGGCTAGAGGAAGGGGGCTTTGAAGAGCCCAGTTCTGACTCACTCCACCCATCTGATCTCTCAGTCCATGAAATAGAAATCTCTTGACTTGACTGAGGCTGCTGTCGGCACTACCAACCAGCAGAGGAAAAGAAGGGTATGATATATTTAACTTCTGTACTTTGCCTCAAAAGGACAAAGTATGTGTCAGAGAGCACAGCCCATCTCTCTGGAACCCTTCCCATACCCTGAGGAAAATGAAAGTTTGTTAGCTAGCTGGTGCTGCTGGGATTATAAAATAAGACAAGAGTCCCTCCTCCTACCTACCCCTTGCCCCAAAGGCAAGAGAAGAAACATGGCTCTAAACACTGACTACTTCATCTCTAGGGTTACTGTCATAAATTAAAGGACTAAAAGAAAAAAGTCAGGGTGTTGGTCAGTTAATAATAAATGGCCCAAAACTCAAAGGCAGTCCAGGCTTCATAACTCAACCTGTCTCCAGAAGGGAGGAAAAAATAAAAAGGCCCAGTATTTCCAGTCTGAGGCAAGAACCCAAACTCAGTGGTACCCTTTGAGCTAACTGAATTCCAGTCATTCTGCCTACTAGTCTTCTCAAGCATTTTAGGGTTGGATCAATTAAAACTAAAAGCTTTTTCCTATAAATAAAATATGAATGAACACAAAGACTTACATGCAGTTTCGTGGAATTCATTGACCCCTAAAGCCCTCCTAAATAAGCTCAAAGTTTAGGTTGTCCTACTCTTTAGGACAATACTCTTTAATATTGTGTAACACAATATCAACCTTTGCCAATAATAATAATAATAATAGCCTTTAATTTTTCTTCTAGAGTTTGAACCCAGAGCTTGCTCATTCATTCACTCAAGTTGTTTGCTCAGAGCTAGTGCTTGAGCCATGAGTCCAGCTAGTTAATTGGAGATCAAGTGACAAGGACTTTTCTGCCTGGGCTGGCTTGTTGAGCAACTAGATTACAAGGCCTGAGCCACCTCAGGCTAAAAATTTCATCTTCAACTTGTAGCCCAGCCTTTAAATCTAACTTCTTACTTAAATCTAAGTAAGAACTCTCAGTCTTCAGCCTGCCACTATCAAGAAACAAAACTAGGGCTGGGAAGCTGGCTCAGTGGTAGAGTGCTTGCCTTGCATGCCTGAGGCCCTGGGTTTGATTCCTCAGCACCACATAAGCAAAAAGAAAAAAGCCAGAAGTGGTGCTGTGGCTCAAGTGGTAGAGCACTAGCCTTGAGCTGAAGAGCTGAGGGACAGTGCCCAGGCCCAGAGTTCAGTCCCCAAGACTGGACCCAAAAAAAAAAAACTAGTTTAGACTCAAATAGACTTAAAGGACAAAACCACCCAGGCTGCATGGCACTAGATTAGAACTTGATTTGATCAAAACAATTCATGATATCTTGAGAAAACTGAGCTAATCTGATTATGAACTGGCTATACAGAAAGACATCAAGAAATTGTTTATTAATAATTATTTATTAATAATTGTTGGGCACAATTTGATGATGAAAGAAAAGGTCATTCATTATTCAGAGGCACCAAATGATGTATTTAGAGAGTAGGATGCCATATATCTGTATTTTCAAAGGCTTTTAATTTTTTTTTAAGAAATAAAGCAGGCTGAATGAAAAGAGAAAATTATGGAGGATGAAAGCTACAGAAAAATAGAAAAAAAAAACTGCGATTCATAACCCCAAATGACTAATGAAAATAGTACCATCTCATTCATAATTTTTGTTGGTCATGGGGCTTGAAATCTCTGCCTGAGTGCTGTGCTCAGCTCTCCAGCCCAAGGCTAGTGCTCTACCACTTGAGCTACAGCACCACTTCTGGCTTTTTTTCTGTTTACGTGGTACTAAGGAATCAAACCCAGGGGCTAATGCATGTGAAGCAAATACCCTCCACTAAGCCACCTTCCCAGCCCTCATAATTATTTTGCATTTGACTTTTGCTCAAAATTGTACTCTAACTTTAGTATTATACTAGTGTCGGAAAAGAAGGAGAAAAAATTAAGCCTGTTATGTGCTGTAGAAAGCCAATGTTCAAGCCTAACAGTCCAGAGACAGGAAGTTATCTTGTCACAAAGAAGAATCTTGATCAAAGACCAGGCGGTGTCCAGTTCTTGCCTCTCCTGGATTAGGGCTAGGACACAGGGCAGACCTGGATAAATCTAGATGTCAAATAGACCCACCAGAACAGGCCATAGCTAGGGTGAGAACAGACTGCACAACCACTGCTTAGATGACTAGCAACTATGGAGCAGGGAGCTAGATGGCCCAGCAGACGAGGAGTACTCCAGAAAGACTGTACCTGAGCAAATATCGAACACCATCACCTGCATCCTTCAGAGGTTCCAAGTAGATCTCCAGCCTCTTGTACGACAGGACCAAGTTGAAAAGATCAAAGGCTGCTGCAGTCTTGGTAGGGGGAGGTGGAGATTCTGGGAGAGCCTCAGTCATCACGCTGGGACTCACCTCTGGCCCACTCCCCTCTCGCTCTGATGTCTGCATCCTGTAACCATAATAATTCCTGATATTTGCACTGTACTTCCAGTCCCCTACACATTCCCCCTTGAATTACTGCATGTGGCACTAACAGTGAGGTGAACAGGGTTCCTACATCTGGAAAATTCATTTCACAGGGTTCTGCTGCAGTTCAACAGGGTAAAGTGAATTATTCAAATACACACCTCTAATCCTAGTTATTCAGGAGGCTGAGATCTGAGGACTGCAGTTCAAAACTAGCTGGAGTAGGAAAGTTCCTGAAACTGTATCTCCAATTAACCACCCAAAAGCTGGAAGTGGAGCTGTGGTTCAAGTGGTAGAGCAACAGCCTTTAGTGGAAAAGCTAAGGGACAGCACCCAGGCTCTGAGTTCAAGTTCTAGTACACACCTACGTGTGTGTGCACATGTGCACGCACCCATGCGCACACACACACACACACAAATCCTGTTTTTCAGGCTCCCATCTAATCAATGCTTGTTTCCATCAAGACTTTAAAGTCATAATGTGCAGGCACATTTAGTTGCTGGAAGGAGGCAGCCAACAATCTCAAGGGAAATGATGTCCTAGAATATTTCTCTCCAGATCTTTCATTCCTACTCCTCCTGCAGGTGTCACCTTAAACCTCACTCTCTTGCTCTGAGAAATCTCTGGCAACCTCCCCAGTCTGGACTGGGAGTTCCCAGTGCTTCAGAAGTTTTATGCACTCTTCCTAATGACCCTTATCATATCTCCAAAATACAACTCCTCGCTTTCTTCGGGTCTTTTAACTTTGGCGGGCTTCCATTCATTACTGTTAATGTACACCGTTTGTGCTTAGTAGTAACTGCTTGTTGAATAAGAAACTACATCTCTCGGGGACTACTACTGTCTCCTGCCCTGCTCAGCCTCTAACCCACTCCAGTTCCTTCAGCGCCCAGCAACTTCGTGGGCCCCTGAGGGCCACCACCACCTTCCTTCCCGAAGTCTCATTCCCACCTCCCTTAGAGCACCTTTATTAACGTAGTCCTGGGAACCTTTATTAAGTTCTTTTCTTGACTTCAAAGTCCTTCTCTGAGCGCTAAGTGGCTACTGGGGGGGAAGGGGAGGTGAACAGAACCTGAGCAAACGGCCACGTAAACCAGTCCTAGGCAAAGAACCTAAGGAGGGAGGCGATAAAGAGGTCACCGGGCACCCCAAGCCCCAGGGACCGACCCAGGGTGAAAGGACCCGGACATGCCAGAGCGAGAGGGTCGGGTCAGCACTGGCAAAGGCCTCCACGGCTAAGGAGGCCCAGAGAGGCTACCCCCAAGATCGGCCTCCACGGGGGACGGGGGCGTGGCGGCCCCACCTACCTGGACACTGGCTCGGAAAGAGGAGGGGCAGGGACGGCCAGAGGGCACCGGAAGG
Organism: Dipodomys spectabilis; assembly: GCF_019054845.1. Taxonomy (NCBI): domain Eukaryota; kingdom Metazoa; phylum Chordata; class Mammalia; order Rodentia; family Heteromyidae; genus Dipodomys; species Dipodomys spectabilis. Next base: position 15,173,749 of record NW_024870802.1, read on the forward strand.
ACCCCTGCACCCCAGAGCGTCTCCCCGGGCCCGCCCCGCCCCGCCCCGACGCGGCGCCTCCTCCCAGGGCTATCCGGAATCTGCAGGTCCCAGAGCCCCCTTCGCCTCCGCCTCCGCCTCCGCCGCTTCCGGGACGCCAGCCGTTCGGCGGCGACGTGCTCTGACGTCATCGCGTTCTCCTCGCCCCGCCTCCACTCCGGGTTAGTCTCCGCCCTCCCGCCCGGCCTAGGTGAGCGCTCTTGGTTGTCAGCGCGGTGCCCCTGCGCCTTTCTGCCCTCACGGGCGGTGTTCGCTCGCTTCCGGCCGACAGCGCCTGCGCGGGCCCGAGACCCTGCGTCGCTCCGCCCCGCCGGACCCCGAGCCCGGCTGGGTGGCTCAGGGATGTGATTACCCCAGCATTTAGGGATTACAGCCTGAGGAAGGAAGGAAGGAAGGAGGGAGGGAGGGAGGGGGAGGGAGGAGGGAAGGACGAGAAGAAGAGGAGGAGGGAGGGGAGGAGAGGAGGGGAGGAGGGAAGAACCAGAAGAAGCGGGGGAGGGAGGGGAGGGAGGGAGGGGGAGGTCAGGGAGAAGGAAAGCGAGGGAAGGAAGAAAGGAAGAAGAGGAACCGAGGCGCGTCTCTGCGCCCCTCCGCGCTCACGCACGCACGCACACTTGGGCTCTTACCTGACTGTCGCCCCCAGGGGCTGAGAGCCCTGGAAGGGCGGGAACTGTGCCCTGTGTGCCAGGTACCTAGCAGAGAATGTCTTCCATTGTTTCCTGGGTAGCTACACGGTTCTGGATCAGCCCGTCTGCAGCTTAATCCTCTTCACTCCGGGTGACCGGGTTAATCTCCTTTAAAACACACATCAGATGGCTTTTGCATTAGTGCTAGATAACACCTGTTTACTGAGCTCCCCAGCAGCCAGGCACCCGGCTGAGCTCGGTGACTAAGCTCTCGGTAGACATCATCTTATCCCGTCCACCTCCCACGGCCCGTTTGCTTACTTAGTTATCATTCCACTGGTGAGGAATTGAGACATGGCAAGAAATACCTTTGATGGCACATCAAATAAGCCAGCCACTGGGAGCTGGGATTTAAACTTCATGCATCATCTGACCTACCCAACCATACCCACCAGCGCCTCTAACCACTTTGGTCTGCTTGCACTGGTCTCCTCAGCCCTCCTGTTCCCCCTCAGGTGCCTCAACCCTGGCCAGCCAAACCCCTTACCCTCCAAGGCCCTGGCCCTCCTGCCTCTGGCTATTGCTTGGAATGCTCTTCCCCCATCCTTGTTTAGGTCCAAATCCAATCCACTCTCCTCAGAGGGAATCAGATGTCTTCCAGACTTCCCTGCTTGAGGCAACTGGATACCATCCCTTCCCTCTCAACAGCCAGAGTTTCATCAACATCTCTTCCAGTTAGTATCTCCTTTCAGAAAGACTGGCACCAGGGCTGGGAAGGTGGCTCAGTGGTAGAGCACTTGCTTTGCATGCCTGAGGCCCTGGGTTCGATTCTTCAGCACCACATAAGCAAAAAGAAAAAAGCCGGAAGTGGCGCTGTGGCTCTGGTGGTAGAGTGCTAGCCTTGAGCTGAAGAGCTGAGGGACAGTGCCCAGGCCCAGAGTTCGGGCCCCACAACCGGACCAAAAAAAAAAGAAAGAAAGAAAAGAAAGACCAGCAGGAGCTCCTTCAGCCAGCATGGGCTGGGCTGGAAATTCCAACTCTCCCCACTTCCTGCTCTATCCAAGGGGCCCTGTAATCCTAGCCCTCACTGACCTTTTACCTCTGGTCCTAGAGACAAGATCCATTGAAAAATTCTCCTTCACCCCCTCTCGCCCTCTCTAATCAAGGAGACTGGCGACTGTCCACCTCTCCTTCCTCACCCAACTCACCTTTTACCACACTGCAGCCCTGAGTTTCCTGACTGCTCACCTGTGAATCCATCCTTCCCCACACCTTAGCCTCCATGATATCACCATCTATTTGTCCTTCCACTTCAAGCTTTTCTTAGAACTTTTATCCTATTCTCCAAATGCTGTCTGTGTGCCACCCTCCTTCCTCTGCTCCCTGAGAATCTCATTTGCTCCCCTGGCTCCTGTTCACTAATTGTTTCCATATCTGTGTCTCCAGCAGCCAGGGCAGCAGCTGACACATAATAGGCATTCTGCAAAAGAAGACTGCAAGGTGTTAACCTTGGAGGATAGTATGTGGATCTCTGTGTTATTTCTCTTTGTTTTGTTTTTTTTTTTTGGGGGTCCAGTCGTGGGGCCTGAACTCTGGGCCTGGCGCTGTCCCTCAGCTCTTCAGCTCAAGGCTAGCGCTCTTACCACCTGAGCCACAGTGCCACTTCCGGCTTCTTTTCTTTTTGCTTATGTGGTGCTGAGGAATCGAACCCAGGGCCTCATGCATGCAAGGCAAACTCTACCATTGAGCCACCTTCCCATCCCTCTGTGTTATTTCTTATAAACTGTTACTTCAAAATAAATGCTTATAAGCTGGGCACTGGTGGTTCGCACCTGTAATCCTAGCTACTCAGGAATCTGAGATGTGAGGGTCACGGTTCAAAGCCAGCCCTGGCAGAAAAGTCCATGAGACTTATCTCCAATAAAACTACTCAGAAAAAGCCAGAACTGGCACTGTGGCTCAAGTGGTAGAGCACTAGTGTTGAACTGAGGAGCTGAGGGACGGCACCCAGGCCCAAAGTTCATGCCCCACGACTGCCAAAAAAGAAAGAAAGAAAAGAAATGGCCAGTCAAGGATATGTTAACTTGGTATTTTTCAGAGGTCAGTGCATCTATAAGCAAGTTTGTCTTGGCCCACATAATGAAAGCATAATACTTAATAGGCCTCATGCAGAGCATAGGTGGCTCACGCCTGTAATCCTAACGACACAGGAGGCTGAGATCTGAAGGAAAGTCCAGGAGACTCTCATCTCCAATTAATCCCATAAAAAGCCAGAAGTGGAGCTGTGGCTTAAGTGGCAGAGCGCCAGCCTTGTAGTCTTGAGCATAAAAGCTCAGCATCCAGACCTAGAATTCAAGCCCCAGGACCGACTGGCAAAACAAAAACAAAAACAGCCTGGCACCAGTGGCTCACAGCTGTAATCCTAGCTACTCAGAAGGCTGAGATCTGAGGATCACAATTCAAAGCCAGCCCCAGCAGGAAAAGTCCGAGAGACTCTTCTCTCCAATAAAAATCCACCAGAAAACCAGAAGTGGCACTGTAACTCAAGTGGCTAGAGCACTCACCTTGAGCTGAAGAGCTGAGGGATTCCCAGGCCCAGAGTTCAAGCCCCACAACCGGAAAAAAGAACAACAACAACAACAATAACAACAACAACAAAACACTTTACTATGCCCCTTGGAAGAATACCAGCCCGAAATAATGGGTAGAAGAACACAACAAGTAATTGGTAGAACATGAGTAGGGAAGAGAAGGAAATGGCTAAGCCAACATTCTACCACCAGATGGCGCCATCATCCACTCTTCTGTAGAATCTTGGGACTCAAGGCATCTGAATTTGGAAGTTCCTGGTAACCATTCCTCCACCCATCCATGAATATTTTGCCACTTCCACAATAAACCCTGTCTTTTCTTTTCTTTTTTTGTTGGTCGTAGGTCCTGAACTCTGGGCCTGGGCACTGTCCCTTAGCTCTTCAGCTCAAGGCTAGCACTCTACCACTTGAGCCACAGAGCCATTTCAGGCTTTTTTCTGCTTATGTGGTGCTGAGGAATTGAACCCAGGGCCTCACGCATGCAAGGCAAGCGCTCTACCACTGAGCCACCTTCCCAGCCCTCTTTTCATACTTTTATTGCATGAAAACATATTTCTTACTTTAAAAAAAAAAAAAGCATGCATTATCTCACCCTGCTCTCAAATTTTGAGTGGTTTGAGTTAAGAAGAATGGGCTCAGCCAGGCGCTGGTGGCTCACACCTGTAATCCTAGCTACTCAGGAGGCTGAGATCTGAGGATCGCGGTTCAAAGCCAGCCCGGGCAGGAAAGACCGTGAGACTCTTATCTCCAATAAACCACCAGAAAACCGGAAGTGGCGCTGTAGCTCAAGTGGTAGAGCGCTCGCCTTGAGCTGAAGAACTGAGGGACAGCGCTCAGGCCCAGAGTTCAAGCCCCATGACCGACAAAAAAAAAAAAAGAAGAATGGGCTCAAGCTGGGAAGGTGGCTCAGTGGTAGAATGCTTGCCTTGCATGCATGAGGCCCTGGGTTTGATTCCTTAGCACCACATAAGCAGAAAAAGCTGGAAGTTGGGCTGGGAAGGTGACTCAGTGGTAGAGTGCTTGCCTTGCATGCATGAGGCCCTGGGTTTGATTCCTTAGCACCATATAAGCAACAAGAAAAAAGCCAGAAATGGCGCTGTGGCTCAAGTGGTAGAGCGCTAGCTAGCCTTGAGCTGAAGAGCTGAGGGACAGCGCCCAGGCACAGAGTTCAGGCCCCACAACCGGACCCAAAAAAAAAAAAAATGGGCTCAAGAGCTTTAGTGAGACTACAGGCAGATGTTGGCTTAGGGCTGCATGGTCTGAAGGCTGGATGGGTCTGGAGTGTTGGACTTTGTGAGTTGGCCACATGGATGACAAGTTGCTACTGGCACAAGCACGCTATCAAAATGTAACTGGGGCAGAAGAATTGAGAAATACAGGAAATTCCATGCTGGGAATGAAACTGGCCCACCCCAAGAACCCTGAGCCCTGAAGTTTGGAGAAAGACATCTCCAGTTCCCTTAACTGAGGCCCACAGCTAAATATATCTCCCTATGCATATTTCCTGGTTTGCTGTTTCTTTTCTATGAGTTGGGACACTGCTGTGAAGAAAGTAGATACTGATTTAGAATTTGTCTCCAGCATTGGTCAAAACTGTAAGTAAGTCAGCACTGGTGACTCATACCTGTAATCCTAGCTACTCAGGAGGCTGAGATCTGAGGATCACAATTCAAAGCCAGCCCAGGCAGGAAAGTCCCTGAGACTCTTATCTCCAATTAACCACCAGAAAACCAGAAGTGGCACTGTGACTCAAAATGGTACAGTGCTAGTCTTCAACACAGGGACAGCACCCAGGCCCTGAGTTCAAACCCCATGACAGACCAAAACATAAAACAAAAACCTGGGCTGAGAATGTGGCTTAGTGGTAGAGTGCTTAACTAGCATGCATGAAGCCCTGGGTTCTATTTCTCAGTACCACATACACAGAAAAAGCTAGAAGTTATGATGTGGCTAAAAGTGGTAGAGCACTAGCCTTAAGTGAAAGAGCTCAGGGACAGTGCTCAGTCCCTGAATTCAAGCCCCATGACTGACAAAAAAAAAAAAAGGATGTTGTATCACAGGTGAACCTAGAGGACATTATAATAAGTGAGCCAATCATAAAAGGACAAATATTGCTTGATTCCATTCATATGAGGTATCTAACATAGTTGACTTCACAGAGGAAGTAGAACAGAGGGAGGAGGAAAGGAGACATTGTTTATTTGGGTTTTTTTTTTGTTTCTTTTTGCTTTATGTGGTGCTGAGGAATTGAACCCAGGGCTTCATGCATCCAAGGCAAGAACTCTACCACTGAGCCACCTTCCCTGCCCCAAGACTTGTTGTTTAATGGATCCATTTTACTTTGGAAGCCAAGAAATGGTGGGATCATGGCCCCAAAATGAGAATGGCCGCAGAACCTTTGAACTGTGCACTTACAAATGAGTAAGACATTAAGTTTTAGGTTGTATAATCACCACAATTTAAATTGATTTATTTGTTTGCTTTATTTTGTCAATACAGGGTTGTTTTTGTTGTTGTTGTTGTTGTTGTTGTTTTGTCGGTCATGGGGCCTGAACTCTGGGCCTGGGCGCTGTCCCTCAACTCTTCAGCTCAAGGTGAGCATTCTACCACATGAGCCACAGCACCACTTCTGGTTTTCTGGTGGTTCATTGGAGATAAGAGTCTCAGAAACTTTCCTGCCTGGGATTGCTTTGAATCACGATCCTCAGATCTCGGCCTCCTGAGTAGCTAGAATTACAGGCGTGAGCCATGAGTGCCCAGCTCAATACAGGGTTTGGACTCAAAGCCTCATACTTCCTCAGCTAGTACTCTATCATTTGAGCTATGCTTCCAGCTTGGCTTTTTTTTGTTGTTGTTATTTTGTTTCTTTTTTGTTTTATTTATTATTTTATTATCTTTAACTAACAATAAAAAGGAGTTTCAGTTCAACAATTCAGATGATGAGTTCAACGCATCGACATCATTGTCACCTTCCATCTTTCCTCCCGCCTCTCTCAACCCACTCATCCCTTTACGTTACCTGGTACCATTGCACGTGTATACATTGAATATTAACTGTTTTCATCATCCCTTCCTCTCTCCATTCATTGTTAGTTCTTTTGAAGATGGAGTCTAGCAGACTTCTCTGCCCAGTCTAGCTTCTAACCTCAGTCCACCAGGTCTCAACTTCCTGAGTAGCTAGGCTTCAGGCATGAACCACCTCACTCAGCTAAAATTTCTTAAATGCATAAATGATGGATAAAGAAAATATAGTCTATATCTTCAAAGATATATTATTGATCCTAAAAAGAAATAAGGCCCCGCCAGGAACCAATGGCTCACACCTGTGATCTTAGCTATTCCAAAGGCTGAGATCTAAGGATCATGGTTGGATCATGGTTCACAGCCAGCCCAGGCAGGAAAGTTTGTAAGACTTATTTCCAATTACTCACAAAAAGCCAGAAGTAGAACTGTGGCTCAGTGGTAAGTGATAACCTTGAGCACAAAAGCTCAGGGAGAACACCTGAGCCCTGAGTTGAAGAGACAGAAATAGCAAAAAAAGAAAAAGAAAAGTGAAAAGAAAGAAAGAAAGCCCCCATACATGCCACATTATAAACAAACTTTAAAAGCACTATTCTCTTGAAGGGAAAAGCCAAGCAGGACAAACCCACTATTGACATGCACTCCACTGTTGGGACACATGCGCACACACACACACACACACACACACACACACACAAAGTGAAAAGCCAGCCATAAATGGCCACATTTTGTATGTGACTATTCACATTCAAGTGTGAAATTTTTCACATGTATATGAAAATGCAAAACAGGCAAATCCACCGAGACAAAGCGGATTCATGGTTGGCAGAGACTGGGAGGATGGGAATGAGGGTACAGTGGTCCCGTCAGGAATGACACAGTTATTCTGGAATGGAGACTGACGATGGCTGCACAACATTGTGAATAGTTCAAAAGACAATCTCAGTGAACTACACACTTGGACATGGTAATTGTTAGATGAAATTCAGTGTCACATGGTTTATGTATCAATTTTTAAAGCAAAGGAATCAGTGAAAGATATATCTGGTGTGTGTCTTTAGATTCTTTTTATTATTTGGATTTTCTGTAAATTTTTTTTTTTTTTTTTTTTTTTTGCTGGTCGTGGGGCCTGAACTCTGGGCCTGGGTGCTGTCCCTCAGCTCTTCAGCTCAAGGCAAGTGCTCTACCACTTGAGCCACAGTGCCACTTCCAGATTTTCTGTAATATTTAAGGTTCGTATTTGACCAGTGTATATTTTTGGAGTCTCAGTTTGCTTCTGTTGCCCTTGAATAGAGTTCAATAAATACATCTTTATGTTCTTGTACCTGGGAAAGAAGTACTCATGAGTAATGAGTTTTCCAGCTGTGAGACAGTGAGTTGTTGGACAAATACAGCAAGGAAATGAATGTCTGCAGTTACATTCTTACTCAGCTGCTCTTGGCAGCCATGAAAACAACCATTCATCAAACACTGGCCCACACAAAAAAAATCCCACAGTGCAAAGCAATAAAGCCTTGTGCCTCCCATGAAAGACACAGTTAACTGTCCACCGAAAGACCTGTCACCTTCCACACCTCCTGGACCCCAATACACCATGTACACACAGTGGTGGACTTCATTTCCCATCCTAGGTCAAGTCATGTGACTCACCAGGAAGTAAGTGGAAGTGTTGGGTGTTACTGACAAACACAATTAAAACTCAGGAGCATGCTCCAGCCTCTCTTCCTCTGTCTGCCAGCCCAATGGAGAAGGGATGATGGAGTCACAAGGTGACAGGAGTTTGAGTCTCTAAATGGACTGATTGGAAAGTTGTCTACCATCCAGGACCACCCACAGAGGGCAGTTATGGAAGGGAGCAATAGATGTGCGTGGGAATAACCAATCCATTTTTATTACATCAAGCTACTGAAATGTTAGGGTATATTTGTTACAGCAGCTAGACACCAGCATTCATTCACTTAAGGCTAGCACTCTACCACTTTGAGCTACAGCTCTACTTCTGGTCTTCTGGTGGCTAATAGGAGCTAAGAGTCTCACAGACTTAACTGCCTGGACTGGCTTTAAACTGTTATCCAAAGATCTCAGCCTCCAGAATAGCTAGGATTACAGGTGTGAGCCACTGGTGCCCAGCCCCTCTTCCTCCTTTTTTTAAGTGAACATGAGAATAACGTTTATTAGGAAAGGAATACATTCTCAGTAGACTGAAATAGGATCATCTCTACAACGAGAATAACTTTTTAATATAGCGTCTCACTGTGGCATCCCCGCCATCTTCCTGTGAAGACAGAGAGTTCAAGGCCAGTCTGGATGACAGTTAGACTGTGTCTCAAAAAGACAAAAAATTTGGGGGGGGACAGTGGCTCCTTCCTATCATTCTAGCTACTCAGGAAGCTGAGATCTGAGAGGACTGAGGCTCAAAGTCAGCTCAGGCAGAAAAATCCGTGAAACTTTATCTCCAATTAGGCAACAAAAAGCCACAAGTGTTGCTGTGGCTTATGTGGTAGAGCACTAGCTTTGAGTGAAAAAGCTGAGTCAGTACCTGGGCCTTGAATTCAAGCCCAGCATGCATGTACATGCGCATATGCACGCACGCGCGCACACACACAGACAGACAAAAACAAAAATCTAAGCAACTACTTCACCTCTCTAAGACTCATTTACAAAATGCAGTTATTATCTTCATTCTTTACCTGTTGATTAGAGGATGAGATAACATAATATATGTAAAAAAAATTGTAATCTGTGAATGCAAAAGTACAGAGAACTAAACTTTATTACTATTAATGCCATTATCAAGAATAATGTCACTATCATCATTGTCACAATCACTACAAAATTACTCCATCATCTTGGTCTTCAGATGCCCTGTTCTAGAACAATAGCTAAAGGTGCCGCAAGATAAGAAAGGAAGCCAGGTGTTGGTGGCTCACGCCTGTAATCCTAACTGCTCAGGAGGCTGAGGTCTGAGGATTGAGGTTCGAAGCCAGCCTGGGCAGGAAAGTCCTTGAGTCTCTTATCTCCAGTTAATCATAGGAAGAGCTGGAAATGGTACTGTAGCTCAGGTGGTAGAGTACTAGCCTTGAGCAAAAAGGAGCTCAGAGACAGCCCCCAAACCCAGAATTCAAGCTCCAGGACCGGCAAAAAAAGAAAAAAGAGAGGAGACAGATGTAGGATTACAGGGTGTCATTTATTGGGGACTTACTGACAGAGTGTGGTTTGGGGAGCAGAGACCAGTGAGTTCCCACAATTTGTGTCAGGAAGTTGGGTATATTTACAGATTAGAACAAAAGTGATGTCATCCTGGCTGGAATGCATCTAGTTTATATTAAGATAATATCAAAGATTCGGGCACATCCCTGAGGCCAGGATCTGATTGCCAGATTTCATGTGTGACACTAAAGGTTTTATCTACTTTCAGTTTTCAGAAAAACTGTCTGGGTTTACTCAGGGGCAATCCTGGCAGTGACCGCTCATGATGGCTGCTGCCAGGTCAAGCTGAATCTGCATTCATCCTATGCTAAGGTTTCTGAAGCAGTTCATGCCTTTAACTTGGACATAACAAACTCAGCAACTCACTAGCTCCTAGGGCTGGCTGGAAGGAGATAGGGACAAGCTGATCTATAAAGCCAAGTTTACTAAAGAAGGAAAGCCGTGTTGTGAAATGCTCACGTGTACACCAGCTAGGGAATCCAAGTGACAGGGAAATATCTCCTTTACCTGGATAAATTTTGGCTGGGACACAATTGAGGGAGACCCGGCAAACACAGCGAAGGGTGTTTGTGAGCCTTCCACTGAAATCAGAGCAGCTCACCCTTGCAGACAGATTGGAACCCCAGAATGGATGCGTCCTCTTTCCTGGCTAAAAGAAAGGCTGAAGGGGTCGCTGCTGGAGCACAGCGGCAGAGTGGGGGCACTGCGAAAGTGAAGAGAAAACAGGGCAGACAAGGACCTGGACCACAAGAAAGCAAGTAGACACCATGAGAAAGGAAGGCATCTCTCTATGGCTGGTGAGAGACTGTCATTTCCAGGGAGAGAAGAGAGCTATGGTAGAGTTGGGTAGAAGAGAATTCACATTCACATTTGTGGTCACAATGACTATGAAGCTGGGGGCTCTCTACTCAGCATTTCACTCACATATCTTAAGAAATCCTCCCCAAGATGTCATATTGCTGGGGGAAAACTATTGCTAGACACACTGCATCGTGGACAGCATCTCATTCTACCCTTTTCCCAGTGACAGAGGCACTGATCTCATAGCCATGGACTGAGTGATCTCTGACACCAAAAGTTTTTGTCAATTGCCTAAGACCAGACACTAAGAAGAGATGAGGCTCGCCTTTAACAACATCACAGGCTGAGCACACCTGCAGATCTCAGCCAGTCATGCTGGCTGCCTGGGAGCCACAAAAGGAGACAGATTGGAGCACCGCGGAGGTGAGTCAGAATCCTAAAAGGATCAGGCCAGGTCTTCAGACCTATGGCCTAGGTCATGGGAGATGGATGGGAACCATCTAACTTCATCCTCAGCTGATGTAATTCGGAGTTGTAATTGTGTAACTTTCTTTTCAGTCTTTCCTTCCTGCCTTGGCTCAAGATGTAAATGTTTCAGAATCCAGACTAGCTTTGGATGGAGAGAAAAACTGTCTAGTGAAATCCTTGAAACAGCATGAAGTGGCAGCACAGAGTTCGTTGCTGGCAGTGAGGAACCGAGCCAGTCAGTTTATTCCTATCAGCCTGTTTCCGTGACATTTCATACTTGAATAGAACTGAGAAGTGGTATAAACCATCTGTCATGTTCTTGGCTCAGAGGAGGCACTCCAGAAAGCCAGTTCTTCCTCTTTCCCGCTGGACTCAGAACTGCTTTACAACTAGGGACCAGAGCGCCCCTTTAGGACTCTTGGAGAACACAGCAAGGAGGCCAGGCCTCCCACCAGAGAGGCTTGCTTGCAGGTATGAAGCCTCTGGCAGGGGAAGAAATAGCACAACTTTGGTACCCACGAGATCCCAAATAATCACCTAGTTTAAAAGAAATGGAGTCACCTGGCATAATGGCATATGCCCATAATCGCAGCACTCAGGAGGCTGAGGCATGAGGATCACCAGTTTGAGGGCCAGCATGGGCTACCTGGTGAGATATTGTCTTTTAAAAAAAATGGTATCATAGAATAGAGAGGGCAAGGAAGTGGCACTGTGGCTTCAGTGGTAAAGGGTGTACCTTGGGCTGAAGAGCTCAAAGACAGTGATCAGGTCCAGAGTTCAAGCCCCACAACCGACAAAAAAAAAAAAAAAGAATAGAGATGGCAAGAGGGCTTATATTAGAAGCCAGACTTAGCCAGGCACTGGTGACTTACACCTATAATCCTAGCTACTTAGGAGGCTGAGATCTGAGGATCACAGTTCAAAGCCAGCCCAGGCAGGAAAGTCTGTGAGACACTTCTCTCCAATGAATCACAAGGAAAAAAAAAATGGAAAAGCAGAGCTGTAGCTCAAGTGGTAGACTAGCCTCAAGCTGAAAAAGCTCAGGGACAACACCCAGGCCCAGAGCTCAAGCCAAAGACAGAAAGAAGAAAGAAGTCACCACCAGACTGGAACTTCTTCCGTAGGCAGAAGTTGGTGGGTGAGTCTCTCAGACAAATGTTCCTCTTGGGCTTTGGCCACCTTCCTCCACTCCCAGTACACCTTGCCCCACAGAGTCCAGACAGTCTCGAGCCCCTTTGCCATGTTTCAACTGCCCCTGTTAGGTCCAATTCCTGGGATTCTCCTTCCTAAGGCTAACTATGGGATGGGATATGGCTGTCCAGGGCTCTCTCCCCTCTTTGCCACCCTTGGCAGGATAGGGGTAGAAAGGACACAGACCTGAGCGAACTATTTCACCATGACCTCATTACTACAAGAGGACGAATTCCCCTTCTGTGTGTTTAGGGGCAGGGGTGCTGTGCTGTGCTGTGCATGCCAGTCCGTGCTAGTCCTAGGCTTGAACTCAAGACCTGGGCACTAGTTCTGAGATTTTTTATTTTTTTTTTATTTTGTTATTTTTGCTGAAAGCTAGAGCACAACCATTTCAGCTCGACTTCTGGCTTTTTGGTGGTTAATTGGAGATAAGACTCTCAGGGACTTTTCTGCATTAGCTGGCTTCAAACCAAGATGCTCAGATCTTACCCTCTCAAATAGCTAGAATTACAGGCCTGAGAATCCCTCTTTTAAGGGTGTTCCTCAGATCTCTACAGGAAGCAGCCAAGACAGCCACAAATTTCCCACTGAAAGCATGTTAAAGGTTCCAAACAAAGCACTAAGTTCTGACTACTGCTGACGTAGACATACAGAGCCAGAACTCTAGTATTGTCAAATTGAGACAACAAACTGTAGAAAATCTAAATGTGTGTTTGTGTTATGCATCCATACATGCACTTGACTCAGAAGTGTTTTATAACCTTTGATTAGTTTTTTTTTTTTTTTTTTTTTTTTTTTTTAAATGAGAGCCAGGCACGGGTGGCTCATACCTGTAATCCTAGCTACTCGGGAGGCAGAGATCTGAGGATAGTGGTTCAAAGCCAGCCAGGGCAGGAAAATCCCTGAGACTCTTATATCCAATTAACCACCAGAAAACTGGAAGTTGTGCTGTGGCTCAAAGTGATAGAGCACTAGCCTTGAGCTGAAGAGCTCAGGGACAGCGCCCAGGACCTGAGTTCAAGCCCCACAGCCACAAAAAAAAAAAAAAAAAAAGGAAAGAAATTTAATGGCTGACTAGTCTTATCTCTATGACATAAGATTAGGATGACTGAATCCCTTTTTTTAAATTTTGTACACAAGTTTTAATGTTTTAAGTTATGTCTTGCTGTTACCTTTTAACAGATACACTGTATCATACTATTTGACTTTACAAATAACTATGGTAACAAATGAGATACAAATACATAAATAAATCATGCTAATCAGACTTTTCACTCATCACTTTGCTCTTCATTTTATATTAGTTTACTAATTTGCCCCTAGAAAACCAGGAAAAGGGTCTGGGAAGGTGGCTCACTGGTAGAGCGCTTGCCTTGTATATGCCTGAGGCCCTGGGTTCGATTCCTCAGCACCACATAAGCAGAAAGAAAAAAGCCGGAAGTGGAGCTGTGGCTCAAGTGGTAGAGCACTAGCCTTGAGCTGAAGAGCGCAGGGACAGCGCCCAAGCCCAGAGTTCAAGCCCTATGACCAACAAAAAAAAAAAAAAAAGAAAACAGAACCTACTGAAAACATTTTAAGAAGGTGGAGTGGGATGAAGGAGGGCAATAGTGATGGAGGTTGATCAGGATACATTGTTTATATGTATGGCAATGTCACAATGAAACCGCCCTTGTATAACTAACGTGCTAATTTTAAAAAAACAAATAGGAAAATCAATAGATATGTGAACAAAAATCCCAGACTCAAAGGGGCTCATTATGTCCCTGAGAAAGCAGTGTTCATGTCAAAGTGCCATCCCTACACACACACACACACATACACACATAGCAGGAAATTCCAGATTTGTCTATCCCTGAACCCCTCAACACTTGGTCTCCAGGAGGGAAAACTTGAGAACTTGTTTCCTTGGTCCTGCCAAGGACCACAAGGGCTTAAGAAAACATCTGCCTTGGCCGGGTGCCAGTGGCTCACGCCTGTAATCCTAGCTACTCAGGAGGCTGAGATCTGAGGATCGCGGTTCAAAGCCAACCCGGGCAGGAGAGACCGTGAGACTCCTATCTCCAATAAACCAACAGAAAACCGGAAGTGGCGCTGTAGTTCAAGTGGTAGAGTGCTCGCCTTGAGCTGAAGAGCTGAGGGACAGTGCCCAGGCCCAGAGTTCAAGCCCCACGGCCGACCAAAAAAAAAAGAAAGAAAAGAAAACATCTGCCTTCTAGTACTTGTCCTGCCACTAGCCAGCTATGTGATGGACTAGGCCCTTTCCTTCTCTGATACTCTGTTGGAGTAGGGGATGGCTGTACCAACCTCTAAGAAGATCAATTAATGAGACAGTTAAAACAACAACAACAACAACAAACTCATTTTCTGGGCTGGCAAGGTGGCTCAGTGGTAGAGTGCTTGTCTCACATGCTATGAGGTCCTGGGTTCCATTCCTCAGCACCACCTAAGCAGAAAAAGCCGGAAGTGGTGCTGTGACTCAAGTGGTAGAGTGCTAGCCTTGAGCTGAAGAGCTAAGGGACAGCACCCAGGCCCAGAGTTCAAGCCCCATGACCAGCAAAAAACAGAAAACAAAACACATTTTCTTTCTTTCTGTAGGTACTGGGACTAGAACTCAGGATCTTGTACTTGCTAAGCAGGCATTCTACTACTTCTGCCATACCCCAAACCCTTATTATTTCTCAGGTAGGGTCTAGTGCTTTTCCCAGCTGGCCTTGGACACTGATCCTTCTACTTCCAACTCCCTTATAGCTTGGATCTGGCTTGGACCACATCTGGCTTAATAAAAGCACATTTTCAATGGCAAAATATTGCACCAAGCTAAGTAAAGCTGAGCAGGGCTTCCCTGCCTTTGCATAACGCTGTGCCATTTTTTTACTTTGTGAGAGACATCTAAAGAGAGAGAAGAGAGGACTAAAGGAGGGAACTCAGCAGCCAATGGCCTTTCCCTTCACCCTGGAAATGCTAAACCAAAACCCAGAGGAAGATGGACGTGGGCACATGTTGGGCAGGGGGCGGTGGGGGTGGAGGGGTCCTTCGGAAGAGTGGGTAACATGCACAAACAAAACTGTTCCCAGTGAGTTTGAGCTCTTCCAGGAGGATCCCATTCCCCAGCTGCAGATACCAGACCCAGGGCCTAGGAAGAAGCCAGCCAGGAAGTCTCTCCTCTGCCCCATGCCCATCCATTCCAGGGCATCTCAGTCCAGTCCAGCAGCCAACAGCTGGCTGGGTCAACAATCTGTGGGCAATCTGGGCCACAGAACAGGCACAGGAGGACAAACACAAGAGCCGGGGCTCTACCGACTCTGTGTCTAATCACTATAAGGCATTTGACAAGTTGTCACAGCGCACTGGAATGTTTTTTCCTCTCTGTATGATGATGGGGTTGGACTAGAACAGAACCCTGCTGGCACCACAGTAACCCCCATTTCTGGTAACAGGCAATGGGGTTTCCAAACAGAGGCCTATTGAAAGCCATTCCCTGCAACCTCAGCCAGGAATACCGAACTTTTCCCTCTGGTTCCGGCCCTCAGGCAACCCTGTCCCCTGCTCCTCACCACAGTGGAAATCTGTGAACTCATTTTCCTTCCCTCCCTGAAGCAAAGGGAAGGCAGGGAGGTGGAGAGGAGCCAGCCGCAGGGCAGCATGGGAGGAGGACATGAAGGAGGGCTGGAAGACTCAGCACAGAGGGTTGCTACAGAGGACCAGGATAAAAGACACAAACACCAAGATCAAACAAACCAAGCTTTATTCAGAAAAGCATACTGGTAACCACCACTAAACTACTACACGAGGCATACCCACCCCTCTCCCTCATCCCCTCACTCCTCCTGTACCAACCCTCTCTTGGCCTTCAGAGACACTGAAAAAAATCACCAGGTCCACAAGTGGCTCCCAGACTTTGTGACTGGGAAGCTACTAAGGTAGTCTTAAGATGGCCCGACTCCTGGAGTCAGGTCTACAAGACAAGCCCCAGTATCCAAGTGCTCTGGACCTGATAGGTGGTCAGACCCTTGGCACAGGCCCTGGAGGGTAAGGGAGGTGATGGCAGTTTTATCTGTCCTTCTCACATCTGGCAGAACCAAAGGCCTGCCAAACTGCTGGAAGCCAATCAGGAAGGCACTTATGGAAGAGCCAGTGAGCTCTGGAATGCTACAGGTACATCTTTGTAGATGAGGCACTGGGAAGATCAAGATGCATGCTCCTGAGTAAAGTTGCCTGGACACAGACAGATCATCAGGACCAGGGACCAAGAAAGAGACCTGAGCTGAGGGTATAGTTCAGATGGTGATCTTTAAAAAAAAAAAAAAAAGGAGAAGGAGGAGGAGGAGGAAGAAGAGGAGGAGGAGGAGGAGGAAGGAGGAGAAGGAGGAGGAGGAGGAGGAGGAGGAAGAGGAGGAGGAGGAGGAGGAGGAGGAGGAGGAGGAGGAGGAGGAGGAGGAGGAGGAGGAGGAGGAGGAGGAGACAACAACAACCACGACTATGACAAAAGGAAAAGGAATAAAAGCTGGAACTAAAACGCATTATTTAGGAAATAGGGCACAGATCTCAGGTCCAGGTGTCCGGAATCTTTTGTCCAAATCATAAGAGAATCAGGAAGGCAGAGTCAGTCTTCCTTGGCACCACTCTTCTGTTGGATGATGTGGGCAGGAGGCTGTGGATGGAGGACCTCCTCTCTTCCACCTGTCCCACTGAAGTGAAGATTCCAAAACCTGCTGTTAGGCTCGAGCCAGAAAGGTGTTGCCAGCCAGGGTGGCAGGTCCCAGGACAGAGCGGCTTGATAGGCTCTGGGAATCTCTACCACCTCAGCAACATGGAAACCTACAACAGAAAGAAGTCCTGGACTGACAAGCTACCCAGATTTCCTAGCAAAGCCCACTCCAGGGCTGGCTGGCACTGTCCCTCGTTGGAAATAAGAGCCAGTCAACTCTCCCTAGAGCAGGGCTGTGAGACCCAGCCTACACCTATGGGAAAAAATGTTCTGGGATTTCCCAGAGAGAGAGAAAAAAACATGAAAAACATTTTTAGTGGGTAGAATTTCAGTTCTGCAAGATGAAAATAGTTCTGGAAATTGCTGGTGTGCCAGTGGCTCATGCCTGTTATGCTAGCTACTCAGGAAGCTAAGATCCAGAGGATTATTGTTCCAGGTTATCCTAGGCAGAAAAGTTCACTAGATTCCATCTCCAAAATAACCAGTCAAAAAGCAAGGCTAGGGCTGGGAAGGTGGCTCAGGAGTAGAGTGCTTGCCTTGTATACATGAGGCCCTGAGTTCCATTCCTCAGCACCACATAAGCAGAAAAGGCCAGAAGTGGCTTTGTGGCTCAAGTGGTAGAGCGCTAACCTTGAGCTGAAAAGCTGAAGGACAGCGCCCAGGCCCAGAGTTCAGCCCCCATAACCCCTCCTTCCCCCCCCCAAAAAAAGGCAAGGCTAGAGATGTGGCTCAAGTGACAGAGTGCCAGCCTAGCAAGCACAAGGCCCTGAGTCCCCCCCCCAAAAAAAAGCAAAGTGCTCATAGGGGGTGGGGTATGGCCAACTGGTAGGGAGTTGAGAGCATGGTCAGCACACATGAAGCCTTGGGTCCCATCCCCATGTAGTGTCTTATAGTCTGGTTTCTAATACAGAGAAGGCTCTTCTTCAAAGCACAGACCTTCAAAGGATTTAGTAAAAAGGTTGAATTTTCACAACTTTGATTACTGTCACCCCTCCAACTTGCTCTGAATGAAAACCCTTTCATTTTGGGGAAAGGAAGCGATGTGCTTTTTTTGGGAGGGCGGGGTCTTTTCTTTTTTGGTACTGGGAATCAAAGCCAAAAGACATTGCACTTGCTAGGTAAGTGCTTTGCCGCTGAGCTACATCCCGGCCCTTGTGCTATGCTTTTTGTTCAAAATCTTATCACTCCTTCCAGAAAACCAAGAAATGTCTTACCTTAGAGATGAAGCCAGCTGTTCACCTGACTCCAGAGACTTTTCTTCCCTTTGGTGGGCGCTGCCCAGGCTGCCAACTGATCACTCAATGCCAGGATGTCAAACAGCTGACTGTTACTACGTAGGTAACTTGGGTTCCATTTTCTTCAACAATATAAGGGAATGTTCAAGTTCACTTGTTCCCAGGTCTCTGGCCGGTGAGGAACCAGCTAGTTCCTTCCTTTCTGGGGAATGTCCTCAGTTAAGAGAACTTCCTTGGGTCAGAAGAGCTTCCCAGATGTTCAGTAGGTTGGACTGTGGGCTGACATCTGAAGGTAGATAACACTGGCCCAGGCCTAGATGCAGTTCATGCAGCCAACTCAACCTCTGTGCTTGGGCTTCTTGGACTGTAGGCATCCTGAGTCCTTGCTATGCTAAGGAATATCAGTCTCCAAAAAAGGAGAGAGTATACCATTGTCAAGTGCAGCTGGCTTCCGAACCCTCTCGCTGCTGGCTCCTCAGCCAAGTTTCCTGGACCAACAGTGCTGAAGAGCACAGACACCTGATTATCTTAGGCTGGCTGTTCCCCAAAACAGGCTCCGGGTAACCAACTGTATAAAGACAAAGCTGGGGTGGGCCTCACCCCAACATTCGTGTTGATGGTGTGGAATCCCTAATGCACAGATCTGGAGGGGTGAGGTGGAGCGGAGGCTGGTGAATGAGATCTGAACAGACCACCTGTGCCATTTGGAGGCCAGGAAACTTAAGTGTGTTTGGGCTTGGCCTGCATGAACAAAGCCAGAGGAGGCAGAGGCAAGCGAAGACCCCACAGGCCTTCCTCATCCATCCCCCACCTCGGAAGACTGGCCCCACCCCAAGTCACCAAAGCACCCAAGGATGGGCAAGGAGGGCCTGCAAGATGTCTGCACAATACCCAAATAAAACCCAACTTGGCAGAACTCATGGCACATGCCTTGCCAGCGCAGGCCTGTCCCCAGCCCCACCCGTGGCTACCAGCCGGCCATTTACAGCACCTGAAGCTAGGACAGGGACCAGGGGCTGGGGAAAGGAGTGGCCTTCCGAAGGCCGGAGGAGACGGGAAGCAGGGGGCGGGGGTGCAGCTCTAAGACTGTTTCCAATTTGTGAGCTTCTCCGGATCTACGCGGCTGCGTCTGTCCACGTCTCGCTCTCAGTAGGGAAGGGGGAAAGGAGTTGCAAGGCTTCTCTTGGAGCTGCCAGGGGGGAAGCGAAGATTGGGGAGGTGTCTGGACCCCCCCGGGGGCGCTCTGAGGGTGCACGGAGACAGACGGCCGGCGGCGCTGACATCCCGCTGGAAGTGCACGTCGGGGGTCCTGGATACAGGCGGCAGCGGAAATGCAAGGCAGCGGGGAGGGTGCCGGGGCGCGCGGGGGGGGGGGGGGGCGGCGACGGCGGGACGAAGTCCGAGGGTTCCCCCGCGCCGATCGGAGCCTCGGGCGACCTCACACTACCTCCTGCTTGCCCTGGTAGCGACGGCAGCAGCCGTAGAGCGCAGAGAGCAGGTAGAGGCCGAGGCACAGGCCGCCGCAGACGGCGGCCGCCAGGAAGGCATGGTAGGCGCAAGGCAGTGGGTAATTCTTGAGGTTGCAATAGCTGTGGCGCTGGGTCTGGTCGATCATGACGCCCGTGGCGGCCCCGTAGAGGGCGGCCGCCAGCAGGTCGTGTGCCACGTTGACGACGAGCCAGCGCGAGCCCAGCACGGGCACCAGCTCGTACTTGCCCAGCAACGTGAGGAAGTAGAGGCCCAGGGTGAGCAGCCAGAAGAGCACCGACACGAAGAGCGCGAAGTGCACGGGGCCCTGGTACTTGCTGGTGGCGATGGTGACCCAGAAGGCGGCTCCGGCCAGCAGCTGCAGCAGCCGCAGCACGCCCAGCGGGCCGCGCAGGAAGGCCCGCTGCAGGCGCACGGCGCCCCGGGCGGTGCGCGCCGGGGGCGGCGGCTGGCGCGGCGGCGGCGGGGGCATGGCTCCCCGGCGCGGGGGCGGCGGCGGCGGCGCCCCGAGCAGCGGAATGGCGGCGCCTTGTTGGCGGGGACGGCCCGGCGCGACTGCCCCGAGTGCCCGCTGCGCCCGACTCCCCTGCCGGTTCTTCTCCCAGCCTCTCCCTTTCCCCCTACCCCGCCTCCCCTCTCTCCTCTCTTTCTCTCTTTCCCTCTCTCCACCCCTCCACCCCTCTTGCCCGCCCTTTTCCCTTCCCCTCCACGGTCTCCACCCCTGCTCGCTCCTCCCGGCTTCCTGCCATCCCTCTTTCCGTCTCCATCTCCACCCTGGCGCCCCCCCCCCCCCTCGCCTCACTCCCTGCTCTGATTCCTCGGTCTGCAGGCCAGGGTGGAGCGCGCCCGCACCCTCACCCCCCTAGCTTGCCACGGGCCTGCCCACCGCTGCCGCCCTCGCCGCTGGGCCCAGTTTGCTACATCTGGGGCTGCCCCTACCCGGCCTGTTTCCTGGGCTCAGGCCCAGCTTCAGGGGGGAAGCCAGCTTCGCCAGTGTTCGCCCAGCCTCCGGTCAGGACCCGTTTTTTTCCTTCTTTGTCCAGTCATTTTTCTACTCCTTGGCTTCTTGGCCCAGCTCGGGCTCCAGGGGCTGGGGCAGGGCAGGAGGGTGGATGGGAGCAGGGCTGGTGCTAGACTGAACTTTCTCACCTGGACTTTTGCAATATCCTGCCCTGAGCCCACTGCATGCTCATCCTGTGCGAAGCTGGCTGGGCTCAGGCGTTCTCACCTTGGAGTTCTAGAGCGAGCATACTTTAATATACCACAGGTCCCAACTGTCTCTCCAATGGACACAAACCACAGTGACTGACCCCAGTCTTGTGTAACAGCCCCTCCAGGCCACCTTTACATCTTGCCTAGATTTAAAAGATGCCCTAATCTGGAATCACAGGAAAACCAGCTCCAGAAGATAACACAGCCCACGTGTTTACCCAGCCAAACAGCCAGCTGAAGGGTAATGAAGCCAATGATGTGTTGCATTATTGTTATTACTGTCCCAGTGCTCTGTGTGCATCCTCATTTAAGCTCAAAACAACCTAAAAGATACAAACGACTATTGTCCTGGTTTTCCTAAATAGGAAAGCTAAGTCTGGAGCAGATCGGAACAGGATACATATTTAAAATTCATCTCTCTTCTCCTTCCATCAGATCCAACCTTGCTGCACTTGAGCCATTTTCTAAAACAGACCTGTTTGCTCCTTACACACTGTCACACCAAATACAGCGTGGAGGTCTGTCTCTTCCATGTGGCATATTTCACAATCTATCCCCAGCCAACTTTCAACTTACTGGTTTTCCACTTCCTTCCCTTACCCAAGTACCCACCCAGAATGCTCTTGATTTCCAAACAAACTCAAAATGTTCTTCATTTCTAGACCTCCTACTTAGCCTTCATTGCCCAGTTTAAATACTGCTGAGTTTTGTTCCTTCCTCCCATACTGTTAATTACTTGCTCTTCTAAGCCTCTGCTGGGACCATTCCTCTGAGATACTTCTACTTCTGCTGCATCATAGCCATTGGTTACCATGCCTGTCATTGCCTGGGCCTGGCACTGGAAACCCTCAGTAATGTGGGTGGAATTGATGTCTGAGTGGCACAGGAATGACAATAGAACTGAGAGAACTCCTCTGGTCAGGGAAACCATGTCTGCATCAGTTGTGCAGCAGACTGTATTGTAAAGCTAATCCTGCATCCCCTGAGAAGCATCCACTGCTTTGGGGGGAACCAGTCTTCTATGGCTCCTCAGGAAGCTAATACTTGTTTGCTGCCTCCTCAGCCCACATAGTGTTTTGCGAAAGCTCTGAATGCATATAAAAATGAACAAACGGTAAGGCATAACCTCTATATCACCTCTTTGTGCCTCATCTGTAAAATAATTTTACCCAGCAAGTAAATGTCAAGCACTTACTTAGTGTTGGGCATGGTTTTAGGGGCTAGGGAGGCAGATGTGTGGTTTTATAAACTGAATGCTTACTTCATGCTAAGTACTTTATATTCATTTTTCTACTTAATCCTTACACCAACCTATGAAATGACTCTTCGTAGCTGATTGGTCACTGAGGGGGAAAACAGAGTTTAAAGGGATTAAGTTGACTGCATTCACAGAGCTGGTAGGGACAGTTTAAGCAGAAGTCCAGGTGGAACTGTCTCCACATCCACATTCCAAGTGCTTTTATGTCCTTCCCATGTTTTGTCCTCAGCTACTCTCACGAGAACCCAGGAAGGGTAAGTGACTTGCCTCGGGAAACACAACTTGCAAGTGGCACTGATGGAATTAAAACTCCTGATGCCAATCTTGGAATTTTTCCCTCAGCATCCTTTAGGAGTTGACATCCTCCATGTCCTCTGAATGCTGCTCTTTACTAAGGCTGAGGCTTGGACTGGCAGCTAGTGGCCGAATCTGGGGATACTGGACTGGATAATGGAATCTTTGTGAGCAGGGATACTAAGTGATACAAAGAAGAGAATCCTCTTCTAAAAAGGGGATCAGAATATGTTGGTTATGGTGCCACCTGGTGGTGGACCAAGCTTCAGCTACAGGAGACATGCCTAGCTCCTTACAAGGAAACATTCTACAGTGGCTTTGGGACCATGGTATTTTTAGCCTCTGGAATCCTGAAAACATTCCAAGGGGTGATGGAACACATTCTCTGGAAAAGCATAGCCATGTAGGAAAAAAAAATCTTGATTCCATCCAACTCAATAGATCTGGTCTAAGCACCTGTTAGATACAAACACCTAGCTGTGGTCCTGCACTCAAATGTTGGCACTCTGCTGGAAGTGGAAGAATGCTTATGGACATCAAAGAGGTAGAAAGGAGGGTTATAAAGAAAATTCAAAGGGGAAGAACTGGAGAGTCTCTAAGAGCACAGTGTTATTGAAGGATGAATAAAATTTGGATAAGCAGACATAGCAGACATAGGATGTTATCTTTGGGTATGCCAAGAATACAAGATTATAGTTGCTCTTTAGCCAGCCATTCCTCCAGGTTGTGTTTGCAGCCAGAAACTTTGAGAGATGAAGGAACATCTTTTCCCAAAGAGGAGGCTTGTTTACCATAGGAATGGAGGTGGCAGGTACTTCAAGTTCATTGCTGCTCAACAAGGCCTCAGTCCATGTATATGCATCTAGGACTCTCCATACTGTCCCCATACATGCTGAGGTGAAGGAGAATAGACCTAACTATGATGCTCATGCTGCCTTGTTTCCGACTCAGGAATCCATCCAGATAGGATGGTTTAGCATCTATCTGTGAGACAATCACTGAAAGGTAAATCACTGAAAGGACTCTGATCTAATCAGTGGATTCATCCACCATCAGAATTATAATTTGATAGCATTAGTGGGAGGTGATGGAAACTTTCAGAAGTGGGAGTTAATTGGAGGAAATATGTCACTAGAGGTATGTCCTGGAGAGATAGGCCCTGGCTCCTGTCTGTCTGTCTCTCTGTTTCTGTCTCTGTGTCTCTGTCTCTCTCATACACACCACACACACACACACACACACACATCACTCATTCTTCCTGGCTGCCATAAAGGGAGCAGCCCTGCTACTGCCATGTGCTCCCCGCTATGCCTTGTTTCAGGCCCCAGCTGACCATAGACAGAAACCTCTGAAACAGAGAGAACTGAAATAAGTAATTCCTCCTTTTAACTGTCTCTCTCAGGTATTAGTCACAGTGACTGACCCTCCTAATATATGTAGTAGGCAGAGGGAAACATGCAAGCCAAAACAGGGCCCAGGCTGCTCAGAGAACAAAATAGTATGTTTGCTTGGTTGATTCTCTGAGCTCCAGGGCAGTGATTCTGGGTGTGTCCAGAAGCTGAGACAAGGAAGAAGGTGTTGCGCACCTTGAAATCCCATGATTGGCACTGGCTGTACAGAGTTTCTATTCTGTCTTCAGCCTCTGCTACGATTGAAGTACTGACTTCATGGACTCAGTCACATTTGTCTAATACCTTTTTATGTGTTAGGATCTTGACTGGCACTTGACACAAATCAGGTAACAGCAAAATGCATAGCAAGAAAACAGATGAAGCCAGGCACTGATGGCTCATGCCTGTAATCCTAACTACTCAGGAGGTTGAGATCTGAGGCTTGCTGTTCAAAGCCAGCCCTGGCAGGAAAATCTGTGAGACTTTTATCTCCACTTAACCACCAGAAAACTGGAAGTGGCAGGGTGGTTCAAGTGGTAGAGCACTTGCCTTGAGGTGAAAAGCTCAGGGACAGTGCCCAGGCTGAGTTGAAGCCCCATGACCGACCAAAAAAAAAAAAAAGAAAAGAAAAGAAAATGGATGAATATCAGGACCTAAGAATCTTGTCCTGAATTAAGTTACTAGACAAACATGGGGACAATTTTACCATAGACTTGGCATCATGCTGCAGTTGTATGTGTGCACTAGAAGAATCCTAAAAGACCATTTGTTCCAGGTTTCTCATGTTGTTAGAACCAGGCTAAATTAAACAAATAGAGTACCAAAGAAAAATGAATTTTCCCAGGTAACCTGAGACACATAAGTACAGACTCTAGGAATGGAACAAACTGTGGCCTGGCATTTACTTAAATTTACAAAGTGAGGAAGTATAGGACCAAACTTGAAAGGCAGGATCTCTCTATAGAGAAAAAAACAAACTCCAGGCTAGTCATAAAAAGGAAAATTCCAAAGATAAAAGTTTGAAGTAAATTATTGAATTAAACAGTTACTGGAATTCAGTGAATAACAGTGAAACTCAGAAAGAGACAGAAAAACCTGGAAAGTGGTTTGATTTTGGATGTGATAAGTAAGAAGTTTGGAATGTGGTTTTTGCTTCAAGGACTTAGTACTTTTTTAAAGTTTTTTATTGTGAAACTACTGTACAGAGGGGTTACAGTTACATGAGCAAGGTTATTACTTTTCTTACAGAGACTGTAATTGCTATTTCACTAACTTGCTTCTTTGATGGGAAGATTTGGGATAAGGACTTTGCCTTGTGACTTATGGCCTTGGTTATTGGAATGACTGGAATTATAATCGCCATTTTGTAATCACTAATGCTAGCTCTGCTTCTGTAACTTGCTTCTTTGCCAGTCTCGAAACTACCACTGGCCACCTGTGAGTGGCGCGCTACTCCCCCATGGATCTTGCCTTTAAATACCCTGATCTATTTGACTTTATTGCTGTTCTTCACTGTCTTGGTATAGTAATAATAATAATAATAATAGCCGTGGTGGCTGTTAAACAAGTCCTAGTCCTATTGACTGAGTGTTGGTGATTCCTTTTGCCGATCATGGTTTGAGTTCCACTAGCCCCAGGAAGGGGGGATACTTAAATGTTACAGAAAAGTAGCCAAGACCTAGAAAGGGGAAGTGGCTGGCCCCAGATCACACAGCTGGTGAGTTATAGGAGTGCTAAGTCTAGAACTTAGATTTCCTGACACACACTCCTGTGCTCACTGGGTGGCATCATTGGAGCGGCGCCCATACAGAAGTTCCCTGACACTATAGGCAGGGCGTCTGTATGAGAGCCAGGCCTGGACTACACACATCTAAAATCTTCCATGCCTGTTCCCACTGTGACTTCCACTAGGTTGTAAGAACAGAGGCTATCCAGGGGACACTTCTAGGAAGGGACCTGGTGGCTCTTTAGTTTGTTCATCTGTTCCTAAGGAGTCCCTGGGCTTTTTCCTGAGTCACAAAGCAGCCTAGATTTTAGGCAATTTGGGGGGCCACAGGCCAAGCCTGGGAAAGTGGTGAAAGATATTTGTCTTGAAAACTCAGTTTCCATTCCTCAGATGATGCTAGTCAAGGCCTGACCAGGACCTATAGATGCCAGGTAAGCTTACTTTTTTTTTTTTTTTTTTGCCAGTCCTGAGGCTTGAACTCAGGGGCTGGGCACTGACCTTGAGCTCCTCTGTGTTCAAGGCAAGTGCTCTACCACTCTGAGCCACAGTGCCACTTCCGACTTTTTCTATGTGGTGCTGAGGAATCAAACCCAGGGTTTCATGCACTCTAGGCAAGCACTGTACCACTAAGCCACATTCCCAGACTAAGCTTACTTTTATCCTAAAACCAGGTCATCAGAAGAAGGACTAGACTGAGCATAGTGGCACATAATTACAGCTATTCAAGAGGTGGAGATAAGAAGGCTGTAGTCCAAGACAAACCTTGGAAAAGCTGGAGATGCTATCTAAAAATAAGCTAAAGCAAAAGGGGCTGGGGACATGGCTCAAGTGGTAGAGTTTACCTGCTTAGCAAGCATCAGGACTTGAGTTCAAACTCCAGTACCACCACCAAAGAAACAGAAACAGAAGCTAGGAAAGCAAAGGAGTCTCGAAGTTAATAGATATATCATGCTGTTATGTTGTATAAAACTCTGTTTTGTGGTTAGTCTTTTTAAAAATTTTATTGTCAAGGTGATATACAGAGGGGTTAAAGTTATGTAAAATGAGTATTCTTCTTCCTCCTCCTCCTCCTCCTCCTCCTCCTCCTCCTCCTCCTCCTCCTCCTCCTCCTCCTCCTCCTCCTCCTCACCCTGCCCCCTCCTCCTCCTCCTCCTCCTTTTTGTCATGAGGCTTGAACTCTGGGCCTGGGTGCTGTCCCTCAGCTTTTTAGCTCAAGGCTACCATTCTACCATTTGAGCCACAGCACCACTTCCAGTTATCTTAGTGGTTTATTGGTGATAAGAGTCTCACAGACTTTCCTGCCCAGGCTGGCTTTGAACCACGATCCTCAGATCTCAGCCTCCTGAATAGCTAGGATTACAGGCATAAGCCACTGGTGCCCGGCTACATTTCTTTTTGAACAGTGTTAATCCCCCTTTATTTTCTCCAACTTCTCCTCCTTTGTGAGTAATCTTGTTCTAGGAACTCTGCTTGCTGTCTTAAAGTAAGTGGCTATTTAGGAAAGTCCATGTGCTAGAGGACAGGCTGTGGGAAGCCTCCTGTTGCTGAGAACAGCTACCCGCTAGCAAAAAAACAGTTATCCCTCAGCCTCACAACTGCGAGGAACTAGATTCTGCCAACACCTTGAATAAGAATGAATTAGAATTTTACCCTCATTAAGCCTCTACTATCCAAGGCATAGTGTGGGCTACATCTTGCTGGCAGTATTGTGAGGCCTAATCAAACAACCCAGTTAAGGTCTGCCCTGTCTCCTGACCCACAGAAACTGTACCGATAAATATGAATTTTAAAAGTTGGTAGTAATTTCCTATTTCGAAATATTAAAAGAATGAATGTATCCAAGTATTCAGTAGCAACCAATCCCACCATCACCAACAAGTTGGATCCAACACTTAATCTAGTTTCTACTGTTTTTTTTTTTGTTTATGTCAGTAATATGGACCATTAAAATTCAGTCCCACTTTCCAATTCAATGCAACTCTTGCCATGTCCTCTGATCTTCTGTGCTGGTGGCTCAGTCCCTGCAATATGAAAATGCTGAGATATGAGGGTTGTAGTTTGAAACCAGCCTGGGTAGACAAATCTGCAAGACTTTTATCTCCAATTAACCAGCAAGAAACTGGTAGAGGTGTGGCTCAAGTGCCAGAGTCCCAGGCTTGAGTGAAAAAGGCAAGCAAGAAGGAGAGTGCTAGTGGCCCATATGTGTAATCCTAGCTACTCAGGACGCTGAGATTTGAGGGTTGCTAGCTCAGGCAGGAAAGTCTGTAAGACTATTTCCAATAAATACTATTCAGAAAAGGCTGGAAGTGGCCCAGTGGCTCAAGTGGTAGAGCACTAGCCTTGAGCAAAAAGAATCTCAGGCCTACAGTCCTATTTTTTGAATTGGGACTAGGATAGAAGGCTCAGCAATCAGTTCAGACTGCCTGGCAAAACACTTTACCACTTAGGTCTTCAGACTCAGCAGATCCAATCATACTCAGTGTCCACATGGCAATAAGGGATTGTTTACCAGCCAGCTTTACCTCCTTCCTTCTCCTCTTCCTCTTTCTTCTGTTAGCAACAAGTTTGTTCAGGTATCCGATGGCAGTGAGGTCAGAACTAAACCTTGGGAATGAGTCATAATTGGCTTCAGATAATCACAGTACTCCAATTCCTCTTTTGCAATGACTGGTTTAAGACTGAATATACAGATGCAGTTCCAGATGACAAAATGTGAGGATAAATTTAATCAACAAATTTGAGGAAAGAATGTCCTTATTAAATAAATCTGTTTGTAGACACTGTCAAGAGAATGAGAAGACAAACTGCACGCTAGGAGAAAGCATTTGCAAAAGACATGTCTGGTAAAAGAGTGGGGTTTTTTTGTTTTGTTTTGTTTTGTTTTTTTATTGGTCGTGAGGCCTAAACTCTGGGCCTGGGCACTGTCCCTCAGCTCTTCACCTCAAGGCTGGTGTTCTGTCACTTGAGCCACAATGCCACTTCTGTTTTTTTCTGTTTATGTGGTGCTGAGGAATTGAACCCAGGGCCTCATGCACACAAGGCAAACACTCTACCACTGAGCCACCTTCCAGCTCCTGGTAAAACATTAAGAACTCTTAAAATTCAACAAGCTAAACACTTACTAAGATGGGCAAAATCCAAAATCCAAAACATTAACATCAAAGACTGATAAGGATGTGGAGCAACAGGAATGAATTCTTACTCATTGTTGGTAAGAATATGATACAGCCTCTCTGTAAAAGTCAATATAAAGCTAAGCACCAGTGACTAATACCTTAATCCCAGCTACCCAGACTGGGCAGACAAATCATCGACTCTTATCTCTAATTAATCAACAAAAAAAATAGACCTGGAGGTATGGCTCAAGTGGTGTGCTAGCCAAGAGCAAGACCTCAAGGACACACATGCGTGCATGTGCGCATGCACACACACCATAGAATATACAGCACAATTACAAATCCTAAAGCAAACCAGACTTGGGTAATGATGTATCCACTGCCTACAGTGAAGTCAGTGACCCTCAGGTATAGGATGATAGTAGTGGAGGCTATACAGGTGTGAACTCAGAGGTACATGGAGACTCACTATGCTTTCTGTTCAATTTTATTGTGAACCTAAAACTTCTCTTTAAAAAATGCTCTATTTTTTTTATGCCAGGTGCTGGTAGCTTACACCTGTAATCCTAGCTACTCAGGAGGCTGAGATCTGAGGATCACAGTTGAAAGCCAGCCCAAGCAGGTAAGACCACGAGACTCTTATTTCCAATTAATCACCAGAAAACCAGAAGTGGCTCTGTGGCTCAAGTGGTAGAGCCCTCACCTTGAGCTAAAGAGCTGAGGGACAGCGCCCAGGCCTAGAGTTCAAGCCCCATGACCGATGCCCCCTTTCACTCCCCCTGCCAAATACTCTATTTTTGTCTTGTTTGTTCATTTATCTGTGGGAAGGTAAAGGGGCACAGAAATGGAAAGACGAAGGGTGAACAAATGCAACAGTGGTTCTCACTGGACACGATGTCAAAAATGAACTATACAACATGTTGCAGGGAGGGGGAGAACAGGAAGAAAAAACTGGGAGAGAGCAAGGGAGGGGTGACATTTTCCCAAAGGAATGTACTCTTTACCTGACTTGTATAACTGTAACCCTCTGCATATATCCTTTAGAGTAATAGTAATAATATTAATAATAATAATTCAATGTATATCCTACAAAATTGAGAAAAGTAAGGGAAAGGGTGGTAGGTGAGGGAAAGGAGGAGAATGATGAAAGGAGTGACACTGATAAGATGCATAGTAGTCATAAACTGCTTTGTTCAATGGCAACTTCTTTGTACAACTACTTAAAGATAATTATTAAATTAATAAGAAAAGGAAAAAGACCAGGGTGCCAGTGGCTCACACCTGTAATCCTAGCTACTCAGGAGGCTGAGATCTGAGGATCGTGGTTCAAAGCCAGGCGGGCCAGGAAAGCCTGTGAGATTCTTATCTCCAATAAACCACTCAGAAAAACTGGAAGTGGCCCTGTGGCTCAAGTGGTAGAGCACTTGCCTTAAGCTGAAGAGCTGAGGGACAGTATTCAGGCCCAGAGTTCAAGCTCCATGACTGAAAATAAAAGAGGGGAAGGGGAGAGAACAAAAATAAGATAAAGGTTATACATAGGAAGAAATACAGTCCTAGTTGAATTTTACTCATGGAACTGCTGTAACCAGCTTGGGTCCGTACAGATTGGCGTTGCCAGGTGTTGAGGATGGCAGAGCAGAAGGATGAATGACACCATTGCCAGGCTGTCATCCCAGAAACCCCTGCCTCTGGGCCTTTCCAGATGTGAGAAAAGAAACTTCCATTTGTTTCTGTTAGCCTAGTTGGTATGCTATCTTCCATGTATCCTGCCTGATCCCCTCTCTACCATTTCCCAATCTGTTCATGCCCAGAAAGGATGATTGACTTCAACTATATCAGAGGGTTCTCTTCCCCTCTCACCATTACTGGATCAACCAATAAAAGATACCCACAAAAAATCAGAAAAATAAGTTCAGAACTGTTTCCTGCCAGAACCTGACTGAGGACTTGAACCTTCTGTTTCTTACAGTCAAAAGTGTCCTAATGATTATGTATTCTCTCTCTTCTAGGTGATCATTTCTTTATTGTTTATATAGTCCCTATTGTAAACTAGCTAGCAAATAAAAATTGTGTTTTATTTAAGGTATACAACACTGTGTGTTGGCTGGTTACTATGGATATTCAAACCATAGCTTTGGGAAACTTCTTCCCCAAAGCCACAGTGTTGGAAGGTAGGATCTGATTACAGTGAATAAGACACAAACATTCAGCCCTCACAAATGCATTAATGATGACATTGCTTGAGTAGGTTGGTTATTTAGTTATCCGAACAGTGAGTTTAGAATCATTTGTCAGTTGGTTGGTCTGTCTGTCTGAGGCATTTTGGTCTAGGATGTCTCAGCCTCTAAAACTGGCTTTGGTAAATTGCTGTAACAGCTTTAATATATTACTGTGACACTAATCTTTAATCTATATAAATGGTTTAATATTTTAGAGTTTCTATACTATGTCATTTCTCTATAGGACTTTACTATTTATAATCCGTCCAGATTATAAATTCACGTAAGAAGACTGGTATCTAAGTTTTTGTGTAATATCATAAACATAAGGATGGGTGTTGTTTTTTTTTGTTGTTGTTGTTGTTGTTAGTCGTAGGGCTTGAACTCTGGGCCTAGGTGCTGTTTCTGAGCTCTTCAACTCAAGGTGAGCGCTCTACCACTTAAGCCACAGAGCCACTTCTGGTGTACTGATGGTTAATTGGAGATAAGAATCTCACAAACTTTCCTGCCTGGGCTGGATTTGAACCATGATCTTTAGATCTCAGCTTCCGGAGTAGGATGTCAAGTATAAGCCACCGCACCTGGCAAAAAAGGTGTTTTTAAAGAAAGTGTGGAATGATCATTATCATTTAACAAGAATAACAGAATTTTGGGACTGGGAGGGTGGCTCAGTGGTAGAGTGCTTGCCTTGCATGCATGAGGCCCTGGGTTCGATTCCTCAGCACCACATAAGCAAAAAGAAAAAAGCTGGAAGTGGCACTGTGGCTTAAGTGGTAGAGCGCTAGCCTTGAGCTGAAGAGCTGAGGGACAGTGCCCAGGCCCAGAGTTCAGGCCCCATGACCGGACCCCCCCCCCAAAAAAAAAAAGAATAACAGAATTTGCTCACAGGTTACATCGTCGCTTGTCAGCTGAGTGTGAAAGTTATCTCTGCTCTCCCGAGAACAGCACACAGGGCAACAAGAAAACTGTGTCACTGGTGGGCCAGAACTGTACAGTATAATTCCTGTAGGACAGGGGGGCAACAAGAATGGAATCGAGTGCTGGTTTGCCATCTATTCACGATACAGTCATCTCCCAGTACCTGTAGGGGTGTGGGGAGATAAAAGACAGGTTCTAGGATCCCCATGAATACCAAGCCCCTTATAAAGTAGCCTAGAATTAGAGCATGCCTAGCATGAATGAAGCCTCGAGTCTGATCCCTAACATCACCAACAAACAATAATAGAAAGTTTGTACATAATGAGGACAGATCCATGTTTTCCAAATATTTTCAATCTATGCTTGGTAGAAGCACTTTGCCTGTGAAGCACTTAGCTTGTAGTACTTCATCCTTAACAGCAACACAGAGATTATTCCCCTTTTTTTGGGGGGGTCCGGTCGTGGGGCCTGAACTCTTGGCCTGGGCGCTGTCCCTCAGCTCTTCAACTCAAGGCTAGCACTCTACCACTTGAGCCACAGTGCCACTTCCGCCTTTTTTTTTTCCCCCTGTTTTGCTTATGTGGTGCTGAGGAATCGAACCCAGGGCCTCAGGCATGCAAGGCAAGCGCTCTACCACTGAGCCACCTTCCCAGCCCTCCCTTTTTTCTTTTCAAGTTGACTTTTCAGTCCTGGGAATCAAACTCAGAGCCTCACTTACACTAAACATACACTCTACCACTGAATTACATCTCCAGCCTTGATTACCCCCACATTAACGATGATAACTAGAAAGGAGAAAAGTGCAGTCCCTTATTTAAGGAATAGAACTCATTTCCTAACTACTGCCTTTCAGCACCTGGATGAACCATACCGCAGCCCAAATATATGCCTATTTGCCCTTATACAAATATCCTTCCATGTTCTCAACCAAATGGAAAAAGCGGGTAAGAGCATTCTAGCTAAAAAAAACTCCATTGAAAGGCTTTGTTACCCAATCTCTTCACACGCTATTGTCAGACTTCACAAAGCCACCATCATGGCAGTCTGCCTGGAAACTGGGGGCTGATGGGAAATAACTACTCCAATTACAAAATAAGTCAGAATCATAAAACAAATTTTAGTTTTTGATATTTTGTTCATCGTGGATTTTTTTGCATTCTTTTTTTTACTTTTTTTAAAAATTAAGATTAAATTATTACAAAATTTCACAGTTTTGTGGGATAGTGATACTTGGTTAAAGTCACAAACACATTTTAACTTCCATGAGGTGCATTGTCATTATTGTGGTCTATAAAACTTATGGGCTCTACAAACTTTGACACCACAGCTATTTTTTCCAAATGGGGTGATATGTACATTTCTTTCCTTTTGCTTAGTGTCAGCTGTTCCCTCTTTCTCTCTGATTCCCTCCCTCCCATTGCTGCCCTTGACTTGCTTAGTTCACTTTCATCAATGTCCAGTGCAGCGAATGGGCCCCTCTGTTGTATTTTTTTCCCGTTTCCCTCTGATTCTGTGCCCTCCTCCCTCACATGTGCACATGTATATACCATATATGAGGTCAAGAACGTGGAGTCATCTAGAAATGATACCACAAATTGAGAAAAGGTCCTTTGTTTCTTGAGTCCTGATTACTTTGTCATATCTCCTTACATTTTGGATTTAACATCCACATATCAGGGAGACCATCTGCCATTTGTCTCTTTTCTTGGCTTATTTCACTCAACATGATTTGTTCTAGTTCCATCCATTTCCCTGCTAATACCATTATTTTTTCCTTTCTAATAGCTGTGTAATATTCCATTATATATAGGTACCACAATTTTTGGATCCATTCATCTGTAGTGGGGCATCGGGGTTGTTTCCATATCTTGGCTATTGTGAATAGTGCAGCAATGAACATGCAGGTGCATGTGTCCTTGTATCCTAGTTCCTGTTGCTCAGAGTAGATGCCTAGGAGTGGTATGGCTAGAACACAGGGTAAGTCTATATGTAGCTTTCTAAGGAACCTCCCGACTGCTTTCCAGAGTGGTTGTATTAGTTTACATTCCCACAAGCAGTTTTGCATTCTTTTTTTTTTTTTTTTTGGGTCCGGTCGTGGGGCCTGAACTCTGGGCCTAGGCGCTGTCCCTCAGCTCTTCAGCTCAAGGTTAACACTCTACCACTTGAACCACAGTGCCACTTCTGGCTTTTTTCTTTATGTGGTGCTGAGGAATCGAACCCAGGGCTTCAGGCATGCAAGGCAAGCGCTCTACCACTGAGCCACCTTCTCAGACCCCCATTTTTATCTTTTTAAAAAATATTCTGAATTAAGATGTTATTTATCTTATCAAGGTTTTGTTGTTGTTGTTGTTGCTCATTTGTTTGTTTTTGCCTGAGAAGAATTCTTTATTCATTTCACCTTAATTTGGGTCCTGGCTAAAACCAAGTCTTGGCCTGAATGACACCAAGTGGCATTCCTTACTGTCAACCTTCTCTAAATAGTGCCCTTTGTAGGTGGCTACTGTCACCTGCATCCTTCTGTGAGTTTCACATGTCCCCACTTGTGGTAAGGATTCACATGGCTGACACAACTATGAAAGTACTTCATCTTCTCATCAGAAATACTGAATCATAAGGCTTGTGACACTGGAAATGGTTCCAAGTGTGGTAAATATAGTCACGTGTACTTGGAGACATCAGACGTTCTCTGCCCAACCTTAGTCACATCTGATGCAGAAACCACAAGTTCCTTACCATGGTGTGCTCCTCTGAGCTGATGGCTCGGAGAATCTAAGCTTCTCCAAGCACTGAGATGCTGAGAGCCTGGTTTTCCCATTGCTTACAGTGAGGAGTCCTTAGCTCAGAAGTCCAGTCTTCAACTTTAAGAACCCGTAGTATTGCCAGGCACTGGTAGCTCACGCCTGTAATCCCAGCTACTCAGGAGGTTGAGATGTGAGGATTGCAATTAAAGCTAGCCTGGGCAGGAAAGTCTGAGACTCTTTTCTCCAATTAACCACCAGATAATTGGAAGTGGCACTATAGCTCAACTGGCAGAGCGCTAGCCTTGAGCTGAAGAGCTGAAGGACAGCGCCCAGGCCCAGAGTTCAGGCCCCACAACCAGAAACCCCCCTCCCCCCCAAAAAAAAACCTTTTGTTGAGGGACTCGGAAGTTGGCTCAGTGGTAGAGTGCTTGCCTCATGTGCATGAGGCCCCTGGGTCTGATTCCTCAGCACCACATAAGCAGAAAAAAGCGGTAAGTGGTGCTGTGGCTCATGTGGTAGGGTGCTAGTCTTGAGCTGAAGACCTGAGAAACAGTGCCCAGGCCAAGAGTTCAGTCCCCGGGCTGGGAAGGTGGCTCAGTGGTAGAGTGCATGCCTTGCATGCCAGAGGCCCTGGGTTGGATTCCTCAGCACCACATAAGAAAAAAGAAAAAAGCCAGAAGTGGCGCTGTGGCTCAAATGGTAGAGGGCTAGCCTTGAGCTGGAGAGCTGAGGGACAGCACCCAGGCCCAGAGTTCAGGCTCCATGACTGGACCCAAAAAAACAAACAAACTAGGCAGCTTAAACAATAACCAAACTTAAATATCTTTCACCCATATTAATCAGCTCAATAATTTCTTCATGATTTCCTAAGAAAAGTGTTCAGTTAAAAAGAAAAAAAAAGAAAAAAAAAAAAAAAGAGTTCAGTCCCCACAACCAACAACAACAACAAAAAAACCCCCAAAACAACAATAACAACAAAACCTTTTGTTGAGACATAATCATGTAACTCTTGCTTATGCTAAGGGAAAAAGAAAGGCAAATGCAGACCACACCTCTTTGAAGTACCTGCAAGAAGGGACCGCAAATTCCAACGTTTCCCCTTCCCTTTTGGAACTTTTGCAAAAGAAAAAGGAAATTTGTGTGATTAGCTTAAGATGAGAAAGAAGTCAGGGAGACTATGCTACCTATATCAGGCATCCTTGCTGACTATTTCTGCTTGTACATGCAACTCCTCCTTTTTTAAGGGGGAAAAAGTATTTATCAAGAGCCTGATGGAGATCATGCATCCACTCCTGCCTTCTCCAACCCAAGTTCCAAACTGCAGCTGACATAACCCTCTAAAAATTGCAAATATACCACTAGGATAAAACATGCTGCCTGTAAGGTGCTGACTGGCATTACAATGCCTATTCAGTAGGTACATATAGCCAGGCACAGGTAGCACTGGCTCAGGCTAAGATCTGAGCATCACAATTGAAGCCAGCCTGGGAAGGAGAGTCTGTGAGACTCTTCAATTAATCACCAAAATGCAGGAAGTAGAGTGGCTCAAGTGGTATAGAGCCACAGCCTTGAGCAAAAAAAACAGACAGTGCCTAGGATTTGAGTTCAATACCAGTACTGGCAAAAAAAAAAAAGAAAGAAAGAAAGGAAGGAAGAAAGAAAGGAAGGAAGGAAGAGAAAGAAAAGAGTATCATGTTATTCTCAGCCTAAACCCCTTAGAGGGTCAAATGCAAACTTCTCAGCCTGCCTCCATCCCTGCCTCCCACTATGTGTGGCATAGGGCTATGCAATGCCTTGCAAGCACCTTGTTTAATCTCTTCCAAGCAAAGCTATGGCATTGTCCTAGCATGTACCCTTCCCTCTTCCTTAAACACTCTTTCCAGACCCAACTCATTGCAACAACTTCATCTTCAGATCCCTGCTTGCTTACTTCTTCAGCCTTCCAGGCCCTCCCGGAGATTTCCTCCGTTTTACCTTCTTGCAGCACAACGCTGATTACAATTGTAAATTGCATGCAGTGTTTTAAGTTGTTTGTGTTTGCCTCTCTTGCCAGGTTGTAAACTGCACCTGTCGAGGAATCGGGACAGGGTAGGTCCCTAATGACCGAGGCGGAATGAGTACCAATTTAAGTACGGACTCCTGTGGGTAACTGACCTAAGGCTGGAACTGGCAGGCCATTCTAACGAGCAGCACCGGCTGCCCCGTCCTGTTCCTCAAAGCGGAAGGGAGAACAAAGGTGGGCGGTGGGTTTTAATTGCTGTGAGTTTAAGGCTCTGCAAGGAGCCAGGGCGCTGCGCGATCTGGCTTAGGGTCAGAAGTGGCACCCGTCACGTGTACCCAGCTGAGCCAGCGGTCGCCGCACCCGGGGGCAGGAATGCGGCCCCGCCCGGCCTTCGCGCCAGTGAAACCACGCAGGTCCTGAGGACTGACGTCAATGAAGAGGGCTCCTCCGAGGGCGGAGCGAGCGCGGCGGGGCGGACGGAAGGGCCCGCGAGGAACGCCCCCTCGTGGCTGTGCCGCCGTTGATTGGATGCAGCGAATCACCGCGCACGACTTTGGAGGCCGGGGTAGGGGGGGCGGGAGCGGGGGGGCTGGCTAGACGCGCCCCTCCCCGGTTGCGCCCGCTGATTGGTCCTCGGGATCTCCGCGTTCGATTTTGGAAGGCTGGCTCCGGAGCTCGCAAGCCGGCTGGGACAGAGGATTGGCAGTTCCGGGGCTCGCAAGCGATTTCTCCCGGGGAACCGTGGCTGTGATCCAGGCGACCCGAGCCAGCTTGGGGCTACGAGAGACACGCCTTGGGCAACCAGGTACGTGGATCGGAGGGCTGGCTGCGTGGCGCCGGGAGCCACCTGGGTGCTGTTGGGTCGTTTACGGCTAGATACATTTAGGGATCCATTGTTTGACCGTGAGGCTACCTCTGAGCCCCGCGGAGGGGGTGGGGGAGCGCCCGGCCATCGTGCTGGGGGGTCGCCGTATGACCTCGGCCAGTATACCTTTTCCCGAGCTCTGGTCCTGTGTGTGACTGCCGCCCGGCCCTTGCAAGCACCTTCGCGGTAGGAAACCCAGCCCCGCACCGCCCTTTCGAATAGCCGTGGAGAGGCTGGGGATGGGCAAGTCTTAGCTTGCCCCATCCCGATCTGAGGTCTGTGCGAGCTGCCCTACAGAGTGGCGGCGCACAGCCGGTCCTAACTCCATCGGTGTGCTGCTGAGGGCGCAGACGCTGGCTTGGGAGTCCTTTCCTTTGGATCTCTGGCGACTTCCCAAACCTGCAGAAACAGGGAGCAGACTCCAAGAGGTGTCAGAACCTTCTGGGCCCTTGTTTCCCCTGAACCTCTTCTGAGCCACCTGGCAGGAACAAAAATAACAAGGGTTGAGAGCGTGAGTGCTGGGTTCGGACCAGATCCGTACATTCCAGCTTCTGTCACCTACCAGCTGTGAGATTTGGAGCAAGTTACTTAAACTTCGTGAGCTCATCTTTCTTATCTATAGAATGAGTTTCACAATAACTACCTCCTCAGGGGGGTGTTTGATGATGCCACCTCATGTAAGGACTAAGAAGACTCTCTGGAAATGCTCTGTTCAGTATGTGTCATCGCAGTTCGGCAGTGTACATCTGTAATCACAGCTACTCTGGAGAAATGGGAGGATCGATGTTCCAGGCCAGCCTGGGCAAATAGTGGAAGACTGGATCTGGAAAACAAAGCAAAAAGGGCTGGGGGCGTGTCTCAAGTAGAGCTCTTGCCTACTAAGCCTGAAGCCCTGAATTTAAAAACCATGTTGATAATAATAATAATAATACAGCTATGATTTTGTATGTGGGGGTTCTGGGGTTGAACTACTTGAGGACTTTGGCTGTTGTCCAGTGCCATGTATGTGCAGAGCTGAAGGCCAGTGTTGATATGGGCTTTGGGCCAGGGCTGCTAGTTATTTTTCTGAGAGGCTGTTGGCCTCTGATTATAGAGTTTATTGCTATTACTGAGGCTATTCAATGTGGACAAGCAGAGTAGGAACTAGGAGTTTCCCAGCTCACCCAAGTGTTTTCCACCTCTTGCACCTCCCAAAACCTCTGGAGATAACCGCTGTCAGCCTGACTTCCCGTGTTTACTAAGAACTCTCAATTATGCATCCTATTTACATACTGCAGACGCATTGCTAGGTGAGTCACTTGTGTGTGTGTGTGTGTGTGTGTGTGTGCTCGCGCACATGCGTGTGCACCAATGCCAGGGATTGCTTAAACTCAGGGCTTAGGAACTGCCTCTCAGCTTTTTCACTCAAGGCCGACACTATCAGTTGAGCCACCTCTACTTCCAGATTTTTTGCTGGTTAGTTGCAGATAAGAATATCATGGATTTTTTTTTTTTAATCTAGGCTAGCCTTGAACTCATATTCTCAGATCTCAGCTTCCAGTGTAGTGAGGATTACAGGCATGAATCATAGGCACTCCAGTTAGAGTGAGTCACTTTTTAAATACACCTATTTGTTAGAGCTCTACAGATCTATATTTATTGCCTGATTCAAACCATGTGGAACTTTGACCTTTCAATGTTTGATATTATACTTTGGGCATTCACTTTGAACCCAGTTTATGTCAAATTGAAGTATTTTGCAATGAGTCTTTATCATTGTGCACATACATGCTTATCTTCTTTTGTGGCAACTCTGAAATTAAAGATAGATTTGTAATCTTTTAATAGCCTTGTGGTTTCAGTTTCCAATTTTAAAAAGTGCCATTATTCAAGTATATACTGACCTTCCTGGATTAAGATCTTGTCCAGGAAATTAGGGGGAAACTATCTAGTCAATACATTAAATGAGACTAAAAGTTTCTTCTGATAATAAGTGTTCTGATCACCATTTCACCAAATTTCTCAGTTTTAACCCTACTTGGGATCTGCTCTGCCCTCTGAATCCCAGGGGGAGGCTCCCAGG
Source organism: Dipodomys spectabilis (assembly GCF_019054845.1). Classification (NCBI taxonomy): domain Eukaryota; kingdom Metazoa; phylum Chordata; class Mammalia; order Rodentia; family Heteromyidae; genus Dipodomys; species Dipodomys spectabilis. The sequence goes on from NW_024870802.1 coordinate 15,212,931, forward strand.
AGTGACAGTCCCTAAAATCTAGAGGTGCCAATCCCTCCCCCAGGCTCCCAGGGTATACAGTTGAGGCTGGACACTCACACTCTCCTAGATTGTTTCTTTTTTTTTTTTTTTGAGGGGGGGTCCGGTCGTGGGGCCTGAACTCTGGGCCTGGGCACTGTCCCTTAGCTCTTCAGCTCAAGGCTAGAGCTCTACCACTTAAGCCACAGCACTACTTCTGGCTTTTTTCTTTTTGCTTATGTGGTGCTGAGGAATTGAACCCAGGGCCTCAGGCATACAAGGCAAACGCTCTACCACTGAGCCACCTTCCCAGCCCCCCTAGATTGTTTCTTGTTGCTAGTTTGGAACTTGGCTGACTAGAGGCTGCCCAGTCTAGACCTTGCTGCCCTGCAAAGGTTGCTGGGACTCTCTGGGAAGTCAGACCCCAAGCCATTTCCTCTCTGAAGACAGATGTTGCTGTCCTGCTGATCTTTGTTGCCTTTCTTTCCCTGGGGATAGAAGGAGATTGCCTGGGTCTGAGAGAAAGGACATCATTTCATCTTCTAGGCCAACAGAGGGGTCTATCTTCTGCTTGATCACTTTACAGCAGAGTGACTCTGACTGGATAATGATCCCACAGACCCCCTGTAGGAAGCTTCTAGTTTCTGACTTCGTAGGCACCTAATTAGCCACACCTGTCCATACACACAGTTCCTAGGACCAGGGGACAAGAAGCTTTATGCTCATTTTCCTGTCATATGTATGTTGATTCTCCATACCAGGTGAGTTCTCACAGCAGGAAGGGAGAAACTGGCCTGTAGAGGTGATGTGAATTACCTGGGGCCTGCCAGCCAGTGAGTGGCAGGACCAGGGCTGGAATCCTGAGTCTTCTGACTCATGAGTCACTGCCCGGGCTAGTTCTAGAATTCTTTTGTGGAAGTTGCAGTTTTTCCTCTAAAGAGTGCCACTTGTTCAAGGCCAAGAAAACCACCGTGATGCTAGTGCGCAGATGAAAATAAATTCCATGACTCCACCCTGTGGGATAATTTACTGTCCTTTGTCAGGGTTTTCCCTTTGTGAGTTAGGGAAATGGGAATATGTGTATCCTTGAGTTGAGTGGCTGCAATGGCAGCCCGGTGGATGGGGAATAATTTAATTCTCACTATTCAAGAGGCTGAGGACTGAGGGTCACTGTTTGAAGACAGCCCAGGCAGGAAAAGTCTGAGACATTTATCTCCAATTAATCAGCAAAAGGCCAGACATTGAGCTTTGGCTCCAATTGTACAGTGCTAGTCTTGAGGTGGGAGGGAGGAGTGTGTCACACCAAACATTAAGGGACAGCACCCAAGTCCTGAGTTCAGGCCCATGTATTGACATGCCAAACAAACAAAGGAAAACACAGAACAATATCCCATAGTCTGTTTCTATTTCTTCCTATCAGCCTGAAAGCGCTCCCTAGTTAATATTGCCTTCTGGTTACAGAATATTTATACCAGGAGCCTGAGGGAGTGGAGGTTAATTATCATACATACTAGGTTTTAACTGGATTCCCACAGTAATTCCTGCAGGCAGTTTTTTACAGTCCTATTTTCCAGATGAAATATACAATGCTTATGAAGTTAAATATATCATCTAGGTGTCTTTTGTGTGTTTATTTTAGGCATTGAATCTTTTGAAATGAGAGTGGGTTTCTAAGATAGAAACTGGGACAGAGTTGAGTGTGGAAATTACTGGAATAAGGAGGGTGGTTATGAGGTGAGGTGGAGGGAAGGCCGGGGCAGAGTAGGGGATCATCATTCTAGGAGGAGGCTGAATGGGATGGAGAGATGACTCAAACTCTCCAGGGAACAAAAGAACAAATGGCAGGTTAGGTTAGTTTAGGATAAGGGTTGCTTTCAGCAAGTGGGTTGAGCAAAGGATTCTGGAAATGCTTTTATTTATGTAGCTCCCTGCTGTTTTCTTCCTTTCCACCGAGTACATACATTTGTTTGAATATGTTTGAACTTTTCTTTGAAGCTGGACAGCCACCACCAGCAGCAGCAGGCTCCTCTGTGAAGGAGCCCAGCTTAGGCCTGGGAAAGAGCAGGACCTGCCCCCTCCCCATCAGGAATGGAGTGAGAGAGGGAAGGAGAAAGCACAGGCCTGCCCTCAGCTGACTCTGGCCACACTATCTGCTGAGGGAAGTGTAGGTCCACATCAAACCCCTGATTCAAATACAACAGCCAGGGAGGCCAAAAAAGGACATTTACATTTGCTTTGATTGTTGGGAGTGTGAGAAAAAGCAGTCTTAGGAAAGTTCTGTCAAGGGCTGGGCAGGTGGCTCAGTGGTAGAGTGCTTGCCTTGCATGCATGAAGCCCTAGGTTCAATTCCTCAGTACCACATACACAGAAAAAGCTGGAAGTGGAGTGTGGTTCAAGTGGTAGAGTGCTAGCCTTGAGCTGAAGAGCTGAGGGACAGTGCCCAGGCCCAGAGTTCAGGCCCCATGATCAAAAAATAAAATAAAAAATAAATTAATTACCAGGTGTGCTGCTTGTGACCAGGTAATCATGTTAGGGAGATAAATCTTTTTTTGGGGGGTCCGGTCGTGGGGCCTGAACTCTGGGCCTGGGCACTGTCCCTCAGCTTTTTAGCTCAAGGCTAGTGCTCTACCACTTGAGCCGCAGCACCACTTCCGGCTTTTTTCTTTTTACTTATGTGGTGCTGAGGAATCAAACCCAGGGCCTCATTCATGCAAGGCAAGTGCTCTACCACTGAGCCACTTTCCCAGCCCAAGGGAGATAAATCTTTATCAAAGGAGCTAAAAGAATAAAACAGTAACTACCAAGTGTGCTGCTTGTCAAAGAAATATTTATCGATGGATTTAAAAGGAATAAGACCCCCTTTTGAGTGGGAGCTTCTCACTGATCTCATCGGCCTCTTCCAACTATATCTGCCAGCCACCCTGTTCCCAGTCCCACTCCCATCCTGCTGTGATGGAAAAACAAACAAACAAATGGTAAACCTTTGAGAAAAATGGAAGAATAGCCCCCTTTCTAGTCTTGGTTGTCAATTGTACCTAGACTGTGAGCCTAACTCCTTGACAAGAAGGATGGACAGTCTAGACTGGGATAAAAACCTAGCACAGTGCTCTGCCTCATGTGCCTGCCCACCTCTGGGTAGAGAAACCGTATTGCTTGTACTCTTTTGTGCAAAAGTAAACTACCTTGCCACGCATTGGTGGTTCACGCCTGTAATCCTAGCTATAGGAGACTGAGATCTGAGGATCCTGGTTCAAAGCCAGCCTGGGCAGAAAAGTCCCCATTCTCATGGGGACTTATCTCCAATTAACCACTTAAAACTGGAAGTGAGCCAGGCGCCTGTGGCTCACGCCTATAATCCTAGCTACTCAGGAGGCTGAGATCTGAGGATCATGGTTCAAAGCCAGCACGGGCAGGAAAGTCCATGAGACTCTTATCTCCAATAAACCACTAGAAATCCAGAAGTGGCACTGTGGCTCAAGAGGTAGAGTGCTCGCCTTGAGCTGAAAAGTGCAGGGACAGCGCTCAAGCCAAGTGCAAGCCCCAAGACCGACCAAAAAAAAAAAAAAATCCTACAAAAACTGGAAGTGGCACTGTGGATCAAGTGCTAGTCTTGAGCAAAGAGGCTCAGGGACAGTGCCCAAGCCCTGAGTTCAAGACCTGCAATTTACCAAAAAAAAAGAAAAAAAAAGTAAATTGCCTTGACAAAATCTTTTTTTTTTTTTTTTTCTTCGGTCGTGGGGCTTGAACTCTGGGCCTGGGCGCTGTCCCTCAGCTCTTCAACTCAAGGGCAGCGCTCTACCACTTGAGCTACAGCGCCACTTCCGCTCTATATAGTTTTTTTTTTTTTTTTTTTGGACAAAATCTCTTATAAATGTTTTATATCTTTTGTGAGTCTATTCATTTCTGACACTGGAGAGTTGTGTATTTCTAACAGTTGATTGATACCACACCAAGCTCATTTAATCTCTATCATTTTTCTGAAAAGTGAGTATTACCGCCCTCCCACCTCCCATTTTTACTAAGGAAACAGGCTTAGAGAGGTTGAATAAATTGAAAAGTGTATTCAGGTTGAGCATTCCTACTCTGAAAATACGAAGTTTGAAATGCTCCAAAATCCAAAAGTTTGAATACAGACATAACCCCACAAGTGGAAAACTCCACACCATGAAAGCTTATTTCACATACAAAATGACTTAAAATGTTGTATAAATTATCTGCAGGCTGTGTGTATATGACATATAGAAAACGTAAACTATTTGTTTTTCAACTTGGATCTGGTTCTCCAAATATTTCATTATATGTGTACAACTAATCAAAAAATCTGAAAAATCCAACATCCCAAGCATTTGGGGGGAGAAAGTCAATCTATGACAGAACACTGTGCACAGTCTTAATCACTTTGGTCTTTGCCTTATCCCTACGAAGTCTGTCCTATTGCCAGCAGTTAGGGAATGAAGAGCCCTGAGCCAGGAAATGGCAAAGGAGACTTCCAGTCATAGTAGCCGAGTTCCATACCCCTCTCTCACCTCTATGCCACAGACCCTGGGCCTCTGCATCATTGTCTGATTCAATTCCAGTGGCACACTGCAGATCATGTAACCTCTCTTCCACAGGCTCTCCTTCTAATGGGATAAAAGAACCTACCTCCTAAGATTGCTGTGCATAGCACAGAGCTTCTATAGAGAAAGCTCTTACAGCAGCATGTGCTTAGTACCCAACAGATTTGGGGTCTTATGGACTAAAGAACAGTTTTTAGGTCTTCCAGGTCCCACACTTATATAGGCTTTGTGATATAACAAGTCATTTAACCTGAGCGGCACCTCATCTGTAAAATGAGGGCAAGCAGCAATTGATTGCAGTTGCTATGACTTAAAAAAAAGTCCAGGTATCCGATACAAGCACTTTGTATCTGATACAAGCACTTAAAAAGTTTTGCTGTAGGGCTGGGAAGGTGGCTTAGTGGTAGAGCGCTTGCCTTGCATGCTTGAGGCCCTGGGTTCAATTCCTCAGCACCATATAAGCAAAAAAGAAAAAAGCCGGTAGTGGCGCTGTGACTCAAGTGGTAGAGCGCTAGCCTTGAGCTAAAGAGCTGAGGGACAGCGCCCAGGCCCAGAGTTCAGGCCCCACGACCGGACCCCCCCCCCCCCCAAAAAAAAAAAAAAAAAAGTTTTGCTGTAGCCAGGCGCTGGTGGCTCATGCCTGTAATCATTGCTACTCAGGAGGCTGAGATCTGAGGATCAAGGTTCAAAGCCAGCCCTGGCAGGAAAGTCCATGAGACTCTTATCTCCAATAATCCGCTCAGAAAACTAGAAGTAGCCGGGTGCTGGTGGCTCACGCCTGTAATCCTAGCTACTCAGGAGGCTGAGATCTGAGGATCACGGTTCAAAGCCAGCCCGGACAGGAGAGACCAAGAAACTCCTATCTCCAATAAACCACCAGTAAACCGGAAGTGGTGCTGTAGCTCAAGTGGTAGAGCACTTGCCTTGAGCTGAAGAGCTGAGGGACAGCGCCCAGGCCCAGAGTTCAAGCCCCACGACCAACAAAAAGAAAACTAGAAGTGGTGCTGTGGCTCAAGTGGTAGAGTGCTTGCCTTGAGCTGAAGAGCTGAGGGATAGCGCCCAGGCCCAGAGTTTAAGCCCCATGACTGTGCATCCCCCCCCACCCCCCCAAAAAAAAGTTTTGCTGTAACAATGAATGTACAAGACACTATGTTGAAAATGAACTTTACAACTTTGGTGAGGGGGGAGGGAGAAGTAGGGGAGGTGGGAAGAGAAGGAATGGTAGCGGAAAAACAGGGTAACAATGCTCAATAGGGAATGTACTCATTATCTTATGTAATGTAAGCCCTCTGTATAGTATCTTTACAATAAAAAATGTGTATTAAAAAAATTTAAAAGAAGGTTTTGCTGCTGGGCACTGGTGGCTCATACCTGTAAATCCTAGCTCCTCAGGAGACTGAGATCTGAGGATCACAGTTCAAAGCCAGACCAGGCAGAAAAGTCCTTGAGGCAAGTATTTCCAATAAACCACCAGAAAACCAGAAGTGGCGCTGTGACTCAAGTGGTAGAGTGCTCGCCTTGATTTGCAAGTGCTCAGGGACAATGCCCCGGTCAAGTTCAAGCCCCATGACCGACCCCCCCCCAAAAGAAAAAAGTTTTGCTGTCAATTTTTATATTATCTCCATAAAGTGTCCTGAGAATCTGGCATGGTTCCAAGGCAAGACCCTTCCTATAGTTTAAATCCTGGGGAAGGGAGAACTTTGCGTCAGGACCACAGCTTTTGGAAAGGCCTGCTGCAAACTGATGTCTGCATGGTTTATGTCCACAGAGTACCCACAATGGGCACCCCAGCCTCTGTGGTAAGTGAACCACCCACTTGGCAGGCCCCCACTGAGGCCCGGGGCCGCAAGCAGGCATCTGCCAACATCTTCCAGGATGCTGAGCTCCTGCAAATCCAGAGCCTGTTTCAGCGCAGTGGGGACCAGCTGGCTGAGGAGCGGGCCCAGATCATCTGGGAGTGTGCTGGGGACCACCGTGTGGCAGAGGCCCTGAGGAGGCTACGCAGGAAGAGGACCCCAAAGCAGAATGTCCTGGGCCACTCACTCCACCACTGCAGCCGGCTCAGGTGAGTGCGTGGGACTGAGGGGCTAAGGAAAGGGTAGCAGTGATGTCTGGGCTGTGTGACCCGAAACTGGTGTCACTGGAAAATGCTTACTATTGGGGTTGCTGGAAGGACCACAGTGCCACTTGGTTCCACCTGGAAGACTGCTTTTTAGGTGCTGGAATCATGTGACTATGAAATTCAAATAGGAAGAAGTTATGTTACTCTGCCACCCTATGGGATGAGGTGCCTGGTTCTAGCAGTACCACCATACTTTATAACATTTGTCCTCTAGGAGGGAGAACTGTTCGGAAGAAAAAGAATTGTTCCCCTGTAGAATAGGTAATACTCAATAGGACTGGGATTGTGCCTTAGTGCTAAAGTGCTTGCCTAGCATGCATGAGGCCCTGGGTTCGATTCCTCAGTACCATATAAGCAAAGAAGGTTGGAAGTGGTACTGTGGCTCGAGTGGTAGAGTGTTAGCCTTGAGCAAAAGAAGCCCGGGGATAGTGCCCAGGTCCTGATTCAAGCCTCAGGACTGGCAAAAAAGAAAAAGAAAAAATAATACTCAAAAGCTGGTTAAAACCTTGTGTCTGGGAACACAAGAGACTGCAGCAGAGGAATGTACTGCCGAAGCACCATAAGTTGTAGAAACCATACCTTGAAGTGGCATCTTCCGTCTTCCGTCGTTGCCCAGGAGCAGCAAACTCCAGGGAGGTTTGAACCACCTGGCCTATGACTATCACAACAGGCACCCTCCCCTCTGTGCTCTCCATTCCCCCTCGAATATAAGACCTGAATAGCTCATCAGGTCTGAGATGCCAAGTCAGCTTCACTGCTTGAATGGACTCCAGGTCATCGGCAATCACTGCTTAAGACCTTAGTGTCAACTGGGCGATGGTGGCTCACACCTGTCATCATCCTAGCTACTCAAGAAACTGAGATCTGAGGATCACGGTTCAAAGCCAGACCAGGCAGGAAAGTCCCTAAGACTTGTATCTCCAATTAACCACCAGAAAACCGGAAGTGGAGCTGTGGCTCAAAGTGGTGGGGTGCTAGCCTTGAGCAAAAGGGCTCAGGGACAGGGGCTAGGTCCTGAGTTCAAGCCCACAACTGACAAACCAACAAACCCTAGTGTCACTGTCTAATGAGTGCAAGATAAAGGTAAAAGTAAACTAAGTCTCCCATTCTTTGATCTAGACTAGCACTTTTGGATTTGAACTCAGGATCTTGAGCTTACTAAGCAGATGTTTGCCCCTAGCTTAAAGCATGAAGCATGTCCCCAGCCCTTTTTGCTACCACTATTTTTTTTTTTTTTTTTTTGTCGGTCGTGGGGCTTGAACTCTGGGCCTGGGCGCTGTCCCTCAGCTCTTCAGCTCAAGGCGAGCGCTCTACCACTTGAGCTACAGTGCCACTTCCGGTTTTCTGGTGGTTTATTGGAGATAGGAGTCTCACGGTCTCTCCTGCCCGGGCTGGCTTTGAACCGCGATCCTCAGATCTCAGCCTCCTGAGTAGCTAGGATTACAGGCGTGAGCCACCAGCGCCCAGCGACAAATTCAAGAGATTCTTTTTTTTTTTTTTTTTTTTGGGGGGGGGGGGGTCCGGTTGTGGGGCTTGAACTCTGGGCCTGGGCACTGTCCCTTTGCTCTTCAGCTCAAGGCTAGCGCTCTACCACTTGAGCCACAGCGCCACTTCCGGCTTTTTTCTTTTTGCTTATGTGGTGCTGAGGAATCGAACTCAGGGCCTCATGCATGCAAGGCAAGTGTTCTACCACTGAGCCACCTTCCCAGCCGCTACCACTATTTTTTTTAATACGTTCTCACTTTTGCCAACCTCACCACCATCTTTGTATTTACATTTTCCATGAAGCTGGAATGACAGGTACATAACAACCATGCCTAGTTGTGGGTTGAGATGGGGCCTCATAGAACTTTCTTATTCTGATCCTCCTAACTTCTACCTTCCAAGTAGCTAAGATTACAGTCATGAGCCAGACCAATACTCTTCGTAACAGAAATCTGAAAGTTTTGCCTAGTCATACATTTCTTAGGGGGCAGAAATGAGACCAGAAACCTGGCTCATTTTGCCATGAACAGTGTTTTTATACTCCATCATGAGGACACTCAAAATACAAGCCTCTATCCTATTCTTCCTGTTGATGTTGGCTTATTGTATACTTATTTCCAGCAGAGTTCCAGAGCCTAGCACTCCACTGACCAACCCACACAGCATGTCTACTGAGACAACCTCCAGTGAGCAGTTTGGCAAGTCCCAGAGAACAAGCACCAGGATCCGCCGGAATTGGAGGAAGCCAGACCCCACAGGCTACCTTCACCAGATCAGACACTGATCACTGGGAGGTGCCCAGGAATGGCAGAATCCTCCACAGGAGTCACAGGACCTTTTGCCAAAAGGCCTCAGGAGATGAAGGGAGACCTGAGGCAACAAGTCCTTTCTGGGTAAATGAAGCAGGTGGCCACGGCCACCACCTGCTCAGCTCAGAATAAATCCACTGGACTTTGTATTTTATGGGATTCACTGTCTTCTGAGTAAGGAGACATCAGAACTGCTCCTGCCTCCAGCCTGCCCTGACCTAGCACTGTAACTGGGCTGCATGATATTCCCCTAGGAGTCCAGGAATGGGTACTCCTGTGCAGCCTCTCACCACTTGTCACTAATGTGCCAGCTACCCATTGTCACCATAGTCCAATAGGCTGCCATCAGGCAGCACAAGGAAACCACAGCTTAATGAGCAAATAAAACGTTTGCATCAAGAACTGCGTGAGTATGTAGTAAAATGGAGGGCTCTCTCTTGTGGGAATTCCCTAAGAAGGCTAATTGGGGCAGGCTTCTGCTTTCTACCATATCCTAGAGCCCCTGTGCTTCAGCTTCCTTTTCTAGAGGGTCCAGAAGACATGTGGGAGGGTCTCTAGATAGTCTTGATGCGCAGGAAAGGGCAGGGGGAAGGCTGTGACAGTTGGCCCCACACAACAGGCATTGGCCTGTTGCAAAAAGCAGCAAATACCAGCTCTTCAGATGGCTTCATCCTTATGGGCCAATCATTCTATGGCAGGGAAAGGAGATCAATCATTCTTTATGTGCCTGTACTATCCTAAGTATCCCAAGGCCTGGAAACCTTGCGATGAGGTTTTCTCCTACTGTTCTGGCTCCACCTCAAAAGAAACAGACTGTGTGCTCATTAGCATTCTTCCCCCTCCTACCTGCTTGATTATTCATCCATTACTTAAAAGAGCCAGGGTTCAACAAGGCAATGATACACACATAGGACAAGGTTGCCCTCTAGTGACCAAGAAAATCCTCCCTCGTACCCCTTGGGACAAGATGACCCTTTGATAGTTCTGGGGTATGAAGCAGTCAGTGCAATTATTATATAGTCCCTATTAAGAGGGGAAAAGTCTGAAGGTGGCTCAGTGGTAAAGTGCTTGCCTTGCATGCATGAGGATCTAGGGTCGATTCCTCAGTACCACATAAGCAAAAAAAGCTGGAAGTGGGAGTTCAGGCCCCACAATCGGCCAAAAAAAAAAAAAAAAAATCAAAGAGAGAAACATTTCTACAACAAATATTCACACCAACGCCTATGTATGATTAACAATAGTATTATGTCAATATAGACTCAGGTCAGGCTCTGAAATAAGTTATGAAAACACTTCACTTTTCAGAGCACTGGGACTTGTACTTTCCTCTACTAGGGAGAAGTAACTTCAGGAGTTTCCACAGCTCTGCAGAAACACAGGTTTCCTTGTCCTTAAAAATGCACTCTACCTTGTCTTCTTGCCCCCAAAGAATACCAGCCAAAAAGGTCAGAACTTGATTTGTTATTCATACATTTGCATTGATTTAAATACATTACATACAATTTCTACAGTGCATTAGAAGACCAATAGAGGGCAGCAGCAGCGCACAGCCCACCCTCCACTGCCAGAGAAGGGCAGGCAGGTGGGCAGGACAGCTATTCTAGAAGTGTTGCCCAGAAGCCTGCCCAGGCACTCTGAGCCTCTAGCCCTCCCAAAGTCCACATTCAAGGCAACCTGAGTACAGGCTTCAAGGGAGAGAAGAGATGGGCCAGGAAAGGACCAGCCTACACTCTTGCCTGCAGGCCTGGAACTAGGCTCCCCCTTAAATTGGACCCAATTTCCTTCAAGTTGCAGGGCTGGTCTGGAGCTGGACAGTGCAGATGAGGCTGGTGAAGCATTAGGCTCCTCTTCAGGCACCCCTGGCTCTCCTGAGCACCCCAGTGGGGAGCCTTGCCAGCAGGTTCACATGATGTTGTCTGTGGAGAGTGATGCACACCTAGGCTCCTGCCTGGCTTGTGTGGTCAGGAGGCAACTATTCTCTTAAATCTGCTTCCCCAGGCCAGAGTCCAGGCGGGCGGAATGGGACTGTCAGGACAGGCAGGTGGTGGCATAGTGTCTGTCCACGGGGCATGCATATCTAGGCCTCAAACTTCCTGTCAGCTGGGTGAGGACAAGCTGACTCTTGAGCTGGAATGGACGGCGAGGCAGTCTGGCCGGGTTCACAGGAGGACTGAAATTTCTGCTATGCCTCCTGGATGGTGGGAGGTGGACAGGCAGAGGAGACACATAGCAATAGCCCTCACTCCCTTTCTTTGGCTGTTTTCAAACCTTCAAGATAGTTTCTTTTCAAGGCTGATTGACCAGTCGCAGGATACAAGAACCACAGGTGTCCACAGCACAGACCATGAACACAGCTGCCCCTCAGCCATAAGTGACTCCCTTTTACTCCCTCCTGAGGCCATTCTTTGCTTTGGTGTAGAAAGGGCTTGAACACCTGGCAAGGGGGGACAGCTGGGAGAAGACACATGGAAGCAAAGAGATACACACTGAGCTGGGCAGGCACTGGGGACGATTTGCAGATCTTCCTCCTTTGGGCTCAAACTTTTTCAAAAAGCCATGAAGAAACAAGCCCAGGACAGAAGCCAGGGAGCAAAGGGAAACTGCCAATTAGGAGACAGAATCCCAAGTCAAGCTGCATCCACCACAAGCAGCAGTAACATTAAAGAAGCCCAGGGACCTGGTATCCTGGCCTCTTAGGAGCCAGTTTATTCCAGAATACTCCCAGAGACCCACCCCCAGAACCTAAACTGAACTCCTAAGTCAAGAGTTGGAAAAATATATGTAAAACAACAGAAACAAGTCTGAAGAGGACTAGGACTCAGGAAGCAAGGCTGGGATAGGTCCATTCATGACCACTCCCAGCTCCCGGCATAAACTTAGGCCGTGTGGATCATCTTCACAGGCAGGGAGCCAACTTCCCATTAAAACAGAAACACTAAGGCTAGCTCTCCTGCCTCTGCTTGAATGACAGCAAGCCATAGCATGGCAGAGAACAGAGAGCGTCTATAAATCACATGTAGAACTGCTGGAAGGGCAGAGCAAAAGCTGCCCCCCACAAGGAGCCAGTACTGCATGATTAAGAGGAAAAGGGGAAAATTTGGCAAAGATGGAAAGGTGAGGCTTCTGTCCCAGCACTGTGAGCCACCCAGTGGCCCTCTGATTGGTTCATGGGAGTAAGTACCCAAATGTCTGGGTCGATGCAAATTTTGAATTCAAAGCTTCTGACATGATAGGAACTGGATTCTGCTACAAGCATTGAAATTTGTTTTGTTTTGTTTTTCTTTCTGATGCAGAATATAATAGGGAATTGCAATGAAGCAGGGTGTCAGGGAAGGAGGGACTTTCCCAACCTGCCTCCAGGAGGCTGCTGTAAGGGCACTGCTCCGCTGCAGCCACCTGGACTCCCTGCTTGGAACTCCAGCCTCCCCAGCACTGGGAAGGGCCCAGGAGCACTCTCGTCCCTGATTGTGCTTCTCCCTGTGGGTGGGAAAGCCCCAAGGGAGGCTTCGAACAGGAGGGAGGACTCTGAAAGGCGATGCTGTCCACAGACTTCTCTGGCTTCCTTGTACCTAGGTCTCCAGGCTTCCTCCCAGCCTCTGTCTCACACAGGTTTTCCTGCCTCTAAGGCTACCACCATGAAAAGAAAGGCTTCCGACTCTGAAAGCTCTGTGTGTAGGACTCGCTAGCAGACCGCTGGTGGGAACGGGCTGTCTCGACAATCACAGGCGGCATCTGGACGAGGTGCAGGGGACTCTTGTTGTCTTTCAGTGCCTGGGTCAGATTTAGGATCTGCAATAGGAAAAAGAAGGGTGAGGGAAGGGCCTGAGCTTTACAGGTCTGGCCTCTGGCAGGAAGAACAGCAGACAGAGCTCTTCTACAAATCAATAAGAAATAATAAACACCAGTGGAAAATCATGGAAACTATAATAGTAGGAATACAAATGGGCATTAAGGGGCAAATGGTCACTTTAAAAAAATACAAATGAAGGGCTGGAAAGGTGGTTCAGTGATAAGAGTGTTTACCTTGCATGCATAAGGCCCTGGGTTCAAAAAATACAAATGAAAGGCTGGGAAGGTGGTTCAGTGATAGAGTGTTTGCCTTGCATGCATAAGGCCCTGGGTTCGATTCCTCAGCACCACATAAGCAGAAAAAGCCAGAAGTGGAGTTGTGGCTCAAGTGGTAGGGTGCTAGCCCTGAGCTGGAGAGCTGAGGGACAGTGCCCAGGCCCAGAGTTCAGGCCTCATGACTGACAAAAAACAAAAAACAAATGAAGCCTCTCATGCCTGTAATCCTAGCTGCTTAAGAGGCTTGAGATCTGAGGATCGCAGTTCAAAGCCACCCAGGCAGTTAAGTCTGTGAGACTCTTTTTTTCCTTTTTTTATTTTTTTTCCCGGTTGTGGGGCTTGAACTCTGGGCCTGGGCGCTGTCCCTCAGCTCTTCAGCTCAAGGCAAGCATTCTACCACTTGAGCCACAGCGCCACTTCTGGTTTTCTGGTGGTTTATTGAAGATAAAAGTCTCACGGAGTTTCCTGCCCAGGATGGCTTTGAACTGTGATCCTTAGATCACAGCCTCCTGAGTAGCTAGGATTACAGGTGTGAGCAACTGGCACCCGGCTATGTGAGACTCTTATCTCCAAGAAACCACCAGAAAACCAGAAGTGGTGCTGTGGTTCAAAGTGGCAGAGCTATAGTCTTGGGCAAAAAACTCAGGGACAGCACTCAGGCCCTGAGTTCAAGCCCCATGACTGACAAAAAATAAATAGTAATAATACAAATGTTCTCATTTGCCTTGCATGGGCATAATGGCATGCACCTGTAGTCCCAGCTAAAGCAGGAAGATCACTTGAACCCGAGAGTTGAGAGACCACCCTGGGGTACTATCTCAAAACAAAAATGAAAACAAATGCTTCCTTTTTTTTTTTTTTTTGCCCTTGTTAAGTAAAGTTCATAACCTTGGAAGTGGGGAGAGTTCAAAGAAACAGGCACTCTCCTGCATGCCTATGGTACCGGACAAGGCAGAAAGGCAAGCTGACAATCAAAGCTTAAAAATGAACAGATCCTCTCGAGGCATTCACACACAGTGAGGATAGTCTTAGAAGAGGAACACAAAAGCACAATGCCTATGTGTCTCTGATCATATAAAATAGTGTTTACTGAAATGACCTCCAGGAAATAGAAACGAGATTTTTTGTTTTGCTTTGGTTATTTTTTCTTTTGGGGACTGTTTAACTATACATACTTTTTTTATCGCCTATTTAACTGAAATCACTGGCTATATCTCAGAAGATGGTTGAAGATGCACTGTCTTTCCATGCCTGCCATTTAATAAATCTCCTTTCTCTGCCTCTTTATTTGACATTGGGGGTGGGGTGAGTGGCTGGATCAACTTCAGACTTCTGGACTTTGGGCTTGGGGTTTAAAAGCCCAGTTTTGTAACCACAGTCAATAGATGAGTTTATGTGCCAGACTATTTTTACTTAACACTTGATATGTACTACCTCATGCAATCCTCTATGAACTATGCCAAGAATTATTACTAACCTATTATAAACAATAATTGCTAGGGTGTCTGACTCCAGAGCCTAACCTTAATCACCAAGGCACGTAGCTAGCCTTGAGCAACTAGAGAACACAAGAGTGTTGGTTAAGTTAACAATAATGTATCCACAAAAAGGCACTGGGAAAAGCACACAGTGCTACTAGATACTGTGGAAGGGGTGGGAGATTGGGGAGGGCTACCTTCCCCTCACCTATGTGTTATAGGGCAGTGTCACAAATATGTATGGCATAGACTGAAAACAGGAGCTTTAGATATCTTTTTTTTTTTTGTCAGTTGTGGGGTCTGAACTCGGCCTGGGCGCTGTTCCTCAGCTCTTCAGCTCAAGGCTAGTGCTCTACCACTTGAGCCACAGCACCACTTCTGGATTTTTTTGTTTATGTGGTGCTAAGGAATCGAACCCAGGGCCTCATGCATGCAAGGCAAGCACTCTACCACTGAGCCACCTTCCCAGCCCGTGGAGCTTTATATATCCTTATATATCTTCTCAACTCCCTCCCAGGGAGATGGTAACAAGACACCTGAGGATGTCCTAGGCTTACCTGTCCTCTCATGACAGCAATCTGCTTATGGAATTGGCCCCTGTCAAAACCAGGATCTTTCTGCAAGAGAAAGGCAGAACATTAGAAAGGAAAAAATAATGGCATTTACAGGGAAATGGATGGAACTAGAGCAAATTATTTTGAGTGCGGTAAGCCAAGAGCAAAGAGACAAATGGCACATGGTCTCCCTGATATGTGGATGCTTAAGCCAAAATGCAAGGAGATATGACATAGTAAACAGGACTCAAGAAACAAAGGATTTCCACTCATTTTGTGTATCATTGCTAAATGATTCCATGTTCTTGACCACACACACACACACACACACACACACACACACACACACACACACACACACACACACAGACACACACCCCCCTGAGGGAAGCTAGGCAGAGGACACAGAATCAGAGGAAAATGGGAAAACATACTACAGAGGGGCCCATCAGCTGCAGTAGAGTCAAAGGTAGTGATGGGAGGGAGGGAATGAGAGGGAAAGAGGGAACAGCTGACACTAAGCAAAGGAAAGAAATGTAAATATCACCTGATATGAAGAAATAATGTACTGTCAAAGTTCATAGAATTCACAAACTTTATAGACCATGATAATGACAATTTGCGTTGTGAAAGTTAAAAATGTGTTTGTGACTTTAAGAATCACTATTCCAAGGGCTGGGAAGGTGGCTCAGTGGTAGAGCATTTGCTTTGCATGCCTGAGGCCCTGGGTTCGATTCCTCAGCACCACATAAGCAAAAAGAAAAAAAGCCGGAAGTGGCCCTGTGGCTCAAGTGGTAGAGTGCTAGCCTTGAGCTGAAGAGCTGAGGGACAGCGCCCAGGCCCAGAGTTCAGGCCCCACAACCGGACCAAAAAAAAAAAGAATCACTTTTTCAACAATACTGTGAAATATGTGAAATTTATGTCATCACCTAATCTAAATAAAAAATTATTTTTGAAAAAGCCAGTACTCACATGGAAGTCTCACATTTTCTCCCCAGACTAGAAATTTTCGAATACAGAAAACCTACATAAAAAGCTTAGTGAAGTCAACTAGCACCATAAGAACTTCCTCTCTTACAAATGTAGAAATACACAATGAGAAAATTCTTCATTTTCCATAACTCACTGTGGGCATCAGTACTCCGTTTATAAAAAGTGAGTGCTCTATGGACACAGTACAACCCCTGTCACAGGACAGATCAGTGTGATCAATCCATCAGAACGGCTTTTTTTTTTTTTTCCCCCAAACCCATCCAAACCAGATCCTACTGCTCCCCTGTAGGATCTTACACTTCATTGGCTAACTCACATCAGATAGGTGCTTAGTCATTCTCTCTTGGCTTGAGCCAGGACCAATTGGAAAAGACAGAGCCAGGCGCTGGTGGCTCACGCCTGTAATCCTAGCTACTTAGGAGGCTGAGATCTGAGAATCATGGTTCAAAGCCAGCCCAGGCAGGAAAAACTGAGAAACTTTTTTTTTGTTTTTTTTGGGTCCGGTCGTGGGGCCTGAACTCTGGGTCTGGGCACTGTCCCTCAGCTCTTCAGCTCAAGGCTAGCGCTCTACCACTTGAGCCACAGTGCCACTTCCGGCTTTTTTCTTTTTGCTTATGTGGTGCTGAGGAATTGAACCCAGGGCCTCAGGCATGCAAAGCAAGCACTCTACCACCAAGCCACCTTCCCAGCCCAGCTGTGAAACTCTTATCTCCAATAAACCACCAGAAAACCAGAAGTGACGCTGTGGCTCAAGTGGTAGAGTGCTAGCCTTGAGCTGAAGAGCTGAGGGACAGCACTCAGGCCTAGAGTTCAAGCCCCATGACTGACAAAAAAGAAAAAAAAGAAAGAAAAGACATTAGAAATGCCTTCTTCCATATGCAGGAGGTTCCTAGGACTAACCTTGAATAGTTCATAGAGGTCCTCCTCTAAGTCCTTGACAAAGTTAGGGTCAGATATCTTTGGAAGAATCAAGTCTTTGATCTCTTGAGAAAATGGAACTTTTGCCTGGGGCAGCCAGGCCCAGTAAAAAGGATCTGAAAAGGAGAAAACCAAAAGTAAAGTTCAAGCCATTATCTGTGTCTTTTACCATTAGAAGACTTTCTTTTTTCTTTTTTTTTGGGTCCGGTCATGGGGCCTGAACTCTGGCTCTTCAGCTCAAGGCTAGCGCTCTACCACTTGAGCCACAGTACTACTTCCGGCTTTTTTTCTTTTTGCTTATGTGGTGCTGAGGAATCGAACCCAGGGCCTCGAGCATGCAAGGCAAGCGCTCTACCACTGAGCCACCTTCCCAGCCCACCATTAGAAGACTTTCAAAGAGAAAGCCCCTTCTTCCCTTAGAAATAACAGAAGATAAAAACAACCACTTTAAGGTGCTGCTAACCATAAGTACTTGGCTAGTAAGTAGAGAAATCATGATTCAAACCCAGATCAACCTAATCCCAGAGCACTTTTCCAGATGTGACATGACCTCCCAGGATGCAAGCCTATCCAAATGCAACTAGTTGTCACTAAGATATTGAAATGGTCCAGAAAATAAAACAAGTGCTTCAAAAGGAAGCTAGAGATTTCCTCTTTGTATCTCTCCACCTTTCCATTCTCAGAGTGGAGGAAAGGGATATCATCAAGGAAAGACAGGGCATACTGATAGCGGCTTATCTAGAGACTCAACAATCAATTATGAAAACACAATCCCAACAAAGAATAAGGGGAATGCAAAATTGACATGAGAAAACTCATCTTTATCCTTCTAATTTCTCCCCTTCCTGCTTCCCTCTCTTTCCTTTCTTCCTTCCTTCTCTGCTAGGTATCAAACCCAAGACTTCACTCACACTAGGTGAGCATTCTACAACTGAGCTACACCTCTAACACTATGCTTCTAATTTCTAATTACTCATATTCCTATAGTGGGAATAGTAACAACGTATGGTAATATGTAATAAATACATAATAAAAATATATGGTAAAAAAATCATATAATGGTTTATATTATAGCACAGTTGCCATGTCCTGGCTGTGGTGATTGAGGCCTGAGCTGCAATGGCTCATTAATTCTTGGAACAATTCTATCACAGAGGTACTATTATATCCCTTGCACAATGAGACAACAACTGGGTCCAAGCAAAAGCAAAGCCAGACCCAGAGGCCTTCAGACTTACATGCCCTCCAGGAGTCAGGATGCTTCAATGGGAAAGCCAGCCCATTGTCTATGGCAGCCACTTTGATAACAGGCTCCTTCACCACCACCCAGTCTGTGTCCTGCAAAGCAAGGAGACACTGATTGCTAAGGGAGTCCATCTGCCTTAGGCCCTTTACAGTAGTAGTAGCAGCAGCAAAGCAACCCATCTTGCCCCCCTCAGATAGCAATCCTTATTTAATTTATTTGGAGCTACCATATTGTCATTTCTATATTGCTATCTGACCTGATACATTTGTGGCACCTCTGACCTGTCTGTACAAGGTTCTCAGAGTCTCTTTTTTTTCCTTTTCCTTTTAGTTGAGACAGCATCTCGAAATGCTGTCCAGGATGGCCTTGAACTCACGATCCTCCTGCCTCAGTCTGCTGAGTGCTGTGATTACAGGTGTGTGCCACCACGCCCGGCAACAGTTGCTTTCTTATCATGGAAAAGTTGCACTTCCCCAGGACTTGCCACAGTCCTTGCTAAGGATAATGACAAAAACAAGAATAACTATAAGTCATTCTTCCTAGTGAAAAGCAGTGAGAATCTTGAGAATAGAAAATTAGAAAGATCTGTATCATCTGGACGTTTTCCAGTTAAAAAACCCAAGAAGATACGCTGGCTGCTTTTCCATAAGGGAGCTGATTCTGCTTCAGTGAGACTTAAGAAGGAAAAGGGCAAGAGGTGAATGTGGGCAGGCCACTTGGGACAGCCCACGTCACAGATCCTAATGCTACTAGGTGGCATCATGCTCCCTTCATGTTCATTCCTGCAATTACAGGAACAGGGACTACTGTGGTGCCAGAACACCTGCACCAGAATCCTCTGGGAACTGTTATTTTAATTTTTTGACTAGTTCTAGGACTTGAACTCAGGGCCTGGGCTCTGTCTTATGCTCAAGGTTAGAGCTCTACCACTTGAGGTACTGTGTCACTTCCAGTGGCACTGAGGAATCGAACCCAGGGCTTCACCAAGCACTCTACCACTAAGCCACATTTCCTGCCTTCCCTGTTTTTTTTTTTTTGTTGTTGTTTGTTTTGTGGGTCATGGGGCATGAACTCTGGGTCTGGGCATCCTTCCAGCTTTTTCTGTGTATGTGGTACTGAGGAATTGAACCCAGGGGTTCATGCATGCTAGGCAACCACTCTACCACTAAACCACATTACAGCCCCCCCCCCCTTTTTTTTTGTCAGTCAGTCGTGGGCTTGAACTCTGGGCCTAGGTGCTGTCCCTCAGCTCTTCAGCTCAAGGTGAGCACTCTACCACTTGAGCCACAGTGACCTCCAGTTTTCTAGTGGTTAATTGGAGATAAGAGTCTCATGGACTTACCTGCCCATGATGGCTTTGAACTGTGATCCTCAGATCCTCAGATCTCAACTAGAATTGCAAACGTGAACCCTGGCACCTGGTTATTCCCAGCCCTTTAGTTTTTATCATCTTTAAATAGTTATACAAGGGAGTTGTCATTTAACAAAGCAGTTTATGAATACAAGGCAAGGGTTGGGTGTTATTTTTTTTTGGGGCGGGGGGGAGACTTGGACTTAGTATCTGACGCTTGCTTTCATTCATTGGCTGGTGCTCTATCACCTGATCCAGGCCTCCAACCCTGGATATGTTACTTTATTTTCTTTTTGTCAGTCATGGGCCTTGAACTCAGGGCCTAGGCGCTGTCCCTGAGCCCTTTTGCTCAAAGCTAGTGCTCTACTACTTTAAGCCACAGTGCCACTTCTGGTTTTCTGGTGGTTAACTGGAGATATGAATCTCAGAGACTTTCCTGCCTGGGCTGGCTTTGAACCATGATCCACAGATCTCAGCCTCCTGTGTAGCTAGGATAGCAAGCATGAGCCACCAGTACCTGGCCTGGATCAGTTATTTTAAAAGGTGTCAATTCCTGAGTTTTGTACCAGACCTGAACCATTAATTACTGGGGAACCTGAACAATCTATACTATGTGGGTTTTTTTGGTCTTGATTTCTACAATGGTATACTGAAACTCAGGGCCTCACACATGGTAGGCAAGCATTCTACCACAGAGATACAGTTCTTCTAATAAGTCAGACAAAAAATTCTTGAGAGCCATTCATAAGGAGAAGGAAGTAAAACCACTGTAAGTAAAAAATGGGGCTAAAGGTTTAACTGTGGTAGAATGCTTGCCTAGCATATGCAAAGCCTAGATTCTAACTAGTGCTACACAAAAGGGGAGTAAGAAGGGGGAAAAGGAAGGAAAAAGAGAAGAAGAGAAAGAAAGAAAGAAAAGAGGAACAGGAAGAAGAGGAGGAGGAAGATAAGAATGAGAAAGAGGAAGAGGAGGAGGAGAACAAAGAGGAGGAAGAGAACAAAGAAGAGAGGAAAAAGAAGGGTAAGGTGGAGGAGGGAGAACCAGGCAGAAAGGGGAGAGAAATAAAAACCGGGCTCACTCTCCTCCAGGAAGCCTGTTAACTGTTAAAAGATATAGTCAAGCCAGAGTACTTAGGAGACTGAGATCTGAGGATCATGATTCAAAGCCAGCCAGTGCAGGAAAATCCATGAGACTCTTATCTCCAATTAACCACCAAAAAGCCAGAAAAAGACCTGTTGCTGAAGTGTCAGAGCACCAGCCCTGAGAGAAAAAGCTAAGGGACAGCGTCCAGGCCCCGAGTTCAAGTCCTAGGAACAGCCTCCAAAAAAGAAAATTTAAAAATATATTTCAAACTTGAGCCAGGTGCCAGTGGCTCACGCCTGTAATCCTAGCTATTCAGGAGACTGAGATCTGAGGATCACAGTTCAAAGCCAGCCCAGGCAGGAAAGGAAAGTCCATGAGACTCTTATCTCCAATAAACCAATAGAAAACTGCAAGTGGTGCTGTGGCTCAAGGGATAGAGTACTTGCCTTGAGCTGAAGAGCACAGGGATAGTGCCCCAGCCCAGAGTTCAAGCCCCACGACCAACAAAAATAAATAAATAAAAAATATATGTATATATATATATTATATAAATATATGTAATATATATTACATATTATATAATACATTATATGCTATATATACATATACATACATATATATATATGTATGTGTGTATATATATATATATAAAACTGGGAGACAGTGAGGGAAGGGGTGACTGGCCAAAAAGAAATACATTCTTTTTTTTTTTTTTGGTCTGTCATGGGGCTTGAACTCTAGGCCTGGTCGCTGTCCCTGAGCTCTTCAGCTTGAGGCTAATGCTCTATCATCTGAGCCACCGTGCCACTTCCGGTTTTCTGGTGGTTAAATGGAGATAGAAATCACATGGAGTTTTCTGCCCAGGCTGGCTTTGAACCATGCTTCTCAGACCTCAGATCCTGCATAGCTAGGATTATAGGTGTGAGCCACCGGCACCAACAAGAAATACACTCTTTACCTGACTCATGTAACTGTAACCCCTCTATAAATCACCTTTATCATAACAATCAAAAAATTTAAATAAATTTAAAAATATATTCAAGAGCCAGAGTATACATCTCTAATCCCCGAACTCAGGAGGCTGAGGTAAGAGGATCTCAAATATGAGGCCAGCCTGCGCTATCTAGCAAGACCTTAAGTCTGTTTTTGTTTTTTTGGTTATTATTTTGTTTTAAAAAGACATGCAAGCTGGGCACTGGTGGCTCACATCTGTAATCCTAGTTATTTCAGCAGGCTGAGATCTGAGGATCAATGGTTCAAAGCCAGCCTGGGCAGGAAAGTCTGTGAAACTTTTATTTCTATTGAACCACAAAAAGCTAGAAATGGAGCTGTGGCTCAAGCAGTAGAGCAATAGCCTCGAGCACAAAAGTTCAGGGACAGTGCCCAAGCCAAGTTAAGCCCCACAACCTAAAGAAAAAAAAAAAAGATATGCAGGCAGCAACAGCAAAGTGGTGAAGGATGCGAGAAATGAGGGAATAAGAAATGTAGAAATGTACACGATGCTGGGCACTGATGGCTCACGCCTGTAATCCTAGCTACTAAGGAGGCTGAGGTCTGAGGATCACGGTTCAAAGCCAATCCAAGCAGAAAGTCCATGAGATTTTTTTTTTTTTTTTGGTCCGGTCATGGGTCCTGAACTCTGGGCCTGGGCACTGTCCCTCAGCTCTTCAGCTCAAGGCTAGCGCTCTACCACTTGAGTCACAGCGCCACTTCCGGCTTTTTTCTTTTTGCTTATGTGGTGCTGAGGAATCGAACTCAGGGCCTCAGGCATGCAAGGCAAACGCTCTACCACTGAGCCAACTTCCCAGCCCTCCATGAGACTCTTATCTCCAATTAACCACCAGAAAACCAGAAATGGCGCTATGGCTCAAGTGATAGAGCACTTGCCTTGAGCTAGAGTTCAAGCTCCACAACCAACAAAACAACAACAACAAAGAAATGTCCACAAGTAGCTTTCCTAAAACTTTCATTCTGTGGAATTGTGGTCTGTTGTTAAGAGTCTCATGGTTTTAAAAAAAGTGTAGATATTACTTGTCCACTTAATGTAGAACTTCCCAGGCCGTTTCTATGCTACTATGCAATGCAAGACTCAAAAGAATAGAGTATGTATGTTCCAAACTTAGCTGATTCTTTTCTTAATGCTTTTCTAACATCAGTCAGCAATATACTTAATTTAAATCCTGTGCTTCCAAGATTCTTCTGATCTTACAGGACCTAACTCTGACCATTTTGTGTGTTTCTAAACTATAATGACACTCATTCTCACCCTTTTCTTTAAGATATAAACTAACCTCTTACCCGAGAGCTAGAACTATCCATGGGACAGTCATATTTAATCAGCCAATTGTCATTTCCTCGATCTGTGAATAGAAATTTAAAGTTAGCAGAAATAGCCAGAGTGACATTCAATTTTAATAATGGTAAGCTAGGTAATTTGAGCACCTAGGCCAATCCTTTTATGAGTACAACTACAAAAACTGGGAAACTAACAATTTTAACAAAAACACAAGAATTGAAGAGTTGTGATCTAGGACAGAAAAAAATACAGAGAAAGGACCCTCAAATATATCAAACAATAAGTTCAAGGAGTACTGCGAATCCCTAGCAGAATAAATACAAAGAAAACCACAAACAAGTGTATCACAGTAAACTGAAAACCAAAGACACAGAAAAGCTTAAAGGAAACTAGAGAAACCAAGCACCAAAGTCTCACACCTATAATTCTAGCTTAGGAGGCTGGGATCTGAGCATCATCATTCAAAGCTAGCATAGTTAGGAAAATCTGTGAAACTCATCTTCAATTAACCACTATAAGGCCAGAAAGTGGAGCTATGGTTTAAGTGACAGAAGACACTGAGTTCAAGTCCCAGCACTGGCACAAAAAAAAGAAAAAAGAAAAAAAAAGCTAGAGAAAAAGACTGTCTTCACAGAAGCAACAATAATACAGACAAAGAACAACTCGACAGAAAATATACAAGTCAATTGAAGACTTTTTTTGGGCTGGTACTAGGGATTGAACAAGTCCTGAGTGCTGTCCCTTAGCTTTTTTTAATGCCACAGCTCCACTTCTGATCTCTTGGTGGCTAACTAGAGATAAAGAGTCTCATGCATTTTTCCTCCCTGGGCTGGCTTTGAAGCATGATCCTCAGATCTCAGCCTCCTGAGTAGCTGGGAGTTACATATGTGAGCCACTGGTGCCAAGCTTACTTAAAGCAGCAACAAAAATAATGATCTAGCCATTTATCCCAAGAAATTAGAAAGTGACAAAACTGTGATAGGTCTTGATACTATAAGAACAACTAGGGTTAGGCACTTGTAGTTCATGCCTGTAATCCTGGCTACTCAGGAGGCTAAGATCTGAGGTTCATGGTTCAAAGCCAACCAGGGCAGGAAAGGCCATGGGACTCTTAGCTTCAATTAAACAGCAAAGGTCAGAAGTGGAGTTGTGGGTCAAAGTAGAGCACTCACTAGCTTTAAGCACTAAAGCTCAGGGGACAGCATCCAGGCTCTGAGTTCAAACCCCAGGATCAGCGCGCGCGCGCGTGCGCGCGCGCACACACACACACACACACACACACACACACACACACACACACACACACACTCACTCTCTCTCTCTCTCTCTCTCTCTCTCTCTCTCTTGAATGACTAGGGATAAAAGATAAGCATTCTCTTTATGGTGTTTTGGAAGAGCCAGGTATATTCTGTCTGGGACCAGGAAAGAAATAAGCTGTCATAGCTCTAGGACTCACCACACCTGGTAATTACACATGGACCTAGCTTACCCTGGAGAAGCATTCTCTAGAGACTCCCATAATGTGCATGACCCATTCAACATAGGAAAACCTCCTCTGACAAGGCTTCTGACCCCATGGCTGAGCTAAATCAGCACAGGCCATGAGACCAGCCCTAGCTGCTCACCAGTGTTGCGAATAATGTAGTCCAACACCACCAACCGCTCAAACTGCAGAAGTAATTGCCGATTAGTGTTCTCAGGGAGAGGCTCTGCTTCAAAACGTCGCAGCCAGTAATCTGCATCTTTATAGCCTTCAACAAAGAGCTGGAATGAACCAACCTGCAACCAAGAGGAAGAAACAAAAGCATTTTTCTACAGCCCAGCTCCATAGAGCCAGTGGGCAAGCCAGGGAACAATTACGGTACTGTGGAGTTCATCCATTTAGAGAAGGAAAAGGTTTCTAAGACTTTCATGCCTTTATTTCCTTTTAAGTAAAAGGGAAGGAGAATGTGAGAGAAATCACCCATCCAAGTTCAGGACACATCCTAATAGGCCAGAGGAATTAAGTGAAAAAGTAAGGTCTCTGCTTTCGGGAGAATTCTTTCCCAAACCATAGGCCCTTGACAGAAACGAAGAAGACTAAAGCTTCTGGGTAAGTTGTTTCATTGCCCATGTTTAGGCTTTTATGCACTTTGCTTCCCTACTTGAATGACTATGCCACTAAAGCCATCACCTCTAATGAGCCATATCAGTGCAATCTGTACCTTTGGTGGTAGCCCGATGCGGTTAAACCGCTGCCCAACTTTTGGCACTTTCTCTAGGGCAAGCCGTTTGCCTCTGGATTTCACTCGATCAATGGCACTATAGTTGAAGGTTTCACTGGCCAGGTATACTACCTACAGCAGAAAGAGAAGAGATATCCAGGTTAGAATCGAGTTTAAAGTTAGATGCTCACCAATATTTTTCCTCTTCCGGAGCAGAGAAAAAATGCACAATGCAACTTTTTTTTTTTTTTTCCCCGATTGTGGGGCCTGAACTCTGGGCCTGGGTGCTGTCCCTCAGCTCTTCAGCTCAAGGCTAGCGCTCTACCACTTGAGCCACAGCGCCACTTCCAGCTTTTTCTGCTTATGTGGTGCTGAGGAATCTAACCCAGGGCCTCATGCATGCAAGGCAAGCACTCTACCACTGAGCTACCTTTCCAGCCCACAATGCAACTTTCTTACATTAAAAGGTTTGGGCCAGTGGAATATTGTCAAAGTCATATATCATTTGCACAAAGTCACATCATTTGCAGGTTGACCCCCTAAAAATATCCCGTAGTCCTTATCCCAATCTGAGTAGCTAGAAATAAAGAGTTCTGAGACAGCAGAGCTAAACTTATGGAAGGGATCTAAGATCCCTTTATGACATGAGTGGCACAGATCTGGAAAAGCTGTCAAACAGACATGAGCAAAAAATAGACTGCAAGGCACGATGGTATACACATAAATTTCAGCTACTCAGAAAGTAAAGGCAAGAGGACTTGAGAGTGAGAGTTTTGAGGCCAGCCTGAGAAAAGTTAGTGAGAAACCATGTCAAAACAAAATACAAATAAAAAGGCTGGGAACATGGCTCAAATGATAGAGTTTGACTGGTATGAAAGAGGCCCTATCCTGAGTTCAGTCCCCAGTACCACAAAAATAAAAAAGGGGCAAGGGGAAAAGAGAGGAAAGTAGAAACTAGTCTTTCCATTGCTTCTTCAAGGCCAGGGGCTTTGGTTGTTGATATTTTGAATATCTGCCATTTTTGATCCTTCAAGAAAGGTAACTCGGGCTGGGAAGGTGGCTCAGTGGTAGAGTGCTTGCCTTGCATGCCTGAGGCCCTGGGTTCGATTCCTCAGCACCACGTAAGCAAAATGAAAAAAGCCGGAAGTGGCACTATGGCTCAAGTAGTAGAGCGCTAGCCTTGAGCTGAAGAGCTGAGGGACAGCACCCAGGCCCAGAGTTCAGACCCCAGGACTGGACTAAAAAAAAAAAAAAAAGAAAGGTAACTCAGGTGAATTTGCCATCTCCAAGGAAATCATAGCCTGCCTCATGAACTGCAATTTACAAACACTACTACAATGCTTTTCCTAAGTTCTTCTTCCTCTACATGGCAAATAACTTAACTTGGAAGTACCAATTCCATCTCAATCACAGCTGTCAACTATAAATGTTTGTCTCTGTGTTTGAATAACAGCATTTCCTCTGTGGTCTGATACTTGCTGGTCCTTCTAAGTTCAAACTTGGAATTTAAGATTTTTGTATGTCACCATTTCTATATTAAATATAATAGTTAAGAATAGTAGAAAAAACTTCTTCATGCCCAGCTTCTTCTGTTGAGATGGAGCCTTATGATTTTTTTTTGGGGGGGGGGGGGGCATTGGTCATAGGGCTTGAACTGTGGGCCTGGGCGCTGTCTCTGAGCTCTAAGCTCAAGGCAAACACTCTGCCACTTAAGCCACAGTGCCACTTCTGATTTTCTAGTCGTTAATTGGAGATAAGAATCTCATGGACTTTCCTACTCCGGCTGGCTCTGAACCATGATCCTCAGATCTCAGCCTCCTAGCAATAGGCATCTGGCTCTTACGGACTTTTCTACAGCCTGGCTTGGAACCACAATCCTATTGTTCTCAAACTCTCATGTAGCTAGGATGACAAACATGCATCACCCCACTCAGCTACAGGTTGAGAAGAGATGTCTTGAGTTTTTCTGGCCAAGCTAAACTTAAATAATAATCCTGTTCTCAGTCTCCCAAACATCGAAAACTATTGCTATGAGCCATCCAAACCCAGCTTACAAATAATTATTTTGCCCAAGAACCTTAGAGGTGAAACAATTCCTTCTCATCTTTCCCTTCTCTCCCTCCCTCCTTTCTTCCAGTATTGACAAGGTTCCTAAAATGAATGTTCAAAGCACTGTAGTGAGTACTTTTTAACTTACAAACCTGAAAACTAAGGAATAGGAATGAAGGACAAAGAGCTTTTCTAAAGCCACTTTGCAAGTTTCTGCCATGAAAATCTTAGCTCTCTTGGGCTGGGAAGGAGGCTCAGTGGTAGAGTGCTTGCCTTGCAGGCCTGAGGCCCTGGGTTCGATTCTTCAGCACCACATAAGCAAAAAGAAAAAAGCCAGAAGTGGCGCTGTGGCTCAAGTGGTAAAGTGCTAGCCTTGAGCTAAAGAGCTGAGGGACATCGACTAGGCCCAGAGTTCAGGCCACACGACCAGACCCAAAAAACAAAACAAAATAAACCCTTAGATCTCTCAAGCCATACAGCATCCTTTTTTTCCTATCAGATTTGAATCATTCTTCCCAACAAACCATTTTTTTCACTATGAATAATCAAACAATCATCACCTGGAATCTCACAGAAACAACCAGTGAGTGAGAATTAGAACGTTACTATTTGAAACTCAACTGTAATGTGAGCCTTGTTTCCATAGTAACAGATGCTCTAATCAACTGGTTAGAATCCTGTAACAGGGATAGGGAAGTGGGGAAGGGAGAGATTCTTACTGTTCTCCAGCAGCTGAATGCTTGAAAAGTTCTGTCTCATCTCAGTCTCATGGATGACAAGTTTTTGCTGCTGGTTGACTTTCTGATGCAAAACATCCTCAGAAATCATTACGATTTGTGTGTATGTATGTGTGTATGTTTGTGTGCACACGTGCACTAATCCTGGGGGCTTGAACTCAGGGCCTGGGCACTGACCCTGAGCTTTTTGCTCAAGACTAGCACTCTACCACTTGAGCCACAGCACCACTTCAGGCTTTCATTATAATTCTTTAACAGGAAAAGGGGAACATCAGGGGCAGGGGAAGAAAGGGGTTGTAATGTGATATTAATGATTAGAATAGTTCATAAAAATATCATAGGATAACATGTCTGTTCATGCCACAGGCTATGTGACTTACAAGAATCATTCTGTGTAATCCTAATAGTTGCTCTACAAAATAAACTATTTCTTTTTCTTCAGGGAAGAAACTGAGCAGCCTAGAGCAATTAACTAACTTGCCCATGGGTCACATATATATAAACATACAGAAGCTTAGTGTGGTGGCTCAGTACTTTGAGGAGGCTGAGATAAAAAGACTAAATTCTAGGCCAGCATAAACTATACAGCAAGTACTATATAGCAAACTACACAGCAATATTGTTACACACACAAAAAAACTACAAAGCCAGAATCCAAAGCCAAGCTTTCTGATCCTTAGGTACTGTCAACTCCAAAAGCACCAGCAAAGCAGGCAAACACAGAGCCAGGAGAACTCAATTATATGCAATGCAAAGGAAGGAAATTACAGAGTAATGATGAAGGTGTGTTTCAAAGAGTTTCCAGAGTCTAGGAGGAGCCTAGGAGGAGAATTTCAGGTTAGGCAGGAGACTTAGGAGCATTACTGTACAATATACTCAAAATGTGTGGTTTAAATATCTGCGGAGAGCAAAAACCAAGGAGGAAGGGATTGAGCTGTACAAAGCCAGGCAGAAAATTGGTGCCAAATGTCTAAGCCCAATCAAATACTCTTTCTATAGACCTAAAGTTGGGGGAATCTTTGGATTACTGCTCATTATTTAATATCCATTCTGTGACTCAACTAGTACTTAATAAACACTTAATATACATTTGGTATCTTGCTAGTTGCTAAGCATGGAATAAAAATCTCAAGAAAGATCAATCTCAAGAAGTGGTTTCTGGGCAGGGCGCCAGTGGCTCACACCCATAATCCTAGCTACTCAAGAGGCTGAGATCTGAGGATGGCAGTTCGAAGCCAGCCCAGGCAGGAAAGTCCATGAGACTCTTACCTCCAATTAACCACCAGAAAACTGGAAGTGGCACTGTGGCTCAAAGTGGCAGAGCACTCATCTAGAGCTGAAGAGCTGAAGGACAGCACCCAAGCCCAGAGTTCAAGCCCCATGACCAACAACAACAACAAAAAAAAGAAGTTCCATGGACTGGCTTTGAAGTTCAATCCTCAAATCTCAGCCTCCTGAGTAGCTAAGATCATAAGAGTGAGCCATTGGTGCCTGGCTCTCTGAGACTCTTATCTCTAATAAATTACCAAAGAGCCAGAAGCATATCTTAGGCTCAAGTGGTAGAATACTAGCCTTGAGCAAAAGAAACTTAGGGACAGTGCCTAGGCCCTGAATTCAAGCCTCAGGACCTGCACACATACAAGTAGTCTCTGACTTCAGAAATTTATAAACTAGCTGTTACATTGTTTAATCGCAAGGAAGCAGAAATAGTCAAACACCTACAATAATTACAAACTGTTTTTTAAATACCCAAAGACAACAGAAGACAGGTTTAGAAGGAAGTTCCATTTGCGGATTAATCTCCTTGTCCATAGTGTTTACTATCTAAACCTTTAAGGAAAACTTCAGACATGGATTTTTAATGTAGATACAGGATCCTAGGGGGGGAAAATGGATGAACTTCCCCTGGTCTATGAACCATTTCCTGAAATTATATGCAAAAAATATTGATTGCAAATATATAATCCCCCCTGAATAAGATCTATAGCTTCTATCAAATTTTCAAAGAAAGTTAAGACCCAGAGCTAGGAAGATGCTTCGGCATCCTAAGTAAGGGCATTATATCAGAGCTCCACTTAAGTGACTACTATAGCTCAGGTAATCACAAACTCCATGGGTGATGATGTGTTCTGAAGTGTTTGTATGCTGATCAGCATTTTCCTTCCCTTCACAACTCTTAAGAGTTTCATGGAGCTTTTATGAATCCCATGAGTATAGGGGTTCTTAAACTAGTGTCAGCCAACTCCTTGAAGTTGTATGCAATCAATTATGTATAGCAACACTTTTATGGGGAAGGAGAGTATGGCCCAAACCCTTCACCAGAATATCAACTAAGTCTGTAACACATGCAGAGTAGGTACAAATCCACTCCATGTATGAATTTCCCTAGATCTGGTACATCTATTTTTCAAATTTTTTTACTAGCTGGGGATTAAACCAGGGCCTTATGAATGCTAGCAAGTGCTCAACCACAAAGCTATACCTCCAGCCTAGACCTCTATTTTGGTAGTCAGACAAGTCTCAAAATTCTACACTATATGAGGTGGGTGAGGAAAATCTTCTAAGACTAAAGTCTTCCTTGCCAGACCTTGCAGAAGTGCTTTAGTTGACATCAGCTGATCTATTCTATACTGCATCTAAAGCCAGGTATAGTAGTACACTCCTGTAGTTTGACAGTAAGATCTTCTCTGAGATAAAGAAAGGAAGAAAGAGAAACAGAGAGAAAGAAAGAGAATGAGAGAAAGAGAGAATGAGAGAGAGAGAAAGAAGGAAAGAGAAAGGGAAGCAAGAAAGGAAGGAAACCATATATCAGTGGATCATGCCTATACCCATAATCTTAACTACTTGGGAGACTGAGATTAATAGGACTGTAGTTTGAGGTCAACCTAGACATAAAAGTCCCCAAAACTAGTTGTGGGGGGAGGGAAAGTGGGAGAAAGACAAGGGAGGGGGGAACAATGTTCGACAAGAAATGTACTCATTACCTTATGTAGGGAACTGTAACCTCTCTGTACATCGCCTTTACAATAAAATTAAATTAACGGTTTAAAAAAAGAGCTAGTTACGATGGTGCACACATTATCCTAGCTTTGATGTGAAGCTTAACGTAGGCAAATCATGGCTCAGGTACATATCTGGGCAGGAAGCAAGATCCTAATAACAAGCAAAATATAACAAGCAGAGAAAAGGAAAAAGAAATACAGCCGTAAGAATGCTTGCTTTAAGCCGAGCACCAGTGGCTCACATGTGTAATCCTAGCTATTCTGAAAGCTGAGATCTGAGGAGCACAGTTCAAAGCCAACCAGGGTAGGAAAGTCTGCGAGACTCTTATCTCCAATTAACTACCAGAAAACTGGAAGTGGCACTGTGGCGCAAGTGCTGTGGCACTTGCCTTGAGCTGAAAAGCTCAGGAATAGTGTCCAGACCAAGAGTTCAAGCCCCACGACAAAAAAAAAAAAAAAAAGCTTGTCTCCTAGGTGTGGGGCCTTAATTCAAACTCAGTGGCTCTCCCATACACACACACAAAAAGGAAGGAAACAAGGAGAGAGGAAGAGAGGAAGAGAAAGAAAAGAAAGAAGCCAACTGCATCTAAATCTTTTTTATTTTTTTTTGGTGGGGGGGTCCGGTCGTGGGGCCTGAACTCTGGGCCTGGGCGCTGTCCCTCAGCTCTTCAGCTCAAAGCTAGTGCTCTACCACTTGAGGCACAACGCCACTTCCGGCTTTTTTCTTATGTGGTGCTGAGGAATCGAACCCAGGGCCTCACGCATGCAAGGCAAGAGCTCTACCACTGAGCCACCATCCCAGCCCCATGCATCTAAATCTTGGTTCAGAAGTCTAAGAGAGTAAAAACAGCTATGTTTTTACCAGTTTGGATTATCTGGGGTTCACAGATGTAATCTCTTAGGCAACTGTGAAATTCCTGACCTTTGAAAGTCTACACGTGTGTCCCTTGAAAGATAGTTTTAGTCAGATGATCAAACCATGAGCCTAAATCTGCTACCTCCTCTGAAAGGTTTAAGAACACCAGAATTAAATAGCTCCCACTGCACCCAAAGTCCCACTAATAGGACTTAAACCTCAAGCAAAACTTTGGCCAAGCACCAAGACTTTCTGCAAGTGAATCACTGACCTTTGTATGGGGTACAATGTTAAGTTCCAGTTTTTGGTCCACCAGGCTGGCTCCTGCCTCTGAAAGATAGCCCTGGTTGAGGACAAGGCAGTCACGGCCAAAGCAGCAGGGACAGCACAACTTCTGCAGCCATTTGGTCCACTTAGGATTAAGATGTCCATATGGCTCTTCATTCTTGGGTTTGAAGACTGCAATGATCTTCTACACAGGTGAAAGAAAAAGAGAATGTGAAAGGTGAGCTGGGGTTTGGGGTACAGCTCAATGGTAGATCACATACTTAGCATTTGTGAGGTCCTAGTTTCAATCTTCAGCACGTGCATGTGCACACACACACACACAGTTAATTACAGTAATCCCAGACCAAGTCAGCAGAAATCTTAAAGGAAATGAGAGGGCACAAGCAGACAATTCCTGTTTACAGTCAGATAATGACTATTTTCTAGTTTGTAAGACACCAGTTCATTTGTACTTCTAAGAGACCCACTGCTAGGAAAAGATATGACCAAAGAAGATGCTAAGTCTCCTCATTCTTCTTTGCTGTGTTCCTCCTCTTCTCCTCTCTTCCCTATATAAGTACCTACCTCTAACTTTGTGCTTCAAACCAACAAAATAAATGGATTTGCACGTGTCTAGGCAAGATCCATAAGCCAACTTGATGGCACATCTTAAGTCACAGGGAACAATCTTATGTCAATATAGTACTGTTTCCTTCCCTCCTGAGCAAGTTATACTGAATACATTGAAGGCTCGGAAATGAGGAATTAACTTACCATGATTTATAATGTTATCTTTTTTTATGTGTATCACTGCCCCATTTATCCTACAGCACCCTTTTTTGTACAGTGTGATAAAAATTTAACACCATCTAATTCCAGCTTCTAAAGTGTGTACATATACAGTATTACTTTGTATGAATTACGTAAATATTTCAAAAGGCAACTGAAAGAACATTAGTACTATGGAATGAAGTTAAGAAACTCCTTCATCGGTGGGTGAAGTTTCTAAATCAGCCCTATTGACCCTATTATCTCTCTCTTGTGTGTTTATAAGTCTTGAAATAAAAAGTTCAGGAAAGACAAACTAGAAAAGCAATCAAAGAGAGAAATCACAGCAGAGGAAAAAATAATCTGCTACCTGGTTTGAATGGAGTTACTTTAAGGAATTCTGAAAGTAAAGGGGACATGAGACACCATCAACAATAAAACATTCTTCTCAAGATTGACAACAAAAATCGTCAAGGGTCCTTTGAAATATGAGATGCCTATAAACAGTAGTCCTCCCTCCTGAATGCTCTCATCCACAGGCCATGGCCCTTCGGGGTTGTTTTACATTTATTTCATTCTCTCCAGTTACCACAATGGTATATCAAAGGAAGAAAATATGCTAAACAAGTGATTCATCTCCATACCACATGAGTCTCTACTCCTCCCTCCACTGCCAACTCGACATTTTCCTGTGACTATCACTTCCTGAGTGGCAGATCACAGAAGAGAACATACACCCATCTGTCACCATGGGAGACAAGGTCCCATCTCATAACAGTTGATGAGTCTTGGGGCTAGTTCCTTCAAAAACTCTTGCAAAAATTCAAACTCTCTTCTTCAATCCAAAAAGAATCATTTTTTTTTCTTAAAGACAAACTTACTTATTTACTGGCAAAAATAAAATGCATATATTCATAAGTCTTCAGAAGTCATTTCATATTCAAAGTGGTTGGCAAGAAGCATCAGTATGCAGTCATCTCTGTCTGGCTTGCCTGGAATTCTGCCTCTAAACATCAATCAGCAGCGGCAACAGACTCAAGTATGAGCATGACTGCTGAGTCTACTCCCAACTTTCCAGCCAGGACAGTGACAACACAGGCAATCTGAAGCATGTCCCAGAGCTTGAGGCATAATGTAGAGCTCAGCAGGCTGGTTTCCCAGTGCATGGGAGACAACGGCATTTCATCTAACTGTTGGGACTGGAAAAAAATACCAGGGCTAGAGCTTAAATCCACTCAAAGAAAGAAGAAAATGAGGACTGAGACTGTAACCAAGCATCACTTATAGACTAATCTCTTTCTTTCATACTCTCAATTTCTTTCTACCACAAGGAAAGCATTTCATTGACTCTTTTTTCTTTTTTCTTTCTTTTTTAGTGGCATTCAGTTTGAACTAAAGGCCTTATGTTTGCTAGGCAAGCAATTGAATTTTTACCACTTGAATATGCCCCCAGGCCCTTATTGACTATTAAAGGCACTAGAAATTATGAGTTTATCAGTCACACAGGGGTTTCACTAAAGAATACTGGTGGGGTTAGGTAAATGAGAAAATGGTGTAGGGAAACAGAAGGAATTTCAGAGGAATGGAGTCACACATACCTTTCAAGCAGGCCTCAGTTCAATTCAGTTTGGTTAACATTTGCTCAGGACCTAGTTTGTATAACTATGCAGTGGGGCTTCCTAGACATATAACAGTCTCTAAACTGGGCAAGGTGGCTCAAGCCTGTAAATCTTAGCTACTTGGGAGGTAAACATGGAGAGAGAAAAATCTGAGGCCAACACAAACGAAAGAGAAGTTTGAGAGCCTCTTTTTCAACTAACGGCTAGTTACAGTGGCACACATATCCTCCCAGTAACAGAGAAAGCAAAATGGCTGGGCACACTGGTATGTGCCTGTCATCCCTAGCAACACAGGACAACTTAAGTAGAGGGAATTGAAGCCCAGGCTAGCCAAGGAGTAAAAAGTAGAACTCTACCTTGAAAATAATGAATGGATAAAGGGTCTGGAGGCATGGCTCAATAGGTATGGCGCCTACCTAGAAAGCACATTTGAGTTCAAATCCCAGTACTGCCAAAAAATGAAAACAAAACCAGTAACAACAGCCTCTGGCCTAATTATGGTCATTTCACATAATCGACTGTTACTCAATCACCAAGGATATTCTCCTCATTCACAGAGAACAAATTCTAAAACACCCACCAGTATTCAGTTGTGAAAGAAAATGCCACATTTTTTTCCTCACCATCCTCTCTTTGTTAATAAACTGTCAATTTCTTTAGTACTTCTAGGAGAAAGCTTCATTTTGTGCCAACATTTTATTTTATTTTATTTTTTGGTCGGCCGTGGGGCTTGAACTCTGGGCCTGGGCGCTGTCCCTCAGCTCTTCAGCTCAAGGCGAGCACTCTACCACTTGAGCTACAGGGCCACTTCCGGTTTTCTGGTGGTTTATTGGAGATAGGAGTCTCACGGTCTCTCCTGCCCGGGCTGGCTTTGAACTGCGATCCTCAGATCTCAGCCTCCTGAGTAGCTAGGATTACAGGCGTGAGCCACCAGCGCCCGGCTTGTGCCAACATTTTAAAAACAACTTTCCTTAACACCCATTTATTAATCTCTCCTTGACAAAAGGGATAAAGTAAAATTGCTCAGGTAGTAGCAGTCCATGCATTTAGAGAAACAGAACTGCACTAGAAAGTAAAAACAGTGGCTGATATCTAGGACCCACAATCAATTACTGGAACCTGGAACCTAAGAGTTTCCTATAGCTAACCAGCGGGGGACAAGGGAGGCATTCCCTAGGATGAAAAAAAAAAAAAGACCCTTAAGCTGAACAGTGTCCCATACCAGAAGCCCCACTTACCTGGGAGGCTGAGGTGATGAGATCAAGTCCCAAGTCCCAAGATGGAGGGAGGAAGGGAGAGGGGAGGGGAAAGATGGGGGAAGAAAGGAAGCCTGACACTGGCGGCTCACACCTATAATCCTAGCTACTCAGGACTGCAGTTCAAAGCTAGCCCTGGTAGGAAAGTCTGTGAGACTCATCTCCAATTAACCACCAGAAAAACAGAAGTGGAGCTGTGGTTTGAAGTGGTGGAGGAGTAGCCTTGACCAAAAATGCTCAGGGACAGTGCCCAGGCCCTGATGGGACAAAAAAAAAAAAAAAAAGGCAATTCAGGCACATCATTCATGATTGCACAGTATAATACACCTACAATAAGTCTTTTTTTTTTTTTGGTCAGTCATGGGGCTTGAACTCTGGGCCTAGGCACTGACTAAGCTCTTCAGGTCAAGGCTTTCGCTCTTCAGGTCAAGGCTTGCGCTCTACCACTTGAGCCACAGCACCACCTCTGGCTTTTTATGCTTATGTGGTGCTGAGGAATAGAACCCAGGCCTCATGCATGCAAGGCAAGCACTCTACCACTGAGCCACCTTCCCAGCCCCTAATAAGTCTTTTTTAAAGTCTAAAAGGAAAGCAGATGATTCTCAAGATCCCCTTAAATTTTGGCCAGACAGAGTAGTTCATGACTATAATTCCAACTACTTGGAAGCAGACATCAGGAATTTGAGGTTCAAAGCCAGCTCCAGCAGATTCAGAAAACCCCACTCAATCAATAAGCCAGGTGTAGTGGTCTACTCCTGAAATCCAAGCTATATAGAAGACAGCAGTAAGAGGACCAAGATGGGAGGGTTAAGGTATGGCTGGGGTGGGCTGGGAAGGTGGCTCAGTGGTAAAGCGCTCGCCTTGCATGCATGAGGCCCTGGGTTCGATTCCTCAGCACCACATAAGCAAAAAGAAAAAAGCCGGAAGTGGCGCTGTGGCTCAAGTGGTAGAGCGCTAGCCTTGAGCTGAAGAGCTGAGGGACAGCGCCCAGGCCCAGAGTTCAGGCCCCACGACTGGACCCAAAAAAAAAAAAAAAAAAAAAAAAAAAAAAAGGTATGGCTGGGGTGTAGCTCAAATGATAGAACTTGCCTAGCAAGCAAAGGGCCCGAGTTTAAACTACACACACACACACACACACACACACAGGGCCCGAGTTTAAACTACACACACACACACACACACACACATATTCTTTTTTTGTTTTTTGGGTTGGTCATGAGGCTTGAACTCTGGGCCTGGGCGCTGTCCCTAAGCTCTTCAGCTCAAGGCGAGCGCTTTACCACTTGAGCCACAGCACCACTTCCGGTTTTCTGGTGGTTTATTGGAGATAAGAGTCTCATGGAATTTCCTGCTTGGGCTGGCTTTGAACCATGATCCTCTGATCTCAGCTTCCTGAGTAGCTAGATTTACAGGCATGAGCCACCTGCGCCTGGCCACAGATTCCCTTCAATTCTTAAAAATTATTAAGAATCCTCAAAAGCTTTAGATAGATAAAAATTGTTATTTTAAATTAAATCTGAAATGTTAAAATGAATTAATTCACTTAATAAAAATAAACCTCCTCCTACATATTAACATAAATTACACATTCTTATGAAAAATAATTTTCAAAAGCCTTTAGTAGAAAGACTGGCATTGGTTTACTGTTTGCAAATCTCTGTAATGTCTCACTTAATAGAAGACACCTGTACTCTCACAACTTCCTCAGTATTCAATCCGTTTCGATTACACATCATGTGATCTCTGGACAACTCCACTATCCACTCACAAGAAATGAAAGTGAGAGAAGCAAATAAAATCTTACAATTATTATGAAAAAAACTTACCTGTGAACCCCCAAAAGAAACTCCTGGGGACCCTGGTCCATTCTGTAAGAACTGTATTAGAGGCTGAAGGAAAACAGTGGTCCTTAACTTAGCTATTTAGGCAGAGAAGATTTAATTACCTGTCAGCTTTTTCAAAAGCAAAAAATAGGATACTCCAAATATAAAACCCTGAAAGAAGATGGGAGTCCAAAACAGAACATAGAGAGAGGGGTTTAGTCCATATTTAATTTCCCATCCCAGTGCAACAGACTCAACCTGCTTAATCCATTAAAACTTGTGGCTTAGGCTGGGAATGTGGAGTGCTTGCCTAGCATGCATGAAGCCCTGGCTTTGATTCCTCAGTACCACAAAAACAAAAAAAGCCAAAAGTGGCACTGTGCTCAAGTAGTAGAGTGGTAGCCCTGAGCAAAAGAAGCTCAGGGACAGTGCCTAGATCCTGAGTCCAAGCCCTAGGACTTGCAAAAAAAAAAAAAAAAAAGAACTTGTGGTTTGGCAAGATCAGAGAGACAAACTGCATGCTCTCCTGATATGCTGATGTTAGACTTAAAACAAATTACACAGAATTCTAGATATCCACATACCCAGAAGAAGATATTCTTAGGAGAGAATCACAAAGGTGCAACACCCAAGCAAATATGCAAATAAAATAATTCCATACTGAAACAGACTCAAAAGGTATTGAAATAAAGGATTGTTGTCTCTTTTTCTTTTTTTTTTTCTTTTCTTTTTTGGGTCCGGTCGTGGGGTCTGAACTCTGGGCCTGGGTGCTGTCCCTCAGCTCTTCAGCTCAAGGCTAGCACTCTACCACTTGAGCCACAGTGCCACTTCTAGCTTTTTTCTTTTTACTTATGTGGTGCTGAGAAATTGAACCCAGGGCCTCATGCATGCAAGGCAAGCGCTCTACCACTGAGCCACATTCCCAGCCCCTTTTTCCTTTTTTTTTGATGACTGTATTCTTTACCTTATACATGGTGTATACATGTGCACATCTGCAGGAGAGTCGGGGGAGGACACAGAATCAGAGGAAAAATGGAGGAAAAGTGCAGTAATGAAGCATACTGCTGTACTGGTCATTGCTAAAAGTAAACTATGCAACTCACAGGTGGAAAGGAGAAAGAGGGAATGGGAGAGAATGAAGGAACAGATGACACTATACCAAAGGAAATGTATTTGATACCTGATGTATGTAAAGGTAAACACACTGAAAAAAAAAAAGTCTCATGTACTTTCCTGCCTGGGCTGGCTTTGAACCTCAATCCTCAGATCTCAGCCTCCTGAGTAACTAGGATTACAGGCATGAGCCACTGGCGCCTGGCCAGTCTTAAAATCTTAAGACCTACATTTGTATAGGATTTATAAACATAACTGTTTCGACATTTTAGTACAATATTTTTATTCCTTGACCTTATTATGTCTATCAGTATTCCTCTAAACCAAGTGAAGGATGTAACAATTTCTTGAAGGGAACTTGTGGCTGGAAGAAGTACATTCAATGTGGGAATCTTTCAAAGATGATAAAGACATCATTTTCATGACAAACTGTTAGCTGGGCACCGGTGGTTCACGCCTGTAATCCTAGCTACTCAGGAGGCTGAAATCTGAGGATCACAGTTCAAAGCCAGCCCGGGCAGGGAACTCCGTGAGACTCTATCTCCAATAAACCAATAGAAAAACGGAAGGGGAGCTGTGGCTCAAGCAGTAGAGTGCTTGAACACAGGGACAGCGCCCAGGCCCAGAGTTCAAACCCCATGACTGACCAAAAAAAAAAAAAAAGTATATTCAAATGTTTGAAAATCATAATCTGACACTTAGGGGCAACATGTTTACAGATAGGGTCACTGGCATTTTTATGTAAGTACCAATTAGCATTAGCTAATGAATTGCTATTGACAATAATCATAAAAGCATCCTCTCAAAACTATACTATTTGGGGGCTGGGAATGTGGCTTAGTGGTAGAGTGCTTGCCTAGAATGCATGAAGCCCTAGGTTTGGTTCCTCAGTACCACATAAACAGAAAAAGACAGAAGTAGCGCTGTGGCTCAAGTGGTAGAGAGCTAGCCTAGAGCAAAAGCAGCTCAGGGCAGGGCACCGGTGGCTCACACCTGTAATACTAGCTACTCAGGTGGTTGAGATCTGCAGCTACTCAGGTGGTTGAGATCTGAGGATCGCAGTTCAAAGCCAGCCTGGGCAGGAAAGTCCGTGAAACTCTTATCTCTCCAATAAACCATCAGAAAACCAGAAGTGGCACTGTGTCTCAATAGGTAGAGCACTCGCCTTGAGCTGAAGAGCTGAGGGACACAGGCCCCACGACTGACAAAAAAAAAGAAGAAGCAGCTTAGGGGCAGTGCC
This sequence comes from Dipodomys spectabilis, assembly GCF_019054845.1. Classification (NCBI taxonomy): domain Eukaryota; kingdom Metazoa; phylum Chordata; class Mammalia; order Rodentia; family Heteromyidae; genus Dipodomys; species Dipodomys spectabilis. Next base: position 15,252,822 of record NW_024870802.1, read on the forward strand.
CAGGCCCTGAGTTTAAGCCCCAGGACTGGCAAACATAAAAATAAATAAATAAATAAATAAATACTATTTTTGCTTTATGCAATGTCATGTATACCTAAAGAGCCCAAAACAATAAAAAACTAAACAAAAAATGGACAGATCCTGCCAAGTACCAGGAACTATGCAGGTGTGAGAGCCCGAAAAGCCAAGCTATGAGACCTGAAAGGCTTGGGAGTTTGGAAGGCCTTCTCCCAACTTACTATCAGAGGACTGAGAGTTTCCTGGAAAGGTCAATCAGTCCTGGCTTAACAGGAATTCAGATTTCTATCCTGGGGATGGCTAATTCTACCCAGGACTGCCTGGTAGCCTTGGGGTAGACTAAGGTTTATGCAAATTGAAAATTGTTCACTGTTTAGCTCTCACACCCAGCATAAGGAAGTCATCTACCATTTGTATACAAAATATTGTCATATGTTGATGTTTATACCTTACTTTCTGCACATACTTCCCTATACGAAACCAATAGAAAACCTTGGTGAGTGGAACCTTGGGATCTGAAGCTGGCAGAAGGCTACATACAGGTCCCATGGTACCCCAATCCTCAATGCCACGGTCTGGTCTTCATTACTGGCCTGTGGCAGGTTAAGGAGCGTGCAGAGGGTTGCAATGTACAGGTGCATTTATGTGGAGTTTCTCACTTAATCCTTTTTTTTCCCTGCCAGTCCTGGGCTTGAACTCAGGGCCTGGGCCCTGTCCCTGAGCTTCTTTTGCTCAAGGCTAACATTCTACCACTCGAGCCACAATGCCACTTCTGGCTTTTTCTGTTTATGTGGTGGTACTGAGGAATCAAACCTAGGACTTCATGCATACTAGGCAAGTACTTTACCACTAAGCCACATTCTCACCCTACTTAATCCTCATAAACTAGTAAAGTCACATACTGTCGTATGACTTTGGCAATATGAACATATGGTATCACTGTCCACATGAGAGAGAAGATGCTCAAAAAACACAACTGAATGGATGGCACGGCTCAAGTGGTAAAGGCATCATCCATGAGCATGGTAAAGGCATCATCCATGAGCAAGAAAGCTGAATGAGAACATAAGGTCCTGAGTTTAAGCCCAAGTATCAGCACGTGTGTGTATGCACACACACACACACACACACACACACACACATAATGCACCTGTGTGAACATGAGACTTGAAATGGAAGCATGTAAGTGAGGAGGGTAATGTGAAACGCTCCACTATAACTTCTAACCTAGCATTTTCCATCTTACTATTCCAGGTCCTAGCTTGCTCATCCTGTGTCAAAAAACATCTAAATTGGGAAATGGAACCAGGACATCTTTTGGACTAGGTTTCAAATTAGCTATCAAAGAAACTACTGGTTCCCCCAGTCTGTTCCCCTTTCTTCACAAAACCCAACACCCTTGATTGTTAGCTAGGCAAGATAAAGACTATAGTCCCGGGTTGGGAAGGTGGCTCAGTGGTAGAGCGCTTGCCTTGCATGCTCGAGGCCCTGGGTTCGATTCCTCAGCACCACATAAGCAAAAAGACTATAGTCCCCAGGCACTATTGGAGCTGCATTCTAACAATGGACAGTAGATAGAAATATCTGGTGCAACTTCTGGGAAGGCTCCTGAAGAGTAGAGACACAGTCTCTTCCTTTCTGTCTTCCAACTGGATGAGATGACATCTGCAGCCTGAGCAGCCATCTTGGAGGATAAAGTAGAAACCACTTATTAAGCATGGCTGAATCCCAGATGACCTGAAATGCCATATCAGCCGACAGACTTCCTTTAACATGAGAGATAAATGAACCTTTCCTCAAGTCATTGTTATTTAACAATGTCTGTCATACATAGACAAATTTACACACTAACCAAAATAGTACCTGAAAAGAGAAACGAGCAGTTCAGATAACTAACTTTGAGGCCGCAGAGCAGTGTGGTTAGGATCATGACTACCAAAGCCTATATGCTTGGCTCTCCTATTTCCTAGCTCTGAGACTATGGGAAAATGAGGTATACTATGTGCCTCACTTTTGTTACCTGTGGGAAAAATATAAGTGTCCTCTCTGGAGGGTAGTGATGAGGGTTGAGTTAGTAGTTGTAAAACACTTAAATTGGACCTGGTATATGGCAAATGTATAAGTATTTAAATAAATATATTTGTTCATTGCTGCACTATTCACAATAGCCAAGTTATGGAAACAGCCCAGATGCCCTACAATGGATGAGTGAGTCCAAAAAAATATGGTACCTATACATAGTGGAATTTTACACAGCCATTAGAAAGAATAATGTTATTTCATTTGCAGGGAAATGGTTGGACCTCATGTTAAATGATGTAAGCCAAGCTCAGAAAGACAGTGCATGTTTCCTCTCATATGTGGAAGCTAGATCTAAAATATACTGGGGCATGATAAATTATACAAGACTCTAGGGCATTCACACATAGTGAGACCGAAGGAGGACATTCTTTTTTTTTTTTTTTTTGGGGGGGGGGGTCCGGTTGTGGGGCCTGAACTCTGGGCCTGAGTGCAGTCCCTCAGCTCTTCAGATCAAGGCTAGCGCTCTACCACTTGAGCCACAGTGCCACTTCCAGCTTTTTTCTTTTTGCTTATGTGGTGCTGAGGAATCAAACCCAGGGCCTCATGCATGCAAGGCAAGCACACTGAGCCACCTTCCCAGCCCAAGGAGGATTTTTTTTGGGGGAGTTCTGGTCATGGGGCCTGAACTCTGGGCCTGGGCACTGTCTCTCAGCTCTTCAGCTCAAGGCTAACGCTCTATCACTTGAGCCACAGCACCACTTCCAGCTTTTTTCTTTTTGCTTATGTGGTGCTGAGGAATCGAACCCAGGGTCTCAGGCATGCAAGGCAAGCGCTCTACCACTGAACCACGTTCCCAGCCCCTAAGGAGTATAATCTTAAGGGAGGGACACAAAGATACAATGCCTATGTGCCTCTAATCATATAAAAAAATATTTATCGCCTGGCATCAGTGGCTTAGGCCTGTGATCCTAGCTACTCAGGAAGCAGAGATCTGAGAACCACTGGTCAAAGCCAGCCAAGCCAGGAAAGTCTGAGACACTCTTATCACCAACTAACCACCAGAAAACCAGAATTGGCACTGTGGCTTAAAGTGTAGAGTAATAGCCTTGAGTAATAAAGCTCAGGTATAGCACTCAGGTCCTAAGGTCAAGCCCATGACCAAGAGAAAATAATAATTATTATTGAAATGAACTCCAGGAAATGGAAACAAGAGGTTTTTTCTTCATTGTTGTTTTTGTTTTCTTTCTTTTTTTGTCATTTATCTATCTTTGGGAGGGTAAGGGGAGGCACAGTAATGGAGGGACAAAGGGCAAACTAAGGCAGCATTAGTACTCACTAGACACCATGTTGAAAAGGAACCATACAACCTGTGAGTGGAGATGGAAGGGAAAAACTGGGAGAGTGCAAAGGAAGAGGTGACATTGTTCAAAAAGAAATGTACTCTTAGCTGGGTGCTGTGGTTCACACCTGTAATCCTAGCTACTTAAAAGGCTGAGATCTGAGGATCTTAGTGTGAAGTCAGCCTCAGCAGGGAAGTCATGAGATCTCTTTTTTTTCTTTTTGGTTGGTCATGGGGCTTGAACTCTGGGCCTAGGTGCCATCCCTCAGCTATTCAGCTCCAGGGGCGCTCTACCACTTTAGCCATAGAACCACTTCCGGTTTTGTGAGTGGTTTATTGGAGATAAGAGTCTCACGGACTTTCCTGCTTGGGCTACCGGCAGGAGCTCCCAGTGGCAGGTAGTCAAGAGATTCTTATCTCCAATTCACCCCTAGAAAAGGGGAAGTGATGCTGAGCGCCTGTGGCTCACGCCTATAATCCTAGCTACTCAAGAGGCTGAGATCTGAGGATCTCAGTTCAAAGCCAGCCCGGGCAGGGAAAGTCCGTGAGACTCTTATCTCCAATAAACCAGTAGAAAACCAGAAGTGGCGCTGTGGCCCAATGGGTAGAGCGCTCGCCTTGAGCTGAAAAGCTAAGGGATAGTTCAAGCCTCAGGACCGACGAAAAAATAAGAAAAAAGAAAAGGGGAAGTGGAGCTGTGGCTCAAAGTGGTACAGAACTAGCCTTGATCAGAAAAGCTCAGGAGCAGCACCCAGAGTTCAAGCCCTATGACAAAAAAAAAAAAAGGAAGAAAAAAGAAATGTCCTTTTTTTTTGGGGGGGGAGGGGGTCCAGTCTTGGGGCCTGAACTCTGGGCCTGGATGCTATCCCTCAGCTCTTCAGCTCAAGGCTAGCACTCTACCAGTTGTGTACTCGTACTCTTTACCTAACTTATGTAACTGTAGCCCCTTTGTACATCACTTTTATAATAACAATAAAAATGTAAGATGCTAAAAAAAATACATACATTTAGAACAGAGTCAAAAGTGACAATATCAACTACAGGGAGTCTGTGGATTAGTCTCAAGCACATTTTCCTCAGTGGGAGCAAGACACTCAAATTAGTTTTTCCAGAGCATCTGGTATATTGATTTTTCCCTCTAACAAGAATAGTGGCGAGGAAATTTTGGAGCTCTGATCTTGACCATCACTAAAAACATAACTGTGGTCTGTCCTCTGTGCATGTACAAAAGAGACAGTACTTTACCTGCCAGGGAGGGAAAGTTTAGAGATCCTATTACTTCCAGAGTACCAGATCACGTCTCAGCTGACCTGACATACTTCCTAGAGAGTTGTAATAGTGTCATGAAAGAAAGAAAAAAGTTTTCCTCCTCCTGTACCTAACAAAGGTAATTTTAAGCCCATTCTTTCATCAGCAAACACATTAACTGACACCCATACAAAAACCCAAACTCCTGTCTTAAATTTTGTTTTCAAAAAAGATGAAAGCATCGTGTGTGTGTGTGTGTGTGTGTGTGTGTGTGTGTGTATTTTGCTAGAAATTAAACCTGAGGCCCTGAGCCACATCTTCTGCTTTTGTTGACATTCAGCCCTCAGGACATTCACCTTTCTTCACTTCTAGAAATGAAGCTCCCATTGGAGCTTCCAAGCTCCCTTACTCAAAGATCTTAGAAAGAATGATTCCCCTTAAAGTTTTCCCCAGTTTATGTGAACAGAGCTAACAGTAGAATCGCTCTCAGGTTCTTGATAGCTCAGGGACAACTCTGGATGAAAAATGCATTATTCAGTGAACTTGACCAAGTGTTACAAGTCATAGTCAATCCTGCCCATTCATGATTCCTCTGGCAAAACAGGACACTGACCACCTACAGCATTCAAACAGAAGTGAAGGGAGGTTTTAAGGGCACTCTGGCAGTTATTATTTTAATCTGTATAACAATAACACATTTGCCCAAAGAACCATTTCTGGTACCTCTGGAGATTTCAAGAGAAGACTTGATTGATTGATTAATTGATTGATTGATTTTGGCCAGTTCTGGGGCTTGAACTCAGGACCTGGGCACTGTCCCTGAGCTTCTTTTGCTCAAGGCTAGCTACTGCTCTACCACTTGAGCCACCTGGCCACTTCTGGTTTTTCCTGTTTATGTGGTACTGAGGAATGGAACCCAGGGCTTCATGCATGCTAGGCAAGCACTCTACCCCTAATCCACATTCCCGGCCCCAACTTAATGATTTTGACCCTCTATTCTTCCAATGATATCTCTGGTTTGATCGGAAACAAATGCCTTAAATTCCTCTGCAATTTTAAAAGGATAAAGGGTCACTTCTCAGCTTCCCTGGTCATCTTATGCCCTATCCCATCCCATCTCCACCTCCCTTTACACACAGAGGACAAAATAAAGGTCAGCAAAATGCTGCTCTAACTGCAAAGTAAAGTACGGGCAGTCCTGCAAGAGAAAGTAAAAGATAGCTGATAGTCCTGTGTTTTTAAAAACTCCATCTCGTAAAAGGAGGAACCACAGAGAATGATTTGAACCTTTTCCCAGAGCGCTAACCAGGCCAGATGAAACTGGGGAATCCACCCACGCTATCACCCATGACTGTGAACAAGAGAGCTCCAGCTGTGGCAAGAAGACAGCCCCACCACTCAGGCTGGAACTGAATCCAGCAAAAGAGCTACAAACTACTCCAGTCTAAAAAGAAAACAGGCCCAAAGCCTCACATCTGGAGGCCGATGGTGGGATGAAGCTGAATCTACTAAAAAGCAGCATCTACCCCGCGCCTCCCGGTCCGGAGCCAGATTACCACACCACACTGCCCGGCCCCGGGCTTGTATCTGGCCAATTTCCCCTTTTCTTTTTCCGCTCACGCCTTCGCCACTAAACAAGGTTCAGATTTATTTCTCCGTTCCTCCGAGTTTCCAAGTCCTCGGAGACATCCCAACATCCCGCTTGGGGCTGGCAGAGGGAAGTTCCTCTCCCTCGCAGCCTGTCCCTCCTCCTCCTCCCCCGGTCCCCACCAACCCCAAACAGCTCCCGACCCCCGCCTGCCCCCGCCCCGCGGTGCCCGCCCCCGCTCTCACCCCCTGCAGGTCCTTGACGAAATAGCTTCCGCTGGAGCCCTGGTAGATGCGCTCCGGGAAGATGCCGCGCTCGATGGCCAGCTCGGCCTGCTGCACCACCACCTCGAACTCGGGGTCGTCCGGGAACTCATTCCTCTCGCGGTGGGCCTGCGCGGTGTGCGCCGCCACCGCGGCCTGGGCGGCCAGGGCTTGGGCCTGCGCCGCCACCGTGTGGGTCTGACCCTGGGCCGCTGCACCCCGGGCCCGGTCTAGCAGCGGCTGCCGCTCCCGATCGTGGCCCGGCGAGCTCGGTGGAGAGGGACCCGAGCCGGCCGCCACCGCCACGCGGACCGCGCCCCCCGGCACCTGCGGAAAGTAAGTGCCCGAACCCGATGGGCAGGTGTACTCCGGGGGTTGGGCCCGCTCGGGGGACACTAGTGGGCTCTTCTCGTCCATCCCTCAGGCCGCCGGCTCTGGGTCCCGGCGCGTTCCACACAGCCGAGCTGGCGGCCACAACCAATCCGTGTTCCTCCCCTCCTCCCGCCTGGCCAACCCGGGCCCGGCACACGCGTGGCCCCGCCCCTATCCAACCCTGTTTACTTGGCTGCGAGTAAGCACTGCCCCTCGCGCGCACACAGTGGCCAATCAGAAGCTGCTCCTGCGCAATCGCGGCCTCAGCATTTTAATCCTGTCACCTTCCGTGGAGACTGCGCATGTTCCAGAAGCCAAACCTGGGTCAGCCCCGCCCTTTAATTCCAATTGGCTGGCGAGGCTCGGTTGCTTTCCTAGCATCCTGCCGATGGGTCGCTATTTGAGTGCCTGCTGGTTGTGAGACTGGCAAGGGGGAAAAGAAAGGCATTTCTTTGGTATGAGTACTGGGGCTTGAACTCGGGCCTTCACGCTTTCTCTTGGCTGCTTTTTTTCGCTTCCAGGCTGGCGTTCTATCGCTTGAGCCACAGCTCCACTTCCGGCTCCTTGCTGATTAATTGGAGATGAGAAACTCATGGACTTTTCTGGTCAGGCCGGCTTCAAGCCTCGATCCGCCGAGAGTGGCGACTGTGACAGAGGTGAGCCATCAGTGCCTTGCAAAAGTGTCATTTTAGGATCACTAATTGATCACCTAAGTTCTAAGTGTTGGAGAGACAGTAGTGAAGCAGACACATCCCTCTCTGTACTTGTAACAAAGGGAGAGGGCGGGCCTTTTTTGTTTGTTTAATCCCAATCCTCACAACAGTGAGCTAAGAAAGCTCTAAATTTCTGTGAGACCAAAAAAAAAAAAAAAATCCAAGGCTTTATTTGCCAATGTAAGCCCTCAGTGTCTAGACACAGTAGGTCCTCAGTATATTTATTTTAGTGGAAAAGAGAAGGAAGATTATAGCTCCCCTCATTCTGTTGAAAAACAGCTCTCTGGGAGGTTATGTTGTTCTTTTCCTCAGAGCAAAAGAGCCAGATATGCTATCTGGAACTACATTAATAGGAAGTCTCCAGACTCAGCAAAGCCAGTGCTGAATCCAGAGGAAGTGTATAATCACTGGGAGGTAAACAGAGTTGCTAGAGGAAAGGAATGGAAGGTTAGTGCTGTGCAGAACATACAGCAACCTGCTTGACTGAGTGGGGGGAGGGGGGAGAAGAACTACCAAGGCCCATGGAAAAGCCAAGCAGAGGTACCTGCCATGTGAAAGGCCACAGGGAGCTTTCTAGAGCAGATCTTGCCCAAGGAAGTGGTATGGAGATCCAGGCACCCAGAAGTAATCCAGGAAATGTATATAGGTGGCATCTGAAGGAGGACAAATAGTTGGAATTAGATATTTAAATCTATGGAATATTATACTCTCCTTTGTATTGTTGTTGTTTGAAACTGGGACTCGAACTTGGAATCTGATGCTTCCTTCCTTTCTTTGGCTGATTGTCTTCCACCTGAACTGCGCCACCGCGGCCTTTATTTTTGGTCAGTCATGGGGCTTGAACTCTGGGCCTGGGTGCTGTCCCTGAGCTCTTCACCTCAAGGCTAGCTCTTTACCACTTGAGCCACAGCACCACTTCCAGCTTTTTCTGTTTATGTGGTGCTGAGGAATCAAACCCAGGACTTCATGCATGCGAGGCAAGCGCTCTACCACTGAGCCACTTTCCCAGCCCCCAACTGCCTCTTTTTTTTTGTTTTTGAATTTTATTGTGAGAATACCGTACAGAGGATTACAGTTACATGGGCAAGATAGCGAGTACATTTCTTATCAAGCATTGTTGCCTCCTCTTTATTTCCCCTTCCCATCCTTTCGCATATTCTGCATATTCCCTCCCCTCCCACCCAATCCTCCCCCACACACACCACCAAAGTTGTAAAGTTCGTTTTGCAACATAAGGACTTGTACATCTCATTGTTGCAATGGGTTCACCTGTATCCCAACTAACTGCCTTTTTAAAGTGTGGGATGAAGGCTGGGATGTAGCTCAGTGGCAAAGCGCTTGTCTAGCAAGTGCAACGAACGTCCTGGGTTCGATCCCCAGTACCAAAAAAGAAAAGACAAAAAAAAATACAGTTGAAGTGTGGGATGTAATGGTTAGAAGCAGGTATTTGGAATCAGAGACATTTAATTTGAATACTAGTTCTAAAATGACAATCATTTTTCACAAATTACTTAATCTTTCAAACCTGTTTTCCACCTATAAAGTGAAAATGATCATCCCTATCTCACTTGATTAAACAAGAATATGCAATGTATATAAAGTATTTATGATGCTTATTATATAAAAAGGCACTCCACTAGTCTTTTGGTCACTGTTGAGGTAATTGTTAATGTTTTCATTGTTCTGCCCAAAGTAATCTCCAGACTAGAGGTATGGATTTTCACAAAAGACCATTAGTTACGTGGTCACCAGTATTTCATAATCATTCCTGATTCAGATTATTGCCACAGCTCAGTACAAGTACTGAATTGAAAGAATTATTGTTCATTTGTATTTATAGAAATGTCTTAGGACTAGAGGTGCAGCTCAGTTGCTCAGTGTTAGTGCTTACTAGCATGTTCTGGGTTCATTCCCCAATTTAAAAAATAAATAAATAAACCACTCTAGGAAAAAATCTATTTTGAGTTCCACTGCTTCTTTCAATTAACAACTAATGCATTTCCTTTTGATGTCCAGACATCAAATAATTAAGTGATGTCTGCCTCTCATGTACCAGAACCTATAGCCACAAAAATGATATCTCGTTATCATTCATCTCATTTAACTCACAAACTTCAAGTTACAGTCAAGGAGAGGTCCCAGTTTTAGAGCTCTCCCTGGAATTCTGAGGTTTTTTTTTTTCCTCTATGGAAACATTCTTGGAATGTATATCTGTATATACCTCTTCAAATTTAATTTCTTTTTTACTAAACAGAGCCCAAATGTCCCCTATTACTTACCAAATGCTAAGTATGTACCAGGCATCATTTAAGTCCATTACTCAAAATGACTCACATAACTGGCATTGAAACCCCTGTGATGTTGGAAACTGAGGCCTACAGAGGTAAAATAACTTGCCCATGATTGTGGCAGAACTGGGTTCAAATCTAGGCAAACTGGTGCTGTCCCTGGACTTCTTTGTGTTCACTACTACTTGAACCATAGCACCACTTCTGGCTTTTTTGAATAGTTTATTGGAGATAAGAGTTTCATGGATACTTTCCTCCCCAGGGCTTCATGAATACTAGGCAAGCACTCTACCACTAAACCAGATTCCCAGCCCTCAAAGTATTATTTCTTTATACTTTGTAATATACAGTCTACATTCTAGTAACATCTATTTTCTTGACACTCCATTCTTTCCACAACTATAATTACATCTATAGTCAATACCACACAGTTTGGCATATTTAACTAATGAATGGACCACCGAATGGTAGTGCCAGATTGAATCTTATACATTGCTGATCCAATGTCATTTTACAGTCTTAATAACTTGCTCAAAATCGTTTACATTTAATGACAGATGAAATTTGAATACAGAATCCAAGTTTTTAAAGAAACTATTATTTATCGCATTTTCATAATAGTCCTGGAGAAATGCAATGGCTGTTACCCTTATCATTTTCTAGTCTACAAATGAAGAAACCTCAATCCACTAAAAGCAGTTTGAAAAGCTGGGCACTGGTGGCTCAAGGCTGAGATCTGAAGATCTCAGTTCCATGCCAGCCCAGGCAGGAAAGTCCATGAGACTGTTATCTCCAATTAACCACCAGAAAATCGGAAGTGGAGCTGCAGCTCAAAGTTGTAGAGCGCTAACCTTGGGTGAAAGCGCTCAGGGACAGCGTTCAGGCCCTGAGTTCAAGACCCAGGACCGACCAAAAACAATGGATCTGGGTAATGACAACACATTATAAGGAATGCCACAAGTGTCTTGATACCACATTGCTAGGCATGGGATTATTAGGGGTCAGTTGCCCTGCCTAGCACATTAAAAATTACAAATCCACCTCTACAGCAGAGTTCTGTCCTTAAACTCAGCAACCAGGCCTTTACAAGCCTGAAGGATGGGAGCTAGTGGTAACATAGACACATGTTTGGTCTTATTTGGGGTTAATTTTTTGTGTGTGGGGGCTGTCTCCGGCGCGCGAGACCAGCGTCCTCGGTGTCTGTGGAGTTGGTGAGGTGGGACCACAGCCCCACCCTCTTGCTGACAGAGCCCCGCACCCAGATGGTGAGGAGAAGGAACGGGACCAATGGGGAGTGGCGTTGTTCCCGGTTGCCTAGGTAACAGCCAATTGGCAGCGGGAATGGAGCTCAGTGCAGCCGCCCAGGATGGCGGCGTCCAGAGGGGCTGATGTTGGTGGAGGTGGTGGAGTGGAAGGCAGCCGTGGGGAGCCGGGCAGAGCCAAGGCCCAGGTCCCTGGAGCCCCGCGTCTGGGCGCGACAATCGTTCGGAAAGGTCGAGCCCAGGTGGGCTGATGGCCCCGGTGGGAGGGAGCCACACGAATGGGTCAGCCCAGGAGGGGCGGCGAGGCGAGTGGGAGAGAGCCGCCCGGGCTCGAGGCGCAGCGCTGTCACGGCATGCGCGCCCCTGGCAGCTGCTCGGGCGGGTCCGACCCCGGTTCCCAGCTGATCGTGAGGCCCGGGAGAGCCATGGCACCCGAGCTGGGTGGGGGCCGGGGGCTCTAGGGAATGGCTGACCTGGGTGAGTCTGGGAGAGAAAGCAGACCCAGGCAGAGGAAGGTAGGAGAGAGGCTGGACTGCCAGAAAGCGGCGGGAGCCAGTGTGGCCTCGTGGAGGTCTAGGGCTTTGTCTGCTCTGGGGGAGCCGCTTCCGCATTGGGGGGGAATCCTCTCATACTGAGCTTTGAAGATGGGGTGCCTCAGTTACTTGATAGGTGGCATCCTAGCAGCTCAGCATCTCCCACCAGCTTAGGTCCCTACGTAACTGCTGTATTAGACACCAATCCAGGCATTCTCCTGTTCTGACAGTATTATCCCCAGTCCTCACTTCCAAGCTATCGTGTGTGTGTGTGTGTGTGTGTGTGTGTGTGTGTGTGTGTGTGATGTTTTGTTTTTCTGGAGATACTAGGATTGAACTCAGGGACTTACACTTGCTAGGAGGAGTTGTATCACTTTGAACCACACCCCCTAACCCTTGTGATATTTTTAGAAACCTTTCTGATACCAACTATTTTCTTTTCACCTCGAATCTAATCATCCCGCGGTCTTTCTGAATAAGACTTTTATATAGTGAATGATACAATTGTTTACTTTTCAAAAGAAGGAAAGTAGGATTAAAGTTATAATTTTAAAAGACTTTTATTCTCAGCAGGGAGTGGGAGGGCAAGAGGGGACAGCAAACAAGAAAAAAAAATCTCTATCTCATTTATAAACCTAGAGAGTATTTGAGTTTTTGTTTTTCTTTCCTAAAAAACTTAATCTTTGTTCATCAGAACTTTCGTTTTCACCTATTTAGGATTCAAAAAGCCTAAAATGCTTTCTTTTGTGTAAAAGAACTTTTATAACTGTCATATCCTAGGAGAGGTGGCTTTGGGGAACAATTTGAAAATGTATGTGGGTAGTTAAGGAACTGTCTCTAAATACTAGTAGCTAACTGAAAATCTATTTCCCTTGTATTATTATTCCCTTCCCCACCACTCACAAGGTTGATGCTTTAGCACTTGAGCCACAGCTCCACGTCCAGATTTTTGGTGGTTAATTGGGGGGAGATAAAAGTCTCACAGATTTTTCTGCACAGGCTGGCTTCAAACCTGGATCCTCAGATGTCAGCCTCCCAAGGAGTTAGGATTACAGACATGAATCGCTGGTATCCAGCCAAGTTTGATTTTTAAAGAATTGAAAAAAAATAACACCACCATGTAAATGTCTTGTCTGTATTCTATAATATCTCTGATGAAATGTGGACTCAGTTTCTGGGAGATGGTTCCTTAATTGCGGCTTGGTTCCTGGGCTGGGATGATTCAAACTGGAAGAGCACATGATCTCTCCATTTGGCGTGGCTTCCTCATTGCATGGGAGCTTTGGACAGTTGGACTGCTTTACTGGTGGATCAGGACTCCAATTGTGCATATGGAAGTCAGCTAGGTGGAAGTCACATCACCTTATGTGATAAAACCTTACAACACTCATCACTTTCCAGTAGCGTTGTATTGTTTAAAACTTAAGAAGCCTATTCTGATTCCAGAGAGAGAAGTTGAGACCATCCTTTGATGGGTTAGTGTAACAGTCAGATTATAAAAGAATGTGTAAGAGGAGATACTATTGCACACACATTTGGTTTTTTGTTTTTGTTTTTGGGTCCAGTCCTAGGGCCTGAACTCTGGGCCTGGGCACTGTCCCTCAGCTCTTCAGCTCAAGGCTAGCGCTCTACCACTTGAACCACAGCACCACTTCTGGCTTTTTTTTCTTTTTGCTTATGTGGTGCTGAGGAATCAAACCCAGGGCCTCAGGCATGCAAGGCAAGCGCTCTACCACTGAGCCACCTTCCCAGCCCCTGCACACACATTTGGAAAATACAATCTGTGACATTCAGTAATAAGAAGATAACTTTTTACCAGTTGTTGTGGCACAGCCCATATTCCCAGTACTCTGGAGGTGAAGGCCTAAGGATTAAGTTCAAGACAAGCCTAGATTGTACAGTAAAACTCTTGTCTTTGAAATAAATAAAGTGTAAACCCAAGATCTGATATCACACACACACACACAAAATGTAGTTAGGCTTACATCTTAAGGGCATGTATAGTAAATACTTTGGCTGTTGAGCATCCTCATACTAAAGAAATATTCCCTTCTGTTTTTTTTTTTTTTTTTCCAGGGACTCTTTACCAGTCCATTTGAAACAGAGTGGGATGCCACTCTGGAAATTTCAAGTAAAGTAAATATATACACCTCAGTCCCTGTGTACCCATTGTGGCTCTTCAAATTCTACTATAGTAACTCTTTCCATCTTTTTTTTTCCTAATGCTAGTACTGGGACTTGAACTTAGGGCCTCACTCAAAGCTGATGCTCTATCACTTAAGCCACAGTTCCACTTCTGTGTTTTACTGGTTAGGTAGAGAATAAGAGTTTAAATGGCTGGCTTCAATGGCTGGCTTCAAACCATGGTCTTCAGACCTCAGTCTCTTGGGTAACTAGGATTATAGATTCGAGCCACCATTATCTGACCACTCTCCAAATTTTAAGTAGATTACTTATCTACTACCAAATACTTAAAGGAAATGCCTTTATCTTTAAGTTTTCATAGTTACAGATTTAGTTATAAGATAGCCTAGTTATAGTCTGGAGGTGTAGCTCAAGAGGTAAACTAAACTGCCTAGCATGTTTGAGGCCCTCAATTCAAACTTTAGGATCACTAAAAGTAAAAGTATGTTTTTTAAGGCTTTGTTGTGATATTTTGTAGAAGGTAGCAGCCTTTTAGATTCCAGTGAATGTGTTTTGAATGAATTAAATATTTCTAATTTGTACCATCGGTCGACCTTTAATGCTGTGTCTTAATTTGTTGTAGAAACAGTCAAAGATTGGCAGAAGGTTACTGAATTACTCAACTGAACTAAGAAGAATTCTCTTCTGCAATTCTGATGGGAAACTGTTTCTCTTCCTCTCATTAATGTTGTATTTGCAGTAGAGTCATATTGACCTCCACCCCAGCATGCTCTGATGCCAGGCTGACGATAAGAGGCTTGTGAGCCTGAAATCGGATGCTGACCCCATGGGACACTGATAGGACAGAGAGGGCACAGCAGTCACTAACTGTGCATCACTTCTGTGAAAATAGGCCCTGGAGATTTGGAAAGGTTAGTACAGGACTTGGGGGGGAAGGGTGCAGGGGGGGGCGGGGGAGGGAGGAGGTGGATGGCCCTTCCGGAACTAAAGATACTTTATTCTATATGAAGGATCTTAGACATAAAGTTGCCCTCTGGTGATTGGAGAAATTAGCAGATCCCTTACAAGTGAGCCCAACGGTTCTCAAAGAACCTCTGCAAAGCTGGCTGTTCTGTCCTTATGGAGCTAGAAAATGTTTCTCCATTTTTGGATGCGAACCCAGAGCTGCTCAGGACTAATCTGACCTTATGTCTGAAAATGAGAGCTTAGAGACAAGGCCTTGTCCTACAGAACGTGAAGATGCTGCTCTGGGATCAGATCAGACTGTTGTCACATCAGTCCATTTCTGGGATATTAGTATCAAAAATGGCCAAAGTCAAGATATCCCATAGGGTACTGAAGAAGAACAAATGGGTAGCAACTATAGTTTGTTTTTCATCTACTTAATATTTGTCTCACTAGTCAAATTTGCTAAATTGTTCTATTTCAAAGTCTTACTGAATTATGTTAGCTGCCTTTTTTTTTTTTTCTGTCCTGAGGCTTGAATTCAGGGCTAGAGCTCTACTTCCAGCTTCTTTTGGTAGTAATTGGAGATAAGAGTCTCATTGATTTTCCTGCTAGGGCTGGCTTCAAACTACAACCCTCAGATCTCTACCTCCTGAGTAGCTAGGATTTCAGGCATGAGCCACTGGCACCTTTCTGTTGTTAGCAATCTTTTATACTGAACATGGACTTTAGAGAAGTTCCTGTTACAGTAACTACATATTTGAGTTTAGATGTCTCACATCTAAATGTGGATGAAAATAAACCAACGTTTAGTGGACAGGGCCAGGCAGCTTTCTAGGTACATTCATGTATGTTATTTAATTTAGTGTACCTGTCAACTCTGAAATAGGCCTATATTTGTATAGATGAGGAAACTGAGAAACATAGAATACTTAATAGCTTGCGCAAGTTATTTAAACTCAGATCTTTTTGTTGACAGTGTCCACAGTGCCGCTATCTTCGCTTGGCAAGCATGATGGGGTAGGATGAGATGGGGTGGGACGGGCATGGCACAGGGTAGGACAGGATAAGATAGGCCTCTGCTAGATTTCTGTTTGGGCAGTGTAGCACCTGCCTCGAAAGTGTGAGGCCGGGCTGGGAAGGTGGCTCAGTGGTAGAGTGCTTGCCTTGCATGCATGAGGCCCTGGGTTCAATTCCTCAGCACCTCATAAGCAGAAGAAGCCAGAAGTGGCGCTGTGGCGCAAGTGGTAGAGCGCTAGCCTTGAGCTGAAGAGCTGAGGGACAGTGCTCAGGCCCAGAGTTCAGGCCCCATGACCGACCAAAAAAAAAAAGTCTGAGGCCCTGAGTTCCACTTCCCAGTACTGCTCAAGAGCTAATGGGTAGAGGAAGGAAGAAATGAACTCTGCACACGCATGTGTGCACACACCCGCTGCTACTGGGGCTTGAACTCAGGGCCTTGACTCTGCCCCTTAGATGTTTGCTCAAGGCTGGTGCTCTACCACTTAAGCACAGCTCCACTTCCAGCTTTTTGGTCGTTAATTGGAAGCAAGAGTCTTATGGACTTTCCTGGACAGGCTGGCTTTGAACCACAATCCTCAAATCTCAGCCTCCTGAGCAGCTAGTATTACATGTAATAGTTAATATTACAACCAATGGTTCCTGGCTAAACTGCCTCTTAAAAGGAGGACCTGCCCCATCACATCACAAGGAGATGAATGAAAAATACCAGTGTACTTTTTCAGTCTACCAACTTACTACATCTCTTCCTTACAAGCATTTCTGCCTACACTCAGCTTCTTCAACCCCCTCCTACTTCCTGTTGCAGCATTCACTTTCCTTAAATACTGCTTTGTCCACAAGTTTCCCAGAGCTCCCTCTTTCCTACTAGCTGCTGTGACATCTTTTGCATAGCCCTCAGAGATCTCCGTGGCTGGCCTGACCTAAATCCAGAGAGGTGGTGCTGAAAGATTAGCTATAGTCGGGAAGGATAGTCCCAGCTTAGCCCCCAGCAAACTTTTTAACTACTCTGAGTTTCTATCTGCTCACTTAGAATATGAGGAAGTTTGGACTAGATCTGTGGGGTTCTTGTCAGATTTAATTAAGCTTTCAACTGAGTATACAAATAGGTCTGCATCTGTGGTCAGACCAAACTTTAATTTTCCATTGAATATTCCATGTATACATTGCTCTTTGTGCTTACATTCCCCACTTTCTCAATTGGGAATCAGGTTTGCTTTCTTCACTGCTTGTTTTAGGTTGTGCCATTATTTGTCTTTGTTAATCCCTGCCATCCATTAATTTCAGTGGGTCCAGTCAACTACAGTATAACTTCACTGAGAGATGACATTATTATTATTTTTTATTTATTTATTTTTGGTCAGTTGTGGGGCCTGAACTCTGGGCCTGGGCACTGTCCCTCAGCCCTTCAGCTCAAGGCTAGCACTCTACCACATGAACCACAGTGCCATTTCTGGCTTTTTCTGCTTATGTGGTGCTGAGGAATTGAACCCAGGGCCTCATACATGCGAGGCAAGCATTCTACCACTGAGCCACCTTCCCAGCAAGACTACTATTTTATACATTAAATAAACTAACAAGGTAAATACTGAGTGAGTAGTTGTAGATTAAACCTCCCCTTCCATCCCAGGTCATAGAAAATAGGAACAAGCTGAAAACTTTTAAAACATAGCAGGATAAGAGTGCTTGGGCAGATGCGGTGCTAATGTAGTGGTGTGGTAGTTGGAGAGGGAGGGTGTTTTTGTTATATGAACCCAAGGTAGTAAATAATAGGCTAGTAGAATGTATCCATGGGTGACGACTTTGCTCTCCATCCCTCCATCCAGTCCCTGACACTGCTTCTTCTGTTTATTTCTTACAGTTTTTACCCTTTTCTTCCATAAACTGTCATCATGACACTGACAAAAGGTTCCTTCACTTACTCCAGTGGGGAGGAATATCATGGAGAGTGGAAGGAAGGTAAGAAGGACCCACAGTGGCTCTCCAGGGATGAACACTTTGGCTAAAGTAAAAATACATGAAGATGGGAGCCAGGACTGGGAAGGTGGCTTAGTGGTAGAGTGCTTGCCTCGCATGCATGAGGCCTTCGGTTTGATTCTTCAGTACCACATAAGCAGAAAAAGCCAGAACTGGTGCTGTGGCTCAAGTGGTAGAGCACTAGCCTTGAGCTGAAGAGCTGAGGGACAGTGCCCAGGCCCAGAGTTCAGGCCTCATGACAGACAAAAAAAAAAAAAAAAAGATGGGTAGCCAACTTTTAGGTGCTTTATTCCCTGCAGAATTTAACTCCAACCAGTACCTTTGAACCACGATCCTCAGATCTCAGCCTTCTGAGTAGCTAGGATTATAGGCATGAGCCAACGGCGCCCGGCTGTTTCCCCAGCTTTTAAACTATAATAATAGTACTGAGGCTGTCTTTTTTTTTTTTAAATTTTATTTTATTTTATTTGTGAACATACTGTACAGAGGAGTTACAGTTACATGGGCAGGATAATGCGTACATTTCTTACCAAGCATTGCAGCCTCCTCCTTTGTTTACCCTTCACATCCCTTCCCAGCCTCCCCCCTCCCCCCGAGGCTGTCTTATAATATTGAAGATTATATACAATAAATACAAAGTGCTTAGAAGGGTGGCTGGCACAAAGAAAAGACACAATAAATGTTAGCTGTTGTTATTTTAAGAGTTTCCTTAACATTCATATTTAGAGACCTGCTCCAAATCTGATGCTATGACTTAAAATGGGAAGTCCCAGAAGCTAAGTTTCTAGTGCCCGATTCTCTCCTGTTGCTCCCACAGTGTTTTTTCATTTTGTGGGTAGGGTAATGAAAAGTAGGAGATGCCAAGTAAGTGAGATGGGACCCTAAAGCTTCTCCATTCCAATCTGGCACCTGTCCTTCTCTTTCTTAGGCCGCAGACATGGTTTTGGTCAGCTGCTGTTTGCAGATGGTGGCACCTACCTGGGTCATTTTGAAAATGGGCTCTTTAATGGCTTTGGGGTACTGACCTTCTCAGATGGCTCAAGGTGAGTATTAGTTTACCCCTTTCCCAGCTTTTAAACTAGAGAGGCTCTGATTTAAAAATAGGCCATTGGTGAATATCTGGTCAATCCTGAACTTGTCCCAGGCCCTGAAGAAAACAATAGCAGTTCTTTTATTGGTTACTTTTTGTTTTTGTTGTTGTGTTGTTGTTTTTGCCAGTCCTGGAGCTTGAACTCAGGGCCTGGGCACTGTCCTTAAGCCTCTCTGTGCTCAAGGCTAGCATTCTGCCACTTGAGCCACAGCATCACCTCAGGCTTTTTCTGTTTATGTGGTACTGAGGAATTGAACCCAGAGCTTCATGCATACTAGTCAAGTACTCTTACTGCTAAGCCACATTCCCAGCCCCTGTTTACTTTTTTTTTTTTTTTTTTTTGGGTCCGGTTGTGGGGCCTGAACTCTGGGCCTGGGCACTGTCCCTCAGCTCTTTAGCTCAAGGCTAGCACTCTACCACTTGAGCCACAGTACCACTTCCAGCTTTTTTTTTTCCTGCTTATGTGGTGCTGAGGAAGTGAACCCAGGGCCTCAAGCATGCAATGCAAGCGCTCTACCACTGAGCCACCTTCCCAGCCCCCTGGTTACTTTTTAAATAGATCTGAAATTGGATTCCCAGGTCTTTGATTCATTTTGAGTTTCTTCTGGTGCAGGGTGACATATAAGGGTCTAGTTTTAGTTGGTTCGATCCAGCTTGATCCGGTTCAATCTGGTTCAATCAGGCGCAAACCGGCTTGATCTGGTTCCATCCGGTTCAATGCGGCTCAAATCGGTTCAAACCGGCTCAATCCGTTTCAATCTGGCTCAAACCGGTTCAAACCGGCTTGATCCGGTTAAACCCGGCTCATACCGATTCAAACCGGCTTGATCCGGTTCAATCCGGCTGAAACCGATTCAAACCAGCTCAATCCGGCTCAAACGGGTTCAAACCGGCTTGATCCTGTTTGATCCAGTTCAATCCGGTTCAAACGGGCTCGAACCGGTTCAAACCGGCTTGATCCGATTCAATCCGGCTGAAACCGGTTCAAACCGGCTCAAACCGTGAGCCGGTACAAACTGGTATGGTTTGAGCCGGTTCAAACCGAATCAAGCTGGTTCAAACCGGCTTGATCCGGTTCAAACCGGTTCAAAGCGGCTTGATCCGGTTCAATCCGGTTCAAGCCGGCTGAAACCGATTCAAACCGGCTAGATCCGGTTCAACAAACCGGTTCAAACCGGCTTGATCCGGTTCAAACCGGCTTGATCCATTTCAATCCGGTTCAAAAGGGGTGGAGCCGGTTCAAACCGGCTAGATCTGGTTCAATCCGATTCAATGCGGCACAAACCGGATCAAACCAGCTCTATCCGGTTCAATCCGGCTCAAACTGGTTCAAAATGGCTTGATCCGGTTCCATCCGGCTCAAACCGTCGAACCGGCTTGATCCGGTTCAATCCGGTTCAAACCGGCTCTAACCGGTTCAAACCGGCTTGATCCGGTTTAAGCGGGCTGAAACTGGCTCAAACCGGCTTGATTCGGTTCAAACCGGCTTGGTCCGGTTCAAGCTGGCTCAAACCGGCTCAATCCGGCGTGAGCCGGTTCAATCCAGATCCGGTGCGATCCGGTTCAAACAGGCTCAATCCGGTTCAAAACCGGCTCAAACAGGCTTTATCCGGTTCAAACTGGCTCTGATCCAGTTCAAACCGGCTTGATCCGGTTCTAACCGGCTCAAACCGGCTTTATCCGGTTCAAACCGGCACAAACCGGTTCAAACCGGCACAAACCGGTCCAAACCGGCTTGATCCGGTTTGAGCCGGTTCAATCCAGCTGAAACTGGTCCAAAGCGGCTTGATCCAGTTCAATCCGTTTCAGTGCGGCTCAAACCAGTTCCAACCGGCTTAATCCGGTTCTAACCGGCTTGATCCGGTTCCATCCGGCTCAAACCGGCTCTATCCGGTTCAATCCGGTTCAAACCGGCTGAAACCGGTTCAAAACAATCCAAACCGGTTTCAGCTGGTTCAAACCGGATTGATCCGGTTCAAACCGGCTTGATCCGGTTCGATCCGTTTCAGTGCGGCTCAAACCAGTTCCAACCGGCTTAATCCGGTTCTAACCGGCTTGATCCGGTTCCATCCGGCTCAAACCGGCTTTATCCGGTTCAATCCGGTTCAAACCGGCTGAAACCGGTTCAAACCAGTCCAAACCGGTTTCAGCTGGTTCAAGCCGGCTCAAACCGGCTTGATCTGGGTTCAAGGCGGCTCAAACCGGCTCTAACCAGCTTGATCCGGTTCGAGCCGGTTCAATCCAGCTGAAACTGGTTCAAACCGGATTGATCCGGTTCAAACCGGCTCAAAGCGGCTTGATCCGGTTCGATCCGGTTCAGTGCGGCTCAAACCAGTTCCAACCGGCTTAATCCGGTTCTAACCTGCTTGATCCGGTTCCATCCGGCTCAAACCGGCTTTATCCGGTTCAATCCGGTTCAAACCGGCTGAAACCGGTTCAAACCAGTCCAAACCGGTTTCAGCTGGTTCAAGCCGGCTCAAACCGGCTTGATCTGGGTTCAAGACGGCTCAAACCGGTTCAAACCGGCTCTATCCGGTTCAATCCGGCTCAAACCAGCTTGATCCGGCTTGATCCGGTTCCATCCGGCTCAAACCGGCTTGATCCGGTTCAATCCGGTTCAAACCTGCTGAAACCGGTTCAAACCGGTCCAGACCGGATTGATCCGGTTCAAGCCGGCTGAAACCGGTTCAGTCCAGCTCTAGCCGGCTGAAACCGGTTCAGTCCGGCTCTATCCGGTTCAAACCGGTTCAAGCTGGTTCAGACCGGCTTGAACCGGTTCAAACCGGCTTGATCCGGTGCGAGCCAGTTCAATCCGGCTGAAACCCGTTCAAACCGGCTTGATCCAGTTCAATCCGGCTGAAATCGGCTCAAACCCGCGTGATCCGGTTCAAACTGGCTCTATCCGGTTCAGTCCGGCTCAAACCGGCTTTATCAGGTTCGAGCCGGTCCAGTGCCGCTCAAACCGGTTCCAACCGGCTCTATCCGGTTCAATCCGGCTCAAACCGGTTCAAACTGGCTTGATCCAGTTCAATCCGGCTGAAACCGATTCAAACGGGCTCAAACCAGTTCTAACCGGCTTGATCCGGTTCAAAAGTTAAATTCTAGTCTTAATTCTTAATAAGTGGACACCACTATGATATCTAGTCTTTCCATGTCTTAGTCTCTTTCTGCAAAGCAGGAACAATATCAGGATCTAGCTCATAAAATTATTTTGGTGATTAAATGAATTTATCTATAGAAAGCTCTTGGACCTAGAAAACAGTGAAAGTTTAATGAATATTAGCCTGGTTTCAATTCCTCTCTGATCCAGCCACATGGAACCGGATTGAACTGGATAGAACTGGATCAAGCCGGTTTGAACCGGTTTGAGCCGGATTGAACCGGTTTTATCCGGATTGAACCTGTTCAAGCCGGTTTCAGCCAGATTGAACTGGTTTGAACCGGCTTGAGCCGGATCAAGACGGTTTGAGCTGGATTGGAGCTG
Organism: Dipodomys spectabilis; assembly: GCF_019054845.1. NCBI lineage: Eukaryota > Metazoa > Chordata > Mammalia > Rodentia > Heteromyidae > Dipodomys > Dipodomys spectabilis. The sequence continues at coordinate 15,275,126 of NW_024870802.1, forward strand.
GTTTGAACCGGATCAAGCCGGTTTGAACCGGTTTGAGCCAGATTGAACAGGATCAAGCCGGTTTGATGTCAAGGAGAGGAGTGACCTTCCATCCCACCTCCATTGACCTGAATCCATACTTTCTGAACTTTTCTGCTGGCTAGAGATAGGATAGGTGGGATAAGTGGAGCTCTGCACTTTGCTTCTTGGCTATATTAATTAACTCCTATAGGCAGCTGTTTGACTCAATTAGCCAGCACAAGGAATTTGCCTATAAAAGACTAACATCTTGGTGTCTCTACAGGTATGAGGGAGAGTTTGCCCAGGGAAAGTTTAATGGCGTTGGAGTCTTCATTCGACATGATAACATGACCTTTGAGGGGGAATTTAAAAATGGCAGAGTAGATGGTTTTGGTAAGTTTCAGCCTGGGGGATGATAATAACTTTGGTGAGGTGGAAATATACCTTCTTAGTTTAATTCCTTTGTGGATGTCCAGAAATCTGTAGTGGTTGTGCCCTCATGACTACTGTGCACTGAACTCACTAGTCGAGTATCAAGCTGATCCCTAAGGCCTTAATGCAGTTGTCTTATTTTTCCTTATTTCTTTGTCCTCCTCAAAGGCCTGCTGACTTTTCCAGATGGTTCTCATGGAATACCCCGCAATGAAGGTCTATTTGAAAACAACAAGTTGCTGCGGCGTGAGAAGTGTTCTGCTGTGGTCCAGCGGGCTCAGAGTGCATCCAAATCTGCCAGAAATCTCACCGCATGATGGGGCAGTAGCCAGAGAAGTGTCGGGTAAAGCCAGTACACCCTTGTTCACTCCAGGTGAATTAGTGAACCAGATATGAGATGAAATGACTGGAGCTAAAGCTTGTAAGGTGCCTGTCACCTGCCAATCAGGAATTCGGTCACAGGAAAGTGCCGAGGACTTTGACCAAGACCCTGAAGCAGTTGTTAGCAATTCTATCTTTCCCTGACCGAATGTGTCAGAGGACAGAGGAGCCATCTTTATTATTTATTTGTTCCTGTTCCTTGTTCCTAAGGCCTTGGGACCCAGTGCAAAAGTGCTGTGGCTCTCACTCCGTTTGCTGCCAAGTGATACAGAATCTTTTCATTCTGCCAACATTTGGGGCAGTTAATCCTATAGCGCCAACTTAGGGCCAGTAATTTGTGTTGTCCTAGATAAATAAGGAAAAAAGAATAGGGGTGGCTTAGACAGTACAGTAGTTAGATGCAAATCAAGGCCAGAGCTTTTCTTTTTGTTTGTTTGGTTTTGGGTTTTTTTTTTTTTTTTTTTTGTCATTTGTGGGGCTTGAATTCAGGGCCTGGGTGCTGTCCCTAAGCATTTGTGCTCAAGGCTGGCATTCTACCACTTTGAGCCATGGCACCACTTCCGGTTTTCTGGAAGTTAATTGGAGATAAGAGTCTTATGAACTTTCCTGCCTGGGCTGGCTTTGAACCATGGTCCTCAGATCTCAGCCTCCTGAATAGCTAGGATTCAGGTGTGAGCCACTGGCACCTGGCTTAAAGCTTTCCTATACACTACTTCCTTAATCGTTGCTGTTCAAGTCATAGCTCCAGGTTCCCACTTTGTCTGATCAGACTGATCTTTGTCTCTGCTTATTCCCTCTGTGAAGGAGTCAGTAAAATTGCTGCTTTCTTTTCCCTTGACTTTCCATGCTGTCTTCCTTACTTGAATTACAGTAGATAATCAAATCCCCACTTGTGCCTCTCTCCTTCCTTAAATGTCAGATAGGATCCCTTTATGAAATTAAAAAACATATTGTAAAAGTAATCTTATAACTTGTATTTATTGCTCACTCTAGGTCAGAGGGAAGACCTAGCTAGTCCACTGCAGAACTGTCTCATAGAGCTCTGAGTCCTAGGGATGGCTTGAACTGACACAGTTCTTTCCCATTGGGGAAGTAGATCAGACTCACCTCAACCCTTTGGATACAGGTAGACTTGGACCTGTCCTCGGACTAGAGTGAATTAACAGAACATTAGCTCCTCACATTTGGCTTGTTGTGACTCTTCTACCAAGATCTTTGGCACTCAGACCTGGGTCAGATCATGGCAGGAAGGATCCCCACACAGTTCATCACGAGGCCTCCAGTTAGCCCATCACCCAAACATACCACCAGCCCTGTCATCACACCAAATCCCTCAACAGCAGACTGTGGTAAAAATTACAGCCAAGTGCCTCTATTTATTCTTTGAATTGTACTGTAGAAACACATGTTTATAGGAATAAACAATCATCAGAAACTTCCTGCACGTAGTTTGCAGTTTTCTTGCCCAGTGTCCTCATAAATATCAGTCCAGTTGCTGTTTGTAAAAGTTAACCAGTGTGGGGCTTGGAGCTGATACTGCATTCTTCACTACATAATACCATCTAGTTCTCAGGACCCCTGCAAGAAGTTGGGCAGCCTAAATTTATCCACACTTATAAATGGCAAGCCTGAGATTTCTATCCTAGTCTTTCTGATTCCAACTCCCTTGCTACTAGATCTCTCTCACTGTGAGCATCAGAATGCTCAGTGCCTGAGGCCAGTGATTGCCAGATCTTCTGGGTGACCTCAAACAAGTCAACTCTTGCCTGGATTTCCCTTTTTCTGCCACAATAAAATAGTGGAACACACCACCATATGAACCCATTTACATGCATGATCCTACTCGGTCCTTACCACAGCCCTCGGAGGAAGGCGCAAGGACTACCCTATATTACAATGATGTTCAGAGAAGTTAAGTCACTTCTCCAAAGTCCCATAGATGCTAGGGAGCAAAACCTGGAAATTAACTCCAGGCTTGATATAGCTCCTTGCTGGTACATTAGCTTGCTTCCCTGCCCTAACTTTTCCCTTACCTTAAGTCTACTTGCCTCTGAGCCCTGCTGCCCTGGACACTGCCTGTGAGGGCCAGGGGGCCCAGTTTCTGGTTTTTTTTGCTTGTTTAGATTATCTTTTATCTTTTATAGTCTTCTCTAATCTCTCTTTACTTACTATTTTTAATCAGTAACTGAAAAAAATTATCTTAGTTTTTCTGCCACTGGTCACATAGTACTACAGAAAAGAGAACATTTAAAAAAAAAAAAACAGCCTTTTTGATTCATGTGCTAAATGTTTCTAAATGTCTGTTGTGCCTTTTTGTTTCTGTGTTCTCCCATTGGAAAACATTAACCTTGGCACAATGGTGGGCGCCTATAACTCTGGCTCTCAATAGCCCTAGGTGTGAGGATCACTTGAGCCCAGGAGTTTGAGACCAGCTGGGCAGCACAATGAAAGAATGAAAAGAAAAAAGAAGGAAGGAAAGGAGAGGGGAGAGGGGGGAGGTAAGGAGAGAAAGAAAGAGGGAAGGAGGGAGGGAGAAAAGGAAGGAAGGTAGGTAGGTTGGTTGGTTATATAAGATCAATAATATGAATAAACATAATATTCAGAGCCTACCTCTGTATTTTTTGGGGGAGGGCCCACAAAACCCTTTATTTTCTCCACATCCTAGCTCTTCTCTTTTTTCAACTCAAAACAAAGCCTAAAAAGTTCATTCACAGCTTAGAACAAGGAAAAAATTGGGCCAGTGCCCTCAGTTCTAGACCAGCAGGACTATCTGAGTGAGTGAAAGCACACAGCAGAGAGCCACAGAAGAGATGCAAGAAGGAACCAACACCAGCAGTCTGGAGCCACACACAGCAGCTCTTCCAAGGTGAGCAGCTTGCTTAGCACCAGGTCTCATGGCTCCAGAACCTGACATGTTTCTCACCCATTCTAGAACTCAGGGTTGCATTTCTAGTCTTTTCTGTTGGCTAAATGTGTTTAGTTAGCTCAGAGTTTCTGGAATAGTGCTAAAAAGAATAGGTTCCTGGAGTCCTTTCTGTGGTCATTCTAGCTGTGGCAAGGGTCAGCTGACCTGCAGCATTAAAAGACCCATTCAATGCTGTATGATTGCCAGGGATCTTGGCTTGGAATGTCTGAGTCTCACTCCTGACTAGAGAAGCTTTGAAGGTAAAGTACTCATCATCTACAATATGGGGCCCTCACCACTTCCCTGCGACTGTGGCCATGAGGCACAGGGTCAGGTAGCCGAAAAACCTCAAGGAGACCCACTCCTGAGGAATGTCAGGACTGCTCTGGCTAGTTCTATGAGTAAGAAGCAGGACATCAAGACCTAGGCTCAAGAGGTCAAAAAGCAGCAGGACTGGAGTTTGCCACACCCCATGTAACCCCCTGCAGGGTTACATGAGAAGTAGCAAAGGCCAGAGTCCATACTCAGGTGTTCCTATCCCCCTCTTTTACTCCAAAGACTACCTTTGAAAAACAAAATGATGAAACTATAAGTCTTTCCTAAAGACCACTACCCATCTAATGGCTATTGAGCATCGCAAGGGCCTGAGAACAGAAAGAGCAGACTGTGCAGGCTTGGTTGCCCAAAGAAAGCCCAGCAATGGTAGCTTATGCCTGAATCCTGGCTACTTGGGATCTCAGGATCACTATTCAAAGGTCCCTGAAACTCTTATCTCCAATTAACCACCAGAAAACTAGAAGTCTAGCTGTGGCTTAAATGGCAGAGCACCAGCTTTGAACAAAAAAGCTAAGACACAGTATCCAGGCCTTATTTCAAGCCCCAGTACACACACACACACACAAATTGCTCAGAGGAAGGTTCTTTTTATTATTTTTTATTGTTATTATAAAGATGTACACAGAGGTTACAGTTGTATGTCAGGTAATGAGTACATTTCGTTTTGGACAGTGTCACCTTTCCCTTGCTCTCTCCCAGTTTTCCCCTCCTATCCCCACCCACAAGTTGTATTGTTCATTTTCAACATAATTTGTAGTGAGTACCACTGCTATATGTGTTCATCCTTTGTCCTTCCAAAAGGAAGGCTCTTGATCAAGGTCCAGGAAACCTAGTACATAACCATACTAGTTTTACTTGTTAAGTTTTATTATAGTAACAGAGTGATTGTTTTTAATAATAAAAGCAAAACTCTTGCAAAAGATGGCACTCTGGGTGCTGTCCCCCAGCTCTTCAGCTCAAGGCTAGCACTCTACTACTTAAGCCACAGCGCCACTTCCGGCATTTTCTGCGTATATGGTACTGAGGAGTCAAACTCAGGGCCTCATGCATGCAAGGCAAACACTCTACCACTGAGCCACCTTCCCAACCAAGATGGCACTCTTTAAGGCCAAGTTCCCTTCCCTAGTGTTTCAGACCCAGACCCATCAAAATGGACTTCTAGAATGTAGACCAGGTGTCTGTCCACCAGGTGTCATTATTTACCAATCCAACAAGACACTGGATGGACTTAGACTCCATGCTGGGAACCAAAGCTAGAGACAAGAATATGGGGCGAATGAAGGTAGATTTAGGGAATGTCATTATGGTTGGAAAGCAGCTGGGGATGGGGGCTTTTCAAGATCATAGCAGCACTACCCTTTCAGGTCTCCTAACCTGCTGCTTCCTCTAGTAGGAATTAGAACTTAGGTTCTTAGAAGTAGCCTGGCTTCCAGCCACAGTGGGCAAGACTCAAGTGTGTAGCCGCAAATCTGTCACTAGTCATTCTTTAGTAACCAATTTCCTTGCTGTCCTATTGTCCCCCCAGGCTCCTCCTGGTTCATGGGCCTAGGGGTGGAGAAGAGTACCCACAGTGAAGTGATAACGAAGGAATACTACTTCTTGGTCTTCAGGTCTCTAGAAAACTGGCATCTTCCTGATCCCTGGTGGGTCATGCCTATAATCCTAACTACTTAGGAGGCTCAGATCTGAGGATTGCAGTTCAAAGCCAGAACAGGCAGGAAAATCCATGAGACTATCTCCAGTTAACCACCAGAAAAGCAGAAGTGGTGCTGTGGTAGAGTGCTAGCCTTGAGCAAAAAGATCTCAAGGACAGTGCCCAGGTCCTGAGTTCAAGCCCCATGAATGACAAGAAAAAAAAAGAACAAAAATTCAGCATCTTACATATGTGAAAAATTATGGCCTGTGAGAGGAGACTGCTGAAAGGGCACCTGGAGGGGTGAAATGGGACACGGCGCTTCTATACACTAGACCCAAGACTATTATGGCTCAGGCCAGGTGTGCCCTGCTTTCCCTCAGAGCCAGCCGTTGCTGCTGAAGTCCACCCGCAGTGCCTCCTCCTCAGCAGGGCTCAGCTCCTGCAAAGGGGCTCGGCAGGGACCTCCATAGTAACCAAACCAGTCCATGGTTTTCTTCAGCCCTGGGATTCCGAAGCGCTTCGTTACCTGAGAAGCAGGATCAGTTAGAAGAGACTGCAAAAACAACCTCATGATATATACACACTTCCTGGGGCCCAGATATCTGTTACTCCTCCGCCCTACTTCCCCAGTAAAGGAATTACCAAATTTGTGGCACCCAGGGTATATTGAGAATTCAGACTAAAGATTAGGAAGTATATTGGTAGTAAAAACCGAAGTACAAAAACCTCAGATGGAAGAAGATGACTCCTTAGGTTTAGGAGATAAATTTACCCTAACAGGGTGGAAAGCAGTTTTCAGCCCTCAAGCTGGAATCACAGAAAGCAGAGTACTAGTCTGAAGCCAGTTCCCAAGCCGGAAGTCAAGAAGAAGATGGTAGTTTGTGACAGCATGAAGCACAGCCTAGACCATTAGTCTGTCCCTGGCATCAGGGGCTCCAAGCCCCTTAGCTAGAATTACAAACATGAACCACTGCCTCCCAGTTATATCCTCCTATTTTAAAGCTCTTACAGGAAAAACTAAATGTACCTTATCCCCAGAAGTTTTGTGTGTAACTATCATTTCCTTAATATCAGAGCAAGTCCAGAGGGGACTACTATTACAACTACTATAAGTGAGACATCAGGCTTCTTTGCTTTTGTTAGAGCTACTGGGTATTTCATGGTGATCAGAGTGTAGATGGCCAGCCCCCTGGTGGACTCATATAATCCTAGCTACTCAGGAGGTTGAGATCGAGGATCATGCTTCAAAGCTGGCCAAGGCAGAAAAGTCCATGAGACTCTTATCTCCAATTAGCCAATATAAAAGCTGAAAGTAGAGGTGTGACTCAAGTGGCAGAGTACTAGCTTTATGCAAAAAAAGCCAAACAAAGCTCACACCTGTAATCTTATAAAGGGTCAAAACCAGTCCAGGCAGGAAAGGTTGTAAGACGCTTATCTCCAATAAACAACCAAATAGCCACTAACGGTAGAGAACTAGCCTTGAGCACAAAAACTCAGGGATGGTTCCCCTATAGGCCCTGAGTTCAAGCCCCAGAATTAGCGCACACACGCACGCGTGCATGTGCATGTGCACAAGCAAACAATTTGTGTGTGTGTGTGTGTGTGTGTGTGTGTGTGTGTGTGTGTGTGTGTGTGTGAGTCCCGGGGCTTGAATTCAGGGCCTAGGCACTGTTCTTGAGCTTCTTGTGCTTAAGGGTAGCACTCCATTACATGAGCCACAGCTCCACTTAGGGCTTTTTTTTGGTAATTTATTGGAAATAAGTCTCACAGACTTTCCTGTCTGGGCTCACTTTGAATCATGATCTTTAGATCTCAGCCTCCTCAGTAACTGGAATTACAGGCATGAGCCACTAGCACCTGGATGAAATAATTTCTTCATAAAGTTCTATTTGGAAGGAAGGCAAAATATAGAAGTACGAACTTCATAAAAATAATAAGCTCAATTGTGAGAACATTTGATCTTAGCAAGTTTGGACTTTTTTTTTCTTGGCATAGGTGGTATGCTGCCATTCTCCCAGGTCTAGATCCCATCCACAGTGTTCCAATAGCTTGGCCTTTTAACCTAAAACCTCTGTAGTTGGGAAAGACCTAGGAAAGGGAATGGACCTGAACAGTACCTGATCTGCTTCCTCTTCAGCCCCCTGAAAAGAACTGGCAGTTTGGTGATAAAGACCAAAGAAAATCCTAAATATAGCTGGGGGCAGGAGGCTAGCCTGGTGGGAAGGCAAAGGAAGGACATTGTGTTCAACCAGGACAGGGCAATAGAGTGACATCAGGCTGCTCTTGGGGTATCTGAGCCTACAACCCAGGCAGCAGCAAGGTGTTCCAGGCATTCCTGACTGTGTGCCCAGCACTGGCAAAGGAGGGCACAGGCTGCAGGGGAGGCAGGATGGAGTAGGGAGCTGGGACAGCTGAACTTCCTGTCCTCCCAAGGGGTATCCCACGCTGCTGAAACACCTACCTGTAGAGATATCATACCGATCAGATGAGAAAACACCACTAACATTAGACCAATCCCTTGGAAGTTCTACCTTCTCTTTCTGCCCTTCCTAGTGCAAGGACAGGTAATGAGACAGAAGGTCCTTCTCTTTCAAGGTGGATGCAAGTGGGAAAGCCAAGCCCCTACCCCAGTGGAATGTCTGGCATGTTCAGGGCAGCTTGTATGCCTATGGACTTAGCTGAAAGTTCCTCATTTCAGCAACTTCTTACAACCTGTTTATAGTGTTGATCCCTGGAGACGCTTCACACCCAGGAAGCCTGTGCCTTCCTCGTCAGCTGTTAACACAGCTCTGAGGGCAGTCCACTTTACCCAAACAAAGCACTGCTCGAGGTTTGCTCTGTGCAACTGGGACTACAAAGGGGGTCAGGGGGACACTTGCGTCTCATGTAAAACTTCAAGAGAAGAAATGGAAAGCTCAGTGATCAAAGTAAAGAATATTTCAAAAACTAAAGATATAACCCAGGCTTTGGTGGTAGCAATCCTAGCTACTGTAATTCTAGCTGTAATCCTAGCTACACAGGAGGCTGAGATCTGAGGATCACGGTTTGAAGCCAGCCCTAAAGAGGAAAGACTGTGAGACTCTTATCTCAGAAGTGGAGCTGTGGCTCAGGTGGTATAGTGCCAGCCTTGAATGAAAAAACTAAAGGACAGCTTCCAGGCCCTGAGTTCAAGTGTCAGTACCAGCACACCCAGATAGATAGATAGGTAGGTAGGTAGGTAGGTAGGTAGATAGATAGATAGAAAGATAAGATAGATAGCTGAGTAAGGCTGTCCTAGCACTCAGGAGCTGAGGTACAGGATGGTGAGTTCAAGATCAACTTGGGCCACACAATAAGACCCTGTCTCAAAGAAACATCTCTATCCCTCCCTCTCTCCCTCCCTTCCTTCTCACCCCATGTGCCTCAGTTGACAAGAAGGTTTTGATTTTGATAAATATTCCTTGTTATGTTCTTATCATTGACTGGCCCAACACAGAATTAGGGCACATGGTCTGACTGCAGAACTCTCCTGAAAAATTTGGTCTCTGAACATCAATAGCCCTTCAACTCTTCCACCATTCTGATTTTCAGGATCTGGCCCTTATCTAGCTGGTGATCTAAAGGCCCACAGTACATTGTGTCTAGTCAGTGCATCTCTAAGAATGGTCCGAGGATTATTGCTGTCATAGCCACTTGGGATCCTGTTTCAGAATAAAGCATATTCAAAGGATTAGGACTTTAGCCCTTATGGGAATCCTGGTATACTCTGTAGTTTGAGAAACAACAGGGTTCAACTTTGTCTGCCGCTAGGATTTTCTGGGGAGGCACGGGGAGTTCCCACACTGGAATGTTTTCTAAAAGGACTTTCTGAATGGTAAAGAACTGAGTGGGAACCCTGTGCCAGCATCTACTCCAATTAGGATCCAGGCCCTCCACCCCCACCCCACTCCATTGCCCTTGGCTCTTGCTCACCGCGGTGTTGGGCTCAATGAGACGATGTTGCAGTTCCTGGGCTGCTTCCCATTGCCCCGTGAGGCAGAGTCGCTCCAGCTGGCACACCTGGGCCCCCAGCACATTGGCCAGACCACCTATATTTCCCACAGCTCCTATCCAGAGCAAGATGGAGTACATCAACCAGAGACTTCTCAAGAGAATCCCAAACCCTGCTCCCTGCTCCTCTTCATTCTAGGGACACAGGATTTAGATTTCTACATTACTATCAGCCATATTGCTGTCATATGAGTCCATTTCCAAAGAGAAAAGCTACCTGTATATTCCAGAGGGAATCTCACAAGTCAAAAATGGTTCAGAGCTGTCTGAGAGAAGGTTGAGCCTGAAGGTGAGCTTAAGGACAATTTCTTCCCTGCACCCCTAGCTCCCAGGAGCTATGTCCCATCTGCCTGCTACACCCCCCAAGCATTCCCTCAACAGCCTCTTGAAGCATCAGTTCTGGAAGGGACAAAAGTGGATGGGAGTCTGTGCTCTTTGAAATCTTATTCTTCTAATGGATTGAACCTGTTGGTGAGAGTAGTGATGGAGGAATGGAAAGAGCTCTGGGTGCAAGGCCAGAAGACTGAGCATTTCCTCCCCTTGGCTGCTCGATCTTGGACGTGCAGCAGACCCTCTCTAATCCTCTTTCTTCTCATCTATTTGATGCAAATGTCTTGTCTGTGATCTCAGAAAGCCCTACTGCCAGGCTCCAGGGGCTCATGCTTATAATCCTAGCTACTCAGAAGGCTGAGATCTGAGGATCACAGTTTTAAGCCATCCAGGGCAGGAAAGTCTTTGAGACTCTTACCTCTAATTAACAAACAAAAAAAGCCCAAAGTGATATAAGTGGTAGAACCTTGAGAGTTAAAAACTAAGGCTAGCTGGGCGCTGGTGGCTCATGCTTGTAATCCTAGCTACTCAGGAGGCTGAGATCTGAGGATTGCGGTTCAAAGCCAGCCCGGGCAGGAGAGACCATGAGACTCCTATCTCCAATAAACCACCAGAAAACCGGAAGTGGCACTGTAGCTCAAGTGGTAGAGCGCTCGCCTTGAGCTGAAGAGCTGAGGGACAGTGCCCAGGCCCAGAGTTCAAGCCCACAACCGACCCAAAAACAAAACAAAACAACAAAAAAAAGGCTATTGCCTAGGCCCCAAGTTCAATATCTAGTACCAATACAAATTAAAAAACAAAAACCGGGGCTGGGAATGTGGTTCAGTGGTAGAGCGCTTGCCTTGCATGCATGAGGCCCTGGGTTTGATTCTCCAGCACCACATAAACAAAAAGGGAAAAATGCCGGAAGTGGTGCTGTGGCTCAAGTGGTAGAGGACTAGCCTTGAGCTGAAGAGCTGAGGGACAGCGCCCAGGCCCAGAGTTCAGGCCCACGACTGGACCTAAACAAAAAAAAAAACCTAGGCAACAGCCAAAGTCTGCAGAGATACAAATTAAAAAACAAAAACCTAGGCAACAGCCAAAGTCTGCAGAGTCAGGGGACACAATAAAATCACTCAAATCTGAACTCAGTGGGACTATGGCTGGAAGGAGCGGAAGCTGCCCTTCATCCTCTCCCCTCCCCTCTTCAGTCTCACTTGGACCCAAAGTCCTTGACCCAAAAGAAGCAAGAACAGTTGATCTCAGTGGCATCCCTCAGATCCTGATTGCAAAGGGTCTGATCACACAGAGGCAGCTCTCTGGCCCAACCCTGTAGGTCTAGCAATTCATTCTGGCCTGGAGCCTGGGGGAGAGGAAAATAGCCCCTGGTCTAGAGAGGAGGCCCCAAGGATCTCTGTCCTCAGAGAATGATTTACAAGATGAGATTAAAGGAGCTAAATTTGTCACCTAAACATGGAATGCAGGACTTAGAACAATATTCCTAAGGCCAGGAATCATACAGCCACCCTGCTCTATACAGCATCACTCACAAGTACCCAGGGTTCAGACAAGTAAACAAGGTGGGTGGCCTGGTTTCTGGTAAACCAACCTCTGTAGACCCTGATCTGGCCTTTATGGCCTGAGTAGATCTTAGTCACCTAGGACAATTTGAGAGCAGCAAGAGGCCTACCCACTGCATAGCTGGCCAGCAGAAATCCAACAGATCCGGCTAACACCTTGAAATCCTGCTTCCTGGTCTTGTGAATAATCAGCCCAATCCTGGTTATCTACAAAAGCAAACTCAATGTGAGAGTGAAGCCCAGAGCCTCAGCCACCAGTCTGGACAGGCTGGACAAGCACAGTCAAAGAACAGCCCAGTTCCCAGAGAGATAAAGTCTCAGATAGCTCACCCAGTAGAGAGAACCCAAGCGGAAGCCCAGGACTGTCTTGAGTCTCAGAGCTGCCTTGGCGTTAGCAGGTTATATGGTAGAACCAGAGGAGGGGAGGTTCCCGGCCCAGGAGCTGCAATCACTCACATCACCACCGCTGTCCTTCATGCCCACAATATTTGGGTGATGGGACAATGTGACCACCGCATCCACAGGCAGGTCCAGACCTGTGTTGGCTGGGACACTGTAGAGCACCACAGGGATTGGAGAGAGGTCAGCAACCTGAGGGGTACAGAGAAAAGGGGTAGAGGGCAGCCACCTCAGGCTCCCAGAGCTGGAAATTTGCCCCCAGCGGATCCTGCCCTGCATCACTACAGGGCTATCTAAACTATGAGGAGCAACATTGGAAAAACGCCTACTGAGCCAGGCGCCGGTGGCTCATGCCTGTAATCTTAGCTACTAAAGAAACTGAGATCTAAGGATCACGGTTTAAAGCCAGCCCGGGCAGGAAAGTCTGTGAGACTCTTATCTCCAAAGAGACACCAGAAAAACTGGAAGTGGCACTGTGGCTCAAGTGGTAGAGCGCTCGCCTTGAGCTGAAGAGCTCAGGGACAGCACCCGGGCCCAGAGTTCAAGCACCATGACCAACAAAATAAAGGAAAATGCCTATTGAGTGCTTTGCATGTGCCAGGCACATCTCAAAACCCTTTGTATAACAGATCTCATTTGGTTAACTCTGAACAGCCTCAGCAAATGGCATTATTCCTTCACTTGAGAAAAAATGGACATGCACAATGATAGGTAAGTCTCCTAATGTCATACAGCTTATGCATGCTGGCATCCTGCTTGTGTCCCATAGCAACCATTCACCTGATATAGGCTTGCCATTCCACACCCAGCTTTTCTGGATCCTCATCCCAAGCAGAGCCTCTGGCTGGGACAAGAGGTCTTAGGGGTCTGACCCAGGCCACCTACCTTGGTATAGTGGTGAATAAGGGCAGCGCTGCTCATACGGCCACGATAGTAGCAAGGTGTTACCACAATGACAGCATCAGCTCCAACTTGTGCCATGCTCAGAGTCATTTCTACCGTAGTTTGAGTGGCTACAGGAAGGAGGAGGGAGGAAGAACAGGAGGAAGAAGAGAGGCCTGGGTTATCATTCTGGGGCAAGCCAAGGAACAGAGCAAATAGAATCTGAACCCAGGACCCCACAGCCCAGCCTGCCCAGGGGCCAGGATTTTGTGGCCTCACACTCGCAGCCAGAGCCAGCAATCAGAAGCTTGTCCTTGGGTATGATCTGGCGTATGCGGCTCACCACCTCCAGGCGCTCAGTGCTGGTCAGGAAGGGGAACTCTCCGGTGGAGCCCTGGACCACAAAGCCTGCAACAGAGACCCCATCACAGTGACCCATGGCTACCACACTCTGAGGAACCACAAGGATGCAGATGTTCATCATATTCTCTGCTTCCTACTGCTCCAGGTTCCCACCCCTGTTTCAATAAAACATTTTAGCTGCACCAAAAAGAATAGGCAGTTAAGTAATGTTTCATGTGCCAGTGCCCAGAATGACCCTCCAAGATCACCTTCAGCCTTGCCTTTCTGTCCTGCCTTGATGTTTATTTTTTCTCACATATGGCTTTTATATACTCTCAAAATACATATGGATCCACGAGCAAGAAGTGTTTTGGTAATTGTGTTTGTATGTGTGTGTGTGTGTGTGTATGAGAGATTTTGAACTTTATAGAGACTGAATCGTTCATCTAACCTTCTGCGGTTTGCCATTATGTCCGTGCTCGTCTGCAGCCACACACATAGCTCTGACTTATTCGACTATGTGATGAAGCCACAATTTGTTTTTTATTCTCTTTGCTACTACAAACAAAGCTGAGATGATGGTTTTCTTTGCATATGGCCAAGAATTCCTCTATAGTTCCTGTCGTTCGGGTCATTATTGCTGAATCATGTCTGCCATTAGGGACATAACTGCTGAATCATGAGCCCTCACAGGTACCACACTTTCAACTCATGAGCTGTCACCCCAGCAGGAGCTGAGGCCATCTGTGTTCCCCTAGGCCAGCTCTTGGTATCCTCAGAAACAATTTTTGTCAAGTTTCTGGGTGGAAAGTAATCTCATTGTTTCATTTTGCATTTTTCTGCCCTATAAACCATTTGAAAGTTTTCTAACATATTAAATGTGCTAACATTTAATTTCTATGACCAACCAGCAGAACTGATGCTCTTCTGTGGAACCTGAGTAGAATGTTAGGGAAATGGTTTCCTTTCAGGTTTTCCCATTCTACTCTTTTTTTCCCCTTCTTTCTCCTCTCCATTCCATTCCATTCAAAGAAAGCCCGAAGAAATTCATGAATACAGCGCATAGTATAGTAGGATAATGAATAGATATTTGGGAGAAGGAAAAGAAAGCCAGAAGCAGTATTGGCATATGAAATCCCTGCTATACAATGGTGAGAGATGAGGCATAAGTTTGATGGGAAACTCCCTGGAAGTCAAAGTTAACAATGAAACATGATCAGCTAACAGATATGTCTAACCCAAAAGATAAAAGCAAAACAGCTGCCCCAGAGAAACACAGAGTTTCCTGGCACTGAGACCAAGAGAAGTTGTTCCTGTGAGTCACCCTGAAGGGGTCACAGTGTGATGGAGACTCAACCTCATACCATAAGCCTTCTCCATGTGCAGGCCTCCATGCAATGGGTTGGCAGGACCCAGCTCACTGAATAATTAACTTCTTTTATTTCTCAAAATTAAAGGAACATCTTAAGGTGAATAGATTTTAGCTTCTATTGGATGGGGTTTTTTTTGTTTGTTTTTTTTTGGGGGGTCCGGTCTTGGGGCCTGAATGCTGTCCCTCAGCTCTTCAGCTCAAGGCTAGCACTCTACCACTTGAGCCACAGCGCCACTTCTGGCTTTTTTCTTTTTGCTTATGTGGTGCTGAGGAACCGAACCCAGGGCCTCAGGCATGCAAGGCAAGCGCTCTACCACTGAGCTACCTTCCAGCCCTCTATTGGATGTTTGTTTGTTTTTTTTGTCAGTCATGGGCCTGAACTCTGGGCCTGGGCGCTGTCCCTAAACTCTTCAGCTCAAGGTTAGCGCTCGACCACTTGAGCTACAGCACCACTTCCGGCTTTTTCTGCTTATGTGGTGCTGAGGAATTGAACCCAGGGCTTCATGCATGCAAGACAAGCACTCTACCACTGAGCCACCTTCCCAGCCCCTGGATGGTTTTTCTTTGAGGCTAAACTTCTCGTTAGGCTGGAAGCCACAGGGAAGTCTCACAATATCTTGCTGGGCACTGGCAGCTTAGTCCTGTATTCTTAGCTACTCAGGAGGCTGAGATCTGAAGATCATAATTCCAAGGCAGCCTGGGCAGGAAAGTTGGTGAGGTTCTTATCAACAATTTACCACTAAAAAGTTGGAAGTAGAGCTAAGGCCCAAGTGCTACAGGGCCAGCATTGAGCAAAGAAGCTAAGGGAGCTGGGCGCCGGTGGCTCACACCTGTAATCCTAGCTATTCAGGAGGCTGAGATCTGAGGATTGTGGTTCAAAGCCAGCCCGGGCAGGAAAGTCTGTGAGACCTGTATCTCCAATTAATCACCAAAAAACTGGAAGTGGCACTGTAGCTTAAGTGGTAGAACATGAACCACTTTGAGCTGAATTGCTCAGGGACAGTGCCCAGGCCTAGAGTTCAAGCCCTATGACCAACAACAAAAAATGCTAAGGGACAGTGCGCAGGCCCTGAATTCAAACTTCAGTACTGGAAAAAAAAAAAAAAAACCTCCCACATCTTGTTCCCTGAAGCCTAAGTGCTTCCAGCAGTCAGATCCATTCATAGCTGTACCCTGAGAAGGATTCCCATCTGGTGCCAACTTTGGGATTTCATTTATTTATTTATTTTTGTTGGTTGTGGGGCTTGAACTCTGGGCCTGGCCGCTGTCCCTCAGCTCTTCAGCTTAAGGCTACCACTTGAGCCACAGTGCCACTTCCAGCTTTTTCTGTTTGTATGGTGCTGAGGAATGGAACACAGGGCCTCATGCATGTGAAGCAAGCACTCTACCACTGA
Source organism: Dipodomys spectabilis (assembly GCF_019054845.1). NCBI lineage: Eukaryota > Metazoa > Chordata > Mammalia > Rodentia > Heteromyidae > Dipodomys > Dipodomys spectabilis. Next base: position 15,291,123 of record NW_024870802.1, read on the forward strand.
GCCACCTTCCCAGCCCCCAACTTTGGAATTTTTAACAAGTTTTAAACTGGCAAATTAAAAAGTCTTTAGTTAGTGATATTGTGCCCATGTTAATTTGTTGGTTCTGTTCATTGTACTGTAAGAGGTAAGGTACTGCCAAAAAAAAAGTCAAGTGCCAGTGGCTCAACTCCTGTAATCCTTGCTACTGAGGAGGGCTGAGATCTGAGGCTCACAATTCCCCATGAGATTCTTATCTCCAATTAACCACTCAAAAACTGAAGCTGTGTGTCAAAGTGGTAGAATGAAAGCCTTAAGCAAAAGAGCTCAGGAACAGCACCCAGGCCCTGAGTTCAAGCCCCACAACAACAAGAACAACAACAAAAGATTCCAATGTTGTAATTAGGTCATTTTCCACATAATGTATACTGAATAGCATGATTGCATTTGTTCACCCTTCCTCCCTCCCTTTCTGCATATGCTGGTTATTTTTGAAATAAGGTCTTGCTTCCTGCTGGAACACATTTGGTCTGCTATCTGCCTGCAACATGCTTGCCACAAGCTGCAATCCCGTGTCAGCTTCCCAAGCAGGTAGGATTACAGACATATTAGCTAATCTGAAATTGTATGCAATGAACTTTTAGTAAAGGATTAAAGGCAGTAGAGCCTTATGTTTGCCAGACAAGCACTTTACTGCGTGAGTATCCAGACCAATTAAAAATTTACTATGAGCTTCTTTAAATATATAAATAAGGGGCTGGGAAGGTGGCTCAGTGGTAGAGCGCTTGCCTTGCATGCATAAGGCCCTGGGTTCGATTCCTCAGTACCACATAAGCAAAAAAAAAAAAAAAAAAAAAAAGCCGGAAGTGGCGCTATGGCTCAAGTGGTAGAGTGCTAGCCTTGAGCTGAAGAGCTGAGGGACAGCGCCCAGGCCCAGAGTTCAGGCCCCACGACCAGACCCCCCAAAATATATATATATATATATATATATATATATATATATATATATATATATATATATATAAATAAAAATTGATGGGATTATTATTAGCAATATTCAAAAAATTAAAATACTCCACCTGTGCTCTATAAAGTCAATCAACAATGTTCAGGGTGTTTATGGATTTTTCCATCTATTATAATCATTTGTACTTTGAGACCTACAGAGAGAGCCCACAGACAAGCTCCACATGGCAAGAAATTTCTGTCAGTTGGTGTTAGACGATGTCTCATAGTTGACTTCTCTAAAGCTTCACAGGGAAGTGGCTGCCTTCCCTTTTGCTTCATGTGTTGCATCTCTCACTCCAAAAAAAAAAAAATGCCTTTTTGAGATCCAAGAGGCAGGGAGCATGCCAGGCTAGCATGAGCGCGATGGAACTGTCAGGACCTGGAGGGGTTGTGTGAGAGGAGCAGAGCCATGTGGATGGTCGGGGAGGCAGTGTTGGGCAAGGACCAGGGACCTCCATGGACTTGGCACAAAGCTGTGATCGAATCCCAGCAACATCTCTTCCCACCCCAGGTTACCCCAGGCAAGTTTCTCTCTGAACTTCAAATACCTCATTTGCAAACTGGAGATAAAACATCTTCCTTAAGGAGCTATGACTTAACACTGAGCAAGGTGTATACTAAAGAGCTTTTGAAGCTGCTAGTGGTGAAGTAATACAAGTAGCAGCCTTGGAAACCCCAGCCCCGGGCACCATAGGTGACATGAACCAGAAGAGGGTGTTACTATACCGGCTCTATAGCTGTGGACATGAGTTGAAGTTCTAACAGGGTCCCTGTAAGCAGGTGGGTCAGGGAAACTGCTTTGTGGACACCGCAGACTTGAGATGGCAGCAAGGGGATGGGTCCTGAAGTCCTCTGGCTTGCCTACCCTCTTCTGCAAGCTGTTCTTTGGTCCCTACTTCCTGGGGACGCCTGGATGCTTCCTCCTTCCCAAGGACTACAGACTGGTTGATCTGAGGTCCCTAAGACAGAGGGAAGCTTTTTCATAGAGTCTTAAGACAGGCTTAGTTTAGCCAGGTACAAGTAGCTCACACCTGTAAATCCTAGCTACTCAGGAGGCTGAGATCTGAGAATCAGTTTGTGGTTCAAAGTCAGCCTGAGCAGAAAAGCTCATGAGAGGGCTGGGAAGGTGGCTCAGCGGTAGAGCGCTTGCCTTGCATGCTCAAGGCCCTGGGTTTGATTCCTCAGCACCACATAAGCAAAAAGAAAAAAGCCAGAAGTGGCGCTGTGGCTCCAGTGGTAGAGCGCTAGCCTTGAGCGGAAGAGCTGAGGGACAGCGCCCAGGCCCAGAGTTCAAGCCCCACGACGGACCCCCCCCAAAAAAAAAAAAAAGAAAAAAGCTCATGAGACTCTTATCTGTAATTAACCACCAGAAGTGGAGGGGTGCACCCAAGTGGTAGAACACCAGCTTTAAGCAAATAAGGGTGAGCTGGAGACCTTAAGTTCAAGCCTTAGTACTGGCCTACACACAAAAATTTAGTCCAAAGCCCACTTAATGGGGAGAAAAGAGTTCAGGTTAAAGCCCATTCAGTGGGGAGGACTGCTGGGGAGGGACCCTTTCCCACCATGCTCACAGAGCCCTGGACTCAGAGTGAGGGATGCAAGGCTTTATTGGCTCCATTCCAGGCATTTGGCATCAATGTGGGGCTCTTGTTTGCTCCTAGGATCTGCCTCGTCTGTCTTCTCTTGGTGGGTGTTCATGGGCCAGGGTCTGTCATGGCTGACTCACTTCCTCTCAGCTGTCCCTCCAGCAGGGGCTACATGATGGTAGACCCCCACTCATGACCCCTGTCATGGGGGGCCTGAGGAAGAAGAGATTTGGGTGCAGCCTCTTGCCCTGAGTCCCAGAGGTTTCCCCATAGGAGAGAAACAGTCCTGTGGGCCAGACCTGCTGGGGGAAGGGATGCGTGTAGTTACGTAGCTTCAAGAGTCATAGACCTAGTGGCTGCGGCCAGGCAGGCTATGGCTCTGGTGGCTATGATGACTCGGATGGCCCGGATGGCTCACGTAGCCTGAATGACCCTGGTGGCTTGAGTGGCCCGAATGGCCCTGGTGGCTTGAGTGGCCTGGGAGGGCCTGGTGAATCAGGTAGCCTGGATGACTCTGATGGCCCGAGTAAACAGGATGACCCAGGAGGCTCTGGTGGCCTGTATGGCCCAGGGCGCTCTGGTGGCCATGACGACCCTGGCTATAGAAGGTATGTGTGTGGTTGGCACCGGCTAAGCTGGATTCCCGCTGAGTAAGGAAGTCCCCTTTCAGCTTTATCTCCACCTCCTCCAGGGCCTTCAGCTCCTCTGGGTTGATGCTTCTGGTTTCTATGTGGCTCGAGTGCTGGTTGGGAGCACGCTGCAGCATGGAGTTAGCTAGGTGGTGCCCCTTGGCGTCGATCTCCTTGGCACAAGCAGCCACGGCAGCCCACGTGGCCTCATCGGTGGACGTGGACCCCCCTGATTCCTTGTGGGTCTCTTTGGTTACCAGGGGCCCGCATATCTTCTGCTTGCTGTGGAAGGAGTCCCGGTGCAGCGTTGGGTTGCCCTCTCCATGCCTAGAAGAAGTGAAGGTCTCCATGCGAATGTTGGTGCTGGCCTCCCCACACCCACTCTCGGGCTGGAGAGAGGTGTTGCCAGCATTAGTAGGGGCATAATGCTCAGGGCGCAGCTTCTCTTCAGATAGTCGGCTAAAGTGAGATTTGATCCAGCTCTCATTGGGGTTGTGGTAGTCTGAGTACCCATCTTGGGTAGGGTCAGACACTGTCTTCCTTTTCCTCTTCCTCTGGGCCCATAGCATGAGGCCTCCGCCTCCTAGCAAGAGGACAGTCCCCAGCACCACCTTGCATGATGGATGCTGGAGGAGCTCCAAGAAGTTCTCCAGGACCCTACGCCAGGCAGGTAGAGCTAAGAGCGCACTGGGAGTGGCGGAGCCCAGGTGTTATGGCTCATGCTTGAAGCTCCCCGAAGGTGTCTGGCAAGCAGGCCCCTGCCTCGCCCTCCCCTAGGATGCCCTTTGCCACCTCAGCAATGAGCCCCATTGTGAGGAAAGCAGTGAGGGGCCAGGGTGGGGGAGGGGGAGGTCACCACATACCTTATGTCTAGTCTGGTGTGATGTAAGACTCAGGGATCCTATCTCACACCTTAACAGCTGTCCTCAAGCTTAGTGGAAGGGCAGCTTCTTTAATGCTGAGTCCTTTCTACCTTCTGCTTGTAAAACACCTGCTACTCAGTATTTCTGACCCTCTAGTCTTTAGATTATTCCCTCCCCACCTAATGAGCTCCCAGGGGGCAGAGGATGCTGGGTCAAGCTGATCATGGCCAAAGGACCTCCTTGGCTGGGCTGACATTCATTCCTAGCTTCAAGACTGATATCTCTCTCTATCCAGGGCCCAGCTTGGCATATGCCACCCCCACTTATAGACCAAAGCCCATTAACAGGACCGTGTCCAGAAGGAAGAGGGCTCAGAAAGAAGCTCATTCTGGAATAATGTGAGGTCACAATTGGAGGGAGACAAGCAGTGGCTAAGAAGGCAGGAGTAGATCAGACTGGAGAGTGCACACGATCCCAGGTCTCTGGGACCATTTAAGGATCAGGACAGCTAGCTTCACCTTAACAATGCACCTGCAGATCAGAGTTTGCCCCTAATAAATGGGCACAGAGAGGCACTTGTAGGCTGACTGACAAGGGTTACATGACAATCCTGAGTATTTCTCCTGCCTATTGTGCTTGGAATAGATCTAGGAAGCTCCTTGTTTTTCTATTTATTTTATTTTTGCCTTGAACTCAGGGACTGAGCTCTGTCCCTGAGCCTCTCTGTGCTCAAGGCTAGCATTCTACCACTTGAGCCACAGGGCCCCTTATGGCTTCTTCTGCTTATGTGGTACTGAGGAATCGAACCCAGGGCTTCATGCATGCTAGGCAAGCACTCTACCACTAAGCCACATTCCCAGCCCTGGGCGGCCCCTTTTTACCTCCTAAGGCATACAGCACATTTAATAAATGAAGAAATTACAAAATGAGTTTATAAAATAGCAACAGGCTGGGCAGTGTTGCTTGCGCCTATAATCCTAACTATTCATGAGGCTGATATCTAAGGGTATCAGAAGTCAGCCCAGGCAGGGATGTGGGTGAGATTCATCTCCAGTTAGCCAGCAAAAAGCTGGAAGTGGAGGCATAGCTTAAGTGGTAAGATGCTAGCCTTGAGCAGAAAATGCTGAGACAGTGACAAGCCCTGGGTTCAAATCCCAGTACCCAGCGCACACACACACACACACACACACACACACACACACACACACACACACACACACACACACACACACACATTTTAAGTAGTAAGATATTTTCTTTGAGTAATTTTGTTTTTGGTCGGTTGTGGAGTTTTAACTCTGGACCTGGGCACTGTCCCTGAGCTCTTCAGCTCAAGTCAAGTGCTCTACCACTTGAGCCACAGCACCACTTCTGGTTTTCTGGTGCTTTAATTGGAGATAAGAGTCTCACAGATGTTCCTTCCCAGGCTGGATTTGGACCAAGATCCTCAGATCTCAGCCTCCTGAGTAGCTAGGATTACAGGCATGAGCCACCAGCACCCAGCTAATTTTTTTTTTTCCCCGCCAGTCCTGGGGCTTGAACTAAGGGCCTGGGCACTGTCCCTGAGCTTCTTTTGCTCAAGGCTAGCCCTCTAACACTTGAGCCACAGTGCCACCTATGGCCTTTTCTGTTTATGTGGTACTGAGGAATTGAACCCAGGGCTTCATACATGCTAGGCAAACATTCTACCACTAAGCCACCTTCCCAGCCCGAGTAATAGTTTTTGAACTCAGAGCCTTGTGCTTGCTAAGCAAGTACTCTTACCACATGAACTACACCCCAAGCCCTTTTAGCTAGAGGATCTGCTACTTTTGCCTATGGTTGGTCTCATAGACTATGGTCCTCTTTCTATGTTTCCCATATAGCTGAGATCATAAGCAGGTACAACCATGTCTAGCAGCCTGTTCACGGAGAGGAGGGTCTCACTATTTTTTTTTTTTTTTTTGCCAGGGCTGGCTTCAGACCTCCATCCTCCTGTTTCCATCTACCACATAGCTGGGATTACAAGCAGGGGCCACTCATCTGGCACAAGTTATCATTTTAATGTACATGAAAACCTTTTCTTTCATGAGAAATAATGATCTACTTTCTATATATAGAAGGTATGAGACCCAAGTTTAAAGTTTTGTTTTGTTTCTAATGGGGAGGATCCCCTCCCCAGTCTGGTGAGAGGTGACTCTGTGTGTCTAATAACCTCATTTGGAAATAACAATTCAAAGTCCATCCCCTAGGAGGTTTGTGGGTGTGAGTTCAGGGCCAAAAGTCCCTCTGAAAAACCCCAGCCCTCTAGTCCCTGGTTACAATTTTTATTTGAAAAGAATACTTTTCATTCAACTAGCACAGATTAGCAGTGCTAAAAAGAAAGTAAAAGCTACACAGTTTCAGACAGTGCCATGCAGAATAATCTGTGTTCACTGATACCTCAACTACAGGCTCCCTTCTTTTTGGAAGGTTTTTTTGCCCACTCCCCCTCTATGGGACCTCTGAGAGTTGTCTCTTCTGCCTCGGAGTGTTGGCTGTGAAGTCTACTCTAGACTCAGGTGAGACAAACAGCAGAACTAATATATACTGGGTACATTCTGGTTGCCAGGGTTCTGTGGTTTTGAATGTCTCTGGAGGATTATATTAAGCCTGATGGTAGGGATCTAAAGTCTCAGCTTCCATTCTCAAATGAGAAAATTGGGTTAGACAGATTACATGATTCTTCCATCCCTGCCCTGGCCAGACCAGCAGCCTTACCCGGGACTTCTACCTCCAGATACTGGACTTCAACAGCCTCCTTCTCCCTGATGTGTGGCTAAGAGAGCCTACAAGCCAAATCCACCAAAGCTTGTGTTCAGGGTTCCCTATATCTGCTGCAGGATGAGGGGGAGAGCCCAGAGAAGAGTCTGAGGTCTGTCTATAGATTCTCTGGATGGCAAGCGGACACTAATGCAGAACCCATCCTCCAGACCCCTGAACAGCGTCTTCTGTCAGAGGCTAAGGGTCATCATGCTTTGCTTCAAGGGAGCCAGGCTGAGGCCTGGCTCATGAGCAAACCCAGCACACCTCTACTTAGAGTTGCTGTGTCCACTCAAAGTGGCTGTCCACAGGCCATTCATTGTGCCCTGGAAAAGTCACATCACCAGTACAAAAAGCTATGACGGGAGCTCAGTTGAGCTACAGATCATTGTCACAAAGAAGTTTGGCTACCACACAAATAACACTGCCATTTTAAGAATTACCATCACAGAATCAAGTTTCTCATGTAATCTGGACCCTATTGCACTGTTGGTGGGAATGTAAACTAGTGCAACCACTCCGGAAAGCAGTTTGGAGATTCCTCAAAAAACTAAACAAGAACTATCCTATGATACAATGACCACTCTTGATCATATACCCAGATTATTACAAGTTGGGATACACTAAAGACACTTGCACATCCATGTTCACTGCTGCACTATTCACAATAGCCTAGTTGTGGAAACAGCCCAGATGTTCTACAATGGATGAGTGGATAAAGAAAATGTGGGACTGGGAATGTGGCTTAATGATAGAGTGCTTGCCTAGCATGCATGAAGCCCTGGGTTTGATTCCTCAGTACCATATAAACAGAAAAGGCTAGAACTGGTGCTGTGCTCAAGTGGTAGAGTGCTAGTCTTGGGCACAGAGAGGCTCAGGGACAGTGCCCAGGACCTTAGTTCAAGCCTCAGGACTGGCAAAGAAAGGAAGGAAGGAAGGAAGGAAGAAAGGAAGGAAGGAAGGAAGGAAGGAAAGAAGGAAGGAAGGAAGGAAAGAAAAAATTGTGGTGGGGGGATGGGAAGGGATGGGAAGGGGAAACAAAGGAGGAGGCAACAATGCTTGATAAGAAATGTACTCATGCCGGGCGCTGGTGGCTCACACCTGTAATCCTAGCTACTCAGGAGGCTGAGATCTGAGGATCGTGGTTCAAAGCCAGCCTGGGCAAGAGAGACCATGAGACTCCTATCTCCAATAAACCACCACAAAACTGGAAGTGGCGCTGTAGCTCAAGTGGTAGAGTGCTCGCCTTGAGCTGAAGAGCTGAGGGACAGCGCCCAGGCCCAGAGTACAAGCCCCACGACTGACCAAAAAAAAAAAAAAAGAAATGTACTCATTACCTTGCTCATGTAATTGTAACCCCTCTGTACGGTATTTTCACAATAAAAAAAGAAAGAAAGAAAATGTGGTACATATACATAATGGAATTTCATTTACCTGTTAGAAAGAATAATATACCATTTGCAGGGAAATGGATAGACCTAGAAAAAATATCTTAAATGAATTAAATCAGGCTCAGAGAGACAAATGGTGTATATTCTCTCTCATATGTGGAAGCTGGATTTAAATACAAACACACATGATAACATACGCAGGGTTTTATGCATATGCACACAAATAAACTGACTAAAGGATGATACATGCAGGAGAGAAATCCAATAGGGTAACTCCTCTGGACAACTAACATACTATCAAAACAAATACCAGGAAGTAGAAATATGTTAGGGAAGTAAGGGGGGAGGAGCACACAACTGGAGGGGGGCAGGGTGAGCAATGAAATCATTATGTACATCACATAAAAACTGAATTATGTAACTTGAGGATGGGGGTGGGAAGGGGAAATGGAGGGAGAATGATGGGAGGGGTAACGTGGATCAAAATGCACTTACTCATAACCTGACATATGGAACTGGAACCTGCTTAATTTTTAAAAAATACTTAATTTTTAAAAAATGATCTGGTTCCTGATCTCTGTGTGTCTGCGCGTGGATCCGTGTGTGTACCAGTATTGGGGCTTGAACTCAGGACCTTAAGCTCTCCCTTAGCTTTTATGCTCAAGGCTTGCTGGTGTTCTATTACTTGAGCCACATCACCACTTCCAGCATTTTTGTTTTCTGGTTAATTGGAGATAAAAGTCTCACAGAGTTTTCTTCCTAGGCTGGATTTGAACCCTGAGATCCTTAGATCTCAGCCTCCTAAGTAGCTAGGATTGCAGGCATGCGTCACCAGCACCAGGCTGGTCTCTGACCTTAGAAATTAGGAGACCAGGGGCTTGGGAAGGTGGCTCAGTGGTAAAGTGCTTACCCTGCATGCATGAGGTCTGGGTTGGATTCCTCAACACCACTATAAGTAGAAAAAGCCAGAAGTGGGGCTGTGTAGAGCGCTCGCCTTGAGCTGAAGAGCTGAGGTACAGTGCCCAAGCCCTCCATATATATATAAATAAGGAGACCATGTGTAAAGGACTCAAAGGAGCCTGCAATAAGAGCTAACTCTGCGAGGAGGCTTCACACAGAAGAGAATGAGCAATGGAAGCTTAGAGGGAAAGAGCCACCCTGGCTGCACAACCACATGATCTCATGTGTGGACAAAGACACTCCCGCCCATCTTCCAGTGGGATCCCCACAGTAACCCTGGAAGCTATTAGTCCTCTCCAGCTGGGGGAACAGAAACAGGTGTTCACTCCAAAGTTCCAAGGCTATGTACTGCCCTGCACACTGGCTCCCCACAGCCTCTGTGGAGAGGCCCGCTTACCTCGGAAAGGGAAGGTGCCCAGTTTGTGCAGGTTCTCCTCCAGTTTGCCATAGTCTATCTCCGAGGTGGCAGTGAAGGGGGTGGTCAAAGCAGGATAGGTGCCAGAGATGTCCACTTTTCTCCCTACCCCTGAGGCCCAGCCCCTCACATTTCTGGACAAGCCCTTGCTCAGTCCCTGTCTCACAGAGGCCCAAACTCCTGGGCCCAGCATCTCTGCAGGAGGCTGGAGACCCAACTGTCTATGTCCCCAAGAGAGGCTGAGTTTGGACTCCTTCCTACCCTCTGTTAATGATCAATGTGTCTTGTTAAAAATTTGTAGCTCCCTGACTTGTAGGCTCTACAGCAGGCCTGTGCTTGGCACCTCCAGGGTCAGAGGCAAAGCCTAGCGGTCCCAGGAGTCCTTCCTCCCTCTGGAGCAAAGCTGGAGAAGTATCACAATGCTCTGTCTCTCAGCAGCTGCAGAAGTGCCACAATCTTTGCTAGACAAACTGGTTCTTGGGGTCCCAACACTAAAAGGCATTTCTGATAGGACCTGGGCCTCCTATAGTTCCCAGCCCCAACACGGAAACACAGCAGTGGGCAGTTTCTAGGCAGTTCAGAGACTGGTGGAGCTGATTGGCTGAGCTGGCCTGCCCCTGCCCTGTGGGAGGGAGGCGCCAACACACTGGGTGACAAGCTGCTGTGAGAAGCCACACTTCACTTCCCTGCCAGGCATCACTGCCAAGATGGCCATGGGTCAGGCGTGCTAGACGCACACAGCTCCCTAGGACAGTTCTTGCAGAGTTCAGAGGAGCACAGGCTGGGCCTATCACAGAGCTGACTTATGCAAGGGCCAATCCTGGTGCCTTGCAGTTTGAGGAGTAAACAGAATGGAATGTCAGGGAAGAAGTAAAGAGAGATCCCCAGGAGAGAAAGGGGTTCCAGTTTCCCTCTGTTCCCAAGCCTTTCTAGGCCTCAGCCTTCTTCTACTTCTGTGTGTGTGTGTGCATGCATGCGCATGTTTGCATGCCAGTTTTGGGGCATAAATTCAAGGCCTAGGGAGTGTCCCTGAGCTGTTTTTGCTCAAGGCTACTGTTCTACCACTTGAGCCACAGCTCCACATCAGGCTTTTTGGTAGTTAATTGAAGTGTCGCATGGCCAGGTGCTGGTGGCTCAAGCCTGTAATCCTAGCTACTCGGGAGGCTGAGATCTGAGAATCATGGTTCAAAACCAGCCTGGGAAGGAACATCTGTGAGACTCTTATTTCCAATTAACCACCAGAAAACGAAGTGGCACTGTGGCTCAAGTGGCAGAGCACTTGCCTTGAGCTGAAGAGCTGAGGGACAGCGCCCAGGCCCAGAGTTCAAGCCCCATGACCCACACACACACAAAAAAAAGGTCTCATGGATTTTCCTAACCAGGCAGGTTTCAAACTCTTATCCTTACAGCTCAGCCTCCAGAGTACCAAGGGGTATAGACATGAGCCAGTGGCACCTGGCTCTAGCTTTTATTTTATTTTTGCCGGTCGTGGGACCTCAACTCTGAGCCTGGATGCTGTCCCTCAGCTCTTCGGCTCAAGGCTAATGCTCTACCACTTGAGCCACAGCACCACTTCCAGTTTTTTCTGTTATGTGGTGTTTACCAGGGCCTCCTCATGCATGCAAGGCAAGCACTCTACCACTGAGTCACCTTCCCAGCCCCTAGCTTTTATTCTTAAATATTTGGAACACAAATGAAAGACAGCATCATAAGTAGCAAAACCAACTTTTTATTGTGCTAATCTGTGAGTGTTTCTGGACCTCACAGAAGAGTGGTTAGGTCCCATTAGGTCTGAGGATCACTCTAGGACCATCTGGCTGCACCCAGAGGATGAAGGAGTTAGGGCAGGCATTTACTGAGCTGGTACAGGCTGGGGAGTCTCTCGTCCACTCGCAGGTCCCTCAAATCCATTCTGCTCTGACTCTGGCTCAGGATGCTCCAGAGCATGCCGGGTGTCAGACTGCCACAACTGCACCAGGTCTGTGGGGGTCTTTCCTGCCTGAGGGGAACCACAAGGAGATCTATTCCTGGGTTGAAGTCTACCCAAAGGTGCCTTCAACTATACCAATGATTCTCCACTGAGGCAACTGACCAGGGGGTGAAGCCATTTTGGTGGTCATATCAGGGGTGGGGTGTGAGGTGCTACTGTTATCAAGTGGGCAAAGGCCAGGGATGCTGCTTGGACATCCTACCAGGCACAGGACAGCCCCCACCCCAACCAAGAATTCTCCAGCCTCCAGTCATAGTGCTGAGTTTGATGAACATCCACACTCTGAGAGTTCTATTGCTTTTCCTGGCATCCCTTTAGGGATTCCTATGCCCCTGTCTTGTGTGACTGCTTTGGGCCCCAAAGAAAGACTAGGGCCAAGAGACCTGGTCCTCAAAAGGAAGATTTTAAGCTTCAAGGGACACTGATCCTTTCAAAACTCAAGGACTGCCAGGAACCAACACAGTGTTGTCATGGACATTGCAAGTGTTTTGATTCCTTCAAGCCCTGTCCCTCCATGACATTGGTCTCCTTGTGTCTACCCCCTTAGGATCCTTTTTGGCCTATCTTAAGGGCTTACAGGAAGCCCTCTTACTGGCCCTCCTGCTGTTTCTCCCTACGTGTAGTACTCTGGACATTGACATGGGTAGGGAGAAGTGGGGTTAGAATGGAAGACACGTGCCTGTACTGTGCTTAAGGTCGGAGCCAATGAAATGATGGCTGAGGCAGAGGCTGCCCCAGGGCCTCCAGACCTTCCACTGTGCAAGGTTTTACTCTAGTTACTGAATCAGGGAAGGAATGAACTCACCAGGTTCTTGGTCATCATGTCAGCCCCATGCAGAAGCAGCAGCTTGATGATTTTGTAGCGGTTGAGCCTTACAGCATCGTGCAGGGCACTGTCTCCTTCCTAGAGTCAATGTAGCACTCAGCATGGCCCTTAGGGACAGTGGGTGGGGAGCTGGTTGACAGGAAGTGGGCTAGGGACCTTATTCACAAGCTACAATTCTGTGATCCCACAAGGAAGTACCATTCACCCACTTGTGGCATCATTTGAGTTGCCCATACACCCAGGGTGGTGGTGGCAAGCAGCAGGGAGGTAGGTGGGCGCTCACTCTGTCTTTGGCATTGATGTCCAAGCCCAGGGATAGAAAGTGCTCCACAATCTCCACATGTCCAGTACGGACAGCCACATGCAGGGGAGTGCTCAGCAGCTGCATTGGAGGGAAGAGGAGCTGCAGTTAGAGGGGGTTGGACTAGGGTGCCCTAGTGTGAAGGCTGCCCCCATGCCAGCTTAATCCCCCTCCCGAGTCCTGGGCCCTAAAATGGGAGGGAATGGCAGCATTTCCCACCATCCTATCCAGTGCCCTAACTGTAAAGCTTCAAACTTGCCCTGAATGCTTCCTCTGGAAGCCAGTCATGGTTTCCCTCTCATCCAGCTATGAGCAACTGTTTCCTTCTGTATCATCATCATCATCATCATATGACAGAGAGAAAACCTAGAAACTTGCACATACTAAGCAAGCACTTTACCACTGAGTCCCAGTCCCAGTCAAACCTTCATTTTATTATTATTACCTTTAGTTATACAAAGGAGTTGCCATTCAACAAAGCACTTCTTTTTAAAATAATTATAATAGATGCTATTTATTGAGAGATGACCATGTGATGGGAATGGCAAAAGCTTTATGTTGAGTAAGTAACTAATTTGCATACACTTTCCCACTTAATCTACGCAAGAACTCTGTGAAACATTTTATACATGAGGAATGGAGGCTCAGAAGCTTAGGTACTTATTCATAATGTATGAATGGATGGATCGATGGGTGGATGATAGATTAATAAATGGACAAATAAATGAAAAAAATGAGTGGATGGAGAAGTAGATAAACAGAAATATAGAAGGCTGATGGAGGACTGAATGGGTAAATAAATCCTGTACTTCTGGGGCTGGGAAGGTGGCTCAGTGGTAGAGCGCTTGCCTTGCATGCCTGAGGCCCTGGGTTCGATTCCTCAGCACCACATGAGCAAAAAGAAAAAAGCCAGAAGTGGCGCTGTGGCTCAAGTGGTAGAGCGCTAGCCTTGAGCTGAAGAGTTGAGGGACAGGGCCCAGGCCCAGAGTTCAGGCCCCACGACCGGACCCAAAAAAAAAAAAAAATCCTGTACTTCTGATGGGGCCTCAAGTCTCCAACATACTGCTTTTTTTTTGTTTTGTTTTGTTTTTGGTCTGGTCGTGGGGCCTGAACTCTGGGCCTGGGCCCTGTCCCTCAGCTCTTCAGCTCAAGGCTAGCGCTCTACCACTTGAGCCACAGCGCCACTTCTGGCTTTAAACTGTCTTTTTTAATAATAATTTTATTGGGACTAAAGGATTACATAAATCTCACCAATTTCACAGTATTGCAGGATAGTGATGTTTAAAGTTACAAACACAATTTAACCTTCACAAGGCAAACTGTCATTATCTTGGTCTATATTTGTGAATTCTACAAGCTTTGACAGTACAACTATTTCTTCCGTGTTGCCAACATCATGTCTTCTATTCTTTTCCATCCTCTGTTCTTCCTGCTCTGACCTCCAGAGCAGGTCCCTTAAGGGCCTGCAGCTACTTTGCAGCTGAAACTCTAGACTAACTCACCACTACTTTCCTACCACCAGCGCTTACCTGAAATTTCTTCCCCCTCCCCACAACCCCCTCCATGTCTCTTGTACCTGGGCATTGCTTGTCCCACCTTATCTCTCACATTGGTGTCTGCCCCTCGGCTTTGCAGGAGTTTCACGACTTCCAAATGGCCTCCACGGCAGGCCCAGTGCATGGCGGTACAATCCAACTAGAAGGGAAGAATGGCAGAGCTGCAGGAAATGGAGAAAGGACTCCCAGCCCAAAGGGTAGGGGAACACCTAGCAGAAAGGTACAAGGGATGGGCATAGACACTCCAGGAAGACTAATCATGGCCTATCCCATCCAAGCCAGAGTTACAGAGGATGCTCAGGAGGGAGATTGGGCTTACACAATGTCACAGAACCCAAAGAGATCGAGGCCTGGTCTGAGTAGTCTATTACGTTGCAGTTGTCCAGGGTTGGCAGGGAGAGGGGTTCTATTGGTGTTGGACCCACCTCCACCCTCCCACCCAATACCTGCCCTCTCTCTCACCCGGTCTTGAAAATCCACAGTGGCCCCACTCTCCAGAAGCTTCTCCAAGATCTCCATATGGCCCTCCAGGGAGGCTCGGTGCAGGGCTGTCCTACGGAACTGTCCCCAGAGAAGATGTTAGGGCCTGGCCTCTAGATCCAGGCCTGAGGCTATCTCCCTACAAAGACGAGACCTAGGCCTTGCTGTAACTTAGTTCCGAGCCCTGAGCTGAGTCTCAGTCCTGCCAGCTCTTTCATGCTTTAGCCAGGCCAGTCCTGGAACCCCTGCCTAAGGGACTTCAACCTCCCTCCTGCCAGCCCTGCCTCTGCACAGTCTGTCATGCACTCACCTCTAGGAGGGCTTGATGATAATCTGGCACACCTTCAAGATGGTACTTATATGTCAGTACTGACACCTCCATGCCAGAACTACCCTAATCTGGACTCCATTAGTGCACCCAACAAATGCGCATAGTTATGTTACAGTCTTCCTAATGGGCTGAGGCAAGATCTAAGGCAATTCTGAAAGGGAGGCCGGTACCAGCAAGGGGGATAGCCATCACCTCATCGCAGGTGTCAGCTGAACCCCCATCAGCCAGGAACTTCTCAATGACCTTCATTTTCCCCTCTACTGCAGCTTTCAGAAATGTCTCCTCATCCACAGGGCCGGTCTGTAGCAGAAGCATCAGTCATTGTGGTGGATGCTGGTGACCCAGGGCCTCTCTCTCCCCCAGCCCACAAAGGAGTCCTCCTCAGAACACTTACTATCTCCTCAGGTTCTGGAGGAGGTTCCTGGGAGGCGGCCAGAGCTTCCCGTTTCTTCTGCTTGCGTTTTTTCCTTAGTTCAATGAGGTTCTGGATCCCACCCACATCAATGATCTCACGCCGAAGGTCCAGGGATGTCTTGCGCACACGCTCTTGGCCCTGGGTGAGGATGGCCTATCAACCCTCCCCCAAGGCATGGACTTTGCCAGCCTTGGAAGATCCCTGAACTCAGCAGAAGGCAGGGATGGGGTGGTAGGGAGTCCTCAAAACATAGGGACCCAAGGTCCAGCTTTTCTTCTAGGACAGGATTCAAGAATCTGGCACAGATTCAAGAGTTGTGACTCTGCAGAAATACAGTTTCTCTGTGGGTGCTGAGTGGCGCCCCTGGGGAAAGAAGGAAGGGCTAGGCCATGACTGTCTCTGAGCACAGACACCAGGTCCTCCACTTACCTTCACCTTCTGTAAAGCAGGACTCTGGGCCCCCAGGTGTTTCTCATCCTCTAGCACCAGCAAGTCCATGGGCAGCTTCCCGTGGGTGGAACCGTGGAGTTTCTAGAGAGCGGAAAAGAGCACCTACTCCAGAACCTAGGGGCTCTCCTGCATTCACCCGAAGGAGACCACACAAGATCTCCTGTGTGGCCTCCGAGCCCAGATGAAAGCAGGACTCCTAAGGAGCCATCGAAAAGGTGACAACTTCCCCATCCCAGCCTTAATTCCAATCCTGCCTGAAATACTGCTTACAGAGACTGGCATGGCCCCCAACCAAGCAAGCCTGAAGCACTGGAGTGAGTTCATCCACAGAGGATCAGCTCTAGGATGCCCTACAGATACCAAAATCTGTGCATGCTCAAGATCCTTGTATCAAACAGAAAATTATTTGTATATAATCTATACACATCCTGTGTGTGTGTGTGTGTGTGTGTGTGTGTGTGTGTGTGTGTGTGTGTGTCCATCTGTATTGGGGCCTAAGCTCAGGGCCTGGGTGTGGTCCCTTAGCTTTTTCACTCAATGTTGGCACTCTACCACTTCAGCCACAGCTATACTTTCAACTTTTTGGTGGTTAGCTGGAAATAAGTTTCATGGACTTTCCTGTCCTGCTGGTTTCAAATGGAATGCTCAGATCTGTCTCCCAAGTGGCTAGGATTACAGATGTGAGCCACCCAGTATCTGGTTCACCCATGGATTTTTTTTTTTTTTTTGTCAGTTGTGAGGCTTGAACTCTGGGCCTGGGCACTGTGCCTCAGCTCTTCAGTTCAAGGCTAGTGTTCTACCACTTAAGCCACAGCACCATTTCCAGTTTTCTGGTGGTTTATTGGAGATAAGAATCTCACAGACTTTCCTGCCTGGGATGGATTTGAGCCACGATCCTCAGATCTCAGCCTCCTGAGTAGTTAGGATTATAGGCATGAGCCACGGGAGCGCAGCTACCCAGGGACTTTTTGTTGTTGTTGGTCGTGGGGCTTAAACTCTGGGCCTGGGCACTGTCCCTTAGCTCTTCAGCTCAAGGCGAGGGCTCTTATCACTTGAGCTACAGTGCCACTTCCAGTTTTTCTGGTGGTTTACTGGAGATAAGAGTCTCACAGACTTTCCTGCCTAGGCTGGCTTTGAACTGTGATCCTCAGATCTCAGTCCTGAGTAGCTAGTAGTACAGGCAAGAGCCACTGGCACCCGGCTCACCCATGGACTTTTAAGGCCATCTATCCATGTAGACTCTATTGCTCCTCACTTCAGATTTGTGGGCTGACATACAGTAAGTACTCAATGAGTGTTAAATTAGATGTTAGTGCATGAAACAAAACAAAACTTCCACTTGGCTTAATAGTGTTGTGCAGGTTACAAGACAGGAGAGAATGCCCAGCAGTGCTTGGCACCAAGCCAGGCACTGGGTGGGAAGTTTGGCTTGGCAACACCCTGAGTCCTCACGGTGCTGGAGCTATATTTGTTAGGTGAATGAATGGAAGAGGACTGCTGTGTCCCTTTGCTAAGGGCTCCTGTCTCCCTAATGACAGCACTCTCAGAATGACACAGCATGACTCCCCTGCCTGGAACCAGCCAGTCACATGAGGCTAGGCCCTTAAGGGAAGTGAGAAGTGGAATTCCTGGAGATCCAGTCATGGCCTGGCCAGGACTGAGCAGCCTTTGTCCAGGCTAGCTCTTTCTTGAATCTGCGTTCATCTCTTCTTCTGTGGCATTCTAATGCTTCCCTCATCTGTACCCCCTCAGTCAACCACACTTCCTCTGTCTGAATGGTTTCTTTAAGCTGAGTTCCCCTAAGGCAAGTTCCTCTAGCTTTTGCTCCTCCAATAAGTTCTTCTCGAGTCATCAGAACTATCTTTCTAAAATGGGCCAGGCTGGGCACTGGTGGCTCACACCTGTAATCCTAGCTACTCAGGAGGCTGAGATCTGAGGATCGCAGTTCAAAGCCAGCCCGGGCAGGAGAGACAGTGAGACTCCTATCTCCAATAAATCACCACAAAACCGGAAGTGGCGCTGTAGCTCAAGCGGTAGAGCGCTCACTGAAGAGCTGAGGGACAGCGCCCAGGCCCAGAATTCAAGCCCCACGACCGACAAAAAAAATAAAAAAATAAAAAATAAAATAAAATGGGCCAGATGGCACCACTCTCCTTCACTCTACACTTAGTGGCTCCCTGCTGCCTTTTACTTAGCTTTGTCTGGTTTGTTTTCTTTGCACCTAGTATCACACTTTCTCATTACAGCCACATTTTGAAGACCTTAACTCCTGTCATTTCTACCCCAGTTCTGGTCTGTACTTTTTTTATTTTTGGTCAGGCATGGGGCTTGAACTCTGGGTCTGGGGGCTGTCCCTCAGCTCTTCAGCTCAAGGGTAGCACTCTACTACTTAAGCCACAGTGCCACTGCCAGCTTTTTGTTTATGTGGTACAGGGTCTCATGCATGCAAGGCAAGCACTCTACCACTGAGCCATCTTCCCAGCCCCACCACCTTTTTCTTAAATTCTTATTTTGGGACAGGGTCTCACTTTGTAGCCCAGGCTACTCTGGAACTATGTAGCCCAGCTAGCTTTGAGCTTACAATCTTCCTGCCTCTTACCATCACTTCCTGAGTGCTGAGATTATAGGCATTAGCTACCATCCTGTCCATAGAGAGGACCTTGAAGGCCCAGATGGAATTATTCAGCCACATTTTGTGCTCCTTCACGAAGTTCACATCTGTTTAGCCATTTCTGCCTTCTGTCTTGTTTCTTGACACTGCAGCTAAGGCTAAAGTGAAGAGTAGGTTGGCAACAAGAAAGCAGAGTCTGAGCCTTATCAGTCTTCCATACCTCTTAACATAGGGTTCTTGGCAGCACAGACATTAGATCAAGTGTTTGAATAAAATTTACAAGCTAACAGTCTTGTCCCACAACTGTGTCCCAAAGGCTTCCCTCAGCCCACATGGAAACGTCTGTGCTTCCCTTCTCAGCATCAATTCTTCATCTTCATTCTCCTGACAGGACCAAACCCTGGGGTTCTTCATGCCCCAGCCTTCCTCAGCAGCTGGGGGAACTCGCTACAGCATACTCCTGACAGTTTCAGGCAGTGCCCAGCTCTGGCCTGTACAGCTAGCCAGTGTCCTGAAACCCAAGTGGGTGGGCAGGCTCTTAGGAAACTCAGCTTGGCTCTCCACTTTTACTGCTTCTACTTGGGGTACTGAAGCATCAGCGCCCCCCCCCAGGAGTACCCTGGAACGATCTGAACCTTTGGGGACATCTGTCCAGCCCCCCTCAAGTGCTCCCCTCCTATGACAGCAGAGATGGATCAACCAACCTCTATCCCAGCCCCTATACCCTGCTCTCACCTGACTTTCCTCCTCCTGTGCCAGCCGCTGCTCAATGAGTGCTGTGGCCCTCTGCACTGCCTCAGAGCCCTCCATGGTGCTGTCCATGACTGCTTCTGCAGGCCACAGGGCAGCGAGGGGCTTTATAGACAGAACATCCACCCCACCCACCAAGCGCCTTCGCCATGAGCTCACTGGCCCAATTCTCCACCTGCCTCCCCCACCTGTCACCTTCACCTCGGGCAGCCCAGGGAGTATGGGGAGTCTGGGCCAGGGAAGTTTACCCCTCCCCCAGCCCCAGGCCTATTAGAGCCAGAGGGCATAGTGCCCCAAGAGCAGAACTGTGAAAAGGAGCCTGTCCTGTTTCTGTCCTGGTTGCTTGGGGCTGACTGGGACTTAGCCAGGGCAGCTAGACAGGACAAAATGCTTGCTGAAACTACTGGCCTTGGTGGCATCGCCACCTGCTGGATGTCTAGAAATCCTGCCTATGCAGCACCAGCCAGGAGGCATGAAAACCAGAAGCAGGAGCCAAGAAAGGCCTGTGCCCCCAGAATGCCATGAGCAGGCATGCTTGCTATGGGGCTCTTATGCAGGCCAGTGGTGGGAGTAGGGGCAGCTGCCATCTTCTTTTTTTTTTTTGGGTCCAGTCGTGGGCCCTGAACTCTGGGCCTAGGCACTATCCTTCAGCTCTTCAGCTCAAGGCTAGCGCTCTACCACTTGAGTTACAGCGCCACTTCCGGGTTTTTTCTTTTTGCTTATGTGGTGCTGAGGAATTGAACCCAGGGCCTCAGGCATGTAAGGCAAGCGCTCGACCACTGAGCCAACTTCCCAGCCCCAGCAGCTGCCACCTTCTGACCGCAGTTTCTGCTAGCCTCAGCTTCTCCACAGCCACACAGCACCCTCTAATGAAGGATCACTGAATCAAGTGGGATGTCCATTAACTAAGGATGGACTTCAGCCCTCTCTTCTCCCACTAGACAGAGGACTCCCAGGGGTACTTCAAGGGAAGGATCTCAGGAAGCCAGAGCCAGAGTCAAGGCCAGCTGACAAAGAACACAAGGCAGGTGGCTCAGTGGTAGAGTGCTTGCCTTGCATGCATGAGGCCCTGGGTTCCACTCCTCAGCACCACATAAGCAGAAAAAGCCGGCAGTGGTGCTGTGGCTCAAGTGGTAGAGCGCTAGCCTTGAGCTGAAGAGCTGAGGGACAGCGCCCAGGCCCAGAGTTCAGGCCTCACAACCCTCCCCCCA
Organism: Dipodomys spectabilis; assembly: GCF_019054845.1. Taxonomy (NCBI): domain Eukaryota; kingdom Metazoa; phylum Chordata; class Mammalia; order Rodentia; family Heteromyidae; genus Dipodomys; species Dipodomys spectabilis. Next base: position 15,311,653 of record NW_024870802.1, read on the forward strand.
CCTCCACCCTCCAAAAAGAAAAAGAAGGCAGAGCTGGGCTACCTTGACCAGGCAGGCTGTGATCACTGAAAATGAAAAGTACTCCCAACTCTACTTATTCAGTTCCACACCTGGCATTCACAAGCTCAAGCTCTGGGTCACCGTGACCCAGGCTTCATCTGCCAGTGGACAACAGATGCCCCGGTTCTGGGCTGCTTAGCCCTCACACAGGCAGGCCCTCAACTAAACCACTGTGTCTAGGATTCTCCTTATGGTCCCTTTCCAGAGTACAAGGAACTCCTTAGTCCCCTTTTCTCTGGTTCACAAAGCTGCAACACACACATACACACACACACACACACTCAATTTGTCAGATTGTGCTTTGACACTACCTGAGCACAAGCCAGCCCTCCCCTGAGGCAAAGCAGCCCAGCAGTAAGTAAAGCCAACTTCTAACCCTCCCAGCAACAATAGAGCCCAGGACAGGGGGCGGCATCTCCACTTTAAAGATGAGGTGGGTTCTGAGGTTAAGTGGAGTTTCCTGAGGACCTACAAGACAGAGGAGCAGGGATTAAGGCCAAGAAGATGAGTAAGTCTGTATGCTCTGTTGTGCCTACCTTCAAACATCAGAACTCACAATTCAAATGCTAGGCAAGAGACAAGGAGCAAAAGGCTTTATTGATAAATATTCAGATATGTCTGTACACAGGGACCTGCTGTGGGGGCCACGACCAGGCTGCACACCCTCACCACTTGGGTTTCAGCCAGGAGATGGCCCCATGCAGACCCCTGCCATAAAGCCCAGCCATTTGGCCACTTGCCTCATCTCTGCCGATTGTGCTGGGGGGCAGGGAGAGGCAGAGGCCCGCCTCAGGCTCCCCATGCCCTGGGCTTGCCGGTGTTTCCTTCCCCTGTGGGGAATGGCACTGTGCCCAGGGCAGAGTCAGGGTGGGGGCAGATGAGGGAGACAGCAGCTGCTTCCGACCCTGAGCAGAAAACTGGAGTGAGCAAAGTGGCAGCACCAGATGACAGATCTGGGCTCCAGGGCCTCCAGGCAGGCCCCCATGGCTCAAACCTGCTGTGGGAGAGAGGCGGGATGGAGGGCCCTAGGCCACCTTTTCTCTGACAAGGTTGGCAATGGCTGTGTGTGGCAGCACTGGGTGCTAGACACTGGTGAACCACAGTGCGCTGAGAGGCAGGGTCCCTTCACAGCTCACACAGAGCCATATGGTGGCAGAGGTGGCCCTGAAGATAACAGCAACTGGAAGGCAGCAGCAGGGTGGGGACCTTGTGCTCCAGGCCAGGACCCTCCAGGCCTGCTGAGGCCCTCCGTGGCCTCTCTTGCCAGCAGTCCATGGCCTGTCAGTCCTGGGGTGGTGGGGGCTGGTTGATGATGACCTGGATGACGAAATCCTTCTGGATCTTGGTTTCCTGAAGCCGTGTACGGTCTGTGAGCAGCTTCCCGGAGAAGAACCATCGTTGCCAGGATGGCTCTATGCCTTCTTGGCTGTGTAGCTGCCTCTTGAGCTGCCCCACTGTGTCGGGCAGGCTGGCATTTAGCCTCACGTCCTTACCCGTGGAGAGGCGCACCTTCAGTGGGAACTCACGGCGCACAGTGGGTGTGGGTTCGGGGGGCTCCAGGCTCTCCTCCTCCATGTGTTCCAGCAGCAGGTTCACAGGTGGTGACAGGCAGTATATGGGCAGCTGGTAGCGATTGCCCAGCTCATCATAGCATTCACAGAGGGTGCCTATGGGAACGTGAAGGCAGTAAGTGTTGACTTGGGGACCTGCTATCTCATACTGAATGCTCTTTGCTCAAAATTTGTGTATCGAAACCCTAATCCCCAATGTGACTATATGTAGACGTAGAGCCTACGTGGAAGTAATAAGGTTAACAAAGGGCATAAGGGTGGGACCCTGATCCATAGGATTATTATCCTTATAAGAAGAAGAGCTACCATGCTGGTCCCTGGTAGCTTACACCTATAATCCTAGCTATTCAAGAGACTGAGATCTGAGGAGCAGGAAAGTCCATGAGACTTTTAACTCCAATGAACAATTTTTTTTTAAAAAGCTGGAAGTAGAGTTATGGCTCAAGTGGTAGAGCATTCGCTTTCAACAAAAAAGCTAAGGGACAGTGCCCAGACTTTGAGTTCAAGCCTCAGTGCTGGCACCAAAAAAAAAAAAAAAGAGAGACACACCAGAGAACTCTCTGTCCTTTCTCCCTCTCTCTTCCTGACATTTGAGAACATAACAAGGTGGCCATCTGCAAGACAGCAAGAGAATCTCATCAGGTACTAAATCAGTTTATCACCTTGATCTTGATATCCCACCTCCAGATCTATAACAAACCAATTTCTGTTGTCTAATGCTCCACAGTCACCTCACAGTCAGGTCTGTCTAAGATAGCTCTGATAGGAACACAGGACCAGTTGGGAAGAGTAGGACTGACATCCAAAAACTCTGTGAGTACATGTGCTGAGTGCTGGGATGGACTAGTTTCCTTACTAGTATAAGTTAGAACAGGTGGGAATACATCTACTGAGCCTGAAGCACCTCCTAAGTGCTCGAACTGGACTAGATAATGTTAGGTGCATCCTGCTGAATCCTAACACACATCTCTCTTAAACATGGCAAAGGTTCTGAGATGACACGTGCTTTCCTTGCTCAAGGTCAAAGCTGGGAAAGTTAGGAAGGGAAAAGAATCAAGTTAAGACCAGGTCTGCTTTTTGTCCCCCATAGGATACAATAATGTAAATGATAATTCAGGAGAAGCTTCGAGTTTTGTGTCCAGCATATAACCGAGTAGAAGACTGGGGCCTTCCTTAGCTGTTAGACCTTAAGCACCTCGAGCAAGTGTGTACCTTTCAGCTTTGCTGGTGTATTTCTGTCCTCTCATTAGGCAAGTAGGGCCTGTGTCATCTGTTTCTTTGTGCCTCCCTAGACCACGTTCAGAGTGGGCTGCTCAAATGAACAAGTAACCAGCTTCACACACACACTCTTGCCTTTATAAGCATGGAGAGAGAGAAACTCCTGGACACCGGCTAATGACTTCCCCTGTCCCTCCCCACCCCCTGCCCAGCCATGCCCAGCTCTAGCTACAATAAAGCCTACTCACCATGAGGCAGGGTGATGCTGGCTCCATCCAGGATAGCCTGAGCCAGCTCATGGTCATTGGCCTCGGCAGCATAGGCAGCAGCCTTGAGGGCATCCCAGATCTCCTTGCGACCCTCAAAGGCTGGTGCTGTGTCCCAGAACTCATCCCGTTTGCTCCGCAGCTGCCCATCAGTCATGGGGTAGTCACTCTTCCACTTGAGCCGTTCCTTCTTCAAGGGTTCATTTCGTCCTGGGCAAGACAAAGGGAAAGGCTGAGTATCTCTAGAGCCATTTGGGCTGCAATCTGCCATCTTCCCAGCCCCAGGCCTGGTCTGCCTGGCATCTTACTGCCCGGAGTATGTTTATGTCTGGAATCTTTACTTAGTGACAGGGAAGACTTTGAAAACCCAACTTAGAGATATGAAAATAACTGTCAGCAAAAGATGTACAGATGATCTCTGAATTTGAAACTATCATAAGCTGAAAATATCCTAAGTTGAAAACATTCAGGCTGGGTGTTGGCTTATGTCTGTAATCCTAGTTACTTCAGAAGCTGAGAATTGGAGGATTATAGTTTAAAGCCAGCCAGGGCAGAAAAGTTCACAAGACTATTTTTCAACCAATAGCTGGCTGCAGTGGCATCCTACTTTTGTGGAAGGATGAGATCAAGAGGTCTGTGGTTCCAGGCCAGCCCTAGGCATAAAAGTCCACAAGAATCCACCTCAACATTAGAAACTGAGCATGCTGGTACATGCCTATCATTCCAGCTACAACTATAAGTGGATCACTCAGGCCATTCCTGGGTAGGAAATGAGTCCTTACCTCAAAAATAACCAGTGCAAAAAAAAAAAAAAGGCCAGAGGCATATCTCAGTAGTAGAGTGTCTACATAGTAATCACAAGGAGTCCAAAGCCTACTCTTGAGTCCTGAGTCAAAAACAAAAAACATAATAGCATGAGCAATGCACCTAACCTACAGACCAGTGCAGCCTAGAAAGAGCACTCTGTAACTGTAGATTGTCATTTGTTTCCCTTCCTTTTCAAGTGGCTGACTGTGAACTACTGCTGCCTGGCATTGAATGTCATACTGCAGATTGCTAGCTATGGAAACCATCAAAATTTGAAGTGTGATTTCTAAATGTGCATTGCTTTTTAATCTTCAGAGGGGGTAAAAAATCTTAACTCAAGGATTGTCCACAATCTTTATTATTATTGAAACTTTTTGTTTGTTATTTTTGAGACAGGGTCTCCTATGGACCAGGCTGGCCTTGAACATGATTCTCTTGTGTCTCACCCTTCCAAGTACCAGCATTACAGGTATGAGCCACTATGATACACAGCCAGCTGTGTGTGTGTGTGTGTGTGTGTGTGTGTGTGTGTGTGTGTGTGTGTGTGTGTGTGTGTGTGTGTGTGTGTGTGTGTGTGTGTGTGTGTGGTGATGGTGCTGAATTGAACCTAGAGCCTTGTATATGCTAGGCAAGTGCACTGAACTACAGCACCTAATCCAATTTTAAAAAAAAATCAGCCATGTACTTATGGATCATGTTTATCATCCTAAGCTACTCAGGAGGCTGAGATCTGAAGACCACAGTTCAAAGCCAGCTTGGGCAGACAAATCAGTGAAATTCATATCTCCATTTAACCAGAAAACAGCTAGATCTATAGGCATGATTCAAGTGGTAGAGTGCTATAAGAAATTAAGTGAGAGGCTGGAAAGGTGGCTCAGTGGTAGAGTGCTTGCCTTGCATGCATGAGGCCCAGGGTTTGATTCCTTAGCACCACATAAACAAAAAAACCCGAAATGGCGCTGTGGCAGTAGAGCAATAGCCTTGAACTGAAGAGCTGAGGGACAGCGCCCAGGCCCAGAGTTCAAGTCCATGACCGGCAAAAAAAAAAAAAAAAAATTAAGGAGAGCAAGAGGCCCTGAATTCAAACCCCAGTTCCAGTACACACACAACACAAAACTTAAAAAAACATAACCCAACCATTTCTGTAGCAAGCAAAAGCATTTCTGTTAAGTGTCATCTTTCTTGTCACCTAGCTCCAAGGAGCTTCCAAGGGGGCTCCGCCGTGGTCATGGCTGAGGGCAGAAGTATCTAGCCTCTCAAGGCATCTGCAGCCTCAGTATCCCAAAGAAGAAGGCAGAGAAGCAAAGCACAGGTTTCCACTAGAACTCAAGGCAGAATTCACAAAGGCTGGGTGGGGCTGCTACCAGGCTGTTCCTGCCAGATGGGGCAGGAAAGGGGCCGAGAATGTATGAGAATGGCATTTGACCACCAAGAGCAGGAAACAACCTCACAAGAGTACTTCACTAATGTAGCTATTTCATTCCAGTCTTGCAATGGCCGGAGGGGTAGGTACTATGATCGCTATTTCACAGATGAAAAGGCAGATGCAAACAGCTTAAATGACTTGCCTGAGGTTACACAGAGTGAGGACTAACACACACACACACACACACACACACACACACACACACACACACACACACACACACACACACACACACACACACAATCTTATGTGTCCTCTGAATTCTCAGCTACCGTTATGGGCAGAAAACTCTGTAGCCAATCAATTTAAAGTGTTCCCAGTTAGGCAAAAGGAAATGCAAGGTGAAGTTCAACAGGGCAAGATAGCACATGCCTGGAATTCTAACATTCAGTAGGCTGACGCAGGAAGATCTGAGTTTGAGACCAGTATAGCCAGTAAAGTTCTCTAAGCCTGGTTTTCAAAATAATTTGGAAAAAAACCAAGGCTGGAGACATGGTTCACGTGGTAACAAGTGTTAAGCGCTGGTGTCTCAAGCTTATAATCTTAGCTACTCAGGAGGCTGAAATCTGAGGATTGCAGTTCAAAACCAGCCTAGGAAGTCCCTGAGAATCTTATCTCACTCAGAAAAAGCCAGGAATTAGTGTAAGTCAACATCCAATGGAATATTGTTCTTCCATAAGAAGGAATGGAATCATGCCATCTGCAGGAAAATGGATGGGCAGGAGATCAACATGTTGAGCAAAATAAGCCACACTTAGGAGGACAAACATCTCGTTTTGTCTCATGAGTTTAGATCTTAAAAAAAGTAAAATGCAGTCAGTGCACTCACCATGCACTTAACTTGTGGGGCAGGAATGGGAAAGGGAAATGGGGGAGAACAAAGGAAGGGCTGGCATTGTCTAGAAGCATTGTACTCATAACCTGACTTATGGCATTGTAACCCTTTTATACAGCCACTTAATAACAATTAAAAAAAGAAAACTGGCAGGGGTGGGGGGTAGGGGGGTGATGAGGATGAATGTCATTGTAGAACATCATATGCATATGAAAATGGCATAACGAGGATTGGAGCGTGACTCACTTAGCACAGGAGAGTGCTTACCTAGCATGCTAAAGGACCGTGTTCAATCCCAAGTATTGGAAAAAAATCATAACTAGGCATTTTCTTCTAAGAAACTTTGCAAGTTAATTATAAATTTTGTGTAGAAGAGCAAAAATAAAGTGGGAGAACCCACACTGGTTCATCAATGCTGGTCACAAAGCTATGGTCAGCAGAGTGCTAGAACAGGTCAGAACAATGGGTCAACAGAACGCTACTAATGGGATGGTAGGGCTAGAAGATGAGATATTTGGCAAGTAGTGTTGGTGCTACATATTTTCAAATAGAAAAACAGGAAATGAATCCCTACTTCACCTCTGCTACAAAAATCAAACCAGGTCAAATATATTAAGTGTAAAAAGAAAGGAGGCAATGAAGAAACAGGATCACAATTCTAAGAATATTTTGGAGAGTGAACTTCTCCCTTCCACCCAACCAGCAACTCAACTAGCTTTTCCAACTGGCATGAGCATAACATGCATGGGCAGCAGGCAGAGTTTAGGTGAGAAAAACAGCAGGGGCCCAGCCAGTTCCCTCTTGCACCTCTAATCCAGCAGAGGGCATCAGCAGCACTTGTGGGACTATGTTGGTTCCCTCCATCAGTGGGTCTTAAAAGCAGCCTAAACTCCTGGCCCAAATGGAGGAATGTCTAGGAGGCATGCCCAAATATCTGAGCCCTACATACTGATATTCTTGGGAAAAAACATAGACAAAAACAAAAGGAAGCTTTTCATTTAAGCACAGGCAAATCAGAAATGTAATTTCGGTGACTTAAATATATTTTATAGTTAGTTGGGAAAAAATAGGCAATGGAAAGGATGTAAGCATTCATATACTGCACATACTGGTGCAAGCCTTATGAAGGAAATCTAGTATGGTATCCCACCCCCAACTGGTTTTGTGTGTGTGTGTGTGTGTGTGTGTGTGTGTGTGTGTGTGAGAGAGAGAGAGAGAGAGAGAGAGAGAGAGAGAGAGAAACAGAGAGACAGAGAGAAAGAGAGAAAGAGAGAGAGAGAAAGAAAGAAAGAGAGAGAGAGAGACAGAGAGACACAGACAGACAGAGACAGAGAGAGAGAGAGAGGTGCATAAAAATATGAAAAGAAGCCAGGCACCGGTGGCTCACACCTGTAATCCTAGCTACTCAAGAGGCTGAGATCTTAGGATCATGGTTCAAAGCCAGACTGGTCAGGAAACTTCATGAGACTCTTATCTTTAATTAACCACCAGAAAACCAGAAGTGGCGCTGGTGGCTCAAGTGGTAGAGCCCTTGCCTTGAGCTGAAGAGCTGAGGAACAGTGCCTAGGCCCAGAGTTCAAGCTCTATGACCAACCAAAAAAAAAAAAAAAGTGAAAAGAGAAGCATTCTGATTAAAATATAATATATGCACATGCAAAACATAGTGGTGAAACCCTCTGGTACAATTCATATACATTAAAAAATAAATGGCAGGAGAGTAAAACAGGCTCTGTGGAGGGAACAGGTATCAGTGAAAGGGGGGAGGTGAATGGAGAGGGTGAAAGATGGTGAATATGGTAGAAATACTTTGTATGTATAAAAGAAAATAGAGCAATAAAACCTGATAGAATTGTTTTAAGAAGGGGTAAAGGGGCAAGGGAAAAGGATGAAGGGGGTAAGGTTGATCCAATACAGTATATACATGTACGAAAATTGTAACAATGATATCCTCCTTGTACAACTAATGTATGCTAATTTTTAAAGTTAAAAATAGAATCTGCATCTACACAAAGCATTGACGACAGCCACCTGTCAGTGAGGACTGACTGGGAGGGAATATCCTTTGTGAGGAAAGACTCTACAATAGCGGGCGCTCTGTGCTCTAACTTTTGTGTCTAAGAAAGTTTGCAAAATTGTACATACATTTGGGGCTGGGAAGGTGGCTCAGTGGTAGAGCGCTTGCCTTGCATGCCTGAGGCCCTGGGTTCGATTCCTCAGGGCCACATAAGCAAAAAGAAAAAAGCCGGAAGTGGCGCTGTGGCTCATGTGGTAGAGCTCTAGCCTTGAGCTGAAGAGCTGAGGGACAGCGCCCAGGCCCAGAGTTCAGGCCCCACGACCGGACTCCCCCAAAAAATAACAAAACAAAATTGTATATACATTTAAAATGCTGGGGGAATTTATACCAAAGTGTAAACAGTGGCTATATCTGATTGGCCATTATCAGTGATTTTTTTTACTTGTATTTTCCAAGGTTTTTATAATGAGAATATATTCTCTTAGAATAAGAATATAATGAAAGTTGTTAAGAAGTAAAGTACCTAAGTTCTGAGGAGCAGCCAGAAAAAAATCAGAAGATCTTGGGGAGCCAGGGGAGGAGGTGAGAGGTTTTTCAGCTCACAGTGCTAGGATTTCAGTTTTTGGCGGCTCCAGCACTTTTTTCCAGGCCCAGGCAGGCTTTGTAGGGATTCAGCAGCAAAAATATCTAGTGGTTTTTACTTAGGACTCCACCTGTCTGTCCTACATAAGCTCCAGTCAAAGACAGAGTAACAAAACTGATCCGTATTCTTGATGAAGCGAACAAAAGAAAATTTAAATACGATAAAAGATCATTCAATAATCAAAGCACACAACCTTAATGGGAGGAGTGGGGGGGGGGGAACACTTACAGAACTGTGGGCATCTGTGATAGTGGTGGGAAAGGAACAGCAAAAGATATTTGTACTGTATTTGATGTTGGTATAATTGCGGGGGGGGGGGGGGAGGAAAAAACAAATTGGACAATGAGATGTACAAGACGCTATGTCGAAAAATGAACTTTACAATTTAGGTGGGGGTGTGGGGGGAATGTAGTTGTGGAAATGGAAGAGAAAGGATAGTAGGGGAAAAACAAAGGAGGAGACAACAATGCTTGCTAAGAAATGTACTCATTACCTTGCTCATGTAACTGTAACCCCTCCTCTGTATAGTATTCTCACAATAAAAAACTTAAAAAAAAAAAGATATTTGTGATCAAGCAGAGAATTTGTGCATCTGGGCACAGTGGTAGGAGCTTCAAGAGTTGTTGGCAACACCTGTTGGAGTGGAGTCTCCTGGGTGCTGGTTAAAAAGAGATTCATGGGCTGGGAAGGTGGCTCAGTGGTAGAATGCTTGCCTTGCATGCATGAGGCCCTGGGTTTGATTGCTCAGCATCACATAAGAAAAAAGAAAAAAGCCGGAAGTGGCGCTGTGGCTCAAGTGGTAGAGCGCTAGCCTTGAGCTGAAGAGCTGAGGACAGTGCCCAGGCCCAGAGTTCAGGTCTCACGACCGGACCCCCCTCCCCCAACAAAAGAGATTCATGGGCTAGAGCTGAGGCTGATTGGCGCAGGGTGCTTGGCATATAGAATCCTCTTGGTTTGATCTTCAGCACCAAAGAAGGGGAAAAAAGGGGGGGGATTTGCAGAACTCAAGTCAGACTCACTAGAATACTAGAACACTAGAGACTGCTAGGTATATATGATTCCCATATAAAAACCTACTTGTGCTGGGCGCTGGTAAATAATGCCTATAATCCTAGCTACTCAGAAGGCTGAGATCTGAGGATCACAGTTCGAAGCCAGCTAGGGCAGGAAAAGGAAAGTTCATGAGACTCTTTATCTCCAATTAACCACAAAGAAGCTGGAAGCAGAACTGTGTGACTCAAGTAGTAGAGCACTAACTTTGAGCACAGAAGCTCAGGGACAGCACCCAAGCTCCAGGAATGGCACGCACGTGCACATAAAAGAATGTATTTATGAACACAGCACGACAGAAGTGAAAAGTACAGCCCAGGCACAGTTTAACCTATCAGTGCAACACACAGTCTCCTGAATTGGGGAGAGGGACTGAAGGGACAAAGAGCAAGAGGGCACAGTGTCTGGGTTGGAGGAGGATAATGATGGTGGATGCTGTGGCTTGGCCTCCATAATGAATGGTGTCTGGTGAAACCATCCCAAGTGGGAGCAGAGGGAGGAGAGGAAGGGAGTACACAAAAGGTCCTTTCCCACATGCCCAGAGTGGGCCAAGTGTGCGTGTTTGTGCACTCCCACCACGGGGACTCATGATGCTTAATTCAGGGGGACTCTCAGAAACACAGGAAGGTCAAGAGACCCTTGCTTGGCTGTTTCCCTCTGAGAGGGCAATGCCTTGCAGTGGGCTTAGCAGGGTGTAGGTTGTCAGCAGTAGTGGCCAAATGGAGACTGGAGCTGACTGAATGGGTGGGGAGCACAGAGGAATGATAACTGGCAGCTGCAGAGGACAGGCGAGGGGCAGGTCTGCACGCAGAAAGGCAGGCCAGCCCCTTTACTCCTGTGCTTTTGTTTCACTGTTTTTTGAGAGTGGGTATGTAGCCCAGGCTGGCATGGAACTGGCCGTCCTGTCTTAGCCTCCCAAGTGCTAGAGTTACAGGCGTGTGCTGCCATGCCTGACTTTCCTTCATTTCTTGATCTCAGACAACAAGAAATCATTTTTGTAGCTTTAAACTGGTGTAACTGAACCTCTGGGGTATGACATGAAGTCGGAGACCAGCCCAGAAGAGCCGAGACTTCCCAAGAGTCAGTTCACTCAAGCCAGGAGACGACCCTATTTATACTTGCGGTAATCCCCCAGCTATTTCCACACTTGGTTACCAAGCTCTGTCCCTAGGCGCTGGCTCCAGAGATGGGGCCAACAGTGTCCTCCTCAGAAGTACTGATTATAGACAAGTCTGGGCTTGCTCCATTTGCTGTGAGGGAGAAATCTCCAGGCAGAAGATAGGAACTACAGTCTCCTGGTCCCAGCAGCATGGGTTGTTTGCAAGGGACCTTAGGCAAACATACAGATCTCTCCTTCCTCCTTCTTTCCTGATAGAATATGTGTGTGTGTGTGTGTGTGTGTGTGTGTGTGTGTGTGTGTGTGTGTGTGTGTGTGTGTGTGTGTGTGTGTGTGTGTGTGGTGGGGGGGTGCGCTGCACTGACCCACCTGGCAGAGGGAATAGGTCAGAAGAATAGCAGGCCCCAGAAAAAGGGTGGGCTAAGTGGGGAGGTACAGGCAAAGGAGACAGAGCCCAGGTAATCCCTTCAGGAAGCCTAGTATTTATAGCAGACTTAGCCTGGGATGACCCTCCAAGCCTGGGTAACCCTTCAAAGGGAAAGCACTGGCCCAGCTCTGCTCTGCTGGGGCCTCTGCCTATGGGCCTTGCCTCACCATTCATTCCCAGGGGCCCCAGCTCCAGAGCTTAGAAAGGAAAAGGGTGGAGCCAGTTGCTAAGCAACAGACTAGCCTTCCTAAACTGTATCTCCCCCTGGGGTACACTGAGTCCCAGGTGGTCCTGGGCAGGGCTGGAGGACCAAGGCGGAGCAGCTGCTTGTCCTAGGGGAGCCCTGTTCTGACTCAGTATAGTGACAGGCCCAAGGCCCTGTAGTTCTTTGCCACTATCTTGTTTGGCTGCCCAGGGCTAGGGGTCCCCTAGTTCATCTTCCTGAGCCCAGGGGTAGGTTGGCCCACTACATGAGCGAGTGAATGAATTGAGCAGAAAACTTAGCCAAGAAGAAACCACTATAAATGGGGAACAGAAGACTCCACTATATGAATAAACCTCACTGGGTAGGAAGGAAGGGAAGAAAAATGGGGAGGGGCGGGGGAGCCCAGGGGACAAACCTAGTTAGTGATGTGTACAGTGAGGAGACTTGCTGGAGGATGAGGGGGCTGGGTGCCAGAGCCCAAGCCCCGTGAGGGCCAGAACCTCTGTGGCAAAGAGAGCCCAAAGTGCAGCCAAAAGAAACAGACCTAACCCAGAGGCCTCGGTGTGGCTGTGGGAGCAGACAAGGGGGCTCACAAGAACAGACAGGCCTGCTTTCACTACTCTGCTGACAGTGCTGGGAGAGAGGTTTTATCTGCTCTCTGGCCAGTGCCGCCAGCCCAGGCTTCTGGAAGGCCCAGTAGGGGCAGGGTGGCATCCCAAGCCTGGGCCCCTAACCCACTTCCTGAGAGAAAACTGGTCTATGATCTGGACTACAAACAGAACCTTGACATCCTATGGGTCAAGGAGGATCTCAGCTGCCATCCATCCAACAGCTTCTTTCCTGAGCTAGTTTGGAGAGAAGACTTCACAAACAGGAGTGTTGGGGAAGTTACTGCACTTCCTATTTTAAGTTTATTGATTTTGTTTTTTGTTGTTGTGCTGGTCCTGGGGCTTGAACTCCAGACCTGCAGGCTGTCCCTGACCTTTTTTTTTTTTTTTTTTTGCTTAAGGCTAGTACTCCTACTACTTGAGCCACAGCTCTACTTCCTCCTTTTTGGTGATTAATTGGAGATTAGTCTCAGAGATTTTCCTTCCTGGGCTGGCTTTGAACCTTGATCCTCTGATCTCAGCCTCCTGAGTAGCTAGCTAGGTACGATTACAGTTGTGAGTCACAGGCATCCAAGATGATTTTGTTTTCTTAGCCAGCCATCTTTTTCCTGTAGTGACTACATCCTCATTTTCAACTCATGTGTTCCCAAATACAAACACACCATTGGCCTGCCTGAACTTGACCCATCCATGTATGCTTTCTGACAATCGAGATCACACATAACTGCACGGCCTCTCTGCTATCTAGCTGCTAAGATAGGAACTTCAGAGTCAGTGGGGGTCCTCTCAGGGTCCTGTCTAGCTTCATAAAGGTGGTCAGATGCTTCAGGATCCTGAGCCTCAGTCTTTCCATTTGCAGATAAGAAGCTCTGGTTCCTAGCTCATGGGCTTGCTGCAAGGATTAAGGGACACCACTGCCCAGTGCTTAAGAGACAGTAGCTATTGTTATTGATAATCAAGTCATACTGCTTATTATTGCGATATAATTGTGGGTTCCCATCTTCACTTATTATTTTTTGTTATTTTTGTCTCCATGAAGTTGTTATTTTGAAAAACTTTGGAAAACTGCTGTCATGAATTCATTGTCTTTATCTCACAGAGCAGGAGAGTGCAGGGGTTAAATGAGGTTAAGTTTGGACAGGAACAAGAGCAGGCTTGATGGATGTTGCTTCCCCGTGCCAGCCACATGCACGCAGAGGGTCAGCACTTTTCCTGGGGCAGAACAGAGAGGATGGTGGCTAATAAATAAGTCAGGAACTCCTTGGGGGTGATGCTAAAAAGGGCTTATCTGGCCAGCTCCCCTTGCTACTAGGGAACTATGGGAACTAGGTAGCACTATGCTTCCCACACAGGTGGCTCAGATGCCTTTCCTATGGGAGAGATCCCAATAAGCATGGGGGGTGCGGGGGAGCGGGGAAGAATAGAGGCTGAATGTGGTACTCCATGACAAATGGGCAGTCTCTCCCACTTTAACTAATGAAAAATAAAAACATTTCATATACCTAGCCTATTAAGACAACATATCTTAGGCTGGCGTCCTTTCTTACTTCATTTTCTGTTACTGAAACAGAGCACTAGAGACTGGGTAATTTATAAAGGAAATAGGTTACTTTGTCTCTGAAGTCCAAGAGCACGGTACCAGCATGTCTGGCTTCCAGGAAGGACCGTATCCCACTGTATATATAGTGGAAAGCCCACAAGCAAGTAGGTGCTCATAAAGAGAGGAAACTGGGCCAACCTCTAAGAAAAATATGAATTCATTCTACAGGCAGATCCTGTCTGATCTTAAACACCTCTGGAAGGCCCACAACCTCTCAACACCGTTAAATTGGAGAACAAACCCAATCTGAGTTTTGGCAATAACAAACCATGCCCAAGCTGTATCACCTACCTTAAATGGGCTTAGAACCTTACATTAGCCTACAGTAGGACAAAGTCACCAATACGTAGCCTGTTTTCAATATCGTGTTCAATAACTTGTGTAACTCGTGAAACACTGAAACACTTTATGGCATGCATTTGGACCATTATAAAGTTGAAAAATGGTAAGTCAAAACTTTGTTAGGTTGGGGACATAGGGGTTTTGAAGTCAGGCAGATCTGGCTCTGAACACTGGCTTCCACATTAATTAGCTAAGTGAACCTGTTAAATGCTTATAGTTCTTCAGGAAGGCAGGGAGTGGTCACAGCCCAACCTCTTAGGGAAGCTGAGAGGATTGATAGTAGATTATTTATGCACACACATAAACTTACATATGTATATCATCTCTCTAGAACCTAAACCCACAGACTCTTTCAATCTACACACACAGCACCTCCAGCAGAGGCACCAGAGATGTTATTATTAACACTGCTATTTTGACCTGAAGTCCAGAAGCTCTGCTTTCTGGAGTAACACAAACAAGTTCCACCTCTTTAATGGGGCTCCTTAACATTGTCTTGCTCTCCAGACATTAGATTTCTACTTCTTTCTACTCATTCTCTAGTCTTCCACATCTTGAACAATATGTTGAAATAGATTAATTCCTAGAAACACATCATCTTCTTGGACTTAGAGAAAATGACCTCTAGCCAGGATAAAGACTAAATCACCAGTCAAAACTTCCCAACACAGCCCCTAATCACTGGGGTGTTAGTTTTGAGGATCTAACAGCCTAGGTGAGGTCTGTCCAGCACAAGCCCTATTGGGCTTCTGTACTTTCCCTGTGGGCACTAGACTTCTGCCCCACAGCAAACATTGCAGCAAGTGTGCCCAGAACAATTGGATATGGAACCAAAAGACACCCATAATTCCTGACACTTGCACAACACTCTAGGTACACCTGCCAGATGTGAATGCCCCTCTTCTATCTACCCAAGACACCAAAATGCTCACTGGAGTTTCTGTAAGCTGTGTCAAGCACACACAGAGAGGCCCAACATTCCAGATCTGGAATCGTTTTGAGGATCATCTTCATGCAGCACAGCTCAGGACCCATGACATTTGGTTTGTGGACCAACAGAGAACTCTTTGCTTGAGCACATTCATGCTCCAAAGCCAAGCTCAGGGCTTGCAGGCAGCTGTGCCTGACTCATCCCTTCCCCTTCCTCCTCAACAGCCCATGACTCACCAGGCCTGGCAGTCCTGTCCTCCCAGGTTTTCTTCCCTAGCACAGTGGGCTCCAGAACTCCATCTGTCAGGATGCAAGACTAAAGTCCTTTTCCACTAGGGCTGAGGCCCCACACCAATGCTGGGGCACATACAGCCTCCAGTTCATGTTCTCCTGGGATAGTGCTGTGTGCTAGCATTTGACTGGCAACTCCTGGAAGGCAAGCTTTGGAGAAGCAATACAGCATAGAACTATTAAAACCACATGGCCTGGGGCCCACCCCAAGGGAAGAATGATGATTTAATTGCTATGGAGTCTAGCCTAAGCATCAGAAGGGTTTAAAAGCTCTCCAGGTGGTTCCAATAGATGGCCAGGGTGGAGAAACACTGATCTGGAGCTAGGCTGCCCAGCCAGGCTGGCTGTTCCAACTGTGTTTAATTAGGCCTCTGAGGGCCTGGCAAGGGAGTGCTCAGGGACAAATTCATGTTTGCCTGAGGCTGACCATCTGGAGAACCAGGCTGGTTAAATGGCAGGAAGGGGAAGGCTCAGGGGGACTCTCTGCTTTGGGAAACTTGGATGCACTGTCTAGAGAATAGTCACTTCTGCAGACAGACGGGAGAGAATAAGCCACGGCCTGAGGCCAAGTGCACGGGCTTGGGAGCTCGACAGCTTGGACTAGTTACCATTCCCTCCTAAACTAGCTACCATTCTCTCCTTATTAAAAGGCTGGCAGGCTCTCACACTCACCCTACCTCCTGACTTGACTCTGTCTGAGACTGATCTCTCCTGCCAGCGTGGCTAACACCCAGACACACCTGAGGGGGCATAAAGGATTCTTCCTCCAGAGCAACACAGAGCCCTGATGGATAGAAAGAAAACTTGCAGCTCTGAGGCACAGCGGACAAGTGGGAGAGCTTCAGAAGAGAGGTCAATTTCCTAAGGAAACCCCCTGCCCCTCCCCAGCTGCTCTGGGCATGAAGAAGGGAAAAACTTGACTCATCAGTGCTTGTGTGACTCATAGGCCCACAGCCCCCGTGGCAGACTGGTGGGGAGGGGAGCCAGCTGGGGACTCATACCCTGGCTGTGGGCAGGTAAGCCCATTCCTCTTTCCCTCCTGCTGCCAGAGGATGTATCCTACCACCATAGCTGTTAGGCCTGGGTGGCTAGCCTGGCAAGAGCACCTTGCTGAGAGCTTGACTTCTGACGCCATATCCTCCTGTAGCTGGTTCAGTAATTAGTGAGGTACAGGGCTGGGAGGAGAAAAGGCAGAGGGTCTGGAACATTGAGAAGTGGCTTTAAAATCAGAAAGGATCCCTTCACAGGTGTGACTAGGGTCAGGCCAAGTTCTAATATCTACCTGGAAGGACTATTGTCAGAATGAAGCAAACTACATAAACAGTGTGAGACAGAGTCGGAACACAAAAATGGGAACAATCATTACTAGTTATAATACATTTTAGAACTGTAGTTATATACTTCATTTCACTTCATCCTTACAACAACCCCTTGTGACAGGTAGTCCCATTTTATAGATGAGAGCACTGAAGTTCGGGGGTCTGAAGCAGTGGTAGGGCTCCAGTAAGTAGTTTCGGATCTTCTCACTCCTGACCTCTACACAACAGACAAGCCAACTCTGCCTCTAGCCCAGGTGGTCACTGCTGGCCAGCACCCCATCCTACCCTACTCCCTTCCATTTAGCCTGGCTCAGTTCTAATACACCTATGTCCTCCTGGAAACTTACTTTCCAGTCCCCATGTGTCAGTACTCACTCACATCAGACATAAGACCCTCAAGGCATTACTCAGACTCCTTAGTACCGGCAACTCCTAGCCCAGAGAAGATAAGCAGGGCAGCTGGACAGTCAAAGGCCTGAGATAGAACCCTAGATTGCATGATTTAAGGAGCTCAGTGTCATTTAGCCTCTGAGAACCTTAGTTTCCTCAACTGAAAAACAGGGAAGACAGTAATGACCTTGGGGGAAATTATAATGGGAACTAAGAATAATCATGACATTAACGATAGTGGCTCATATATATTAAATGTTTATCAAAAACCAGACATGCTTCTAAGCACTTTGTTTATATTACATTAATCTTAGCCAAAGGCTACACAGGGCAGGTGGCTTTGACCTGCACTGATATTGCCTCTCCTGGTAGGTAAGTAAGCTCTTACTCCCAGCACATAGGCACTAGTCTAGCAGAAGACACTCAGGAGTCATTTCTAAGATGTATCAATGAATGAATGTCTTTCTGACACTTTTCATTTCTATCCATAAGTATTATTACTGAGTCTATTCGATGTACAGCCTGAGTTATCTGGAGTTGTTGTGAAATATTAAGAAAAATGGCCCAGCATTTGTGGGTGGCATAGGCCTGTAACCTTGCCCCCCGCCCAAAAAAACCCCAAAAAACAGGATTTTCCCCAAAGCCTCTCAGGAGGCTGAGACAGGACTATCACAAGTTCCAGACCAGTTAGAACAGACAATAAGACTCAAAACAACAACAAATTCTTAAAAACACACCCAAAAACAAGGTGAACAGAGCCCCTCTATCCTTGCCATGTAGACAGCTGGATGAGGCAGTGGCTCTAACCCTGGTGCTGCCATACCCCTCCTCAGAGAAGGAGATGGGAGAAGTGGAAATGTCCAGTGGCTCTGGTATTTCTAGACTTCTACAGATGGTTGTGAAAGGGCCTCAGGAGCTGCCTAAGCATCTTGAGCTTTTGCTCAAGTGGAGTGGAGGGCAATGCCTGAGCTGGTATTCCTGTGCCAGTCTGAAGCAGGACCTCCATCCTCTCCCACATACACTCTCAGCTTCTAGCCAGATCCCAAGCACACGACTCCCAGACTAAACAAGGAGATTGTGTCCAACTTCCTCTATCCAGGGTTCTTTCCCCTCCCCCCACATAAAGGGAGTGGGCAGGTAGGTGAAGTCTATTTTGAGTAACAACTAGTCTCAACCTTTTTTTTTTTTTTTAGTTGTGAATAACCTTTTCTTTTTAAATAGTAAAACTCCTTTTTTTTCTAAGAAAGTAATAAAAAGTTTTCAAAGGAGTCTGTTATCAATCTGAAGCAGGTAAAGCAGAACTGTTGTGGGGAGATACATTCCATCCATCCCAAGCTCAATCTCTGTGAGATCCCAGGCTTCTGAAGACCTAAGCCCCAGCTCCCACTGGGTACTGTCACCCTAGGCCTCTTAGAAGGAGCCACTTGGGTAGTCAGACAATCTTTACCTGGTTAGTACTCAATTCAGTTCTGAACTGGGACCCCTTAGGCAGGAGCACTACCTGGCAGGTCCCAATGCACTACGAGGCCACCTGGTCTGAGTTAGGTCTTCTCCTGAGGCCCCTCATCTGCCTTCCTCTACAGCATGGTGCCTATAACCCCTCTGGCTCTAAGAACGAATGGCAATCCACTTGATGGAAGGCTGCTGTTCAGAGCCCAAAGGGGCATAAAGACAGCTAAGGCAAGATTTTGGTCCTCCAAATACAGCCCCTGCCCAAACCACAAGACAAACCATATGTACAGTAATGTGCAAAAGTGCACACGTGCCTGTGTGTGCGTTCGCATGCACACACACACAAATACAATTCTGTTAAAAAATATTGTAATTTGATGTTGGTGGTGGTGGTTGTTTTTTCTTTGGGCTTTTCTTTCTTTTTGTGAGGGGGAAGGGGGCACAGAAAGGGAGGGAGGAAGAGTAAATAAATGCAATTAAGCTCTTCAGTATACACTATGTGGAAACGGACCTATGTAACTTGTGGGCAGGGATGGGAAGGGGAAACTGGGAGAAAGCGAAGGAAGGGGTGACATTGTCCAAAAAAAACAATGTACTCATTACCTGACTTATGAAGTGGCAACCCTCTGCACAACACCTTAATAACAATAAAATTATATACTAAATGCAAAAAAAGATGTGTTGTAAGACTGACTCTTCTCACCCTATGGGGAACCCTATTCAAGTAGAAATTGCTTAGATCACTCAGTCATTCCTAAAATGTTTTTTGGCCACCTCCCAGAGCTAGGCACAGTGAACACTATGAGCACAGTCCCTGACCAGAGGAGCTCATCTCACTGTCTGGGGAAAGGCTGAATCACACAAATGATGCATAATAATCCTTTTTGAATTGTGGTACAGTATGTTCAATCTCACTATTTTGAGAATACTTGAGTAATTTAGGAAATCCTTGGAATGTGCTACTCTATTGCACAATTTGAAAATAGACAAGCATATCACAAATATAAATATTTAAATTAATTGAAACAAACAGGCAAATAGGCAGGTGCTAGAGCAGAGGCAGTGCAAGTCTGTTGAGAATACACACCCTGATCCAGGGGTGGGAAGGAGCTGGGACAGCTCACCATTAAGGCCTGTAGCTCCGACCCTGTGTGACAAGGACTCTGGAAATAAACAGGCTCTGGCTAGCTGGGAGGGTCTGGGTGGGAGCAAGCCTCACCCTCACCACACAGTAACCTGCCCCACTTTAGCCTCTGCTGCTACTAATAACATGCAAGTAGGCCTCAGTCTCTCTCTACAATAATGATGGTGACGAAGTACCTTGATGAAGGATCTGGAACAAAACAACCAGTTCCAGGCAAACCCCATTCTCTGGCTATCCTAGCTGCTGCTGCTGGGTTTGCTACACTCTAGGATTCTGCCACTCCACTGTAAAGGTAACCCAATTCTTTATGGCTAGATGAGAACTGGAGATGGCACTGAGAGCTGGAAGTCAAGAAAGGGTGATGATTATTCGCTGCCAGCATGCTCAGGCCTGGACAAAGGGTCATGGCCCAGATTCATTTCCACACTGATTTCTAAACAGCCTCTGTGTTGAAGACCCTGCCAGGCCCTCAAGGGCCTGATAAAGTGAGAATGACATTTTAATTACCTTAGGCGTGTCCAAGATTTAAAGGCTGCTCTGCCAACCTGATTGCAGTGGGTCACAACTTGCTGAACACCCTGCCCATCTCCTAATACAGCCATTGGTAACTCACTTTGCTGCCCAGTTCTCCCACTGTACCATTAGAGCCACAATTCCAAGATGAGGCCTTGGTTTCTCCTTCACAGTTTCCCTGGACCCTGACCCAAAGTAGGTCCTTATATTCTTTTTTTTTTTTTTTTTTTTGGGGGGGGGGGGTCCGGTTGTGGGGCCTGAACTCTGGGCCTGGGCACTGTCCCTCAGCTCTTCAGCTCAAGGCTAGCACTTACCACTTGAGCCACAGCACCACTTCCGGCTTTTTTCTTTTTGCTTATGTGGTGCTGAGGAATCGAACCCAGGGCCTCAGAGGCATGCAAGGCAAGCGCTCTACCACTGAGCCATCTTCCCAGCCCCGGTCCTTATATTCTCGAAATGAGGATAGATGGGTAGATGAATGTATGCCACCAGATAGAGGTAGCATAAAGGAGACAAGGCTATAGAGATAAAAGAGGAAAGGGGCATTTCTGGGGAAACTTTTTAAAGGAGGTATGATTTTGTGCACTTGGTCTCTAAGGGGCAGGCATGAAAAGTGGCCTGGTATCAAGAGAGGCAGCAAATGCTGCCAACATGACAGACCAGGGATCTGACAAGTCAGCCTGGACGCTGCAAGGCCTGATAGGTGCCCTATCCTCAGCCTATAGGCTTCCTAGTGAATACATCTTCATTCATTGTTTTTTTTCTTTCTTTCTTTCTTTTTTTTGTTGGTTGTAGGGCCTGAACTCTGGGCCTGGACACTGTCCCTCAGCTCTTCAGCTCAAGGCAAGTGCTCTACACTTGGGCCATACAGCCACTTCCAGTTTTCTGATGGCTTACTGGAGATAAGAGTCTCATGGACTTTCTTGCCAGAGCTGGCTCTGAACCACAATCCTCAGATCTCAACCTCCTGAGTAGCTAGGATTATAGGCATGAACCACCAGCACCTGGCTTCAGGATGATCTTTTCTAGTCTCAGTGCCTTGGGTGGCCAAGTCCTAACCTGCTGTGACTGTGACATCACAGAGTGACTTAAGGCCAACCTTATCATGACAAAAACATTTTATTACCCCCTCCCTCCCAGGTCTCAAAAGCATTGGCCCTGCCCCTAACCTCACCCCTTGGCTCCCACTTGAACTCTCAGTGTCTGATACTTCTGTTCAAAGGCTGGTGTTCTACCACCCGTGAGTCACACCTCTAGCTCCAACAAGTTAACTTTTTCTTTCTTTCTTTCTTTTTTTTTGCCAGTCCTGACTGTCCCTGAGCTTCTTTTGCTCAAGGTTAGCACTCTATACCACTTGAGCCACAGCACCACTTCTGGCTTTTTCCACTTATGTGGTACTGAGGAATTGAACCCAGGGCTTCATGCATGCTAAGCAATTACTCTACCACTAAGCCACATTCCTAACACAAACTAACTTTATTTTATTTATTTATTTATTTTTTGGGTCCGGTCGTGGGGCCTGAACTCTGGGCCTGGGCGCTGTCCCTCAGCTCTTCAGCTCAAGGCTAGCGCTCTACCACTTGAGTCACAGCGCCACTCCGGCTTTTTTCTTTTTGCTTATGTGGTGCTAAGGAATCGAACCCAGGGCCTCATGCATGCAAGGCAAGCGATCTACCACTGAGCCACCTTCCCAGCCCCACAAGCTAACTTTTCAACAATGGGAATGTTAAAATATTTCTGTCAACTAAAGCTCATATCCAGCATGCAAACAGTAGTGGTTTACAATGAACTGACAGGCTGCTAGTCCAAAAGAAATGTTTGGGTCAACTTGGGTATTTCTGTGACTCAGTGTCTCAAGGCCAGGAGATAGGACAGAAACAGAGGAAGTGAGGAACAAGAGCAGTAAACCCAGAGTTCAACAGTCTCTGGTGTCAGGTAAAATGTCCCCACTGCCTTCATAAATCTTCCAGGGAAAGGCAGCCTGAATTCAAGGGGGTAAGGGAGAAAAGCTCCCCTCCCTGGACAATATGGCATTAGATATTAACTTGGAGCAACATGGCAGGGAGGTGAACAAAGAGGTCTGTGAGCTTGATACCATTACTACTCTGATCAGGGAGGGCTGGGAAGGTGGCTCAGTGGTAGAGTGCTTGCCTTGCATGCCTGAGGCCCTGGGTTCGATTCCTCAGCACCACATAAGAGCCGGGAGTGGCACTGTGGCTCAAGTGGTAGAGCCCTAGCCTTGAGCTGAAGAGCTGAGGGACAGTGCCCAGGCCCAGAGTTCAGGCCCCACGACCGGACCCCCCCCCCCCCAAAAAAAAAAAAAAAAGAAACTGCCAGGGGTTAATCAGGAGACTTTGGAGTTGGTACCTCCAAAGAAAAATGGCAGCTCCAAACGAGCCTATGTTTACAACGGTATCTATAGGGAAAGAACTCTAGATGCATACCTACCACATCCCAGCCAGACGGCTGGCCTATACTTTCCAGGATATATGTTTGCACATGTGTGGATTTTGAAAAGAGAAAGAGAAAGGAAGTCCTTAAATTTTTGTTCAAATGTACTTTGGTAATTAATTATGAGACTTGTAGGAAAAGACAACAGAAAATCTAGGCAAGCTTGGGCTATATAGCAAGACCCTGTCTCAAACAGTATCAACAAACACTAAACCAAAACCAAAAACAGGCTGGAGAAGTTGGACTAGGCCTTCCTCTTTGCAGGAGCCACAGTGCCCAGGCCCTGACCGGCATTAAAAAAAAAAACAAAAAACAAAAAACCTAACAGAGGGGCTGGGAAAGTGGCTCAGTGGTAGAGCGCTTGCCTTGCATGCATGAGGCCCTGGGTTCGATTCCTCAGCACCACATAAGCAAAAAGAAAAAAGCCGGAAGTGGCGCTGTGGCTCAAGTGGTAGAGCGCTAGCCTTGAGCTGAAGAGCTGAGGGACAGCGCCCAGGCCCAGAGTTCAGGCCCCACGACTGGACCCAAAAAACCCCAAAAAAACCTAAGAGAATGCACCAGGGGGTGAATGGATCATATGAAAATATGAGAGCTCAGGTCTACTGGAAGAAAGGGGAGGGGAAGGTATCCGTAGGAAAAGGACAATAGAAAAGGCCTGGAAAAGGCAGCGAATACTGTGGGAGCCCTCCTGAGCCCTTCATTTCAGGGGAAGGCAGCAGGTAGCTGAGTGGCTAGGGAAATTCCAGCTAGTCCTATTGGCTAAGTTTCTTGGAGTAGTAGGCTGCAGGGCCTGCTAGCCTAGGGCAGCTGGATAAGTCCCACCTCACCTCACCTATCCTTCTGAGACCAGTCTGATGAGGGCTTAAGATCTGTGTCAAACAAGAGCTGAGTCAGATAGGAGGTAGGGTGGGGGTGTGGCACCCTGAAGGGACAGGACAGACAGGCCAAGCCTCATTCTCTCAGAGTGCTCCACTAGCCCCAGGCTGGCCTGGACAGTCTCACAGGACAACCTTATCCCCTTTCTCCCCCCCACCCCTCAGGCACCCCTCCCCCCCAGGGCTTAGAAAGGCAGCCTTCACACCAAATGCAGGAGAAAGCCAGGCTCTGGGAAGGAGGCTCTATTGTAGACAGGTGACATCTGGTATCTCTGTGCTAAGAAGAGACCACCTGTTTAGTTCTAAACTTCCTCTCCTCATAGATGGCAGTCAGGCAGGGAGAAGGAGAAGGTGGCAGTGAATGGCAGTGGCACGCCCAGGACAGCAGGAGGTATCTGTTTTCAGCACAGACACCAAAGGGACAGGAGAGAGCCTTGTGAGCACAGCTCCCCAGTTGGTAGAAAAGGCATCCCATTCCCTCTCAGTTTCAGCTCAGCTGGAGGTCAAGAACTGCTGAGGCTGGCAGCCTGAGATGCTATTTGCTTGCAGGAGAGCATCTGGTCGCCTTGGCGACTCAGGGAAGCACCAGGCAGGAGCCAGCCACAAGCCAGGGCAGAGCCCTTTCTGTGCTTCACTGAGCCTTGACTTTTCCAGCTGGGAAAGTGGATGCAAAGCACTCCTCATGTCCTCCCTGGATCCTGACCAAGGGCCCCGGCAGTGCACAGTCCCGTGTGGACTGTAAAGATGTAGGAGGCTCCATCCTGCCCTTAGGCAAGCCCAAGACACACCCAGAAATGAGAACCCAAAATCAGAAAGGGGTGCAAGGCAAAAGAGGCAGGAACAAAGACCAACAGGGCTTTAAAGAAGGGAACTTGTGAGGAAAAAGACTCAGAATGGACTTTGAGAGGAAGACAGCATGAATTAACAAACAAGCAGCACATCTCCCTTGTGGACAGACAACTTTAGCTGTTTGCTTTGCTTCAGAGCCAAGGCCCAAAGCACCTTGGTTCTCTCTGGCTGGCCGTTTTCCCCAACCCAGTCAGTCCCCCACCATCTGCCCCTCAATGGTCTCAATTTTCAAGCCTTTGGCATCCCACTTGGCTGTCCCTTCCTGCCTCAAATTGCCTGCCAAGCTGGTGGACTCCAGCCCCAGTGTCCTGATGCTAAGGGGTGGTGCTGTTCAGGTCCATGGTCTCGCTCCCATCACTCTCTAAGCCAGCTGTTCTCTCCTAGGTCCTGGTTGTGACTGTCTTTTAGTGGGAAGTTCTTAACAAAATCACACCACACCAGAGTCCATCACACTCAAGTTCTTTCCTGTCCTGAGACCCCAAAACCACAAAGGCAAGACCAGAACCATCCTTAGGGAAGGTCTTCACAACCGGTAAGGCCAAGCACAATCAGGAGTTCCCATCCAATCATCTTTCTTGTTTTTTTTTTTTTGTTTGTTTGTTTGTTTTTTACATTGTTTAAAAAACAACATAAGCTGGGCATTGGTAGCTATAATCCTAGCTATTCAGCAGGCTGATATCTGAGGATCATGGTTCAAAGCCAGCCCAGGTGGGAAAGTCCATGAGACTTTTATCTCCAATGAACCACCAGAAAACTGGAAATGGCACTGTGGCTCAAGTGGTGGAGCACCAGCCTTGAGCTGAAGAGCTGAGAGATAGTGCCCAGGCCCAGAGTTCAAGCCCCATGACCCACAAAAAAAAAAAAAAAAAAAAAAAAAAAAGGTGACTGTGGAGCTTGTGGCTCAAATGCCAGAGCGCTTGCCTTGAGCAAAAAAGCTGAAGGGACAGCACCTAGGCCCTGAGTTCAAGCCCTAGTACTAACACATACACAAAAATAATAAGATAGACTCTCCAGGTCAGAGCTAGTAAGGGAAATAGACACAAAAAGAGAAAACCAAGGGGACAAACATATAACCTTTATACTCTGCATCCATAGATTCAACCAACCAGGGATCCGAATTTTTTTTTTTTTGCCAGTCCTGAGGCTTGAACTCAGGGCCTAGGCACTGTCCCTGAGCTTCTTTTGCTCAAGGTTAGCATTCTACCACTTGAGCCACAGCAGTACATCCAGCCTTTTCTGTTTATGTGGTACTGAGGAATCGAACGTAGGGCTTCATGCATGCTAGGCAAGCACTCTACCACTAAGCCACAGTCCCAGTCCCCAGAGATATCTTTTTTAAAACTAGCATCTTGAAAACTTTTCTTGGGCTGGAACTGTAGCTTAGTGGTAAAGTGTTTGCCTAGCATGCATGAAGTCCTGGGTTTGATTCCTCAGTACCACATAAACAGAAAAGGCCAGAATTAGCGCTGTGGCTCAAGTGGTAGAGCGTTAGCCTTGAGCACAGAAAGGCTCAGAGACAGTGCCCAGACCCTGAGTTCAAGCCCCATGACTACCCCCGCCCCCTCCCCCGCCAAAAAGAAAATGAAAACTTTTCTTTCATTATTGTTCTCTTCTCTTTATTCTCCCTCCTCTCCCCTTCCCCCTTTTGGCCATAGTGGGGTTTGAACTCCATGCTTCAGGTCCACTATCATTTGAGCCATGCTCTAGTCATTTTTGCTTTTTAGTTATTTTTTTGGATAGGGTTTTGCATTTTTGCTTAAAGCTAGCATCTCACCAGGGTCTTCCTACCTAGGCCTCCCACATAACTGTGATTATAGGATGTGCCACTATGCCCTACTTGTTGGTTGAGATATGGTCTTGTTTTTTTTTGGCCTGGGCTGGCCTTCAACCACAATCTTCCTGATCTTCATCTCCCAAGTAGCTAGGAATATAGACGTATGCCACCAGGCTCAGCCTCTTCATAATTTCTTAAACAATACAGAATAGCAGGAATTTATAGACAGTGATATGGCTTTGACATTGCCACAAAGATGTGGAAGAACATCTGAGAAGCAGAGGAAGACACACATTCTGAACCTATATGAGGTAAGTTGTCAGAGTCCAGACTAGAGGCTGGAAGACCAGTTAGGAGACTACTGCCAACAGACTATATACCAACAGAGTAAAAATAAGAATCTGACCTCAGATTTTGTTGAGGGTCTCTAATTTGGTAGGCAGAGCTTAGTAGCAATGGAGATGAGAGGATGGACTTGAGAGTACTTGAGTCACACACTAGATTGTTTCCAACTTTTTCTTTTTCTAGAAGCAGGGTATCCCTATGTAGTCCAAACTGGCCTTGAGCTCTCTATCCTCCTGCTTGCTACTGGAATCACAGACATGCACAATATCTGGCTGTTTTTCCAACATGTTTTCACTGGGATAAAAGTCTTCAAACATAGGGCTGGGAAGGTGGCCCAGTGGTAAAGCGCTTGCCTTGTATGCATGAGGCCCTGGGTTCGATTCCTCAGCACCACATAAGCAAAAAGAAAAAAGTCAGATGTGGCGCTGTGGCTCAAGTGATAGAGCACTAGCCTTGAGCTGAAGAGCTGAGGGACAGTGCCCAGGCCGAGTTCAGGCCCCAGGACCGGACCCCCCCCCCCCCAAAAAAAGTCTTCAAACATAAAGCTTTGGCCACTTCATATTGGTTCCCTATGATAAACCACATTGGGGAATTTCTAGGTCAAAGAGCAGGACTATTTTTGAAGTTCTTTTCCAACTGCTTTCTTGAAAGACTCTCAATCCCCACTTCTACCAGCAGTACCCAAAAAATGCCTATTAGACCATCTCAGCGCCCCATTAAGGGTCAGTTTATATTCACATCATTGTTAGGACCAAAGACCCATAAGAGACAAGATATTTAACTTGGCTCCAAACAAAATGACTAAGCCCAGGAATTGGTTCCAGACTGCAACACTGGTCCCTCCTGCTAAGGTAAGTGGCTTCAGAGCTGGGGCTAGAGTCAGGGAAGAGGCAATCTCCCTGATACAACCCATTCCTATTAACGATGATATTTGACTCCCCCATTCAAACATGTACCATGGCTCCCACTGTCTACAAACTAAATGCCATACTCCTTGAGACAGATGAACATCAAACTTTTCCAAAAATATGATCACTGAGGCATCTTCTCATAATCACTCATTCTCTGTGTGAGTACCTACTATTTGCCCTATAGAATAGAGCCCTTGCTTTGACACACTCAATCGAGAGTGTGTCAAATGTATTTATTTATTTTTCTATTTAAGCCAGTTTATTTTTATTTCTTTTTTTATTTTATTTTATTTTGATCCAGTTGTGGGCCTGAACTCTGGGCGTGGGCGCTGTCCCTCAGCTTTTCAGCTCAAGGCTACTGCTCTACCACTTGAGCCACAGCGCCACTTCAGGCTTTTTTTTTTTTTCTGCTTATGTGGTGCTGAGGAATTGAACCCGGGGCCTCATGCATGCAAGGCAAGCGCTTTACCACTGAGCCACCTTCCCAGCCCCTCAAATGTATTTAAATATAACACTAAAAATAGAGCAGGAAAACAAGTTGGGGAGGGGGGGGCATAATTTCAGAAAGAGTGACCAAAGACTCTAACAAGGGCACAGGTACACAGCCAGAACAGGAGTGAGTCATGCAGATTAAAGGGACATGCTTTCTGCCCCACTCAGACCCAGACATTGGCCCTTCATTGGCTGTTGGTTCAGTGAATACTGCCATGCCCAGTTCTAATGTCACCTTGGAAGCCCTCCTGACTCCCCAGGCCTGATCTACTCCCAGTACTTTGCATCCCCTTTGCAGTGTACACAGCTGTGTGCATGAGGCCATGAGTAGCTCTTGAGCTCGGTGCTTGTGATACTCAATACAAGAAGAGTGGGGGCTGGGAAGGTGGCTCAGTGGTAGAGCGCTTGCCTTGCATGCCTGAGGCCCTGGGTTCGATTCCTCAGGACCACATAAGCAAAAAGCCGGAAGTGGCACTGTGGCTCAAGTGGTAGAGCACTAGCCTTGAGCTGAAGAGCTGAGGGACAGCGCCCAGGCCCAGAGTTCAGGCCCCAAAACCAGACCCCCCCCCAAAAAAAAAAAAAGAAAAAACAAGAAGAGAATGACTGGCTTTCACACATACCCTTTCCAGACTATACCGCAAGTTGGGAAAAGAAAGAAATTGCCTTAGTCAGCTACTGGGTCACAGTTTGTGTGGCACATAGTCTGGCACACAGATGTTTACCAAGGAAAGCATGATAACTTTGCAAGTTGTCTAAGAATAATGGGCACTGTAGTGACAGGGAACCTTCTTTTCTCAGCACTTACAAATGAAGATCCTCTCGGGCTTTGATAGTGAGATGGAAGGTCAGCTGTCCTCTCGAATCAGCCCCTACTTGGGAGCTACCCTTGCAATTTGAGTGGCCACCAGATTTCACCTCTGCAAATGCAGTGTGAAGGGATAGGTGCTACAACAGAGCTGGGCCAGTTCTACGTTCCCTCCTCTATTCTACTGGTTGGATCCCAGACATGCCGAAAACCCATCTTTCACAATGGCCATAACAGAGTACAACTCTGAGAGAAACAAAGCCTCAGATGAATCACAAGGGCTTCCCCCTCCATGAATGTACATGTCAGGGACATTAGGGTTATTACGCAAGACAGAAAAATCAGCATCCTCTCTAAGCCACTATACCTTTAGGCTCCTGTGACACAATGGTGAGCTTTACATTAATCATTTGGCCCCTGTGATACAGTGATGGTCTTTTTACACTTGTTGTCACCAGATGCTGCAGCAAGGGAACCATGATGTCATCAGTGTCCTCTGAATCCTTTCTTAATGCCTAGCAGTGAAATGGTGAGTCTCAACTCCTAGCCAACCTATTAAGACTTAGAAGAGTCAAAAGAGGAGGCAAGAGGAAGGAAGGTGAACAAATCATGGCAAAGTTTCCTGAGAAGCTCACAGGGATGTCTGATGGGTGAAAAAGCATACAGCCTATAAGAGATTTAAAAACCTGATTCTGCTGGCAAGAAGTGACCGAAAAGTGACACTGATCAAGATACTTGTGCTTATAACCTGGCGTATGGAATTGTTTTTGTTTTTGGTTTGTTTTTTTTTTTGGGTCCGTGGGGCCTGAACTCTGGGCCTGGGCACTGTCGCTCAGCTCTTCAGCTCAAGGCTAGTGCTCTACCACTTGAGCCACAGCGCCACTTCCAGCTTTTTTCTTTTTGCTTATGTGGTGCTGAGGAATCGAACCCAGGGCCTCATGCATGCAAGGCAAGCGCTCTACCACTGAGCCACCTTCCCAGCCCTGGCGTATGGAATTGTAACCTCTTTATACAACTAGTTAATAACAATTATATGTGTGTGTGTGTGTGTGTGTGTGTGTGTGTATGTATGTATGTATGTATGTATATATTTTCGGTTGTGGGGCCTGAACTCTGGGTCTGGGCACTGTCTCTCAGCATTTCAGCTCAAAGCTAGCACTCTACCACTTGAGCCACAATGCCACTTCTGGCTTTTTCTGCTTATGTGGTGCTGAGGAATCAAACCCAGGGCTTAATGCATGCAAGGCATGCACTCTACTACTGAGCCACCTTCCCAGCCCTTAATATTTTTTATCATATATACTATGTCATATTTTATTATATAGTATATATACTATGTATAATACATGTTATATATAGATTATACACAATATAGAATATATTATATAACATATAGTGCATACTATTAATATAACATAATTATTTGATATTATTGATACAGTATACATCATATATCATATATAGCCTGTTTGACATATAATATGCAACATATAACAGACCATACAAGATATATAATGTTATGTATAATAGATGTTATATGATTTATTTTATGTGTGCATACAATGTATTCTGTGGTGTATTATGTGATATATTACATGATATATCTTGCATATTATACTCATTTAATATTATACAAGTTACATGTTATATATTGTGTATTATATGTGATATAATATATTGAAATATATTTCATAAAATATAATTGTTAGGTTTTTAAAAAGAGGTAACTGAGTAAAATAATATTTTTTAAAAAGAAGCAACAGAAGTGAATCTGAAATGTCCCCCAAAGGTCCATGTGTTAAAAGTTGAGTCCTCAATCTCCTGGCATTACTGGGAAGTGGTGAAATATTTAAGGGTAGAACTTCGTTGGAAGAAGTTATCATTAAAGGAAGTAGGGTGGCAAGTAACCTTTACTCTCTCTGCTTCCCAGACATAAATAGGCTTCTTCTGCCACAGACTCTTGCTATGAGGTACTGTGCTGCCACAAGTCCAAAGCAATACAAACAAATAAGCATGGACTAAAACTTCTGAAATCATACATCAAAATAACTCTTCCTCTTTCTGAGTTGATTACCTCAGGTAGGAAAGCTAACACAATAATAAGAAATACAAAGCAAATGCACACAAAAGTTTATTCATGTCCTGCTTTGTGGACCTCCCTGTCCTTCACGGGGCAAGAGCTGGCTGAGAAGAGAGGAGAAGATAGCCTCCTCCCACCAACCATCTAGTTATCTAGGGCCCCTCTGAGGAGAGAATTCTGAGAATGCTATACCTGGTTCCCTGCCTTCACTCCATTTCTGTGTATTCAAAATTCTGAGGCCTGGCGTCCTATCAAGTTATATCACAGCAGAGGCACAAAGATTATGAAGACAACCATTGCCCCTGCCAACCCCAGGTGCTCATCAAGCTCTACCTGGTGGTTTTAGTCTACTTTCTATGACTATCACTTTAGGTTTACACTTGTGCTGAGCTCAGCACAGTGAAGACAAAAGCCCTACAAAGGGCCACCACAAGACTGGAGGAAGCCAAGCAGAACACAATTCACATTCTGAGCCTACTCATTAACTGGCCCTGTGACCCTAAGCAAGCTCTAGTCCTTGATCCGTAAAATGAAGATAATAAAGCCACCTCCCATGGTGTTAGGAGAAAACACAGTATGTGTCTGGCACATGTAAGCTACTCTATAAATGTTAATTTCCTTTTACTGCTCCCAAATGTCCTTCTCAATTGTCCTGCCATGATCCATGAAATTCTTGCCACTGGACCTGTCCTTCAAAATTAAGGCACTGTCTGTAAAATGTCCCTGTGGAGGAAGATGTCACCTACAAAAAAACGAAGAAGTGTCTGGGAGGCTAGCAGGCTGATGTTCATAGCATCTGGCTGAGGTTCCGTTGTTAAAGCTCCCAGGAGCAAACAGGATGTGCTCAGGTGCCGGCAGCTGTAGAGTCCAGACAAGAAAGTGTTACATAGAAATATGATGCCATCAAGGATGCTAAATCTCAAGATCTGGGTATCTCCAGGTAGTCAAAGGAGAGGATGCTAAAAAGGCTGGGAGGCAAACTGGCTCAGGAATGCCTCATCCCTTTAGACCTCATCTCCTTCAGGCCTAAAAAGGAGACCTATGGGAACTGGGGATGTAACTCAGTTGGAGAGTGCTTGACTGCCATGCACAAGACTGAACCAACATGGAAAAAAACCCAAAAACTGAATATCTAGGAGGAAGCTTCCAGGTAGTCCTATCCAGATAGCAGTGGTCTTCCTCTTGAGATACTCAGCTACCACTACATAGCTCCTTCACATCCATTCCACTTTCAACCTCCAGATAGCTACATTCTAAAGAGAAGAAGCTAAAAGCTTTGGCCTTAGAAACAGCTCTCCAAAGCTACCTGCTGGAGGTCAGAATGAAGGACAGGAAAAAGACGAGATCAAACATCTCTAAGAATGAGTTTCTGATCTGGGCAAAATTCTGAGATACTATCAACCTCTGTTGAGGTTATCTCTTCAAGACAGTGCTCACCTGACTGGAATCCCAGGAAAGGAAAACTTCACCCAAGGAAACAGATTTGCAGTTCAGACCCACAGCAAGGCACACTCAGGATCCTGCAAGTGTGTTCCATGGCAGGAACTATCCTTATAAGACATAGCCTAGAGCAATAAGGCAGTGTGTATGCATGTGTGTGCATGTGGCATGTGTGTATGTGTGTTGCGGGGAGGGGTTACACTCTACAGAGGGCCAGGCAATGCAAGGAAGGACTTTCTATTCACTTGTACATTTGAGAGCTAGCTAGTTTTGTTCATGGAAAATCTGGCTGCCTGCCTGGCCAGTGGAGCAATTCCACACTGGGTGGGCAGCTGAATAACATGACCTTTAGGGCTTTCCCAAAACTGATGTCCTGCTACAATAAGCTGGCACTGAAGAAGTGTGCTCAACTATGTCTTGTAGGGCCAATTCCAATCATTGCCAGACCTGCTCCTTCAGCCTCTATGCTTTACAGAAAGCTTCCCACCCATATCAACCCACTTGACATTGTGGCAGGGGCCCTAGAACCACAGCACACGCCCCTCTGGATCCCAAAGGAACCATGTGGTCACAGAAAGTCAGCGAGGTCAAGCAAAAGTCAAAGGATAATCAATCCAATGATGTAAACAACTGATGCCACAAGAAGCCCAAGGCCAGCTGGTGGGCAACAGCAGCACAAAATAGGTATGTCCCACTCCTGAGGCCCATCCCAATGCCAGCCTCCATGTCAGGGTCCAGAGCCCTGGCCAGGTGAATATGTAACCCATTCTATCGGGGCCAGGTACAAATGATGCCTGGCTCCTGTTTCTGTGCAAACAACTTTAAGGCCAGCAGGGAAAACAGGGAATTTGAAACCCAGAATGGACTGTAAAATGTCTGGAGACTGTTGTTCATGCCTGGCTAAGAATGATCCTCCCAGCTCCATTCAGAAAAGGTCGTGGCAGTAGGATCTAACTTTTGCAAGACCAGAGCTTTTCCAGGAACTAGAGAGGTCCCAGGAGGCTTGGGAGTGCATATCTCAGCTGATACAAGAAATCCTTTCGAAGAGACCCTGACCTCCTAGGGGCAGTTCATCCCTGTTTCACTGTTCTCCTTTAGGCAGAGACTCCCCTCCCTTATGGGAAACAGAAAACTAACTTCCTGGAACTTCAATTCATGAGCATCAGCTCTAATCTACTGAAATCATGTGAGAAATCTTCAGGCAGCAAGTACTGTGTGGGGCTCAGATCATTAACAATTGAGGATTGTGGCATCAAAAAGACCCACTCAAATCCCAGGCAGATGATCCTAGGAGAATCATTTCGTCTAAGCCCAGTTTCCTCCTCATTACAGAAAGATAATTCTATCCCCCTCACAGGCTATTATAGGGACTAAGTGAGATAGTGTACATAGTCTGGCATAGTGCTACATACAGTATATGCTAAGCAAGAACACCATG
Organism: Dipodomys spectabilis; assembly: GCF_019054845.1. Lineage (NCBI taxonomy): Eukaryota > Metazoa > Chordata > Mammalia > Rodentia > Heteromyidae > Dipodomys > Dipodomys spectabilis. The sequence continues at coordinate 15,345,341 of NW_024870802.1, forward strand.
AAACAATGCTTTGGAAATGTTAGAACTGATCTTCCTACACTTTGTGTTGTCTTACTAAGCAGTCTCAATTCCCTATGATATGACTTCAAGTTCCCTATAAAAATCCCTTAGTGGTTCTGTCACTAGACAGCTGGTGCACAAAGGCAGGCTGTGGGAAAGGGGGTCAGAAAACCTGGATTAGACTTTGTCTATTCCTCCTGGTAAGGTGCTGTGAGGGACCTAATACTCAATCTTTGAATTGTGCTGAGAATCTGCAATGAGGCAGGTGTCAAGCTAAACAGATTCACTGTTGGAATGACAGAATCTTTCCTGCAATGGCTTAGAGTTCAAGCTTTTCCATAAATAAATGGTCCCTGGGCATCTGAGCACTCTGAACTGAACTCAAATGCCACTTCCTCACACAGAACCTGAAGGTGGGCTGCCCATCTGCCACAGTCTTAGCTTACCAACCCTCACTTGCATTAAAACCTGTAGAATATGTGTCTCAGACAAAAAGGGAGAAAGGTCCAGGATATTCCTTGTAACTTTACAAGATTAATCCAAAACTCAGCACAAATGTAGGTACCTATGCTGGAGATGGAGTATTGAGTGGGAGCTAGCAGGTCCCAGGTGTCCTCCTGGGACTCTGGCCCAGCTCTCACAGAAAAACTCCTTCTCTCTCTCTCCAAATGGGCTTCTCTTTTCATAGGACATTGTGGACATGGACCATAAGAAGGCCAAAGTAAAGACACCAAATAGAGCCCCAAAGAAAGCAGATTTCAGGCACTTACTGGTCAGTCTAGCAGCTCTGGATAGTGCTCTGGATACAGCTTCCTTTATCTTCTTGAAAATACCTATCTCATCAAGAAGGCAAAAACTGATGCAGCTACTTGCCTCTTACCATGGCTTCTTTCCCTTCTTGGAAGATGCCAGGCTCTTTGCTATCTTAAGGAATCCTTCATGAAGTCCCCTGCCCAGCACATTAGAGCCAGAAATCTAGCCATGTTTTCTTACCAGCCATGGGCCATAGTGGGGCTGTCTCTCCCTAGAGAAGACATCCTTTTCTAGTTCATTCACAGGTAGCCTTGACCAGGGATCAAAACAAACATGGCTACCTTAGTCTTGGCCTCCAAGGGTTTGCTTATGCTCCTAATGTCTTCTTCTCTCCTCTGTGCATTTTGATATTTGAGCTAATCTGTTTCCCTTCTATTTTATGAGTCCCCTATCTATTTTGTTCAGCTTCACACTAGGGTCAAACATGGGTTTTGGCATGTACAACCTCAGAGCATGTCTGAGCTTTATGGCAGTACAGACATTCCCTGATTCAGCATGGTTCAATGATTTTTTTCTTGGCTTTACAAGAGTACAAGAGCATATCCATTCAACCATTCTGTATATGGTAGTCAATAAATTACATCAGCTACTCAACACTTCATTATAAAACAGGCTTTTGTGCACATGATTTTGTCTAGCTATAGTTAATGTAAGTGTTGTAAGCATAGTTTTAAGGTAGGCTAATCTAAGCTATAATGTTCAATAGCTTAAATGTGTGTTTGTGTGTGTGTGTGTGTGTGTGTGTGTGTGTGTGTGTGTGTGTGTGTGTGTCTTTAATTCAGATAAGGTCTCACTGTGTTGACCAGGGGATCTTGAACTCAGGCTCAAGTAATCCTTCAACCTCAGTCTCCTGCAGAGATGGAACTATAGACATACACCACCACATCCAGCTTAGTTAGGTATATTAAACATATTTCTTACTTTTGATATTTTGGCCACTGTGAGTCTCTATAGGGACTGTGGCTTTTGGTGTGATAGTGCTAACTAGTAGCCCTCTGTGAGATCAGAGGGCTGGTAGATCAGAGGGCTGGTATGTGACTTCATGCTGCATCAAGTCCTGAACAGCTGACCCTGCTGCTGTGTATTACCTAGGCTTGATGTAAAGCATTGTACCTGTCAGAAGATAGAATCTGGAGGTGTCTCATTCCACACTTAGGAAGTCACTAGCCTCCTAGGAGCCTTCTAAGATTCTCCTAATAGCTGTTGTGGGTGTGTAGAGACCAGAGGCAGGACTAGGCAGGATAAAGATGGATGTGCCCACCTTCGGTGGGAGGGCCTGGAATGGGCAAGCTTACTGTTGTCATTCCAGTGTGGAATGACAGGGACCATTCTGAGACCATTATGGAGTCCCACCTACCTGTTTTGGCCCCCTTCGCCTCTTCCCCATAGAAAAGGATTGGGCTGTTTCAAAGATACCAGGAAAGGGGGGACATGATGAAATACACATTTGGTTTTGTCACCATCCTTGGAAAAAAGACCCAGATATGGACAGTAGGTAGTAGCAGTGACCAGAATGTTAGACCTCCATATCTCTAGCCTGTCCTCTGTTTCACTCAACCTGTTGCCAGATTTTGTTGCCTATTTCTCAAAGAGGCTTCCATATTCCTTGCACATCCAGTACTCTAGCCCTCCTTCCTCTGCCTTGAGCACTCCAGCCTCTTAATTGGCCTTCCCCCTTTTCCCTGGCCTTTTCACCCACTGACTCCAGAAGTGCTCTCCTAGGTCCCCTGTCTGCTGCTGGTCACTGGTTCCCAGTGATGCTTCCTGAATGCCATAGTTGTGCTCTCAGCTGCTGTCAATATGTCCTTTAGTCTTTCCCTCTCACTGCCCCTTTCCCATAGTGCACACCAACCCAGCCCCTTCTTCTATCCTTGCTCTGGCTCAGGTTAGCTTTCACTTTCCAGTCTCCTCCTGCCATTCCAAGATTCAAGATTCAAGATTGCAGTCTCTAGTGTGCACAGCATCCCCTGGCTGGGTGACATGGGTTTCCTAAGGCTCTCCCTGCTGAGGTCCTGAAAAGACAGCCTCATGCAGAGTGATTCGGCTCCCTGCTAGGTATCTGCTCAGAGGTGGTCCTGAGATCTGGAGAAGCCAATCCATGAGTTAGCAGAATGTTGGCACTGGTGTGTTCGGCCATGGAGCAAGCTGATGGGTAAGAGAAGCCAAACACAGATGCTCAGACAAAAATGAAGAGGCAACAAACCCCAAAGATGGAGCCACCTTCATTCCTGATTGACATCTAGCCTCACTTCCTGAAGCCAGCTGCCCTGCTGTAATCCTTCCTGGGTTAAACGGGACAGACTCCTGGCTCTCCACGTGGAGCAGAATAAGCATTAGGCTTGAGGAACCCCGTTCCCTCAGCCCTAATAGCCCTAACAGAAGGAGCCATGTATTAGATGAGTAGGCTCTGCCAAGGGTTTTTCTCTTACTGCCTCCTTGTGTGGCTCTGACATGTTCCACACACCTGGTTTCCTCACTGGGACCAGACTCTTCATAAAGGCCAGCAGAAGCACATAGCTTTAGGCCTTCTGACCAGCTCTAGGTTCCCTTTTCTGGAGCTAACCCTGATCTAGAGTCTGGAGCAGTCCTTGTCAAACCCATGTTGTTATGTGTGGTCCTGTCCCCTGGCTAGGGCTGAGCAGACCAAAGGTGGAAACCTGATCTAAGTAGGACCAAACTGACCCTTTCCTCTGGGAATACACACTCAAGTTGGTAAATGGAACTGTGTGGGAACACTGGGGACATATGGACCCAGGACGGAGGAAGCCAGGCTGCAGAGAAGAGAGGGAAGGAGGGAAGCCAAAGAGAAAGGAAGCTGAGCAACAGAGGAGGAATCTAACAAGGTTTTTCCAAGGCTGTGATCCTGCCTGTGGGGTCTTTTTTGCTTAAGCTTGATTCAGTTGGTTTCTGTTACTTGTGATCAGGAGGTCCTAACACAGCTGGGGTCTCTCTTTTGAGTCTCTCCAAGAATACAAAGCAGGTGCTGCACAAACACTTGCTGAATGAAGGAAAACTGGCCCCAGATTCCAGCCTTCCTATTTCTGCCAAAGGCACCATTGTGCACTACAAATACTCTCTACATAAAGTGTAGAACTCAGCCCCAGGCAACACAAATTAAATGCACTTTCCTTCCCTGAAATACATTATAGCCTCATTTTCATCTCGTCTTTGGGGCAAACCAGCACTAAAAGAAAGAACAGGCAAGAGCATGCCAGAAATAACAGCCCTTGGAAGTAGTGCCTGAACTATCTGCAAACAGTGTGAATGCCTCACTACAAAAAAAAAAAAAAAAAAAAACTGACTTCTATGCCACATACATTTTGCCCTCAAAATGACTACCACAGTCTCTAAGAGGTCAAAAAGCTAGAAGCCAGGGCAAGGAATGTGGCTTAGTAGTAGAGTGCTTGCCTAGCATTCATGAAGCCCTGGTTCTGATTCCTTGGCACCATAAAAACAAAACAAAACAAAAAACATAAAAACAAAAAAATAAAGCTAGAAGTAGTGCTATGGCTTAAGTGGTACAGCGCTAGGCTTGAGCACAAAGAGGCTCAGGGAACAGCACACCCAGGCCTTAAGTTCAAGCCTCAGGACTGGAATGAAAAAAAAAAAAAAAAAAAGCTAGGAGCTGTTCACAAGGCTAATGCCAAGAATCAAAGGATGGAATTCAATGGTGCCCCTGGCTTCCACTAATGCTGTGCCCACTTGACTGTATCTATCAAGCTGCCTTATAAATTATATCTGCAAGGGTTCTAGTGGTTTTTAAAAAGTAGTACAAGTGCTAGAAATGTGGCTTAGTGGTACAGTACTTCTTGCCTAGCATGGAAGTGCTAGCCTTGAGCAAAAGAAGCTCAGGGACAGTGCTCAGACCCTGAATTCAAGCCCCTGGATTGGAAGGGAGGAGGGGGAGGGGGAGGAGGAGGGGAAGGAGGGGAAGAGGGGGAAGAGGAGGAGGGTAAGGAGGGGAGGAGAGGAAGAGGAGGAGGGGGAAGAGGAGGAGGGGAAGAAGGGGAGGAGGAAAAAGAGGGGAGGGGAAGGGGGGAGGAGGGGGGAGGAGGAGGGGGAGGAGGGAGAGGAGGGGGAGGAGGAAAAAGTAGTACAAAACTCCAGCTCTACTCTAGACCAACTTTTTCATTATTCAGATGAGGAGCTAGAGACCTACTATGTGCCTTTGCAGAGGACACAAAGCCTTCCTAGGGCTCTTTGCTACACCTCTCCAGCTGTCTTTATGCCTTCCCCCAAGGCAGGCACTCTATCCCAGGTGACCCGGCCTGCCTCAGCGGAAGGGCAATGCTAAACAGCCTAAACAATGTGGAGCTGTCCTGAAGCTAGTCTTCCGCTATATATAGTTTCTCCCCTGAAATGACCTCACACAGCAGAAAGGTTTGTGGTGTGGTAAAAACTGGCTGTGTCCCTGACTCCAGAGAACTGCTGAAAAGGCAGGTGGTAAATGAGAAAGAGTATCGTGGGAGGAGGAGGGTGGAATGGGGTGGGTGGGCAGTAATCTGTTGCCACAACTCTGAAGAAATGATTGCCCTTGTCTTGAGGAGGTGGCAGAGGACAGGTCAGTCAGGCACACTCCTGTGGTGGCTGATGAAATGAGTCTCCAGTCTTGGGTGGGGAAGCCACTGAGGCACAAGAAACTCCACTCCGGCCCACTCACAGATGTCAGGTGCTTCCCCCAAACCACTTCATTCCTATGCACCCAAACAGGGACTCCTGTTTACCCAAATACCCCCATTTAGGATGCAAGACCTCTTATAATCATCTATATTAGGATCCATCTGATCCTAATACCTAGAAAAAACAAACAAGAGCCAGGTGTGGTGACTCATACCCGTAATCCCAGCACTCAGGAAGGCATGAATTCAAGACCAGTCTGTGCTACATAGACTCTGTCTCAAAAAAAAAAAAAAGAGAGAGATAGAAGCTGGGTGCCATGGTTCACCTGTAATCCTAGCTATTCAAGAGGCTGGGATCTGAAGATCACGGTTCGAAGCCTGCCCCGGCAGAAACGACCCTGTGAGACTCTTAGTTCCAACTAACTACTCAAAAACCTGAAGTGGAGCTATGGCTCAAAGTGGTAGAGACGAAGAGCTCAGGGAGAGCGCCCAGATTCCGAGTTCAAGCCCCACCAACTGGAGGTAGGGGGGAGGAAAAAGAGAGAGAGTGGAAGAGAGAGAAAAATAAGAGAAAAACTCTGGGAGGATAAATATCAACTGAGTCTAGAAACTCCCTCTGCCCTCTGGGTGGTAGGAATAATAATAAGATATTCTCCTATTCATTTTCTCTCTTTCTCTCTCTCTCTCTCTCTCTCTCTCTCACACACACACACACACACACACACACACACACACACACACACACAAACACACAAATTATATAGGACAGGATTTCATTGTTACATTACCATAAGCTTACAAAGCAAACATTGCTTTCATAACAAAACAAAATTATTGCTTGCTTTTTTCCAACCTGCATCTTTTATTCAAATGATAAGTCCTTCAACAAACCACACCCACTTATATATACTTAATACCTTCTCTATCCCCAGTCTAACTTAATTCCCAAGGGAGCACACCTTGAGTCCCACCTCCAAAGTCGCCCTTGAATAGCAAGCATACAGGGCCTCTCCCTCTCAACTCTTTCTAAAGTATATGCACATGGCTCTTGTCTGAACTTCTACACCGCATTATTTCACTCTTGTCTGGGTATTTTTTGCCCTGGAAACAGTACAACTTTATTTGGGTTTGCTTCCTCTCCTAGGCAGATCATGAGCCACCACAGACAATGTAACTCACACATATATGCATGTACATTCAGAGCATGAGTCAGGATGGGATCTCAGAAAGGGCACAGGACAGGTTATAGAGTGAACTTTCCTATCAGATACCAGTATGGCTAACTTAGACTGCATGCCTTTACCAACAGGTTGACCACTCTAAACCTGCTCCCAGATTCTTCCCAGTGAATCCCCTGGAAGGTTGAAAAGGAATTCAGATCAAGCCTGCCAACTGCACATTTTAGAAAAGGATCATTTCTCCTCTAGAACTGAGACCCCCTCCCTGCCCACAGAAGGGGTCCCTATTTATTCATACCCAAATTAGCACAGGATGTGGGCAGACATGCACAACAAGACTCTGAGGCTAGGACATTTCCTCTGGGCTATGGAGCAGGACAGATGAATACCCAAGAAACTGTACTGCCAACAGCAGCAGATTTGAGTGTCTCTGCCTAGGGCTATAGGAAAGGATCTAATGGTCATGGATAGACCAATCACCAAGGTCCGGCACCTTCTACAGGACCTATAGCACAACAGGACAAAGCTAGGCTTAAGGAGATGGGGTTGGCTGCAGTGTAAGTATTCTCCAGTAAATGCGACTGACCTTTTGCCTGTTGACTCCAAAGACCTGCCCATTCTGTCCCCAAGGAGAGAGCCCAAACAACAATGCCTATAGCACATAAAAACTTATTTATTATCAGTAGTACAGGGATTTTGAACTCAGGGCCTCATAGTACCTTCTACTAGTTCAGCCATACCCCCAGCTCTTTAGTCCTTGGGAGTTTTTGTTGGTTTGTTTTGTCATTCATGGGGATTCAACTCTGGGTCTGGGCACTGTCCCTCAGCTCTTCAGCTCAAGGCTAGTGCTTTACCACTTGAGCCACAGCAACACTTCCTGCTTTTTCTATTTATATGGTGCTGAGGACCCAAGGCCTCATGCATGCAAGCCAAGCACTTTACCACTGAGCCACCTTCCAAGCCCCCTTGGGAGTTTTAAAAGATTCTGTTGGGTCATGTACAAATTATAGTAGTTTCTAGTCAACAAGGCCTCTTGTCTCCTCAGCAAAAACCTAGGTTAGACTACAGCAGGAATAGCACAAAGAGCCAGACCCAGATAAGCTCCAGGTTCTGTATACCTGATGTGAGAGTAGAGGACAGAGGAGGGAGCTAACAGAGGAGTTAGCTGGGGTATAAACATGGCTGTGTAGAGCAGTGTGGACTTTCCTTGTAAAGTGGAATATCTTCCTAGATTCCCCTAGACCCTTGGCCCTGTGTGCTTTGGATCTGCCTAGAGAGGGTGGGGCTAGAAATGTACTAGGAAAAACAAATCACAGTCCTTCAACCTTAGTCCCTCACTGTGAGCTTTTTGAGGAGATGACATTGACCACTCACATTGTAGTCTCCTTACTTCAGGTGAAAGAGGTTAAGCACCGAGAGGCAGCCCAGCACAATGGTTAGGAACAGGTCCCAGGAGACAACCACTAGAATTCTATCACCCAGCAGCCCCTCCACTTTTGGTTGTCTTCTTGTACTGCAGATGTAGCTCAGTTGTAGAACATTAGCCTGGTATACACAAGGTCCTGGGGACAACCCTCAATCTGGGGGGGTGGGGGGAATGCCTCTGAGCTTCGTTTTCCTCATCTGAAAAATGGAAGTAACTGGCCTTTATTAAAGTGGAGGTAATTAGACCTACATTGTTAAGGCCAACATAAAATCAAAGCCAGTGGTGTCAAGTATCTGTTAGGGGGCTCCTCATATATTTTGTAGAGAACTAATCAATGGTACTGACATTAATAATGATTAATCAGTGATACCACTGCTGGAGCTGTTGAAAAAGCTTGGGAAGCAAAATGCTTGTGCCATTGGTCTATTTTGAGGGAATGGAATGCTTTCATTGAGTGGAAAAAAATCAATACTATGTATTATATCCCACATTACAGAGGACAGTATGAACTGTCCCAGACTCTATGGGGGGCTGGGAAGGAAGGAAAAGGGACACACCCATGAAAATTGTCACAACTGCACTTTCTGGAACATTCAGGAGGTGCACTGCAAGAACTGGCAAAAGTGGAATATGGCTAGTCATGAGTGGCAATGACGTCAGTAAACCAGCTATACCTGTTTAGAGCCCAGAAGAGTCCTTTGTTGAAATTGACATTGAAGCAGGTATGGCATGGGAAGAACTCAGACCAAGAATCAAAGAGCAATCTATTTCAAATCTTCCATTTCTTTTTGTTTTGTTTTTGGCCAGTCTTGAGACTTGAGCTCAGGCCTGGGTGCTGTCCCTAAGCTTCTTTTGTTCAAGGCTGGCACTCTACCACTTAAGCCACAGCACCACTTCCAGCTTTTTCTGTGTATGTGGTATTGAGGAATCAAACCCGGGGCTTCATGCACTCTGGGCAAGCACTCTTCCACCGAGCCACATTCCCAGCTGAAATCTTCCATTTCTTTTTTTTTTTTTTGTCAGTCGTGGGGCTTGAACTCTGGGCCTGGGCGCTGTCCCTCAGCTCTTCAGCTCAAGGCGAGCGCTCTACCACTTGAGCTACAGTGCTACTTCCGGTTTTCTGGTGGTTTATTGGAGATAGGAGTCTCACGGTCTCTCCTGCCCGGGCTGGCTTTGAACCGCGATCCTTAGATCTCAGCCTCCTGAGTACCTAGGATTACAGGCGTGAGCCACCAGCGCCCGGCTGAAATCTTCCATTTCTTGTAGTGTGACACCCTCCTTCATAATAGATACAGTGGGAGTAAAACCTACTACAGAGCCAGGCACTGGTAGCTCACACCTGTAATCCTAGCTACTCAAGAGGCTGAGATCTGAAGATCTCAGTTCAAAGCCAGCCCAGGCAGTGGCTTATCTCCAATAAGCCACTAGAAAAGCAGAAGTGGCACTGTGGCTCAAGCAGTAGAGCTCTCCCCTTGAGCTGAAGAGCGCAGGGACAGTGCCCAAGACCAGAGTTCAAACCCCACGACCAACCAAAACAAACAAACCTACCACAGAACTCCACTCAACCTGTGCTCACTGAATGGCAGTGAACAAGAAATGTAAATCAACAGATCTGAACTTGGAGGCATGTTCAGCTCATTTAATCCTCATGACAACCCTTTGGAGTGTGAGTACTGCTACCTACATTTTACAGATGGAGAAACTGAGGTCCAAAATTTTGAAAACAACTTACATATGAACTGGAGGAAGTAAGATAATAAAATCTAACATACCAAATGAATAAAATATTTGCCATGTCATAATTGTCATCAAAAGAAAACTATCTTCTCTCTGAAAGAACCTGAGATTTTGCAAATCAAAGAAAATTAAGGGCTAGCACTGACTCCATGGAAAGGTGCTCATGATCAGACTTCTCAGGATGAAAAACAAACTTAGCTCCTTCTCAAAATGGGGATGGACATTCAGAGCAAAATTCAAAACTTTGCCCTTATCACTAACAACTCACCAACAACATTCTGTCAGGCTGTATATGGGCACCTAGTTGACCATTTCACACTTAGTCCTTGAGATTCTAAATGATGCACTCTTTTTCCCATTTTGCAAGTGCAGAAACTGAGGCTTTTCCCTAAGGCTTTCTCACCACAATCAAAAGGCAGTAAAGCAACTGCCTCCACAAGGCTTTTGGTCACTTATTAGTAAATAACCTTGGGAAGCTTAGCATCCTCACCAAGTCCTAGTATTTTCATCTGGGCAAGGGGAAAAGTGATTCCTGCCTTGCCTACCTACTGGGATGGTTGTGGGGATCAAATGATAGATGACACTTGAGAAAGCACTTTGAAAACTACAAAATGCTGAGCAAAGCAAGGGACGGTTGATCTTACTAATTACAAAGAGTGTCACCTGATTCAGCAAGCACATTGCTGGTGTATCTCTCCCTTTCCTCTTTTCCCTTGGCAATCTGGGAATCTGTATAGTATGGGGACTCCTTTCTTCAAATATCTGGGATATGGGCCTTAGAAAGTAGGGGTTCAAGGGCTGGGAAGGTGGCTCAGTGGTAGAGCGCTTGCCTTGCATGCTTGAGGCCCTGGGTTCGATTCCTCAGCACCCATAAGCAAAAAAAAAAAAGCTGGAAGTGGTGCTGTGGCTCAAGTGGTAGAGCACTAGCCTTGAGCTGAAGAGCTGAGGGGCAGCGCCCAGGCTCAGAGTTCAGGCTCACGACCGGACCCATAATGAAAGTAGGGGTTCAAAGTAGCACTGTGGCTCAAGTGGTAGAGTGCTAGCCTTGAGCTAAGGGACAGCGCCCAGGCCCAGAGAACAAGATCCACGACTCACAAAAAAGAAAAAATGGAAGAAAGTAGGGGTTCATGCTGGGAGAAGGCAAAGAAAAATAGTATTTGCATTCAACTGTCTTCACCTTTGGTCTTGGCTAGCTGGGATTCTACTGCCTAGAGCACACTCGGCCCTTAAACTAGAGTCCCAGCATCTCTACTATGCCCTAAGCACTGTGACATCAAATGATGATTGCTGGGCATGTGGTGATGTGGTCTGGGTACCTAGAAATTAGAGGGGGCAGGGACAGCAACTGGAAGGAGACAGGCTGATACACATGTACGTACCATAGGGCAGGCAGGGCTGCATCCTAACAGATGACCTGTGAGCGCTGACATTCTAGTCAGAGCCTTCAGGCTGGGTTTTGCCTCCCATTCAGACCACCAGCAACCACTTTACCTTCCAACAATCAGCTTCCCAAATGCAGGGAGACCTATTCCCACATGGAAAATGGGAGACATACGTGAGAAGAGGCCAGCAAGCAGACCTAGCAAGGTGCTTAGAGGTGCTCAATAAGAAACTTAGTAAGGGGCTAGAAAGGTGGCTTGGTGGTAGAGTGCTTGCCTCCCATGCACGAGGCCCTGGGTTCAATTCCTCAGCACCACATAAACAGAAAAGGCTGGAAGTGGCGCTGTGGCTCAAGTGGTAAAGTGCTAGCCTTGAGCTGAAGAGCTGAGGGACAGTGCCCAGGCCCAGAGTTCAAGCCCGACAAAAGGAAAGAAACTTATTAAAAACAAAACAAAACAAAAACAAAAAAAACAAAAGAGGTTTTCTCCCTTCTATTCCAATGATGACAAACCACAGTGGTCAAAAATTTCAACTCTGAGATCAGATCACAGATGAAGTGCTGGCTCTGTGGTTCTACAAGCTATGTGGCCTTAGGCAACCACAGGCCTTTGCCTTTCTGGGGCTGTTTCTTCTCCTGTAAAAAGGTGATAATAGCATCCCTGAGGGAGATTGTGGGGATTAACCTGGATCCTGCACCTGATACTCCTGGCACACAGTATATGCCTGGCAAAAGTGAGCTGCTCCATATCTCTGAACCCTCAGAAACAACAAATCTCCAGCCCACATTTCACCTGTTAGATCCAGGCTGCTTGCTGACTCACAGGTTCCTAGGCTTGGACTCTATTTCTCAGAGTGCACCATTCACGCCAGTTCCCAGAACCAGACTCAAAGGAAATGAATTAGTGGAGCCATCCTACCTCTAGGTGCCCTAAACTGATACCATACTGCTGGCCCTCCAGTCCTTTTTCTGATACAGGCTTCTCTTTCTGAGGGCAATAAAGAATGGAATTGAGTGGCAGAGGATGGTTAGAGGTGTAGTGCATACTTAGCTCATTTTTTCTCCTCATGGGCTCAAAAGGCAAGAATAGATGCTAACTCACAGGTTGAGAAGCACATGGATTCTGGGAGCAGAACAGCTCATCCAGCATTCAAGACAATGTAACCCTTTTTCCCTACTCCCATGGTAGCCATAGGCCTACATCTCTCATATGCAAAAGGGACTAAAACAGCTGGTACTCTAAGCCCAAGTAAGATGGCACTAACAGTCTTTGAGAGCCATATGAATTGGCAGAACACTGAATTGCTTGGCTTAACTGGAAGAATTCACCTCTCCATCCACCCCAACCTTCAATTACACAATAGAAACCCAGAAGCAAGCCAGATTCTGACTGGACAGATAGATATCAATCTATCCACCTAAACTCATGTACTTCACTCTCTGAAGGACCCCCTCATCAGCCTTCCACTTTGGACCTATTTACTCCTTCTCTAGGCTTGACTCTAACAAAGTCAGTTATTTCTCCTCAGGAAACTGAGGGGACTGTTATTTGAGCCCAGCAGAAATGACTACTATCTGAGAAATAACTTTGTGTCTTTTAGTATGGGTGTTAGAAAGACAAAAGAAAAAAAGAGTAGGGCTGGGAAGGTGGCTCAGTGGTAAAGTGCTTGCCTTGCATGCCTGAGGCCCTGGGTTCAATTCCTCAGCACCACATAAGCAAAAAGAGAAAAGCTGGAAGTGGCGCTGTGGCTCAAGTGGTAGAGCACTAGCCTTGAGCTCAAGAGCTGAGGGACAGCGCCAAGGCCCAGAGTTCAGGCCCCACGACCAGACCCCCCCCCCCCCAAAAAAAAAAAAAGAAGAGTAATAAACATTGTGTGGAGAAACTGGTATAAATATAAAATTGCATGACCACTGAGGATACTCAAAGACTTAAAGGTAGAATTGGCCAGGCACCAGTGGCTCACGCATGTAATCCTAGCTATTCAGGAGGCTGAGAGCTAAGGACTGAAGTTCAAAGCCAGCTCGAGCAGGAAAGGCTGTGAAACTCTTATCTCCAATTAACCACCAGAAAACCAGAAGTGGTGCTGTGGCCCAAGTAGTAGAGCACTATCTTTGAGCTGAATTGCTGAGGGACAGTGCTCAGACCCCGAGTTCAAGCCCCATGACCAACAAAGAAAAAAAAAAGTAGAACTGCCATTTGCATTTCCACTTCTGGGTATAGATACAAAAGAATGGAAGGCAAGGATGAAGCAGTTATTTGTACACTCAGGTTCTTAGCAGCACTATTCACTCTCTCTGCTCATGGGCCAAAAGATGAGCCAGATGTGGTAGTGTAAGCCTATAATTCTAATACTTGGGAGGCTATGGCAAGAGGATTGTAAGTTCATGGATAGCCTGCGCTATTTAGTGAAACCTTCTGGGTTATATAGTGGCACCCTGTAGCACAATGAAGAAATCAGTCACTAAAATGAAGACAGAACACAGAATTAAAGAAAATCATTGCCAGCTATACATCTGACAAGGAATTAACTGGACTATACAAGGAGTTCAAAAGCTAAACTCCACACCAGCAGCAGGGGGGAAGGCAATGAAGAATGAATAAAGATTATGAGATTAATATAGTCTACATATGTGATTTGTATGTATGGCAATACAAGAATGAAACTTGTTGAAATTGTTTTAAGAAGAGGGAGTAGGATGAAGAAAGCAACAGAGGGGCTGGGAAGGTGGCTCAGTGGTAGAGCGCTTGCCTTGCATGCCTGAGGCCCTGGGTTCGATTCCTCAGCACCACATAAGCAAAAAGAAAAAAGCCGGAAGTGGCGCTGTGGCTCAAGTGGTAGAGCGCTAGCCTTGAGCTGAAGAGCTGAGGGACAGTGCCCAGGCCCAGAGTTCAGACCCCACGACTGGACCCCCAAAAAAAGAAAAAAAAAAAAGCAACAGAGAGGATGAGGTTGATCAGCATACTTTTTTAAAATGCTAAACTTCAAAACAATGAACAATCCAATGAATTATGGGCAAGCAAGTTAAACTGACAATTCTTTTTTTTTTTTTTTTTGGGTCTGGTCGTGGGGCCTGAACTCTGGGCCTGGGCGCTGTCCCTCAGCTCTTCAGCTCAAGGCTAGCACTCTACCACTTGAGCCACAGCGCCACTTCTGGCTTTTTTCTTTTTGCTTATGTGGTGCTGAGGAATCTAACCCAGGGCCTCAGGTATGCAAGGCAAGCGCTCTACCACTGAGCCACCTTCCCAGCCCAAACTGACAATTCTTGAGAGAAGGACAAATGGCCAATAAATGAGAAATGTTCAACATTCCAGGCTATAAAAGAAATGCAAATCAAAATGATATTGAGATTTCATCTCACACCAAACTGATTGGCTATCATCAGGAAAACAAAATACAATAAATGCTAGCGAAGATGTGGGAAAAAGGAAGCCTCAAACACTGTTGGTAGGGATGTCAACTACTGCAACCACCATGGAAATCAGTACAGAAGTTCTAAAAATAGACTACCTTATGACTCTGCTACACCACACATGGTATAATATAGATAAATACTGAAAACATGCTAGCTGAGTATGGTGGTACACACTAGTAATCCCAGCATTTGAAAGGTGGAAAGAAGGAGGAGAGCTAGCCGCTGGAGGCTCATACCTGTAATCCTAGCTACTCAGAAGTCTGAGATCTGAGGCTCACAATTCAAAGCCAGCCTGGGCAGGAAAGTCCGTTAGACTCTTTTTTTTTTTTTGTCGGTCATGGGGCTTGAACTCTGGGCCTGGGCGCTGTCCCTCAGCTCTTCAGCTCAAGGCAAGCGCTCTACCACTTGAGCTACAGCGCCATTTCCGGTTTTCTGGTGGTTTATTGGAGATAGGAGTCTCACGGCCTCTCCTACCCGGGCTGGCTTTGAACCGCGATCCTCAAATCTCAGCCTCCTGAGTAGCTAGGATTACAGGCGTGAGCCACCAGCGCCTGGCTCTGTTAGACTCTTATCTCCAATTAACCACCAGAAAACCGAAAGTGGTGCTGTTGCTCAAGCGGTAGAGTGCTTGCCTTGAGCTGAAGAGTGCAGGGACAGTGCCCAAGCCCAGAGTTCAAGCTCTACAACCAACAAAAAAAGAAAGAGGAGGAGGAGGAGGAGTAGAATTAAGAATACAAGACTAACCTGGACTAAGTATCACAGCAGCAAGAGCCATTTAGTTTGGGATTTTCAGTCTTGAGGCCTCACATTATTATATACACAGTAACTAACCAGGCATGACAGTCTTGCAATCCAGAACCAGGTCACTCACTCACACACACACACTCCCTCTCACTACCTCTCCCTCTCCCTCCCTCTCTCTCTCTCTCACTCACACACACACACACACACACACACACTCTCTCTCTCTCTTTCTCTCTTCACACACACACAATCACACATGCACATACAGTATTGAGGTTTGGGAACTTGAGGCAGGGCATTCTCAAAAATGGACTTGTTCTCAGTAACTTCCTTCTGCCTAACCTTACTCTCTTTTTTTCAGCGATAAACCCTTTTTTTCCCTTGCAGTACTAGGGTTTAAACACAAGGCAGTACTAGTATGTTTACTAGGCAGACGCTCTTACCACTTGAGTTACGTCTCCAGCCTGTTATTTTTGTTCTGGTTACTTTTGAGAGAGGGTCTTGATTTTATTTTTTGCTAGGGTAACATGGCCTACAGTTCTCCTGTTCATGGTCCCCACTATAACTGGAACACCAGTCATGTACCACCAAACACAGCTTTTTTTCTCATGAAACTTTTTTGCCTAGGCTAGCCTGAACTATGATCCTCCTATTTACCCTTCCCACAATAGATGAAATGACAAATGCATACCACTAAACCTAGTTTTTTTAATAAGTTTCAATGGCGGGGTGGGGGGGGGGATGTCTCATCAGCTTTTGCTTTGCTGGCCTTGAACCTTGATCCTCCCAATCTCTGCTGAGTGGCTTGGATTACAGGCCTGAGCTACTGGTGCCTGGCCTGAGATAAAACTTTTGAGAGAAAGACTTCTTGTCCTCACATCAACCAAGCAGGTGCTTTGCACCTATAGGTATGAACTCAAACTACCCCAAAGAGAAGGCTACTGATGCTGTACATAGTTTGCTCTCTAGAAGCATATCAATCACTTCAGAAAGAGTCCCATCTAAAAGTAGTTTCAAACTATATCTTCTATAGTTTGTACCATAAAAGAGCAAGCTTTAATGATCAGGAGAGAAAAATCACCAGATATATTTTTTGGTGTAGAAATCCTATAGCTTTGAATTGAAACTTTCTAAATTCACAAAGTCTCTTTTCATCCAGAATCTCACTTGAGAATTACAACTTGTCTGAGAGGTGATCAGGTAGAAAGTTACCCCATTATGTAAATAGGGGAACGGAGGCTCGGAGAGATCAAGAGGCTTGTGCAAAGCTACACAAACAACCAGGAAGAAGCAAAGAACCAAGGCTTCCTTTCCCACCAATTTCAGATGACAGCCTGGGTTGAGACCTCACGCTCAGACACACCAGACAGCTATGAAACTAATTTTAAAATCAATGGTAGTTGGGCTGAGAAGTTGACTTAGGGGTAGAGTGCTTGCCTAGCTCGCATGAAGTCCTGGATTCAATTCCTTAGTACCACATAAACAGAAAAAGCCTGAAGTGGCTCTGTCGGTCAGGTGGTAGAATGCTAGCCTTAAGCAAAAGAAACTCAGGGACAGTGCCCAGGCCCTGAGTTCAAGCCCCAGGACTAGCAAAAAATAAAAATAAAAAATCAGTGGTAGCTTATTTTGTCCTCACACATTATCCTGAAATAAACTGGAAATAATATTTTTTTTAATTAGAGGATCAACTGAGCACAAAACAAATGATCAACCCAAGATCACCACTCAAGAAAGTGGCACAAGCTGGGCACTGGTGGCCCACACCTGTAATCCTAGCTACTAAGGAAGCTGAGATTTAAGGATCCTGGTTCAAAGCCAGCCCAGGCAAGAAAGCCCATGAGCCTCTTATCTCCAATAAACCACCAGAAAACCAGAAGTGGTGCTGTGGTCAAGTGGTAGACAACAAGCCTTGAGCTAAAGAGCTGAGGGACAAGGCAGCCCTCAGGCCCAGAGTTCAAGCCCCACACTCAGGAAAGAAAGAAAGAAAGAGAGAAAAAGAGAAAGAGAGAGAGAGAGAGAGGGAGGGAGGGAGGGAGAGAGGGAGGGAGGAAGGAAGGAAGGAAGGAAGGAAGGAAGGAAGGAAGGAAGGAAGGAAGGAAGGAAGGAAGGAAGGGGCACAGGAAGGAAGGAAGGATTAATCCTAGCTACTCAGAAAGCTGAGACCTGAGGATCACAGTTCAAAGCCAGCCTGGGCAGGAAAGTCCATGAGTCCATGAGACTCTTATCTCCAATCAACCACCAAAAGTCAGAAGTGAAACTGTGGCTCAAGTGGTAGAGCACTAGCTTTGAGTACAAAAGTTCAGGAACAATGCCTAGACTCTGAATTCAAGCCCTGGGATCAGCATGTGCGCACATGCGCGCGCGCTCACAGACAGACACACGCACGCACGCATGCACCCACTAAGTGACAGAATCTTAGAACTTTTCTTTTTTTAGTATATTTGACTTGACCACCTTCCTACTGCTTGACCTTACCATAATCAAAACCTAAAGGAGCTTATGTGGTTTTTATACAGGTTGCACCATATTTCCATGAACTAGACAGAGGACACATTTAACTTTGTTCTCTTTTTACTAGCTGGATAAGAAAAACAAGGCTAAAGAAATCTTTTAGGCTCATTTTCAGCTCTAAAACTCTGTGATTCTAAAAATTCTCTAGCAACTCAATAGTATACACACCTGAAACCAGATGATTGACTTCTTGCTTCATGTTTTTTTTTTTTGCTGGTCATGGGACCTGAACTCTGGGCCTGGGCGCTGTCCCTCAGCTCTTCAGCTCGAGGCCAGTGCCCTACCACTTGAGCCACAGCAACACTTCCAGCTTTTTCTGCTTATGTAGTGCTAAGGAATCGAACCCAGGGCCTCATGCATGCAAGGCAAGCACTTTACCACTGAGCCACCTTCCCAGCCGCTCTTGCTTCATATTCTATTAGACCACCTCATCCTTGCCCTAAGTTACGGCTTATAAACACTACATGTGTCTGGGAGAGACATTCACTTATATATACAAACATGCACATGAAATGACAAAAGTGCCACTGCCTGGTTAGAACCAGAATTGGGGCTGGGAATGTGGCTTAGTGGTAGACTGTTTGCCTAGCACGTCTGAAGCCTTGGGTTCTACTTCTCACTATTACATAAACAGAAAAGGCCAGAAATGGCGCTGTGGGTCAGAGTTCCAGCCTTAAGCAAAAGCAGCTCACGGACAATGCCCAGGCCCTGAGTTCAAGCCCCAGGATTGGCAAACAAACAACCTGAATTGAGGACTTCACTCTAAGCCTTCCTACTTCAGGCCTGTTATCTCCCAGTAAAAGTCTCCCAAACCAAGAGCATCATATCCCAGGTACTAAAGACCTTACCCACGCTGGAGTATGAGAGATGCTAGTCCAAGATGAGGTTGTACATTAACCCTTTTTCAAGATTTCTGTCTTAATACAGGTAGGCTAATGGATCTCCTAAGATTGGAGATGAATTGCCTTCATTTTTTGGTAGTACTGAAGTTTGGACTCAGCCTCTTAGTTACTTAACTTGCTTGCTAGATCAGTGCTTTATCACTTGAACTACACCTTTAACTCAGCTTTTTTGTTTCTACCTGACAGTTTATCTTGAAATTTGTATTTCTTTTTTTTTCTTTTTTTTTTGTCGGTTGTGGGGCTTTAACTCTGGGCTTGGTGCTGTCCCTGCACTCTTGAGCTCAAGGCGAGCGCTCTACCCTACTGCTTGAGCCACAGCACCACTTCCGGTTTCCTAGTGGTTAATTGGAGATAAGAGTCTCACGGACTTTCCTGCCCAGGCTGGCTTTGAATCATGATCCTCAGATCTCAGCCTCCTGAGTAGCTAGGATTACAGGCATGAGCCACCAGAACCCAGCTTGAAATTTGTATTTCAAATGTTCCATTATCCTCCTTTTTAGGTTTTAAAAAAATCTGCAAGAGGAGAAATAATTTAAACAATCACATTGTTGTATGTTACAGTCTGCAATATTATGATGTCATTCCGACTCAGTTTTTTCTGGTTATTTGGAGATAAGATCTTTCAGACTTTTCTGCCCAGGCTGGCTCTGAGCCAAGACCTTCCAGATAGGTAGGATAACAGGTGTGAGCTACTGATACCTGACCATTCTTGCTCTTCTATAGGCCACACCAGATCTGTTTATATGAGCTAATTTCAACCAAAAAATATTTAATAGGCACCTACCATATGTCAGACAATACTCTTGGTATCAAAGACCAAATCTCCGGCCACACAGAGTAAGAGGGAGACCAACAATGTCAGCTAATAATGCAAACTATGGAGAAAAACAAAACAAGGGAGATATACAATGTGAGAGTGGCCAGTAGAAAGATCAATTTTAAATAGAATGGCCAACGAGGATGAGTTTGACTCCTTAAATAAATGCCTTGTCTGAGGAGAGAGACACATTCAGGCACTAGGGGTTGAACAACAAGAAAAAAGAGCAGAGATGGCTTAAGAAAAGCAAACGGGGGGGGGGGGGGGGGGGCGGGGCGGAGGGGGGCGGGAAAAAAGGCAACAAGGAAGGGAAGGGGTAACAATGATCGACAAGTAATGTACTCATTGCCTTACTCATGTAACTGTAACCCTTTGTACAAAAGAAAGAAAGAAAGAAAAGCAAACAGGCAAAACTCATATCATGCCTTGTAGACCAACACAGAACTGTGAATGAGATGTGGAGTAACAAGAAGGCTGAGCAAAGTAGTAACAAAATCTGACTTACAGTTTATAGCACTGCTCTGGCTGCTGTGATGGAAATAGTCTGTTTGGAGACAAGGGAGGAAATAGGAAGGTCAGTAAAGAGGCTGACGGTAGCTTAGCTAGGGTGAAAGTGGAGACAGAGAGTCAGGTTCAGGATACACTGCAGACAATGCCAACAAGATTTATTCATTAAAGAGATTAAAGAGATATAGGATTTAAGAGAAAGGGAGGGGCCAGGAATGATTCCAGAGTTTTGGGGGCCTGGGCAGCTAAAGAATAAAATTACTGTTAACTAAGAAAACTACTTGAGGAGCAGCAGAGATAGAATGGGGGTCCTTTCTGGTTTGGACATGTAAAACTGGGAAGCCTTTTGGACATCAAATGTGTTAAGCCGACAGCAAAAGCTACAAAGCTGAAGTTGGAGAGGATGCGCTAAGATTATAAATGTGGGAGTCGCCAATATATACAATATGTAACTGTGTGTGTACTCATACAGCATTTACACAAATGATCACATGTAATTTGTATTTGTCTGCCTCCACCCTAAGACTGTAAGCTCCATGTGGCCAAGAAGGAGGTATACTCACAGCCAGCAAGATGCCCAGCATTCAGTACATATTTACTGAGCAAATGGAGAAGTTGCCCAGTTACTCCTTCAAGAATAGCCACACTGCCCACACAAGAAGCAGACTCCCTACAAACATAGTACCAAGCCCAGCCACCCCCAAACAGGGAGCTGAGTCTGTCCATCCTGAGCTTGAGATGACAAAAACAAATGGATACGCCTGACACATCACAGAGGCAGATATTTGGTTTTTAGCCCTGCCACATTCTCAAAGGGTGGAGCTGGGTAAGAGTCTTGCCTGTTCTACCATCTCTATTTCTCTCTTGCAATGTCTGAGGAAAAGCCTGGACTGTTTACACAGTTCCTAGGGGAACTACCTGGGTTAGATTGATGAGGTGGCTGAAGCCTCTCCAAAGGAGTAGATGCCCAAGTATTCTCAGAAACATTCAAGGACATCCAGGACCGGGTTAAGAGAGTCCTCAGCCTACTGAGAATGCATTCAGAGAATAAGAAATAACAAAAGATGGAGGAACCAATTCAGCAATGGTACTCAGTAGATACTATGTTGTAAATGAATTTTGTAACTTGTGGATGGGGATAGGAGGGAACGGAGGAAGAGAGCAAGGAAGGGGTAACATTGTCCAAAAAGAAATGTATTCAGGAAGTGGCGCTGTAGCTCAAGTGGTAGAGCGCTCGCCTTGAGCTGAAGAGCTGAGGGACAGCGACCAGGCCCAGAGTTCAAGCCCCACGGCCGACAAAAAAAAAAAAAAAAAAAAGAAATGTATTCATTATCTGACTTATGAAACAGTAACTCCTGCGCATAACGCTTTTCTAATAAATACTACTACTACTACTAATAAAAAGAGTAACAAGCCTGGTGTCAATGGCTCACATCTATAATCTTAGCACTCAGAAGGCTGAGATTCAGATAGATGGCAGTTCAAGGCCCAGGCAGAAAGTCCCCAAGACTACATCTCTAAAATAAACAGCAAAAAGTTGGGCTGGAGGCATGACTCAAGTGGCAGAGTACCAGCAGAGCAAGCTAGCCAAGCAAGTTCAAGGATCTAAGTTCAAACTTCAGTACCTGTAACAATAACAACGCAAAAACAACAACAACAACAAAAGAGTAGCAATGGGGCTGGGAAGGCGGCTCAGTGGTAGAGCACTTGCCTTGCATGCCTGAGGCCCTGGGTTTGATTCCCCAGCACCACATAAGCAAAAAGAAAAAAAGCCGGAAGTGGCGCTGTGGCTCAAGTGGTAGAGCACTCGCCTTGAGCTGAAGAGCTGAGAGACAGTGCCCATGCCCAGAGTTCAGGCCCCACAACCGGACCCAAAAAAAAAAAAAAGAGTAGCAATCAGGGGGAGGAAAGGGATAGTAGGAGAAAAACAAAGGAGGGGGGTAACAATGCTCCACAAGAAATGTACTCATTACCTTACACCTAACTCATGTAATTGTAACCCCTCTGTACAGCATCTTTACAATAAAATAAAATTTAAAAAAAAAAAGAGGAGGGGCTGGGAAGGTGGCTCAGTGGTAGAGCGCTTGCCTTGCATGCCAGAGGCCCTGGGTTCGATTCCTCAGCACCACATAAGCAGAAAGAAAAAAGCCGGAAGTGGCGCTGGGGCTCAAGTGGTAGAGCGCTAGCCTTGAGCTGAAGAGCTG
Source organism: Dipodomys spectabilis (assembly GCF_019054845.1). NCBI lineage: Eukaryota > Metazoa > Chordata > Mammalia > Rodentia > Heteromyidae > Dipodomys > Dipodomys spectabilis. Next base: position 15,367,591 of record NW_024870802.1, read on the forward strand.
AGGGACAGCGCCCAGGCCCAAAGTTCAGGCCCAAGTCCGGACCCAAAAAAAAAAAGAGGGCTGGGAAGGTGGCTCAGTAGTAGAGTACCCTGGGTTTGATTCCTCAGCACCACAACATAAGCAGAAAAAGCCAGAAGTGGAGCTGTGGCTAGCCTACCACTGAGCTGAGCCCAGGCCCAGAGTTCAGGACCCACAACTGACCAAAAAAAAGAGTAGCAATCACAAGGATTGATTGACAAGGAAAAAAGACTGCCTAATACTTCAACCTACTGCAAGAATCTCTGACCAAAGGCACTGAGTCATTCCTTCACCTGTAAAGAGAAAATTAAGGTTATCATTACAAGGCATAGATTTCACATCAATAACCCTAGTTGTGAACATTCACTTTTAGGGAGAAGACAAACAGCTCTAATGGACTTGTAAAACCTCCTCCCCTTCTGATACAATGGAAGAATAGCCCAGAGAGACTTGTTAACATGCCCAGGATCACTGAGCAGAAGCCTTGTAATAGAATTCTGGCTTTCTCTCACTGTTGAGGGTTTCTTCCCAATATGTCACATCAGTAAGAAAGGAAAGGTAAGAGCTACTGAGGGAGCTGGGGGTTTCAGGCACTGTTTCCCCACCCCACAAATACTGGGGATCAAATATGGGGTCTTATACATGCCAAGCAAGTGCTCTACCACTAAGCCACCCCATCCAGCACTAGGCATTAGTCTTAAAACATAAAACTGTGTCCTTGTTAAAGGGTAAGTTGCACATGTTACAGGAATGCCAGGTGCATGCTGTGAAGTTAAGAAGGATTCCTTTCCTTGTACCAAATCTGTCATCCTACTGAGTCCCCTTGGCTTTTGACTTTATGAATAATGCTAATCATAGTAGTACTTATAGAATTAAAGCAATGATTCACAAGTAGGTTTTTTTTAAGCAGATGTGTATTTCATTAAAATGTTTACATAAAAATTCAAGTGGCAGGACAGCTTCTAAAATAAACAATTATTGAGTGCTTCCTCTGTGTAAGTTACTGTACTAAGTGTTTTGTGCATATCTATATAAGTAAGTGAGAGACAAGACCAACTATCACACAAGGAAAATACAAAACTCAGATCTCCAAGCTTACAGTGTTCTTGCTGATAGAAGACTGTGAACATCAAAGACATGACTAATAATATGGAGTGGATCATTGTTAAGTAATTGGCATAGGTAATGTAGCTGCAGGATTTCTCAAAAGAAACTATCACTTCTGCTTGGAGTGGATAGGAAGATGCAGCAAGTAGTTCACTTCAAAAAAGGTGAGGGAGGGCTGGGAAAGTGGCTCAGTGGTAGAGCGCTTGCCTTGCATGCCTGAGGCCCTGGGTTCTATTCCTTAGCACCACATAAGCAAAAAGAAAAAAACCAGAAGTGGTGCTGTGGCTCAAGTGGTAGAGCGCTAGCCTTGAACTGAAGAGCTGAGGGACTTCAGGCCCCATGACCGGGACCCAAAAAAAAGAAAGATGAGGGAATTGAAGCCTAGTGTGATGGTATATGCCTATAATCACAGTACTTGGGAGGCTGAGGAAGAAAGATTGTGTTCCAGGGCCAAATTAGGTTATATAGCAAGTTGAGGCTAGCCTCTGATACACAGCAAGACCCTGCCTGAGGAAAAAAAAAAAAAGAGAGAGAGAGAGAAAAAAGAAAAATATATGGGATTTGAGGTAAAACTTTACAGGAACAAAGTCTCTCAATGAAAAGAAGTCTTGATGAAAAGAATGGCTTGAACAAATACTGGTAGCCTTATGTTCAGGAAAGAAGACAATTAGGTCTTAAAAGGACAGGGCCAACTTTAACTGTCTTGAAAGTTAAAATCCTCTAAGTGAAAAGGTCAGAAGTATTTTGAACAGAAAACTATAGGCCCATGTTAATCTGACAAGTATCTTTTGGGAGCATACAGAACAGGCATGAATGAATGGCCGAAGGCAAACTTGCTCTTGGTAAGGGACTCACTTCAACCTGGGAGAGGACTTGGACTTGAGGTGACAGAGGAGTGAAGTCAAGGTAAGTCTGCAAAATTTGCCAGAAGAAGCAGCAGCAGGCTCCTGTGCAACACAAAAAGTCAAAAAGGTTCAAAGTTTAAGGCCAGGCAGCTAGGGAACAAAAGAGTAACAAAGGGAAGCTGGCTAAGCAGAGATGAAGAGCTTGATTTTAGAGGGGGATATCTACATCACAGTGTTCAATGAGCACCTTGAAATGTGGGCTTGAAGATTAAGATGTCTTACTGATGGCCAAAGAGTGGGACTGAATAAGATTTCTCTGGGAGGGTATGCAATGAGAAAAAAAAAAAAAGAATGTCAAACTTAACTATGGTTGTACCCACACCTAGAAGGTGAGAGTAGGTAGGAGTGATCAGAAAGGGAAAAACCAAGATAATCAATCCAAAGCCAAGGAACAGAGGACAGTTTCAGGAAGAAGACTATTGTCACTGATGAACATGCTACAAAATTAAGGACTAAACCTATAAATAAGAAACATTTGTTGGGCTGGGAAGGTGGCTCAGTGGTAGAGCACTTGCCTTGCAGGCATGAGGCCCTGGGTTCGATTCCTCAGCACCACATAAGCAAAAAGAAAAAAGCCAGAAGTGGCACTGTGGCTCAAGTGGTAGAGCGCTAGTCTTGAGCTGAAGAGCTGAGGGACAGCGCCCAGGCCCAGAGTTCAGGTTCCATGACCGGACCCACCCCCCCCCCAAAAAAAAAAAAGAAAGAAAAGAAACATTTGTTGAATAAGTAAGAGGAATGAAGAAAGCTCTGGGGGGGGGGGGGGGGGGGGCTGGGAAGATGGCTGAGTGGTAGAGCGCTTGCCTTGCATGCCTGAGGCCCTGGGTTCGATTCCTCAGCACCACATAAGCAAAAAGAAAAGAGCCGGAAGTGGCGCTGTGGCTCAAGTGGTAGAGTGCTAGCCTTGAACTGAAGAGCTGAGGGACAGCGCCCAGGCCCAGAGTTCACCAACGGACCCCCCCCCCCAAAAAAAAAGAAAGAAAGCTCTTGGGTTGGATGGTCAACTTTCCTCAGTCAGAATAATGGCCAGGGTTGCACTCAGATGAGAGAATTTTAGTTTTACCACATTCTTCTATGAAAACATTTCTGGAAGTACAAATCATCCCCTCTGCTACACAGATATCCTTCCTTCCCTGTTTCCCCTGATGTTTCCCCCACCCAAAGCAACACACCTTCAGTGTCAAAGCAGGCAGGAAACTCCAACTAGAGTTTCCACTTCATTAACAACTCTGCCTGTGGCTCCTCTTACATAATGGGATATGTATCAACAGGATGGAAGATGAGATTGGGTTCTTGCCCTAGTTATACTACTAACCAACTGTGTGACTTTGATCAAGTTGCACAACTTCTCTGGATCTGAGTTTTTACATACAGAGGAGGAACTAGGTCTATCTGGAATTCAGACAAGTTTTAGCTCTAAAATCTATTTTATAATTCTCAGAAGGTCCTTGCGACACCCTCAGAGAAGGAAGTAACTACAAGGCTCAGTGAAATGACCGCCAGACCTCTCGCAGGGGCGAAACGCCAGGATAGGAGGGGTACACCAAGAAAGCGAGCCGGCACTTCTGGGGCCTCGCGGATCACCGGGGAGCAGATCTCATTTCCAAGGCTGGGAGAAACCCCACCAAATCCAGATCACCAGCGGGCGGATCTCATTCCTAGGGCTGGGAAGGATCATAACAAACCCGAGGGCGACTTTCACTCCACCTTTCCTAGACTCCAGAAGGCTCTAAGAAGCCCCGCGGGTTGAAAATAAAGATTTCTTTCCCAGCGTCCTGCGCTGCTTTTGCAAGTCGGATTCCAGCAGGCATGAACTGCAGCCCGATCATGACAGTCTGTCTTTGGAAAGAGCGACTGTGCTCGTCGATCTCGCTTCGAGTTCGGGGGACGCAAGCCGCCCAGACCGACCGGCATCCGACCCCAGCCCGGAATGCCAGGCCAGCAGCGCCCTCGGGCTCCCCCCGCCACCCCCCGCCCCACCGCTGGCCCCGCTGCGGTCGGCAAACATTTCCTGCCCCCGCCCTCACCAGGAGCTTCCCAGTTGGAGCGAGTTGGTCTCGCAGTCGGGTCAGCGCTTCTTAGTTGGCCCAACTCGCTCTCCCGGCCACCGGGCGCTGGGGAGGGACCCGCCTGCCTCCGAGTAGCCACCGGGGCAGCCCAGACGCCAGGAGCCCCGGGGAGGTCGCTCGGGAAGCCCAAGGCTCGGGCAAGCAGGGGAAAACTGGTCGGGCATCGTGGCCTTGCCCCCTTCCTGAGTTACCTGCTCGTTTGCGGGGGTGTCCCGGGGCGGCTGGCCTGTCCCGACGCTGTCTCCCCACGCAGTTGCCCATGCTGGCTCCTCAGTTGGTCCCCATGCACCGGAGGCGGCGGGCAGCCGGCTGCTCTGCACTCCCGTCCCGGACGGCGGCGCCCCGGTCAACGGCTCCAGCCGCCCGGCATCAGGCGCTCCCAGATCTCCCTTGGGGCGCTCTCTGCCCGGAGACGGCTTCGCCACAAACTTTGCGGGCTAGGAGAGAGGGAGGTGGCCGGCTCCCAGCACAATCCCAGGTGGCCGGGCCAGGGGGGCCCACGACCGTGTCCGGCCACAGACCAGTCCCACCGGAGGGGCGGAGGGAGGGGGGCGGGAACCGCCGCAGCTACTCCGGGCTCTCTCGGGGCTCCCAGCTGGGGCCGTCCCCCTAGAGCCTGTCACTCACCTGCCTAACCCCGCCCCAGCCCGGCCCCGTTCCCTTCCGCCGGCTCGCGGCGCCCGCCGCGCCGCCACCACCCGCCCCAGGTGCGCATGTGACCGACTGCAACGCCCCTCGAGCCAGGCCTGGTTTTCTCATTGGCTTTCTATGGGATGCGTACCGCCCCTCAGCCCCACCCAGCCAGGTGCCCGCCCTGCCGCCGGTCCCCCGGGGAGCCCCGCCAGGAATTTTGCGCCCTCAACGGCCCCCGACTGCGTGCCCCGCAGCCACCTCCCCTCCCCGCGCCCCAGACCCCGCCCCTCAGGGAGGAGCCGACCCGTCCCTCCTGGAACTGCCTGGCTGGGAGCCGGCAGGCACGTGACCCGGTAGGATCCCGCCCCCGAGAACTTCGCTCAACGATTGGCCCCGAAGACGCGTGCGCGTAGGGGCCTGTCTCCCGCCCCTCCCACTTCCCCACCCACGTTCTTTGGCTAGCGTCATGGCTGCCGCCGCCGCTCTGGAGGCGGCGGCACCTACTGGAGCCCTGTGGGGCCTCGTACAAGACTTCGTCATGGGTCAGCAGGAGGGTCCCGCTGGCCAGGTGGCTGCAGGTACGGCAGGCAGCGCCGCAAGGCTCCTGCAGGGAGACGGCCCGGAGGGAGCGGCCTGAGAACTAACGTGGGGCGGGAAGGGAGAAGCGGAGGTGACTGAGAGATTTTTTTCTGGGATGTTTGGTGAGCCCCGCGAGCTTAAAAGCCATAAGTAAGTTCGAAAGCCTCTGGCATCTCTTCAGGGTTGCTTTACGCTCCTCATCTCCCCACGGTCGATAAGAGAATCATTACTTTTCACAGACGAGGAAACAGGCCCAACGAGGGCAGGCGACTTGCGTAAGGCTGCAGACCGGGCGGAAGGAAGCGGGGGCTGGAATTCGGACTCAGGTGTTCCGGTCCTAGCCAAAAGCTCACGGCGGGAGACCCGCGTTGTTGGTGGGATGTTGGCGTGGGGAGATGCGTGTTTGCAGGCATCCGCTCCCGTCGCGTGGCATCCTGGGAGTGGCCTGTGGCCCTGCTCTCTCATAGGCTGTATGGAGAGGTGGAGCCAGGAGGGGGTAGAATTTGAGAAGTCTGGGTCCGACCCCCGAAGATTTCGTCTCCTGCTTTTATAGAGTTGATAAATTTGCTTTACTACTGTTTTGAGGACTTATCTCCCCACCACTCGTTCTTTGCTAATTTTACCCATTATTAGTCTCTTGGACTAATTCGGAGCAAAACAAGTTTTAAGCTTCCTTGGGATTCTGAATTAGCTATTTTAGGGGGAAAAAGATCTGAGAAAGTTACTGAATGTTAGGAAGCCTTCAGAGTCAGTTTTAAATATGCATAATATATATTAAATAATAGAGTAGAAAATGGGTATAGATGAGAAGTGTTTTTTGTTGTTCACATTTGGAAGTTTTGCGTGGTTGGGGATAAGTAAAATGTTTCCTGGAAATTGAACGTATCAACTCATGTGAGAAATGAAGTGAATCTCCTAGAAATGTAGTACTCTGGGCCTTTCCATCATTTTACTTTGATTCAATCATTCCATCCTTATTGAAAACTTTTCATCAAACATGGAAAGCAAATAGGAATATAAATACAAACTAAATTGGATATTTGGCCACCAAGAACTTATATCGTGTGAGAGAAACAAGCATGCTCTATGAAGTAATGTGTGATCATTTAGAACCATCAAAGAGCAAATATGCCTGCTGCTGGCCTAGTATTATGGCACATGCTTACAATCCTGAAGTTGATAGTTGGAGGAATGAAGATTTAGTGTTTGATAGGAGTTCTGAGCCAGCCTTGGTTACAGTGTGAAACTTGGGGGGGGAAAAGTTTGGTTTGCCACTAAGCCTAACATCTACAACTTTACCAAGTATAGTGTGTGATCAGAACTTAAACAGCGAGTGCAGTGTGTTATTTTCATTTCCTGTAGTGTTTTACTAGAAAATTTTCTTGTAACTTGCCATCCATTCAGTTAAACTACAGGTATCAGCACAGTGATATTTAAATTTAAACCAGAGTTTATTTTGGTGTAAACTTTATATCTAAGAGTTAGTCTATTTATACAGTATATTTACTGGTTTGTTTGGGTGTTTTTTTTTTTTTACATATGCATACATGTACCATTGCACTCCTACTAACAAAGAATGCTGCTTTATCAGTGTTATTTAACTATTCTTTTACATTTATATATTCTGAAAACAATTTTGGATTCAGAAATACTTTTGAGAAGACCACTCAAAGGCTGCAGAATTCTTATATTTGCATAAAAGTTATGTTTTAGTATGCCTGAAAAACGCAATATTGTCTAGTTTAAGTTTAAACTCAGTGAAGACTGAGACATTAGTGCTGTTATAATTTAGCTCCTTTAGAAAAAGTTTGATTTAGAGGAATAGTAACAGTTAAAATAGATAAGGACCGCTCACCTGTGGCTCACGCGTACAATCCTAGTTACTCAGGAGGCTGACACCTAAGGATCACTGTTCTAAGCCAGCCTGGGCAGGAAAGTCCATGAGATTCTTATCTCCAGTTAACCACCAGAAAGCCGGAAGTGGCATTGTGGCACAAGTGGTAGAGTTCTTGCCTTGAGCTGAAGCTCACAGGCCCACTTGCCTTGAGCTGAAGCACCCAGGCCCAGAGTTGAAGCCACATGACCTACCAAAAAAAAAAAAAAGGTTAAAAGGGGTTGGTGGAATTTGATTTCTCTTTCCTTTTTTCTTTTTGGCCAGTCCTGGAACTTGAATTCTGGGCCTGGGCTTTGTCCCTAAACTTCTTTTGCTCAAGGCACACACATTACCAGTTGAGCCACAGTGCCACTTCTGGCTTTTTCTGAGTAGTTTATTGGAGATAAGAGTCTTAATAGCAGTCCTCAGATCTCAGCCTCCTGAGTAGCTAGGATTACAGGCATGAGCCACTGGTACCCAGCAGAAGTTTATTTTTCATAACTTGGATTTCAGGCAAAAGGATTTGAATGACCTATTGTAGGTGATAGTAGTCGTAAATCCTTGAGCAAAGAAGCCATAATCTGAATGCAGATTTAGAAAGGACTAAATTAGTATTCTCAGTCTTAGATCAGGTAGGATTGTAGAAGGTTGTCAGGTTTGAAATATCCCCAGAATAATCCTCAAGCTTAAGCAATCTTCATTAGTACCTATGGAGTCCACCTTTCCTAATTGCAGTGTAGATGCAGAAGGAACACTGAATACAAAGGTATCTGCCACTATTTTTTTTCTTTTTTGGTCAGTCTTGGGGCTTGAATTCTGGGCCTGGGAGCTGTCTCTGAGCTCTTCAGCTCAAGGCAAGTGCTCTTCAACTTGAGCCATAGCACCACTTCCAGCTTTCTGGTGATTAATTGGAGATAAGAATCACCGTTGTTTAAGGATACAGGTGGACCTGTTGCAACAATGAGAAGTACAAGTTGTCATGTCCAAAACAAGCTTTACAATGTCGGTGCTGGGGGGGGGGGGGTGGAGGGGGGGGAAGGAGAAGGATTGGGATTGGGGGGAAGGGGGGAGGCTGGGAAGGGATGTGAAGGGTAAACCAAAGGAGGAGGCTGCAATGCTTGGTAAGAAATGTAGGCATTATCCTGCCCATGTAATTGTAACCCCTCTGTACAGTATGTTCACAAATAAAATAAAATAAAATTTAAAAAAAAAAAAAATCACCGACTTTCCTGCCCAGGCTGGCTTTGAAGCTTTGAAACCGTGATCCTTAGATATCAGCCTCTTGATTATTTAGGATTATAGGCGTGAGCCACTGGCGCCTGACCTAAATTTGTTTTGCACCTGAGGTTTCCTGGTGAAAGTAGGTGTCAGCTCTAAGGAAGGTGCAGACAATAGAGAGTAACCTGAGCTAGAGGCATGACTCAAGTGGCAGAGCATTGGATGTAAGCAGAGAAAGCTACGTGAGACTGTGAAACCCTGAGTTCAGATCCCAATACACAAGAAAAAAGAAAGAGGAAGGGACAGACTGATGTATGGACCTACCCATCATTATAAGTTAATGCCTTTCAGGCAAGTGTTCAAAGACTACCTGGCCCCAGCTCTTTTCTTACCCTTCCGGATCTTTAGTTCCCAGTTCCCTGAATGTTTTCCTTCCCAGTTAGCTCTATCCAGGTTAGATCTCCATGGCAAGGCTCAGATTGGATATCATTCTCCATCCCCAGAAATTCCTGATTATCCCAACCAGATAACATACGACTTTGCAATCTTGGTAATATTTCTCAACCATTCATGTACTTATTAGACTTGTTTAGTAGCAATGTTTGTATATATCTCCACATCCTACACACTCCTTTCTACCACTGTAGTGTCTCCTGGAACTAATGTTAAATTGCTTATGCATTTGGAATTAGAGATGTTAAAGGAAGAATCTAGGGATTTGAGGTTAGGTTAGAGTCCTCCTTAAAGGGAGTCTTTCCTTAAAGGGAGGACTCCCCAACATAATTTCCAAGGTTTTGAGCCTGAAGCTGATTAAAGATAAGTACTTTGGCTGGGCGCTGCTTGATGCCTATAATCTGAGCTACTCTGGAGGCTGAGGTCTGGCAGCAAAGTGAATGAGACTCTTATCTCCAATTAACCCTCAGAAAATTGAAGTGGCACTGGCTGAAAGTGGAAGAGCACTAGCTTTGAGCAAAAAAAGCTCAGGGGCAGTGTCCAGGCCCTGAGTTCAAGCCCCACAACAGACAAAAATAAAACAAGGATACTAAGAAGGGAGCTGATTCTGGAGTGTAATTTCTAAACATGTGAATTTGGTAGTAATGAATGTAATTTTTTTCTTTTACTAGAATTTCCCTCATTTCAACCTCCATTTTATATTATCCAGCATATTTTTATTGCCTGGGAGACCACTATTCTTGAAATGAAAAAAAAAATTATTAAAGATGAGTAAATTTGGGCTGGGAAGGTGGCTCAGTGGAAGAGTGCTTGCCTTGCTTGCATGAGGCCCTGGGTTTGATTCCTCCATACCACATAAGCAGAAAAGGCCAGAAATGCATTATGGTTCAGTAGGTCACTAGCCTTGAGCTGAAGAGTTGAGGGACAGTGCCTAGGCTCAGACTTCAGGCCCAATGACCAACAACAACAACAAAAACAAGATGAGTAAACTAGGCGGGTTCTGGTGGCCCACAATTGTAATCCTAGCTATTCAGGAGGCTGAGATCTGAGGATCATGGTTCGAAGCCAGCCTGGACCAGAAAGTCTGTGAGACTCTTACCTCCAATTAATCACCAAAAAGCTGGAAGTGGATCTATGGCTCAAGTGGTAGAGTATTATTAGCCAGCTTTGACCATCCCTGGGTGGGGGAAAGGAATTAGAATAAACTATAGGTTGAACAGCTTTACAATGTCGGTGGGGGGGGGGGGGTATGATTGGGTGGGAGGGAGGGGGGAGGCTGGGAAGGGAGGTGAAGGGTAAACAAAGGAGGAGGATGCAATGCTTGGTAAGAAATGTATGCATTATCCTGCCCATGTAATTGTAACCCCTCTGTACAGTATGTTCTCAAATAAAATAAAATAAAATTTAAAAAAAAAAAAACTATAGGTTGAAGAAATGTGTGTGGCAGCCGGGCGCTGGTGGCTCACGCCTGTAATCCTAGCTACTCAGGAGGCTGAGATCTGAGGATCGCGGTTCAAAGCCAGCCCGGGCAGGAGAGACCATGAGACTCCTATCTCCAATAAACCACCACAAAACCGGAAGTGGCGCTGTAGCTCAAGTGGTAGAGCGCTCGCCTTGAGCTGAAGAGCTGAGGGACAGCGCCCAGGCCCAGAGTTCAAGCCCCACTACCGACAAAAAAAAAAAAAAAAAGAAATGTGTGTGGCAGCAGAAAGGGCATTTGAGAGCCTGATTGGAAGCTAGGCTTGAGGGATTCCTCCCATCTGTCCACACCACCCCAGCCCTTGCCATCATTCCTTAGGCTGCGGCCACTCCAGATTCTCAAGAGGCTGCAGCTTCATGAGACAGAGATCCAATTGTGCCTTCTCAGTGTGACCACATAAAAATTCCTTTGATTACGTCTCTGTGCTCCTCTTGAACTACCACCCTGCTGAGGAAAGAAAGTGTGGGGAATTAGGAAATACTAGTACATAAGTCCATTTCTATGAGACAAATCTTGGTTTTTTTTTGGGGGGGGGAGTTTGTTGGTCATGGGGCTTTAACTTTGGGCTTGGGTGCTTATCCCTGTGCTCTTTAGCTCAAGGCCAGTGCTCTACCACTTGAGCCACAGCACCACTTCCGGTTTTCTAGTGGTTAATTGCAGATAAGAGTCTCACGGACTTTTCTGCCCAGGCTGGCTTTGAACCGTGATCCTAAGATCTCAGTCTCCTCAGTAGCTAGGATTACAGGTGTGAGCCACTGGCGCCCGGCTTATGAGACAAATCCTGAACACTTTGGGAAAACTTAGGGCTACCAATAAAGGGAAAGGAACTTACTGTTTCCTTAATGCTAGTGACTCTACTCTTGGGAACATTAACTCTTTATTAGCTTCTTTTATCCCAGGAGTCCCAACTGCATAATTAATAGTATTTCCAGGTATTCTGGTTTTCATTTGGGAAAACTTAAGAGTGTTAAAAGAATTAATCACTTAAAGTTAGTAACCCATGGTCCATAAACCCAGAAATTCTCCTTTCTTTTGTTAACCCAGTTTCTGTTTTTATCACTATGGTGACACCGAACTTATAACACTGGGATTGTTTTTTAAAGATCTTTCTGCCCCAACAGACGGGGCTTCTTAAAAGCTCTCTATATTTCTATCAAAAGCCCCAATAATATGTGATTTAGGATATTCAATAAATGCTGAATAAAAACAAAAACACAGAAAGACTTTTTAAAAAGAAGTGTGGAGGAAACAGAGGCTGATTCCAGGAAGGCTTTGTAGGCATTGACACTTGAGATGGTCTTAAAGGAAGAGTGTTGTTCCTCAGACAAGGATTGTAAAGGGGCATTCCACACCAAAGTATTCTATTTTCTGGCTTACGTGTATGGAAGAATTTGACATGTTGACATTTCATGTAACTGAGTGATAGGAGGCATGATGAAGGGGCAGCTAGATCTCTGTAGTCTAAACTTTGAAGGACAACCAAGGAATCAGGTTGTAAGCAATAAGGAATAAAGGGAGATTAGTAAGCAAGTAAATAATGTGTGTGGAGAGAGATAATTCTGGATAGAGTATGGATGTATTGAAGTCTGTGTGTGTATATGTATGTATGTGCGCATGTGTGCAGGTGTGCTGATCCCGGAGCTTGAATTCCGGGCCTGGGTGCTGTCAGTTAGCTTTTTTGCTCAAGACAGCACTTTACCACTTAAGTCAAAGCTCTATTTCAGGCTTTTTTGGTGGCTTATTGGAGGTAAGAGCCCCACAGACTTTTCCACCCTGGCTGGCTTCAAAACTCAATTCTTAGATCTCAGCCTCCTGAGTAGTTAGGATTATAAGCATGAGCCACTGGCCCCAGGCTGGTAGTCCTTTAAAAACAAAAAGGAAAATGCCCTACTCTAATCATGTTAAGTGAATGTATCAGTGGCCTTTTGCATATTCACAGTGTTCTGTAACAGTTAAAAATTCAAGAATATTATCATCATACCAAAAAAATAGGAGACTTGAAGCTGAGTATGGTTGTATATTCCTATAATGCTAGCATTTTGGGAGCCTGGCCAAGGAGGAAAATGTCAAGTTCAAGACCTGCATATGTCAAATTCAAGACCTGCATAGGCTAAGTACCCAGACCCTGTCTCTGGAGAAGAAATAGATGGACACGAGTGGCTCAAGCCTTAATCCTAGCTCAGGAGACTGAGATCTGAGGATCATGGTTGGAAGCCAGCTGGGGCATACAAATCAGAGAGAGAGAGAGAGAGAGACTATCTCTACCTTGGTAAAAAGCTGCAAGTGGGGGTTGTAGCTCAAGTAGTAGAGTGCCAGCCTTGACTGAAAGCTTGAAGCTAAACTAGAGTGCAAGACCCTGGGTTCAAGCCCAGCACTGGGACTAAAAAAAAAAAAAATGAGGCAACCTCTGGGAGCATGCATTGACTGATGAGGAACACTTTGGAGCATTTTCTGCCGATGAAATTTTTCCATATTGTGATTGATTTATTGATTACATAGGTATACACTTAAGATAAATTTCACCAAAGTATACACTAAATAGGTTCATTTTACTATATATAAATTTTACCTTTTTTTTCCACCTTTTTTTTCCTTTTGGTACTAAGGGACTCTTGAGTCCCATATATGCTTAGCTGTGAGCTACAACCCAACCCTTGCTTCTTTTCTTTTTTTTTTTTTAATAAAAAAGATGTAGCAAGGCATGCTGTCATAGACTAAAGCAGGAAAATTTTGAGTTCAAGGCCATCATGGGTTACATATTGAAGACCATCTCTTAAAGATGAATGAATAAGTTGGGCCATTTGAGATAGTTCCAAAGATAGTCTCTAGGCCAGCATCCCAGAGGATTTTGATGGTGTTGCTAAAGAATAAAGGATTCAGTTCAATGACATCCTTGGCTATTAACAGTAACAAGTCCCCTATGGCTTTCTGTGTAGAATTGCTAAGGTTTTCTGTGCTACCTGCTGAAATTAGTTTTTAGATGGGTTTATTTGGCACTGTAGCCAAGGGATTCCAAGAAAGTACCCTTTTCAATGCTCCTAAAAACTTATTTTCTGGGTTTGTAACCCAGGAAATAGAAATTTTTCTTCACAAAAGTGTTGGGGAGCCAGGCGCCAGTGGCTCACATCTGTAATCCTAGCTACTGAGGAGACTGAGATCTGAGGATCACTGTTCTGGTCCAGGCAGGAATGTCTATTGAGACTCTTCAGTTAACCACCAAAAAATAGAAAGAGCTGTGGCTCAAGTCATAGAGCACTAACCTTTACACACACACACACACACACACATCTTAGGAACAGCACCCAAGGGAGAAAAAAGTGATTAAGGAATTGATGTGGGACACAATATGAGTTCTTGGTTGGTTTGTCCTGTGAGCCTGCCTGGTGCCCTTCCCCCACTCAGCAGTCTGCTCATTTTTCCCCTTGGCTGTTTCTCAGGGGCTGGGGCAGCAGCTGGGCTTCCACATCCTGGCACAAGTAGGGCTAAAGAGTGCCTGATGTCTAAATTGGTGCCAGTCACGAGCTATGAATCCTGACTGGAGCTCTCCTATCCTCAGTCCAGTTGGATTTCTTTAGTACAAGAGTGAGCCTCTGCCCAGCTCAGCTCACAGCTGTTACTGTGACAGACTTAAGGTGAACTGCTTGTTTAGGAGTTTGTTCCCAGAACAGGCTGAGGGTGGTAAATCCCTAATTACCATACACTCATTAGCTAAAAGTCCTTTATCTATGTTAACTGACTCCTTGTGAAGATAATAATTTTCTCTTTGTTTCTCTCTTGAAAATATAAACTAAGCTGGGCATCAGCGGCTCACAGCTGTAATTCTACCTACTCAGGCACCTAAGATCTGAAAATTGCAGTTGAAAGCCAGATTGGGCAGGAAAATTTATGAAATTCTTACAAATTAAACACACACATACAAACCCAAAAAAGAGACAGCACCCAGGCCCTGACTAAGGTTCAGTGTATTGCTTGGCTAGGCACTGGTGGCTCATGCCTGTAATCTTAACTACTCAGGAGTCCATGGTCTAAGGATTGCAGTTCAAAGCTTTCAGACACAAAAAAGCCCATTACTCTTATTTCCAATTAATCACCAGAAAAGCCAGAAGTGGGGCTGTGGTTCAAGTGGTATAGAGCATTAACCTTACACAAAAATCTCAAGGACAGCACGTAGGCCCTGAGCAGCATGTGTATATGCACCTGCGCGCGCGCGCGCGCGCGCGCGCACACACACACACACACACACACACACACACTATACTTCTTAACACAAAACTGTTAACGTACCTGTAATAATAGCACTTAGAAGGCTGAAGACAAGGTCAACCTGGGCTGCATAATAAGACCTTGTCTGGAAAAAAGAGAGAGGGCAAGAACAAGAAAAATAGATAAAAAACTAGGCACCAGTTACTCACTCCTAGCAACTTGAGAGGCTAAGAGGGAATGGTTGAAGTTTGAGGCCAACCCAGGCTGGAAAATGTTCACAAGACTTTATCTTGAAGTAGTAGAATGCCTGTCTACCAAATATATAGTCTTGATTTCAAGCCCCAGTACCACCAAAAAAAAAGTTTGCCAGGTGCTGTTGGCTCACATCTCTTATCCTGGTTACTTAGGAGGTTGAGTTCTGAAGATCCAGGTTTTTAAAGCCAGCTCAGGCAGACAAATCTGATATTATTATCTTCACGTAACCGGCAAAAAGCCAGTAGTGGAGTTGTGGCTTAGGTTTGAGTAAAAAAATCTTAAGAGCTCAAGGCTCCAAGTTCAAGCCCCCCCCCCCCCCCACACACACACACAAAAGGAGGAAGAGGAGGAGGAGGAGGAAAAGTATACCTCTCTGAACCCTTAACTGTTTTTGCTGTTTCCCTAGAGGCAGTAAGTTACTGTTTCCTGCTAGATCTTCCAGAGATATAAATAAATGGAAATAAAAATAGGCCTTCCCACTAAAAACAATACTGGGTTTATACTATACATATTATTTATACACACTGTTGTGCTTGTCAGCTTATTAGTATGTATATGGCTTCTTTGGTCTTGTTTCAGTGAACACGAGTACTAACATCTTTTCAGATCCTGCTTTCATTTCCTTTGGCTATATACCCCAAAGTGGGACAGCTGCATCATATGTTCTATTTTTAATTTTTTTAGGAGCTTCCATACTGTTCCATGACTGTACCAAATTCACATTTCCACCAACAATGTACAAGGATTTTCTTTTCTTACATCCTTGCCAGCACTTATGTGTAGTTTTCTCTCTCCTATTTTTTGATTCTCTTTTTCCTTTGGGTCATTTTATAGACTATTATATGTGTATACATAAAGGCTTTTGACTTCATAATATTAATTTTGCAAACAGACTCCTTAACAAATTATTTTGGTTGGTTATTTCTCATGGATTTTTAAAAATAATTTTTATTGGTATTATGTGATTACATAAATTTCACAAATTTCACAGTATTGTGAGATAGTGATACTTAAAGTCACAAACACATTTTAACTTTCTCAAGGCAAGTTGTCATTATCATGGTCTATAATGTTTGTGAATTCTATGAGCTTTGATAATACAACTATTTCTTCCACATTGGGTGATAGGTACATTTCTTTCCTTTTGCTTAGTGTAAGTTGTTCCCTCTATCCCTCTCCCTCCCTTCCTCCCTTCACTCCCCTTGAGTGGCTTAGTTCATTTTCATCAATGTCCAGTGTAGCTGATGGGCCCCTCTGTTGTGTATTTTCCCATTTCCCTCTGATTCTGTGTCCTCCTCTAGCTTCCCTCAGATGTGCATATATAATACATATAATATATATATATATATGTGGTCAACATGGACTCATTTAGAAATGATACGACAAATTGAGTGGAGGTCCTTTGTTTCTTGAGTACTGTTTACTTTGTCATGTCTCCTTGCACTTTGGATTTAACATCCACATATTAGGTAGACCATGTGCTGTTGGGCTCTATTCTTGGCTTACCTTGCTCAACATTATTTGTTATAGTTCCATCCATTTCCCTGCAAATGCCATTCTTTTGTTTCTTCTAATGGCTGTGTAATATTCTATTGTATATAGATACCACAATTTTTGGATCCATTCATGTATAGTGGGGTATCTGGGTTGTTTCCATATCTTGGCTACTGTGAACAATGCTGCAGTAAACATGGAGGTGCATGTGTCCTTGTATCCTGGTTCCTGTTGCTCAGGGTAGATGCCTAGTGGGATGGCTGGGTCATAGGGGAGGTCTATATTTAGCTTTCCAAGGTACCTCCAGACTGCTTTCCAAAGTGGTTGTATTAGTGTACATTCCCACCAGCAATGCAATAGCGTTCCTCTTTCTCCACATCCCTTCCAGCATTTGTCATTGGCCGAATTTAGGATGTGGGCTATTTTGACTGATATAAGGAAGTAATATCAAGGTTGTTTTTAGTTGCATTTCCTTTATAGCCAGGGATGATGAACATTTCCTCATGTTTCTTTGACATTTTCATCTCTTCTACTGAGAAGTCTCTCTGGCTCCCTTTTAGCTCCCTCTCTTTAGCCCATTTAATGATGGGTTTGTTAGATTTGGGAGGGATTAGTTTCTTGAGTTCCTTATATATAATAGACATTAGGCCCTTGTCTGATATATTGCTGGTAAATACTTTTTTTTCCCAATTGGTTGGTTGTCTTTCTAGTTTGGCCAGCTGTGTCTTTAGCTGTGCAGAAACTTTTTATTTTAAGGTAGTTCCATTTGTCAAGTCTCTCTCCAATTTGTTGTGACCATGGGACTCTGCGCAGCAAAGTTCCTGCCTGTGCCTATAAGTTCAGGTGTTTCTCCTACTCTGTCCTGCAGTAGTTTCAGAGTTTCAGGTTTGATATTAGGGTCTTTAATCCATTTTGTAGGTTATCTGAAGTGCTGCAGTAAGACTAGAATGGGTTCTTGGCAAGTACAAAGCCATTGGTTTGGGGAGGGAGAGAGAGAGAGAGAGAGAGAGAGTGTGTGTGCGTGTGTGTGTGTGTGTGTGTGTGTGTGTACACATGCTTATGCTAGTCCTGGGACTTGAACTCACAGCTTGGGCACTCCTCTGAGCTTTTCACTCAAAGCTAACCCTCTACCACTTGAGCCACAGCTCCACTTGCAGCTTTTTTGGTGGTTAATTGGAGATAAAAGTTTCACTGACTTTCCTGCCTGGGCTGGCTTTGAACCATAATCCTCATATCTCTGCCTTCTGAGTAGCTAGAATTACAGGCATCAGTTCCTGGTGCCCAGACTGTAATGAGGGTTTCAATTTATTTTCTCATATTTCTTTTTATTTTCCTGTAGATGTCAAATCCGGCAGCTATACAGTGTTACAAGTGGTGGAAGCCCTCGGGTAAGAGCTCTTGTTCTAGTATATTCTTCTAACCCTGTCTGGGCACTCTGAAAAGGTTACTTTTATGCATTGCTGTTTTTCTGGAGCCTGAATTTCTCCTATAACCTAAAACCCTCTCTGTATCAGGACCTTAGTCTAATTCTATGTTGTTGACTTGCTTTGTCTGAAAAAGTTTCTTGTAGCATGATTGATGCTTCTTAAGGTAATGTTTAGGAGCATACAACCTGTAGGCTACATCATCAGCTCCTGACTTGGGCCACAGATTTAAGGTGAGGTGCATGGCCATCTACTGTCCTTAATTAGAGCTGGGATTCCTCATGTACTTCCATAGACCTATCCAACCATGTTAGGATTATAGTCAACTCCAACCTGACTCACAAGCCCTGGGGCCCTCTGTGGATAGGTGCTGACCCTGTGCCAGATCCCCTTTATAAGAAAGGTTTTGGGAGCTGGGAAGGTGGCTCAGTGGTAGAGTGCTTACCTTGCATGCCTGAGGCCCTGTGTTCAATTCCTCAGCACCACATAAGCAAAAAGAAAAAAGCCAGAAGTGGCGCTGTGGCTCAAGTGGTAGAGCACTAGCCTTGAGCTGAAGAGCTGAGGGACAGCGCCCAGGCCCAGAGTTCAGGCTCCATGACTGGACCCCCCCCCCCCCCAAAAAAAAAAAAAAAAAGAAAAAAAGAAAAAGAAAGGTTTTGGCAAAACCACTGGAAAAGCAATAGTTGTTTTTTTTTCCAGTCATGGGGCCTGAACTCAGCCTGGGCACTGTCCCTCAGCTCTTCAGTTCAAGGCTAGCGCTCTCTATCACTTGAGCCATAGCACCACTTCCAGCTTTTTCTGTTTATGTGATACTGAGGAATCGAACCCAGAGCCTCATTCATGCAAGGCAAGCACTCTGTCACTGAGCCACTTTCCCAGCCCCACAAAGCAATATTTTACAATCTAGGGTTCTTCTGTACACCAGAGAAAATAATGTACTTATAATCTGAGGCCTGCTTTCCTCATACTTCCTACTTGGTAGACCACTTAAATTGACAAGGATTAACTGTCACAGATAATTTGCCTTCTAAATTATTAGCAGAATATTAGAAGAAATTTAAAATACTGAATTGTTATGCATCACTCCCATGTAACCGATCATTGGGTCTTCTGCTCACATTCCTGTGGCCTTGGTCTACTTTTTTTTTTTTTTTGTCAGTAGTAGGACCTGAATTCTGGACCTGGGCGCTGTCCCTCAGCTCTTCAGCTCAAGGCTAGCGCTCTACCACTTGAGCCCCAGCGCCACTTCCGGCTTTTTTCTTTTTGCTTATGTGGTGCTGAGGAATCGAACCCAGGGCCTCATGCATGCAAGGCAAGCGCTCTACCACTGAGCCAACTTCCCAGCCCCCCACAGTATGTTTTTTTAGGACATCTTCCTTACTCCAGGAAGAAACTCATGCTCATTAGCACCTATTCCCTTTTCCTTCTGCTTCCCAGTCCCTGGTAAATTTATATAGAATTATAAAAGATGTGATCTCTAGTTCTCTCTCTCTTTTTTTTTTCTCCCTTCAATACTAGGATTTGACTTGGCTTCATGCCTACTAGACAGGCACTCTACCATTTGAGCCATGTGCCTAGCCAGCCCCTTTTGCTTTAGTTTATTTCTCAGGTAGGATCTAGCTTTTGTCCATGGCTGGCCTCAGCCAAAATCTTCCTATGTCTGCTTCCAGTATAGCTGGGATTACAGGAGTGTACTACCCTACCTGGTTAACTTTGGCTTCTTTCACTGGGGAGGTGTTCAGGGTTTATCCATGCTATAGTATCCCACTGTATATGTATCTAATATTTTTGTTTAATTATTTACCAGTTGGCAAACATCCATATTATTTACACTATTTGACTACTCAGAAAAGCAGATGTTACTATAAGCATGTGTATATTTTGCCCATTTATAAATGCTGTAAATGTACAGTTTTCTACTTCCTTTGGAGAAATCCTTCTACAGATTGGTATTCTAGAGATCCTGTCAGGAGTGTTCTTATTTTTACACACATATGCGTATATGTGCACATACACATATTTACTTATTTATCCTTTACTGTAACTCTTGTAGCCAACTCCTCTAAAACCTATTCCTGCTTGTTCTTGTTTAGAATTTTTAAGTATAATCTTACGAGAACCATTTTGATGAAAAGTCACCGTTGCTTCAGTCCAGTTTCTCACTTACCAACAGTCCTACATAGTTAAATTTTCATTCTGGCCAACTTTGTAATCTTTCAATTATAAAGTTTTAGGGTTGTTGGGTTTTTTTTTTTGTTTTTTGTTTTTTGGGTCCAGTCGTGGAGCCTGAACTCTGGGCCTAGGTGCTGTCCCTCAGCTCTTCAGCTCAAGGCTAGCACTCTACCACTTGAGCCACAGCACCACTTCTGGCTTTTTTCTTTTTGCTTATATGGTGCTGAGGAATCGAACCCAGGGCCTCAGGCATGCAAGGCAAGCGCTCTACCACTGAGCCACCTTCCCAGCCCCTAGGGTTATTTTTTTGTGTTGTGTTTTAGACCTAGTGCCTTCTTAGTGGCTCTACACAGCTTTTTTTTTAGCAAGAATTTATAAAAATGAATCTATTTTTTTTGTTTTGGTAGACGCTGCAGCCCTGTAGGTAGCTACTAAGCTCTGTTTTATTTCAAAGGAATGTCCCAATCATACCACTGGGGAGAAAGAATAAACAAAGTACCCATTTGGTGCTAACCCGAGGTGCCTTGAAACCAAATTTTCTGTTGGTTGTGGTATCACTTATTCCTCTGATGGTTCCAGATCAGTTCTTTGGGTTTTGGTCCTTTCTGGAATCTGTAATGCTCTTTCCTCAGGAACATCTACCTGAGCTGGTTTGTCTATTAACAGGGCATAACTCTGCTTCCATGCCTGGAGGAATGAGTGTGACTAACTTCCAAATACTTATGCTTTCCAAAGCTTCAATTGGTTAATAGGTGTTATCCTGCTGTCTCTCAGGTCCTCTCTTGATAATCCAGAACCCAGAACTCGGGCACGAGGAATTCAACTTTTGTCACAGGTGCTACTCCAGTGTCACCCCTTGCTCCTGGAAAAGGAAGGTACTGGCATTACTAGGACTATCTTCCCCAGATTTCTGAGCCAAGGCCTTCCATGTCTATCCAAGCCACTTTATAGGAAGGGAAAGCATAATGTATCTATAATCTACTTCATCAAGACTTTTGTTCCTTACTGGTATATGTGGCAGAGATTATTTAAGATACAAAAACATAGAGATCTCAAGTACAGTCTTAGAATATTTTCAGTGTGTGCTAGCAGCAATTTTGTTTTTCTTTTGTGCTGATACTGAGGTTTGAACTGAAGACCTAGCTTTTTCATTCAAGGCTAGCTTTCTACCACTTTAGCCACAGCTCCACTTTCTGTTTTTTGGTGGTTAATTGGAGATAAGAGTCTCACAGACTTTTTTTTCCCAGCACTGACTTTGTGCCTAGATCCTCAGATCTCAGCCTCCTGAGTAGCTAGGATTACAAGCATTAGCTCCTAGTACCTGGCTAGGTTTTTCTTTTTGTTTTTGTGCTGGTAACTGGGGCTTGAACTCAGGGCATCCTTATGCTCTCACCTACATTTTTACTCCAGTATGGTATTCTACCACCTGAGCCATACCTCCAGTTTTGGCTCTCCAGTTCTCACCCAACATATTCTCCAGTTCTATCCATTTTCCTGCAAATGACATGATTTCATTCTTAAAACTGAATAGTATCTATTGCATATATATACCGTAGTTTTCTTCATCCACCCATTTTTAGGCACCTAGGATTGGCTATTTGGAATAGTGCTACAAAAATTTGTGTTGCAGGCTGGGAAGGTGGCTCAGTGGTAGAGCGCTTGCCTTGCATGCCTGAGGCCCTGGGTTTGATTCCTCAGCACCACATAAGCAAAAAGAAAAAAGCCAGAAGTGGCGCTATTGCTCAAGTGGTAGAGCGCTAGCCCTGACCTGAAGAGCTGAGGGACAGCGCCCAGGCCCCAGAGTTCAGGCCCCATGACCGGACCCAAAAAAAAAAAAAAAAATTTGTGTGGCAGCTGTCTCTTGTATGTTGAGTTACACTCGTTTGGTTATATGCTTAAGTGGTATAGGAGGGTTATAAGGTCTTTTTTTTTTTTTCCTCCAAACCTCCATGCTTCCATAGTAGTTATACTAGTTTTTATTCCTCCCAACAGTGTAGTATAAAGGATTCCCTTTTCTCAAATCCTCACTGGCATTTGTGGTTGTTTGTTTTCTTCATGCTGGCCCTCCTGAATAGAATGAGATAGAATCTCAGTAATGTTTTAATTTGATTTTCTTTCATAGCTAAGGATGTTGAACATTTCTTCATGTTTTTATTGACCATTTGTACTTGTTTTGAGAACTGTCTGTTCAATTCATTTGCCCATTAATTAATTGGGATATTCTTTTACTATTTCATTTTTCTAGCTCTCTAAATTCTAGATATTAATCCAGCTAATTGCAGTTGAATAGCTAGTATTCTGCTGCAGTTTTGAGAAGGAACAAGAGAGACCATGTCCTGAAATCTGTAGTACTCAGTGTTTGGCCCTTTAATAAAAGTCAGTACAGGGCTGGGATTGTGGCTTAGAGGTAAAGCCTAATATGTATGAAGCCCTGGGTTTGATTACTCAGTATTACATAAACAGAAAAAGCCAGAAATGACACTGCTAGCCTTGAGCAAATAAGCTCAGGGACAGTGCCCAGGCCCTGAGTTCAAGCCCCAGGACTGGCAAAAAGAAAAAGAAAAAAGTCAGAAGACATGGGTTAAATCCCCTCTTTTTGAAAAGCTGAAGATACAGATCCTTGGTAGAACTCATCAGGCCTTACATCAGCCCCAGTGGAAAAAAAGAAAAGAAAAGAAAAGGATAGTAGATCTGAGTTATATAGAAAGACAGTTTAAGGACTGAGAATGGGTTTTGCTGTAGATTTATTAAGGATGAATAATGAGGTGGTCCTTTATTTTCTTTACTCATCAACTCAAGATTTAATGAAATGAGAGGGCATGAGCATATCTCTTAGTAAAGGAGGAAAATTGTGAGTCCCAAACTGGAACAGCATTACAAACTGAGGGAAGATATCTGGTATAAACTAATGGCTGAATCTGGTTTGTGCAGTGGTACACCTGATCCTGTTCTATGAGAACCGGCTAAAGGACCATCATCTTGTGATCCCATCTGTTCTCCAGGGCTTGAGGGCACTTGTGAGTTTTCTTCTTCATTTTGTAACTGTGTTCATAGGAGGCCTTATCCAGTTCTCCTTGTACCTGGGGTTGAGTTTCACATGTAAAAGTAGAGAGGCCCAAATGTAGAACTAAGTTATTATCAGCCTGCTTTATTCTGTACTCTAGAGAGTAAAAGTACCATTTGGATCCAGGTAAACTAGAAGGAGTGACAGTGAAACATTCAACTAGAGAAAGTTGCTCACTGTTATCACTTCGCTCTGAATCAGAATGTTGTGCTTCCCTCTGCAGCTACATAGGTCCTTTGCAAGATTGTGTTTTGAAAACTATTCTGTAATTCCTTGAATATTCACATATCCTCCCTTCTCCTTCAGAGCCTGTATGTGTCCCTACCCTCAGGTCTGGCTGTCTCTGTACTTAAAGCCATCTTCCAGGAGGTACATGTACAGGTGAGTGTTAACAGGACAGTTGATAGTCTCCTATCTCCTACTCCTGGGTGTAACTAGAATTAGATGGCAAAACATATTGCTTTATACTTTCTGAACTTTTTATGGTCTTGTGACCATGTTTATCAGTCATTCCTTCTATTGATTAAAGAGAGGGGTGGATGGCATATCCAATCTGTGTCTTCTGATACCTAGAGAAAGTAAGGCATGCTACAGGTCTGGGCTGTAGTCATCACTGATGTGCTAGGTCAATAACCATAACCTTTCTCTTCACTTCCTCATAGGTTTATCATAGGCTGATTAAAAAAAATTTTTTTTGTTTACTTAAAGCTTGTGAAACAGGAAGTAGTTTTATCAGTTGCCATTTTCTCTGAGCATACTCTTCACTTCTTTCCTTTCTCCCTACCCCAAAGTCCCTGCCCCAAGTGGACCGACACACAGTCTACAATATCATCACCAATTTCATGCAAACTCGGGAAGAAGGTAAGAGGCCTTTTCCCCTCTGTAGGGTTCATTTTAGCCTGGGGATTATATAGAAGAGGCAATACTCTGAAAGACGATGATAAAGGGAATTAGGGACCCACTCTTTCCTCAGTATAGTAAAGCTTTTAAATTCTTACCTGTGTAATAATGTAGATGTTATTGCACATCTGTTTGCTGAGTGCTTCTCTTAGAAAAATAAGAGGTCTGCTCTGCCAGAAAGGAGTGGTAAGTGTTCGTAGAAAGAGTATGCAAACCTTCTAAGAGACTTAGGCTTTCTGTACCATAGACAGTAGTGACCTTGTTCTCTCCTTCCCAGAGCTAAAGGGCCTAGGAGCTGACTTCACATTTGGCTTCATCCAGGTGATGGATGGGGAGAAGGATCCCCGTAATCTTCTGGTTGCTTTCCGCATCGTCCATGACCTCATCTCTAGGGACTACAGCCTAGGTATATCTTGGTGGTAATGAATTAGCTAGTTGAGGCTTGTCAGGTAAATGAATCTAAGTCAACCTCATTCTCTGTTGCTACAGGACCCTTTGTAGAAGAGTTGTTTGAAGTGACATCTTGTTATTTTCCTATTGATTTTACCCCTGTAAGTAGCACCTTCACTCATTCATTCAAATATTCACTGCCTATTGTATGCTGGCCCCATATTAGTCATGGAGGGTCCAGTTGAACACAAAGTGCTTTGAGGCATGCATCTAGTCTGACATTTTTCTGGTTAATTGGAGATGGAATCTTGTGAATTTTTTTTTGGGGGGGGGGGGGGCGGGTCCAGTCGTGGGGCCTGAACTCTGGGCCCGGGCACTATCCCTCAGCTCTTCAGCTCAAGGCTAGCACTCTACCATTTGAGCCACAGCGCCACTTCCGGCTTTTTTCTTTTTGCTTATGTGGTGCTGAGGAATCGAACCCAGGGCCTCAGGCATACAAGGCAAGCGCTCTACCACTGAGCTACCTTCCCAGCCCCTCTTATGAACTTTTGTGCCTGGGCTGACTTCAAATTTTGATCCTCCAGATTTCAGCTTCCTGAATAACTAAGATGATGGGCATGAGCCTCTGGCACCTAGCAACTAATCACATTTTATTATACTAACACATAATAATACATACACACACACACAGAGAAGAAAGCAATGCACTTGAAAGTTACAGGTGCTTATGATAAAATCATAGCATTGGATAGAAAATGTGATCGGATTTAAAAAAATAAATGCCTAGAGCTGGGAATGTGGCTAAGTAGTAGAGTACTTACCTACCATGCACAGGGTTCTAGATTTCATATTAAGTACCTCATTAATGAATGAATTCCTAAAATTTCCAAGGAACACATAAGATTAAGCATATCTCCTAGCTGGCGCCCATGTCATTCTATTGTTCTACATTGAGTGTAAATATTGCCTTGTTCTGTTGGCTTGCCAGGTTCAAGCCTGTGTCCATGGGTGGTCTGAAACTTACACAGATCTATGGTATTTCTTCCCAGCCACCTAATGATCCCCACGGCATCCAGAGAGAAGATCTCATTCTGAGTCTTCGAGCTGTGCTGGCCTCTACACCACGATTTGCTGAGGTAGGTCTGGCCATCTTTCAAAGAACATTGAGAATGAAACAGTAAAAGCATGTGGGGAAAATCTAGTGTATATTTTAGGGTATTCCATCCTTCAAGCATCTTGTGTGGCAGTTATATTGAGTTATGTAGAACATTCTACCAGCTTGTACCCTTAAAATACTAAACCAAGCCAGGTGCCAGTAGCTCACACCTATAGTCCTAGCTACTTAGGAGGCTAAGATCTGAGGATCACAGTTCAAAGCCAGCCCAGGCAGGAAAGTCTGTGAGACTCTTATCTCCCATAAACCACCAGAAAACCGGAAGTGGTGCTGTGGCTCAAGCAGTAGAGTGCTCGCCTTAAGCTGAAGAGCTCAGGGATAGCTCCCAAGCCTAGAATTCAAGCCCCACGACCAACCCCCCCCCCAAAAAAAAAAAAAAGAAACCAATCCCTAGATAGCACTGTCTTGAAATCCCCTAGCTTTGCTAACTGGCCCACTTTTTAGGTAACTTGAACTCTGGCCACAGCTTGAAAATTAGCTTAAGTCATAATTCCTTGAGTATAGTATCTTTGATGTAGCATCTGTTCCTTGGGACTAGTGTCAGTAAGGACATAGTTGACCTTGGTGCAGCTCAGATACTGCCTGTCTCAGGCCTAAGTTCTTCCTTCTCACCCACAGTTCCTGCTGCCCCTTCTGATTGAGAAAGTAGATTCTGAGATTCTTAGTGCCAAACTGGATTCTCTGCAGACTCTGGTGAGTGATCCAACTGCCTTTACACAAGTTAGAAGTACTAAGAGCTAACAAGTTCTTGGCTGGCCAGAGGACAGTTCATAGACCTCAACGAAGGATGCCAGGACTGGGGACTGCGTTGACCTAAAGTCCCTAGCTGCATAGTTTTCTGTAGTTACTGAGTGAGCAACTGAGGAAAGGCTGAATCTTCATGCTGCTACTCTTTCCTCTCCCTGCACCATGCAAGGCAAGTGCTCTCCCACTGAGCTTCATCTCCAGCCTTTGTGTTTCTTTGTCACTGGGCAGCATTAGCCCCATTTTTATGTGCCAAGGGTAGTATTGTTAAGCCTTCTTGCCAGTTTTTCTGCTGAAATGCAGCCTCTTCTAGGTGCATTATGCTGAGGTGCTTGCATATCTTAGCGCAGAGTAGCCGGCTCATGCCTGTGGTTTCTTGGCAGAATGCTTGCTGTGCTGTATATGGACAGAAAGAGCTGAAGGACTTCCTCCCCAGCCTTTGGGCTTCTATACGCAGAGAGGTGAGTGTTACTTATGTAAACTTATAGCTGATAAGTCACAAGTTGTCAGGGTTCTCCCTATTTATTACAAGAGTCAATGTACTGTGACTGGTTTTTTCTGTAGGCAAGCAAGGGTGTACAAACTTGAGTTGAAAGGTAAAGGAGGGACCGCAGCTTGGTAAGACCATGTGGTCACCTTTGCACAGGGCCCACTTCCTAACCACCCTTTGCACAAAGGGTATGAGTCATGGAGCCTCTGACATCATCTAAATAGAGAGAAGAAAAAGTGCCATCACACAGAATTGATACCCTATTAGTCACATAGTATGTGTGTTAATACTACTGGGACTAAGAATATGGTGAGGATAGCCAAAGAGAAGACAATCAGTTGAGGTGTTAATTTCCGTTGCTGTACCCTAAAGATTCTCAACCCCAGCCCCAAAGAAATAGGCAGTGGATGGGGGGAGGGGGGTATCATCTGGTGCAAGCTCACCTCAGTAGCTATGGGATCCCTCCCTGACAGGTGTTCCAGACGGCAAGTGAGCGGGTGGAGGCAGAGGGCCTGGCAGCCCTGCATTCTTTGACTGCCTGTTTGTCTCGCTCTGTGCTGAGAGCTGATGCTGAGGACCTCCTTGACTCCTTCCTTAGCAACATTCTACAGGGTAACGGGACGGTGCAACAGAAGGGGACCATAGAGATAACATCCCTCAGGGGCCAATGACCCTTCATATGTAGCCTCGACATGTTCAGTGATTTGGGGGCTGCAACTCTAACTTTAAATTGAAGATAATAGGCATGATTAACTCCTAGTTTTCAGGCCTCGTCTCCAATAGGGGGTGTCAGGCAACACTGAGCCTATTCCCCAGGTCTGTGATTTCTCCCTCTCTAGACTGCAGGCACCATTTGTGTGAGCCAGACATGAAACTGGTATGGCCAAGTGCCAAGCTGTTGCAGGCAGCTGCAGGTGCATCTACCCGAGCCTGTGATCACATTACCAGCAATGTACTGCCTTTACTACTGGAACAGTTCCACAAGCACAGTCAGGTAAGGAAACACAGTCTTTGGGGGATGTGAGGAAACCTTGAGTGTTAGGATGGATTCTTTTCTTAGAGCAATACTGAATCTAGTGGACCCAGGTTAATCTGGAATTTTCTTGTTAGCTGCTGCTTGTTCTCGTTTATTCTTTCCTGGACTCATTCTTACCTAAAGCAGTAATCCTCCCCAGTTCCAGAGTAGCAGGATTGAAATCCTTTTTTTTTTTTTTTTTCTTTTTGGTCGGTCGTGGGGCTTGAACTCTGGGCCTGGGCGCTGTCCCTCAGCTCTTCAGCTCAAGGCGAGTGCTCTACCACTTGAGCTACAGCGCCACTTACGGTTTTTTTTTTTGTGGTGGTTTATTGGAGATAGGAGTCTCACGGTCTCTCCTGCCCGGGCTGGCTTTGAACTGCAATCCTCAGATCTCAGCCTCCTGAGTAGCTAGGATTACAGGTGTGAGCCACCAGCGCCCGGCAGGATTGAAATCCTTTAAACTGCTCTTTGACTCCAGTACTCCTTGAAACATTACAGAGCAACCAGCGGCGGACAATCCTTGAGATGATCCTCGGTTTCCTGAAGGTACAGCCAAAATGGAGTTATGAAGACAAAGGTGAGATCACCTGCTAGTTGCAGTGTCCTGGGGACTATTGAGCTCTGTAGCCCATAAAAGGCAGAGTGCTTCAGAGAAATGGTCAAGAGCAGTGGTCCTGCTACTTTGAGGTTGTGGCATAGGAGAACACAGAATGGATACAGTCATTTAGTTTTCTAGTGTGCTTCCCAGACGGCCACAGTTTGAGTCTTAAAAATCTATCCCAAATATCCTTGTGGGCTGGGAAGGTGGCTCAGTGGTAGAGCGCTTGCCTTGCATGCCTGAGGCTCTGGGTTCCATTCCTCAGCACCACATAAGAAAAAAGCCGGAAGTGGCACTGTGGCTCAAGTGGTAGAGCACTAGCCTTGAGCTGAAGAGCTGAGGGACAGCGCCCAGGCCCAGAGTTCAGGCCCCACGACCGGACCCAAAAAAAAACAAAAAACAAATATCCTTGTAACTTAACTTCTGTCTCTCCCTAGATGAAAGGCCTCTGAGTAGCTTCAAGGACCAGTTGTGTTCACTGGTATTCATGGCTCTAACAGACCCCAGCAGCCAGCTGCAACTTGTTGGCATCAGGACACTTACAGTCTTGGGGGCACAGCCAGGTACATCTTAAGGGAAGGGGAGAAGATAATGTTTTCTATTCTCAGTGAAGAGAAACTTCACACCCTTGTTCTTATGGCAAAACTGGATGATTGATTTGGAACTTCTAATGAGATTTTTGGAAGGATTATGGTAGCTGCAAATGAAGAAAGATGAGGTCCATGTTCCCTTCTCTCAACAGATCTCCTATCATCTGTGGATTTGGAGCTGGCAGTGGGTCATCTGTACAGACTGAGCTTCCTAGAGCAGGATTCCCAGAGTTGGTAAGGATCTAAAGCAGTGGTAGAGAGAATTATTTCCTGCCTCTGTATTGGCAACAGTGATTGCAGCAAGGACCAGGGCTCTGTGCTTCTAACCCTTGTTTTTCTTAGAGAAAGTAAGCTCTGTGTTTGCCTCTACCTGCTAACTGATTGCAAAGATGTAAAACTGCTATCTTTTCTTAGGCATTAAGAAGCCCTTTCCAACTCAGTGGTTAGGTACTGGCATACTGCTTTAGCAAGGTGGCCTAGGCATTCCCACTCTTGTATCAACACATATTGGAAAGAGAACAGTAGGCCCAGGCTCAGCTAATACTCATCTCATTATGTCCTTAGCAGGGTGGCAGCACTAGAGGCATCAGGAACCCTGGCTACTCTCTTCCCTGGGGCCTTCAGCAGCCACCTTGTACCCAAGCTTGCTGAGGAGCTGCACAAAGGTATGTGTGGTTAATCTGTAGCCCAGCCCTTGCCAGCAA
Source organism: Dipodomys spectabilis (assembly GCF_019054845.1). NCBI lineage: Eukaryota > Metazoa > Chordata > Mammalia > Rodentia > Heteromyidae > Dipodomys > Dipodomys spectabilis. The sequence continues at coordinate 15,397,140 of NW_024870802.1, forward strand.
GGGTTTGGGGGGGGTCTTCATGTTTGCTATTGCATAGAATCTTGTCTCCTTTGCAGAGGAATCAAATTTAGTTAGAGAGGATTGGCACACCAAATGTTCCCGGCATCTGCTCTGTCTGCAAGCTTTATCAGCTGTTTCCACACACCCCAGCATCGTCAAGGAGACGCTGCCTCTGCTGCTGCAGCATCTCTGGCAGTTGAACAAAGGTAACTACCAGGAATTGTCAAGCAGCTGCTCAGAATGGGTACTCAGGCAGAGTGAAGTTGACACCTTTAGGGGTGCTCTAATTCTTTTTTTTTTTTGCCTGTCATGGGGCTTGAACTCAGGACCTGGGCACTGTCCCTGAGCCTCTCTGTGCTCAAGGCTAGCGCTCTATCATTTGAGCTACAGTGCCACTTCTGGCTTTTTTCTGTTAATGTGGTACAGTTAATGTGGGAATCAAACCCAGGGCTTCATGCATGCTAGGCAAGCACTTTACCACTAAGCCACATTCCCAGCCCAGAGTGCTCTAATTCTAAGAGTGAATGGTAAACTTAAATGATATATAGCAATTGTATATGTAGTGATATTGACACACAATATTTGTTTTGTGGAGTGTCACACTTCAATAAAAGGTTCAGTATGTGAAATAATCAGGTAAGAGTAATGTGTGTATCATCTCACATATTTGTCATTTCTTGTTTGGGGGACATCCAAAGTTTTATGTACTAGTTCTTTTGAAATATTCAAATGATTGTTGTCAGCTAAAGTTGTCCTATTGTACTATTGAATATTAGAAGTTATTCCTCCTATCCAGTGGCACCCCTGTACCCAATAGCCATTCAACAGCATTCCCTCTCCAAGCTCTGGTAACCATTATTCAAACACAAAAGCCCGCCTGTGAGCCTAGCTACTCAGGAGGCTGAGATCTGAGGATGGCAGTTTAAAGCCAGCCTGAGCAGGAAAGTCCATGAGACTTATCTCCAATTACCACCAGAAAACCCGAAGTGGCACTGTGGCTCAAGTGGTAGAGTGCTCGCCTTGAGCTGAAGAGCTGAGGGACAGCGCTCAGGCCCGGAGTTCAAGCCCCACGACCAACCAAAAACAAACAAACATACACACATAAAAGCTGTCTTCTGTAGATACAAAAAACTTTTTTAAAAAATCCTCATGCATGGGCCTCTATCCAGTTGAATCAATCTCTGAGGAGGTTTGGAATTTGAGCAACAGTAATTGTGACCAGATGATTTACATGTGGTTTTCATGTAGGGTCCCCCACTCTAAGGTACAGTGTTCAAAGTAGCCTGTCAGCAACCTGAGCATCATCTAGGAACTTACCAGAAATGCAGTATTTCAGGCTTTCATTGACTTGATCAAAATCTGCATTTGAACAAGATCCCTGGATAACTCATACCCATTCTCTAGTTTGCTCAGAAGCCATCATGACAGCTGTTGCTACTAGAAATCTGTACATGGTCACCCTGGATTCTTACTAATCTTCATCGCCTACTTTGGACTCCCAGCCCTGTAGAGTAGACCTAGATTTACAGTGTTTGACCCAGTGGAAAGAATTGGAGGTTCAAACTATGGCCTGAGTCTGATTCCTGACTTTGTACTTTTTTTGTGACCCTTGAAAAAACTGATTTATTTCATTGAGCCTGTGTCCTTCCCTGTGAAGTGGAGGAAGAGAGATTTCTAGAGTTGTTTAAAAAACACATGAGAAAAGGCCCAGAGTTGAGGCCCCACGACTTGCCAAAAAAAAAAAAAAACCTTACAGAGAACATTGGCTTTCTCTCCACACAGGAAATGTGGTTGCAGGAGCCAGTGAAGTTATTGCTATCTGTCAGAGTCTCGATCAGGTGGCAGAAAAATGCCAACAGGACCCTGATTGCTGCTGGTATTTCCATGACACGGCTGTACCTTGCCTGCTTGCCTTGGCTGTACAGGCTTCCATACCAGGTAACTTTCTCCATCTCCTTAGAATTTTGCCTTCCTCTGCCATTGGACAGCACTGCCATCTTCTGGGTATTTGTGGTACTGGGTTCTGTACCTTCTAGTACAGGATAATTTTATAGTACAGAAAGAAGCTGGAACAGAAAAATCCATGAGCCTCTTAACTTCCAGTTATTTGCCAAAAAAGCTGGAAGTAGAGCTGTGGCTCAAGTGGCAGAGCAACAGCCTTGAATTCAGGTCCCAGTAGCAGTGAGCATGCACACACATTTGAAAAAAAAAAAGTTCATATTAGCTAATCTCATTTTCTATTGTTTTAACTATTCCAAGCACTATATGCAGTGTTTCCAAGAGCTCTGTGACCTCAGCTTAACATGAGTGCTATTTCCAGTGCCTTGCTGTTTCTCAAAAGGACACGTTAAGGACTGCTGCTGAAGCAAGACGTGGAAGCTCACACCTGTAATCTAAGCTACTTGGAAGAGAAAGATAGGATATCAGTTTGTGGCCAGCCTGGACGAAAAATTATTAAGAGCCTATAAAAGGGGGAAAAAAACCAGGCAGATCATATCAAATCTGTAATCCCAGCTACTCAGAAGATATAGGTATGCTGATTTCAGTCCAAGGCCAAGCTAGGGCAAAAGTCTTTTACAAGACTCTTTCAGGGTCTAGGAGCTGTCCCTGAGCATTTTTTGCTCAGGGCTAGTGCTCTACCACTTTGAGCCACTTCCAGTTTTTTGCTGGTTCATTGGAGATAGGAATGTCATGGACTTTCCTGCCCAGACTGACTTTGAACCGAGATCCTCAGATCTTAGTTTCCTGAATAGCTAAGATTACAGCTAAGACTTTTTTTTTTTTGTCGGTCATGGGGCTTGAACTCAGCCTGGGCGCTGTCCCTCAGCTCTTCAGCTTAAGGCGAACACACTACCACATTAACAGTTTTATTGGAGATAAGAGACTCACGGACTTCCCTGCCTAGCTGGCTTTGAACCATGATAGTCAGATCTCAGCCTCCTGAGTAGCTAGGATTATAGGTGAGAGTCACCGGCACCCGGCATTATTTTTAAGTTAGTCTTAAGCTGGGCACTGGTGACTTACACCTGTAATCTTAGCTACTCCGGAGGCTGAGATCTGAGGACCATGATTGAAAGCCAGCCTGGGCAGAAAAGTCTGTGAGACTCTTTTCTCCAATTAACCACCAGAAAACCAGAAGTGGTGCTGTGGCTCAAGTGGTAGAGTACTAGCCTTCAGCTGAATTGCTGAGGGACAGTGCCCAGGTCCAGAGTTCAAGCCCCATGATTATCTTAAAAATAAACTAAAGCAGGGGAAATGTTACTGTGGCTCAAGTGGTAAAGCACTAGCCTTGAGCACAAAGAGGATCAGGGACAGTTCCCAGACCAGAGGTCAAGCCCCAGGACCAGCAAAAAAAAAAAAAATAGTTCTGCTTAGCTGGTTGCCAGTGGCTTACACTGTAATCCTTGCTTCTCTGGAGGCTGAGATTTGAGAATTGTGGTTCAAACCAGCCCTGGGCAGGAATGTCTGTGAGACTCTTACCTCCAGTCAACCACCAGAAAACTGGAAGTGACTGTGATTCAAGTGGGAAAGCACTAGCCTTGAGTTGAAGAGCTCAGGGACAGCACCCAGGCCCAGAGTTCAAGACCCACAACTGACAAAAAAATTTAAAAAATAGGGGCTGGGAAGATGGCTCAGGGTAGAGTGCTTGCCTTGCACGCATGAGGCCCTGGGTTCGATTCCTCAGTACCACATAAACAGAAAAGGCTGGAAGTGGCACTGTGGCTCAAGTGGTAGAGCGCTAGCCTTGAGCTAAATTGCTGAAGGACAGTGTCCAGGCCCAGAGTTCAGGCCCCACGACCAACAAAAATAACTAAATTAAAATTAAAAAATAAACTAAAGAAGAAAAGACTTGGATTGTGGTTCAGGTGATGAAGCGCTTGCCTAGCAAGTACAAAGCTGAGTTCAAACTCCAGTACCCACCCCCAAAAAACAAAATTGTTGCTAGAGTTGAGCCTGGCATGATGATAAAGCCTTGAACTGATGTGGATTTTTCCCCTCCCTTTTTTTTTTTTCTTTGTTGGTCCTGGGGCTTAAACTCAGGGCCTGGGCACTATCCCTGAGTTTCTTTTGCTGAAGTCTAGCACTCTACCACTTGAGCCACAGCACCACTTTAGACTTTTTCTGTTTATGTGGTACTGAGGTATTGAGCTCAAAGTGGTAGAGCACTAGCCTTGAGCTGAAGGGCTGAGGGACAGCAGAGTTCAAGTACCCTGACTGACAAAAAAAAAAAGTCTCAGATATTGAGCCCAGGGTTTCATGCATGCTAGGCAAGCACTCTACCACTAAGCCACATTCCCAGGCCATCTTTTTATTTTTGGTAAGGTCTTGCTATGTTGCCCAGTCTGGCCTTTTAACTTGGGAGGCCCTCTGCCTACGCCTCTTTTTTTTTTTTTTGGTGGTACTGGCATTTAAGCTCAGGTACTTGTTGCAGGCACTCCACCACTGAGCCATGCCTCTAAGCCCCTTTTGCTTTGTTTATTTTTTAAGATGAGATCTTGCTTCCTACCCAGGCATGTGCCTATAATATTTTTTCCAAGTGTGCCACAACATCCAGCTACTCCCCTTGATGAAGTCTTGGGTACTTTTCTGCCTAAGATGGCCTAAATGACAGAGATCTCATGTGTAAACCATAAAACTTCCACTCTCAATTTCCCAAGTAGCTAGGACTTACAGGTGTGACCCACTGGCACCTGGCTTAATTTTTATTTTTGAAGTATACTTGACTTTGTGATTCTATGTATGTGCATGTGTTGGTGTTTTGTTTTTGCAGAGCAGGAACCCTCAGTTATAAGAAAGGTGCTGCTGGAAGATGGGGTCTTGACTGCCATGGCATCTGTCATTGGCACTGCCACCACTCACTTGAGCCCTGAGTGAGTATAATTTGGGGTGTGTCTTGAGCCCAGTAAAATTACTTGAACACTGTCTGTCCTTGTATATAAATGTAGAGGCAGTTATTTGTTTTCTAAGTTTTGCAAACAAAGCAAAAAGGAAGAGGCCTTTTTTTTTTTTTTTGGTCGGTCGTGGGGCTTGAACCCTGGGCCTGGGTGCTGTCCCTCAGCTCTTCAGTTCAAGGCTAGCATACTACGACTTGAGCTACAGCAACACTTCCAGTTTTCTGATAGTTTATTGGAGATGAGTCTCATGGACTTTCCTGTCTGGAGTGGGTTTGAACTGTGATCCTCAGATGTCATCCCCTGAGTAGCTAGGATTACAGGCGTAGCCACCAGCGCCCCCCAGCAGAAGTCTTTTTAACAGTGTTGCAATGGTTCAATGATTTTTGGTTATAGAGCATTTAAAAAATACACATAGTCAGTGCTAATGGCTCACACCTATAATCCTAGCTACTCAGGAGTTTGACACACACACACACACACACACACTCACACACACACACACACACACACTCACTCACTCACATACTCTATGCAGAGGGCATGGTGGCTCACGCCTGTAGTCCTAACTACTTAGGAGGCTTGAAAGCTAAGGATCCTGGTTTGAAGCCAGATTAGGCAGAAAAGTTTATCTCCAATATACTACTCAGAAAAAGCTGAGACACTGTGCCTCAGGTGGTAGAGTACTAGACTTGAGCACAAGGAGACTTTAGGACAGTACCTAGGCCCTGAGTTCAAACCCCAGGACCAGCAAAAAAAAAAAAGAAAAGCCTGTAGTAGAGCTTTGAGCAAAAAAGGCCAGGGATAGCACCCAGGCCCCAGTACCTGGGGCCTGAAAGAAAGGAGGGAGGGAGGGAAGAATGGAGGGAGAGATGAAAGGAAGGAAGGAAAGAAGGAAGGAAGAAAGGAAGGAAGGAAGATATTGAGATCCTCACTAGACAACAGTGATTTGGTATGTGATTCACTGTGCATAGGTCTGGGCACAGGATGTCTGCCCATTTTTAACTGTTAAATGTTTTATTGGTCAAGACTCAGTGGCCCTAAAATGAACCCCGGATTCAAAGGCACTGCTGTGAGGGAAGGGCTGCTTTGGAATCCTATCTGTGGTAATGCTTAGTACTCTGCCCCCAGGTTAGCTGCTCAGAGTGTTACCCGCATTGTGCCCCTCTTCTTAGATGGCAACACCTCCTTTCTGCCTGAAAACAGCTTCTCAAGCAGATTCCAGCCATTCCAGGTGACAGTTTAATGGATCAGATGGGGAGAATCTTGGAATTCACACCCTTCAAACTTATTTTTAGGACTACTTTGGGATGTATATGGGGGCATACAAATGTAGTGCTAGCAAGGACAGGTTTGATAGGACCCTTCTCCCTTTACAGGATGGCTCCTTGGGGCAGAGGCGGCTGGTTGCACTGCTTATGGCTTTTGTCTGCTCCTTGCCTCGAAATGTAAGTGAACGTTTGGGGAGTTGGATCCCATATGACCTCTGGGCTGAAATTTATCACAGGCTAAGCTGATCCTTTGCTTTCCCACTGGGAAAGTTCTTATCCATTTTGGTCCCTGCTGCTACTTTTCTACTGGGTATCTTGAAGCTCAAGTGTTTTCTGGGTCCATTACATGGCCAGGTTTTCTGTAGGTGGAAATCCCTCAACTGAACAGACTCATGCGGGAGCTTTTGTCACTGAGCTGCTGCTACAGTTGCCCATTCTCCGCTACAGCTGCTGCCAAGTGCTTTGCAGGACTCCTCAACAAGCACCCTGCAGGTACTACAATGGGCCTGGGTACAAAGCCCCCTCTGTGCTGCTACTGATAAAATCTTCAGGTTCAGTCCTTATTCTCCTTACAAAAGGAGTTAATTGCCAGGCATTGATGGCTCAAGCCTATAATCCTCACTATTCAGGAGACAGAGCTGAAGATCATAGTTTGAAACCAGCCATGGAGACTTTCATCTCCAGTTAACCAACAAAAGGCCATACTGGAGGCATGGTTCCAATGGTAGAATGCCTGCCATGAGTGAAAAGGCCAAGTGAGAGTGTGAGGCCCTAAGTTCAAGCTCAGCACTAGCACACACACAAAAGGAACTTGCTAGTAATATAATTGGATTTTGGCTGCTTAAGCACTATCCTTACACAGCCCCTGAGATGAGAGACTTGAGCAAAGCATTAACAGGATCTGAGGGGTACAAGGAGCATGCTCTGCCTACTTCTGCCATTTTATTCCTACAGTGGCATTATGGTATAGACAATGCTATCACCCCTGTGTTGTTAAGAGTGCTTTTATAGGGCTGGGAAGTTGGCTCAGTAGTAGAGCGCTTGCCTTGCATGCCTGAGGCCCTGGGTTCGATTCCTCAGCACCACATAAGCAAAAAGAGTGCTTTTATACTGGAGTGTCATCTGTGAACACAAAAGTTAAGGGATAGCTTTCAGGCCCTGAGTTGAAGTACCAGTGCTGGCACCAAAACTAATCGTAGAAAAACGTGTGCTATTGCCTCAGTATGTTCTGCTTCCTTTTAGGGCAGCAACTAGATGAATTCCTCCAGCTGGCTATGGACACAGTGGAGGCCAGCCTGAGCCCGGGGCCCTCTCGTAGCCAGGCCTTCACACTGCTGCTCTGGGTAAGGAGGTACACTTGATTCTGGTTACACACAGGCAGCTATGTCAAGCTAAATAAAATATTCCTGGTTGATCCTGAGCCATACATAGCAGCTAACCCTTAGGGTTCTAGGGATTGACTATCAGGTTCTGACATTCTCTCTGCTTTGTATTATAGGTAACCAAGGCTCTAGTACTCAGATACCATCCTCTCAGCTCCTGCCTTACAAATAGAGTAAGTCCTGAAGCAGAACTAGGACCTGAACAGGAGCTCCCTTGTTGACTTGCTTTCAGATGCAACTTCATCTCCTGCATTGGTGTTTAAGATTCTTCCTGGTATACTTCAAAGGTTCTCTTTTCTCTAGCTCATGGGCCTCTTGAGTGATCCAGAACTAGGCCCTACAGCTGCTGATGGCTTCTCTCTGCTCATGTCTGACTGCACTGATGTGCTAACTCGTGCTGGCCATGCAGAAGTACGAATCATGTTCCGCCAGCGGTTCTTCACAGATAATGTGCCTGCTCTGGTCCAAGGCTTCCATGCTGCTCCCCAAGGTGAGCAGAATCTGAAAGACCCCAGATATAAACAACTCTCCTTTACTTGGTCACAATCCAAAGTAATTTAAGACCATAAAGCCTAGAACAATACTGTGGCTTATACCTAGAAAGCAAAACCTCCAGATTCTCACTTTACCTTTTTCCTTTGATGGGCATGTCTTGATTATTCTAAGCTCAAGGGGCCTTGTTTTTATTTCCCACTAATTTTTGTAGCCTGATGTCCCATCCTGCCTTATTAGATATTGGAATTTAATTGTCTTTTTTTTTCCTGCCAGTCCTCAGGCTTGAACTCCAGGCCTGGGCACTGTCCCTGAGCTACTTTTGCTCAAGGTTAGCAATCGTACCACTGAAGCCACAGGGCCATTTCTGTTTATGTGGTAGGCAAGCACTCTGCCACTAGGCCACATTCCTAGCTCCCCAGAATTTAATTTTGAGACTGAATGCCTAAACCCAGTTTCTTTCCTGACCTTTCCCTTTTTTTTTTTTTTAGATGTGAAGCCAAACTACCTGAAGGGTCTGTCTCATGTACTCAATAGGCTGCCCAAGCCTGTGCTCTTGCCAGAACTGCCCACGGTAAGTCTTCCATCTGGCCTCTTAGCCGAGGACAAGGCTGTTTTCCAGTAGTCAGGACTGGAGAGGGGAGGAAGAGAATCAGCAGCATCAAATTGTTGCTTCTATCCAAAATTCTAGCTCCTTTCCTTGCTACTGGAGGCCCTGTCCTGCCCTGACTCTGTGGTCCAGCTCTCTACCCTCAGCTGCCTTCAGCCTCTTCTACTGGAAGCACCCCAAGTAATGAGTCTTCATATTGATACCTTGGTCACCAAGTTTCTGAACCTCAGCTCCAGCCCTTCCATGGTGCGTTGACCCCGGCACCTTCCCCCCCCTCCCCCATCCACCCTACACCCCACACACACACACCCATGATGGCCTGTGCGCTGTTCCGGTTTTCTGGTGGTTAATTATAGATAGGACTTTCCTGCCCAGGCTGGCTTTGAACCATAATCCTTAGATCTCAGCCTCCTGAGTAGCTAGGATTACAGGCGTGAGCCACTGGCACGTGGCTGGCACCTTTCTTCTTGGATCTCCCACTCACCTTCTGGTTATGTTCCAGGCTGTCCGGATTGCTGCACTTCAGTGTATGCATGCTCTCACTCGCTTGCCTACCCCTGTGGTAAGTACCTCGCCCGTCTATCCTAGCCTGGAAACCAGGCTCAGATGAGATAGAGAAGTGCTTTTTTTGCCTTCTGTTTTGTCTAGTGGGATTAGCCATCCTACTGTATATTATTGAGATGGATTTATCTCAATACAGATACAGGCAGATATTTTTTCCTTGGGCCCAAAACGGAGCCAGAAACCCTGACTACTTCAGAACAGAATGGCCATCCTGCCATTTGAGATACTGTGGAATCCCTAAAGAATAGGACCCATTACAGTTGTTGAACATATGTGAGGCTCTGGGTTCAGTCCCTAGCATGCATGCATGTACACACACACACAGCACATGAAGCACATTTCACTTCAGAATGTGAGTTACACAGTCAGAGAAGCACCATTTCCAGGTGCTAAAGCTGAGCAACACTAAGATTATTTCTTACTCCACAGTTGCTGCCATACAAACCACAGGTGATCCGGGCCTTAGCCAGGCCGCTAGACGACAAGAAGAGACTGGTGCGCAAAGAAGCTGTGTCAGCCAGGGGAGAATGGTGAGTTCTAGGTCACAGGTAAGGTAGGACCAAAATAAACCTCAATGCTAACGTTGCCAACATTCTTTGTGCTTACAGGTTTCTGTTGGGGAGCCCTGGCAGCTGAGTCCCCAAGCCCCCGTCCTGGTCTACACGCTTCTGACTGACAATCTAACCTAGAATTATCATCAAGCCATTCTGCCCACGGCAAGCAGACTGCTGACCTGTGCTTGTCATTCTCACCAACACAGCACAAGTACTGGGCCTATTATCCATGGCTGTACAAAAGAGACAGGAGTCCTGATTCCTAACAGATTTGTGAAGTAACTAAACAAGACTACTTGTGTTTAAAGAAAGATCTTGGGTTGTAGGGCTCTCCCATTGTATCTTATGTCAGGAGAAGGGAGCTATGCTGTAGAGGGGTGTGTGCAGTTGAGTGTGGCCCTGAGGACCAGGGATAGTGGATGTGTATGTACTGCTGAAGAATAAAAAATTTTTTTTGGTAATGAAGCTGTCAGGAATTTCCCCCATCTCACATACACCTCAGTAGCACATAGCCAGGAGGCCTCTGATTGCCTTAGCTACAGAAATAGTCATGATAGAGATTAGCCAAGAATTCTGCGGGGCATCCAGCCCCTCCAAGGATGGACATAGGAGGTACCACCAGACTACCTCACTAGATTTTCCTTGACCTCCCTTTTTCCCACCCAATAGGCAAAGAGTAGGAAGCTACATATCTTTACAAATCAAATGCCTTTATTTTTGCTCTCTTCAGTAGCATGTGAGAATGGCAGTGACCTCAAGAGCAGGCCGGATGTCTGCCTGCTGAGAAGTCAGGAGGCCCAGCATACTATACCATTGTTTTCCCAGACAGGAAGTGGAAGAGGTGGTAGCTAGCCCCAGTACTGGACTAGGTCAGACAAGATAAGCCAGTTGCCTGACCCCAAGTCTGGGGCTAGAACTTCTATTTGCCTGAGTAAAAGGACATCAGTCCCAGGAATTCTCTCCATTGTCTCTTGCTTTTATAGTGTCCTGAAGGTTGGTCTGTCTGTGAGATGTCCTTGCATAGGACCCTAAGACAGGCTCAATGGCTCTTTTTGATCAAGGACTCCAAGAAAAGCTGCCCTTGAAGCATCAGATCAAACACGCATGGCTGACAACCTAGTTTACACTGCCATGACAGAAGCTGAGTGAGCTGTCACCCACGGAGGGGGCTCCCAGCTCAACCCATTCCCATGGGGCAGGTGATTGGAAGGTAACAGCACCCGGGTGAGCCAATGCCTACAAGAGAAGATAGAAATGTCCCTTGAGTTCTAAGAGTTCATACTGTCCTTCCTATTCATTCTGAAGCAAGTATACATCAAGCACAAAGGTAATGAGAGCTCTTAATTTCTTTCACTAATCTGACCAATATATGTACCTTCTGGGAATGTGAAAACCTTTTGAGGTTTTTATTTTTTATTTTTGGGTCCGGTCGTGGGGCCTGAACTCTGGGCCTAGGCGCTGTCCCTCAGCTCTTCAGCTCAAGGCTAGCGCTCTACCACTTGAGCCACGGTACCACTTCCCGCTTTTTTTTTCATTTTGCTTATGTGGTGCTGAGGAATTGAACCCAGGGCCTCATGCATGCAAGGCAAGCACTCTACCACTGAGCCACCTTCCCAGCCCTGAGGTTCTTATTTTTTGGTGCCAGTCCTTGGGGCTTGAACTCAGGGCTATCACTGAGCTTTAGTCACGGCTAACACTCTACCATTTGAGCCACAGCTCTACTTCCAACTTTCTGGTGGTTAATTGGAGACAAGTCTCAGATTTTCTTGTCTGGCTGGCCTCAAACCTCAATCCTTAGATCCCAGCTTTCTGAGTAACTAGGATTACAGGCATGAGACATAGGTGTTTGTTTGTCTTGAGATTTTTTGGTTTTGTTTTTGTTTTGAGACCTAATCTTGGTATGTAGCCCAAGCTATCCTTGTACTCCTGACTGTCCTGTCTCAAGACTCCCAAAGTGCTGTGATTACAGATGTGTTCCCCCGCCACACCCAGCCCCTTTTGAGGATTTGAGCTATTTTCTAAGGGTATTTAGTTCATTTGATTGTTACCCTCAGTGGCTACAGTTAAAGTTAACTTCCCCTTGTCTCGTGGGCTGGGACCTGTCACAAGTAGATTACCTCACTCTCTCACATTATGGCATGAACTCCAAATACTGTCATATAAGTGAGAGGTAGGTGACTGATTGGAGGTCATTATGTCCTCCCCAGATGTCCTTTCCTGAGCTTTCTCAGGTTCTCCTCTAGTCCTCTTGAGTGGTTTATATTAACCACTTATGTGGCCTCAAGCCCATCTACTTCAAATGGAAGCAATATTCTCTATTCTTAGAGTCAGCAATCACTAGCCACATGAAACTATCTGAACTCATGAAAATAAAATCCAATTACAAACTCCTTAGTGGTACTAGCCACATTCTATTGCTTCCAGATAGTTCTGTCACCCACCACTAGTGTCTATGCTTTTTAACTTTACCTTCCTGTGTCCACACCCAGGAATATCTTCCAGTTGTCCAAGCAGCCATAGTTGTAGGGATTTCTAAATACCTAGAGCCAAGAAAAATATGTTTCTACAAACATCTATTTAACCCCCCTCGTCTTTGATAGCTAAGTGGGCAGATTCTGGTCTTTTATGATGCTTGTCTGGTCAGCCATGGCCTTTCCTTACAAGATGCATGTTCAGCTGCATACCTGCCCACCCAAACCCTCCACCACACTCACCCTGCCCTTGGCCTGTAACCGACGTCTCTCCTTCTTGTTTATGTGCCTTTCAATGCTAGTCTCACCTCGGCTGATAAGAATGGCATGCCATACAGTTAGGGCACCCAGAGCAAGTGCCACAGAACTAAGAAAAGAAAGGCCAAGATTAGTAGGAGTTAGAACAGGAGGACCTTAGTCTAGAATTGATCTGATTAGCTAAGCCCCATTTTCCTTATATTTTAGTGTATACATATATATATATATATATATATATATATATATATATATTTAGAACACATCAGGGTAAGCTTAGAAAAATTACATGGAAAGGAAGGTAGGGAAATAAGTCTGATACTGAGGAAAAAAATAGTCCACATTATGAAAAAAATACTGCTTGGGAGGTAGGGCAGTACAAGCACCAAGGCAGACTGACTGAGGTATCTACTATTCCCTAGCTGTGTGTAATGTGAATCATTCCATCACTCCAGTTTTCATTTTTCCTCCTCTATAAATGCAGTCACCTTCTCTTCAAGTAGGTACAAGGAATAAATGCAGTAGACACTTAACTTACACTTAACAAGCATGTCATATCCTTAGTGCTTCGTAACCAGGAGTACTGCTGTCCTTGAAAGTCTCTGCCCAAAATGCTGGAAAACGTTCTCTTTACCAATCTCAGTAGACTAGAATAGCAGCAGGCCACTCAGGGATGAGTTCCTGATACTTCCCCTTCCTTAAAACTAGCAAAACTGAGTTAAATACCTGCACAGGAACCAGAGGTAGACAAGACTCTTGTGGGTTATCCTTTCTCGAAAGGAGAAGATAGGTGGTGGGGTCTGGTGGTAAGTCTAGAAAAAGAAAACAGCAAAGCCTGGCTTCTTTGCTCTGTTAGTCTCCAGTAACTGCCACCAAAGCCCCCAGCAACTACAGGCAGGGAGTGATACAAACCCAGGCAGAGAAATGGGATTAAAGCCACAGAGGAATTAGGACAGCAGCCAGGTGTATGGGCCAAGCCTGGCAGCACCATCATACCGACAAAACACTGGGCAGAACAGGTTTAGACAAGATCGCAAAACATGAGGTGATAACCCTGGGCCTTAAGGTTGACAACACAAATGGGGCTCCAGGGGAAGCCACTGTAGTCCCTAGCCAGAACTCCTTCACTGCGGCTACATCCTCCAAAAGACTGGACCCACACCCAGCATGGGCAAACTGAAAGGGAAAGAACTGAGTTCCACTAAGAATTTGTGAGGGCAGCAGAGGGACAAGCTCAGGATACGCTTAAAAGGCACAAAGGAGGATGATCCAGATGTAGACGGGACAGACATCACTGTCCCGTGGAGCCCCATTACACAGACTAACAAGGACTCCTGGCTGCTCAGGCTATCAGCAGGGCAGAGTCCAGGCTCAGCCCAGAGGCGATGACAGGATAGATAACAAAAGACTACTCACTTGCCTGCCCCTGGGCTACTGAATCTACCAGTGGCAAGGCAGCCTCCCTAAACACTTATGAGCCAATGCTGTTGCAGCCTCTAACCCCTATAATTAAATTAGCAGGCCCAGTTGCCAGAACAACTCTTAAACCCCCAGGCCTAAGCAGCAGGGGGCAGTGGGGCGGGGTCAGCCCACCTGGTTGCCAACCGCCTGTAGTTTGTTCTTGTCGAGCTGTTTCATTTTCTAAGGGGATGGAAAACAGTGCTGGTTATACTCTCAGGCCTCTAGGATAGGGGTGCTACCAGCCCCCTTCCTTAGGAACAGGTTTCATATCCCAAAGTTCTGCCCTACTAAGCTGCCCTGCTCCTAATCATGGACTTACCTCAATGGCAGCATAGGCCTCCCGGAAAAGATCCCAACTTCCATAGCTGCAATAGACACAGCCCAGAGTCATGAAAAAGCAGAAAGAGAAGAAGTACCGATGATTATAATGGCCCACACAATTGTTTAGCCAGGCTGGTGAAGTGATTTAAGGATAAGATCAAATAATTTCAAGAGATGTTCTTGATGTAAGACATTACCCAAGGGCTGGGAAGGTGGCTCAGTGGTAGAGCGCCTGCCTTGCATGCCAGAGGCCCTGGGTTCAATTCCTCAGCACCACATAAGCAAAACGAAAAAAGCCGGAAGTGGCGCTGTGGCTCAAATGGCAGAGCGCTAACCTTGAGCTGAAGAGCTGAGGGACAGCGCCCAGGCCCAGAGTTCTGGCTCCACAACCAACCCAAAAAAACAAACAAACAAACAAAAAAAGACATCACCCAAGCAAGAACTAATTTTTCTGTTATTTTTAAGTAGTTATACAAATGCGTTTCAATTCAACATGTCAGTTTATTAATACAATGTATCTTGAGATCAATGTCATTCCTAAGATCTATTTTTTTTTTCAAAGCCAAGAAAATAGGAAACAGTTTCCCAAGGTTGAGGTGAAAGTCTTCTAGAAAGAGCCACTAGGAAATCATGTAGAATGTACCTGACACATAGTAACCAGGGTTAGCTAGACAGCTGTATGGGACAGCAGAAAGGGGCCTTGGTTCTATCTGGCACCCCCAGTAGAAGCCATAGATGCCCAGACACCTCTTTCCACTCAATGGCTGTTACACCACAGCCTACAAAAGGAAGACTTGTACAAGATTCATTGCACCCAGAAAATCCATGTGTCAAAGAGCCTATGAACCTCTTGCCCAGAAGATTGTCTGCCCCCATAGCACCTTTCTACTAACTTCTCATGAGCCCAGTGAGTGCTCTTTGTAGGCTGATGTAGAAGACTTGGGTTTGTGGCCACTAACCCTGTACAGTGCTTTGAAGCTTAAAAAAAAATAAATAAAAAAAACCCTGGAACAGAAGAGAGCAAAAGGATACGGCAGTGATGATCCATCTTCAGCACACACCTGTGAGGGAGGGACACAGGCTCTGTTACGGTGGCCAAGGTTCTGGAGATGATAGTGCCAATACTTTCCTACAAGGACCAGCATCCTGCTGAGGTGGAAAGGGCACAGACTATGAAGACAGCCAGGCCTTGCTTCAAACCCAGCTCTGCAGTTTATTGTTACATGATACTGGACAAGAAACTCACTTCTCGAAGCAGTAATAATGCCTAACTCACAGGACTACCCTAAAGGACTAGGTGTTAGGAGATGGACATCACACTGCTTCATATCTTAACAAGTTCTAATGCCAATTGTTAGCCTAAGATTATAGCAAAAGGGCCACCACTGGGTTCACAGAGAGCAAAGCAAAGACCTACCTATTGCAGATGCTGCAGTGATGTGTTCGGGCTGGCTTGGGGTAAATGCACTTCTTACAGATGGAGACTGTGGCAATGTCATTCCTACCCTGTTTGGAGGGAGAACAACATCATGACTGCTTTTTATGTCTCAAAAGTTTGCAAGGTACTCTCTCTCCCACTCATAGAACTGGCTCCCATAGCCTACAGCTCTCCCCCTCCACCCTGTGCCAGTAGGGACCCACCTGAGGTGGGTACCCAGGAGGAGTGGTGATGGCCTGGTAGTAATGGAAGACGATGAGGATCAGATTCCAGTGACTATAGAAGAAATGCCAACAGAGTCGTGGCACTGAGTAGGTTTGGAGAATGAGGGGCAGGACACATAGGTAGGCAATGGCCACGATGGAGCCCGTCAGCACAATCACCAGCACCACGAACACCTGCCAACACCAGGGAGTTCAGTTAGACATAATTAAGAGTTACACCTAGAGGAGTCTCGAGTTTCCTTAAGGCTAGGGTCTTGCCTCCAAAGCCTAGTATAGGACTATCAGAGACACTCCCCTCTGCTCCAAAAACCATCCCTTTTTCCTGGGCAACTTTGGCATCCTCACTTACCACCCCAAACCAGCGGATCACGTTGTCCACCAGCCAGTAGACAGGCTCAAAGGCAGCATCAACAGCAGTGTCGCTGCCCCCAAAGGAGTTGTACAGCAGGGAGCGCAGGCAGACCTTGCCATACCGCCATCGCTGTACCAGTCCTCGGAGCAAAGGTGGACAGCGGCGCCTGTAGCCCAGGAGCAGGAGAATACGCAGGCAGAGACGGGCTGGGCCCAGCAGCAGGCTCCGCTGGACCCGCATGGTTCCTAGGATATTATATCATTGTGAGGATCTAGCTTAAATCCTGCCCATACCTGTATCACCAGTGAGAAGGCCCCAAGACTGAAGTTCTGATAAGGCCAGTCATCAACTGTGGGAAAGAAAAGATTACCTCACTTAAAAATGGAATGTCCAGGGCTGGGAGGTGGCTCAGTGGTAGAGCTCTTGCCTTGCATGCATGAGGCCCTGGGTTCGATTCCTCAGCACCACATAAGCAGAAAAAACAAAAGCCGGAAGTGGTGCTGTGGCTCAAGTGGTAGAGTGCTAGCCTTGAGCAGAAGAGCTGAGGGACAGTGCCCAGGCCCAGAGTTCAGGCCCTATGACCGGACCCAAAAAAAAAAAAAAATAGAATGTCTAGTATCAATGTCCCAACCACCTTACATTGTAGAAGGTAGGAAATGGAATTTTTTTTTGTGGGAGGGGTCCAGCATGAGACCCTACACCTAGATCTTCCCTGTTGCTGTGTCTTAGCTAAAGATCTTCCTATTCCCTGTAGGCTTAGGTTACAAGCCAGCGACAGCTTGGTAGCAGGAGATTGTGTGTCTCCTGTCAGGGCAGCCAGCCACCCCTTATATGACATAAGATGCTTTGTCTCCAGTTGCACTCCCAGCTCTACCCCAAGGATGATCCAACCAAAACAACTTCAAGAATTCAAAGCAGTGGAAAGGGCTTGCTCCCTGTGATAAATTTTCTTTGCTGCACTATAGTTAAGACACTCAAGAACCACCTGCATCTCCAGCTTTTGACCCCAGGCTTCCAAACTCGCCCTCCTAGCTCTCCAGCCCTCTCCATGGCTCCTCTTTAAGTACCCCCATCTCCATGTATTCTCTACCTCCTTCACTCTGTGAGGAGCTCACTATGCAAGCAATGACCAGAACCCAGGATACAGATACTCTTAACAGACTCTTCTCATGATAGCTTCATCAGTTCTACAGATTAAAGTCTCTTACCAAAAAAGAATATCTGATTTTCTCCTAGGGCAGCCAAGATTTGCTTTGTCCTTAATAACTACTGACTTATTTAAAAGGCAGCTCAAGATACAGCAGAAACTGGAGGAGTCTGCTCTGCCATAGGATGGTTTCAATTCAGTAACTGGAGCAATGTACTCTCCTTGCATCCTGGATCATCCCCACACAAAAAGCCTTTCAGAAGAAATACTTAAACACCCTCTTCTACATGCCCTAAAACCTTAAAAAGAAACCAAGCAGGGGCTGGGAAGGTGGCTCAGTGGTAGAGTGCTTGCCTTGCATGCCTGAGGCCCTGGGTTCGATTCCTCAGCACCCCATAAGCAAAAAAAAAAAAAAAAGCCAGAAGTGGCACTGTGGCTCAAGTGGCAGAGCACTAGCCTTGAGCTGAAGAGCTGAGGGACAGCACCCAGGCCTAGAGTTCAGGCCCCATGACCAGACCCAAAAAAAAAAAAGAAAGAAACCAAGCAAATGAGGTGTACAGAGAGAGGAAGGGAGAGAGAGAAAACCAGCATTCAGAAGGCTGAGGTAGGAGGATCAAGACCTCAATGCCAACTTGGCCATTTTATTGAAATAAAAGCTGGAAGTGACACTGTGGCTCAAGTGGTAGAGTGCTCGCCTTGAGCAAAAGAAGCTCAGGGATAGTGTCAGGCCCTATGTTCAAGCCCCCAGACTGGCAAAAAAAAAAAAAAAAAGAAGAAAGAAACTAGCCATTGCCGTCGCCTCCTAGGAAGTTAAGAGAATTAAAAGGAGTGTAAAAAATAGAAAAAATAAAAATAAACCGGGTCAGCACTGGTGGCTCACATCTGTAATCCTAGCTACTCAGGAGGCTGAGATCTGAGGATAGCGGTTCAAAGCCAGCCCAGGCAGGAAAGTCCCTGAGACTTTTTTTTTGGGGGGGTCCGGTCATGGGGCCTGAACTCTGGGCTTGGGCACTGTCCCTCAGCTCCTCAGCTCAAGACTAGCACTCTACCACTTGAGCCACAGCACCACTTCCGGCTTTTTTCTTTTTGCTTATGTGGTGCTGAGGAATGGAACCCAGGGCCTCGAGCATGCAAGGCAAGCACTCTACCACTGAGCCACCTTCCCAGCCCATCCCTGAGACTCTTATCTCCAATAAAACCACTAGAAAACTGGAAGTGGTGCTGTAGCTCAAGCTGTTGAGCCCTCGCCTTGAGCTGAAGAGCACAAGGACAGTGCCCAAGCCCAGAGTTCAAGCCCTATGACTGACAACAACAACAAAAAGCTGGGGTAAACCTTCTTTGAGTTGTACTCCTATTGTTTGGAACCATGATTTGGGTAAAGCATACATTTTTTAAATAGCAGTCATAATCAAATAAAAGGTCAGAGCCAGTCACCAGTAACTCCTGCCTATAATCCTAGCTGCCCAGCAGGCTGAGATTTGAGGATCACAGTTCAAAACCAGCCTTGGCAGGAAAATCCATGAGACTCTTATCTCCAATTAACCACCAAAAAGCCAGAAGCAGAGCTGTAACTAAAGTGGTAAAACACTAGCCTTGAGCAAAAAAAAAAAATCTCAGGGACAGCACCCAGGCTCTGAGTTCAAGCCCAAAACCAGCACAATAACAATATTTTTTTCTTCTCTCTCCTTTCTGACAGAAGAGAACTGACTGCCCCACAACAAATCTAGATGACTTTTGGACTATTCACTCCACCTATACATTCTCTTGCTGGGGATATTGAAGAATATCCTATTTGCTAAAATATTTCTTATAGCAGAACACTGTGTAAATCAGATGCACTCCCTCATTAGTAATAAACACTAATTCATGCCTCAAAGCCAGAGCCACCACACCTAGTCAAAAAAACTCCTCAGATTCACTTCTTTTCAGATTATTCTCAACTACCTCCTGAATTCCTGAGTTCTACAAGAAATGCCTATCTCAAAGACTAGATTCTCATATATCTGCTTATATCATGCCAGAACTCAATCTCCCTGTATTCCTAAAAAAATATTTAGGGGCTGGGAAGGTGGCTCAGTGGTAGAGCGCTTGCCTTGCATGCTCATGGCCCTGGGTTCGATTCCTCAGCACCACATAAGCAAAAAGAAAAAGCCGGAAGTGGCGCTGTGGCTCAAGTGGTAGAGCGCTAGCATTGAGCTGAAGAGCTGAGGGACAGCGCCCAGGCCCAGAGTTCAGGCCCCACGACCGGACCCAAAAAAAAAAAAAAAAAAATAGGTCCCTCCAGCATTAATATGATTGTATAATATATAAATATGTGTGTATGTATGTATATTTACATACACACACTTGGCATGGTATAAATAAAATGTTTATAAAGTAGTTAAAACAATACCTGGCTCATGGATGTAGTCAATAAATATTTGTTGAATGAATGACCTGGAGAGATGCAGAAGTGGAAAGTGGTCAGATGTCTATCTGTTCTACAAATACCATCAAGGATACGTCTGCCAATGTGATAACACTAAAGTGTTTGCTCCTATCATTCTTCCTGATTAATAAAGAGAGAAAATGAAACTTATTACAATCCTAACACTAAAGAGCTGGAAGGCACTTTTAGGAAACAAGTACAAACAGAACTCAACCCAAACATGTGAAACAAAAAAGCTTAGAGTCATAGAGTGAGCCTAGTGTGAAACCAGGCCTCTCCTCTAACTTTAGCTAATTGGGATATGGCAGATAAAGGGAATCGGGGATTTGTTATCAGTAGACCACATCTGAAACATTTAATCTCAGGAAACAGGTAAGCAAAACTCAGTTATGTGTTTAGGGAGGAAGAGTTAACAGGGGAGTGAAAAAACAAAGCATAGTTCTCCTAGTACCCCAAATGCAAACTAGTCCCATCCCTCAATAGAGCCCACAGGCCATAATGGCCATCTGCCACCAGATTAGAGATTGCAGGTCACAGTACTACCCTCATCCCAGAGCTCTAAATCACCATCTGTTTCCCAAGGGAAAAACTGATTGACAGGGAGGGAAGGGGACAAGAGGGAAGAATAGATTCCAAAGCTACCAGAAGGCAGATGAAACAGATCAAAGTCGTGGCAAATTTCATCTGGACAAAGATGCTCTCAGGATGTTTCCATCTCAAGCAGATGTCAGACATCAGTAAAGAGCAGTATTATTCATGTGCAGACTTTCCTTCTGGGCAAACGAGAAAAAAAAAAGGGAATAGTAATAGTAATTTTATCTTAGGAATGTTCATCCAAAGTTGAAGGGTCCACCTAACTACGAGCGCGGGCTGCAGGACAGGAAGCTGCAGTTGCAAAAACCAGGAAAAGGCTGTCTCCACGACGGCATTGTGGCCAAAGCACCAAGGGACTGGAGGCAAAAATTTAAGAAAAATAAATTAGGTTCGAGTTTCTCGAGAGTTTGGACAAACCAAACTTTGGATGTGAGTTGTCGGACCTGTGAAATGGGCCAGTTGTGTCTGGCTGACCTCCTCCTGCCTCTGAGGATTACCTCAGCCCTGAGGGTGCGCTCTGCTGGAGACGGGCCTGGCACGGAAGGGAGTGGGCACTGCAGGGCGAGTCCAAGGGAGCACAGAATCTGGACTCACCTCGAGGCCCTGAGACAGGGCCTGACCCTAGAAAAAGGGACTAGGATGGGGAGCACGGGCCGAATCTTCTCCCTTACCTGCCGCCTGCCAACGCTTCAAGCAGCCAAATTGAGCCCCGCAGCCTCTGCTGTCACTCACAGCCCCTTCCTCCAGCTCAGCGCCCCGGGCGGGCCGGACTCAAGCAGACCCGCCATAGCCCGCCGCTCTGAGCCACAGAGGGTGGACCCGGACCCGCCGCCAGCCCATCCTCAACCTCCAGCCAAAGGCGCAAGCCCGGGAGCCTCAAGTCCCGCCCCTAGATTTGTCCCGGTACCATCTGGGAAATGAAGTCTTCTCTCAAGGAGGCGCGCGCGCCGACCACGTGACAACGTTCACCAATTACCGCGGTTCTTACTGCAGTACTGCGCCCACAGGGGACCAATGGGAAGTTATCTCAGGCTTCGCAGGGTGTGGAACGTCGGCAGTCATGGCGCCGCCCGTGAGATACTGTATTCCAGGTAAGTGAGTGATTCCGGCACGAAAAATTCCTGACAGGCAGGAAGGCTGGATGATCAGCAGCTTCTGGAAGCCTGTGTCCGATGCAGCGTTCTTTCTTCAGGCGAACGTCTGTGCAACTTGGAGGAAGCCAGCCCGGGCAGCGGTACCTACACCCGGCACGGCTACATTTTTTCGTCGCTTGTCGGCTGCCTGACGAAGACCAGCGAGAACGGCGCGGTAAACGACTTTCCTTCTCTCTTGATGCTGTGTCTGTCTGTCTGTCTGTGAGTGCACCGGTCCTGGGGCTCTAATGATACTGTCTTTTAAGCTGCCGTTGAGTTCTGGCCCTTAGGCACGAGCACTGCGGACGCGTCTTGAGTACTCCTCCGATTGAATGGTTTCGTCTCAGTTTCTCCTAGCTGTGATCGCGGCTGCTGTGCCCTGAGCAGCCACACATATCTATCTGCTCAATTGATGTCGCTTGATTGTGCTGGTGACGCTCGGGAACTTGGGTAGGAAAAAGAACAGACGAAAGTTGAGAGTAGTCCAGCCTAGCAGTGAGATGAGACCTATCAAATTACCAAACTCCACTGTCTCTTCTGACTTCATCTGGCCCTGCTGGCAGCTTTGAAAGTCGCTAATGCACCAAACTGTCTCCTTCCCCAGACCCCTTTATGCACTTGCCATCCAGATAGACCACTCCCTTCTCATTAACCTATCTATGCAACTCTTACTTCTTTCATATAGCCTCTCAGAGAAGCTCCTCTAAATGCACTGGTTAAGGAAAGGGGATTTGTGTTGAAAGGAATAGTTTTGTTAAACACTCAAAAAGACTTTTATCTGCCTCCTTCCAAGCATTTAAAAACTAAACAGTTGGTCATATTTTCCCACTAGTCTCTTCCTCTACTAGACTTTAAATTCAATGAGGGGTGGTGGTGTGTGACTGTAATTAGTCCTAGCTACTTAGGAAACTAAGGCAAGAGGTTCTCTGGAGTTGGAGGCCAACCTGATCCTGCTGAGAAAGAAGAGGAGAAAACAGGAAAAGAAGGGAAAGAATAGAATAAACGAAGGAGAAAAGAGGTGTGTGTGTGTGTGTGTGTGTGTGTGTGTGTGTGTGTGTGTGTGTGTGTGTGTGTGTGTGTGTGTGTGTGTGTGTGTGTGTGTGTCCATGTATGTGTATGTTTGTGTGTGTAGGTACTGAAGGTAGAACTTGGAGCCTGGATGCTGTTCTTTTTTTTTTTTGGGTCCGATCATGGGGCCTGAACTCTGGGTCTGGGCACTTCCCTCAGCTCTTCAGCTCAAGGCTAGCGCTCTACCACTTGAGCCACAGCGCCACTTCTGGCTTTTTTCTTTTTGCTTATGTGGTGCTGAGGAATCGAACCCAGGGCCTCAGGCATGCAAGGCAAGCACTCTACCACTGAGCCACCTTCCCTGCCCCTCCTTTAGCTTTTTTTGTTCAAGGCTGTTCTACCTTTTCAACCACAGCTCTACTTCCAGAATTTTGGTTGTTAATTAGAGGTAAGAATCTTATGAACATTTTTGACCAGGCAAGCTTCCAACCTTGATCTCAGCCTTCAGATCTCCAACCTTCAGATCTCAGCCTCCTGCATAGCTAGGATTACACCAATGCCAGGCTGAAAAGACATGTATTTGGAAATTCTGTGCAATAAAATAGAAGCATTATAACTTTGGAGGAAGACTCCAGTTATCCATGGTTACAGACAATATGATTGTATATCAAGAAATCCTAAGAATATCACCAAAACACAGAACAATCCGGAATGACTAGAGAATTACAGTAGCATTGGGGAGAGGTGTGCTGGAATTGAATCCAGGACCTTAAACATGCCAGGCAAATACTTTACCACTTGAACTGCACTACCCAACCTTTTGCTTTTGTTTTTGAGACAGGATCTTGTCACTGCTTTTTCCCAGGTTGGCCTCCAACTCAAGATGATCTTGCTTCTGCAACTGGAATTACAATCATGTACCATCGTACCTAGCTTTTTCAAGCAGCATTCTTCAGTGGCCTCTTGCCCTACTATTTCTTAAAATTTCTGATTTTCTCTGATCTGGAGTATAAATGAATCTTAAAGGTCTATCTACCTTTGTGACCTCAAGGCATTTCTATTTTATGCTCAAACCACAAAAGTCTTAGCCAGGACATTCATTTTTTATTCTCTGTATAGCTTCCTGTGGTATCTGTGATGCGAGAAACAGAGTCTCAGTTACTGCCAGATGTGGGAGCTATTGTCACCTGTAAGGTAAGTTTGTCCTAACCTCTGCATTTAGGACACCATTGTAGAACTACATGTTCAAAGAGCCATGACCATTCTAGAATTTCATTGTGCCATATGGTAGTTACTTATAATCTTAGTACTTAGAAGACTGAAAGCAAGATCACGAATTCAAGGCTAGGCTAGCCTGAATTTGACCAGTCTTCTCTACATAGCAAGATGCTCTCTATCTGAAAGAAAGGGGTGAAGGAGTTAAGGGGAGAAAAAGAGGGGAAAAGGGGATGAAAGTTCGTTTTACTAGATTGGACAGGCCTAAAGACTCCTATAATAAGCAAGGCCGCCAAATTCAGGCTTACATAGTTCTTTCACTAAGCTGTCTCTTAGAATGTAGTTTCTACTTGTGTCTGAGAAACAGAAGTGCCAGAGGGTGATAAGGAGGACTTTTTTTTTCCCAATGCTCCTGGCTGGTGCTCTACCACTTGAGCCTTGCCTCCATTTGGGGGAGGGAGGGCTTTCTAGTTAATTAGTATAAGACTCTTGTGGATTTATCTGCCTGGGTTGATTCTGATACTCTGTACTCAGATTTCACCTTCCTGAGTAGTTAGCTAGAATTATAGCTGTAAGCCTCCAGCACCTGGCTTGCATTGGCTATTTTTCAAATAGCTCCTCACTTTGTACCTGGGTCCTCTTTGGACTGCTGCTCCTCATCAGTGGGATGACTCTTGAAATTTTTTCTTTTGCCAGAGCTGGCCTCAAACTTTAGTCCCTTGATCTTTGCCTCTGAAGTAGCTAGGATTACGGGCTTGAGCCATGCTCTCTGGCAGAAGTGCTTTTTTTATTTTTTTGCTGGTCCGGGCTTGAACTGAGGGCCTGGGCACTATCCCTGAGCCTCTTTGTGATCAAGGCTAGCATTCTACCACAACACCACTTCCAGTTTTTTGTGAGTAGTTTATTAGAGATAAGAGTCTCTCAGCCTTTCCTGCCTGGGCTGGCTTCAAACCACAGTCCTCAAATCTCAGCCTCCTGAATATCTAGATTATAGACATAAACCACCAGTGCCCAACAGAAGCCAGAACTGGGCTTCAGGGCCTGAGCATCATCTCTTTCACTCAAGGCTGGTATTTTACTCAAGTATTTCACTAAAGGCTGGTATTGAGCCATAGCTCTACTTCCACTTCCAGCTTTTTGGTGGTTAATTGGAGATGAGAGTCTCACACACTTTCCTGTCTCAGCTGGCTTTGAACCACAGTCCTCAGATCTCAGCCTCCTACGTAGCTAGGATTACAAGTTTGTTAACCTCCAGCACTTGTTTTTGCTCACCCCCACCCCAACACTGTCCCTGAGCTTCTTTTACTCAAGTCTAGCACTCTACCACTTGAGCCACAACACCATTTCTGGCTTTTTCTGATTATGTGATATTAAGGAATCAAACTTGGGGCTTCATGTGTGCTAGGCAAGCACTCTATCAGTAAGCCATATTCCCAGCCCAGTTTTACTTTTGAACATCTAACTTGATACGTTTTTGAGAAGCAAAAGTTTTTCTCTTGTATTTCTATTAAATTTAAAATCTTCTAGGAAACAGAAGACTCCTTCTTTGAGAGGAGATACAAACTAATGCTATACTGATGAGTAACTCATTATTACTAACACTACCTTCTGCCAGATTAAGCTAATTTGTAACTCTCAGTTTCTTTGTTTTATAACTAAAGAAAATCTTACGTGTTGCACTGAAAATAGCTGCTGAGGCAGTGCTTCAAATGTTAGGTAGCAGCTGAAACTTTTTTTTTAAGCCAGTACTTAATTTGAACTCACTTATTATGTAGGTGTTCTAGTATTTGAGCCTCATATCTCACCTTGAAATATAAATTTAAATCTCTCCATTATCCAGGCCTCCAAATAAACCTGTTAAAGGATTGTTTTTGTTTTTGTTTTGTCCGTTGTGGGGCTTGAACTCAGGGCCCTGGCACTGTCCCTAAGCTTCTTTGGCTCAAGGCTACTCCTCTAGGACTTTGAGCCACAGCATCAGTTCCAGGTTTCAGGTGGTTAATTGGAGATGAGAGTCTCATGGACCTGCTTGGGCTGGCTTCAAACTGCAATCCTCAGCCGGGCGCTGGTGGCTCACGCCTGTAATCCTAGCTACTCAGGAGGCTGAGATCTGAGGATCGCGGTTCAAAGCCAGCCCGGGCAGGAGAGACCGTGAGACTCCTATCTCCAATAAACCACCAGAAAACCGGAAGTGGCACTGTAGCTCAAGTGGTAGAGCGCTTGCCTTGAGCTGAAGAGCTGAGGGACAGCACCCAGGCCCAGAGTTCAAGCCCCACGACCGACAAAAAAAAAAAAAAAAAAACTGCAATCCTCAGGTTTCAGCCTCCTGAGTAGCTAGGATTACAGGCCTGAGCAACCAGCACCTTGCCTTAAAGGTCTGTTTTTACTATGCCTATTATCTATTTGTTTTAGATTTATGTGCTTGTTTTTTTCATTTTGATAAATATTATTTTATATGATCAGAGGCACAAATGGATAGCACCTTTGTGTTACTCTTAAGGTTTAATTTTTAATTTTTGAAACAGATTCTCACTAAGTTGATGAGCCTTGTCTCTAACTCTCTACAAAGCCTAAATTGGCCTCAAATTTAATCCTACAGCCTCAACCACCTAACTAACTAGGATTATTGTACAGGTATGCATGAGCACACCTAGTTTAAACTTGTTTCTTTTTTTTTTTTTTTTTTTTTGGGGTCCGGTCATGGGGCCTGAACTCTGAGCCTGGGTGCTGTCCCTCAGCTCTTCAGCTCAAGGCTAGTGCTCTACCAGTTGAGCCACAGCGCCACTTCCGGCTTTTTTCTTTTTGCTTATGTGGTGCTGAGGAATCAAACCCAGGGCCTCATGCATGCAAGGCAAGTGCTCTACCACTGAGCCACCTTCCTAGCCCCTAGACTTGTTTCTTAAAACAGTTGCTAATGAATGCTCTGATGTTAACTCTTCTCTATTCCACAGGTCTCTAGCATCAATTCACGTTTTGCCAAAGTACATATCCTCTATGTGGGATCCACACCACTTAAGAATTCTTTTCGAGGAACTATTCGGTAAGAAATAGGCTTGTCTTCACTGGCCTCAGCATCTACCATGAGACAAGGATAGTGGAAGAGGCTAGATTTTTAGAAACAATTAAAATTCATATATCTGCCTGCTTTTATTTCCCATTTATTCTTCCATTCTCCCTTATACTATCCAAAGAAAATATGCTAGAAGTTAAGACAGAAAGAGAAGATGAATAGACGTTTAGCCAGATACTGGTAGCTTACACACCTATAATCCTAGCTACTGAAGAAACAGATCTGAGGATCAAGGTTTGAAACCAACCCAGGCAGGAAAGTCCCTCGGACTCATCACCAATTACCATCAAAAAGCCAGAAGTAGAGTTGTGGCTCAAGTGATAGAGCACCAGGCTTGAGAATAAAAGCTAAGGGACAACACTTGTAGGCCATGAATTTGAGCTCTGGTACCAGAATCAAAAAAAAAAAAGCCGGGCACAGGTGGCTCACACCTGTAATCCTAGCTACTCAGGAGGCTGAGATCTGATGTTCGTGGTTCAGAGCCAGCCTTGGTAGGAAAGTCAACAAGACTCTCATCTCCAGTAAGCCACCAGAAAACACAAGTGGCACTGTGGCTCAAGTGATAGAGTGCTAACCTTGAGCTGAAAAGCTCTGGGACAGCGCCCAGGCCCAGAGTTCAAGCCCACACAACCACAAAATAATAATACAATAAAAATAAGCCAGGTGCTGGTGGCTCGTGCCTGTAATCCTAGCTACTCAGGAAGCAGAGACCTGAGGATCACAGTTCTAAGCCAGCATGGGCAGGAAAGTCCATGAGACTCTTACCTCCAATAAACCACTCAGAAAACTGGAAGTGATGCTATGGCTCAAGTGGTAGAGTGCTTGTCTTGAGCTGAAGAGCTCTAGGACAGGGCCCAGGCCCAGAGTTCAAGCCCCACAACCGACCCCCCCCCAAAAAAAGTTTCATAACTTTCCTACCTGGGCTGGCTTTGATCTTCAGATCTCAGCCTCCTGAGTAGCTAGGAGCTACTGCTATCCAGCTCAGATAATTAACTTTTAAGGCCCTTTCTGGCTTCAGTATTTTTTTTTGGGGGGGGGGGGGGGGGGGGAGAAGGTCCAGTCATGGGGTCTGAACTCTGGGCCTGGACGCTGTCCCTCAGCTCTTCAGCTCAAGGTTAGCACTCTACCACTTGAGCAATAGTGCCACTTCCGGCTTTTTTTCTTTTTGCTTATGTGGTGCTGAGGAATCGAACCCAGGGCCTCAGGCATGCAAGGCAAGCACTCTACCACTGAGCCACCTTCCCAGCCCCATGGCTTCAGGATTTTATGTGGTTCTGTGTTGCCTCTCTTCACATTCTCCGGAGGCAACAGTGTTCCTCATCCTCTCCTGAAAAATCCGATCTGCTTGTCCTGACTCATAGGTATCATTACTACTGTCCTGTAATCCTAGAATGGGCAAAAGTTGTTTTCTCTTCTCAGTGCACATCGAGGAGACCTTTCCACCCTTCATCCTGTGGTAGCACCTGGGCGCCCATCTTGGCTTATTCTGTCTTCTCTTGTAGCTTTTTAGTTTGCTAGGAATCTGCAAGATTATTCTTTCTCACAGTTAATCTTTCTGTTACTTTTTTTTTTTTAAATAGGAAAGAAGATGTCCGAGCAACTGAAAAAGACAAGGTTGTTGGTTGGTTTGTTTTTTTTTCCCCACCCCCATGGCTTTAGGAATTATTTCTCAATTATTATGCCAGTGAGGGCTGGGATCATAGCTTAGTAGTAGAGCACTTATTTACCATGTTTACAACTCTATTCATTCACAAGGACTGAAAAGAGGGGGAAAAAAAATATCCCAGAGAATTTCAAATGTCTATGGGAACGTGGAATGTGGAAATTAATTCCTTTCCTGCTGTAGCATATAAAGCCTCACTATTCCTCTCTCGACATTTTTTTCGCTCATTTCTCTTTGAGACTGCATCTTGCTATGTAGCCAGCCTACACTGGTCCAGAACTCATCTTCCTGTTTTGGTCTTCCAGGTGATAGGTTTATGTGCCATCGTGCCCAGCTATCTTTTGCTCTTTCCTCAGATTTACCCTAGGCTTTTTCTTTTTTTCTTTTTTTTTTTTTTTTTTGGTCGGTCGTGGGGCTTGAACTCTGGGCCTGGGCGCTGTCCCTCAGCTCTCCAGCTCAAGGCAAGCGCTCTACCACTTGAGCTACAGCGCCACTTCCGGTTTTCTGGTAGTTTATTGGAGATAAGTCTCACGGTCTCTCCTGCCCGGGCTGGCTTTGAACCGGGATCCTCAGATCTCAGCCTTCTGAGTAGCTAGCATTACAGGCATGAGCCACCAGCACCCAGCTACCCTGGGCTTTTTCAAAACCAACTATAGTGCCTTTTGTACAAGTCAGATTGCTGATTAAGTTACTTAATTAAGAGCCTTTAATTTAGAGGAGCAAGTGAAGTCTTCACTCACTTGAGTAATACTGACATCCACCAGCAGGATTAGAAAGCAGATTGATATAACTGTAACCTCTCTGTAGTAATAGCCTTTTTTTAAGAATAAAGAATTGAAATAAAAAATTCCTAAACCTAACGAAGTAGATTGGCTCTACTGTGAGGAAAGGGGGATGATTAATAATTTTCATGTAGACTTAATCAATAGCTTTCGCTTATCACTGTTGTTCTTTCTTTGCAGGTTGAAATTTATAAGAGTTTCCGTCCAGGTGACATTGTCTTAGCTAAAGTGGTATCCTTTATTCTAACAGATTTCTGGCTTTGTCAAAAGAAATAGAGGTAGAAAAAGAACTCAAGTGGCTATAGGTAAGGAAGAACTAAAACCCATCATTTTCCTTCACAAGTGTTTTGCTAGATCTCCCTAGGAGATGCACAATCTAACTACCTGCTGACCACTGCTGAAAATGAGCTGGGAGTGGTGGTGGCCCACAGTGAATCAGGTGAGTTGGTCTATGATCTGCTCCTAAGTTTTTCCTGGAAATTGTCGTTTGATGTTAATCCATTGTTATTCCTTGTCCTTTTAATTATTTGGAAAGCATTGAAGTGTGAATAGTGACTTGTGAATAGAACAAAAGATTTGGTCCCCTACAACTATATCTAGGGATGGAGATGCAGTTAAGTGTGACAGAGAATTTGCCCAGTATGCACGAGACCCTTCCTGGACTTGACCCTCAAAAACAAAATCATACCAGTGATGCCTTAGCTGTGTTTGCACACTGATGAAATTGCATATCCCAGAATATGTCTGCAATTGCAATGTTTTTCTAAATCTAAAGAAACAATCCATATTCTCTGGGTGAGGTGGGTTTCACTAGGTGTTAGGGATTGAATTCAGGCTTTATGCACAGTCAGCACTCTGCCACTGAACTGCATCCCAACCTGACACTTCAGTTGCATATCCAGCTGAAAATGGGTCTCAAGGAAGCATGTGGATCCCAGCTCCAACACTCCCCTTTTCCTTCTAGGTGTCCAGATGGTTCCCATCAGCTGGTGTGAGATGCAGTGCCCTAAGACCCACACTAAGGAATTCCGGAAAGTGGCCCGAGTACAGCCTGAATTCTTGCAGACTTAAGCACCTTTTACCCCAAGGAGGGGGTAAGCTATTTCCAAGGATACATGCATAAAGATATCAAGACGTCATGGTCTTCATTCAGATGGCTAAGATCAATCAGCATCTACCTCTAGAAAAGCTGCTAGAAATTTGTTCAGAAATTTGGAACACTATTCTTATGAACATCTTAGTGAAATTTCACCCTTGAGTGGTGAAAATTATCCTTTGGAGGCAGCAGCAAACTCAGTGATGTTGGAAATAGCCTACTCCTTTTGATAGTCCTTACATTTTTTTAAACTATGACCAAGAAATTTTACCAATTTCTGTTGTCTGATTACAGTTGTCTCAAGTTCCTACGTGCTTTCACTTTCTAGGTGCCAAGCACTGGGTCAGGTACTACACATCCCTCACATACATTATGCTTTAGTGAGAGTAACAGGCATGTGGTAATCCAGATAGTTCTGAATGTGAGTAGTCCTGAAAAGTGGTACAAACAATATATTAATAGAGTGGTACCCCCAATAAGTGTTAAGTATGAATTGAAAAGTAGGACAGAGCCAGGTGGCGATGGCTCATCATGCTGAGACCTGAGGAAAGCCGTTCAAAACCAGCCCAGGCAGGAAAGCCTGTGAGACTTTTAGCTCCAATTAACCACCAAAAAGCCAGAAGTGGAGCTTGGCTCAAGTGGTAAATCTCTAACTACCTTGAGCAACAAAGCTTGAGAACAGTGTCGAGGCAGAGTTCAAGCCCCAGGATGGGCACAAAAAAAGGAAAGAAAGTACAAAGTACGGGGCTGGGAAGGTGGCTCAGTGGGAGAGTGCTTGCTCTGCATGCATGAGGCCCTGGTTTGATTCAACACCACATAAGCAGAAAAAACCAGAAGTGGCGCTGTGGCTCTAGTGGTAGAGCACTAGCCTTCAGCTGAAGAGCTGAGGGACAGTGCCCAGGCTGAGAGTTCAGGCCCCATGACCAACCAAAAAGAAAAAAACAAAGTACTAGAAGCTCCACACTCAAGTGCTGTCAGAATGTAATAGTTGCTCTGAAACTCAAATGTGTCATAAAGGCTTTAGAGGCATCAAGGCAAGAGGTATAATACATCACACAATGAAATATTGCACATCACTCCTTTTATTACACTGATCTGGAAAAAGACTGAGTAATTATGCTCAAAATAAGTATAGGGTCCATGTGGCAGAGCCAAGCAACTGGAACATGATTCAGAAACCAGACAGTGAAACACTTGCACAATTAAGAGGAATTTCACTGCCACAGAACAAGGCAGGAAGGGTTTAAGTAGAAACAGGAAGCATTCCTGTCCTCAGAGACCAAGAAGCTTTCCCATATTGGTGTGAGGAATGGCTTATCTTCTGATGACCACATGTGCGACTATTTCAACTGTCACTAAAAACCCTTATGTGTTTTTATTCAGTGTTTTTTTATAGCTATATATATATATATATGTATTTACCCTTTTTATTGTAAAAGTGAATATAACACAAAAAATGTAGTTCAGGATTGATCCCAACCATCTGGAGCCAGCACCTCTGGAGTCAGGAGGAAATAGCTGTTTTGAATTCACCATGCAGGACACTTTCACCTTCCACTGGAATGACTCAAGCCTTCTCAACAGTGACCTGATGATCAGAGCTTAGGACTGGGTCCTGGCTCACAATGAACTCTGGCTTCCTACTGGTCATACCATGGCAGGGTTCCTGCCTAACCACTATTCAAGCAGGTCCTTAGTAAACAAAGGACTAGGAAAAACTGGAATTACTGTCACTCAACCCTCCTAAATATAAAAGGAACCTTCCCTGGGCTCAGGCAGCAAACCTGCACCCCAAAGGTGCCATTCTGACTAGATTCTATGAAGGGAGTGGTGTAAGAGACAATGCTAACAATGAAAATGGGAGCTACTGGTCCCCATCTGCAGTTACCTACAACTTAAGATGTACAGATGTGGTCAGTGTGAGGTGCAAAGGAAGGAATGGGCAGGGAAGGTATTCTGAGGGGTAGCAGTTGGCCTGCTCTCCTTCACTTCTTGGCCTTGCCCTGGGCAGCCACAGCTTCCATGGCCTTACGCACGGTCTCTTCGTCCCCCAGGAACTGCATGGGCTTGATCGGCTTCAGGTTCTTGTCCAGTTCATAGACGATGGGAATACCAGTTGGCAGGTTCAGCTCCATGATGGCCTCTTCAGAGAGACCTGAAAACAGCCACCATGCTCATCAATGTGTACAAACACAGGTGTAAAAACCAAGGTGTAAAACTGTATCACCTTTTCACTGACAACTCTCAGTGACAAAGCATTTGGGCAGGAATTAGATCAAGACACTCTAAAATCTGATAGTAATTCTGCTCTGTAGAAATATCCATCCCTCAAGGAGTGACCCCAGGACCACCAATTTTTCAAGCAACTAAACTAAAAAAGGAAGACAATAGAAGGTACACAAGGTTCCTAGATGGGTCACCAGCAAATTACAGGAAAAGACTACTCTCCAGATCTACCAAAGTGAGCCCTCAAAGCCCACAGTGAGGGCTGGGAAGGTGGCTCAGTGGTAGAGCGCTTGCCTTGCATGCATGAGGCCCTGGGTTCGATGCCCCAGCACCACATAATCAAAAAGAAAAATGCCGGAAGTGGTACTGTGGCTCAAGTGGTAGAGCACTAGCCTTGAGCTGAAGGGCTGAGGGACAGCACCCAGGCCCAGAGTTCAGGCCTCACGACCGGACCCAAAAAAAAAAGCCCACAGTGAAGCAGGATTTATCTCAGACACCCTTACGTAGTCCATAACACATCTGCCAAAGCCTAGCCCTTCTGGGCTTCTAAGTTCTCAGGGGTGAAACAACTTAGGGTGTAAACTGAGAGATTTGTGAAGATGAGCCAGATTGTGACTAAAGATGTTACTAGTAGGTTTTGATTGGCAAACTTATGGGCATCTCAAACTTTTAGGTGTATTAATCACCTAGGAGATGGGTTAACAGGACCTGAGATTTTATATATAAAACATTCTCTCGAGAAGGTCCAACTGTCACAGCTCTGAAAACCATTTTGAGAAAAGTACAAGGTGTTTTTCCACTAGATGTCAACACAGACTGTCTTTGAGACTATTAGTATGTTAGCCCTTTTCTCCTTTGTATTAAGTCCCTGACTGATGGCAGTTCTGCTATTATCCTTAAGGGCCACTCTAAAAAATGAACATACCTTCCAGATGTTTGACTATGCCCCGGAGGCTATTTCCATGGGCTGCAATCAGAACTCTTTTCCCTTCTTTGATCTGGGGGACAATTTCTTCATTCCAGAAGGGCAGTGCTCTGGCAATAGTATCTTTCAGGCTCTCACAGGAGGGCAGCTGATCCTCAGTGAGGTCTGCGTACCTGCGATCCTAAGCAACAAAAAAAACTTTCAAGTTTGGCAACTATTAGTAGTTACATCAGTTAAATGATTTTCACAATGTATCAATTCCGCCATCATTCTCCCCAGAGTCCAGAATACAACTGAGAGCTTGGGAAGGAGATCATTATACTGGCCCCTCATTGCCCAGTTGGAA
Source organism: Dipodomys spectabilis (assembly GCF_019054845.1). Taxonomy (NCBI): domain Eukaryota; kingdom Metazoa; phylum Chordata; class Mammalia; order Rodentia; family Heteromyidae; genus Dipodomys; species Dipodomys spectabilis. The sequence goes on from NW_024870802.1 coordinate 15,431,057, forward strand.
AGAAATATCATTAGAAAAGGAAAAATAGTTATACAAGCCTGGAGTCGGTGGCTCACATCTGTACTGTAATCCTAGCTACTCAGGAGGCTAAGATCTGAGGATCATGGTTCAAAGCCAGCCGGGGCAGGGAAGTCCCTGAGATTCTTATCTCCAATAAACCACCAGAAAACCAGAAGTGGTGCTGTGGCTCAAGTGGTAAAGCACTCACCTTGAGCTGAAGAGCTGAGGGATAGGGACCAGGCCTAGAGTTCAAGACCCATGAGGGACAAAAAAAAAAAAGCTGTGCAACAAGGTCATCCCCACTCACTTTTTCTTGTATTGGGGCTTGCAATCAGGGCCTAGGCGCTGTCCTGAGCTCTTTTTAAAATTTTTTTCGTTAGGCTGGGAAGATGGCTCAGTGGTAGAGTGCTTGCCTTGCATGCATGAGGCCCTGGGTTCAATTCCTTAGCACAATATAAGCAGAAAAAAGTTGGAAGTGGCACTGTGGCTCAAGTGGTAGAGCACTAGCCTTGAGCTGAAGACCTGAGGGACAGCGCCCAGGCCCAGAGTTCAGGCCCCAAGACCAACCAAAAAAAAAAAAATGTTGCAAAAGTGATATATAAAGAAGTTATAGTTACATAAGTCAGGTAAAGAATACATTTCTTTCTCCCCGCCCCTCCCCCCCCCCCCAGCTCTTCTGCTTAAGGCCACGGCTCTACCACTTGAACCACAGCTTTACTGGCTTTTTCTGGTTAACTGGAGAGAAGTCTCTTTGGACTTTTCCTGCCCTGGTTGGTTTTAAACCACAATCCTCAGATCTCAGCCTGTGTAGTTAGGATTATAGGCATAGCCACCAGTGCTTAGCTCACTTCTATTTGTGAGGTCAGTTTGGGAGGGATATGGATGGCTTTCATAAAATACGGTAATGGGGATATAAAGAAATTGTTCTCGGCTATACAACAAACTACATCTTCTAACAAGTGAGTCATTTCTTGGCAAAGGGAAAATTAATTATTTTACCATAAACTAGAAGCTTAGGGGCACTAGACATATATTACTAAAAGTTACAGGATGGGCTGGGAAGGTGGCTCAATGGTAGAGCGCTTGCCTTGCATGCATGAGGCCCTGGGTTCGATTCCTCAGCACCACATAAGCAAAAAGAAAAAAGCCGGAAGTGGCGCTGTGGCTCAAGTGGTAGAGCGCTAGCCTTGAGCTGAAGAGCTGAGGGACAGCACCCAGGCCCAGAGTTCAGGCCCCACGACCGGACCCAAAAAAAACATAAAAGTTACAGGAAAATGGTGAGACCCAAATTGTAACCCTCTGATCCTGGGTAGAATGGCTAAAGCTGAGTTTGCCCTTACCTTACTGATGTTGCTGTAGAAGGGATGGTCAGGCTCCATTGGAGGTGGTGGGACATCATAGGAGCGCCTCCAGATCTTCACCTGGGCCTCACCATGCTTGGCAGCAGTTTCTGCTTTATTGAGGCCAGTCAGACCCCCGTAGTGCCGCTCATTGAGGCGCCAAGTCCTCACCACTGGCAACCACATCTGGTCAATGGCGTCCAGCACTGTCCAGAGGGTCCTAATTGCTCTTTTCTGCACTGAGGTGAAGCAGATGTCAAATTCATAGCCAGCATCTAGAAAAAAAAAATTTTTTTTTGCCAGGCACCAGTGGCTCACACTTGTAATCCTAGCTACTTAGAGGGCTGAAATCAGGATCAGTGTGAAGTCAGCGCAGGCGGGAGAGTCCATGAGACTCATCTCCAATTAACTACCACAAAACCAGAAGTGGCACTGTGGCTCAAAGTGATAGAGCTCTAGCCTCTAGTGAAAAAGCTCAGGGCCAGCGCCCAGGCTGAGTTCAAGCCCCTTGACCAACAAAGACAAAAAAAAAAAAAAAGAAACTTTTTTTTTGTATAGGATGTGAACTCAGCTTTATGCTTGGCAAAAAGCCAACTCATCACCCATCATTTCTGGCTATCCCCATTTTCCTAATTCCTAAGGAAGATGTGTGTTTGAGGTAGAATCTTACTATATAGCCCTGGCTGGCCTGAAACCCATGATTCTTGAGCCTTAGCCTCAAATCCCTGGAATTACAGATGTACACTACCAGACCTGGCCATTGGTGTTTATATTAAATTGTCACTTCTAATATTTACTAGACTTCTAGTCTTGGCAAAGTGGGATTTAGGACTAGAGGTGAAAGTGCCTAGCAAGCCCTAGTACCACCAAAAAAGAAAATGGGATTTGTGTATATATGCTGCTACCAGAACTTGAACGCATTCTCTCAGCTTTCTTGCTCAAAGCTGATATTCTACTACCTCAGCCATGCCTCCAGTCCAGCCATTTTGCTGGGTGATTGGAGCTGTATCTCAGACTTTTCTGCCTGGGTTGGCTTTGAATAGAATTCCTCCAGGCCTTAGCCTCCTGATAAGATTAGGCCACCAGAGCCCGGCTTGGACTTTATAATACCAATACAGTAAGAGATCTTACAGCACTTTGATGAAATTGTTTCTCTGGGGCTGGGAAGGTTGCTCAGTGGTAGAGCGCTTGCCTTGCATGCCTGAGGCCCTGGGTTTGATTCCTCAGCACCACATAAGCAAAAAGAAAAAAGCCGGAAGTGGCGCTGTGGCTCAAGTGGTAGAACGCTAGCCTTGAGCTGAAGAGCTGAGGGACAGCACCCAGGCCCAGAGTTCAGGCCCCACGACCAGACCCTCCTCCCCAAAAAAAGAAATTATTTCTCTGTGAATGTAGCAATTCTTAGTTCCTCTTTAGTCAAAAGTACAGAACTAATTCCTCAGAGAAAAACACCTATTTATTAAGTTAAAGCAGAGTTAGATGCCATTCATTGAAGAGTAAATGCTGTGTACTGTCTGGTTCCTTTATAAACTCTCCAGTCTCTCCTCCCAACACAGTCTTTATTGAGCTGGGAGGGAAATCAAGTGGTATGTTGGCTCAACAAATAGTTTACAATGAACCAGTCTTATTTCAAGGATTATTCTCCCTCATGCATGGGTGAGATGGCCCTTTATGTAGTATGCCAGGAAAATATTCCTACTTTCTATACAACAGTACTGGCCCTCTTTAAAATTCAGCACAAAACCTCCCAGCTGTTACATACAGTTCACAATGCTTCATACATTAGCAACAGTAACTAATAAAATGTGAGATGAATTTTCTTGTCAAGAAAAGGATAGCTTGGAGAAAAAAAAAAAAGGATAGCTTGATTAATGACTAAAAAACTACTGCCACGGGGCTGGGAAGGTGGCTCAGTGGTAGAGCACTTGCCTTGCATGCCTGAGACCCTGGGTTCAATTCCTCAGCACCACATAAGCAAAAAGAAAAAAAGCCGGAAGTGGCGCTGTGGCTCAAGTGGTAGAGTGCTAGCCTTGAGCTGAAGAGCTGAGGGACAGCGCCCAGGCCCAGAGTTCAGGCCCCACGACCGCGACCCCCCCCCCCAAAAAAACAACAACTGCCACCCACAAAAGAAAAGGCATCCCTTCACTCAGCATGGGGAGAAGTCTGACTAGAATTGGCTATGGTTATTTCCCTACCAATCTTAAATGAAGAAATGGCTCCCCAACAAAAGGCTGAGTCACTAGAATAACCACAGTGCAAGCCTCAGTTCCTGTGATGAAAAGCTCCAGATTTCACTGCAATTATTTCTACTTGTAGTTGAGCTGTCCCCAGGGAGAAAAATAGTTCCGCTTAGGGCTTAAGAAAGAATACTATCAATTTATAATCTTAGCTACTCAGAAGGTTGAGATCTGAGGATCGCTATTAGAAGCCAGCCTGGGCAGTCCATGAGACTCCTTACCCATTTCTTAGTCAGAAATGGAGCCCAGAGCAAAATAAAATAGCTCAGGGACAATGTCTAGCCCCTAAATTCAAGTCCCAGGACTGGAATTAAAAAAAGAGAATGTGAACATCAAAAGGGTTAAGAACCTCTTTTGTGTGTTTGTATGTGTGTACATACATTAAGAGTTTTAAATCAGGGCCAGTGCTGTCCTTTAGCTTTTTTGCTCAAGGCTGTTCCTATACTACTGGAGCCACAACTCCACCTCCAGCTTTTTGGTGGTTAACTGGAGATAAGTCTCACGGATTTTCCTGCCTGAACTGGCTTTGAACCATGATCCTCACATCTCAGCCTCGTGATTAGCTAGGATTACATGTTAGTCACCATCACATGGCTAGAGCCTCTTCTAACTTTGTCCATTAACCCAAGTTTAGTAAGCAGTAAGGTAGACCAACAGTGTGGACTCCATTCTCCACACAGCATTCCTATTGTTCACAGCCTTAAAGTAACAGGGGAACTCAGTTCTCACTAGCTTACTCTGGAAATTAAGTTTAAAACTGTACAAATCCTACTATCAGGAGAAATAATTTATCTTATGTGTTTCATATTTCTAGATTATTCATAATGGACTTCATTGTTTAGCTTTTGCTTTTAATCTTTGGGGGGAGTGTGGGGGCCAGGGAACTTGCTCTGAACTTTCTGAATCACAGCTTCACTTCCAGCTTTTTGGTAGTTAACTGGAGTCTAGAACTTTCCTGCCTGGGATGGCTTCAAACTGTGCTCCTCAGATCTCAGCCTTCTGAGTAACTAGGACTTACAGGTATGAGCAACAGTTGTCTGGGTAGTCTTTTATTCTTTAATGTCATCTGTGACATCCATAGATTTTTTTTCTCAAGTTCTTTGAGAGGTTTGAACTCCTTTTTCTCTCTTTTTTGAGACAGTCTTGCAATGTAGATCAGCCTGGCCTTGAACCTTTAGTCTTCTTGCCTCAGCATCTCAGGTGCTGGAATTATAGGTGTATGCCACCATGCCTAGCCTTATACCTGATCTTCTAAAATGTAATACCAGTATTTATTTTAAAGTGAAATGTTAGTTTACATGTTAACCATATGATTGTGTTAACTAGAAGGCAGAGGCAATTTACATGGTCCTGGGCTAGGCATCGGCAAACCTTCCAGCTAGATAATTAAAGAAAATGGCCTCCTTTACCAGCACTTTCTTTTCTTTGGCCTCATGGTATGATTTTACCACAGGCCATCATCTCAAAACATTTTTTTTTGGGGGGGAGGGTCCGGTTGTTTAGCCTGAACTCTTGGCCTGGGCGCTGTCCCTCAGCTCTTCAGCTCAAGGCTAGTGCTCTACCACAGCACCACTTCCGGCTTTTTTCTTTTTGCTTATGTGGTGCTGAGGAATCGAACCCAGGGCCTCTAGCATGCAAGGCAAGCGCTCTACCACTGAGCCACCTTCCCAGCCCCCATCATCTCAAAACATTTACATACCACCTCAAGATTACATTTCCCAGGCTTTCCACGGCTTTACTTTATTTCAAAACGACATATAGTAAAAGAAAGAAGCAAAGGTCAATGCGGGGACACATCAAGCAAGCATCAATAGCCCTCTTGTATGGCTGCTGCTTTGTCCAGAGGTTAGAGCAGGGCAGGATCTGCCTTTAACATCTGTGGAGGTATCTGTCCATCTCAGTCCAGGGATTCTTTGAATTGCAGGAAGCGGGCAATGCTTCCATATTAGCATTCCAAAATCACAGACAGAATCAGCTCCGGGGACAAGCCTGGATAGGCAAACATTATCTCTGCCATTTATACCCTTTGACCAGCCTCTGTCCCTGGCCAAGACGCATGCCAGCTCTTCACACTGTTACCCCACCCAGAAGAAATAGGGCAAGGACGCTGGGCTAATATTAAGTAGACATGACCTTTGAAAAATCATCTTCCCAATCCTCATTCTTCCCAACTAAAACTGAGGCCCAAGAAGAGTTACTAAGGAGTAAGCCTGCTGTAGCATTAACTCAAATCATTCATTCAGCTGGGTGTTGGGTGCATTTTGTTCACATCATTTGTGACACGATGCCAGGCTCTCCACAGCATGCGGGATCTCTTGGGGCCAAGAGGCCTGTTAAAGGCCTCCAGCGCAGCCTGGTTTGCCCGCACTGCCCAGGGAACCAGTCTGTGGCCTTTTGCTTCGCTGGGATCTGCAGCCGCTGGCTGCAGATTGGTGCTGTAAGGCAGCGGGCATCATCCTCAGGAGCCCTAAGGGACCCCTGTGAAGGCCTGAGCGCCACAGGTGGCTCCATCCCGGGCATCCTGTCCCCAAGTTAGTAAATGTTCACACCACAAAGGGAAAATTTCGCCAAGCAGTGTCCCGAACCAGCTCCAGGGCTGCAGCGCGGCTTCCCGCGTTCTCTCCCCCGCTCAGCCCCACTCCCCTCTGTGACCTTGAGCAAGCGCACGCTCCATTCTGCGCCCATCTCCCCTACAGCAAACTAAACTGGAGACGCCGCGTAAGGCACCGGCCCTCTCCTACAGTGCTCGGGTGCAACCGGGGGGCCTCGAGCCAGCGCTGGGGCCCGGGGCACCGCCACCGCCACCGCCACCGGCCCGCCGCGTACCTCGCAGGGCCTGCCCGCCGCGCTTCGCCTCCTCGTGGCCCGCCGGACTCAGGTCTGCATCGTACCAGCCGCTAAAGCGGTTCTCCAGGTTCCAGGCACTCTCGCCGTGCCGGATCAGCACCAGTTTGTAGGCAGCCATGGCGGCGGGCTTGAGATGCAGCGCCGAATGAGAATGGCCGAGATTCCGGTTGCCTGCCTTCAATCCCCGGCCGCGCCTGCGCACTCACGTCCCCCCGCCCGACTCCCGCTCAGGTTCACGCCCAAATCTTTCCACTCGGTGGTGACCGCCCTCCGCTCCCCAGGTGTGCGCATGCGTCCCGGGCCCTAGCCGCGGCCGCCAAGGGAGAGGGGGCGCGTACTGGAGCGCTAATACGCATGCGCCCTCTGCCCTGGTCCCGCGTCCAGCGCGGCGGTCACGGAGCGCACGTAAGCACCGAAGACACGTGCGGCCGACTGCGCCCCAGCCTGCGCACCTTCTACAGCGGCTGCTGAGCCTCTCAGCGAGCCAAAATGGTCCTCATCTTTTGGGCCGCTCCTTGGCCCGCTAGCTCAGTGCCCCTATGCAGTTTGATTCATACCTATGCTTTGTATCTCGGGTAGGTCACAAACTTCCCAGTCCACTACGGGGGGAATCTCAGCACCCCATTTTTTCCCTTTAAAAATAGAATCAGCGGCCGTGACGGTGGCTCAGTGGTAGAGTGCTCCTCTCGCACGCATGAAGCCCTGGATACACGGAAAGGCCAGAGAGGCTCTGTGGGTCAGGTGGTAGAGTTCCATCCTTGAGCAAAAGAAGCTCAGGGACAGTGCCAAGGCCCTGAGTTCAAGCCCCAGGACGGGCAAAAAGTATAATGAGCCGGGCGCCAGCGGCTCGTGACAGTAAAATCCTAACTGCTTAGGAAGCTGAAATCTGAGGGTCACAGTGTTTATTCACATTAGCACTTAAAAAAAAAAATCTGCCGGGCGCTGGTGGCTCACGCCTGTAATCCTAGCTACTCAGGAGTCTGAGATCTGAGGATCACGGTTCAAAGCCAGCCCGGGCAGGAAAGACTGTGAGACTCCTATCTCCAATAAACCACCAGAAAACCGGAAGTGGCGCTGTAGCTCAAGTGGTAGAGCTCTCACCTTGAGCTGAAGAGCTGAGGGACAGCGCCCAGACCCAGAGTTCAAGCCCCAGGACCGACAAAAAAAAAAATCTTACTTCTACTGAACATAAGATATGTGGGCCTTGTAAAGCTCTAGGCACAAACAGGGAAGCATTCCCATCCTGAGAACAAAGCAGGTGGAGCGGCTCTGATTACTATGGGGTTTGGCACATCTATTATCTTCCCCACCCCACAAGCATCAGGATTCATTGCACAGCTCTTACCAAAGCACTGCCTTTTTTTTTTTTTTTTTTGTCAGTTGTGGGCCTGAACTCTGGGCCTGTCCCTCAGCTCTTCAGTTCAAGGCTAGTGCTCTACCACTTGAGCCACAGTACCACTCCAGGCTTTTTCTGTGTATGTGGTGCTGAGGAATTGAACTCAGGGCCTCATGCATTCAAGGCAAGCACTCTACCACTGAGCCACCTTCCCAGCCCAGCACTGCCCTTCTTCTCTGCCCTCCTTCTGCAGCAATTAGGGCCAAAAAGTTTGGATATGAAGTGTTCCCCCAAAAGATTCCTGCATTAAGAGCTTGGCACCAGTACAAGCAGTGTTCAGAGGGGAGAGTTTTGGGAAGTGACTGAATCATGAAGGTTCTCACTGCATTAATGGATTCATCCATCATCAATGGATTCAACTCGAATAGACTATTGAAAAGTGGTAGAAACTATCTAAGGAGGGGTCTAATTGGGAGAAGTGTATAATTGGTGACATCCCTGAAAAGATGGACCTTGTACCTGGTTCTTTCCTGTCTCCCTCTGCCTCCTGGATGCCATGAGGTGAGCACCACAGGTCCCATCATATGAGGATGCGTATTCCACACCTTCTTTGCGTTTATCCTAGGGCCAGGGATAATCATTGCTGTTGAGCTAAATCCAGGCTGGGCTCAGCTACCCCAAAACTCCTATAACTCTTTAGATTGAAAGTGTCCCCTTCATGGCTGGGCACCAGTGGCTCATGCCTGAAATCCTAGCTACTCAGGAGGCTGAGATCTGAGGATCATGGTTCAAAGCCAGCCAGGCAGGAAAGTCCATGAGACTCTTACCTCCAATAAACCACCAGAAAACCAAAAGTGGCACTGTGGCTCAAGTGGTAGAGTGCTTGGCTTGAGCTGAAGAGCTGAGGGACAGTGCCCAGGCCCAGAGTTCAAGCCCCACGATTGACCAAAAAAAAGAAAGAAAGAAAGAAAGGAAAAAGAAAAAGAAAGCCCCCTTTCTAAAGCTTAAGTCCTCCGGTTCTCTTAACTGCTTTCAAACAAGTGCATGAGCTGGGTCCTTGTGACTCAGACCTGTAATCCTAGACTCAGGAGGCTGAGATCTGAGGATCATGGTCTGAAGACAGTCTGTGCAGAAGAATCCCCATGAAACTCTTATTTCCAATTAACCACTCAAAAACTGGAAGTAGTGCTATAGCTCAAAGTAGCAGAGTACTAGCCTTGAGCAAAAATTGCTCAGGGACAGCACCCAGGCCTAGAGTTCAAGCCCTACAACCACTACCACCACCACCACTAACAACAACAAAACAACTGATGAGCTACAAAAAACTCAAGAGAAAGATAAATCAGTCACTGTGCTCTTATCCTCCACTGACCTTCCAGGACAAATGTCCTACCCTCAGTCTTCTTTCCATGTTTATTTTTGTCCTAGAGAAGAATATTCTATGAAGGTCCCAATTTAGAACAAATAGAGCAAACCAAGTTTTCTCAGGGGTGGGAGAAGGAATGATTACCATTCAGTCACCAGGACTCCTTGTGAAGATACCATATGTCTTCTCATGCAGAACCATTTTGCAAATTCATTGCCAGATGTTCACTTGGGAGAAGACAGGAATATGCCACAGAGGAGGAGAGACAAGCTGAGACCTTCTGACTCTGAGCTAGGGAAGGAACTATGTTTCCGAAGGGTTGAAGCTCATGCTCCATCTCAAGAATGCAGTCACCATTGAAGATAACCACAGCCAGAGCTGAAAAGAGCAAGAAGAAAGGTCAACAGTAGGTTTGTGGCTTCCTAAGGATTCCCTTGGCCTCAAAAACCATATTCAGACTGGAGTGTCTATCCAGATTTGGGATGAACCTTTTTCTCTGAATTGATAGCACTTACTTTGTCTGGGAAGAGTAGTAGGCACCAGGCCCTCTACTACTGGGCCCTAGTGTGAACCCATAATGATGGTAATATTCCTAGATGAGCAATACCCAAGCCTTTCTTGGACCCTCCTTTCTCTTGTCATTAACATAAAACTGTTTTCTCTTGCTCATGGCTGATGTTCCTAGCAGGCTTTGAATTGTACACTTTATTTTTTTATTTTATTTTATTTTTTTGGTCGGCCGTGGGGCTTGAACTCTGGGCCTGGGTGCTGTCCCTCAGCTCTTCAGCTCAAGGCGAGCGCTCTACCACTTGAGCTACAGCGCCACTTCCGGCTTTCTGGTGGCTTATTGGAGATAGAAGTCTCAAGGTTTCTCCTGCCCGGGCTGGCTTTGAACCGTGATCCTCAGATCTCAGGCTCCTGAGTACCTAGGATTACAGGCGTGAGCCACCAGTGCCCGGCTGAATTGTACACTTTAAATGGGTGAATTGAAGCTGAGCACTAGTGGCTCAGCTTACAATCTTAGGTACTCAGAAAGATGAGATGTGAGGATTATCGTTTGAAACCATCCCAGGCAGGAAAATCCATGAGACTACTAGCTCCAATCAACCAGCAAAAAGCCAAAAGTGGAGCTATGGTTCAAGTGTTAGAATGCCAGCCTTGAAGCTGGGTGCTAGTGGCTCATACCTGTAATCCTAGTTACTTAGGAGGCTGAGACTGAGGATCAAGTTTCAAAGCCAACCAGAGCAGTTGAGTCCCTGAGAATCTTATCTCCAATTAACCACCACAAAACTGAAAGTGGCCCTGTAGCTCAAAATGGTAGAATGTTAGCCTTGAGCACAAAAGCTCAGGGACAGCATCCAGGCTCTGAATTCAAGCCCCACAACCAAGAACAACAACAAAAAAAGAAAAAAAAGAAAGCCAGCCTTGAAGGAAAAGCTAAGGAGTGGTGCCCAGACCCTGAGTTCAAGCTTCAGTACCAGCACACACACACACACACACACACACACACACACAAGTTATAAAACATTATAAAGACAAAAAATCAATCCAAAGGGTTCTTGCATTGTGGTGAAAGTGAGCCATGGCTCCAGGGGACCAAAGATGGCCTTTAGACCTTTTGGAAGTCAGTCAGCAGTCTTCTGAGAGTTCTAGTTCCATGGAACTCCATCTCCCCCGGCATCTCCAGGGATGGTTCTCAGCATGAGAGGTATATGGTGAAAAAAGGAGAGACCTATTCTAGGACAACCAACTCTGGCCACTGACACAAGACAAGTAACTGAGTCAACCCTGGCCCCAGAGTCCTATTTTTGTCATGGTATATTCCTCTGCTGTGCACCAGTGTTGGGACCACCCTAGCTCCTAGAAGATAGAGGAAAATGACAAAAATTGGATCTCACGGCCACAGCCCAAGGCCAGGCAGATATTGTCATCTTGCTAGCCCATAAATGTCCATCCCTTGAGCAAACAATACCTTGTTAAAGTAAAAATAAATAAATAAATAAAACAAACTCCTCAGCCAGGCACCAGTGGCTCACACCAGTAATCCTAGCTACTCAGGAAGCTGAGATCTGAGGATCATGGTTCAAAGCCAGCCCAGGCAGGAAAGTCTGTGAGACTCTTAGCTCCAATAAACCATGCAAAAAACCAGAAGTGACACAGTGGCTCAAATGGTAGAGTGGTAGTCTTGAGCTGTAGAGCTGAGGAACAGCGCCCAGGCCCCTGAAAAACAAAACAAAACAAAACATAAACTCCTGAGTTTATGTTTTGAACTACCATATGGGAAATAACACAACACAGTGACTATTCTATTCCCATGACAAGAAGTCACCTCTAAAAGTTTGTTTGGGTTATTTTGGAGGAGAGATGGAGTTATTATTATTATTACTACTACTATTACTATTATTATTATTTTGCTGGTCCTGGGACTTGAACTCAGGGCCTAGACACACTGTCCCTGAGCTTCTTTGTTTTTTGTTGGTGGTGGTGGTGGTGGTTTTTGTGGGGCTTGAACTCTGGGCCTGAGCCCTTCAGCTCAAGGCAAGTGCTCTACCACTTGAGCCACAGTGCCACATCTGGTTTCTGGTGGTTAATTAGAGATAAGAATCTCACAGACTTTCCTGCTCGGCTGGCCTTGAACCGTGATCCTCAGATCTCAGCCTCCAGAGTAGCTAGGATTATAGGCGTGAGCCACTGGCACATGGCCGTGTGTGTGTGTGTGTGTGTGTGTGTGTGTGTGTGTGTGTGTGTGTGTGTATTTGAACTCAGGGTGCTGTCCTTGAACTTCTTTTGCTCAAAGCTAGTACACTTACAACTTGAACCACAGTGCCACTTCCAGCTTTTTCTGTTTATACATAACTGAGGAACCGAACCCAGGACTTCATGCATGCTAGGCAAGCACTCTACCAGTAAGCCACATTCCCAGCCTACTTCTGGCCTTTTCTGAGTAGTTTTTTGGTGATAAGAGTCTCACAGACTTTCCTGCACTGGCTGGCTTTGAATTGCAATCCTCAGATCTCAGCTTCCTGAATAGCTAGGATTACAAGTGTGAACCATTGGCGCCCAGCTGCAGGGAAAGGGATGACATTTTTAATTGTGCTGGTATTGGGGCTTGAGCTCAGGGCCTTGGTGCTGTCCCTTGGTTTTTTGCTCAAGGCTGGTGCTCTACCAATTGAGCCATAGCTCTATTTCCATCTTTTTGCTGTTTAATGGAGATCAAGTCTTAAGGACTTTCATGCCTGGTTTGGCTTCAAACTGAAGTCCTCAGATCACAGCTTCCTAAGTAGTTAGGACTACAAGGGTAAGCCACCAGCGCCCAACTACTTTTGAACCATTTAATAAAGCAGAACTGATCTTCCTGTTGCTGAACAAGAACAATCTGCATCTATAACCAAGCTCCTGAAAGCCAGCTCACCAGCAACAGCCACACTTCAGTTGACCAACTAGTCTTACGACTCCCCTGCCTTGAAAAGTGACTGTCACTGCACCCCATACTTCTCCACCCTACTATATAAGGGCACTTATGCACTCAAAGCTAGGGGACTTGATAGGATTATCTCCACCTTCCTTAAGCAGGCACTTCAGGGACATTATCTCCTCATAGCCTCAAAACAGCAAATCTGTTTTCAGATGAGAAAACAGCAGCTTAGAAAATTCAGCCACCTGTCTCAGTTCAACACTGTGGGTAGCAGGGATGTTTCTCCAACTCAGTCTTCCTAGCTCAAAGCTTGTGCTTTAACTGTGTACAGTCTCAATTTTAGCTGCAGGAGCACCAGGTTTGGCTTAATACACTGCCCAGGGCAATAGAGATCTTCCCTTCCCCCTTTTCCAGAGTAGGAGCCTAAGTTAAACACCCAGGCTATCTGCTTCCTCTTTATTTGGGCAAGAGGCTAACCCTCAATTTCCATTTCTTCCTGTCCTAACAGATTACAAATATACCAATTTACAAATGAACTTTTTGCTCTCAAGGCCTTGGTGCTTTGGGTATTACAGTTTTGTTCTCTGCACCGGAGCCTCACAGATGATTCTTAGAGCACTAGCTTGAGAGGTTGTTTCTGGCTAAGAGTTGGATCTCAGGGCTTCTGCCTATCAGCCAGCCCCTGAACTCTTGGAAATGTCCTTGGACCCATGTTTCCTGTCTGTAAAATGAGATCACCTACTGTATCCTTCTGATTTAAGACACAGATGAGGTGTGTGGAACCCAGGAAGAGTTTTTGGGTAGTGGCAGCTCACATTTAGTGCCTGCTCCCTGTGCAACAGGCTGTGTTCAGTGCCTTACATGTATTCCTTTTACAGATACGGAAAAGTGAAGCTCAGAGAGCAAGGTGATTTGCTCAAGGTCACAGAGCTAGTGATGGTACTTGAATTCCAATTCAGAGGGCCTAAATGCAGAATGTATCCTATGGCTGTCAGTCTTGGTCTTATACACTGTGGCTGATCCTAGACATTCTCTGAGTGGAAAGCATCCTAGAATTCAAGGTAGGGAGGTTGGTTCTTTTGCTAGAAGGTGAGCCCTGGGTTTCAGGGTAGAAGACAGTGTGCTCAGGATATCTGGATGCCTCTTGTGTTCTCCTCTGACACTATGTGCATCCTGGAGGAGCCTCTAAACATATACTTTCGGATGAAGGGCTGGCAGGTGGCAGAGGCCCCTCAATGCCTATCCAATTCTGTTAGTTCATCTAGGATCTGTGCCCAGTTATGATAGAGACTACATTTAGAAGCTGGCAGGATTCTGTTGCCTCAGAAAAGGATGGCAGGCTGAGACTTTGAATCTGTCCATTTGATTAGCAAAATCCCTACCTATTTGACACTGCAGCCTTCCTTATGGGTTTAGCTCAACAGGCTATTTCCAAGTATTCCCTTTGGCAACAATCCTGGACCACTGCATCAGAGTACCACTGAAAACTGTAACAGGAATTGCCTATATTTGGACATAGACATACATTTGTATATGGAATCTTCATAGCAGCCCAGTAGTTAAGTATTATAATTAAAACTTTAAAGAATATGAATTCTTCAATGGGACAATTCAGTGGGACAACACTTACTTACCATGCCTACCCCCCCTCTGGGTATGATCCCCAGCACTGAAGGAAAAAAAAAAAAGAAAAGAATGGAGCTTAAGAGAGGTTAAGTCAGGCTGGGAAGTCAGGGACTGGGAAGGTGGCTCAGTGGTAGAGTGCTTGCCGTGCATGCATGAGGCCCTGGGTACCACATAAGCAGAAAAGGCTGGAAGCGGTGTTATGGCTCAAGTGGTAGAGCGCTAGCCTTAAGCTGAAGAGCTGAGGGACAGCGCCCAGGCCCAGAGTTCAGGCCCTATGATGTACAGAGAGAGAGGCGGGAGGGGGGGAGAGGGGTTTAAGTCAAAACTACCACTTTCCCAGCCTTCTTTCAAAATTGTCCTCAAGTCTCTGATTGTTAGCACCTTCTTGCTTACAAGTTTCCACACTCTGCTTCCTCTTCCCTACAAATCCACCCATTCCCTTTTCCCTTTTCTCAGACTTACCACCCAGGTCTCAGCCTGTGTCCCAGGAACCAAGTCCATTGGAGGAGGATGGTGATGATGTCTCAAGATAGTCTAAGCTGTCTTCTGTGTTCTTTGCAACAAAGCTTTCTCACACTGGTGGTTTTTAATCTCTTACTGCTCTTATAGACTCAGATTTTGGTGGGTCATGGGGCTTGAACTCAGGGCCTAAGCTCAAAGCTGTAGTACTCCACTACTTTGAGCCACAGCTCCACTTTTAGTTTTCTGGTGGTTAACTGGAGATAAGAGTCTCATGGACTTTCCTGCCTGGGCTGGCTTTAAACTTTGATTCTCAGATTTCAGCCTCCTGAGTAGTTAGGATTACAGGTGTGAGCCACCAGTGCTGGACTAGACTCATTTTTAGTCTGAAATATAGGATATATTTATATATTGGATAGATAGATAGATAGATATAGAGACAAGTGTATACCCACAGCAAATTGTTACTCAATATGCACATCCATACAAATCCCAAAATAATTAGAATATAATCACAAATCTTGTAACACTTCTTAGTTATGAGCACCCTCGCAGTGGTCTGTAATCTTGACTTCTAACATAGTAGATTATGTTTATTTTTGTTTGTTTGTTTTGTTTTTGGGTCCGGTCGTGGGGCCTGAACTCTGGGCCTGGGCACTGTCCCTCAGCTCTTCAGCTCAAGGCTAGCACACTACCACTTGAGCCACAGCACCACACTTCCAGCTTTTTTCTTTTTTGTTTATGTGGTGCTGAGGAATCGAACCCAGGGCCTCAGGCATGCAAGGCAAGCGCTCTACCACTGAGCCAACTTCCCAGCCCCGATTATGTTTATTTTTGAACTTCATTTAGATGGAATCTTGCTTTATACATGATTTGTGCTTAAAACGTTTCATTCAACTCAAATCATAGATGTGGTTGTACATAGCAGTAGCATGTTCTTTCTCAGTGTATGCCCTATGCAGAAGTTATATACAGTTGAATGCTACAGCAGTCCATTATCTATCAATATACTCTTGTATACAGTTGAATGCTTCAGTATTTCATTATATATCCATATATCCATTCCAAAGTTGATGATGAACCATCTGCTCATTTGCAGTATTATGAACATTATTCTGTGTCTTTTTTCTCTTTTGCATGCAAGTATATATTTCTGCTGAGTGTATATTCAGGAATGCATTGCTGGATTGTAGTGTAAGCATATATTGTTTTAGTAAATACCACCACAGTTTCCCAAAGTGGTTATATCTTTTTTAACATGTAGTCAGTTACTCTACATCCGTACCTACTTTAGTAATGCTAGTCTTCTCAATTTTACCAGTTATGGTGGATGATTAGGTGCATTTTGTTATGGTTTTAATTTGTAAAGCAAGTCTTAGAATATCATTGGGATCTTTTTTTTTTTTTTCAGTCCTGGGGCTTGAACTCAGGGCCTGGGCACTGTCCCTGAGGGTTTTTTGCTCAAGGCCAGCACTCTACTATTTGAATCACAGTGCCACTTCCAGGTTTTTCTGTTTATGTGGTACTGAGGAATTGAACTCAGGGATTCATTCATGCTAGGCAAGTATTCTACCACTTAGACATATTTTCAGCCCATCATTGGGGGTTTTTATTTTTTTCTGCAGGCCAAATTGATTTTCACTCAGATCTCAATAGGCTTTGTTTCAAGTTACTCGTTTCTCACTGCTTTATTTATTTATTTATTTATTTTGGTAGTACTGAGGTTTGAATTCAGTGCCTCATTCTTGAGTGTCAGGTGCTCTGCCACTTTAGTCACTCCCTTAACTGTTCAAGTAAATTTGTTCCTTTGCTTAACTTAAAATATTTTGGCCAGGCACTGCTGGCTCATGCCTGTAATCCTAGTTACTCAGGAGATCTGAAGATCTCAATGTTATGTAAAGCCAGCCAGGACAGGAATCCCAAGAAGTGTTGCTGTGACTCTTAAGTGATAGTTGTGCCAGTCTTGAATGAAAAAGCTAGGGGAGAATGCCCGAGCCCCGAGTTCAAGCACCGGTACTGGTACTGGCACACACACACACACACACACACACACACACACACACACACACACACACACAAATTGTTTTGATTTTTGGAGCTAGGGTGTCACAGTGTAGCCCAGAATAGCCTCAAATTCATTTCCTTTCCTTCCCAAGTGCTGGAATTCTAGATGTATGCTACCACAACGGGTACTTAAAAGATTTTTTTTTTTTGGTTGGTTGTGGGACTTGAACTCTGGGGCCCACGTGCTGTCCCTGAGCTCTTTTGTTCAAGGCGAGCGCTCTACCACTTGGGCCACAGCGCCACTTCCAGTTTTCTGGTAGTTAATTGGAGGTAAGAGTCTCACAGACTTTCCTGCCCGGGCTGGCTTTGAACCGCGATCCTCAGATCTCAGCCTCCTGAGTAGCTAGGATTACAGGCGGGAGCCACCGGCGCCCGGCGGAACTCAGTTTTATAAGGCCTACTCCAGTGGCCAAGAACCATGGTCCTGAGGTAGGAACCCCAGGAATGCCTAGCAACAGAACTTCTATCCTTGCGACAGGTCTCTGACAACTTGATGGAAAAGTGAAGGCGGATGTTGACTATTTTTGCCATGGTGACGGACGCCAATCCGGAAGTGACGACACCGGAAGAGGAGGCAAGCCGGTGGAGGACCCACGTGGGGTTCCGCGCGTAGTTCTGCTTCGCCGAAAGCCGGTCTTGAAATCAGCCTTAGTGTGGCCCACGTCTAGTCCACATGGGTCGCTCCGGAAAGCTGCCCTCCGGGGTGTCGGCCAAGTTGAAGCGCTGGAAGAAAGGCCACAGCAGCGACAGCAACCCCAGCATTTGCCGCCACCGCCAGGCCGCCCGCAGCCGCTTTTTCAGCCGGCCCGCAGGTAGTCGGACCTTCGGATCCGGGCGCGGCCCCGGGCCGTGCGGTTCCCCGAGGGCGTGGGTCCCGCGGGTCCCGGCGGGTCCGGGTCGGTCCGGGTCCCAGGCGTTGGATGTCTGGTCTGGAGCTCACCGGGAAGGCCTGGTCCTTCAACTCTCCCTGTGGGAAAGTGACTTGTCTCGGGGCCCGCGGTGTCGGGTTCGGGACGCGCGGCCTGCCCCGCAGGCACACGCTCTTGGTGCCGGCACGCGGGAAATTGCCCAGAAACGTTCCCTTTGCCCTTGGTCTTCTGGGTTTTTAGCATCCGGCGGGCGGACGAGGCAGGCTGCGTTGGGGTTGGAGGGTTTCGCCGCGGGTGTGGTGGTTCTCTCGGCCGCAGGGAAGTTCGGGGTAGACGTGCGGGACTTACCGTGTTCCCGCCTCGCGTTCTCAGGGAAGAGCGACCTGACGGTTGACGCCGTGAAGTTGCACAATGAGCTGCAATCGGGGTCCCTGCGGCTGGGCAAGCGCGCAGACCCTGAGACGCCCATGGAAGAAGACCCGGAGCTGGCCGTCACCGAGAAGTCCTCAGGCACGTTCCTGAGTGGCCTGTCAGACTGCACAAACGTCACCTTCAGCAAAGTGCAGCGCTTCTGGGAGTCTAACTCTGCCGCCCACAAGGAGGTAGGGACAGATGCAGGAGAGCAGGAGCCAGGCTTGTTGGCCCCCCCCTCTCTTTCTCTCTCTCTCTCTCTCTGGTGACAACAGCTGATATTCCTGGATGATGTGTCATTTTCTTCTTTTCTTTGTCCCCAGTAAATTGTCCACCTAAGATAAGAACTCTTTGTAAAACAGTGTTTATCCTGCTAGAGAGTAAAAGCCCTTGAGGGTAGGAATATTTTCTAGACACTTCCTTCCCTAAAGACACATAAAGTTACATATTTATATTTTTCTGTGTTTAAGTGAAAAGTGTCAGTGTTACGTGATACAAATGTTACATGATAAGATGATACAATGCTACATGATACAAAGTGATGTAAAGAGAATAAAACGTTAGAACTTTAAAATTTCTCTCCTTTGCAGCAGCTACTACAGTGGGTCACTATGTATCTTAGACCAGCACTGTTCAATAGTAAAGACTTATATTTTCTAGAAGGTACATGAATCAGAGTGCAAGCTTTGAGCACAAAGAGGCTCAGGGATAGGGCCCAGGCCTTGAGTTCGAGTGCCAGGACAGGCAAAAAAAAGAGGTATACTCTTCATTTGTTATTGTTGTTGAGATAGGATCTTCTTATGTAGCCCAGGCTGGTCTCAAACTCCTTCCTCCTGCCTGAATTTCTTGTGTGCTGGGTTACAATTATACACCACACGCCCAGCCTTATTTTGCTAGATCTTTTTTGTTTGTTTTTATTTGTTTTGTCATTTGGGCTTACCAAATATGATTATATTTTAGATGCATCATCATTTAACATTATCCCCCAGTGAACAGTATTTCTCATCACATGTAATTGTTCATAATTTTATTTTTTTATTAGTATACATTAGTTGTGTAAAGTGGGATTTCATTATGACATCTCCATGCTTGTATGTTCATTCTTTTCAATAATTGTTATACAATGTTCAAATCTATCATTTGTTAATTAACAGTACATTATAAATTCCCTGTTGATACCTACCTGACTATTCTAATTTGTTGCTGCAGTGAACATACTTGTGCATAGATCCTTGCACACTTATGCATGTATTTCCATAAAAAATACTATAATTGGGAGGGGATCTGGCAATCATATTCTAAGACCTCTTGTTTACTAGGCCCTGTGATGTGTACCCCAGGTCTAAATGCTGCTTCCACATTGTCTGTCTGGACTTACCAAGAGATTAATTTATGAAAGAGAAAGGAAAAAAGGGGCTATGTCACAGGTACTTTCTCCTTCCTGTACAGATTTGTGCTGTTCTTGCTGCTGTTACAGAGGTGATTCGCTCCCAGGGAGGGAAAGAGACTGAGACTGAGTACTTTGCTGCTCTGGTGAGTTTGACAGGGTGGGTGTTCACAGCAGAGCTAAGCAGGTTCTAGAGAGATAACAGATATCCCTGACTTGTGGCAATAGAGAACCATGACTTTGAGCAAGTGAAAGTACTTCTATTGTTCCCAGGTGGTTTGGAAAGGCTGGTGATATTTGTTCCATGATTCTTCTGTTTGCTTGCTCCCTTTTTTTTTTTTTTTTTTCTTTCCTTTGTTTTTTCTTTGCCAGTACAAGGGTTTTGAACACAGGAGTTATGCTTGCCTGTAGTTGCTCTATCACTTAAGCTATGCCCCCAACCCTTTCTTCTTACCTTATTTTTCTTCTTTTTCTTTTTGTTTGAGACTGGGACTCAAATTCAATACTGATGCATCTGCTCATTGGCCAGCACTCTACAAACTGAGCTATACCTCCAACCCTCTTCTTAACTTATTATTTTTGAATAGTCTTGTTTTTTGCTTGCATTAGCCTGGACTATGGTCCTCTTCCTATAAGCTTCCTAGGTAGCGAGGATGGTAGGCAGGGTCTGTACCACCATACCACCACACCTAATTTTGTTTGCTTTATTTTATTTTTTTATTTTTTGGGTCCGGTCGTGGGGCCTGAACTCTGGGCCTGGGCGCTGTCCCTCAGCTCTTCAGCTCAAGGCTAGCAGTCTACCACTTGAGCCACAGCGCCACTTCCAGCTTTTTTCTTTTTGCTTATCTGGTGCCGAGGAATTGAACCCAGGGCCTCATGCATGCAAGGCAAGTGCTCTACCACTGAGCCACCTTCCCAGCCTCTGTTTGCTTAATTTTTTTGGTGTTGGTCCTGGGGCTTGAACTCAGGGCCTAAGCACTGACGTTGAACTCTTTTGCTCAAAGCTAGTGCTCTACTCCAACCATAGCTCCACTTCCAGGTTTGTTTTTTTGTTTGTTTGTAGTTTTTTTTTTTTTTTTGTAACTAATTGGAGATAAGGGTCTCATGGATTTTCCTGCCTGACTGGCTTTGAACTGAGATGCTCAGATCTCAGCCTTCTGAATAGCTAGGATTATAGGTATGAGCCACCATTACCCAGACCACCCAGATTTTTTTTTTGGTCGGTCGTGGAACTTGAACTCTGGGCCTGGGCACTGTCCCTCAGCTCTTCAGTTCAAGGCTAACACTCTACCACTTGAGCCACAGTGCCACTTCCGGTTTTCTGGTGGTTTATTGGAGTCTCACAGACTTTCCTGCCTAGGTTGGCTTTGAACCATGATCCTCAGATCTGAGCCTCCTGCGTAGCTAGGATTACAGGCATAAACCACCGATGCCTGGCTTTCATTCACTCTTTCTGTTTACTCTCCTTGGTTTCTCTTTCTTGATCTGAAAACATGAGTTAGGTGTAAAGATCCTCTAGAAATTTTCATGCTGGATATAATGACTCATAAATGTAGTCCTAACTGCAGAGGAGGCTGAGATTGGAATGATTGCAATTTGAGGCCAGCCTGGGCAAAAAGTCTGCAGAACCCCATCTCCACTGATTAAAAAATAAAAACATTGGGCTGGGAAGGTAGCTCAGTGGTAGAGTGCTTGCTTTGCATGCTTGAGGCCCTGGGTTCGATTCCTCAGTACCACATAAGCAGAAAAAGCTGAAGTGGAGCTGTGGCTCAAGTGGTAGTGCACTGGCCTTGAGTTGAAGAGCTGAGGGACAGCGCCCAGGTCCAGAGTTCAGGCCCCATGACTGACAAAAAAAAACCAAAACACCTGAGCTATTACTGGTGGTAGAGTGCTAGTCTTCAGCAAAAAAGGTCAGGGTCTATACCCAGGCTGAGTTTAAAACCCAGGAGTGGCACAAAAAGAAAAAAAAATATGGTCATAGTGGCATCTGTCTGCTATCCCAGCTATGAGGGAAATGTAAACAGGATTGCAGTTTAGGCTTGTTTGGCAAAAATGAAGATCCTAGTGGAAAAAAGAGAGAAAGCTGGGCACTGGTGATTCATGTCTCTAATCCTAGCTACTTGGGATGCTGAGATCTAAGAATGTTTTCAGCTCATTTAGGGCAGAAAAGTCTTAGAGTCTCTGTGTCCAATTAGCAGCAAACACGCCAGACTGGAGATAGGGCCTATGTGGGAGAGCACCTGCCTGGTAACACAGTTTCAAGTTCAAAGCCCAATAGTGCTAAAAAATAAAATAATATCTTTACCAAATATAGTCTTGGGGTCCATAAAAACCTTTTAAGGGTTCAACTTGGTCAAAATTATTTCCACTGTGATATCTGAATATTCATAATTTACCTTTTTTACTATTGAGTTTGCCAGAAGTCATGGATATCTAAGGGCATTTTTTATTTTTAACATTATCTGTCAGTTGAATTGTGCTTATGAACCTCTGACACAATAATTCGTGCTTGTAATTGCTCTCTTGGCTCCCTTCTCTGCCTCTGCTTTCCTAACGTAATGTGCCACTTTATCCATTTACATCCCGTCCATCTGGTCCTCAGATGACTACAATGGAAGCAGTGGAGTCCCCAGAGTCTCTGGCTGCTGTCGCTTACCTATTGAACCTTGTCCTGAAGCGGTAAGTCCTGGCTATAGTGTGATCCCCAGGTCTGTAGAGTAAAGAAGGGAATGTGCACAGGAGAAGTAGGATGGAGAATTGTTCTCTAAAAAGATACTTGAGGGGCTGGGAAGGTAGCTCAGTGGTAGAGTGTTGCTTCTCATGCATGAGGCCCTGGGTTCAATTCCTCAGCACCACATAAGCAGAAAAAGCTGGAAGTGGCGCTGTGGCTCAAGTGGTAAAGTGTTGGCCTTGAGCTAAAGAGCTCAAGGACAGCGCCTAGGCCCAGAGTTCAGGCCCCACAACCGACCAAAAAAAAAAAAAAAGATACTGGAGGCTGGGAATGTGGCTTAGTGGTAGAATGCCTGCTTAGCATGCATGAAGCCCTGGGTTCAATTCCTCAGTACCACATAAACAGAAAAAGCCAGAAGTGGTGCTGTGGCTCAAGTTTTAAGTGTACTAGCCTTGAGCAAAAGAAGCTCAAGGATAGTGCCCAGGCTCTGAGTCCAAGCTCCAGGACTGGCAAAAAAAAAAAAAAAAAGCTGGGCACAGTGGCTCACACCAGTAAAATCCTAGCTACTCCGGAGGCTGAGATCTGAGAATCTTGGTTAAGAGCCAGCCAGGCAGGAAAGTATGTGAGGCTCTTATCTCCAATTAACCACTAGAAAATCAGAAGTGGCACTCTGGCTCAAGTGGTAGAGTGCTAGCTTTGAGCTGAAGAGCTTAGCACCCAGGCCAAGTTCAAGCCCCACATCTGACAAAAAAAAACCTGAAAGGCTGAGTTTGGTGGCCTGTAATCTCATCTAGCTTAAATGGTAGAGCACTTACACTAGCAACTGTGTGAAGACCTGTGCTTAAAGCCAGTAATGTACTTGGGAGGCAAGGCAAGAAGATGATGTTTGAGGACAGCATGGGCTATATAGTGAGACTGTGTAAAGAAAAGATTCTTTTTTTTTTTTTTTTTGTTTTTGTTTTTGGGTCCAGTCGTGGGGCCTGAACTCTGGGCCTGGGCACTGTCCCTCAGCTCTTCAGCTCAAGGCTAGCACTCTACCACTTGAGCCACAGCACCACTTCTGGCTTTTTTCTTTTTGCTTATGTGGTACTGAGGAATCGAACCCAGGGCCTCAGGCATGCAAGGCAAGCGCTCTACCACTGAGCCAACTTCCCAGCCCCAAGAAAAGATTCTTAGCTGGATGCTGTGGCTCCTATAATCCTAGCTACTCAGGAAGCTGTGATTTGAGGATCTGGCTTTGAAGCCAGCCCAGGCAGGACCATGTGAGACTCTGATCTCTACTCAACCATCAAAAAGCCAGAAGTGGAAGTATGGCTCAAGTGGTAGAGCCCTAGCCTTGAACAAAAAAAACTGAAGGACAGTGTACATGCCTTGAGTTGAAGCCTTAGTGCCAGAAGATTTCTGAGTTCTCACATGACTATATTGTAAAACTGTATGAATGTGCTTACTACTACTGAACTGAGCACTTTGACATAGTTAAGATGTATGTACTACATACATAATTTATTACAACAGAAAATTTACAATAGTGATTTAAGAAGATACTCAAGTCTCTGGGTAGCATTCTACATTGGGATGTGGGCGTGGCTTGGGCCTGAGTGAATGTTCATGCCTAGGGAGATGTCAGCTCTGGGAAGTGAATGGGTAAGGAGAAGGCATAGGGAGAGGGTTCAGGGAACGGACCTTCACAAACAGAGGGGACAGAGGGTTGATACGAGTCATGAAAGGAGTTTGTGAGGAATGAGAAGATGAGGGAAGATGAGAAGTCATGGGAAGTAGACTGAACTGAGTGTCAGGAAGGATGAGCTCCTCTCCTGAGTGACTGAGTCAGTAGCACTCCTATGGTAGTCCAACTCCTTCCTGAGCTTCACCGAGACCTGCGCCAGTTGCATTTCAAAGTTGCCCCTGGATTAACTCTTCTCATTCTCCCCACAGAGTGCCCAGCCCTGTGCTCATTAAAAAGTTCTCAGATACTTCCAAAGCCTTCATGGACATCATGTCTGCCCAGGCCAGCAGTGGCTCCACCTCTGCCCTCCGATGGGTTAGTCTATGTCTCTCTGAGCCCCCTGCATTTCCCCATGAGGGGTTCCGACACTTTGGATCCTTAGGCAGATCCCTTTGAGATTTTCTGGGGTTGCTGAGAACCTGGGATCTCTTTCCCTCTCAGCTGAGGCTGGTGATCCTGAGACACTCTAACTCTTCTTTAAGGTCCTGTCCTGCCTGGCCACCCTCCTGCGGAAGCAAGACCTGGAGGCCTGGGGGTATCCCCTGACCCTTCAGGTATACCATGGGCTGCAGAGCTTCACCGTGCATGCCAAACCCAAGGTGAGATCAGTGCATTCCAGAAGATGGGGAGGATCTGGCCTGTGTGAGTGGGATTACAGAGATGACCCTGAGTGCTGGGCTCTTGCTCAGGGTCTCTTATCTGCCTGCAAGGCTTGAATCAGAGTCAGCCTCTCTCCAGCAGGGGATCAATGTCAGGCCCTCAGAATCTTTCTCATGCCTCCTCAGCCAGTGACCTGTTGACTTGTCAGTCTCCTAGTATGTCTCTGTCTTGGCAAGGAGGGTGGCATCCTAAGTTGGATTTTGGATTCAGCAGTGTTGGCACTCTGAGAGAGTTACTCATGTCTCTAAACTTGGGATTCCTGGCTATAAAATAGGGATGGTCATTTCAACTTTGCTGCAGGGTTGTGAGGAGGCTGCAGTGTTTTTCAGATTTGATGCAGTGCCTGGCATATTAGTAGATGCTCAGTAAATGGGGGCTGACCACCTTTTTTCTCCAGAAATTTATGTTCGGGGCATAGAAAAATAATTACTAACCCAGAATCCTTCATTTGTGCTAAGAAGCAGTTAGGACAGGGAGTTTTATATCTTTTTTTTTTTTTTTTTTTGTCGGTCGGGGGCTTGAACTCTGGGCCTGGGAGCTGTTCCTCAGCTCTTCAGCTCAAGGCGAGCGCTCTACCACTTGAGCTACAGCGCCACTTCCGGTTTTCTGGTGGTTTAGTGGAGATAGGAGTCTCGCCCAGGCTGGCTTTGAACCGCGATCCTCAGATCTCAGCCTCCTGAGTAGCTAGGATTACAGGCGTGAGCCACCAGCGCCCGGCTTTATATCTTCTTTCCTGTGTGTCCACGTGATGATTCCCTTACCTTCTGGGTCAGGATCAATGCTGAAATGTCACTTCACTGGAATAGCACCTTCCTGACTACTCTATACAAAGTTTTCTAAAACCTTTTTCTTTTTGCCAAGTATTTTCTGTCAGCTGATGTGTAGTTTACTCTGCTTCTCCTGTGGAGTATGAGTTGTCTATTATGTTTCACGTCTGTTTGTAAATACCTAGAACAGTGCCTGGCTCGTGCTACTCTGCATTTACTGGCTGTTTGACTGGATAAATCTCTGGTAGGTAGATGAGGGCAATGGAACTGAGATTACATAGCCGGGCTTCTTCTGGGCCATTAGATAAGTAGTAGAGAGCTCAGGATTCTGTACCTGAGAAAGCCAGCAGGGTGACGGGTATGTAGTAGGTGTTCAGTCAATGCTTGCTTCTTGGTAGCTGTTACAGGCACCCAATATTCAGTAGAATGTTCATCCCCTTTCCCCTTTTCTTGCCCCTCAGATTCGGAAGGCTGCCCAGCATGGGGTATGCTCAGTTCTCAAGGGCAGTGACTTCATGTTTGGTGAAAAGGCCCCTGCTCATCATCCTGCTGCTGTCTCCACCGCCAAGTTCTGCATCCAGGAGATTGAGAAGGCTGGAGGTGGGACAGCCAGGCCCAGGGCCGGGGTAGGGGAAGTGATGAGGAGGATTAGTAATAGAACTCTCCATTTGCCTGATGCTGGTGATTCGCAGCTATAATCCTAGCTACTCAAAGCTTAGGATAAGGAGAATCTTTGTTTAAGACCAGTTTGGGGAAGAGAAGTTCACCAGACTCCATCCAAGTAGTGACTGAAGTGATAGAGCATTAGCTTTGAGCAAAAAGAAGCTCAGGGACAGTGCCCAGGACTAGCACACAAAAAACAGACACAAACAAAATAATGAAAAGAAAGCAAGGATGATTTAACTCAAGTAGCAGACTGCCAGATTAGCAAGTGTGAGGCAGAGTTCAAATCTCTCTGTTTCTCTGTCAGGCTCCAAGGAGGCTACCACCATGCTACACATGCTGACACTGCTAAAGGACGTGCTACCCTGCTTCCCCGAAGGCCTGGTGAAGAGTTGCAGTGAGACTCTCCTACGCGTCATGACCTTGAGCCATGTGGTAAGCTCAGGCCACAAGAAGGAAGGTGGTCCCACAGTGGTTCCATTTGGGTACCCACTGGGCAGGCAGAAAGCAGGACCTAGGGCCGGGCAAAGTGGAATATACCTGTAGTCCCAGCTATTTGGTAGACTGAGACAGCAGGACAGTCTGAGCCTAATAGTTTAAAACCAGGTTGCTAAACATTGAAGCAACTCAGTCTTTACAGCAGGACCTAGCATCTTTCTTCCCTGACCCTACTCTTTTTTTTTTTTTTTTTTGCCAGTCCTGGGCTTGAACTCTAGGTCTGGGCGCTGTCCCTCAGCTCTTCAGCTCAAGGCAAGCACTCTACCACTTGAGCCACAGCACCACTTCTGGCTTTTTCTGCTTATGTGGTGCTGAGGAATCGAACCCAGGGCCTCATGCATGCAAGGCAAACACTCTATCACTGAGCCAGCCACCTTCCCAGCCCCCCCCTGACCCTACTCTTAAGGTAAGACCAAGGATACTTATTCATCCATCATATCATCCACGAGTCAGGATATGGCTGAACTATCTCATGGTCCTGGTCTAGTTAGAAGCTGACTTCACAGATCAGGTCAGCATGAGTAACTGATGGATCCGTAAAGTGTCATTTCAGCTCAGGAAGCTAAGGCCTGGAGGATCACAGTTCCAAGCCAGGCTGAGCAGAAAACTGCAAGACTCTATCTCCAGTTAACCAGCAGAATACTGGCTAAAGATAGGCCTAAGTGGTAGAGCACCAGCTGGGTGTGAAAAAGCCAAACAGTAGTTTGGGAAACTGACTACAAGTCCTGGTACCAGTACATGCACATTCATGTACACCACACACACAAAGAAAAAAACTTATGGTTGTAGTTCAGTGGTAGAGATCAAGTTCAGAGTCGGGGGTTCCATCCACAAGCTGGCAAAACAATAGTAATAAATAATTGAAAGTCTCAAATCTCTTTTTCCCCAACTCTCATTTCCTAATGGTACAAATAGTTGGCTGTAGATCCTTTTATATGTTTCCTCTTTGGGTAAACAAATATACATAAAAAGTACATAAATAGGGGCTGGGAAGGTGGCTCAGTGGTAGAGCGTTTGCCTTGCATGCCTGAGGCCCTGGGTTTGATTCCTCAGCACCACATAAGCAAAAAGAAAAAAGCCGGAAGTGGCGCTGTGGCTCAAGTGGTAGAGCACTAGCCTTGAGCTGAAGAGCTGAGGGACAGCACCCAGGCTCAGAGTTCAGGCCCCACGACCAGACCCCCCCCCCCAAAAAAAAAAAAAAGTACATAAATATGTCTTTATAGTGTGTATATCATTTATAATGTCTACTTCATTGTTTATCACTGCTGAGGATTGAAAACCCAGGGTCTTGAATATACTAAGTAAGCATTGTGTCACTGAGGTATGTGTCAAGCTGGCTATATATATTTTGCATTTTTAGTCATTTTTTGTCTGTTTCTCCGTTGTTACTATTTTACATTGTATAAAGATTTTTTGATTTATTTGCTTTATTTTCTTTCTTTTTTGTTTGTGTGTGGTGCTAGGGATGGTGCCCAGGACCTTGTGTATACCGGGCAAGTGCTTTATCCCTGAGCAACATCCCTAGACTATCTAAATCATTTCAATTTTTTTCAGTGGCTCCCAATTCTTTTTTTCTTGCTCGTGGCTGGCAACTCTTTTTTCCAGTTGAGCGACACCTTCACTACTGGCCTTTTTCTGGCTCATTAGAGATGAGAGAGTCTCAGATTTGTATTCCTAGGCTGGCTTCAAACTTTAATCCTCAAATCTCAGCCTCCTGAATAGCTAGAATTACAGGTCTGAGCCACTGCCACCCCATTGCAATTTCTCATTAAAGTGTTCAAAGCTGGGTGCCAGTGGCTTGCACCTATAATTCTGACTACTCATGGCTGGGAAGGTGGCTCAGTGGTAGAGCGCTTGCCTTGCATGCATGAGGCCCTGGGTTCGATTCCTCAGCACCACATAAGCAAAAAGAAAAAAGCCGGAAGTGGCACTGTGGCTCAAGTGGTAGAGTGCTAGTCTTGAGCTGAAGAGCTGAGGGACAGCGCCCAGGCCCAGAGTTCAGGCCCCACGACCAGAACCCCCCCCCCCCCAAAAAAAAAATTCTAACTACTCAGGAGGTTGAGATCTGAGGATCACAGTTCAAGCCGGCCCAGGAAGACAAATCTGAGAAACTCTTCCCTCCAAGTAACCGCCAAAAAAGCCATAAATGAAGCTGTGGCTTAAGTAATACAGTACTAGTCTTGAACAGAAGCTCAAGGACAGTGCCCAGACCCTGAGTTCAAGCTCCAGGACCTGCACACACAAAATGACAGTGCTTAGTGTAGCTAGATATGTGAAGCATATTTTAAGTATAAGGGCTGTGGCTTCTTTGTAGCTCATCTGGTACTGTGAGAGGTCAAGGGATTTAGGGCAGCTGTGGGGTCTGTGTTATCTCTCAAACCCTGTGTGTCTCTTTCAGCTGGTGACTGCCTGTGCCATGCAGGCCTTCCACAGTCTCTTCCATGCCAAACCTAGTTTGGGCACCCTATCAGCAGAGCTCAACGCCCAGATTATCACGGTGAGTCCTGATGGAGAGGAGACCCTACCAGGTGGGTCCCTAAGGAAGCTGTGATGGAAGAACTGCAGCTGCTCCCTATCTTCTAGTTGAGGGTGGACAGGCTGAGCTGCTCCAGTGGAGTAGACCAATAGATAGCTATGCAGGCCTTTGTTGTCATCTCAGTTTCCACTGGTGCTGGAGTCTGGCTCTTTGGTTTCAGTATGGTCACATGGTTATAGATAACAAGTTATCTATAGCTTTTTTTTTTTTGGTCGGTCATGAGGCTTGACCTCTGGGTCTGAGCACTGTCCGTCAGCTCTTCAGCTCAAGGCTAATGCTCTGCCACTTGAGCTACAGCACCACTTCCGGTTTTCTGGTGGTTTATTGGAGATAAGAGTTTCATGGACTTGCCTGCCCAGGCTGGTTTTGAACCTCGATCCTCAGATCTCAGCCTCCTGAGTAACTAGGATTACAGGCGTGAGCCACCAGCACCTGGCTTTGTTCAGGGTTCTTTTTTTTTTTTTTTTTTTTTGGATCCAGTCATGGGGCCTGAACTCTGGGCCTGGGCGCTGTCCCTGAGCTCTTCAGCTCAAGGCTAGCGCTCTACCACTTGAGCCACAGTGCCACTTCCGGCTTTTTTTCTTTTTGCTTATGTGGAATCGAACCCAGGGCCTCATACATGCAAGGCAAGCACTCTACCACTGAGCCACCTTCCCTGCCCCTGTTCAGGGTTCTTGACCCCCCCAGGTGCCCCCATTCCCAGATTTGTTTATGAACTGTGTCTCTTCATATGTATTTCCCTGGAGAAGGGCTCTAGTTTTTTTTGTTTTTGTTTTTTTGTTTTTTTTTTTTTTTTGGGTTCGGTCGTGGGGCCTGAACTCTGGGCCTGGGCGCTGTCCCTCAGCTCTTCAGCTCAAGGCTAGCGCTGTACCACTTGAGCCACAGTGCCACTTCTGGCTTTTTTCTTTTTACTTATGTGGTGCTGAGGAATCGAACCCAGGGCCTCATGCATGCAAGGCAAGCGCTCTACCACTGAGCCACCTTCCCAGCCCCTGGGCTCTAGTTTTTGTCAGAACTACAGAAGGTTTGTGAGTCAACCGGGTGTCTGCTTCTAGAGCATCAGGACTGGAAGGACTTCACGAAACAGGGAATGTCAGGAGGGCTGGGAGTCCCAGCCTGTGACTGCTGGTGTCCTGGGGCTATTGCTGACCTGCTTTCTTTCTCACATATCTGCTTACTATGTCTTACCTCTAGGCCTTATATGACTACATTCCCAGTGAAAATGATCTACAGCCCCTATTGGCCTGGCTAAAGGTCATGGAGAAAGCCCATATCAACCTGGTCAGGTAAGAATAAGGCAGAGGAGCACCATAGGCCTGTCTCCAGGCTGCTATCTTTGCATACAGATGGGAGGGATGTGCACAGCTGGAGAGGTCAGCTGGCTTCCTTGGCATTGGTAGTTCCACATGGAGTTTGCCACATATCAGCTCTGGCTCTAGGAAGCACTAGGAAATGGATTGTGCCTGGTTCAGTTCCTTTCTCACCAGAGAGTTCTGCCAACCAGCTGTGAGCAGCCACATGGTATGCTGAAAGCACTGCAGTCTGGGTTGGGACTGAGGGTTTGGGGTTTTGTTTTGTTTTTGCTTGTACTAGGGCTTGAATTCAGGGCCTTATACTTTCATTTGGCTTCTTTTTTTTTTTTTTGTCAGTTGGGGGGCTTGAACTCTGGGCCTGGGCGCTGTCCCTCAGCTCTTCAGCTCAAGGCGAGCGCTCTACCACTTGAGCTATAGTGCCACTTCCGGTTTTCTGGTGGTTTATTGGAGATAGGAGTCTCACGGTCTCTCCTGCCCGGGCTGGCTTTGAACCGCGATCCTCAGATCTCAGCCTCCTGAGTAGGTAGGATTACAGGCGTGAGCCATCAGTGCCCGGCTCATTTGGCTTCTTCTGCTCACAAATTGTGTTTTCCCACTTGACCCACACCTCTGGTCTTTTTTTTTTTTTTTTATTTGTGAACATATTGTACAGAGGGGTTACAATTACATGGGCAGGATAATGCATACATTTCTTACCAAGCATTGCAGCCTCCTCCTTTGTTTACCCTTCACATCCCTTCCCAGCCTCCCTCCTCCCCCCCATCCCCCCTCCCCCGCACACCTCTGGTCTTGATTCTTCCTACACCCTGGTTGTGCCACCCTGCATACTAGGTTTTTCCAACAGGGTATATCAGCACTACCAGACCAGTCTCCATCAGGGCTGATGATTCCGTCCTCTGGGCTTCATAGGCCTGAATCCAGCTATTGCTTTCTGTGTCTGCATGCATTCATGATTTCACTTTCCTGAAATAATATTGGGAAGTACACAGCAGTCAGTGTGCCACCTACAAAGAGACATTCTGACTGGAGGGTGTCTCTAAATCTGGTGGCTTCCACCAGTGGCTCTACCTATCTGGATCTGTCTTCTTTCCCATGAAGGCTGTCCCTGTTCTGCTCTGAACTAGTCCATGCTGAGCACTTTGTCTGTTGGTTTGTCTCCCTAGTCACAATGGCCACTCAAGGCAAGGTCTCAGCCCTGCTTTAGGAACCAGAAGCTGAGGGCTGGGGGCAGAGCTTAAGTAGTTCATGACTATCAAGTGTTAGCTCAAACCTCAGTTCCAAAAGGTGGGGGGGATAAACAAAACTAGAAGCTGAAGCTGTGTATGTTAAGTAGTCACGCAGCTGCCACAGCTCCTAGGCAATTATCCTTTTAACTGAAGAGATAAGAAGTGGTGGAGTCATTCTTAGGACTTGTTCAATAGGAGCATACCTACAGTTGTGCCCTGAAATATGTCTTAGGATACTATAGCAGGGGCTGGGAAGATGGCTCAGTGGTAGAGTGCTTGCCTTGCATGCATAAGGCCCTGGGTTCGATTCCTCAGCCCGACATAAGCAGAAAAAGCTGGAAGTGGTGCTGTGGCTCAAGTCGTAGAGCGCTAGCCTTGAGCTGAAGAGCTGAGGGACAGCGCCCCGGCCTAGAGATCAGGCCCTATGACCAGCAAAAAAAAAAAAAGAAAGAAAGAAAAAGGGATACTGTAGCAGAAGGCAGTAGCCAAAACAAACAAATAAACAAAAAAAAAAAAAAACCCAAAGCTAGAATGACCCCTGTCCCATTGCAGTGTGGAGCCAGGAAGATTAAATACAGTCATGAGCAAGAGAAGTGATGAAGTAGAGCTGGATGTGGTGGTACAGCACTGTAATTGCAGTCCTCAGGAAGTAGAGGCAGGAAGATTGCAAATTTGAGTTAGCTTGTACTACATAGTGAGTTGACACCAGTGTGATCTACATAGAAGACCCTGTATTAAGTGAGGGGGGGGAGAAAAACAAGGAAGTAGTTGTGTATATGCTCCTATGAAAAGAACTCCAAGGGCCTGGGATGGTTGCTTAGTGGTAGAGTGCTGCCTTGCATGCATGACAGACAAAAAAAGAACTCCAAGATATAGTGAGAAAACAAAGTGCAGAACTGCAGGTGCAGTGCCAGGGTATGAATCCTCACATCACTAGACGAGGCTGGGCAGTCTTGGCAAGTTCTTGACTTTTCTGTGTCTGAACTTCCTTATCTAAAAAATAGGAATAACAAGCTCACCTCACTATTTGTTACAAGGTTACAGTGACTGAATGCATTTTTTTACGTCAGTGGTTCATATGTGACCTAATATAAATGTTAACAGTACAGATTATTTTGTTCTGAAAGAGGCTGGGCATGGTAGTATAGGCCTGTAATCCTTGGTATTTGAGAGGTGGAGCATAAAGGATCAGAGCCATGCCTGGTCCAGGTGGCTCATACCTGTAATCCTAGCTACTCAGGAAGCTGAGATCTGAGGATTCAGGTTCAAAGCCAGCCCAGGCAGGAAAGTCCATGAGACTGTTATCTCCAGAAAACCAGAAGTGGTGCTGTGGCTCAAGTGGTAGAGTGCTAGCTTTGAGTTGAAGAGCTGAAGGACAGCACCCAAGCCTAGAGTTCAAGCCCCATACCCTCCCCCCACCCCCACACAAAAAAATCAGGGCCAACCAGGGAAAAAAAAATTAGAGACCATATATCAACAAATAAACCAGGTACAATTTTTCAGGTTTATAATTTCAGCCACTTGAGTGATATAGATAGGAGGACCTTGATCCAAGATTAGCTCCAGGCAAAAAGAACATGATACTGTGTTACTAAAGCAAAAAAAGTACTGGCTTGCTTAACAAGTAGAGGCCCCGAGTACAAGTACAATAAAACAACAAAAAACCTGAAAGGCTGGGCAAGAGCACTAACAAGTTGGAAGCTTGTCTGTAGTCTGTACTATGTAGTAAGATGTCAAAAGTAAAAGCTGGGTGCCAGTAGCTCACATACCTATAATCCTTACTACTTAGGAGGCTGAAACCTAAGGATCTGTATTCAAAGCCGGTGGGAAAGATGAGACATTCCTGTCTCCCATTAATCCAAAAAAGCAAAAATGGAGCTGTGGCTCAAGTGGTCTTGAGCAAAAATGCTTAGAGTCAGTGCCCAGGTTCTGAGTTTAAGCGCTAGGACCAGCACCAAAAAAAAGCCAAAAAAATGGTGGGGGAGATGGAGGGAGAACACTACTTTGAAGAGTATTTTCCGGGGCTGGGAAGGTGGCTCAGTGGTAGCGTGATTGCCTTGCATGCCTGCGGACCTGGGTTCGATTCCTCAGCACCACATAAGCAAAAAGAAAAAAGTCAGAAGTGGTGCTGTGGCTCAAGTGGTAGAATGCTAGCCTTGAGCTTAAGAGCTGAAGGACAGTGCTTAGGCCCAGAGTTCAGTCCCCACGACCGGACCCCCCTCCAAAAAAAAAAAAAAAAAGTATTTTCCCTGGGAGGTCCACCAGAGAGTCAGGCCAAGAATAAAGATGACATATCCTTCACTCTACTCTGAAGACCTCTTTGAATTTTTCACCACACGTGTTACTGCATGGACAATATGCCTTTACTTAAACAGCCATCTGAAGAGCCCTGCAAATATATGGTTTTTATATACCTGCATGCACTTCTGGGCTAGGTAGGTTCCTGAGGCTCAAGATCAGCTCCTCTGCCCTACCTCTACCCCATGTATTTGAAAACTTTATTTCTTGACAGGTTGCAGCGGGACCTGGGGCTGGGCCACCTTGCTCGATTTTTTGGAACAGCGATGACTTGTCTCCTCTCCCCTCACTCTCCAGTGGTAATAGCTGCCACCCAGAGTCTCAAGGTACTGTATACCTTGCTAGCTTCAGCTTTAGCTAAGGGAGCAGAGAATATAGAGGTTCTGCCTGCTGTCACCTCCCAATCAATACCCCCACACCCAGTTAGGTGGTAGTTCTTCTGATGCCATATACATTTCTCAGAAACTTCAGGAAGCAACTTTCTGGGTGGAAAGAATGGGACTGGGAATTGCCTTAGCCCAGATAGTCTGTGGCCTTCTTTTTGCAGGAGATCTTAAAGGAATGTGTGGCTCCACACATGGCCGACATCGGTGCTGTAACCTTCTCAGCCTCAGGTCCCGCCCAGTACATCGCCAAGATGTTCAGGTGAGAATATGGTATCTAGGTTAGGAGAGCATGACAGCTGCCTTTCAACAAGTTTTACATGATGCAGCATTCCACTTATAATCACACTGGGCCATGCATCCAGCTGTAGGTGCTCTATGGGATTTGAGGCTGAATACCAAACCTCTTCCAGAGCAGTTCAGCCAAGTGGAGGATACCATGATTCAGGCACACGTAAAGCAGGGGAAGTGTGGTGGTGGGATATAAGAATGTGGACCCTGGCTGGATACTGGTGGCTCATGTCTGTAATCCTAGCTACTCAGGAGGCTGAGATCTGAGGATTGTGATGCAAAGCCAGCCCAGGCAGGAAAGTCCCTGTGAGATTCTTACCTCTAATTAACCACCAGAAAAGCAGAAGTAGAGCTGTGGTTCAAAATGGTAGAGCACTAGCCTTGAGGGAAAGAGCTCAGGGACAGTGCCCGGGCCCTGAGTTCAAGACCCACAACTGACAAAAAGATATAGAATGTGGACCCTAGATTCCTGACCCATAGCCCTTGTACCTGGAGCTGGGCTTGATCCAGCTCTATCAATAGCACAACCTGGACAAGCAAGTGCCTCTACCTCACTACAGCTTAGGGTCCTCATTGGTTGGAGGGGGCTCATTGAGTTCTTTATGCTGTTTTCATGGACAGTTACACTGCTACAGCTTAGGGTCCTCATTGGTTGGAGGGGGCTCATTGAGTTCTTTATGCTGTTTTCATGGACAGTTACACTGTATTTTTTTTCTCTCTCTCTCTCTTTTTTTTTTTTTTGGTTGTGCGGCTTGAACTCTGGGTCTGAGCGCTGTCCCTCAGCTCTTCAGCTCAAGTCAAGCGCTCTACCACTTGAGCTACAGCGCCACTTCCAGTTTTCTTGTGGTTTATTGGAGATAAGAGTTTCATGGGGCTGGGAAGGTGGCTCAGTGGTTGAGTGCTTGCCTTGCATGCATGAGGCCCTGGGTTTGATTCCTCAGCACCACATAACCAGAAAAAAAAAGCCAGAAAAAGCTCTATGGCTCAAGTGGTAGAGCGCTAGCCTTGAGCTGAAGAGCTGAGGGACAGTGCCCAGGCCCATGACCGCCCCCCCCCCCCCCAAAAAAAAAAAAAAGAGTTTCACGGACTTTCCTGCCCGGGCTGGCTTTGAACTGCGATCCTCAGATCTCAGCCTCCTGAGTAGCTAGGATTATAGGCGTCAGCCACTGGTACCCAGCTAGTTGCACTGTATTTCAAAATTATTCATCTTCTATCTTTCTTTGTCCCCTCTTCTAAGTACTCCTTCAGTTTGATTTACAGTTTTATGTATCTAGTTTCTGTTAGTTGTACCTTTTGCCTTTCTCTGAGCCATTCCCTTCCTGGCCAGCTGGGGCGGGGGGGGGGGGGGTCTGCTCATGGTGCCAGTCATTGTCATCTGCTGGAGTATGATCTTGTGGCCCTGACTGTATCTGCATCCTGGCAGGGCAGTGGAGGAGGGCCTGACATATAAATTCCACGCATCCTGGAGCTTTGTGCTGCAGTTACTATGTGTCTTCTTTGAGGTGTGTGGGAGGCAAGCTCATCCTGTGATGAAGAAGGTAAGCTGGAAGTGGATGGGGCCCTTGGACTGTGGGCTTCTGGAGGGCCCCAGGTCTGCTGTCTCTAAACTCTGGACCCACACCAACAGTACATAGTAGGTGCCCAGTGTCAAGTTCCCAGGGCACTGACTGGGCAGTGTGGGAAGAAGAGGGAGATGGGTGGGAGGTTACCTCCTAAACACACACACACACACACACACACACACACACATACACAAACACCTACCTCTCTAGGGATCCTAAGTAGATCATACGCCAGGATAGGGTAGGGCCAGATTCCTTGTCAGCAGAAGAGTCAGCTCCTGGTTGTATGGGGCCTTCCTCACTGACTCCTTCCACTGCTGGCTTAGTAAAAAGAAGACACTTGGGCTGGGTGCTAGTGGCTCACGCCTGTAATCCTAGCTACTCAGGAGGCTGAGATCTGAGGATCGTGGTTCAAAGCCAGCCCGGGCAGGAAAGTCTGTGAGACTCTTATTTCCAGTAAACCACTAGAAAACCGGAAGTGGCGCTGTGGCTCGAGTGGTAGAGCACTCGCCTTGAGCTGAAGAGTGCAGGGACAGCACCCAAGCCCAGAGTTCAAGCCCCACGACTGGGGGGGGGGAGGGGGAGAAGAAAACATCTGAGACTGAGGGTCCCTCCGTTGGAGGGTCTGGCCCAAACCCTGATGGTTAGGCTGGCAAATGAGACTTCTACAAGAGGCTAGGCAGGCCATGAGAAGTGGAGTTGATGGGCTGATGAGGTTGTGATACAGCTCAGCTTCTGTGCCTGGTGATCTGTCTTAGTTACCTGTTAGTAATCTTTTGACAGTTTCTGACAGTTTTCAAGGTAAATTGGAAATCTACATCTGTGTGTGAAATTCCTAATTTTTTACATATTGTCAAAGGAATTTTATTTTTTTGTGCTGGTACTAGGGTATAAATTCAGGGCCTGGGCACTGTCCCTTAAGCTTTTTTGGTTAAGGCTTGGCACTCTACCTCTTGAGTCACAGCTCTCTTCTGCCCTCTTGATTGATTTTTTTTTTTTTTTTTTGGTCAGTCGTGGGGCTTGAACTCTGGGCCTGGGCACTGTCCCTCAGCTCTTCAGCTCAAGGCGAGCGCTCTACCACTTGAGCTACAGCGCCACTTCCGGTTTTCTGGTGGTTTATTGGAGATAGGAGTCTCACGGTCTCTTCTGCCCGGGCTGGCTTTGAACTGCGATCCTCAGATCTCAGCCTCCTGAGTAGCTAGGATTACAGGCGTGAGCCACCAGCACCTGGCTGAAAGGAAAAAAATTTAAAGCCATAGGCTTTAGGAGGATAGGACACCTCATTGGGTCAGCTAAGCTGTTGTTGTAGGTTTCCACTATGGGGTGTTACCTGGACCTAGAATCTCCAATCTCCTTTTGGAGATTGGCCTGCTCTGGAATCTCTGCTTGTCAGATGGACCTGCAGTGAGGGCAAATAGAGAAAAATAACTTTTTTCTTGATTGATTTAGCTCTAGTCCCCACACCAGCATTAAAATAAGCAAATAAACCTACATTTTATGATATTTTTGTTCTTTGTGGTGTTGGGGATCAAACTCAAACCCAGCTTATGCTAGGTAGGCACTCTACTGCTCAGCCACACCCCAGCCGGAAAGTATGTCCTACTGGGTAACTTCGAATCATCCCTTTGCTCTAGTGCCTCCAGTCCCTGTGCGACCTGCGCCTCTCCCCTCACTTCCCCCACACAGCAGCCCTGGACCAGGCAGTGGGGGCTGCAGTGACCAGCATGGGACCTGAGGTGGTGTTACAGGCTGTGCCTTTGGAGATTGATGGCTCTGAGTAAGTGTAACCTAGATTGTGGGAGCCCCAGGAGAGTCAGATGGCTTGTTCTCCCTGGAGAATAGTCCACTGAATTCTCTGTTAAGGGCCTTCGACTTGTCACCTTTTCTTCATTTCTGCTCCCAGAGAGACTCTGGATTTCCCCCGGAGCTGGCTGCTGCCTGTCATCCGGGACCATGTACGGGAAACACGGCTTGCTTTCTTCACCACCTACTTCTTGCCGCTGGCTAACACCCTGAAGAGTAAAGGTACAAAGCCCTTACCTGGTATAGCCGAGGCCCTCTGCTATCTGGAGCCTCAGCTGAAATGATCAGCTGGTGGCTGAGTCCAGCTGACCACCATACCAGCACATTTGACAGAATGTGTGCCAGGCAAATGGTCAGTGAGTCCTTGAGTGCCCTCCTCTAGGAACCTCTGTTTCCTGGGTCTTGTTTTTTCCCTTTGGATCACGGGAACCGGTGTCCCTTCTTTCTGGTGGAAACTGTTGAGATAGAACTTGGGCCTGGGTACTGTCACTGAGCTTTTTTGCCCAAGGCTAGTGTTCTATCACTTGAGCCACAGATCTACTTCTGGATTTTTGGTTGTTACTTGGAGATAAGTCTCACAGACTTTCCTGCCCAGTCTGGCTTTAAATCATGCTTCTCAGATCTTGGCTTCCTGGAGTAGCTAGGGTGTTACAGGCATGAGCCATTGCCATCCAACTTGGTTGGAGATAGATTTACAAAAATTTTTTTTAGGCCAGACATTGGTGGATCACATCTATATCCTAACTACTTAGGAGGCTGAGATCTGAGGATTGCAGTTTGAAGCCAGCCCAGGCAGGAAAGCCTGTGAGACTCATCTCTAATTAATGACAGATAAAGCTGAAGTGGCATTGTAGCTCAAGTGGTAGAGTACTAGCCTTGAGCAAAAAGGAGCTCAGGGACATTACCCAGGCCCAGAGTAGCCCCACAAAGGGCCAAATTGTTTTTTTCTCTTAGGTTTGTTTACAATTGCAGCTGGCCCTCTGTATCCTTGGTTTTTACATCTGCAGCTTAAACTACAGAACTAGAGTTATACCATATTAGGTATTACAAGTATTCTAGAGAGGTTTTAAGTATATGGGAGGATATGTATAGGTTACACAGAAATAGCACATCATTCTGTATAAGAAACTTCAAGCTGGGAGCCGGTGGCTCACGCCTGTAATCCTAGCTACTCAGGAGGCTGAGATCTGAGGATCGCGGTTCAAAGCCAGCCAACCCGGGCAGGAAGGTCCGTGAGACTCTTATCTGCAGTAAAAAACTAGAAGACCGGAAATGGCACTGTGGCTCAAGCAGGAGAGCATTTGCCTTGAGCTGAAGAGCTCAGGGACAGCACCCAAGCCCAGAGTTCAAGCTTTACGACCATCCAAAAAAAAAACAAAACAAAAAACTTCAACATTTCTTGCTCTTGGTTTCTATGGGGTTCCTAAAACCAGACCCTCAAAGATACTGAAAGATGGTAGTGTGTGTGTGTGTGTGTGTGTGTGTGTGTGTGTGTGTGTGTGTGTGTGTGTGTGTACGTTTATGTGCTGTGGAGATAAGAGTGTTATGGAGCCGGGTATCAGTGGTCACACCTGTAATCCTAGCTACTCAGGAGGCTGGCAAGAAAGTTTGTGAGACTCCTATCTCCAATAAACCACTCAGAAAATCGGAAGTGGCATTGTGGCTCTAGTAGAGCACTAGCATTTAGCTGAAGAGCTCAGGGACAGCATCCAGGCCCAGAGTTCAAGCTCCATGACCAACAACAACAAAAAAAGTATTAGGGACTTCTCTTGCCTAGGCTAGCTTTGAATGGAGACTCTCAGACTTCAGCTTCCTGAGTAGCTAGGGATACAGGCCACCAGCACCTGATGAGATTACATACTTTCTTTCTTTTTCTTTTTTCTTTTTGTCCGTCTTAGGACTTGAATTCTGGGCCTGGGTGCTGTCCCTCAGCTCTTCAGTTCAAGGCTAGCACTCTACCACTTGAGCCACAGCGTGTACTTCCAGCTTTTTCTGTTTATGTGGTACTGAGGAATCGAACCCAGGGCCTCATGCATACTAGGCAAGCACTCTACTGAGCCACCTTCCCAGCCTCAAGATTACATGCTTTCTAGTGGTATTCTATTTAGGCACCTGTCTTGAAGAAGTTGTTTAGTATAAACATGTGTACATGGAAGCAAAGTTGTTCCTAGCATTTTGGATTCCAATAGCAAGGAATCTGACACAATCTACACATCCTCTGCAGAGTTCCATTTAAATTAGGTCTAGCAGAACTAGAGGGATATGCTATGTGTATAAAGAAATGGGAATATGAATGAATGGATAAATGGAACAAGTGATTCAGTTATAGTACATTCCTGGTTATATATAT
Organism: Dipodomys spectabilis; assembly: GCF_019054845.1. Classification (NCBI taxonomy): domain Eukaryota; kingdom Metazoa; phylum Chordata; class Mammalia; order Rodentia; family Heteromyidae; genus Dipodomys; species Dipodomys spectabilis. The sequence continues at coordinate 15,471,158 of NW_024870802.1, forward strand.
ATATATTTTTTTTAATTTTTATTTTTTGGTCGGTTATGGGGCTTGAACTCTGGGCTTGGGCACTGTCCCTGTACTCTTCAGCTCAAGGCGAGCACTCTACAGCTTAAGCCACAGTGCCACTTCTGGTTTTCTAGTGGTTTTATTGGAGTTTTATTGGAGTCTCACGGACTTAACTGCCCGGGCTGGCTTTGAACCGTGATCCTCAGATCTCAGCCTCCTGAGTAGCTAGGATTACAGGCGTGACCCACTGGCGCCCGGCTTCTGGCTATATTTTATTTTATTTATTTTTTATTTTTTTATTTTTTTGGGTCCGGTCGTGGGGCCTGAACTCTGGGCCTGGGCACTGTCCCTCAGCTCTTCAGCTCAAGGCTAGCGCTCTACCACTAGAGCCACAGCGCCACTTCCGGCTTTTTTCTTTTTGCTTATGTGGTGCTGAGGAATCGAACCCAGGGCCTCGAGCATGCAAGGCAAGTGCTCTACCACTGAGCCACCTTCCCAGCCCCTGGCTATATTTTAAAATGTATTCATGTTCCTTTTTTGGGGGGGGGTCTGGTCGTGGGCCTGAATTCTGAGACTGGGTGCTGCCCCTCAGCTCTTCAGCTCAAGGCTAGCGCTCTACCACATGAGCCACAGCTCTACTTCTGGCTTTTTTTTTGCTTATGGATGCTGAGGAATTGAACCCAGGGCCTCAAGCATGCAAAGCAAGCGCTTTACCACTGAGCCACCTTCCCAGCCCCTGTATTCATGTTCTTAAAGAAGAGTAAGAAAGTCTTGAGAGACAGGTTATCCTGGAGAGGCATCTTCTTTCCATTTTGCATGTTTTTAGTGCTTAAAAGTAAGTGCTATGATTTAATTTATGGGAGATGTCACCCATATTCCCTTCCTTATTGTTGGACTTTTGGTTTTGATATAATGAGGTCTAATGGTCAGGAGGTTCCCAGCATCATACCATGTATTTGTCGCACACTTCAGCAATGGACCTTGCCCAGGCAGGCAGCACAGTGGAGTCCAAGATCTATGACACATTACAGTGGCAGGTAAGAGTCAGCTGAAGAGGAGGACATGGAGAGGAGAGGCATGTAAGAGCATGAGTAACTAGTGTCATTCTTCTTACTCCTTCCCCAGATCTGGACCCTTCTGCCTGGGTTCTGCACAAGGCCTACTGATGTGGCTGCCTCCTTCAAAGGTCTGGCACGGACATTGGGCACAGCTATCAGCGAGCGCCCAGACCTGAGAGTCACTGTGTGCCAAGCCCTGCGCACCCTCATCACCAAGGGCTGTGAGAGAGGTATGTCTGAGCACCTTGGTAGGAGCTGATAAAAGAATAATACAGATCCCTGTCCTTATCCGCTGGCTTGCTGTAGCTCATTGTCACTCCAGCCTGCAGAAGTCACCTTCTGTAGCTCTTTGCTCACTGTGGCTGTGCTACAGGTGGGTCTCAAAAGACAGCTGGCAATGGTCTTCCCTGTCACTCTTTTTCCTAATGCGTTGACAGTCACTGGGGATCTGTGTAGTCAATATGAGGGCTGGTATAGGAGCCCAGACTCACCCTGACCACTGTAGCTGATCACCTTATTCTGTGTGCCATGGCCTCAACTTCTAGAACATAAGAGCTCCAAATGTGTGGGTTCCCAATATTGCCACAGGATCCCCTAAAGGGAACCCCAGTGACCACTAAGACAGGGTCAGCTCCGTCCCTTTGATGCAGACTTCCATCCTCCTGCCAGATGCTGACCGTGCTGAAGTGAGCCGCTTTGCCAAGAACTTTCTGCCAATCCTCTTCAACTTATATGGGCAGCCTGTTGCAGAGGAGGACACTCCAGCCCCTCGTCGGGCTGTACTGGAAACCATCAAAACTTACCTTACCATCACAGAGTCTCAGGTGAGCTGCTGTGAGAGGGATTTATTCTTAGGTGGGCTCTGATAGGTTGGGCACGTTGGAAAGGCTGAGAACCCATCTGCCATACTATAAGATCTCTGACATTTGGAGAACAGAGGGCCACACACAGCATTTGTGGCTCAGGCTGGACTGGAGGCTCCTAAGCTGTTTAAGCAGCTCTGGCAACTGTTACTCTGGTTACTCTTTTTTTCTCTTCTGGGGACTGCCAGTTGGTGAATGGTTTCCTGGAAAAAGCCAGTGAGAAGGTGCTTGACCCTGCCAGCTCTGATTTTACCAGGTAATGTTCTTAGGGCTTCCCTGTTTGAACTGGGTACTTGGAGCTGGGGAGGCATCCAGCAGACCCTCTGTAATTCTTTGAGATTGAGAATGTCCCAGCTCTACCAAGAGGCCAGTAGCTCCTTTTTTAATTTTTTTTTTTTTTTGATCCGGTCGTGGGGCCTGAACTCTGGGCCTGGACGCTGCCCCTCAGCTCTTCAGCTCAAGGCTAGCACTCTACCACTTGAGCCACAGCGCCACTTCCAGCTTTTTTCTTTTTGCTTATGTGGTGCTGAGGAATTGAACCCAGGGCCTCATTCATGCGAGCACTCTACCATTGAGCTACCTTCCTAGCCCCCAGTAGCTCCTTCTTATAAGTGTTTTAGCCTGATAGGTCTGAGCAAGGACAGAGGACATGCTGCCTGATTCAAATCCCAGCTCCACAAGTTACTACCCAATCTATGCCCTGAGTCTTCATCTGTAAGATGGTATAATAGAGCCTACAACAAGCTTATGTGAGGATTGAAGGGGATATATTTGGAATTCACCAGGAGGAGTGCCCTGTATATTACAAGTCTTGATTAGGTGCTAGCTATGGTTGTTCACAAACTCCTTCCACGCCCCTACCCTCATCCTGACTTTCTCCCATGTTCCTGTAGCTGGTAAACATAAGAACATGATAGCCTTGCCCTTCTCCAGCTTCCCTCAGCCCCTCCCTGTTCTCCTGTTCTGAGCAGATTGTCTGTCCTGGACCTGGTTGTAGCCTTGGCTCCTCATGCTGATGAAGCTGCCATCAGCCAGCTATACTCCACCATCCGGCCCTATTTAGAGGTGAGTTCCACACAACTTCACTTGAGGGAAGATGGGGCCCCAAGAGAATTTAGAGGCCTGTCTCATCTTTATCATTTCCTCTTCACCCAGATTAAGCCCCATCTGCTTTGTCCTGTAGTGGCTTCCCCTTGTACCCATCTTCCCTGCCCTGTCATAAACTGCACAACTGTGCTCTGACTTCACTTGCTGAAGTGTCTTGTAGAACAGAAGCCTTGCTTCTTTGCCTGCTCCTACTCTGGGCCTGTCTCAGTCTCTCTGACCTTATCCTCCCAGTCTGCTCTCTCTGTCCTCACCTTCACTACAGCCTCCTTAGGCTGCTATAAGGGTCTAGGATAGATTCCTCCCCTCCAACCTTGCCCTCCATCTAGTGATAGGAATGAAACCCAGGGTCTGGTGCAAAGTAGGTCTGTACTCTGCTGCTGAGCTAAACTCAGCCCCACGTTTCCAGATAAAACAAATGCTGTATTTGCCTCTGCTCATGTTGAGTCTTTCGACTGAAGTGCTGTCATGTGGCTCACAGGCATACAGAATTCAGTTTAGCCTGCTTTCCTGAAAGCTGTCCCCATTGCCACAGTTTAATAGCACTCTTTGCTGGGTGTCAGTGGCTCACACCTTTAATCCTAGCTACTCAGAAGGCTGAGATCTGAGGATCACAGTTTGAGGCAAACGCAGGCAGGAAAATTAGCACCAAAAACAAAACAAAACAAACTCTTCTTACCAGATTGCCAAAGTCCGGCATCCCAGGGGGCTCCTTCAAAATTGAATGGAATGTTCAAGCAGAGAGGAATGTTTCAATCAGGAAGCAGCAGGCACACATTCCTTGGCGTTCTCAGGTGCCACCAGCTTATGCTGGAGTGCACATTATTTAGAGGTAGCCATCACAGACTCATGAATACCATACCAGAGGGTCAGGGCCAACTTCTTCTGAATGCTTTTAGAATGCTTATAGAATGTCAGTGTAAGGGGCTACAGTCCAATCCCCTTATTAGTTCTTAGCTGCCATGTGCCTTTTGTAGAGCAAGGCCCATGGGGTACAGAAGAAGGCTTACCGAGTGCTGGAGGAGGTGTGTGCCAGCCCTCAGGGCCCTGGGGCTCAGTTTGTGCAGAACCACCTAGATGACCTGAAGAAGACCCTTCTGGACTCTTTGCGGAGCACGTCCTCACCTGCTAAAAGGGTAAGGATGCTAGGGCACAGCTCTGCTAACTGAGAATGGCTGACCCCAGGAAAGGAGTCCTTGGGGAGCTTGAGGAGGGTGATGGTGGCACTGAGGGGCCCTGGATATTTTCTCCTTGCCTGCAGCCCCGTTTGAAGTGCCTCATACATATTGTGAAGAAGCTGTCAGCTGAGCACGAGGAGTTCATTGCTGCCCTCGTCCCAGAGGTGAGGGGAGGGTAGGAGGGTGTTTTGGGCATTCCTGGAGTATGGTTTCCAAGGACCTATCATGATTTGGGGGGGGCAGTGGGGAAAGGTAAGGGTGGGCTTGATTTGCTGCTGGGCATATGGGTGCTTCATGCTTTGGGCAGTCCAGCCCAGGGCAATGGGAGGTAGGTGTATACTAATAATGCTGTCTGGCCAGGTGATTCTGTGCACCAAGGAGGTGTCGGTGGGTGCTCGAAAGAATGCTTTTGCCCTGCTGGTGGAGATGGGCCATGCTTTCCTGAGGTTTGGCCCCAACCAAGAAGGTGAGGTTGTGGGCTGCACACTATATACAGCCTGTGAGGAAACACCCCTCCGAGCTTCTGGGCAAAGGGCAAGTTGGAGAAATCTGGTTTGCTCTGAACTGGCCCTGACCAAGGTTTTCTTCTCTGGCCTGCGTGTCTGTTCATTTCCACCCCCCTCCCCGCCATCACCCCACTCCCTGAGAGCCTTATGTGACTTGTCCTTGTCTCTTCCCCTAGAGGCTCTGCAGCGCTACCTCATCCTTATCTATCCTGGCCTTGTGGGTGCAGTGACCATGGTGAGCTGTAGCATCTTGGCCTTGACCCACCTCCTTTTTGAGTTTAAAGGTGAGTATATGCCTGTCTGGGAAGTTCTTAAGGAACCAGAATGAGGATAAGGTACTGGGAGTTAGGAAGTAGAGCCAGAACCTATCTTTCCTGCCCCCAGCCTGCAGCCCTGCAGCCCTACCATCCTATCAGAGCAGGCAGAAAAAGGTAGAAAAATGTCTGGATTGTAGTCCTAGTCTTGCCTTTCACCAACCACACAAAACCTTGAACCTCTTAAGCTGGGCGCTGATGGCTTATGCCTGTAATCCTAGCTACTCAGGAGCCTGAGATCTGTGGATCGCTGTTCGAAGCCAGCCCTGGGTAGAACAGTCCCTGTGAGACTCTTATCTCCAATTAACAACTCAAAACCCAGAAGTGGCACTGTGGCTCAAGTGGTAGAGCGCTAGACTGGAGCACAGAGACTCAGGGGCAGCACCCAGGCCCTGAGTTCAAGCCCCACAACCACCACCACCAACAACAAACCCTTGAGCCTTATTAGTAACTTCCTAGAACCTCTGTTTCCTATCTCTGAAGTTGAGAGACTTGGAGTGGTTAAATGAACATAAGGTCGCTCCATGAGTGGCACTCCTTGGATGGCAATTAGAATTGTGTCAGGCACATGGGAAAGCTCCAAATGTTTGCTTCTATCTATAACATTTGTTCTGGCAGGGGCAGGTGGCAGTTGCTGCTTTTTGTGTGGTGATCTTGGTTCTGGATGGGTTCTGGTATCTCACAGTGGCCTGTATGTTGCAGGACTAATGGGGTCTAGCACAGTGGAGCAGCTACTAGAAAACGTGTGCCTGCTGCTGGCCTCCCGCACCCGAGACGTGGTCAAATCTGCACTGGGCTTCATCAAGGTGGCTGTGGTGGTCATGGACGTGGTGCACCTGGCCAAGCATGTGCAGCTGGTGGTAAGGGTCCCATTCCCTTCAATGATGACATTGGTCTTTGAGGTGTCAGCAACTTTTTTTTTTTTTTTTGTCGGTCATGGGGCTTGAACTCTGGGCTTGGGTGCTGTCCCTGTGCTCTTCAGCTCAAGGCGAGCACTCTACCGCTGGAGCCACAGCCTCACTTCCGGTTTTCTTTCTTTTTTTTTTTTTTTTTTTTGGTCGGCCGTGGGGCTTGAACTCTGGGCCTGGGCGCTGTCCCTCAGCTCTTCAGCTCAAGGCGAGCGCTCTAACACTTGAGCTACAGCGCCACTTCCGGTTTTCTGGTGGTTTATTGGAGATAGGAGTCTCACGGTCTCTCTTGCCCGGGCTGGCTTTGAACCAGGATCCTCAGATCTCAGCCTCCTGAGTAGCAAGGATTACAGGCGTGAGCCACCAGCGCCCGGCTTGGTGTCAGCAACTTTTGAATTTTTCTTTAGTAACTCTTTGTGAGCAGCAGGACATTAAAGAGCCCTGGAAGGGAGTATGCTAACCTAGCAGACAAGGAAGGGATGGTTCCCAGGCTGCCTTATACCACCCTTTTTCTCCATGGAAGCTGGAAATCTACAGAGCAAAAGGACCAGTACATAGACTCACTCATTATTTAGATAAATAAGAGGCTAGAAATTTTGAGATTTCCAAAGTCATAATGAGTCTCAGGACAACTCGGCTCTCCCTCTAGGCCCCTCTTCTACTATTTTTTTATTTCCTCACCTTGGATTTTCCACTTGCTTGTTTTGGAAAGACTCCCCTGCATACTCTTAGTATGGATGCAGAGGGTCTGAAGAACCCTTCAGGATTAGATCACTGGCCCCTTCTATCCCAGGATCCTAACCCAGACTTGCAGCAAGCTGGACTGTATGCTTACCCTCTGTGCAGTGTCTCAGTTGTCTCAGTTTCCAGGTAGGTTGAGTCATGAGGCCTCCAGATTTCTCTTTTATGTCCTCTTTGGGTCTGGCCTTGGCTTTAAGGCAGGAAGGGTCAGGTAGGAATCAACTTGTCTTGCCTCTGCCCTCCAAAACCTGTAGCTTAACTGGGAACATTGAATAGAAAGAGTGGCTAGGGCAGGGATCTGCCATGATATTATTAGACATTATCAAAGCCCTTTAACTATTTTTTTTTTTTTGTCCTTTCTTTTTTGGTACTGGGGATCGAACCCAGGACGTTGCACTTGCTAGGCAAGCGCCTTGCCACTGAGCTACATCCCAGCCCTATCAAAGCCCTTTAAAAGATGGGTGGGGACCCTATTTCCCCAGCCTTATTGAAGTTTGTGTAGATAATATCTGCTGCCCACATATGTCACCCAAACCAGGCTGGATGAACATATAGCAGGACAGAAGGACGTGTGGGATCAGGAGAAGGGTAGTGTTCTATAGGATTCAAAAGACCTATGGAATCTTCAGCTCCTGTGGCCCATTCAGCAACCATGTTACTATCCTCTGCTTCAGTTTCTTATAAAGTGGGTTGACAGCATCTGTCAAGGATCCAGTGAGAGGACATAGGTAGAATGCCAAGCAAGCACTATTCAAGACTAAAGCTGTTATCTTGGAACTGCAGGGAGGATTGTGTCACGAAGAAGGGTATAGGTTCTGCAAGTATGATTGGACCAAGGAGTAGGGCAGGAGCAAGGCTGCGTGAATTCCCTGCCTCCTAACACTCTCGTGCTCTGCCTGCTAGATGGAAGCCATTGGGAAACTGTCAGATGATATGCGTCGGCACTTCCGTATGAAACTTCGGAACCTGTTCACCAAATTCATCCGCAAGTTTGGGTCTGTATGCTTAAATAGGGGGTCGGGTGGAACAGGTGCAGAACTGATGATTTTTGGTTCCTCCAGGGATTTCAGGAAAGGGTCCCTACCTGCCTGTGATGGGTGTTCTCTGGCCAGGACCTCTTGTCAGCCCATTCTTTCTTTACCCTCTCAGATTTGAGCTGGTGAAGGGGCTGCTACCTGAGGAGTATCACAAGGTCTTGGTCAACATCCGGAAAGCTGAGACCCGGGCCAAGAAGCACCGAGCTTTGAACCAGGCTGCCATGGAGGAGGAAGAAGAAGAGGAAGAGGAGGAACAGCTTGCCCAGGGCAAAGGCGACAGGTGATTCCTGAGGGCTTAGTGTCTCCCAGCCTGGAGTTCACACAGGCATTGCTTGTTGACTGGTATCTCTCCCGAGTGCTCTGACTCAAGGCTTTTCTGTACTTAGCATTGAGGAGATTTTGGCTGACTCTGAGGATGAGGAGGACAATGAGAAAGAGGAAAGAAGCTGGGACAAGGAGCAACGGAAGCTGGCACGACAGAGGAGCCGGGCCTGGTTGAAGGAGGGGGGTGGGGACGAGCCTCTCAACTTTCTGGATCCCAAGGTGGCCCAGCGCGTCCTCGGTGAGCAAGAAGTGGCTGGGGCATGAGCTCAGAACACAGATTTGTCTTGGTGTTAGGCACATGCTAGGCAGGGGTAGCTTCTGTGGGAGGCCAGTAGCAGTAGCTGAGAGGTTGGTCCCCAGTTAAGAGCAGAGATGGGTCTCTCACACACACCTTATGCCAAACTGCCTCACCAGCCACACAGCCTGGGCCAGACCAGGGCAAGAAGAAGGATCATGGCTTCAAGGTGAGCGCTGATGGCCGGCTGATCATACGAGAGGAAGAAGAAGAAGGTGACAAGGTGGAGGAAGAGGAAGGCACTAAAGGTAGGGCTATGCCCATTTTGGAAGGCAGCTGATTAATCACTTATGAGTTCATTTACAGTGGCCATTGTAAATGGCAAATTGAGACTGAAAAGCTTAACTCTAAGGTTACTTTCTAAGAAACTTTCTAAGTTTCTCCAACTTTATAAACTACATTTTAAAAATATTTTTATTTTACACACTATCCATGTCTACTACTTTGTCTTAATTTAGAGTACACTTATAATTCAAACAAAATCCTTTAGTGTCTCATCTCTTGTGTTTTCTCCTTTTTCTATCCTTTTCATTTTTTTCGCCAAACCAACTGAGCCCCAGAAGCTTACATATAGGTAGGGAGAGCCAGACTTGAGGCTCTTCCAGCTTGCCAGTGTCCTTATCATCTGAGTCTCTCAGGCAGGGCATCTGGAAGTACTGAGGCTTGAACTCAGGACCCTGTGCTTACGTTTAGCTTTTTAACTCAAGACTGGTTCTCTACCATTTGAGCCACAGCTTCACTTTTGGCTTTTTGTTGATTAATTGGAGGTAAGAGTCTCTTGGATTTGTCTGCTCAGGTGGGTTTTGAACCACAATCCTCAAATTTCAGCTCCTGAGTAGCTATGATTGTAGCTATGAGACATTAACACTTGGCTCAAACTTGTCTGTTTTTTAGGATCCAGCTGAAGTCCGTTGTGTGTGGCCTTTTCAGGGTTCTTAGCCACTGGCCTCATTCCTATTGAGTCCATTCTAGTACTGCCCATATTCAGCCCTAATTCACATTCTCTTTATTGATTGCGTGTGCGCGTGCGCGCGCGCGCGCGTGTGTGTGCGTGTGTTTTGTAGTGCTAGGGATGGAACCCAGATCTCATACCTGCTAGAAAAGCTCTCTATTACTGAGCTCCATCCCACCCCTCATATGCTGTCTTTAGTGAGATTTTGTTAGTTTTGGTCACTGGTGGGGCTTGAACTCTTGGCCTGGGTGCTGTCTCTCAGCTCTTAGCTCAGGCTAGTGCTTTACCACTTGAGCAACAGTTCCACTTCTGGTTTTCTGGTGGTTAATTGGAAATAAGAGTCTCATGGACTTTCCTGCCTGAGCTGGCTTTGAACCATGATCCTCAGATCTCAGCCTCCTGAGTAGCTAGGATTACAGGTTTGAGCCACCAGTGCCTTTAGTGTGTTTTATTGTTGCTTTGATTTTGCCTGAATCTCTCCCTCCATCTGGTCTTCCCCCACCTCACACTCCAACTGTACTGAAGTTTGAACTCTCAGGGTCTTGCACTTGGTCAGCAGTTATTCTACTGTTTCTGAGCCACATTTCCAAGCCAGTCTTTATGCTAGTTATCTTGCAAATTTAATCTTGTGGACTTTTCTGTCCTAGCTGGCTTTGAACTGAGATCCTTTTGGTCTTAGCCTTCTTGGATTATTGGCATGAGCCACCAGCACCTAGCTGGGTCTTATGTTTGTGCCCAAGGCCAGTCTCAGATTATAGTCCTCCTTCATGTGGCTTCCATCATGATGGGGATTACAGGAATGTATTACCATAACCCAACTTTCTGAGTGAGATAGGGTCTTGTAACTTTTTGTTCCAACTGGCCTTTTCAAAAGCCATATTTCAGGGTCTGGGAATATGGCTTAGTGGTAGAATGCTTGGCTAGCATGCCGAAAGCCCTAGGTTCAATTCCACAGTACCACAGAAAGAGCCAGAAGTGGCTCTGTGGCTCAAGTGGTAGAGTGCTAGCCTTGAGCAAAAAGAAGCTCAGGGACAGTACCCAGGCTCAGAGATCAAGCCCCAGGACTGGCAAAATATAAAAAATAAAAGGTCGTATTCAGGACTAATGATGTAGTTCAGTTGTAGAGTGCTTATGTGGCATGTGTGAGGCTTCTGGGTTTGATTCCCAGTATGGGGTGGAGTATACCCAGCACTTGGGAGGCTGAAGCTAGACGATTTTGAGGTTGAGGCAATCTGAGCTATATAGCAAGATCCTTTCTCAACCATACCACCCCCCTAGAAATGGCCACAGTCTCAGAAATAGTCCCACTTGTGAGGGGCCCATTGTTCCCATGGCTTGGGTTAAAAGGCAGTAGTTGTATTCTATGGTCTCATCTTCCATGAGGGATGACACAAATCTGAGGAAGGTAGTTTTCTGGCTTACAGTTTGTGCCCCTTCCTCCTGATTAAGCAGGAAGAGGCAGGAGGAAAGTGTGGGGTTGGGACTCCTCAAGTGCTCATAAGCCTACCTTCTTTCTGACTCAGGAGAGGAAGATGAGATGGCCAGTCTGATGGAAGAGGTGGTCATCAGAAAAGTGAGTAATTCTGACTTTCTCGGCCCCCACGCCGCCTCCCACATGATGTAGCACCTGTCCTGCTCTCTGAATGCCCAGTGGGTCCTCAAGGAAGTGGGTAGTGGATAGTTAGGGAGAGTGTGGGTGCATGCATAGAGCTTATAGCATAGCTGGAAACCTGGAGGCTTGGGTGCCTCTGAAGCACCTGTGTGTCCTTTAGTGTTTAGCAGGTTGTCCTCATGAACTGCCTCCAGGTAGGAAGGCTGGGACTAGTTTGATATCAGGATGCCGAGGTTACATTTGTAGCAAATTGGAACTCAGTGTGGGGAGTTGAACTCTGTGCTTAGGATGTGGGCTAGAACTACTTCACTGCCTAACTGTGATGTGGGATGGTTGTCCACCCCCTCTGGGTCTGCATTTCCTCCTTTGAAAGTGGGGGGATTAAGGGCTCGGCACAGGACCTTTCATAATTAATGCATATTAATGCTTGTCCAACATCATTAGTGAGCAATGGTCATCACCCCTTGCTTATGACTTCCCTGTTTATTACTGCTTTCTATAGAAGAAGCTTAAGTGGCAGAATGAAGCTGAGGACGAGGAGTTGGAAATGCCCCCCCAGTATCAAGGTGAGGCTTCTCTTGAGATATGAGATTTCCTGTCATCTGCAACAGTCCGTGGAGTTGCCAGGAGGGGCAGCATAGCTCTGAGCTTACATAACCTTGCTGCCCAGTTGACGTCAACACAGACTGAGTTGGGGATATGGGGCTGAGAGATTCTGAATATTAAGTCTAGGCATAGGATCTCCCTTCCCCCAGCCTTTAATGGTGTCCCTGAGCCTGGCTCCTCCCATCTACCCACTCTTTCATAAGGCAGTCTACCCCTTTTCCTGGGAGCTGTTCATTCCCTTGATCCTCAAGAGCAATAGCCTGGGACTAGGAGTCTTGTTTAGTGGTAGAGTGCTTGCCTAGCATGCTTGAAGCCCTTGGTTCAATTCCTCAGTACCACATACACAGAAAAGGCCAGAAGTGGCGCTGTGGCTCAAGTGGTAGAGTGCTAGCTTTGAGCAAAGCTCAGGGACAGTGCCAGGCCCTCAATTTAAGCCCCAGGACTGCAAGAAAAAAAAAAAGAACTATAGCCTAAGTCACGGTAGGTTTGGAGAGGCCATCTGGCCTGTGTACATGGTTAACAGGAGGATTAGTGTGGGACCTGGTCATAGGGTCCCTTCTAGTCCCTCTCTGGGCACTCAGGTTGTTGCCCTTTCTAAGAGTATCAGGGTGGGTTCTCTATTTTTAATTAATTTTTTATTTTTTTGTCAGTCATGGGGTCTGAACTCTGGGCCCGGGCGCTGTTCCTCAGCTCTTCAGCTCAAGTATAGTGCTCTACCACTTCAGCCATAGCTCCACTTACAGCTTTTTCTGCTTATGTGGTGCTGAGAAATTGAACCCAAGGCCTCATGAATGCGAGGCAAGCACTCTACCGCTGAGCCACCTTCCCAGCCCCCAGCAGCCTTTTGAGTAAAGATGCCCTTTGCCTTGCAGTGTGAGGCTGCCCTGGCTTTACCTGCCTCTCAATTTCTGTGTTCTCCCAACAGCTGGAGGCACTGGCATCCACCGCCCCATGGCCAAGACCACCACACCTGGGGCCGAATACAAGGCCAAGGTAAGAGCTGTGGGTATGGCACATTCTATGACTAATGTATGACTCCTGGGGAAGGCAGAGAGGTTCTGTGCCCATCACTGTGGAGAGCCATCTCTATGCATCCAAATAGGCCTAGGAAGAAAGCATACCCAGGTCTTGTTGGCATCTGAAGTTGAAGGCCTTGATGAATGGCCTTCCAAGGGTCACAGATGCTCTTTGGGACCATCTGAGGCAGAGAATGAAGGGGAGGGAGGACAATAGGGCCTGTCAAGTCAGGGGTGGAGAAACTTTCTGGTTGGGAACACCAACAAAGTCTTTTCTCTGGGTGAGCAGAAAGCAAAGGGTGATGTGAAGAAGAAGGGTCGGCTTGATCCCTATGCCTACATCCCACTCAACAGAACCAAGCTCAACCGCAGGTATGGTGGTATGTGGGGGCGGGTAGGGAGATCTGGGTTCCTCTTCTCAGACTTAGCTCTCAACTTGATTGCGCAGGCCTCTTTCAGTTGTTAACTTTCATTTTGTGTTTTATTATTTTATTAGTTTCTTTTTGAAACAGGGTCTTAAAATCTAGTCCAGGCTGGCCTTAAATTTGAAATTCTTCTGTCTCAGTCTCCAGGCCAGCTCTCCCCCCTCTCTCCCTCCCCTCCCCCACCCCTGGGGCTTGAACTCAGGGCATGGACACTGTCCCTGAGCTCTTTGGTTCAAAGCTAGCACTCTACCACTTTAAGCTACAGTACCACTTCCAGTTTGCTGGTAGGTTAAATGAAGATAAATGGACTTTCTTGTTTAGGCTGGTTTTGATCTGTGATCCTCAGATTTCATCCTCCTGAGTAGCTAGGATTATAGGCATGAGCCACCAGCACTTGGTGCTTTATTTTTTATTTTTTTTATTGTTATAAAGGTGATGTACAGAGGGGTTATAGTTACATAAGTCAAAAGTATTTTTCTTTTTGGAGTGTCATCCCCCAGTCATGCCAGCTTTTATTTATTAATTTTTTTTGGTCAGTGGGGCTTAAACTGTGGGCCTGGGAGCTGTCCCTCAGCTCTTCAGCTCAAGGGCAGTGCTCTACTACTTGAGCCATAGCACCACTTCTGGTTTTCTGGTGGTTTATTGGAGATAAGAGTCTCACAGTCTTTCCTGCCCAGGCTGGCTTTGAACCATGATCCTCAGGTCTTAGCTTCCTGAGTAGCTAGGATTACGGGCGTGAGCCACCAGCACCGGCTTATTTTGATTTTTCAACATGCCACCTACATGTGGTTGGTACCTACAAGTATTTTTTTTCAATCATGAGCTATGTCTGCAGAAGTTCATTGGTGTGTGTGTGCATAGTCTACACATTCCTCATGTTTTAATAGTTTGTGTAATTTGCTTTTCTGTTCCCCTCCCTTGAGTGGTCATTAAGTATGGTTCTTTGTAGAAGTAAGGGCTATATGAAATGCTGTGTGTGTAGGAATACTTTGAAAATGAATGTTCCTAGGGAAATGGGGTTCTAAGTGTCAACCAACTTTTCTTCTGCTGAAGAAAAGTTGCCGTTAAATGGAAAGGTAGTTGGACAGAGTGCAACTTTGACCTTCATATGTACATTAGAGGAAGAGCCAAAGGGAAAGCTGTTTCCAGAGGGGTTGTGCCCAAGTGGAATGGCCAGGGCGGGATACACACCATGTGGAGGCTGAGGCCACATGTGTTCTGCCCACAGTCATTCATGTTCCGCCCACACTAGTGGCCTTCTTCCTGTCCCTGCTGGTGGTGGCCATTGTTTGATTTTTTATTTTGCTTTTTTGAGATAGGGTGTTAACCATGTAGCCTAGACTGTTCTAGAACTGACTCTGCTGTCTTAGCCTCCTGGGTGCTGAGTTTATACATACATACTATATACTTAGCTTGTTTGACATTGTAAAGAGAGAAGGGCGCCTGATGTCAGTGAGATGTGACCCTTCTGTTGCTTGTCTTTACAGGAAGAAAGTGAAGCTGCAGGGACAGTTCAAAGGTCTAGTGAAAGCTGCCCAGAGAGGGTCCCAGGTGGGACACAAACTTCGCAAGAAGGACCGTCGGCACTGAAGCTCTAGATAGCTCTGTAGTCCAGGCCAAGGCCCACCCTTTTATAGCCCCTAAGCTGCTTGATAGCAGCTCCAGGTATACAAGACTGGCAGGATCTGGACTCTGAATGACTAGGGTGTGGCTTTCAGAGACACCTTGGAGTTTGGAAGGTCTAAAGGGAAACTACCCTTTAGAGACACCCTGGCACCTGGAGCTGGGACTGTACCTGCCTCTGATTTGGCCCTTAGATGTTTGTTTTCTGTTCAGAGTGGCCATGAGTGGGTGGGGGTGTGATGATCTGCTTTTCCTCCCAACTGCTCATAGTGCTGGGGCCTGAATGTGTGTCTGCTATGACCAGATGTAGAATAAACGTGCATCACCATGTATTTGCCTTGCAGACACATTTTGTACTCGTCCCTTCAGTCACCATAGCAAACTTGACCTCATCCTCTCCAACCCTCATTATTCAGTCCAGAATGTAGTGATGTCTTGTCCAGGGGTCACCTTGGGGTTGCCAGGAGGGCTGCTTCACTTTGCAGTTCCACTCAGAAAGTGACAGAAGGGGCTCAAGAAGGGCAGTGAATGTCCCATGACTACTTCTAGAGCTGTGTTTGGACACCAGACACCTGGCACATAAAGAAGAGGCAGTGATGGTTGTTAGAGCTATAGCATGGGCTCTCTCTGGGCCCAAGAGTTCCCTGTTGTCTTTGTCCATTGATTCATCAGTGTTTGTAGAGCTCCACCATGTGCCCAACACAGCGCAATTTGCCTTTCTCCCCCATTGCACATTCTTTCCCTGCAACCAGTTGTGCAGTGTGGTCCTCACAGGTCCAGCTTTGTTGGTTTGGTACAGATGTCCTATCTCCTGAGGTTACTTTTCCCATCAACCCAGAGCCCCTTCTTGGGTGTGATTTCCCAGCATCAAACCAGAAGCAAAGGACCCCGGGGTTATCCCTAAACCACATTATGAGGAATATGCTGCTTTGCCCTGGCTCTTGGTTGGTAAGTTTCTCTTGTGTATATTCACCCCTTGTGAGATGAGACTACCATGTTCTGTGGTAGTTTCCATTTTAGTTTAATGCCTTTGGCTCTAATAATGTTCCCTAGGCCCTGCCTATGCACCTCCTATCCCAGATCACTTTGATATTATTCCAGTCTTTGACTTCTGTGACACTATTCCAGTCATTCCCCAAGGGGACCCAGTGCTTAACTATATCTAGTGTCCCCAGGAATTAAGACATTTTCCAGTGACATGAATTGAGCAATCTGAGAGGGACCACATTTTGCCAATAGGTGGCACTGTTTACATGCCTTGTTTATAGAAACCTGCAACAGGAGAGCAAGAAAAAGGTAGTGGCCAAAAGATTTAAGAACCTGATGCTGGGGCTGGGAAGGTGGCTCAGGGTAGAGTGCTTGCCTAACATGCATGAAGCCCTGGGTTCAATTCCTCAGTACCACATAAACAGAAAAGGCCAGAGTGGTGTTATGGCTCAAGTGGTAGAGTGCTGGCCTTGAGCACAGAGAGGTTCAAGGACAGTGCCCAGGACCTGAGCAACCCCAAGACTGGCAAAAAAGAAAAAAGAACCTGGTTCCAGTGGCTCACATCTGTAATCCTAGCTACCCAGGAGGCTGATCTCTGAGAACCTTGGTTCCAAGACAGACTGGGAAGCAAAGACTGTGAGATAATTGTTTTTGGTTGTTGTTGATTGTGGGGCCTGAGCTTTTTTGCTTAAGGCTAGTGCTCTACCTTTGAACTACAGTGCCACTTCAGCTTTTCTGATTTGGTGATTAATTAGAGATAAGAATCTCATGGACTTTCTCTCCTGGAGGTAAAGAGTCTCATAGACTTATTTGCCCGGTCTGGTTTTGAACCATTATTCTCAGATCTGTGCCTTCTGAGTACCTAAAATTATAGGTGTGAGCCATCAGAACCTGGCTTGATGCAAAGGCAAGAATTAATTTTCTGCCCTAGAACTTCAGGTGCTTGTAGCATGTATCAGGAAAGTCATTGCTACCTTTGTATGGACAGAGTGGTTGATGGGGACTGGGACCCTTAGGAGCATTCATCCATTTAAGAGCTATTTCAGGACAAATAGAAAAGTTTTAAATTTCTACCAAGATTTAGATTTGCTACTTTAGTTTCATTATGGTTCTTTTTTTCTTTTTTTTATTCCCTGCCGGGGAGGGGGGGGGTGGCGTTCTCTTTTCTTGATTCATCCTCCACTAAATTGGAAGATAGATCTAATCCTTACCTGAGTATCAAAAAGGCATCCTTCTGCTAGTCAAGGTGGCTAAGTATTGGGGATTGACAAAGGCAGTCTAATCATGTCCCTGGCATGGCACTGTTGGACATGGCTGAGTCAGGTTAAGTCAATCCTTAACAGAGATAGAATTAAGCCCATCCTGTTTCCCTACTAGTGATTATGGTAGGGCTTGGTGGTGACTGTCCTGGAGGTTCATTGTTGGCAGTAGCCTTCTTTCTAGATATGTAGTGTTTATTTGGGGGGGGGGGGGGGGCGGTCCAGTTGTGGGGCCTGAGCTCTGGGCCTGGGCGCTGTCCCTCAGCTCTTTAGCTCAAGGCTAGCACTCTACCACTTGAGCCACAGCGCCACTTCTGGCTTTTTTTCGTTTTTTTTTTTTTTTTTCTTTTGGGTCCGGTCATGGGGCCTGAACTCTAGGCCTGGACGCTGTCCCTCAGCTCTTCAGCTCAAGGCTAGTGCTCTACCATTTGAGCCACGGCGCCACTTCCGGCTTTTTTCTTTTTGCTTCTGTGGTGCTGAGGAATCGAACCCAGGGCCTCGAGCATGCAAGGCAAGCGCTCCACCACTGAGCCACCTTCCCAGCCCCTATGTAGTATTTCTTATACCATGATCAGCCCCAGCAAGGCTGTTTTTTGTATTAATTGAGATTGGTGAAAAAATGCTTATGATGCTTCAGTAGCCTCTGTCTTCAGTCCTCAGAGTTCCTTCTCTATTTTTTTTAATTTTGGCATTTTTATTTTAAAAGGTAATATATACAATTAAAATATTTTATATTTAACTGTAAAAGTAATAAAGCTGGCTGGGAATGTGGCTTAGTGGTAGAGTGTTTACCTAGCATGCATTTAGCCCTAGGGTTCGATTCCTCAGTACCACATAAACATAAAAAGCTGAAAGTGGTGCTCTGGCTCAAGTCTAGCCTTGAGCATAAGAAGCTCAAGGACCTCAGTGCCTAGGCCCTGAGTTCAAGCCCCAGGACTGGCAAAAAAATAGATAAATAAAAAATATATATATGGCTAAGATAGTCTACACTCTAACCCTTAAATCTCAATGAGTTCAAGTCACCTCAAATATATTCCCTGAATACAATGGAAATAATTGGACATCAACAACAAAGACTTCTGAGAAAACTCCAAATATTTGGAAAATAAGTAACATACTTCTTAATAAACAGTGACTCAAAGAAGTTAAAAACATACTAGGAAGTAATTTGGAATTATTGTAAATGAAAGTACAACATATTCAAAATATGTGAGAAGCAGTTAAAGTAGCACTTAGAGGAAAAGCTGTAGCACTTGAATGCCTATATTAAAAAGAAAAATGAGGGGCTGGGAAGTTGGCTCAGTGGTAGAGCACTTGCCTTGCATGCCTGAGGCCCTGGGTTCGATTCCTCAGCATCACATAAGCAAAAAGCTGGAAGTGGCGCTGTGGCTCAAGTGGTAGAGCGCTCGCCTTGAGCTGAAGAGCTGAGGGACAGAGTTCAGGCCCCACAACCAGACCCCTCCCAAAAAAAAAACAAAAAAAAAATAAAAAGAAAAATGAGCCTGGTGCTGATGGCTCATGCCTGTGATCCTGGCTACTTAGGAGGCTGAGATCTGAGGATCACAGTTTAAAGCCAGTCCGGGCTGGAAAGTCTGTGAAACTCTTACCTCCAATTAACCACCAAAAAGCCAGAAATAGAGCCAGAGTTTTTCAAGTGGTAGAGCACTAGCCTTGAGCAAAAAATAAAATAAATAGGTATAGCATCTAGGCCCTGAGTTGAAGCCCTAGGATTGAAAAGAAAAATGCCTTTCATCTGCTGTCATATCATCTACCTAAAGGGATTGAAAGAGAAATAATGTAACATATATTATTTAAAAGTCTTAAAGTTTCTGTAGAAAGGGCTGGAAATGTGGCTTAGTGGTAGAATGCTTGCCTAGCATACATGAAGACGTGGGTTTGATTGCTCAGTGCCACATAAACAGAAAAAGCCAGAAGTGGCGCTGTGGTTCAAGTGGCAGAGTGAGTGCTAGTGAGGAAAAGAACAGTGCCCAGGCCTGAGTTCAAGCCCCAGGACTGGCGCGCGCACACACACACACACACACACACACACACACACTTATGTGTATATATTTGCATATAGATGTGATATATATATAGTAAAAAGCTGGGTGCTGATGACTTATATCTATAATCCTAGCTACTCAGGGGGATGAGATCTGAGGATTATGGTTTGAAGTCAACAGGTGCAGAAAAGTTCCCATGAGACTTAACTCCAATTAACCACTCAAAAACGAAGTGGAGTTGTGGCTCAAAGTGGTAGGTAGAACACTAGCTTTGAGCAAAAGAGCTCAGAGACATCGCCTGGGCTCTGAGTTCAAGCCCCATAACCACAAAAAAAAAAAAATCTGTAAAAATAGTAAAAAGCAATAAAACTTCACATTTGGAAAAGTAAAAGCAGGGGCTAGAACACTTTGACCAATTCTTACTTGATCCTAATGTATTTTACTCCTGGGATTTGTTGTTGTTTCCTGTGCTCGCCCCCTCCCCCTTTTTTATTTTTGGGTCCAGTCATGGGGCCTGAACTCTGGGCTTGGGCACTGTCCCTTAGCTCTTCAGCTCAAGGCTAGCGCTCTACCACTTGAGCCACAGCGCCACCTCCGGCTTTTTTCTTTTTTGCTTATGTGGTGCTGAGGAATCGAACCCAAGGCCTCATGCATGCAAGGCAAGCGCTCTACCTCTGAGCCACCTTCCCAGCCCCCCCTCCCCCTTTTTTAATATAAAGATAATTTTTAAATATGTTTATATTGTATATTTGCACTTAACTCCAACAAAGATTTTACCCTCTCTAGGCAAACACTTTAGAAGTATCATTTTCAGTGGCCCAATTTAAAATATTTACCCACTGGATGAGCTCAGTTTATTTATAAAATATCGTTGCGTTCATAAGTGTATAGCTCTTTGCTTCCACAGGAATTTAAAGCCATCACTCGATGCTAGATTGTGTGCAGTGCAATATGTAGAAAATGGCATGATGAATGCTCTTTGTTCTATTTTTTATATATATTATTATGAATAGATAGATGACTGTACTCTAGAAAATAACCCTGATTTGAGACAATGTAAGCTGGTTTGCCATTTCCTGAAATTATGCTTAATCTGGCTACTGCCATTAGAAACACTTACCAATCTGTTGTGCACAGCCGAGTCATCCAAGGCCAGGTTTGCCGTGGCAGAGGTTTTTTTCCCATCCCAAGTTTCATTGACTGGTTATAGAAATGCCCATAATAGGATTTTGAAGTGTTATCCACCAATATGGGTGGAGGCTACAGTGTCTTGTTGCCATACACTTATTCCAAAACTGGGGTCTGGAGATAGCTCTGTAAGTCTAACAACAGTATTGATTAGGTTCAGAGAAGTAAACAAATTCATGAGAGAAATAGCCAAAATTTTAATTTATTGTTACAATTCTTAGAAATAGAACTACCTACTATATGAGACATGCCTATAATCCTAGCTACTCAGGAGGCTGAGATTCACAACATGATTTGGAGCTGACAGAAGTAGAAAAGTCGGATTCTTGAGTCATGAAGACATGACTCAAGTTGTAGAATATCAGCTGAACAAGCAAGAAAACCATGTTCTTGAGTTCAAGCCCCAAAACTGGCAAGAAAAAAAAATGTATAATTACTGAAGATGGTCAGAACATATTCTGCCTTGTATCTCAAGTGAAAAGTGTGTGTGTGTGTCCCTCAGGTTTCTGCTCAAGACTAGCATTCTACCGCTTAAATGTCTCCCAGCCCTCTGGCCCCCGTAAGTAAGTCTCATGGGCCTTTCCTGCCCATGCTGGCTTCAAGCTTCAGTCTCCAGATCTCACCCACTGAAGTAGCTAAGATTGTAGGTGTGAGCCACCAGTTCTCAACTAAAAGTGGTTATTTTTTTTTCCCCTGTCAGTCATGAGGCCTGAACTCTGGGCCTAGGCTCTGCCTGAGCTCTTCAGCTCAAGGCTAGGGTTCTACCAACTTGAGCCACAGCGCCACTTCCGGCTTTTCCGCTTATGTGGTGCTGAGGAATCGCACCTAGGGCCTTGTGCATGCAAGGCAAGCACTCTACCGCTGAGCCACCTTCCCAGCCCCAAAGTGGTGGTTTTAATGAGTGTAAAGCAGAGCAAAGAGCACTAGCCTTGAGGCAGAAAGCTCAGGAATAGTGCTCAGGCCCTGAGTTCAAGGCCCCAGCCAGCACTAAAATTTAAAAACAACAACAAAAATAAACAAGGCAAACAATTCCATGAGTAGTACATTAGTAATGTCTTTGGCACAACTTTGTCTCCATGAGGCTATGCCTGCAGATTGGTGCCCATTCTAGCCCCCCTCCCTCCGCCTGGTGATTAGTGTTGTAGAATGGGACGGATCCCTCCTCCCCAGTGCCTCCCAGGCTCTGAAGCCACTTTCCTGCCTGCTACTAAGAAACTTTACTGAGATCCAGTGAGGCTCTCACATGGAAGCATGCCTGAATTGCATTTCCAAGCCAACTTTTCTGCTCTTACCAGAGAGACAGCCTGTTCCCTCTGGACCTGTAACAGATAACTAATCTCATCCCTCCTATGTGGATTTGGAGGGTAGAATGTTGCAGAGGGCAGTCTGGTTTTCATATTCTAGGCATGTCACTGTGAAGACGCATAGGTACTAATTACAAAGCCGATCACTTAAAGCTACAATTTCAGAGAGATTCTGAGGCATTGCTGGCAAGCAGCTGGATTTATGAATGGTGCCAGAAATCACCTGTGCGGTCCTCAAGGCTCCCTTGGACTTGAGGCCAACGATCCTGAGTTACACAGAAGTTAACTTGAGAACAACCCTCAGGAAATATGTTCATAAAAATGACCAGGCACCAGATCACCCTGAACAGATTTTACAGTGGTGAACGTTGTGCAACAATTCTTATCTAAAAATGCCTTCTTAATCATTCCAGCAAATTCAACTCCCTATAAGTAGGCACGGTATACTTCTCAAAGTCAGCACTCACAGTGAAGTAGTAAGGCTAGCATATATTATTCTGAAGAAAATCCTTCCCCACCCATTTAGAGAATGTCACATGGGTCACATGTGTCCCTTTCTTGGGGCCCTGGAATCTGCTTGTATATGGCCAGTCACACCTGATTCACACTCTGAGATCCAAGTCTGTTCAGTGGTTAACTGCAGCCCAAGGTCCTATAGTTTATGGAAGGCATCCGTACATAATTATCTCTTTGGATCCCTGTGATACCATTCTCTCTCTCTCTCTCTCCCTCCCTCCCTACCTGTCTCCTCTCTCTCTGTCTCTCTCCCTCTCCCCTCTCTTTCATGCTAGTTCTGGGGTTTGAACTTAGGCTCTGGGCACTGTACCTTAGCTTTTTTGCTCAAAGGTAGCACTATACCACTTGAGCCAGAACTCCAATTTTGCCTTTTTGCTCATTAAATGGCAGATAAGAATCTCAAGGACTTTCCTACCTGAGCTGGCTTTGAACTAAGATCTTCAGATCTTAGCTACCTGGGTAGCTAGGATTGTAGGCGTGAGCCACTAGAAAGATGTCAGTTGCATTCTGATGGTGGTTATGTTATGGGTACCATTTGGCATCTGAGACCCCAAAGGGTAGAGGATACAGAGGGCTGAGTTCTGCAGGTGGCTTAAGGCAGTGCCCAGGCCTCAGAAGTTCCATGCTTCTGCAACCTTAGCTGAACTTAGCCCTGGGGAGAATACAGAGCTGCCAAGAGGCTTGGCTGTGAATTTCTAAATGCCATGAGAAGTTGGGACACCAGTGTCTGCTTCCTGTTCATTGCATTGCAGGGTTTTTTCTCCCACAGCCCTGCATCTATGTAGAAAACCTGTTACAGAACAGGTCTTTTTGTGCTGGGTGAGAAGAGGGTGCAGTTGTATCATGGCAACTCCTTCACGTCTTGATGAGGACATGTCTGGGCAGGGCTGGGTATTTGTTCTATTTCTACCTTGGAGAAGGGGCTAGTAGAGTTTGGCCTGTAACTTTTCCACATTCTTTATATTCTCTGTTTCTGCCTGTCTCTCTGGCGCTCTCTCTCTCTCTCTCTCTCTCTCTTTCTCTCTCTCTCTCTCTCTCTCTCTCTCTCTCTCTCTCTCTGTTGGATATGGGGCTTGAGCTCAGCTTGGGCACTGTCCCGGCGCTCTTCAGCTCAAGGTGAGCACTCTACCACTTGAGTCACAGCACCACTTCTGTTTTTTTAGTGGTTTATTGGAGATAAGAGTCTCCTGCTCAGGCTGGCTTTGAAACCTGGATCCTCAGATCTCAGCCTCCTGAGTAGCTAGGATAACAGGCATGAGCTACCAGTGCCCAGCTCTCTCTCTCTTTTGTGCAGGTCCTGGGGCTTGAACTCAGGGCCTGGGCACTGTCCCTAAGCTGCTTTGGCTGAAGGCTAGTGCTCTACCACTTGAGCCACAGTGCCACTTCTGGCCTTTTCTGAGTAAGTAGTTCATTAGAGATAAGAGTCTCATGGACTTTGCTGCCCAGGCTGGCTTCAAACTGTGATCCTTAGATGGCAGCCTCCTGTGTAGCTAGGATTAAAGGCATGAGCCACCAGCTCCCAGCGTTTATTTTCTGTTATAATACATACTTGTGCTTTTATCCCAAGCAAAGGACTTTCATCCAAGAAAACCTTGTGAGGCATGGGAGTTACATTAGTAAACATGGCAGATAGACTTCTTCCCTTCAGTTTATAAGCAAGAGACAGATAAATAAGCAAAAGTGCTATGAAGGTTTAGCATGGATGTTATCAGTGATTTGGATGAAGGGACAATGGGAGGAGGGCTTCTTAGCTAAGACCTGAAGGACAAGTAGGCTTGAAAAAGAAAATAGTGCAAACTCCAAGCTTCCTAGACATCTGAGCCTAAGGTTAACAAACTGGTTAGAAGGTGGGCTTGAGGATGGACCTGTCTTCAAGATTTTCTTGCATGCCAGACTTCCTGTTTTGTTTTGTCGGTCATGGGGCCTGAACTCTGGGCCTGGGCGCTGTCCCTCAGCTCTTCAGCTCAAGGCAAGCACTCCACCACTTGAGCCATAGCACCACTTCTGGCTTTTATCTTTTTGCTTATGTGGTGCTGAGGAATGGAACCCAGGGCCTCATGCATGCAAGGCAAGCACTCTACCACTGAGCTACCTTACCAGCCCCATCCTGTTTTCTTTAGATTGTTTGTTGGGGGTAGAAAGATTGGGGGACAAGCTCCTCCACTTTTGGGCAATGCTGTTACAGGCAAAAGAGGAGGAACCCACAAAAGAGGAACTTGAGATGGGAAGATGGTGGTGGTAATGGTGAAGATTAGGAAGAGCCAGATGTGTATGTGAGGGAGACTGAAGTTCACTCTTGGTAGCCTCATGAGGCTAAGAGGTCAAAAGTGGGAGTTTAGGAACTACCAAGAGTGAAATTCAAGCTAGACACTGGTGGCTCATGCCTGTAATCTTACTCAGAATGCTGAGATCTGAGGATTGTGGTTCAAAGCCAGTCCAGGCAAAGAAGTTCAGGAGCCGCTTGTCTCCAATTAACCACCGGAAAACTGGAAGTAGTGCTGTGGCTCAAGTTGTAGAGTGCTAGGCTTGAGCACAGCGCCTAGGCCCTGAGTTCAAGCCCCATGACTGACAAAAAGAAAAATTCAAACAAATGACACATGTACTCACATTAGGCCAGGGTCCTGGTGGACTACACCTAGGAATTAGGGGTAAATCTGAGTGTGTCACACACACTTGCAAACTATTGTGACTGAGTAGCTTAGGGAACCTTGAGACTGGAACTCACAGAGGACTGGGTGCCAGTGGCTCATGCCTATAATCTTAGCTACTCAGGAGGCTGAGATCTGAGGATCGCAGTTCAAAGCTAGGCCCGGCAGGAAAGTCTGTGAGACTAATTGGAGAATTAACTACCTGAAAACCGGAAGTGGCACTGTGCCTCAAGTGGTAGAGTGCTCACCTTGAGCTGAAGAGCTGAGGGACAGTGTTCGGGCCCAGAGTTTAAGCCCCATGACTGACCAAAAAAATAAAATAAAATAAAATAAAATTCTCAGCTAGTCTGGGTAGGAAAATCCCTAAGACTCTTATATCCAATTAATTAGCAAAAAGCTAAAAATAGGCACTGCATGCTGTCTGCACCTGACCTTTGCTTTCTGCTCATACCCACCTTCCCACACCCAACTTGGCCACATGAGAGCGCTCTGAAAACAACACAATTTTCTTGCATCCTGGGAGAGAAATTTGGAAAAACTACAGCTGATGGCAGGAAAACTCATAGGCCTGTAAGTTCCCTGACAGGATCAGGAGTGGGACGGGAAGGAAAGAACAGCAACAAAAAGTAAAAGATGGGAAGTTGGTGGTGGAATGTCATCAACAACATCACCTTACTCAGGTCTGTGAGAATGTAGAGTAAAAATTCCATCATTACTTTGGACAGGAATTAGCTACAAGAATGAAAAAGCTCAATTCAATGAGCAAATCCCCATACAAATACTTTCTTTTTTCTTTACTGTGTTCCGTAATCTGTATGACAAACATTTTAACATGCAACAGTTTCAAAGTAGTTTAACTGGCCACACCCATTTCATTAGCAAATTAATGTGCTAATAATAATAGTAATAATAAGCTAGAAGTAGAGCTGTGGCTCAAGTGGTAAAGTGCTAGCCTTAAGCAGTAAAAGCTCAGGGACAGCTCCCAGGCCCTGAGTTTAAGCCCCAGAACTGGTGCCTGCTCATATGTGTACACCCCTCCCCCCAATATATGCTAACAAAATTGGAGAGAAAACCCAACTCACCAGGTCTGTTCATTCATAGTATACATACCATTAAATCTGTTCATTATTTGGAAGTGGTGCTGTAGCTCAAGTGGTAGAGCGCTAGCCTTGAGCAGAAGAGCTGAGGGACAGTGCTCAGGCCCAGAGTTCAAGCCCTACGACTGACAAAAAAAAAAGTTCATTATTACTGCACAATTCTATGACTTTTGTTAAAGCCATAGATTGTGTAACCATCACTAATTTATGGTTTCAAATCATTTTAAATTACCCGTTTCCTCATGCCCATTTGTTGTTACTCTTCTAACCCCTGACCTCAAATCATAATTGGAGTGCTTCTTGTCTATACATTTGCCAACTCAGTGGGATGGGATTATGTCATGTGTGGGCTTGTGTGTCTGGCTTTCTTCCTTAATGTAGTATTTTTTAGATTCCCCATGCTAACAACATGTATCAATAATTTATTCTTTTAAATTACTGAGTAGTATTTAAATGTATGTGTATGTTTGGTTTATCCATTTACCAATTGATGGATGTTTGGATTGTTTCCAGTTTGGGAGCTATGACTAATGCTGCTCTGAACATTCTCATGCATGTCTTTATGTGGACGTGTGTTTCAGTTCCCTTGAGTAAAGAGTCTTAGAAGTACTAAGTTTATGTTTAACCTTTAAGAAATAAACTGTCCAAAGTACCTGTACCATTTTACAAGTAGTTGCACCATTTTATATTCCAGTAATGTATGAGGGTTCTTATTTCTCCATATCCTTGCCACAGTGGCAATAGTCGTGTGTGTGTGTGTGTGTGTGTGTGTGTGTGTGAGTGTGTGTGTGTGATCTCAGCCTCCTGAGTTGCTAGGCTTTCTCCATTTTATATAAGGAATCTGAGCATTTGGTATTCCTGGGGGGTGAATGTATACAGCTGCTTTAGTTATGGTGGGGCATAAAGACCATTGCTATCTTCCACATGTGACTTCTTTTTTTTTTTTTGGGTCCGGTCGTG
This sequence comes from Dipodomys spectabilis, assembly GCF_019054845.1. Taxonomy (NCBI): domain Eukaryota; kingdom Metazoa; phylum Chordata; class Mammalia; order Rodentia; family Heteromyidae; genus Dipodomys; species Dipodomys spectabilis. The sequence goes on from NW_024870802.1 coordinate 15,497,682, forward strand.
GGGCCTGAACTCTGGGCCTGGGTGCTGTCCCTCAGCTCTAGGCTAGCACTCTACCACTTGAGCCATAGTTCCACTTCCGGCTTTTTTTTCTTTTTGCTTATGTGGTGCTGAGGAATCGAACCCAGGGCCTCAGGCATGCAAGGCAAGCGCTCTACCACTGAGCCACCTTCCCAGCCCCCACATGTGACTTCTAAGATGGCCATGGATATGGACATCTGTTAGCACAGCAGGAAAGTATGTTGGATAAACATACAAGGAGGGTTTGTGGGTCTGTATGTGTCATTTCTGCTCACACTCTACTGGCTGCAAAGTAAGTTGAGAAGCATATTCTAGCTGTGTTCTGGGGGAGGCAAGTTTTCACAGACATTCAGCCATACTGTCCTCATAGTCTCCACTTGGATCACTTTCTCCAGAACTATTTCCTAACTTAAAATGACTAAGCTGAGTTGCCATCCCACCCGGAATGAGCCATCACACTTGATACCTAGTTCTTTTATAACCTTTAAGGCACAGTAAAATAATTTGGTTATGCATTTTCCTATGTTAGCCTGTTTATTACTTCCTATTGCTGTTGTAACAAATTTCCTAAAACTTGGTAGCCTAAAATAACACTATTGGCCTGATGCCAGTGGATCATATCTGTAATCCTCACTATTCAGGAGGCTGAGATCTGAGGACCATAGTTCAAAGCCAGCTGGGGCAGAAGGTCAGGAGATTCTTATCTCCAATCAACCACCAAAAAACTAGAAGTAGAGGTGTGGCTTAAGTGTAGAGAACTAGCCTTGAGTAAAAAAAAGCACAGGGCAGTACCCAGGCCCTGAGTTCAAGCCCCAGGACCAGCACACACACACACACACACACACAATGTAAATCCACATGGCAGGCAAACTGAGATTTCCCTGTGGTCTACATGAATGCAGAAACCCCGAACACTGTTCCTCCCCAGGTGCTTTTCAATGCTCTCGGTGTCTCTTTCCAGGCAGGCAGTGTGCCAGGCACACAGCTCTCATTGTTTCCCTTTTTGATACCTTCTCATTACTTTTAATTGCATCTGAGCCTCTCTGGCACCTTGTGTTTTGCTTTCTAATCCAGGGCATTTCTCTGCCTCCTACTGGTCCAGCACAGCACTTTCCACTCTCCAGAGAAGCGCCCCCAGCAAATGTAGCAGGTCTCTCATAATGCATTCCTTGCTATAATGAACAGTATAATATCGCAGGCCAGGCATATTTACATAGCAATCTGCACACAAAAGCAACATTACAAAGGGAAGAATTTTTTAAAAGAATGTCATCTCAAAGCTCCATTTCCTATAGTGTGAAGAACACTATTGGAATTATCCTGACAGGAAGACAAAACAACTTCCAGGGATGCTGGGTTAGAGACAATAGCTTTGCCAGGCCCATTAATGTTTAAAGTCAATGGAGCATAAAACTGCTTTTCTCTACTTACAGCCAGGCATCCTCTTACAAAAAGGAGGGGGAAAAATTACCATTTTAACTCTACTGAAATCCATAAGCCCTCCCTTAGTTTTCATTCTCCTTGAAATTCTCCAGTAAGTACTATCAGAATGAAAATGAAACTTGCTCTCTGGGAGAATGGTTTCCAGTTCCGTCAGTAAAGTGGGTGAAGAGACTTCCTTGGAAATGGAGACAGCTGCCTGCTGGGAAAAGTGCCTTCACACAAACCTGCAGAACTGGTTGAGGTGAGACACCGGAGGCTTGGAAGCCCATGGGCTACCTTCCAGACAATCCCTGGTTGGGGTAGACAGGAGGCAGAATTGTAGGGAACAGCCAGCCCATGGAAGTAGTTCCCTTAGGATGTTTTTTGCCTAGTGGGCTGCAGGGGGACCTTTACCATTAATATTTCCAGAGGTAAGGGGGACATGCTGGAAAGGAGCCAGCTCTGTCAGTAAACCACTGGACTTAATCCCACAGTACATTTGTGTAATGCCTGGCAAAGCCTGCTCCCAGCTTCTCATTTGATCCTGAAAACAATCCTCAGAGGTAGGCAGGGCAGGGATTATTTTTTCCATTTTACAAGGGAAAACACTTGTAAACTGATTTGCCAGGAGTCCCACACCCAGGCTGTAGCAGGAATGAGACTTGAATCTAGGTCTTTGTACAACCTGCTCAGGGCTCTTTTGACTCCATACAAGAGACCGATCAAAAATATTCCCAGCCCCACCCAGTCTTCACAAGCACCAGTTCAACCAGCAACTAGGAACTAGTAAAACAGAGCATCAGTGTATACTACCCCACATGCCTCAGCCCTGACTGGCAAGCTCTATGGGGGGAAATAATTCATTTCATCTCATCTCCCTGAACCAAAGACCAAAATTAATTCCTTATGAATTTGAAAGAAATCAAGGAATTAGAAAAATCTAAATTGAACAGAGTAACTTTCTGGGGGCAAGGAAACTAAATTTAGCATGATGTCTAAAGGAAGGGATTTTATAGATTTGACTACATTAAAATTGGTTTTACTGGGGGAAAATGTGTACAGAGCCAACAATAATCTGAAGAAATGTTTGTAGCAGCCGGGCGCTGGTGGCTCCGGCCTGTAATCCTAGCTACTGGGGGGGGAGGGGGGGGGAGGCTGAGATCTGAAGATTGCAGTTCAAAACTAACATAGGCAAGAAAGTCTGTGAGACTCTTACCTCCCCAATAAACCACCAGAAAACCACTCAAGTGGTAGAGTGGTAGCCTTGAGTTGAAGAGGCTAGGGACAGGGCCCAGACCCAGAGTTCAAGGCCGACGACTGGGGGGGAGGTGAGGGAGAGAAATGTTTGTAGCAAAATATGGGAGAAAAGGGTTAACTTCTAGTATGTACTTACAAAAAAAAAAGAAGTTTAGTTGGCTAACAGACATTTAGTTTTTTAGAAATAATAGAAATGATCCCTGTATGTGTACACTGGCTAACATTTACAAAGCTGCCCTACAAAAACTGGCAATCTGAAAAGCAAATCTTTCAATTGATTTCATCACTGAAATATTTTTTTCCACTAATGCTCAAGTTTTCACTAAAGTGCAATGAAGGTATGCGAGGACATTTATTTTACCCAATTCTTGCGAAGTGACTCATGTATTTACCAAAACCCGTAAAATATCCTTATCCTTTGACCTAGAACTCCACTACTGGGAATATGCGCTGAAATAGTCATAAATATGGAAAAGTTTTATGGATAAAAATGTTAGTCCCACAGTCATTTACAGCGGTAAACAGCAAATGCTAAAGGAATTTAAACAATTACAGGCACTTAGTGGAAACTTACGTAATCATTAAGGTGTTTTCAAAGTGCGTGCAGTAACTTGAAAAACGTTTATGATGTAATGCGAGCTGTGTACACTGTGTGCGTGGCTGTTTGTGTACGGTACTTGTACGGGAAAAAAGACTGGAAAGAAAAATATTTTAACCACGGTTGAGTCTCCTGTGATTATGAAAAAAAAAGTTGCCCTCTATTCCCCTAAGAACCTTCCCTTAAAAAAAAAGCCAACTCTAGCCACGCGAGGGTGATTCCTTCACGATGGGCTTGAAAGACTAAGGACACCTCAGAGACCCACCCCCCCAACTGACTCCTCCCAAGGGTCTCCCTTTCCCCCCGTCTCCCTCCGCCCCGCCCCGCCCCGCCCCGCCCCGCCCCCACGCCGCGAAGCCGGCCGGCGGGTGGAGCCGCCCCTCCCCCGCGCCGAGGCCGGTGAGAGCGCGGGGACCAGACCGGCGGGCGCAAGCGTTGCTGACACGTGGGGCCGGAGCGGGCGCCGGCGGAGGAGGGGCTGGGTGTGTGGGTGGGTGTGTCAGTGTGTGGGAAAAACCAACTCGGGCCACTTCGGGGTGTGCATGGTCTTACGCTGCTGGTGGGGCCGGGGACGGAAGGAGGATGAAGGGGAGATGTCACTACCGCCTGCGTTGAGCCAGAGGTAGAAAATAAATTCAAATAGCAGAGGGCTAGGACTACAGCCCTGCACCACCCGCAGCGCCCCGCGCCTCGGTGCTTCCCCCCCACACCCCCCGCCCCGCGCCGTGGTAGCGTCCAGGAAACGTCACCCATTGTTTACAAATCAACCCCAGCCGGCAGGGCTCCGGCTCCCGCGGCTGCCAGCGCGCCGCGCTACCGCCCGGCTGCCCCGGCCTCCGCGTTCCCCCGGCCTCGGCCTCCGCCTCGGCCCCACGCCCGCCTCTGCCGCGGCCCGCCGAACCCGCGGGCAGTCGAGCCGCCAGCGACGCCCTCTGAGCCCCGTGTGCCCGGGCGGGGGGCCATGCCGTGCCGGAGGGAAGAGGAAGAGGAAGCCGGCGAGGAAGCGGAGGGGGAGGAGGAGGAGGAGGAAGACAGCTTCCTCCTGCTGGAGCAGTCGGTGACGCTGGGCGGCTCGGGCGAGGTGGACCGGCTGGTGGTCCAGATCGGCGAGACGCTGCAGCTGGAGCCGGCGCACCACAGCCCGGCCTCCCCGTGCGCGCCCCCGGGGCCTCCGCTGCAGCCCCCGCGGCCGCCCTCGGCAGCGCTGGCGGCGGACAAGGCCGGGCCCCCGGCGGTGCCGCTGCTGCTGGGGCCGGCGTCGGCCGAGACGGGGGCCCCGGCGCCCCCTGGGGCCCTGCGCTGCGCTCTCGGGGACCGAGGCCGCGTGCGGGGCCGGGCGGCGCCCTACTGCGTGGCGGAGCTCGCCGCCGACTCCAGCGCACTTCCCGGGCCGTGCCGGCGAGGATGGCTCCGGGGCGCCGTCGCCTCCCGTCGCCTCCACCAGCGTCGGTGGACCCAAGCTGGGGCGCGCGCGGGCGACGACGACCCGCACCGGCTCCTGCAGCAGCTCGTGCTCTCGGGGAATCTCATCAAGGAGGCGGTGCGCAGGCTCCAGCGAGCGGTCGCTGCGGTTGCAGCCACGAACCCCGCCACCGCCCCCGAGTCGGGGAGCGGCTGCAGCGGAACGGACCCCGTCACCCTGCAGACCTCGGGAACCTGGCTCTGACCCGGGTCCCGGAAGGAGGAAGAGGTCGCCGCTTCACAGACCCAGCAGCATCCGGAAAGGAAGAAGCTATCTCTATTCTGGGGGGCGACAGGCCACACATCAGGGAGGCGAAGTCGTGGGAGAAAACGTCAAAGCGTGGAGGAATGCACCGGTTAGGGTGCTTGCATGCTGCGTGAGAATTTCCCTGGCCACCCAGGACCGAGGACCTGGAATAATAAACTGGGAGAACTATGGCAGCTATTGGATCAACTAGTACCTGAGTTAGCCTTGGGGGCATCCTGTGCTTGGAGTGTTTAAAGCTAGGGCTCGGGAGGGGTGGAAATCGCGAAGGCTAACAATACTTGAAAACTAGTGATACGAATGCCCTTTTCTCATTTTTCCGGTGGAGGAGCTTACTAAAAATGGTGCTAAAAGTGTTGTGCAAAGAAATTGTGGGGTGAGGAATGTAAAAGCTTGGCGGTGGGTGTGTTAGCAACTCCCTCCCCCCCTCTCCCCCTTTCTCCTACTTGGTGGAGGTGGGAGACTGGGACTGGAAGGAGGGTGGAGAATTTGGAAGGTGAGGGGACTTGAGTTGGAATGTGGACTTTCAAATGACTTGACCTTGCTTCCTGTGGTTCAAGGTCAGGTTTGCTGTACGTGGGGAGGCTGTGGGGTTCCAGGGAAGAGCTAACTCACCCAGGGATATTTTCTTACTCTTGCTCCAAGAAAGACCCCTATCTCTTTTGCCACCATTTGGAGTCTCCTAAGGACACTCCAGCAGAGGGACTTGTAGGGCGAGTTACTCGCTTTTTCTGTGCTCTGCTCTCCAGAACTCCTCATGCTGGGCCACTCTTGGCTACACCACCAGCTTTCTCAGAAACCGTCATAAACAATCTCTTTATTTCTGGTGTCTGTGGGGTTGGACGAAAGCCCTGGACTCCTTTCTGCTCTGTTCTGGCCTCGTGGGCCTGAACCTCTGCCCTGCAGTTCCTCACCTGCCAGTTCTCCTTTGTGAGTGAAACTTTTTAAAATGTGACTCTCCGAAAGGAGAAACTGCTGGCTTTACCCTTGTGAAACTTGATGGCACTTTAGTAAGGTGCCCCCCCTCCCCAATTTTAAGGTAGCTAAATGAATTTTTTTTTTTTTTTTTAAGATTCAATGGCTTGTTCATCCTCCAGATGTAGCTATTGACGTACACTTCGCAACGGAGTGTGTGAAATTGTGGTGGTCCTGATTTACAGGATTTCTTAATTAAAATGTCTGCTGAATAAATTTGGTTTTTGTTTTGGAGCATGGTTTGGCTTTCTTATGAAAGGTGGGGGACGTATGGGGGGAAGGAAGAAGCACATCAGGAACAGGACACATCCCTTACAGAGAGGGTGCACCAGGTGTAATGGGCATCTGGGCAGTTGTGGGGGCCAGGGTTACTCATCATCAAATTGCTGTAGAGCTGCAGGGATCGATTGTGCACAGAGTCAGAAAATTAAGTCCAGGCTTTTAGAAGCTGCTAGGTGGGTTCCTTCTGTTTTGGAAAGAACATGTTCCAGGAACACTTTTCTGAACTAGAAAGCAAAGGAAGCACTGGGTTTTTGTCTGGATTTCTGTGAAGAATGGGAAGGCATAGGCAAGCCATTCTGCTTTTTCCTTTGAGATTGACTCAGTCTGAGCTGTGGCCCAGGGAAAAATTTCTCAGCGATTTCTTTGGTTAGATATAAAATGGCTTTTGTCCCTATGCGTTTGTACTGGAGCTTGAACTCTGGGGGCCTCACAGTCGCCATTGGCTTTTTCTCTCAAGGCTGGCACTGTTACCACTTGAGCCACGCCTCTACTTCCGGCTTTATGTTGGTTAATTGGAGATGAGTCTCACAGACTTTTCTTCCCAGGCTGCCTTTAAACTGTTACCTCGGATCTCACCCTCCCAAGTAGAGTAGCTAGGATTACAGGCATGAGCCAATGGTGGTGGGCTTAAAATGATTTTATTTTATTTTTTTATTTTTCCCAGTCCTGGGGCTTGAACTCAGGGCCTATGCATTGTCCCTGAGCTTCTTTTGCTCAAGACTAGCTCTCTTCCTCTTGAACCACAGCGCCTCTTCTGGCCTTTTCTGTCTATGTGGTACTGAGGAACTGAACCTAGGGCTTCCTGCATGCTAGGCAAGCACTCTACCATAAGCCACATTCCCAGCCCCAATGGTTTGATTTTTGAGGAAACAAGAGGATATAACCCCCCCCTTTTTTTTCTTTTTCATGCATTAGTTGTAAAAAAGGAGGGTGCTTCACTTCTACTTTGCCAAACAAGGATACAAGGTATCCCAATCTAATACTCTCTCACACACTCTCTTTTCTTCCCCACACACTCTTCATTATTCTGTTTTCATAATGCCAATCAACTGTTTTCCTAGATTTAACTAAAGGAGGTATCAGCTCATTCTCTCCCTTCAGCTCCAGGGCATAGAGTCCTTTCTGCTTCCTGCCTTGGCTTTTCAACACCTTTGCCATGCAGCCAAACTCTGCTACCCAGCCCCCTGGGGGAGGGGGAATCTTCCATGTTTGGCCCCCTTTCCTTCACTTTGTGACCTACAAACTGAGCTAGTTCTGCTCAGTGACTAGGGTTTGACAGAAACCCTGCTGCTCACATGGACAAGTCACTGCCCTGAACTTTTTCCTTCTGTCATCTATAAGAATAAAGTAGTGGGTGTGTGCATGTTGAATAAGGACCCCAATTGTTTGGGAGACTTAAATACTCAGAACATAGCTGTTAAGTGTTGGCCTCACCATGTGTGGCTTTGTGTGTAATAGGGTAGGCTCTCTATTCCCATTTTGAAAATAACCTTGCTTGAAATTCTTTTTGAGAGCTGGGCGCTGGTGGCTTACGCCTGTAATCCTAGCTACTCAGGAGGCTGAGATCTGAGGATCGCGGTTCAAAGCCAGCCCGGGCAGGAGAGACCGTGAGACTCCTATCTCCAATAAATTGCCAATAAACCGCCAGAAAACCGGAAGTGGCGCTGTAGCTCAAGTGGTAGAGCACTCGCCTTGAGCTGAAGAGCTGAGGGACAGCGCCCAGGCCCAGAGTTCAAGCCCCACGACTGACAAAAAAAAAAAATTCTTTTTGAGGGCTAGTTCTGAGGATTGAACCCAGGGTTTCATTCATGCCAAGCAAACTCTCCATCAGTAAGGTACACCCCCAGCCCTTTTTGTTTTGAAACAATCTTGCTAAGATGCCTAGGTGGCAGTCAAACTTCCTCCTGCCTCAGCCTCCCTAGTAGTGGAGGGTTACAGCTGTTACGAAGCTTTCTTGACACCATTTCACATTTATTCAAGTTCTTACAGTCATCCCCATTCGTGCATTTCTGTTGTGCATTAGCTACATATAGGCAAGGTGCTGGGAATGGTGTGAGACATCCTGAGGTATGTGAGGGAATAGGGGTTCCATACGAAGCATATTTATTGGCAAATGGCTGTCTCCTTTAAAATCTCAGGTCCTCTGTAACATGAGGCCAGGACCAAGAGAGGTCTCCCCTTGCAGTTAATCCTGATGGATCAAGGAAATAGGAATGGTGATGGCAACCAAAGAGAAAAGATCCCCAGGGTCTGAGAAGTAGAGAGAGAAAGAATCAACATTGTCACAGGCTTACCTTGGTGAGCATCTTTTACAATACATAGAGAATGGGTAAGCAGCATCTGAACTCAAGGCTCTTAAGTTGATTCTCATTTCCTGTCTGAACCAATCTACATTTTATTTTTGTCAGTGGTGGGGCCTGAACTCAGGGCCTTGGCACTGTCCCTGAGCTTTTGTTGTTTCTTTTTTTTTTTTTGGTCCGGTCGTGGGGCCTGAACTCTGGGCCTGGGTGCTGTCCCTCAGCTCTTCAGCTCAAGGCTAGCGCTCTACCACTTGAGCCACAACACCACTTCCGGCTTTTTTCTTATGTGGGGCTGAGGAATCGAACCCAGGGCCTCAGGCATGCAAGGCAAGCACTCTACCACTGAGCCACCTTCCCAGCCCCTGTCCCTGAGCTTTTGTGCTCAAGTCTGGTGCTCTACCACTTGATCCACAGTACCATTTCAGTCTCACAGACTTTCCTGCCTGGGCTGGCTTCAAACTACGATCCTCAGATCTGTTTCCTGAGTAGCTAGGATTACAGGCATGAGCAACTGGTGCCTGGCATCGCATCTTTTTTCCCCCCAGTCACTGGGCTTGAACTCAGACTGGGCACTGTTCCTGAGCTCCTTTTGCTCAAGGCTAGCACTCTACCCCTTGAGCCACAGCACTACTTCAGCTTTTTCTGTTTATGTGAGGAATCAACTGAGGAATCAACCCCAGGCTTCATGCATGCTAGGCAAGCACTCTACCAGTAAGCCACATTCCCAGCCCCGACTCCTCCCTTCTCTTTTTCTTAATACAATGTCATTAAAGCATTGAACAGGTTACTGTTTCATAAGTCAGACAATGAGTACCTTTCTTTTTGGACAGTGTCAGCTCTTTCTTCATTTTCCTACCTACATTTGTTTTGGTGAGTGAGTTGACGGGATGAGGCTAAGACATTTTAATTAGATGGTAGCATATAACATTGTACAGGGAGCATGCACAGCCCCAATAGATTTCCTCCAGATTCTAACAAAGTTCTAGAAATAGATTAGCTAATTTAGCCCTCTACTAGTGGCAAGAAGGGAAGTGGCTGGGCACTAGTGGCTCACATCTATAATACTAGCTACTCAGGAGGCTGAGATCTTAGGATTACAGTTCAAAGCCAGCCTGGGCAGGAAAGTCAATGAAACTTATCTCCAATTAATCACACCAAAGCCTGGAATGGCCCTGTAGCTCAAGTGGTAGAGTGCTAGCCTTGATCAAAAAGGAGCTCAGGATGCTGGGCACCGATGGCTCACGCCCGTAATCCTAGGTACTCAGGAGGCTAAGATCTGAGGATGGCAGTTCAAAGCCAGCCTGGGCAGGAAAGTCCGTGAGACTCATCTCCAATAAACCACTAGAAAACCAGAAGTGCGCTGTGGCTCAAGCGGTAGAGCGCTCGCCTTGAGCTGAAGAGCGCAGGGACAACGCTCAGGCCCAGAGTTCAGGCCCCAGACCAAAAAAAAAAAAAAGGAGCTCAGGGACAGTGCCAATGCAAAAAAGGAAAAGGAAAAGCATTATGGTCTGGCCAGGTGTTAGTGGTGCATACCTGTAATCCTAGCTACTTAGGAGGCTATCTGAGGATCACAGTTTGAAGCCAGCCTGGGCAGGAAAGTCTGTGAGACTCATTTCCAATTTACCACCAGAAAACTGGAAGTGGAGCTGTGGCTTGAAGTGGTAGAGCATTAGCCTTGAGCAAAAAAGCTTAGGGATAGCACCCAGGTCCTGAGTTCAAGCTCCATGACCACCACCACCACCAACAGCAAAAAGCATTATGGACTACCCTTACGTCTATTCTACATCCAGTACTGAATATAGCTTTTGTGATCTACCAGTTCTTCAAGGTGAAACCATACGCATCTTCTCTACACTGGGAATCACGGCTGCCATGAATAACATTTCCTACCACCACGGATGCAAAAGTCTTCTCAGACAATCCCAGGCTTGTAGTCTGCAGGTTGGTCTCTTTACACAGCCCTCAACTTACCTTCACACATTAAGTTCTTTCTAGACTGTGGCACCCTCTTGCCAAGCGTATGTATTGCACCAGGCCAGCAAAGAATGGACAGTCCTTCAAGTTTCAAGTGTACCTGTAGTATTAGTCATGGAGATGTGTTCCTGCCTTCAGCAGCCTGCATGAGTTCCACAGTAACAGGGAAGAATCCCTTCTTACTATCTAACTTGATAACTTCTCATATAGGACCTATGTGGACCCCATCAGGACTGCTGCATAGGCCTTAGCTCCAGCTCCTGATCCAGCCATTTGCAAAAACTATGGAGTACCTGTGGTTGGCCCTGGGCCTGGGGAAATCACTGTATCTTGGAAGCAAAGACCATTTGCTAGGTGCTGCTGGATAGCCCATTTCTAGTACCCAGCTCAAGAATGCCTTTGCATTAGGTACTAGCCTGTTGAAATGCAATGGGCTCTAAACTGGGGGTGGGGCAAAACAAAATTGAGATAATTTTTCTGAAGGGGTCAGTGTCTAAGTAGCTCTGATAATATTCTGCAAGTGTTGAGCAGAAGGGGAAAAGATAAGAAGTTGGGCTATGTGAGGTAGTGGGGTGTTCTCATTGTGAGGTTACCCCTGTGACTGATGGTCTGGTGTCTTCATGAATGACTAGGAGCTGCATTGAGATCAAAGCTGATGATGAGGATTTGGCAGTTGAAGATGAGAGGGTGGGGTAGGTCCTGGAGATGCTGGCAAGCAGGCAGTGATAAAAAAACAAAACAAAAAAAAAAACACTAGCTAAGGCTGGGAATGTGGCTTAGTGGTAGAGTGCTTGCCTAGCATGAATGAAAACCTGGGCTCAATTCCTGAGCACCACAAACAGAAAAGGCTGGAAGTGGTGCTGTGGCTCAAGTGGTAGAGTGCAAGCTTTCAGCAAAAGAAGCTCAGGCACAGTGCCCAGGCTCTGAGTTCAAGCCCCAGGACTGGCAAAAACAAAAAAAACATCCTCTAGCTAATGTACTTAGTGCTTATCAAGTGCTAGGCTCTGTCCTAAGCACTTTACAAAGATCAGCTCATAGGTTCTAAAGAAAAGAACCCACTACAGGGCAGACAAAAGGAAAGAGCAAAGCTGGGTGCTGGTGGCTCATGCCTATCAGCTTCACTGTTCAGCAGGCTGAGATGTAAGGATTGGGGTTTGAAGACAAGCCAGGCAGAAAATTTTATGAGATTTTTTTTCTGCTGCTACTGGGACTTGAACTGAGGACCTCATACCCTGGCTTGGTTTGGCTCTTTCTGATCAAGTCTATGCTTTATTATTTGAGTGCCACATAGCACTTCTGGCACTTTGGTGGTTCATTGGAGATAAGAATCTCACAGACATTTTTTTGGTCAGGCTGGCTTCGAACATCTGCATTGAATTCTAGCCCCAACCCAGCAGAAGCGAAGTATTGTACTATTAGAGTATATCTGGAAAAAAAAGATTTGTGTCTTCAGAAAAACCTAGAAAACAATTTAGCACTGATAGTAGTTTGGGATTATATTTAGACAGTTAAAACTGAAACTGGCAAAAGGCAGAGCAAAGGTGGCAAGATGATAACCAGCTTGCGCTTTTTTTTTTCTTTTTAACCCACCCAAATCAATAATTCAAACAAACTGCCTGGCCAGCCTATTAATTGAGGGTTGTGAATTTTACCTCCTATGAGTCAGTTAATGATAAGAGGAAGCAGTTAACAAACTCCTTGATGTCAGTTTTAGTTTTCGTTTGATTATAGCATAAACTCCAGGGCATTCATTCACAGCAAACCAATGGAAATATATAGCTATCCCAGACACAATTACACAATGCTTTAGCCATCAGTCAGTCAGGTCCCGGACCTCACTATGATAGGACAGTTTGTGACATGGGATGTTGTGACATGGGCTATCCACACCGACAGTCCCCTCTAAACTCAGTTCTTCAAGTTTGCCAAGATAAGGACTCCATCCTTTCCCACCTCCTTCTACAGCCTGGTCCTTCAGAGGACAATCCTTTTATTTTTGCTCTGGAACAAACTCAGGGCTTGGGTGATATCCTTTAGTTTTGGGGTTTTTTTCGGGGGGGGGGGGAAGGGGGGGGTCTGTTGTGGAGCCTGAATTCTGGGCCTGGGCGCTGTCCTTTAGCTCTTTAGCTCAAGGCTAGCACTCTACCACTTGAGCCACAGTGCCACTTGCAGCATTTTCTGCTTATGTGGTGCTGAGGAATCGAATCCAGAGCCTCATACATGCAAGGCAAGCACTCTACCACTGAGCCACCTTCCCAGCCCATATCTCTGAGTTCTTTTTTGCTCAGGTTTGTTCTCTACCACTTTGAGCCATGGCACCACTTCCAGGTATTGAGTGGTTAATAGGAGATAGGAGTCTCATGGGGCAGGGAGCTGGTGGCTCGTGCCTGTAATCCTAGCTACTCAGGAGACTGAGATCTGAGGATCACAGTTCAAAGCCAGCCTGGGCAGGAAAGTCCATGAGACTCTTTTTTTTTTTTTTTTTTCTTCTCGGTCATGGGACTTGAACGCTGGGTCTGGGCATTGTCCCTGAGCTCTTCAGCTCAAGGCTAGTGCTCTACCACTTGAGCCACAGCCCCACTTCCGGTTTTCTGGAATTGGAGATAAGAGTCTCATGGACTTTTCTGCCTGGGCTGGCTTTGAACCTCAATATTCAGATCTCAGCCTCCTGAGTAGCTATGATTACAGGCATGAGCCACCGGCACCTAGCTCCATGAGACTCTTATTTCCAATTAACCACCAGAAAATCAGAAGTGGTGCTGTGGCTCAAGTGGTAGAGCATTAGCCTTGAGCTGAAGAACTGAGGGACAGCACCCAGGCCCAGAGTTCAAGCCCCATAAAAACAACAAAAAAGAGTCTCACAGGGACTTTTCTGCCTAGGGTGGCTTGGAATCATGATTTTGAAATCGCTTTAGTAGCTAGGATTATAGGCATGAGCCACCCATGCCCAGTCTTGTACTTTCGTTCTTTTGCTAAAGGCTGGCACTCTACCACTTGAGCCACAGCTCCATTTCTGGCTTGTTGCTAGTTAATTGTAGATAAGACTTTCATGGATTTATTTGTCCAGATTGGCTTCAAACTGTGATCCTCAGATCTCAGCTTCCTGAGTAATTAGGATTACAAGTGTGAGCCCTGGGTACTGAGTGGGTCTTCCAGCTGTTCCCTTCAAATCTTTCATCTATATATCAATAAGCACAAGTCTTTCCTGACTGCATAAATCTGTCCCTTGTTCCCCCCCCACACCTTTTTTTTTTCAGTGTTGGAAATTAAACCAAGGACTTTGCGTATGCTGGGCATACTGTACTATTGAGCTACCATTGAACTCCCTGTTTTACCTTTTTTTTCTGATCCGTCCTTTCCCATTGTCTTCAAACTTCCAGGCACCTCTATTCTTCACTCTGTCCCAAGCACCCTTAGCCTCTGCCAGTCTGTCAAAATGGCCTCATCTGTTTACTCTGAATATATTTATTGAATGCTGATTGTCCAGGTGTTGTTACTAAATGCAGTGGTGTCTTAGGCAGTGGCTTAAGCGTGTTTTACTAGCCTTAGCTGAATTAATCCTTAGAACCACTCTACAAGTCTGGACTTTTGTCCTGCATTTTTGCAGTGAGGACCATGAGGTTAGAGAGGTGAAGAAACCTGCCCAAGGTCACAGGAAAGAGCTTTAAAGAAAGGAGCCAGGCAGTCTGGTTCTAGTGGCTGCTTTTTTTTTTTTTTTTTATGGTTACTGTACCCAAGTCCTGTGGCTTTCCTTTTTGAAATATCTCTCTTGTCCTTTCCCTACCCAGTCAGGCCTTTATTGCCTGATTCCTGGATGCTATACAGATAGCTACAGATCTGGCTGACCATAAATGTTCCTTTTCAGCCCCAGTCCATTCTCCACCCCATGAGCCTGACAATGTGCCACAAATATCCCTTTCAGCTTGTCATTCCTCTGCCATCAAAGAATATACCATGGGCCTGGGAATGTGGCTTAGTGGTAGAGTGCTTGCCTAGTATGCATGAAGCCCTGGGTTCCATTCCTCAGCACCACATAAACAGAAAAAGCTGGAAGTGGTGCTGTGGCTCAAGGGGTAGAGTGCTAGCCTTGAGCAAAAGAAGCCCTAGGACAGTGCCCAGGCCCTGAGTTAAAGCCCCAGGACTGGCAAAAATTAAAAACAAACAAACAACAACAACAACAACGAGTCATGATTGCAAACTGTCCTTAGCACATCTTACCCTTTATTTTGTTTCTTGTTTTTTGTTTTTTTTTTTGAGTCCGGTCGTGGGGCCTGAACTCTGGGCCTGGGCGCTGTCCCTCAGCTCTTCAGCTCAAGGCTAGCGCTCTACCACTTGAGCCACAGCGCCACTTCTGGCTTTTTTTCTTTTTGCTTATGTGGTGCTGAGGAATCGAACCCAGGGCCTCAGGCATGCAAGGCAAGCACTCTACCACTGAGCCACCTTCCCAGCCCTTTCTTTTTCTTTTTGTCTGTCGTGGGCCTGAACTCTGTGACTGGGTGCTGTCCCTCAGCTCTTCAGCTCAAGGCTAGCATTCTACCACTTGAGCCACAGCACCACTTCCAGCTTTTTCTGCTTATGTGGTGCTGAGGAATCGAACCCAGGGCCTCATGCATGCGAGGCAAGCACTCTACCACTGAGCTACCTTCCTAACTCCACATCTTACCCTTTGTGATATTCCTTTTGCTCCTGCTTCATAAGTTCTAATCCCAAGCTGTTTTTTAGTTTTGACTTGATGAGTCCTCAGTGTGGGCTTTTTTTTTGTCAGTCATGGAGCTTGAACTCTGGGCCTGGGCGCTATCCTTGACCTCTTCAGTTCAAGGCAAGCACTCTACCATTGAGCCACAGTACCACTTCCGGTTTTCTAGTAGTTTATTGGAGATAAGAGTCTCACAGACTTCCCTGTCTGGGCTGGCTTTGAACCATGATCCTCAGATCTCAGCCTTCTGAGTAGGATTACAGGCATGAGCCATCTGTGCCCAGCAAAGTCTGGGCTTCTTTTACCACTTAACTATGTAACTGAGGTGCAGTGTTTTGATTCTAATCTTGAATTCTTCCTTGGCTCTTTTGCTCAAGACTGATACTGGACCACTTAAGCCACTCCTGTACTTTGGACATTTTTTGGTGGCTAATTGTGCATACAAGAAGCTACTCAGGAGGCTGAGATGTGAGAATTAAAATTCAAAGCCAGTCTGGGCAGGAAAGTCTGTGAGACTTTTATCTCCAATTAACCATACACACCAAAAAAACAAACAAACAAAAAAACAAGAAAAAACAGGAATAGAGCTGTGGCTCAAGTGGTAGAGCACCAACCTTGAGTGAAAAAGCTAAGGAACAGTGCCCAGGCCCTGAGTTCAAGCCTCAATACAGACATACACACACATGCACAAATTGGAGATAAGAGTCTCACAGACTTTTCTGCCTGGATTGCTTGAACCAGATCCTCAAATCTCAACCTCCTTAGTAGGTAGGATTTCAGTCCTCAGCTGCCCCATCATCATCTTTTCTTCTTCTTCCTCCTCCTCCTCCTCCTCCTCCTCCTCCTCCTCCGTTTCTCTTCCTCCTTCTGCCATGCTGGAAATCAAACTTGTATGCTAAGCAAGTTTTCTATCATTGATATACATCTCCAGCCTCTCTACCTTTTTTTGGGGGGGGTCGGTGTCAGTCACGGGGTTTGAACTCTGGGCCTGGGCACTGTCTCTCAGCTCTTGAGTTCAAGTCTAGCACTCTACCACTAGAGCCACAGCGCCACTTCTGGTTTTCTGGTGATTTATTGGAGATGAGTCTCACAGCCTTTCCTGCCAGAGGCTGGGTTTGAACTGCAATCCTCAGATCTCAGCCTCCAGAGTAGCTAGGATAACAGACATGAGCCACCCAGCCTCTCTATCTTTTGCCATTCTTTTTTTTTTTGGGGGGGTCCGGTCATGGGCCTGAACTCTGGGCCTGGGCGCTGTCCCTCAACTCTTCAGCTCAAGGCTAGCGCTCTACCACTTGAGCCACAGCGCCACTTCCGGCTTTTTTTCTTTTTGCTTATGTAGTGCTGAGGAATCGAACCCAGGGCCTCATGCATGCAAGGCAAGCGCTCTACCACTGAGCCACCTTCCCAGCCCTCTATCTTTTAAGAAAGATTGTGAGCAGGTTATTGGTGATGGCTCACACCTGTAATCCTAGCTGCTAAGGAAACTGAAATCTGAGGATCATGGTTCAAAGCCAGTTGGGGAAGGAGAAGTCCAATTAACTACTAAAATGCCAGAAGTGGAGCTGTAATTCAAAATAGTAGAGCACTAGCCTTGAGCACAAAAGCTCAGGGAGAGTGCCCAGGCCCTGAGTTCAAGCCCTAGGACCAGCACCCAAAAAAAGAGATTGGAGCTGGGGCTGTAATTCAGTAGTAGAGTACATACATGGGGGGGGGGGGGGAGGAAGGAGGGATGGAGAAATGCAGGGAGCTGGGACAAACGCCATTACAAGATAGCGCCCAACTCCTTTCAGCTTAGAGGTAAACAACTCCACATTAGGCAGTGCTTGGCGGGACTGCGGGTCCCTAGCTTTGCGCATGCGCCATCATTGTAAATCCTGAGCCAATCCCGTGGCACCTGGTGACAGCAAAAGGCGGACAGCCAATCCTGAAGCGACCCGTGTTCCAAACCCTATATAAGCGGCTGTATTTCCTTGCTCGCTCTTTTGCGCTCAAGCTCTCCCTTCAACTAAAAGGCTCTCCAATAAAGTGTGATCTGAGAAGACTCCTGGTGTGGTGGTCGTTCTTCCTCGCTGGCCGAGAAGGCGTTCGCCGCAAGTGGTGCCGAGACCCGGGACCTGCGCAAGAGGTCGAACAGGAGCCAGAACTCAACACACGGAGAGGAGACGTCGGTAAGTATCCCTAGGTATGCTGTTTTTTACTATGGACTATTGGTTGTTTGCATTGCTGCTTCCTTTGTGGTTTGTCTTTCTGGTGGTTCTCTGTGCCTGTCTGCGTTGTGGGGATGACCACAAAGAGGGGGTCTCAAGGAGACCCCTGTACCCTTCTTTGAAGGAATTTGCAAACCGGTTCTCAGCCCTACATGTGGAAGGGCAGGACCAAGAACGCAGTGATCCTGTGAGTGACTCAGAGGAAGAAATGTTAGAGGAGGGAGAGCAGCTCGATCCAGCTGATAATGAAGACTTAGAAGAGGCTGCGGCTGAGTATGAGGCAGACAGATATGGGGGGTGGCGTCCCCAAACGATAAGAGTACCGCAGCAGCCAGAAAGGAGGAAAGGAGCTGGCCCTCACCCGTCGGCCCCTCCCCCGCCGTACCCGCCGGCGGGGCGGAGTCACTTTATAAAAGGGAGCACGTGGTCGCGGCTGGCGGCCGCATTTCCGGTTTTTGAAAATCCAATTACTAATGAAAGAAATTTCGAGCCGGTTTCCTACTCCCAGCTTAAGGATTTAGTTGAGGCAGTCCGGACTTATGGAGTGACGGCTAATTATACCATAGCCTTACTCCGAAGGCTGACTGTTAATGCCATGACGCCTACGGACTGGTTCGAGGTGGCCCGCACCTGCCTTAACCATGGGCAATTTCTTGATTTTCGATCTATTGTTCATGATAAGGCTCAAGCTCAATATAGACAAAACGTCCATGATGGGCATCCTGATTGGACTGTAGACATGCTTCTTGGGCAGGGACCCTTTGCCGTGGATCAAATGGGGTACCCCTTTGAAGTGTACCGGCAAGTGAATACCCTTTTTTACAAATCCTGGCGAGCTCTTCCAAACAAGGGGGAGATGGCGGGCAATTTAACAAAAATCACTCAGGCCCCTAATGAACCATTTTCCGACTTTGTTGCTCGCATGCTGGAGACAGCTGAGCGGGTGTTAGGAAATTTGGAGACAGCCATGCCATTTGTGCAACAAATCATTTTTGAACAAAGTACTCAGGAATGTCAGAGGGCAATTACCCCAGTTAGAACTCAAAGCCTGGAAGCTTGGATAAAAGCCTGTAGAGAGGTGGGTGGCCCTCTGACCAATGCGGGGCTGGCGGCTGCTGTTTTGTCAGCTGCCAGGGCCGCAAAAGATAATAAGAGAAAAGGATGTTTTCGGTGTGGTCAGTTGGGACATGTTAAACGGCAGTGCCCTCAAAATGGTGGTCCTGCACAAAACACGCCCAGGCCGCTAAGGACTCCAGGGGTGTGTCCTCGTTGTAAAAAGGGGAAGCATTGGGCCAACGAATGTAGGTCAGTCAGGGACATTGATGGACATCTTATCCCAAAAAATCATTTCAAACACTCATTCGAAACCAGAGCCAAAAAACGGGAAAAGGGGCCCTCGTCCCCAGGGCCCGAAAATTTATGGGGCATTTCAGAGTCCGGTTCCCGAACAACCCCCACAACAACCCTCCAACCAAAGAGAGCAACCTCAGGCTCCGCAGGGTTGGACCTCTGTGCCACCTCCGGACTGGTATTAACCCAACAGATGGGAGTTCAGATTGTGGAGACGGACATGACAGGACCCCTGGATAAGGACACTGTAGGAATAGTTCTAGGACGCTCCTCCTCTACTATGAGGGGGCTAATAATTTACCCAGGGGTAATTGACCCGGACTATACGGGGACCATTAAGGTCCTCTGTCATGTCCCCCGCGGGGTAGTGTCTATTTCCCCCGGAGACAGAATTGCACAACTTCTGGTTTTGCCTTCCTTGCACGGCAACTTCCCTGCTAAGGAGATAGAGAGGTGATGGAGGGTTAGGCTCCACTGGAGTCGACCTTACATGTCAAAGAGCCAATAGAAGCATAAAAGAAATGCTTCAAAAACAAAAAGGGGGAATTGCTGAGTCAGCGTCCCCCAGGGAAAGACTTTCCCTTGCGCTCTTTACCCTCAATTTTTTAATTTTAAATGATAAAGACCAGTCTGCAGCAGACTGGCATGTGACAAGAGACTCTACAGACAATAAAGACATGGTTATGTGGAAGGATGTCATTGATAACAAATGGTATGGACCGGATCCGGCTATTACGAGATCCAGGGGAGCTGTTTGTGTTTTTCCACAGGATCAAGAAACACCACATTGGGTCCCAACTCGGCTAACAAGATTGGTCAAGGAAACTCAGGACGAAAAACAGGATGATCAAGAAGGCGTTGAGCGTGATAATATTACTGATGGTCAAGACCTATCACAGTCAAGGAGAGCTACGATGGGGGATCCTATCGGTGTTCCCGAGGCCGATGCCAGTTAGGCACGATGCCCGCCTTTTTAACAAAACCATGGATCTCCCGTACCTCACACTGGATGTGGAAGAAGCGCCCATCAGAGAAAATCGATCCATTTCCCTAAACGGGAGCTTGTGCTTCCAATTGGTTAAAAATGCATCTGCCCTTTCTCCAGGCATCCTGCTCTTATCTCAAACAGCAGTTATCTTTTAGGTAATTGGACTGGCGAGTTTGATGAGATGCTGGAGAAGCTGCGGATTGCCATTGTGATTGTCAATTCAACGCGAATGGATCCCGGATTTGTGGAAGGGCTCCAGTCCTGGATTTCCTCCGCTGTTTCCTGGTTCAAGGAATGGGTGGGGGTGGGGTTTATTTTTAGCTTGCTGCTTGGGCGGATGCGTGGTCTGTCGCCTTCGAGCCCAAACCAGTAGGGACAAAGTTGTTATTTCGCAAGCATTAGCCGCCTTGGAGAGTGGATCCTCACCCCAAATTTGGCTGTCGGCCCTGAGAGGTCATTAAGCCTTATCATTTCGCATAGCCCTAGCACCCCGAGGGATCTGGGGATCCCATTGCACCGGGACGGGTATGTGACTGATAACTTGGAACAGGGTGTAAGGCAAACGCACTGCACTTGGGCAAACGCACTGCACATGGGAATCACTTCCTGGCGTAAGCCCAAGAAGAGCACGTTGGGCTGCAAGTGGGTTGATGCCCAAGATCCCACCTCTGCAAAAAAGGCATCGGACGGGCCTGGTCGTCACTGGGGAAGGCGCCCCCCAGGCGAAGGCCAGTGCAAGGTCCTCTTTTTGAGGCAGAGGCCCGACCTCTACTCTTACCTGTTGCCAAAACAAAAAGGGGGAACTGCAGGGAGCTGGGACAAACGCCATTACAAGATGGCGCCCAACTCCTTTCAGCTTAGAGGTAAACAACTCCACATTAGGCAGTGCTTGGCGGGACTGCGGGTCCTTAGCTTTGCGCATGCGCCATCATTGTAAATCCTGAGCCAATCCCGTGGCACCTGGTGACAGCAAAAGGCGGACAGCCAATCCTGAAGCGACCCGTGTTCCAAACCCTATATAAGCGGCTGTATTTCCTTGCTCGCTCTTTTGCGCTCAAGCTCTCCCTTCAACTAAAAGGCTCTCCAATAAAGTGTGATCTGAGAAGACTCCTGGTGTGGTGGTCGTTCTTCCTCGCTGGCCGAGAAGGCGTTCGCCGCAGAGAAACAAAAGAGAGAGAGGAGAGGGAGAGGAGGAAGAGTTGGCAGGATTTTCTCAAAGTAGTGGCCTTCACACAATAGTTTTCAGCAATGTTTTATTTTCATTGTTCGTTTCCTATACAATTTCTAATCTAATCTTCACCTGATTATCAAGTTAGGCTGTATGCTGTCCCATTTTGCAAAGTTAATTGAGCTATATAGCGCTTGCCCCTAAATGCACAGCTAGCAATGGAGGGCTGCCTGCAGCAACCAGATCTTGTCTCTTAAGTCTTCCAGGAAACACTGTTAGGGCCAGGTCATTTGTTCTCCCCTCAGCTATGGATGGAAAAGAGGTCTTCCCCTTTGCTTGCGCCAGCTTTCGCAGTGTTCAAATGGAGTGTACCGCCAAATGGAAACCTCTCTGGGCTTCCATTTCTAAATGAGGCCATTGCACCAGACTGCGAAGCCTCTGCTCTCCCGGGGCTGACATTCTGTGATTACTGAGCATTGGTGGAAGAGGGGGGAGCTAATTGAGTGAGTTAGTAATTTGGTTGCCAAGGTAACTCTTTCCTGATTGGAAGGAAGGGATCACAGGGTTCAACAGAGACTTTGCTGGATAGGAAAGTGGTGTCTGATCTTCCCTTCATGTTTCTGCTTCTGAGCTGGAAAAGGGTGGGAGAAGGATAAAAATCGAATTCAAATATTGTAGCACTTATGTTTAATTTAGAATGAGATCTTGGGGTGGCAGACTCTGGAGTCTTTTATAAGGAGTGATATTGTTTTCTTCAAATCACTTATTTGCCAGTTGGTTCATTTTTGGTTTAATCTTTTACTTTTCATTCAGTCAGTAGCTTTGCTAGTTTATTTCAACTAGACCCTCTTCTATGGCTAGCTGTCTTCATTGGGTGCTGCACATTTTGTAAGAAATGAATGCAATAAACCTGTATTCCCTCCTCAGTCTGGGCACCTTGGGTGGAGTTTTCAAGGTTTCTAATGATTTGTGCAACTGCAGTGTCATTCACATTGTTTTTTTTGTTGTTGTTGGTGGTGGTGGTTGTGGTGGTGGTAGGGCTTGAATCAGGGCCTGGGTGCTTTCCCTGAGCTCTTCTGCTCAGGCTAGTGCTCTACCACTTTGAGCCACAGCTCAGCTCCACTTCGTTTTCTGGTGGTTAATTGGAGATGAGTCTCACAGACTTTCTTGCCTGAGCTGTCCTTGAACTGCAGTCCTCAGATCTCAGCTCCCTGAGTCACTAGGATTAGAAGCGTGAGCCACCAGCACCCAGCTCACATTGTAACACATATGCAGAGTTGTTCAGGGAACAATGTTGGGCCCTATGTGATATTGTGGTTTTTAGAACTAGACCTAAGCTGGGAGCCTAAAGAGCTAGGTTCTAGATGGCTAGACTCTTGACTTCATAAATGGCTATACCTGTAGACCTTGGCAGGATTTTTTTGGTCATGGGTTTGAACTCTGGGCCTGGGTGCTGTCCCTCAGCTCTTTGGCTCAAGGATAGTGGTCTACCACTTGAGCCACAGTACCACTTCCGATTTTCTAGTGGTTTATTGGAGATTAGTGTCTCACAGACTTTCCTGCCCTGGCTGGCTTTGAACCGTGATCCTCAGATCTCAGCTTCCTGAGTAGCTAGGATTACACGTGCACAGGATTAATTTTAAAAAACAGTTACAGTATTTCAAGTGACTCATGCATACTGGACATTAGTTTTGATTTTGCTTTTGTTGGCTTGTTTTTCTTTTTGACTCAGAGCCTTACTCTACAGCCCAGAGCTTCAGATCCTCCTCTCCCAGTCTCCCAAGTGCTGAGATTACAGGTATATACCCCCATGCCTAGCTCAGTTTTCCTTTATCAAGGGAAGGTACTTGTCAGTCTTAAAGTTGAGTATGGCCTTGTTCTTATTACAAGCAGTCAGCATAGTGTATGTGATAACACGTTGGAAATGGGGAGAAAGCCCTGGATTACTCCTAACTCTTGACCTCTGATTTCTGTCCACAGCTCATTGCCCTGGCTGAGAACCTCAGGGCTACTCCCATGTTAGCAGAAGTTGCCTGACCATTTTCCCCAGCCCCTGTGGTAGTCCACTGGCTGCTGTGTTCTGAAGGTCTTCCTAGAAACAGTCAGTGTCTAAGTATTTCAGAGAGAGGGAAGGTCATTGGTTCTAAAAGGGAGGTAAGATAATCAGGACTCAAGTCATAGAGCCCTCTAGAGTGCAAGTTGGGGATCATGGCTCACCCTGTTTTGAGAAACTGAGGACCCCATCAAGCGGCTTCTTAGGGCTAGTATTGGGTATGGGCTACTGTTCATCTCTAGTACATGCCAGTCATCATGTGCCCTTTATCTCATTATCCCTGCAGTACAGAGGAGGAAACGGAAGCCCAGAGTGGTTGAGCAACTTGCCCAAGGTTCCCTCCCCATTCATTAAGTGGACTTAAACACTGGGTACACTTTCAGCCACCCAGCCTGGTTCTACCAGAGGGTAGAGATGGGCTGTTGTGATGGTGCATGGATAGAATGGTAGTAAATGTGCCAAGGACAAAGAGGGAGGAAGACTCCTTTAGTGACCACTCAGCCAGTTTTCCTACTGCCAGGCACACATCTTGAGCAGCAACCTAATCAACAAATCCATGGTCACAACAGAAAAAAAGGGGGTGTCTTCCAGACTGCAGTGCCAAGCTCACAGTCACAGGCAGCTTCCTAACATCATGATCCCTGACTAGTAATCCAAAAGGCTCTGAGGTTTTGTTGAATGGGATTGGTCCAAACCTGACCTCACTTTCATTTAATTTCATGCCAGCACCAATACATACACCCAGCTGTGCAGATCTAGTCTAACTAGTGAGCTGTTCAGACACAAAGGCCTCTAATTACCATCCGAGGGCCAGGCTGACAGGGATTTCAAGTGTTTTCATGTTTATGGAGATCAGAGAAATGCATTCTGTACATCTTTCCCCACTGGTAGCAACTGTAAAAATAAAACCAACCAGGGAAACAAACAAAAAATTCCAACACATTTATTCAAAAACAGTTATCTCAGTTAAGTTAAAATCCTATAATCAGGACAGCCACAATTGCAGACACTCCGGTGCGAAGTGTAGATACGTCAATAGTCACATCTGGATACTGAGCAAGAGGAGTCAAGGCTGAGCCGACTCTCTGTAAAACTAAAACACAATGGTCTTAGCACGCTCAGACAGAACAGTATTTCCCAGCTTCACCATGGTCACCGCAGCAAAGCCTGCAGCTTCTCCGTTAGGAGGGTCACATTTTCTACTCGGTTTCCTTTACTTACAAAGGCGAGCTGGCATGGCCGGGGGAGGGGCAGAGGGAGGAAATCAACTCCGTCTATCCAGGGAATTGCAGCTGTTATTGCAAATGGCCCCGGAGAGCCCATTATAAGCTGCTATGCAAGGCTGTATGTCCCTGGAGTGCCCATCACGTGGTGGTGCCTCCTTAGCCCCTTGCCCGGGGGGGCCCCCAGGATCCGCCAGCGCCACCCACTTGAGCAGGGCAGCAGAGCCGAGGGGGAGGGACTCGGGGACACGTTTCAGGGCAGTTTCTGTGAAAGCCCCGAGTAGGACAAGGGGCGGTGGTCACTCGGGCGCCCAGCGCGTCCCTTCCCCATGCGTGTCCTCGGGACGCTCCACACTTTTTCTAACCAGCATAAGCGGACATGGTTACTCTTCCTGCCAGAGCCCTGAGCACACCAGAAGCGCCCACCAAACAGTGACCTTGAACTCGAGGAGGGGTGAAGGGCTTCAGAAACATTATCTTAGCCTTCCACCACCCAACGCCCTCCCCCCACCCCGTCCCCGCCTCCCATGCCCACTCCTGGCACAGTCTTCCCCAGCACTTTGATAATGGCAACAGTTGCAAAGATGGAACAGAGAAAAACGTTCCTCCTGTTGAACCCCAAGGGGATCCTTTCGTTGTACCCCACGTTCTGTATTAAAAAGCAGTTCCCCCTCCCCGTCCACCCCAATTGACACGAGATAAGTTTTTTAAGTGGGGTAGATATTCAAGCCTGGCATTTTAGGGGTGCTCCCTACATTATCGTCTACTCAGGAACCAGTCCTGAAAAGGTCAAATAAATAAACGGCGACGACCCTCCGTCGTCCCGGGGTGAGGCGGCCGGAGAAGCCCGACATGGCCACGTGGTCGCCGGGCTGGCAGCGGGAGAGTCTGCGCAGAGCCGCGCGCCGCGCCGCCAGGTTGTGTCACTCCAAATAAGGAGTCTTACTGACTGAGAGGTTGGGGTGCTGCGCCCTAAGAGCTGCCTCAGGCAAGGTTCCCAGGGTCCTCGGATTTCAAACAGATGCTGGCCCTCAACCTTGGTTGTACATGAAAATATTCGCGTTTAGGTTCTCCGTCTTCGTTAAGCTTATTATATTATTATTGTTTGCTGCTTCCAAAAAGCACACGTTGTCCACCGGCCCGAACTGGGTTGCAGCCCTCGAGAGAAGCTTCTGGCACCCTCTCCCCCTCTCCCCCCGTCCCCCGATCAGAGGCTGGCGCCGGGGCCACCCTGGCTGTTAGCTGCCAGGGACAAGCATGCCATCTCCAGTTCGGAGCTGCGCCCTCCGCCCGGACACGCCAGGGTCACTGCAGGCTGGACGAGGGCTTCGGGGCGACGGGGGCTCGTGCGCGGGGGCCGACAGAGGCCCCGGGGGCGGGCACTGAGGAAGCTTTGCGTGTAACTGTAGCCCTCGCGAATGAAGCCTGCGCACCGCCTCCTTGATGAGGTTTCCTGAGAGCACCAGCTGCTGCAGGAGCCGGTGCGGGTCGTCCTCTCCGGTGCGGGTTTCTGGCTGGGACCCGCGTCGCTGTGGTAGGCGGCGGGACGAGGCGGCGTTCCGGAACCATCCTCGGCGGCACGGCCCAGACAACGGCTGCGGGATGCCTTGCTTGCCAGCTCCCGGAGGCCCATCCAGGCCAGGCTGAGGGGGCAGAGTGGACAGCGCTCCGGGGCCTGCGGCGAGCTCCGCCACGCAGTAGGGCGCCGCCCGGCCCCGCACGCGGCCTCGGTCCCCGAGAGCGCAGCGCAGGGCCCCAGGGGGCGCCGGGGCCCCCGTCTCGGCCGACGCCGGCCCCAGCAGCAGCGGCACCGCCGGGGGCCCGGCCTTGTCCGCCGCCAGCGCTGCCGAGGGCGGCCGCGGGGGCTGCAGCGGAGGCCCCGGGGGCGCGCACGGGGAGGCCGGGCTGTGGTGCGCCGGCTCCAGCTGCAGCGTCTCGCCGATCTGGACCACCAGCCGGTCCACCTCGCCCGAGCCGCCCAGCGTCACCGACTGCTCCAGCAGGAGGAAGCTGTCTTCCTCCTCCTCCTCCTCCCCCTCCGCTTCCTCGCCGGCTTCCTCTTCCTCTTCCCTCCGGCACGGCATGGCCCCCCGCCCGGGCACACGGGGCTCAGAGGGCGTCGCTGGCGGCTCGACTGCCCGCGGGTTCGGCGGGTCGCAGCAGAGGCGGGCTTGGGGCCGGGGCCGGGGCCGGGGCCGGAGGGACGCCGAGGCCGGAGCCGCCGGGCGGTAGCGCGGCGCGCTGGCAGCCGCGGGAGCCGGAGCCCTGCCGGCTGGGGTTGATTTGTAAACAATGGGTGACGTTTCCTGGACGCTACCACGGCGCGGGGCGGGGGGGTGCCGTGAACGTAGGGTAGGGCATCGGTCGGGCTGGGGCACCGAGTAAAGCCTAGATGCTCCTGAGATCCTGACTGAGCTCACTGTCTGCTGGAGACGCACTGGGGATCGGATCCTGGGTCGGTCGGCCTAGCGTGAGGAGCAGTCTACGAGACGGACACCCCGGCGGACCCTGTTGGTTTCTTCCACACACAGCACCTACACTTCCACACACGGGCACGCACCCCTCCCCTTCGCACGTCAACCGCTCTGCTTTTAGCCTGCACTTTTGAGCTTGTGTTGGCGACGTCGAGCGAGGGTGGAAAGGAGCTGGAGTGAAACTAGGAATCTGTACGACAATTACGGAAACGCGGCCCACAGGGATGAAAAGGAGGAAGGGACCCTGTCCTGCGATGCGGGTGGAGGGGGGTGGCAGAGGTGTAAACAGAAAAAAGACAACAAACCACAACCTATAGATTAGTACAGTGCATCTAGACCGGGATCCTGGGTGCCCGGAGGCCAGGATGTAACTGGGGAGCAGAAGATTGCTAACTAGGGGTTTTTGTTTTGTTTTGGTGGGTCGCGGGGCTTGAACTCTGGGCCTCGACACTGTCCCTGAGCTCCTCAGCTCAAGGCTAGTGCTCTACCACTTGAGCCATAGTGGCACTTCTGGTTTTTCGGTGGTTTATTGGAGATAAGAGTCTCATGGACTTTCCTGCTCGGACTGGCATCGAATCGTGATCCTCAGCTCTCAGCCTTCCAATAGCTAGGATTGATTACAGGCATGAGCCACCAGTGCCAGGCTGCTAACTACTTTTTAAACAAATCCTCAGCCCAATAGAGCAAGATCCCCTCTGAGGGTTTACCAAGAGAAGAAACGGTGAGCCAAAGGACCTGTGGACTATATTAACCTTCTAATGGTTGATTATTCAATGGCTGGCTTCCTTCCCTCCCTCTCTCCCTCTTTTCCTTCCTTCCTTCCTTCCTTCCTTCTGCTAGGGGCCCAACTAAGGCCACTGAACCACTTGGTGCAGCTCAAGATGTCACTTTTTTCTTTTTTTAAGAACAGGCAAAACATGATTTATTGGTATCATGTTGCATTCAAGTTTTTAGGCCTATATTTTATTGATTGATTCAGTATCGGTAATGAGGCTTGAACTCAGGGCCTGGGCACTGTCCCTGAGCTTCTAGCACTCTACCACTTGAGTCATAACACCACTTCCAGCTTTTTCTGTGTATGAGGTACTGAGGAATCAAACTCAGGGCTTCATGCATACTAGGCAAGCACTGTACCACCGAGCCACTTTCCCAGCCCTTCCTTCCTTTTCTTTCTCTCTCTCTCTCTTCTTTCTTTTGTTCTTTCACTGTTTCCTCCCTCTCTCCCTCCCTCCCTCTCTCCCTCTCTCTCTCTCTCCCTTCCTTCCTTTCTTTCTTTCTTTCTTTTTCTTGTTAGCCTTAAAGCACTCATACACAAACATAAAGGCCAATCAACAGAGTTTGGCCTATGTGCAAGGCACTGGAGAGCTTCTTGAAAATACTGAACAGGAGTCAGGCACAGTGGCCATTTTGGGGAGATTGAAGTGGGACTATTGCATGAGATTAAAGTTTTAGAGTGGACTTGGCAACATATTGAGATTCTATCTCAGAAAATGAATAAGCAAATACTCAAACTGAGCAATAGGGCAGCATGATGTAGAAAAGGAGATGCAAGGAAGAACCTTTAAGGAGATAGGAAAGTAGAAAATAGAGGTCTTGGTAGATAATTCCCAGAAAATAATTACAGGAGTAAACTTTAGGGAGGGAATAGGTAGGAGGGTAGACTAAAAAGAGTTGGGTTTATTTTTGTCATGTGTGAAGGAAAAAAATGTCACAACACAAGCCTCAGTTGGTAGAAAGCCACTGAATTTCTAAATCAAAGAAATCTAGACTTCTCCAGTGTCAAAAATTTCATCAGAGGGCTGGGAAGGTGGCTCAGTGGTAGAGTGCTTGCCTTGTATGCATGAGGCCCTGGGCTCAATTCCTCAGCACCACATAAGCAAACAGAAAAAAAAAGCCAGAAGTGGCGCTGTGGCTCAAGTGGTAGAGCACTAGCCTTGAGCTGAAGAGCTGAGGGACAGCGCCCAGGCCCTGAGTTCAGGCCCCATGACCAGATCCCCCCCCAAAAAAAATTTCATCAGAGCTGGGAGCTGGTGGCTCATGCCTGTAATCTTAGCTACTCCGGAGGCTGAGCTCTGAGGATCCGGGTTCAAAGCCAGCCCTGTCAGGAAAGTCCATGAGACTCCGATTTCCAGTTAACCACCAGAAAACCAGAAGTGGTACTGTGGCTCAAATGATAGAGTGCTAGTTTTGAGCTGAAGAGCAGAAGGACAGTATCCAGGCCCAGAGTTCAAGATCCATGGCTGACCCTCTCCCCCCACTCCCCACCCCCCAAAAAATTCATCAGGCTCATGCCTGTAATCCTAATCCTAGCCATTCAGGAGGCTGAGATCTTGAGGATTTGGTTTAAAGTCTGCCTGGAGAGAAAGTCCTTGAAAGTCTTATCTACAATTAACTGAGCTGTGGCTCAAAGTGATAGAACACTACTAGCCTTGACAGTGCCAAGGGCCTCAATTCAACCTCCACAACCAAAAATAAAGAAAAAAATCGTTATTTAATTCTAAGAGCACTGTTAAGATTCTTTGTGTACATAATCACATGTCATCTGCAAATAGAGATGTTTTTGCTTTTTCCTTTCTAATCTGGATGTCTTCTTTTTCTTGCCTAGTTACCTTGCCTAGAATCTCTAATAAAAGTTGGATAGAAGTGATGGGAGCTGACATCTTTGTCTTCTTTTTTTTTTTTTTTTTGTCAGTCATGGGGCCTGAACTTTGGGCCTGGGCACTGTCTCTCAGCTCTTCAGCTCAAGGCGAGCACAATACCACTTGAACCACAGCGCCACTTTCAGCTTTTTCTGCATATATGGTGCTGAGGAATTGAACCCAGGGCCTCATGCATGCAAGGCAAGCACTCTACCACTGAGCCACCTTCCCAGCCCCAAATGAGATGCATTTTCTATAATTAAAAAGAATGGGGCTGGGCTGGGAAGGTGGCTCAGTGGTAGAGTGCTTTGCCTTGCATGCATGAGGCCCTGGGTTCGATTCCTTAGCACCACATAAGCAGAAAAAGCTGAAAGTGGTGGTGTAGCTCAAGTGGTAGAACACTCACTTTGAGCTGAAGAGCTGAGGGACGGTGCCCAGGCCCAGAGTTCAGGCACCATGACTGGTAAAAGAAAAAAAAGAAAGAAAATGCATCTCATTTTATTTATTTGCTCATTTTTCCTCTCATTTTGAGTCATTTATTTGTGATTGTAGTCAAGGCAACCATTTATCAACTATGGTGTTCAGAATGTGAATGTTTAAAATTTTAAGATAGGATGGGGGAAATTTAAAAAAATAATTTAATTAGCAGCAGCTTACACTTGTGTTTTTGTTTTTTCCTCGAAATTTATAAGCTTTATATGTTGTTGTAGGCATGAAAAGTACAACTACACCAGTTTTTTAAAAGGTCTGACA
The DNA here is from genome assembly GCF_019054845.1 of Dipodomys spectabilis. Taxonomy (NCBI): domain Eukaryota; kingdom Metazoa; phylum Chordata; class Mammalia; order Rodentia; family Heteromyidae; genus Dipodomys; species Dipodomys spectabilis. The sequence continues at coordinate 15,527,785 of NW_024870802.1, forward strand.
GTTGCTTGTAAAATTAAACACATACCTTATTATGTGCCACAGTTCTAATCCTAAATATTTACTTAAGAGAAATAAAAGCATGGATCTACATCAAGACTTACAGGCTTACAGGCTAGTGAACATGGCAACTTTACTGATAAAAAGCCCCAACTGAAAAGTGTTCCTCACCAGGCAAAGGATAAACAACCTCTGATATATTAATTCAAACCAGAGGAAGACAGAATCCAATTTAGCAACAAAAAGTCCTGGATATTGCTACATTTAGAAACATGGATGCAGTCCAAACAAAGTGTGCTAATGAAAAAAGTCAGAGGAAAGAAAAGAGTACACACTATGATTTTGTTTCTATGAAGTCTAGAACAAGCAAAGTAATTTTCAACAAGAGGAAGAAAGAAGACCACTATCTTTTCACAGCAGGGGGCAGGGGTCAAGATGACTTGAGGCTTGAGGCCTCCTAAGGCATGACCACATTCTGAATCTGCAAGTTTTGTTGGATTTCACAGGTGTAGTCCTGCTTAAAGCTCATTGTATAGTACATTTCAGACTTCACTTTCAATTGCACACAAAAGTAAACATATGAGTTCTAGTTAATAACAGATATACTGATGAATTGGGGGGGTATGGTGTGACGGTTGCCATTTATTCTGAAGTGTGTCAGACTATAAAGTGGTATGTAACTGTAACCCCTCTGCACATCACCTTTATACTAATAATAAAATTTAAAATTTAAAAATCAAATAGAAAACTTAAAAAATGTGAATTGCTCTCCCCAATAAAGTGGATTGACATATGGATATATAAGGATAAACAGGTAGATATTTGATAAAGCCTATTCAGTTAATATTGCAATGTTAAAATATCTTTGGTCACTTTCATTCCTAAGGATATATTTGAAACAATTGAAAATGTATGTTCACAGTCAGGTGATGGCTCAGGCTTGTAATTCTAACTACTTAGGAGGCTAAGATCAGAGGACTTCAGATTGAAGCCAACATTGAAGCGGGAAAAGTCCATGAACTCTTATCTCCAATTAACCAGCAAAAACAAAACAATTAAAATGCCCACAAAGCAAAACAAACAAAACCCCCAAAACAAACAACCCTCCCAAAGCCTCCCATAAATGGAGCTGTGGCTCAAGAGGTGGAGTGTTAACCTCAAATGAAAAAGCTAAGGGACAGTACCCAGTCCCTGAATTCAAGTACTGACACAAAAAAATAAGTATAAGGGAAGAGAAGGGGAGTGGAGGGGAGGGAAAAAAAGGGAAGGAAAGGGAAGAAAAGAAAGAGAGAGAGAGAAAGACAGACAGACAGACAGACAGACAGACAGAGACAGACAATGACAGAGAGACCCCAATTTGGGGTCTATCAACAAGGAGAATGCAGATCCTACCATAACTGCTGCATATCTAGCAAGAGGAGGCAAAATATAAAAAAGTAAATAAAATGCAAAAAGTATATTTGGTGTAAATAATACAATAAAATAGTAATCTAAGTAAGTGACATTGGTCTTGTGTTGGATATTATAAGTAATCTAGAGATGATTAAAGATAGACAGAATTATATGGATAGGTGATATACCAGCTATGCTAGTGTGTGTGTGTGTGTGTGTGTGTGTGTGTGTGTATGTGTGTGTGTGTGTGTGCGCGCACGCGCACATGTGCGCGGTTGTGTGTGCTTGTGCGCATGTGTGTGTGTTGGTCCTGGGGCTTGAACTCAGAGCCTGGACACTGTCCCTGAACATTTTGCTCCAAGCTAGTGCTCTACCAGTTGAGCCACAGTTCTGCTTCCAGCTTTTTGGTAAATTGGACTTCCCTGCCTGGACTGGCTTTGAACTGATATCATCAGCTCTCAGCCTTCTGAGTAGCTAGAATTACAGGAGTGAGCCAGTTGTACCCAGCTCAATTATTCCATTTTATATAGGAGACTTAAATGTCTGGATTTGGGCATCTGAGGGGTTCCTGGAACAAGTCTATCTAATGGCCACCAGGGGTTGCCCATACTTGCTTCCCACACATGAAGACCTTTCTTGTACCAGAGCGATGATTCTCTGCTTTTCTTGTTCGCCTACCAATTATGTCAGTGATGACTAAGTTAGGTCATGGGTAATCATGCCAGTAAAAACAGTTGTAATTTACCAAATTAAGTAAATTATCTTAACTGCTCATTTTCATGTCATCAAAACACCTTTCTTTGTTTAAAAAGATCTTTGAAAGGACTATACAACAAATAATATTTTTTGCCTTTTGAATTTTCAACCATGGTGGCTTAATTATCTATGCAAATAAAAGTAGGATATAAAAATATAGGTAGTGGGGCTGGGAAGGTGGCTCAGTGGTAGAGCGCTTGCCTTGCATGCATGAGGTCTTGGGTTTGATTTCTCAGCACCACATAAGCAAAAAGAAAAAAAAATCCAGAAGTGGCGCTGTGGCTCAAGTGCTAGAGCGCTAGCCTTGAGCTGAAGAGCTAAGGGACAGCGCCCAGGCCCAGAGTTCAGGCCCCACGACCGGACCCCCCCCCCAAAAAAAAAATATATAGGTAGTAGAGGTGTGAGTGGGTAAGGTAGTAAGTTGCCTGCTAGTAAGGGGCAGGACTGAGTTCAGACCCCTCCACTGCTGCACTGGTGTCAGTTCTGAGACAGGCGTTTAAATTCCAGGGTTCTCAATGAGCTCTAGCACTCTCTTTAGTCAGTGGCTATTTCTCTTCCTCACTGACCAGCAGTTTCAGGACATTTCAGCTACTGCCTTCCCCAGCTTCCTCAGCTGCTCTCCTAAGAGGCATTTAAAACCTTATTTGCACCTCTTAGCATCTCAGTTTGAGTCCCCTAATCTCTTAAATTCTCTCAGTACAAATCCCTGCTCCCAGTCGCCCAGTGATGGAGCCTCCCTCCCTGCGCAGCTGGCAGGCAACCAAGGGACTAGTGAAGAATCCAACCTGTGTCTGTCTTGCTGTTCCCTAGGCCTGCCTCCAGCTTTTCAGTCCAGCATCATCTACTCCATACAGCTTCAAATCATCCACAGTGGGAAAGAGTTTAAATTTAGTCAACATGCAACTGGACACTGATGGCATTCTTACACCCCTGGAGTATGAGCCAGGGTATCTGGTCCTCCTTCCCCCTTCCCATCCATGCACCTGCCAACCTCCAAGCAGATGGACGCTAGCCTTCATGCCCTGGGCAGCCATATACTACACTTACCTTTTTTCTTTCTTTTCTTTTCTTTTTTTTTTTTGGTAAGCAGATGTGGATATGGGATTAAGTTCTGGGCAATGATATGTAAGTAAAAAGTACTATGCAGTTCTTTATGAAAATCGATTTCTTTTTCTTTCATCTTGTTTCCTGGAATGTAGATGTGATAGAGCTTTAGCAGCCATATTGAACTAGGAGGATTAGAGATGGAAGAATACTGAATGTGAAGGAGTCTCAAAGACATAAATATAACCCTAGACTGTCTACCTATGGACCTCTCTTAGGTAAGAAATATGTAACTTCTGGGGCAGGGAAGGTGGCTCAGTGGTAGAGTGCTTGCCTTGCATGTATGAGGCCCTGGGTTCAATTCCTCAGCACCACATAAGCAAAAAGAAAAAAGCCGGAAGTGGCGCTGTGGCTCAAGTGATAGAGCGCTAGCCTTGAGCTGAAGAGCTGAGGGACAGTGCCCAGGCCCAGAGTTCAGGCTCCAGGACCGGACCCCCCCCCCAGAAAAAAAAAAAAAAGAAAAAAGAAATATATAACTTCTCAGCCTGGTGCTGGTGGCTCATGCCTGCAGTCCTAGCTACTCATGAGGGTGAGATCTGAGGATTGCAATTCGAAGTCAGCCCAGGCAGAAAACTCCATGAGATTCTTACCTCCAATAAACTCAGAAAAAGCCAGAAATGGTGCTGTAGCTCAAGTTGTAGAGCACTTGCCTTGAGCACAAAGAAGCGAAGGACAACACCGAGGCTCTGAGTTCAAGCCCCAGGACTGGTGAAAAAAACCAAACCAAACAACAACAACAAAATCCTCCCATATTCTGTAGGTCAATTAGTACTTTTTATTTATTTATTTATTTTTTGTCAGTCGTGGGGCCTGAACTCTGGGCCTGGGTGCTGTCCCTCAGCTCTTCAGCTCAAGGTTAGTGCTCTACCACTGGAGCCACAGCGCCACTTCCGGCCTTTTCTGCTTATGTGGTGCTGAAGAATCAAACCCAGGGTCTCATGCATGCAAGGCAAGCACTCTACCACTGAGCCACCTTCCCAGCCCCCCAATTAGTACTTTTTGTAAAAGCTAGTGCTAATATAATCAGAAAATATGCAGAGGTGCACCAGTGGCTCATACATGGCTGACACCTGGAGGATTGAAGTTCAATGCCAGCCTTGGCAGAAAAAATTTTGAGACTCTGATTCCAAAATTATCAGTATAGGAAGTGGTGCTATAGCCCAAAGTGGTTGAGTACTAGCCTTGAGCAAAAGTGCTCAGGGACAGCACTAAGGCCATGAGTTCAAGCCCCACAACCACCATCATTACCACCACCACCACCACCAATAAAAATCTCTGTGCACTGATGGCTCACATCTTATAATCCTAGCTACTCAGGAGGCTAAGATGTGAGGATCATGGTTTGAAGCCAGCCGGGGCAGGAAAGTCTGTGGGATTCTTATTTCCAATATACTACTTAGAAAAAGCCAGAGGTGGCACCATGGCTCAAGTGGCAGGGTGCTAGCTTTGAGTACAAAGAGGCTCAGGGACAGGCCCAGGCCCTGACTTCAAGCCTCAAGACTGGCAGAAAAAAAAAAAAACCAAAACCAAAACCAAAATTATCAACATAAACCTGGGCTGGAGGAATGGCTCAAGTAGTAGAGTACCAGGGCACAGACATGAACAAGCTGGACTAGAAAGCCTGAGGCCTTGAGCTCATACCCTGGCATGGTAAAACCTCAAATCCAAAACAAAGAGATGTGGGTTTCAACACCAGTCGGGTGGTGTTCATAGTGAGAAGAAATGGGCAAATACAGTCATAATATTCAGTGTACATATGTGAAAAATGGAACCTTGTAACTTGGTAGTATGGTGGAGCTGGGAAAGATGGGGGAGAAAGATAGAAAGGGTGGTGACATTGATCAAGATGCATTGTACAGCGGGGAGCGGATGTAATCCTAGTTGTAATCCTAGCTACTCAGGAGGCTTAGATCTGAGGATCTTGGTTCAAAGCCAGCCTGACCAGGAAAGTCCGTGAGATTCTTATCTCCCATAAACCTCCAGAAAACTGGAAGTGGCGCTGTGGCTCAAGTGGTAGAGCACTTCCCTTGAGCTGAAGAGCTGAGGGACAGCGCCCAGGCCCAGAGATCAAGCCCCAAGTCCGACAAAACAACAACAAGAACAAAAAAAAAGATGAAAACATTGTACTTAAACTGATAATTGAAATCCCTTTGTACAACTACTTAAAGATAATAAGAGAAGAAACATACTCAGAGCAGGAGGCAAAGTAGATAATAATAGTAACTACAAAAAGTTGATTATTTTTAAGTTTGTTGAGGTATAATTTACACACCAGAAACTCACCCCTTGGAAGTATACAGTGTAATGGCTTGTAGATATTTAGAGTTGTGCAATATTATCATGATCTAATTTTGGAACATTTCATCACTCCAATAGGAAACTTTGCACCCATTAACTATATTAGGTATTTATCCTACTCCTGCAACCCTGAAAGGTGCTTTACAGAGGTTATGTCCTTTAGTCTTCCAATTTGTTATTATTATCCTCTCTTCATAAATAAAAAAACTGAAGCCTGGCCAGGATTACAAGCCGTGTTGCAGGGAAGGTCTATAATCCCAGCACTCTGAGTAGAAGCAGAAGGATGGAGTTTGAGAACAGCCTAGGCAACTCTGGCTCAAGGAATAAAACCATCTAGGCACCAATGACTCACACCTAGCTAGCAATCCTAGCTTCTTAGGAGACTGAGATCTGAAGATTGTAATTTGAATTTAGCCCCAGCAGGAAAGCACATGAGACATTTATCTCCAATTAACTATCCACCCCCCCTGCCAAAAAAAAGCTGAAAGTGGAGCTGTTGCTCAAGTGGTAGAGCACTAACTTTGAGCAGAAAAACTCAGGGAGTTCAAGCTCCAGGACTAGTACAAAAAAGAGAAAAGCAAGCAAAACAAAACATAATGGAACTGAAGCTTAGCAATAATAAACTTAAGATCATACAAATTCCTAAAGCTGGAGTCAGGATTCAAACTTAGGTTTTATATCTATCTATATATATATAAAATATAACATGTAGAATGTATATATATATATATATATATATATATATATATATATATATATATATATATATTCATTCATTTATTTTCAGTTCTAGGGCTTGAACTCATGGCCCGGGTACTGTCCCTGAGCCTCTTTGTGCTCAAGGCTAGCGCTCTACCACTTGAGTCATAGCACCACTTCTGTTTTATTTTCTGAGTAGTTTATTGGAGATAAGAGTTTCATGGTCTTTACTGCCAGGCTGGCTTTGAACTGTGATCCTTAGATCTCAGGCTCCTGAGTATCTATGATTACAGGTGTGAGCCACTGGTGCCTGGCAAGGCCCTGTTTCTATTTCCTGAGGCACACTAACACTTCCATTTAGCATCTCCACCAGAAGGCCAGGCCTATTTTTGTTCTACTACTGATACCCTTCACATTTTCTAGGCCAGCTTCATGTAACGAGTCAGGACCCAGCCTCTTTCTCTCTCACCCACTCTCCTGGCAGATCAACTCCCAAATATCCAGCCTCTCCCAATACACACATACACATGCACACACATGTGTATACACATGTGTGCACACACACACGGCCTCCAGAATTCTTGGAGCTCTGGCTCTGGTCCACTTTCCCAACCTTCTCTCGTTCTCCACAGCACATTAGAGCTTTGCTGTCACTCTGGGCCACTGCCAGCTTCCAAACGTGTCTTACATGTTCCTTCCTCTATGCTTGGCTTCCACCCATGGAAATCTGAGCCATTCCAGCTCCAAACTGCCCCATGAGGCTGTATGTGCTCTGCCAATAGGCAGCTCTTAGCCTCTGCCCTTCTATACCCTGCAGCTGGGTTCTGATTGCCTATTTCCTTTCCATAGTGAGCTGGGACAGTCTGGATTGTAGGACCCTTCCATTTTACAGGTAGGGTCGTCTGACTGGCCTGGCCTGAGCCACTTGCCCCATCCTTATAACCAAAGCTGGGATCAGCCCCAACCAAAACACATGAACACAGGCTAGAGGAGCAGAGGACTCCTAAAGATAATGCTAAGTGCATCAGAGTAAGAGGATGGCTAATCTAGGTGGAGTGTAGCTTTTCTTAAGACTGAGTTCCAGCATTATATCAGTTATTATTATTAATTAATAATAATTATTACTATTATCACTGGGGTTGGAATCTAGGGTTTCTTTCATGCTAGGCAAGTGCTCTACCTCTGAGCTCCATTCCTAGTCTCTTTAATTCTCTAATTTATTCAGTGTCTTCCTTCCTTCCTTCCTTCCTTCCTTTCTTTTTCTTTTCTTTTTTTTTTTTTTTTGTCAGTCATGGGGCCTGAACTCAGCCTGGGCGCTGTCCCTCAGCTCTTCAGCTGAAGGCTAGCACTCTACCACTTGAGCCACAGCGCCACTTCTGGCTTTTTCTGCTTATATGGTGCTGAGGAATCGAACCCAGGGCCTCATGCATGCAAGGCAAGCACTCTACCACTGAGCCACCTTCCCAGCCCCTCTTTCTTTCTTTCTTTCTTTCCTTTCGCCAGTCTTGGGGCTTGAAGTCAGGGCCTGGGGACTGTACCTGAGCTTTTCTGCCCAAGCCTATTTGAGCCACAGGGCCACTTCTGGCCTTTTCGGTTTATGTGGTACTGAGGAATCAAACCAAGGGGTTCATGCATGTTAGGCAAGCACTCTACCACTTGAGCTACAGCGCCATTTCCAGTTTTCTGAGTGGTTTATTGGAGATAAGAGTCTCATGGCCTTTCTTGCCCAGACTGGCTTTGAACCATGATCCTCAGATCTCAACCTCCTGAGTAGCTAGGATTGCAGGCATGAGCTTGGGATGGTATTTTTATTTATTTTTTTGTTTTTGTTTGTTTTTTTTCTTTTTTTGTAACTGTGACAAAATACAAATGAACTTAAAGGAGGAAGGATTTATTTTGGCTTGTAGTTTTAGAAGTTTCAGTGCATGGTTACTTCACTCTGCTGCTTCTGGATCCTGGGTAAAGCAGAGAGTCATGGAACTTCCTCTTTACTGGTTGAGATGAGGTCTCTCAAACTTTGCTCATGGCTCATCTCAAACCATGATCCTTCTGATCTCAGCCTCCTGAGTAACTAGGATTACAAGCTTGAACCACTGTGTCCAGCTTTTCTTTCTTTCTTTCTTTCTTTCTTTCTTTCTTTCTTTCTTTCTTTCTTTCTTTCTTTCTTTCTTTCTGTCTTTCTTTCTGTCTTTCTTTCTGTCTTTCTTTCTGTCTTTCTTTCTGTCTTTCTTCTGCTTAGGAAGTATGAAATAATGAGCTGATGTTTTGGGTATATCTGAAGCATTAAGCTTTGCTTCAGACCAGAATAAGCAGGTAGGTACCTGTGATGTCAAAGAGCCCGGGGAAGCAAGAGAATTAGACTGATTTGTAACAAGCATTTGTTGTTTAACTTTCCCCTTTCTGGGAGTATTCAACACCATGGTTGTGGTAGGAGGCAGGATCCTAGGCCAGACAGATGTTTTCACTCATGACTGCTTTTCTAGGGAGTGACACAAAGACCCATGGACAAATGGGAAACCAGAAGGCCGCTGCATGGTGTGGCCTTGGCTGGTTCCTGGCTCCTTAGCCTCCATCCTTTAAGTTAGCTCTTCAATCTACCGTCCTTACAACATCCAGTTTCCATTTCTGTTTGCATAGTCAGTTTCTTGTTTTTTTTTTTTTTTTGCCAGTCATGGTGCCTGAACTCTGGGCCTGGGCACTATCCCTCAGCTCTTCAGCTCAAGGCTAGTGTGCTACACTTCAGCCACAGCACCACTTCCAGCTTTTTCTGCTTATGTGGTGCTGAGGAATGGAACCCAGGGCCTCATGCCTGCAAGGCAAGCACTCTACCACTGAGCCACCTTCCCAGCCTCTGCATAGTCAGTTTCTAGTACTCGCCATTCTGGCAATGGAGTTTTGTAAACTTTCTGTCTGGGCTGGCCTCAAACCAAGGTTCTCCAGATCTCAGTCTCCTGAGTAGCTAGGATTACAGATATGCACCTCCAGCCCCTAGGCTCCTCTTTTCCTCCCATGTGTTTCTTCTTTTACTTCCCTCCCACTTTTTTCCTTCCTTTCCTTCCATTGAGGCTAAGGTCTAGAAATGCAAAGGCAATCTGCCACAAATTTTGGTGGAGTCTGGCAGGTAGGCAATTGGACGGGCAAGATAGTGGTGGCAAATTCTCGCTCTCAGCTTTCACCAAGCCTGTTCTCTAATATTTAGCTCTCACCATGTAGCCCAGGCTGGCATGGAACTTGTGATTCTCCTACTTCAACCTCTTGAGTGCTAGGATTAAGTGTATGCCACCATGCCTGGCTAGTCCATTGTAATTCTAAACATACTCGTGTGTGTGTGTGTGTGTGTGTGTGTGTGTGTGTGTGTGTGTGTGTGTGTGTGTGTGTGACTTTCATGTGCTTTATTTTATTTTTTTTGGGGGGGTAATAGGGTTAGAATTCAGGTCCTTGTGCTTGCTAGGCTCTATCACTTGGGCCATGCTTCCAGCCAGGTGTTCATTTTGTCTTTCCACAAGTATTGTAAACTGCCTTAATGGTTTGGTCCACTTTGTGATCTTTTGTTCAGCTCAGCTGTTGAAAACAAAATACCTGTACAAGCTGTCTGGAATTCCTGCTGGACAGCCATGCTTATCACCAGGCTGGCAATCTGCGCCTGCGTAGAGTAGGACAACCTCAGGGGAGTGGCGGTGTCCTTTTGAAGCAAGGTGTGCCCGGGTGTCAGCAGAGTGCATGTTTCTTCTGCGCGCAGCCATGTATTTGCTTTTAATCAGAAGTCACAGCAGCGGAACCGTTGGTTTTGAGAAACACACCCCTGCCCAGAGTAACTGATTAAACGACAACTAGAGTGTAGTAACTTTTTTTTTTCTTTTGGTAGTATTTGGGCTTGAACTCCCTACTAAGCCTCCTGTTCACTGAGGCTCATGGCTGTTGCTCTACTACTTGAGACATACTTCCAGCCCTGCTTTTTGCTTTTTTTCTGCTTGGGTTGGCTTCAAACCTTGATTGTCCAGATCTCAGCCTGCTGAGAAGCTAGGATTATGGGCAAGGGCTACTGCCCCTGTTTGAAATAACCATTTGGGAGAAGCCTTATTATTAGGTTTAATGTTGCAACCCCAGGGAATAATTTAAGAGAGTGTCTCCAGGCTGACTTAGAAAAGTGAACTGAACCAGGAGGCTGTGGCTCAGATCTACAATCCTAATCACTCAGGAGGCTGAGATATGAGGATTACAATTTGAAGCTAGTTCTGGCAGAAAAGTCCATGACAGTTTTTTTTTTGTGTGTCAGTTCTGGGGCTTGAACTCAGGGCCTGGGCTTTATCCCTGAGCTTTTTTGTTCAAGGCTAACACTCTACTACTTTGAGCCACAGCACCACTTCTGGTTTTCTGGTGATTAATTGGAAATAAGAGTCTCATGGCTTTTCCTGCCCTGGCTGGCTTTGAACTGCAATCCTCAGATCTCCTGAATAGCTAGGATAACAGGCATGAGCCACAAACTCCTGGCTTCATGAAACAGCTTGGATAGGTAGCTAGCTAGAAGGATAGAGTGTGTGTGTGTGACAGGTGTGGTTAGTGATAGATGGTTGTATTTGTACTAGTGACAGAATAGCTTCCATTTCCACCACTTATTGACTTTGTTAGGTGCTCCCTTTCCATCTTGAGTGAAAGTACTTGCAGGGTCATCCAAAGTTTACCAATTGCCGCCTGTAACCCTGCCTGCCCAGGCTGGTGGTGTAGGTTGTCTGCAGGCGTTGTGATTAGAGCAAGGCCTTCTGGAGCTGAAGTCTTGGCTTCAGGTGCAGTGGTCTTGCGGCTGGAGTGAAGTAGAGTAGTAATGGAGACTTTAGAGCCACCTGTCTTAGAGGCAGCCTGATGGTTTGCCAAGGGGTACCTTGGGTAGTAGCTCCCCGCTTGAGGCAGCCAGGCACAGGATGGGATCTAACAACTGCTGCTGAAGCCACACAGTGGCTTATTCACAACAGTTTAAATTATTGAAAGGAAGATACAAACTCCATGAGGGATTATATCCATCACATTTTAACATGACATTAACACACATATATATGCATGTATATATTTTGGTTCCAGTTCTGGGGCTTGAACTCAGAGCCTGGGCACTGTCCAAGGCTAGTGCTCTACCACCTGAGGCACAACTCCACTTCTGGCTTTTGGTAAATAACTGGAGAGAAGAGCCTCATGGATTTTCTTGCCTAGGCTTCCTTTTAATCTCAATCCTCAGATCTCAGCCTCCTGAGTGGTTAGGATTACAGGAGTTTAACACCCATTCCCAGTGGTTTTACTTTTTTCATGGGGCTTGAACTCAGGACCTGGGTGCTGTACCTGTGCTTTTGTGCTCAAGGCTAGCACTCTACCATCTGGTTTTCTGGTGGTTATTTAGAGATAAGAGTCTCATGGACTTTCCTGACCAGGCTGGCTTCAAACTGTGATCTTCAGATCTCAGACTCCAGTGTCACTAGGATTATAGGATAGGCATGAGCCACTGGTAGCCTGTAGCTTTTTTTTTTTTGTCGGTTGTGGGGCTTGAACTCTGGGCCTGGGCGCTGTCCCTCAGCTCTTCAGCTCCAGGCTAGTGCTCTACCACTAGAGCCACAGTGCCCCTTCCGGCTTTTTTTTTTTCTTTTTTCTGTTTATGTGGTGCTGAGGAATCGAACCCAGGGCCTCTTGAATGTGAGGAAAGCACTCTACTACTGAGCCACCTTGCCAGCCCAGCTTTAACAATCTTCACAGGGCAGAGCAGAATTTCTTTTCTATTATGCTTAATTTTAGCCTTGCTAAATGCCCTCGAGGGAAATATTGTTGGGTCCTTTTATTTGTCTCTTGTAGAAGGCAGAACCTTGAAAGACCCTAAAGTAAAAAAGAAGGTGCATCAGTAAAAGTAGAATATACAAAAGCCTTGATCAGAACAGAACTTTGTTAAAGAGGGAGAGTGCTGGGAGAACCTCAGGGGAAAGGACTTCAGGAGGAACAATACTTTACAAACAAAAACCTAACCAAACCCTGGAAAATTAGAACTAAATTAATGCTGGATGTTCATAATGTTCTTACTTCAATTGCTTCAGTTATGTCTCCAAGAAGCCTTTAAGAGTAATCACAGCTGTGATTATGTTTACTATGAAGGATTAAAGATCAATTAGGGACAAAGTATTGCAGTAGCTTTTGCTTCCATGATTCACACCAGAGAGGCCAACTTGGGTTCTCTGGGAAGGGAGCTAGGGGGAATGAAACAGAAGGTTCCTATTGCTTTGCCATGTGACTAAAGCAAGACGGCTCTGTGCAATTATCCCTCTATATCTATGGGGGAATGGTTCCTGGATCTCTAAATTGCACAGATGCCACAGTATTTCCTTAAAACCTACTCACAAACTTCTATACACCTTAAACCACCTAGGTTATTTACAATACATGATACTATATAATTCGTTTTACTACTGTATGGGTTAGGGAATAATGACATGCACATGTTCAATATAGCCAATTATTTTTTCTGAACATTTGGATGTGGGAGTAAACTCTCCTTGAGTGCCATTTTATGTGGTCTTCTAGTATCTCTGTCTAAGACAAAAATTTAGGAAATTGTGGGGTGCTGGTGGCTCGGGCCTATACTCCTAGCTACTCAGAAGGCTGAGATATTAGGGTTATAGTTAGAAGCCAGCCCAGACAGAGGGAACTCCGTGAGACTCTTATCCCCAGTTAACCAAAAGGTGGGATATATTTCAAGTGGTAGAGTGTTACCCTTGAGTGAAAAAGCCAAGCAAGAGTGTAGTGAGGGCCAGAGTTCAAGTCCCCAAACTGGCATACATTAGACAAAATGAGTCTTGCATTGTAGAGGGCGACTTAATTACTTTCAAATTTGACAGTTCCGTAATTCTGAAATTTAGGTATCAGGAAAACAATCTAATTGGTATTATATATTATTTGCTTTTTTTTTGGGATCCGCCGGTCGTGGTCCCTGAACTCTTGGCCTGGGCGCTGTCCCTCAGATCTTCAGCTCAAGGCTAGTGCTCTACCACTTGAGCCACAGCGCCACTTCCGGAGTTTTTCTTTTTGCTTTTGTGGTGCTGAGGAATCAAACCCAGGGCCTCAGGCATGCAAGGCAAGCGCTCTACCACTGAGCCACCTTCCCAGCCCCGGTATTATATATTATTTAAATTAAAAAATTATCTTTAAATAGCTGCACAAAGGGGTTTCAATCGAACATGTCAATTTAAGTTCATAATGCATCTTTTTTTTTGGTCGGTGGTGGGGTTTGAACTCTGGGCTTCTGGGCTTGGGCGCTGTCCCTGCTGTCCCTGCGCTCTTCAGCTCAAGGCGAATGCTCTACCGCTTGAGCCACAGCGCCAGCTCCGGTTTTCCGGTGGTTTATTGGAGATGAGTCTCACAGACTTTTCTACCCGGGCTGGCTTTGAACCGTGAACCTCAGATCTCAGCCTCCGGAGTAGCTAGGATTGCAGGCGTGAGCCACCAGCGCCCGGCTACATAATGCAACTTGATCCATGTCATCTCTCCCATCTTTCCTCCTCTGCCCCCTCAGGAAAAAATGTGAGCATGGGCTGTGAATTTCTAACTTGATCCCCAAAGTCGGCCTGAAGCCAAAGCTCGATCCACAGGAGAGAAACATTTCCCCGGCGGTCTCGGGGCTAGGCGCTCTCCCGCCCACACTTCCTTTCCTGCGAGGGCTAAGAGCCACCAATGCTGGGTAGGTATTTGAATCGACCAATAATATCACGGACCTGTTAAAGTTGAGGCGGGACATTTGAATTATCCAGTCACATCAGAGGTGCGGAAGCACCTTAGCCAATCCAAAAGCGTGGAGGCGGAGTCTGAGCCGGGGGGCGGTGAAAGGGGCTGCTGACGAAGATGGCGGCAGAAGCGCTGGGCGAAGGGGAGGTGCCAGCCCGGGACTCCAGCCGGAGGTGAGCCAAGTTCTTGGTCCAGCTGCCTAGGAAACGAGGCTGTGGGCCGGTCGCGCTGCCGCCCTCGCCTTGAGTCACAGAGACCCACGGGGCTGAACTTTGTTCCTTCCTCCCCTCATCGCGCGGGCGGCGGCCGACGGCCGAGGCGCGTTAGTGGGTTCCCGCGGCGTCGGCTGCAAACCCACCAATCGGGGGTGGCGGCGCTGCGGGCCTCGGAGGTCTGCGGGGGGATCTGCGGGGAGGTCACGGGGAGATCTGCGGGGGGATCTGCGGGGAGGCTGGGCCACTGAAGCCCAGCGCTGTTAGCCAGGTCCCCCGCGTCACACAGCGTGCATATCAGTCACCTCTGGTAGGAGCAAGGAACTGGAGGATCGGTTCGTAATGGATGTGCGTCCTGGGCCCGGCTCGAGAACCCCTCCGCCGCCAGCTGTAAGCCGGTCTCGTCTGTGCCCGTGCCCCGGATGCCAACTTCAGAAAAGTCAGGATGGAACGAGACAGCCGGTTCAGAGTGCCCAGTACTGAGCCTTGCGGATGAGCATCACTCCATGTGTGGTTTTCTTTTTCCTACCCCAGCCAAAGAACAGATCCCAAGTCGGGTGCCAGTGGCTCACGCCTGTAGTCCTAGCTGTTCAGGAGGCTGAGGTCGGAGTCCCGGTCGCTGTTGGAAGCCAGCCAGGCCAGGAAAGTCGATGAGACAGACAGACTCCAGTTAACGGGAAGTGGAGCTGTGGCTTAGTGGAGTGCAAATCTACACACACAGAGACACGCACAGAGAATATCCCAGGGCTCTGAAGTCCAGGGAATTATGACTTCGTGTGTGTGTGTGTGTGTGTGTGTGTGTGTGTGTGTGTGTGTGTGTGTCAGTCGTGGAGCATGAACTCGGCCTGAGCACTGTCCCTAAGCTCTTTTGCACAAGGCTAGCACTATACTTGAGCCACAGCTGTACTTCTGGTTTTTAGGTGTCCCCTTGGAGGTATGACTCTTACAGATTTTCCTACCCAGGCTGGCTTTGAACCAGGATACTCACATCTCAGCCTCCTGAGTAGCTAGGATACAAGTGCAAGCCACCGACACCTGGCTAATGCTACTTTTTTTTGTCGGTGCTGGGGTTTGAACTCAGGGCCTGAAGGCCATCTCTGAGTTCTTTCGCTCAGGGCTAGCTCTACCACTTTAAACCACTGTGCAACTTCCGGTTTTCTGGTGGCTAGCTGGAGATAAGAGTCTCATGGTCTTTCTTTTCCTGGGCTGGCTTTGAGCTATGATCTTCAGATTCAGCCTCTTGAGTAGCTAGGATTACAGGTGTGAGCCACTGCCACCCGACTTAATATCACTGTTTTTGAGGAGTAAATAGTTTTAATGTATATAAAATAAAGATCCCTAATTTTTTTTCTTTCAGTATAGGGTCTTACTGTGAATGTAGCCCAGGCTAGTTTTGGGTTCACTATCCTCCAGCATCCTATAGAATGTTCTCCAAATAGGGAATTTTGATTTATGTTCCTAATGTGATTAATTTCTTTCCCAGTGTTCATCAGCTTGGAAGAGAAAATTTAAGAAAGCTGTCAGCAACAAAATTAATGCGACTTCTGTGTGTGTGTGTGTGTGTGTGTGTGTGTGTGTGTGAGAGAGAGAGAGAGAGAGAGAGAGAGAGAGAAGAGAGAGAGAGAGAGAGAGAGGGCTTTATATGTGTCGGTACTAGGGCTTGAACTCAAGACCTTGGACCTTTTGCTTGGCTTTTTTGCTCACAACTGGCTCTCTACCACTTGAGCCAGATCTCTAATCCTAGCATTTTTCTTTTTTTGTTTTTGTTTTTGGTCGGTCGTGCAGCTTGAACTCCAGGCCTGGGCGCTGTCCCTCAGCTCTTCAGCTCAAGGCTAGCGCTCTACCACTTGAGCCACAGCACCATTTCTGGCTTTTTCTGCTTATGTGGTGCTGAGGAATCGAACCCAGGACCTCATGCATGTAAGGCAAGCACTCTACCACTGAGCCACCTTCCCAACCCCCCTAGCATTTTTCTGGCTAATTGGAACCATTATTCTTAGATCTGAGCCTCCCAAGTAGCCATCATTAAAAACAGTAGCTACCAATGCCTCACAATACAAATTAGTTTGACACCAAAAGAATAGTAGTTACCAAGTAAATGGCCAATAAATGGGCATTATTTATACTCTCAGAAGTATAATAATTTCCCTGTTTGAGAATATTACATTGTTACTCTATAAAGCAAAATCTTAGGTTTCCAATAATATTTAGATAAGCTGTCAAGAATTCTTTCACCTATATTTTGCAAATTTATTTCACGTTGCTAGAGTACCTTGAAATTATTTTAAGTTGAGAGCAACCATAGGGAAGTAATATACTTAGCAGACTGTTGGAATCTAAATTCAAGATAGGTCCGTCTTACCAAAACCTAAGACAGTGCTTCCTAAGGGCATACCTTAGAGTGTAAATGTTTTAAGATATTTATCCAAGAAATTAGATACTGTTCTCTGAAGTCTCGTAGTACAACTTATCAACTTTGGACTCTTAACTAGTATTTGAAACAAGCTGCCAGCCTGGATATATGGGGCCTCTTTTGTTCTTCCTATGTATGGTGTTCATGATGTCAATTTAAATTTGATTTTTAGAGAGAAGAATATAGCAGTCTTTTATTTGATACTTGTATATATTCTTTAGCTAATGTAATAGTTCCCTGAAAAGTAATGTATTTAAAGCCATATTTTAGAGCCTTTTAGAACTGAAAAGCACATAAGAGAGTGGATACTTCTCTAAGTTAGTGCTAAGTTAGGCAGACAACTTGAATGTAGCGCATATTTTGATAGATGCTGTCAAGGTGTGGTACTTGGAGAACAAATCAAAGTTAAGCAATTCACCAAGGAGGAAATATTTAGTTTTGTGGGGATACAATTTGGCCAATAGTCAGTCAAGAGATACATCTGCAGGATGGACGATTTTTTCACTGTCTTGAATTTTGCAGATTCATGGGTTCACCATGTCTTGAATGCACTTGCATTTCTTTTTCCTTTCTTTTTTTTTTTTTTTTTCATTGATTTTTCAGCGGTGGCAACTGTTTCTTGTCCTTTTACCAAGCAAATGGCTTTACGTGTAGAGTACCCTCTAGTGGTAAAAGTAATAATTGTAGACTATAAATAGGTCATAAAAATTATTCTTAGCTGGGCGCCTGAATGCTTCATACCTGTAATCCTAGCTACTTAGGAGGTTGGGATCTGAGGATCATGGTTCGAAGCCAGCCTAGGGTAGGAAAGTCCGTAAGACTCTGATCTCCAATTAATTACCAGAAAAGCCAAATGTGGAGCTGTGACTTAAGTGGTAGAATGCTAGCCTTGAGTAAGAATGCTCCAGCACAGCACTAAGGCCCTGAGTTAAATCTTTATCGCCGATGTCCTCATCCTCATGCCCGTCCCCCTCCCCCCCTCCTCTCCTCCTCCTCCTCCTCCTTCTTTCTGATCCTTGGGCTTGAACTCAGAGGCTGGACACTGTCCTTGAGCTTCTCTGTGCTCAAGGCAAGCACTCTACCACTTGAGCCACGGTGCCACTTCCAGCTTTTTCTGTGTATGTGGTGCTGAGGATTCAAACCCAGGACTTTATGCATGCTAGGCAAGCACTCTACCACTAAGCCAATTCCCAGCCCTCCTTATTCTTTTTGAGAGGTCTTGTCTCTGTGATTTTTTTTTTTTTGGTGCTAAATCCCTGGAGTCCTTCCTATCTCTGTTACTTTGGGGCATGCTCTATATCTGGCTACTTAGTCTGACAATATCTATGTTTGTTGTTGTTGTTGTTGTGGTATAAGGAATTCAACCCAGTACCTTAGGTATGTCAGGCACAAGTGGTCTATGACTGAGCCACATCTCCATCAGTACAAAAACTTTCATAATACTTTTTTTTTGTCAGTCGTGGGGCCTGAACTCTGGGCCTTTGTTCAAGGCTAGTGCTCTACCACTTGAGCCATACCTCCACTTCGGCTTTTTGGTACTTCCTTGGAGATAAGAGTCTCATGGACTTTTCTGCCCCATCTGGCTTTGAGCTACAATCTTTGTATTTCAGCTCCTGAGTAGCTAGGATTATAGGTATGAACCACTGACACCTGGACTAACTTACCAAAGTTAACACAAGAGGAAATAGAATGTGATAGTCCTATGACACAAAATAAATATGTAATGAGGAAAAAAAAATTCACAAAGAAAACTAGGTCTAGGTGGCTTCTGTGGATACTCCAAACATTTAAAAAAGTAATAAAACCAATCACCAAAGTAAAAATAGAATTAACATAAATACTAATAGTTTTCTAATCTGTCTTGTTTTTTACTAAGGTTTTAGAGTTATTTGTTTATTTTGAGTGAGTAGTATGTTCATATGAATGAAAGTGTAGGGAGGAGGATTGGATGGTAGTTTAGTAGTAGGCCTCTTGCCTGAATTATGTGAAGCTCTGAGTTTGATCCAGGACTGAAAAACAAGAAGAAAAACAAGTCCCCTAAAATATACAGTGAAAAAGAAAAAGCTCTTTTTTCCTCCTGTTTTTTTTTTCATTCAGTTCCCTCTTCAGAAGCATGTGACTTCATTTTTTGAAAATTTTGTTTATAATGTCATTTGTTATATGGAAATTTAAGATTGTGTGTGTGTGTGTGTGTGTGTGTGTGTGTGTGTGTTTATGTATGTATGTATGTATGTGTGTACTGGGGTTTGAACTCAGGGCCTAGGAAGTGCCCTTGGATATTTTTTTTTCCTCAAGATGAATGCTCTACCACTTGATTCACAGATACTTCTGGCTTTTAAGGTAAGAGTTTTATAGACTTTCCTGACTGGGCTGGCTTTGAACTGTGATGCTCAGATCTCAGCCTCCTGAGTAGCTAGGGATTATAGGCTTGAACCATTGGTGCCCAGCTTAAAAAAATATTTTAATGTAGATAAATTTATCAACTTTGTTAATTGGGTTTTTTTTGGTCGGTCATGGGGCTTGAACTCTAGGCCTGGGTGCTGTTCCTCAGCTCTTCAGCTCAAGGCTAGCACTCTACCTCTTGAGCCACAGTGCCACTTCTGATTTCTGGTGGTTTATTGGAGATAAGAGTCTCACAGGACTTTCCTGCCCCGGCTGGCTTTGAGCTTCGATCCTCAGATCTCAGCCTCCTGAGTAGCTAGGATTACAGATGTGAACCACTGATGCCCAGCTGTGAATTGTGTTTTTTATGTCTTATTAAAACAACAACAACAACAAAAACACCTTAAATACTGTATTCAGGGCTTCGGGGGTATCTCAGTGATAGAGTGCTTAGCATGCAGAAAGCCCTGAGTTTGATACTCAGCACTGAAAAAAATCAAACCCCTAATTTTTTTTTTTTTTGGTCGGTCGCAAGGCTTGAGCTCTGGGCTTGGGCGCTGTCCCTGTGCTCTTCAGCTCAAGGCAAGCACTCTACTGCTTGAGCCACAGCACCACTTCCAGTTTTCTAGTGGTTTATTGGAGATAGGAGTTTCACGGAGTTTCCTGCCCGGGCTGGCTTTGAACTGTGATCCTCAGATCTCAGCCTCCTGAATAGCTAAGATTACAGGCGTGAGCCACCGGCGCCCCGCTCAAATCCCTAAATTGTAAATGTTTTCTTTTTCTTTTTTTTTGTTGTTGTCAGTTATAGGACTTGAACTCAGGGCCTGGGTGCTGTCCCTGAGCTTTTTTGTTCAAGGCTAGTGCTGTAACACTTTGAGTCATAGCTTTATTTCTGGTTTTCTGGTGAAGTGGTACTGTGGCTCAAGTGGTAGAGTGTTAGTCTTGAACAAAAATCAGCTTTGGGACAGTGCCCAGGCTCAGAGTTCAAGCCCCAGGACTGCAAGAGAGAGAGAGAGACAGAGACAGAGACAGAGACAGAGACACACACACACACACACACACACACACACACACACACACACACACACACACACACACACACACGGGGAGAAAGAGGGGGGAGAGGAAGAGGGATAAGGAGAAAGGGAGAGGGAGAGAGACAAAGAGAGAGAGAAAGAAAGAGAGAGAGAAAATCTCAGGGACTTCCCTGCCTGGGCTGCCTTTGAATCACAATCCTCAGATCATAGTCTCCTGAGTATCTAGGATTACAGGTGTGAGCCCACCAGTGCCCGGCCTGTAAATACTTTCTTTCTTATTTTTTTTTTTTTGGTCCAGTCGTGGGGCCTGAACTCTGGGCCTGGGCGCTGTCCCTCAGCTCTTCAGCTCAAGGCTAGCGCTCTACCACTTGAGCCACAGCGCCACTTCTGGCTTTTTTCTTTTTGCTTATGTGGTGCTGAGGAATTGAACCCAGGGCCTCATGCATGCAAGGCAAGTGCTCTACCACTGAGCCACCTTCCCAGCCCCTGTAAATATTTTCTAACCTTTGAATCTCCATGTTTATATCTCTTTTTGGTTTGGAATTCATTTTCTTGTGTATGATGTGAAGTAGGGAGCATACTTCCCCCCAAGTAAAGTATTCACCCTTATGCTTAACTCATCTTGCATAGCGTACAGCAGTGATAGAAATCCACTGTTGAGCTTCATGTATGTGTTGTAGAATACCATTAACTGTTCTAGTTTTTACTTGTGTTTGCGCCTACTTGTAGGAAAGTGCTCAGAGTTCTAATAAGTACTTCTTTTCAGAGCCCATAATGTGTCCTTGTGTCTTGTAACATGTCTGGAATTTGTGTAGGCTCTGCTGGGGCAGGGAAAGGAGAGTTTCTTTGTCACACAAACAAGGACAAAGCTTTTTCCTGTCTCTTCGATTTACCAATGCCTCATCAGAAGCTTTCAGCATTTATGTAAGAAATTTATTTTATTGGACTTGAGAAAATTTAACAAGTTGTTTTAAATATGATAGAGTAGGAAATTGTATTTACTTAATTGTAGTGTTTTTTTCCCCTTTAGTCTTTTAAGTCTTTTAAATGTCTAAGCTGTTTCTTGTATTGTATATTCTTTGGGAAAAGATTAATGTTGATTTTGTGATATGGGAATAACAATAACAACAAGCCCCGTTATAGTGGGCTTTTCCATCATTTATTTTCCATTTTCTGTCATTTTCAGTCATTTTCATCTTGTAGACATTTGTACCAGATGCTCTACTCAGAAAAAGTGAGGAAAAGACTTAAAAAAGCCATCACTTAAGAAAAATTAAAGTGTGGCATACTGAAGTGAATCAGCATGGCAGGGAACGGGGAAGCAGAGGAGAAAAGAAATGAGATTGCTATGTGTTACTTTTATTTTAGACTTTTAAGGTATGTTCTTTTCTTCTACTCCTTATAGATAGCAGAGGCAGCCTTACCTTGAAGGTATTTATTTTTTTTTACTTGTTTAGGGTATTTAGGAGAAGTTTGTAGAGGTGATAGCCAGGTAGGAAGTATTCTGTTCAGAAACACTAGCTAGGAGCTTTGTCCTTTAGTTCCTTTCCCAGTTGTGTGTTTGATCTAGTTTAGTACTGAAAGAGTCCATTATGATTTTAAAAAAAAATCTTAGAATCTTAATTGTGTTCTAGACTTAAAAAAAATAAATCTATTAGCATGATGTGTTATATGTGTTTCTACTTCAGGAATATAATAGAGGCTGTTCATGCACAATAATATATTAGAACTAGATTAATCTGAAATAAGTTATTCACAGAAGGATTGAGTTCCATAAAATGATTAGTTTAGGTACAATAAATTCTACTTTGTTGTTGTTGTAATAGTCCTTTTCTGGCTTTCTAAAGAGGTGATAATTTCTTATTGGCAGTGATTATAAATAATAGATCTATCTGTATTGACTTTTGGTTCTTTTGTTTTTTATTTTGCCAGTACTGAAGTTTGAATTCAGGGCTTGGGTGTTGTTTCTTACCTTTTTTGCTCAAAAGCTGTCACTCTACCACTTGAGCCCACAGCTCTGTTACCATCTTTTTGGTGGTTAACTGGAGATGAGATTCTCACAAGATTTCCTCCCTGGGCTGGTTTCCGACCTTGATCCTCAGATCTTAGCCTCCTGACTAGCTAGGATTATAGGGGTAAGCCACTGGCACTCAGCTTGACTTTGTTTTTACCTGAAATAAACTGACATTTGAAAAAGAGGTGTGTGTGTGTGTGTGTGTGTGTGTGTGTGTGTGTGCACGTGCATGCGTGTGTGTCTGTCTGTCTGTCCTAGAACTTGAACTCAGAGCTGGGGGTGCTGTCCCTGAGCTTTTATACTCAAGGCTAGTGCTCTATCACTTGAGTCACAGCTCCAATTCTGACTTTTTTGGTGGCTAATTGGAGATAAGAGTCTCACAGACTTTCTTGTCCAGGCTGGCTTCAAACTGCCATCTTCAGAGTGCAGCTTCCTGAGTAGCTAGGATTACAGGTGTGAGGTACCAGTGCCCGGCCAAAACAGACTCTTGTCAAAGACTTTAGAGAAAATTGCTTCTTATTCTAATTGCTTTATATTATCATTGACTTCTTTAAGTTTACACAGAGAAATAATATCCTAGTGTGTAAAAAGGTTGAGGAGACAACCATTCTGTGCAGTGACTTTTTGCCTTGAGAACCACACATTCATAGTTTTAAATTTTTGTGTGGTTTTATTATAATGCATTATAATTTTAGAGAAAAGAATCTAGTTAAACAACCAACTGATATTTGGATTATTAATAATTCTACAATAACTTTTTTAAGGGAACAGAAATGAACTCTGAAATTTTCCTGTGCCTGTTTTCATTGTATTATCATTGAAAATTACTCATGTAGTATTGGCAGAGTGTCTTGTTGGTTTGTTTCATATTTTAGGGTATCACTTTGCCTGGAACAGTACTTTGATACGTAAGGTATAGTAGATGACTTTTTATTTTTTGTCGGTTGTGAGGCCTGAACTCTGGGTCTGGGCGCTTTCCCTCAGCTCTTCAGCTCCAGGCTAGCACTCTACCACTTGAGCCACAGAGCCACTTCCGGCTTTTTCTGCTTATATGGTGCTGAGGAATCAAACCCAGGGCCTCATGCATGCAAGGCAAGCACTCTACCACTGAGCCACCTTCCCAGCCCCTCGCACATGAGTTTTAAGTTGTGATTGTTTTTATTGTGAAATGTTTGGATGAGTCAGGTGAATTTGCTTGACTTAAATGTGCTTACTTGTCCTTTCTGATTTGTGTTGTATCTATTATATAGTAAGTGTTAAAACAGCTGTTATAGTTCATTGATGATGGGTACAAACAATGATGTATCTGCTGTAAGAGATGGAATAATACAGTTCTTTATAAAGAATCATGTATTAGAACTAAAAAAAATCTGGGTACTGGTAGCTCACACCTGTAATCTAGCTACTCAGGAGGCCGAGATCTGTGGATCATGGGTCAAAGCCAGTCTGGTGAGGAAAGTTTGTGAGACTCTTATCTCCAATTAACCACCAAAGAGCCAGAATTAGAGCTATGGCTCAAGTAGTAGAGCTTTAGCATTGAGCAAAAGAAGCTTAGGAACAGGGCCTAATTAAGTCCCAAGACTGGTACTTAAAAAAAAAAAAAGTAAAAAGGAGTCCTAGTAGTCATGCACTGGGGAAAAAAATATTTCTTAGATTTAAAAGAGCTTTTTGAGCTGGGTGCTGGTGGCTCACACCTGTAATCCTAGCTACTCAGGAGGCTGAGATCTGAGGATTTTGGTTCAAAGCCAGCCTGGGCAGGAAACCCCGTGAGACTCCAATAAGCCATTAGAAAACCAGAAGTGGTGCTCTGGCTCAAGCGGTAGAATGCTGGCCTTGAGCTGAAGAATTGAGGAGTGTAGTCCAATGTAACATGGGAGTGGAAAGCCTGAGATCAGGAACCTTGCAGCAAAGGCAGATGATGCATGGATCAGAAGTCACCAGAATTGAGAGTTTTCAAATAAAACAGGGATGGGGATACAGCTCAGCAGTAGAGCTTGTGCCTAACATGCATGAGGCCTGGGTTTGATCCTGAGCATCACAAAGTAATTAAATAAGTAAAATCTATTTATAGACATGGGCAAAACAGAATTGCTATCCATTTTATGTACCTGTGTCTTCTGTTCTCTGAAAGCTTCTTGATTACGAGGAACAGAATCCAAGGGCAGCTGCCTCAATTAGAGGAATATGATTGTAAGAAAGCCTCTGCCCCTGTGTGGACCCAGTAACCAATGAACCCATTGTGTAAAGCCAGGGAAAAAACCCACACATACATGATCTCTTCAAAGATTCTTCTGTTTCATTTTTTTCCAGTGATGCCATCTGTAGTTTTGTTATCTGCAATAATTCTTCCCTTCGAGGTCAGCCAATTATCTTCAATCCTGACTTTTTTGTGGAGAAGCTCCGACATGAGAAACCTGAGGTGTTCACTGAGTTGGTGGTCAGCAATATCACAAGACTTATCGATTTACCCGGAACTGAGCTGGCTCAGCTGATGGGAGAAGTGGACCTTAAGTTGCCTGGTGGGGCTGGTCCTGCAACAGGATTCTTCCGGTCTCTGATGACTCTCAAGCGGAAGGGTAGGAGATGTATTTGTGACGCGTGGACCTGTCCCACTATTACCTACCTTCCCTCTTGACATTGCACATTCACTGAGAGTTTTGATCACCCTAAAACAGTTTTGGGGCATTTCCCCCATTTTTATTAGTAGAATCTTAGGTAATAAAAAGTTAAAAAAAAAAAAAAAGAAAAAAGAAAAAAACGGGTTGGGAATGTGGCTTAGTAGTAGAGTGCTTGCCTAGCCTGCATGAAGCCCTAGGTTCAATTCCTCAGTACCACTGACACAGAAAAAGCTGGAAGTGGCACTGTGGTTCAAGTGCTAGACTTGAACAAAAGAAGTTCACGGATAGTGCCCAGGCCCTGAGTTCAAGCCCTAGGACTGACAAAAAAAAAAAAGATGCTAATCTCTTCTTAGTACTCAGGATTGAACTCGGGGCCTCACTCACGCTAGGCCACTGAGCTATATTCTTAGCCTCTAAACTTTTTTTTTGTCAGTTGTGGGTCTTGAACTTTGGGCCTAGGCATTGTCCCTCAGCTCTTCAGCTCAAAGCTAGCACTCTACCACTTGAGCCATAG
Source organism: Dipodomys spectabilis (assembly GCF_019054845.1). NCBI lineage: Eukaryota > Metazoa > Chordata > Mammalia > Rodentia > Heteromyidae > Dipodomys > Dipodomys spectabilis. The sequence goes on from NW_024870802.1 coordinate 15,552,970, forward strand.
CATCACTTCTGGTTTTCTGGTGGTTTATTGAAGATAAGAGTCTCACGGACTTTCCTGCCCTGGCTGGCTTTGAACCATGATCCCCAGATCTCAGCCTTCTTAGTAGTATAGATTGCAGGCGTGAGCCACCGGTGCCTTGCCTGAACATTTTTTTTTTTTTTGGTTGTGGGGCCTGAACTCTGGGCCTGGGTGCTGTCCCTGAGCTGTTCAGCTCAAGGGTAGTGCTCTACCACTTGAGCCACGCGCCATTTCTGGCTTTTTCTGCTTATGTAGTGCTGAGGAATTGAACCCAGTGCCTCATGCATACAAAGCAAGCACTCTACCACTGAGCCACCTTCCCAGCCCCTGGACATTTTTTTTGTATTGCACTAGTTTTCAGATATTTTCATGCTTTTATAGGGCAGATTCCTGCCCTATAAAAGAGCACTACTTTTGATAAGAGATCCTATTTTATTTTACTAAATATAAGGAAATAATTAAGGTAGAAAAATAGTTTTAGCATAAACAGATCAGATCTTGTACCAACTCCAGTGGATAATCAGTTATAATTTGATAGTCATGGCTCAAGTTCTTTTTTTTTTTTTTTGTCGGTCATGGGGCCTGAACTTTGGGCCTGGGTGCTGCCCCTCAGCTCTTCAGCTCGAGGCTAGCACGTTACCACTTGAGCCACAGTGCCACTTCTGGGTTTTTTTTTCTGCTTATGTGGTGCTTAGGAATCGAACTCAGGGCCTCATGCATACAAGGCATGCACTGTACCACTGAGCCATCTTCCCAGCCCTCAAGTTCTTTTTTTGTAGGTGTCGGTCTTGGGGCTTGAACTCAGGGTCTGGTAATGTCCTTGAACTTTAGTGCTCAAGGCTAGTGCTCTATCAGTTGAGCTATAGCTCCACTTCTGGCTTTTACTGGTTAATTAGAGATAAGCATTTGCAGGCTTTCCAGCCTGGGCTGGCTTTGAACCACAGTCCTCATATCTTAGCCTCCAGAGTAGTTGAGATTACAGGTATGAGCTCCTGGCCCCTGGCTTTTTTTTTTTTTTTTTTGTCGGTTGTGGGGCTTGAACTCTGGGCCTGGGCGCTGTCCCTCAGCTCTTCAGCTCAAGGCGAGCGCTCTACCACTTGAGCTACAGCGCCACTTCTGGTTTTGTGGTGGTTTATTGGAGATAGGAGTCTCATGGTCTCTCCTGCCCGGGCTGGCTTTGAACCGCGATCCTCAGATCTCAGCCTCCTGAGTAGCTAGGATTACAGGTGTGAGCCACCAGCACCCGGCTGGCCCCTGGCTTTTAAGTTCCTTTTTGTTTAATTTTAGATTGTCACTAAGCTAGCCATTATTACTTAAATAAGCAAATGGTAGCTGGCACTGGTAGATCACATCTGTAATCTTAACTGTTTTGAAGGCTGAGATCTGGGACTCAGGTTCAAAGCCAGCCTGGGCAGGAAAGCCTGTGAGACTTAGATTAACTACCAAAAAGCTAAAAGTGGAGGTGTGATTCAAGTGGTAGAGCACCAGTCTTTATTGAAAAAGCTCAGGGATACACCCAGGTCCTGTGTTTAAACCCCCAATAAATATCAATACCAGCATGTGTTGGTAAAATGGTAAGATGTTGTTTTCCTTCCCTCCCTCCCTCCTTCCCTCCCTCCTTCCTTCCAGTATTGAACTTGGAAAGAGTTGATTGACAGTTGTTCTAATTGAATTTCCTGGTTATTAGTGCTAAGGTTTTAAAAATTAAAAAAAAAATTAACAATATACAGAGGAGTTAATGTGATATTTGCATGTATGTGCATAATATGCTTTGATTAAATTCTTCCCATCTATATTAGTGTTTCTTCCCTGGTTCCTACTTCTTCCCCAGTGCTAAGTAAGGTGTTTGTTACTGACCTTAGGAAAACATTTGATGAACTGTGAAATAGGGGGAATTGTTTTAAGTAAAATGGCTTTGTACTGTTTGTATAAAATATAGTCCTGTCCTGTTACATGTTTTTTTCAGAAAAAGGAGTGGTATTTGGATCTCCACTGACTGAAGAAGGCATTGCCCAAATATACCAATTGATTGAATATCTTCACAAAAGTAAGACAGTTTGTAGTTTGAATATCTTTATAAAAGGCATTAGTTTGTTGACCTATGTTTAATGAGGAATTATCAATTTTCCATTGATTGCTAATAGCTTTGAGTTAGTAGTTGCCATTTAACTATCATCAAAGGAAGTAACCAATGATGTTAATTTCACATGGCAGATTTTTTTTTTGTTTTGTTTTTTTTTTCATGATGGGGCTTGAACTCAGGACCTCTGTGCTGTCCCTGAGCAATTTTTGCTGAAGGCTAGCATGCTACCACTTCATGCCACAGATCCACTTCTAGTTTTCTAGTGGTTAGTTGAAGATAATAGCCTCATGGACTTTTCTGCTGGACTGGCTTCAAATTTGGATCCTCAGATCTTAACCTCCTGAGTAGCTAGGATTACAGGTGTGAGCCACAAACACTCAGCTTGTATATATATGTATACATAAAAATTAGTGTCTAGAAAATTACATTTATCCCTTAAGTAAAACAATTATGGAGCTGGGTGCCAGTGGCTCACGCCTGTAATCTTAGCTACTCAGGAGGCTGAGATCTGAGGATCACAGTTCAAAGCCAGCCCGGGCAGGAAAGTCCGTGAGAATCTTATCTCCAATAAACCACTAGAAAACTGGAAGTAGGGCTGTGACTTAAGCGGTAGAGTGCTCACCTTGAGCTGAAGAGTGCAGGGACAGCGCCCAGGTCCAGAGTTCAAGCCCCACGACCGACAAAAAAAACGACAATTACGGAAAAATTTGGTGTGTATAGAATCATGACATTTATTCAAGGGAACATGATCTCTAAAATTCTGTGATGAACATACTTTTAGTTATGTCATCTGTGCCTGGCAAAACCTCCTTTTTAAAAGCTTTGTAGGCTGGGCACTGGTGGGTCACACCTGTCTGTAATTCTAACTACTCAAGAGGCTAAGATTTGAAGATGAAGGTTCAAAGCCAGCCTCGACAAAAAAGACCATAAGAGTCTCATCAAAAAGCCGAAGTCTTATCTCCAATAACTACCAAGACAAAAATGGAGCCATGTCTCAAGTTATGGAGTGCTAGCCTTGAGCAAAATAGCTAAGGGACAGCACTCAGGTTCTGAATTCAAGCCCTACTACCATCCCCAAAATAAATAAATAAATAAAGTCTTTGCAAAGGATATTTAAGGGAAGAGTAGTATGTTAATTACATCTTCTCTCTTTTGTTTTTTTCCCTGTCCTCTGTTTTTTTCCATGCTAAGCAGATTTGCGAGTAGAGGGTTTGTTTAGAGTACCAGGCAATAGTGTTCGACAGCAGATTTTAAGAGATGCTCTCAATAATGGAACTGATATTGACTTGGAATCAGGGGAATTTCACTCAAATGATGTTGCCACCTTGCTGAAGATATTTCTAGGAGAGTTACCGGAGCCCTTACTGACACATAAACATTTCAATGCACATCTCAAAATTGCTGGTGAGTATAGGAAGGAGGACATTTAACTATTTCAATTTAGTAAAATCTTCTGGAATTTTCTGTGACTCATGGAAATTTTTTTTTTTTCTTTTTTGCAAGTTCTGGGGCTTGAACTCAGGGTCCTGGGCACCGTCCCTGAGCTTCATTTGCTCAAGGCTAGCACTCTACCACTTGAACCAAAGTGCCACTTCTGCCTTTTTCTGTTTATGTGATAGTGGCACTCTACCACTAGGCCACATTCCCAGCTCCCAGAAATACTTTTTTTTTTGTCTTCATGGGGCTTGAACTCAGGGCCTGGGCACTGTCACTGAGCTTTTTTGTTCAAGCCAGGTGCTCTACCACCTGAGCCACAGCTCCACTTCGGGCTTTTTGCTAGTTGGAGATGAGTCTTATAGACTTTTCTGCCTGGGCTGGGTTTAAACCTTAATCCTTAGATCTCAGTCTCCTGAGTAGCTAGGATTACAGGTGTAAACTACTGGCATCTGGCTTCAAATGTCTTCCTTGATAAATAAATGTTTATTAAGACAAAGGGCTGACTAGGGCCAGTTATTATTTATTTTTGTATCCCTGATGGACCCTATTATAGGCCTTTGGACATTTTAATTGCTCAATGAATGTATGCTTTTGGATTGGTTGGCTTCATAGGATTCATACCTCAAATGTTATAGGTTTGATGCATTTGTCTTAGTTTGAGACTTTTGCTAAATATTTCTAATGGAGAGATGATTTCTACATTTGGAAATTAGTTTTTAAAAAGATTTTGTTCTCTGAGTAGGCAATACATTACTATGATTTACAGTTTCAAAAGCTTCAGAGAAAAGCCAGATGCTGGTGGCTCAGACCTGTAATCCTAGCTATTCAGGAAGTTAAGATCTGAGAATCATGATTCAAAGCCAGCAGGAATATCTGTTGAGAATTTTCTTTTTTGGTCTGTCATGGGGCTTGAACTCTGGGTCTGGGCACTGTCCCTCAGCTCTTCAGCTCAGAGTGAGTGCTCTACCACTTGAGCCACAGTGCCACTTCTGGTTTTCTAGTGGTTAACTGGAGATAAGAGTTTCAACGATTCCTGCCCAGGCTGGCTTTGAACCGAGATCCTCAGATCTCAGCCTCTTGAGTAGCTAGGATTACAGGTCTGAGCCACCAGCGCCAGGCGAGACTCTTTTCTTTAACTACCAAAAAACCATAAGGAGAACCCAGTGCTGGTGGCTCACACCTGTAATCCTAGCTACTCAGGAGGTTGAGATCTGAAAATATGGTTCAAAGCCAGGCTGGACAGGAAAGTCTGTTAACCTCCAGTTAACTCACCAGAGAACCGGAAGTGGTTTTGTGGCTCAAGTAGTAGAGCACTCGCTTTGAGATGAAGAGCTGAGGGACAGTGCCCAGGCCCAGAATTCAATCCCATGACCAACAAAAAAACAAAACAAAAAGTGACAAAAAAGCCATAAGTGGAGCTGGCAAAAAAAAAAAAAGAAAAAGAAAAAGAAATCAACATTACTTGTCTCTGGGCAAAGAACTGGGTGCCAGAGAATAGAGTGGGGAAGAAGTTTTTCATTTTATATTCTCTGAACCTTTTTTTAGTGTGTGCCAGTTCTGGAGCTTGACCTTAGGGCCTGGGCACTGTCCCTGAGCTTCTTCTGCTCAAGGCTACCACTCTACCACTTGAGCCATAGCACCACTTCTGGTTTTCTAGTGGTTAATTAGAGATAGATTCTTATGAACTTTCCTGCCTGGGCAGACTTTGAATAATCCTCAGATCTCAGCCCTCTTGAGTAGCTAGGATTACAGGGTGAACCTCCAGTGCCCAGCTTTAATGGTCTGCTTTTTTTTTGGGGGGGGGGGCCCAACCTGGGGCTTGAACTCAGGGCCTGGGCACTGACCCTAAGATTCTTTTGCTCAAGCTAGCACTCTACCACTTGAGCCACAGTGTCACTTCTGGCTTTTTCTGTGTTTTTGGTACCGAGGAATGGAACCCAGGGCTTCATGCATGCTAGGCGAGCATTTTGCCACCAAGCCACCTTCCCAGCCCTAATGGTCCATTTTTATCTCATCAGTAGTTTTGTTCTTTGTGCTGTGTGGTTTTCTTTTTCTTTCCCTTTTTTTCTCTTTTCTTTTCTTCCTTTCTGTGCCATTGGAGCTTGAATTTTTTTCCCCCCTCATCTCTGTTCTTTAGCATTCGACTTATGCCTCCACTTTTAGATCTTTGTTGATTAATAGGAGATAAGAGTCTCTCATTTGTCTGTCTGGGCTGGTCTCCTGAAAAGCTAGGATTAGAGCCATTAGTTACCATTGCCTGGCTTGAGAATGTTTTTCTCTTTTCTTTCCCTCTTTTCCTTCCTCCCCTCTCTTCTATGTATGAGCTCTGTCTCTCTCCACCTTCCAGGGAATTGAACTCAAGGCACATTCTAGAGTGTTATTAGATTTTTATGTTTAACACATTTCTGCCTTTCTGCTTTTGGTATGAATTGAAGGGAGGAGAACAGTATGGCATGGAGGGTTTGTTGTTATTTTTTCCTTATTCCTTACGAGTAATTCGTTTTGTTTTTAAGATTTGATGCAGTTTGATGATAAAGGAAACAAGACCAATGTACCAGATAAGGAGCGGCAAATTGAGGCTCTTCAGTTGCTTTTCCTCATTCTCCCTCCACCCAATCGTAACTTGTTGAAGTTATTGCTTGATCTCCTGTACCAGACAGCAAAAAAACAAGATAAGAATAAGATGTCTGCCTATAACCTTGCTCTTATGTTTGCGCCACATGTCCTATGGCCAAAAAATGTGAGTGTTGAGGGGAAGAGCAAAGATTGCTTTGTTTTCTTGGGCTGGGCCTCATCCTTGGTGAGGCTATCAAGGTCCAAGGTCTAGTCTTTAGCTTTATGAGGTCAGGAACTTCCTTTATTAGTTCATTCTGGAGCCATTAAACCCAAGGGGCCAGCTCCTCTAACTTTTCTTATAAATCGTTCTTTATAAACCTGCATGGCAACTGAAATTACAGCTACTAAGTAAACTAGAATACTCATTTTGATGAATTAGTAATGACTTTATTTATTTTTAGCAGTAAATCCTTCTTGGGAAATCAAATGAATTCCTGAAGATTGAATGATAAATTTAGGATAGAGCTGTGTGACCTTATGGATTAGTATCATCAACCTTTCTTTTTTTTTGGGTGCGGGGGGGTCCAGTTGTGGGGCTTGAACTCTGGGCCTGGGCACTGTCCCTTAGCTCTTCAGTTCAAGGATAGCACTCTACCACTTGAGCCACAGCTCCACTTCCGGCTTTTTTCTTTTGCTTATGTGGTGCTGAGGAATCGAACCCAGGACCTCATGCATGCAAGGCAAGTGCTCTACCACTGAGCCACCTTCCCAGCCCTATCATCAACCTTTATAGGAGAGACAGATAGATCAGTTTTACCTTGTCCTAACTTTTGTCTTATACATGCAGTTTTCTTGGATAAAGTTAGTTTGAATGGGCTTTTTGTTACTGAGACTATGATACTATCAGTGACTCACATGAAAATAAATTAGTCTTTTTTGTTTTCTTCAGTGCTGAGGTTTGAATTCAGATACAGATTGTGGTCTCTGTCCATTTTGAATATAAGACTAGATCTCTCTCTCTCTCTCTCTCTCTCTCTTTTTTTTTTTTTTTTTACTTATACTGGGGCCTGAACTAATGGCCTTAAGTTCTTACTTTGCTTTTCCTACTCAAGCTGGTAATGCTCTACTACTTAAGCCACATCTCCACTTCTGGCTTTTTGGTAGTTAATTGTAGATAAGTCTTTCATAGACTTTTCTGCCTGGGCTGGCTTTGAAGCTTGATCCTCAGACCTTAGCCTGGTGAGTAGCTAGGATTACAGGCATGAGCCACTAGTGCCCAGTCATGACCCACCAATGCCTAGTCCTAGACTATATTTTGTTTAGGAATATTGCCTACTTGATAAGTTCTCAAGGATTTCCTGGTCACATCCACTAGAAACCTGCTAACCCAGAATCTACTCATATTTAGAGTTACTTTTGTTAGGGACAGAAATAATTGCACATTTCAAAGAACAAGCTTATTGGTAAGTAGTCCCAGCTCTTACTGTTCTTCATTTGCTTTCTTTTCCTCTGGGTAGGTCACTGCAAATGACCTTCAGGAGAATATTACAAAGTTAAACAATGGGATGGCTTTTATGATCAAACACTCTCAGAAACTTTTTAAGGTAGGTACAGGCAGTTCCGTTGGTGACAAGACAAGGAGGGTAGAGAGCAGAGTGGGATTCTAAATAAAAAGACAGGATATAACTAGAAATGTAAACTAGAATGGGACAGTGGCAAAACTCTCCCAGGGGGGAGGACTGAGCTGAGGAAATACCTGTCCTCTGGGTAATTGAGTCATTTCATTAAAGTCTGTACTTGCTGGCAGCTGCTAGTTTTAGCCTGCTTGTTTCCTGCCAGTCTAATTTTGAGGGTCTGACAAGCCCCCTTTATTCCGTCCCCTTCAGCTCAAATAGTGTTTCTGTCATGGTAATTTTCTCAAGAACTTTGTGGGTTTTCTGTGTATTTCAGAGTTTATTCTGTTAGACAAAAGCCATATATATATATTTATTTATTTATTTATTGCAGATAAATCTACTATCTTATTTGCTGAGAAGGTTGAGGGCAATCTCTTTAAGCTTCCTGAGGCCCTGTGGTTCAATGGAGAACATCTCAGAGACATGTTCTTACCTTTAAAAGGGTTTTATGAGGCCAGGTGCTGGCTGGCAGCTCATGCCTGTAAGCATCCCTACTCAGGCTGAGATCTGAGGATTGCAGTTTGAAGTCAGCCTGGGCAAGAAAGTCCATAAGACTCTTGTCTTGAATTAACTACCAGAAAACCGAAAGTGGAGCTGTGTTCACAGTGGTAGAGTGCAAGCCTTGAGTGAAAAAGCCCAGGGTCGTTGTTCAGGCTGAGTTCAAGCCCCACAACTGACCAAAAAAAAAAAAAAAAAAGGAAGGATTTTGTGTAGCTGAAATACTCTTTTGATATTTCTGGGGTTGTTAGAAAAACTTGTGCAGTCATATCCTGGCCTTTAAAATGCTCCTTGATAGTCTCTTGCCATCTAGAAAGGCTGAGAACTTTAAAGATCATCTACTACTAGTACCTTTTTCTTGTGGTAAAATACTTACAAAATTTACCACTTTTAAATGATTCTATTAACTACTTTTTTTTTTTTGGTCAGTCATGGTGCCTGAACTCTGTTCCTCAGCTTTTCACTTAAGGCTAGTGCTCTACCACTTAAGCCACAGCGCATATCTGGCTTTTTCTGCTTATGTGGTGCTAAGGAATTGAACCCAGGGCTTCATGCATGCAAGGCAAGCACTCTACCACTGAGCCACCTTCCCAGTGCCCTATTAACTACTTTAAAAAAAATGTTGTTTTTAAATGTTAACCTTTTGTTTTTGGTTGTTGTTGGTTGTGGGGCTTGAACTCAGGGCCTGGGCACTGTCCCTGAAATCTTTTGAGGCTCATGGTTATTTCTCTACCACTTTGAGCCATAGCTCCACTTTAGTTTTCTGGTGGTTAATTGAATATGAATCTCACAGACTTTTCTGCCCAGGCTGGCTTTGAACTGTGATCCTCAGATCTCAATCTCGTGAGTAGCTAGGATTACAGGCATGAGCCACCTGTGCCCAGCTAATGTTAACCACTTAAAAATGTCAAATTGTTATTATAAAGGTGATGTACATATAAAGGTGATGTACAGAGGAGACATAGTCACATAAGTCAAGTAGGGTACATTTTTTTTTTTTTTGGCGGTCATGGGGCCTGAACTCTGGGCCTGGGCACTGTCCCTCAGCTCTTCAGCTCAAGGCTTGCACTTTACTACTTGAGCCAAGGACCACTTCCAGCTTTTTCTGCTTATGTGGTGCTGAGGAATCAAACCCAGGGCCTCATGCATGCAAGGCAAACACTCTACCACTGAGCCACCTACCCAGCCCTTGGGTACATTTCCTTCTTTCTTTCTTTCTTTCTTTCTTCCTTTTCTTTCTTTCTAACCTACCTTCCATCCTTCCTTCCTACCTTCCTTCCTTCCTTCCTTCCTTTCTTTTTCTTTCTTTCTTTCTCTGTCTGTGTTTTTTTGCCAGTCATAGGTCTTGAACTTAGGGCCTGGTCACTGTCCCTGAGTTTCTTTGTCTCAAGGCTAATACTCTACCACTTGAGCCACAGAACCACTTGTGGCTTTTTCTGTTTATGTGGTACTGAGAAATCAAATGTAGGGCTTGATGTATACTTAGGTAAGCACTCTGCCACTAAGCCACATTCCCAGATCCTCACTATTCTGGTTTCTATAAATTTGATTAAATACTTTATGTAAGTGAAGCCATATATGTCTTTTAAAAAATTAACATATTGGGCTGGGGGTTTAGCTCAGTGGAAGAGTACCTGCCTGGTGAGTGCAAGGCCCTGAGTTTGGTCCTCAGTCTGGGATGAAAAAAAAATTAACATTATTTATACAAGGATATTTCAATATGATACTTCAATACATGCATATATAATCTACCATATCAAACTTTTAGGTCAAGCCAGGCGCAGCTGGCTTATGCCTGTAATTCTAGCCACTCAGGAGGCTGAGATCTGAGGATCACAGTTCAAAGCCAGCCTGGGCAAGAAAGTCCATGAGACTCTTATCTCCATTTAACCACCTGAAAACCAGAAGTGGTGCTGTGGCTCAAGTGGTAGAGCCTTGAGCTGAAGAGCTGAGGGACAGTGCTTAGGCCCAGAATTCAAGCCCCACAACCCACAAAAACCAAACAAACTTTTAGATCAATTTCAACAGGATTCCTGTTATATTTTCTTTCTTTCTTTTTCCAGCCCTGAAGTTTGAACTCAGGGCCTGAGCACTCCTGAGTTTCTTTTTGCTCAAGGCTAGTACTCTACCACTTGAACCACAGAGCTAGTTTGGGCTTTTTATGTTTATGTGGTGCTGAGGAATCGAACCCAGGGCTTCATGCGTGCTAGGCAAGCAGTTTACAACTAAGCCACGTTCCCAGCCCTCCTGTTATATTTTCTTTTTTTTTTTTTTTTTTTGGGCCCGGTCGTGGGGCCTGGGCGCTGTCCCTCAGCTCTTTAGCTCAAGGCTAGCGCTCTACCACTTGAGCCACAGCGCCACTTCCGGCTTTTTTCTTTTTGCTTATGTGGTGCTGAGGAATTGAACCCAGGGCCTCGAGCATGCAGGGCAAGCGCTCTACCACTGAGCCACCTTCTCAGCCCAAAGATTTTCTTTTTTTTTTTTGGTCCGGTCGTGGGGCCTGAACTCTGGGCCTGGGCACTGTCCCTCAGCTCTTCAGCTCAAGGCTAGTGCTCTGCCACTTGAGCCACAGCGCCACTTCTGGCTTTTTTCTTTTTGCTTATGTGGTGCTGAGGAATCAAACCCAGGGCCTCAGGCATGCAAGGCAAGCGCTCTACCACTGAGCCACCTTCCCAGCCCCCTCCTGTTATATTTTCATACACACATAGAAAGTACTTTAGTCGTATTTGCCATCTCCTTGTACCTGGCATTGCGTAAAAGTCCAGGGTCATTCAGGCTTCCTAGCACTGTTGATGTTGTCTACTTCTTGAAAATTACTTTAGTATGTATGATAGGTTTGTTCTGGGCTGCCTATCTCATTGGTGTATATATGTCTTCATACCAGAACTACAATGATGTGATTACTTAGTTTCATAGCAGTTTTGAAATCAGGAAATGTCAGTCTTCTAACTTTGTTATTTTCCTCACTGTTTTGACTGTTCAGAGTCCCTTGAGATTCTATATCGATTTTAGGCTGAGACCTGAAGGATCATGATTTGCAATCATCTGGATTTACCGTTAAAGGGGAAGAATTCCAGCTATGATCTTAGCAAGATTTGGGTTCAAGTCCTGATATTGGCCCCCCAAAAAAAAACAAAAACAAAAATGCAACCCCAAACAGAAACAACTATATTGGTGTCTTCTCACAGTTTTTTCTTTTTTTATTTTAATATGTTTTTATTGTAAAAATACTGTACAGAGGGGTTACAGTTACATGAGCAAGGTAATGAGTACATTTCCTATCAAGCATTGTTGCTTCCTCCTTTGTTTTTCCCCTACCATCCCTTCCCTCCCACCCCCCACAACTACACTCTTCCCTCTACCCCCTCACATTTTTTCTATCAGATTCATTGAGAAATCTATTTGGTGACAAGAGAAAGGAAGCTATAGAGTAGGTCTTTTGAACAATACTTTGCTTTTCCAGAGTAATATACTTGTCAGGTCCTACTAGCCATTGAGTCATGGTTTTCTTTTATGTCCTGCCCAGGCTCCTGCTTATATTCGTGAATGTGCCAGGTTGCACTATCTGAGCTCCAGAAATCAAGTCTCAAAGGTAAGAATAGGAAATTGTTTGTAACCCAAACATGGAAATAGTTGATGTTAGTGAAGTTTTAAAACAAAGCATAACATCAGAGTAAAGCCATTTTTTAAACAGCCAATGTTTTTTTTTTTTTTTGGGAGGGGGGGGTCCGGTCGTGGGGCCTGAACTCTGGGCCTGGGCGCTGTCCCTCAGCTCTTCAGCTCAAGGCTAGCGCTCTACCACTTGAGCCACAGCACCTCTTCCCGCTTTTTTCTTTTTGCTTATGAGGTGCTGAGGAATCGAACCCAGGGCCTCAAGCATGCAAGGCAAGCGCTCTACCACTGAGCCACCTTCCCAGCCCCTGCAGCCAATGTTTTTAATGTTGTAGCTTAAACTTACCTAGTCATTTTATCTTATTTATTTTAGTTTTTATTTTTATTTTATTTTTGCCCATCCTGTGGCTTGAATTTAGGCCTGGGCAAATCCTGGAGCCTTTTTTGCTCAAGGCTAGAACTTTACCACTTCCAGCTTTTTCTTTTTTCTTTTCTTTCTTTTTTTTTTTTTGTCGGTTGTGGGGCTTGAACTCTGGGCTTGAATGCTATCCCTCAGCTCTTCAGCTCAAGGCTAGCACTCTACCACTTGAGCCACAGTACCACTTCTGGTTTTCTGGTGGTTTACTGGTTTACTGGTGCCTGGGCTGGCTTTGAACTACCTTCCTCAGATCTCAGCCTCCTGAGTAGCTATGATTACAGGTGTGAGCCACCAGTGCCTGGCAAGATAAAAGTAATCTGTAATAGCAAATATATTAAACATAGCAGGAAAAGTGCAGTTGTACATAATTCATTTTTTTTTATACTTATATCTTCTTATATGAAATAAGAAGACCACACTTTATTTTTATTTTTTTATTTTTTATTTTTGCTTATGTGGTGCTGAGGAATCGAACCCAAGGCCTCTGGCATGCAAGGCAAGCGCTCTACCACTGAGCCAACTTCCCAGCCCCCATAATTCATTTTTTAAGTTCATTGACATGGTAAAATTATCAAATGGCTAAAAGACTTGAGATTATATGAATTTAGAGAACTATGAGATGCTTATTTACATATGAATACATCTCATTATTGAGTTTTAATAGTGTTTAAAAAAACTTGACAAGCACTTTTATGTAAGTTCTATTTAGTCTGTCTTGGCTAGACACTTAAGGTATTTTTAACTTAGTTTTAAGCTATTTTTAACTTACTTTTTTCCTGCATCTATTTATTTCTCCTTCTCATTCAACAAATTCTTTTTTTAAAAATTTATTATTATTATTATTTTTTTATTGTGAAAATACTGTACAGAGGGGTTACAATTACATGGGCAAGATAGTGAGTACATTTCTTATCAAGCATTGTAGCCTCCTTCTTTGTTTACCCTTCCCATCCCTTCCCAGCCTCCCCCCACCCCCCGACCCAATCCTTCCCCCCATTCAACAAATTCTTGATGTGACCAGAAAAACAATATTTGATCTTGAGTGTTAAACTAGAACGTGATTTTTCTTAGAGAACTGTCATTTTTATTCTTTTGCCATTGCTTGTCACATTAAATTGTCACATGAGGAGATGAGCACCACCTAGATTCAGTCCTGATGGGCCCCAGAGTTGGGAGCGGTTTGTCACTTTAGTATTCAGATCGCTTATCATTATCATTATTTAATTAATTTATTCATTTATTTTTGGTTGGTCATAGGGCTTGAACTCTGGGCCTGGGCGCTATCCCTGAGTTCTTCAGCTCAAGGCTAGCGCTTTACCACTTGAGCCCCAGCGCCACTTCTGTTTTTTTCCTGGTGGTTAATTGGAAATAAGAGTCTCACAGATGTTACTGCCTGGGCTGGCTTTGAACTGCGATCCTTAGATCTGAGGATCTGAGTAGCTAGGATTACAGGCATGAGCTACCAGCACCTGGCTTTTTATAATTAATTAATTAAAAAAAATTTTTTTTTGCCAGTCCTGGAGCTTGAACTCAGGGCCTGGGCACTGTCTCTAAGCTTCTTTTTGTTCAAGGCTAGCACTCTACCTTTTGAGCTAAGTGCCTCTTCCAGCTTTTTCTGTTGATGTGTCACTGAGGAATTGAACCCAGGGCTTCATGAATGCTAGGCAAGCATTCTACCACTAAGCCACATTCTCAGTACTCCAGATGACTTTTAAACTTAGAGCTTAACCTAGATTTTCAAAAATTCTTAAGAGGAATGATGATGCTTTCTCTGCTTGCCTTATAGGACAGAGTGAGGATTACAATAGATATGAAATGTTTGAAAATTGAACTCATACAAATACTGTCCGGCAATATTCTCAGTGTACTTAGGTTATCTGGATGGGTCATGTATTCTAATAATAGAACCTTTATTAATAGTTTCCTCTATGTTTTGTAGTTGTGTGTGTGTGTGTGTGTGTGTGTGTTTTTGTTGGTTTGGGAACGTTTTCTTGTTCCTGGTTATAGAAGTATACCATATTACTACTCCCTCTGTTTTGATTCAATTTTTTTTCATTATTGTTTTTTGTGGGAACCAAAAAAACTGGCAAGCTATATTAATTCACTTACCTTTTAAATTTTCTTTAGGATGACCTTGATCTAACGGCTTCATGTCATGCTAAGTCCTTCCAGCTGGTAAAACCTAAGAAATGGAACCAGACAGATTCCTCCTCTCAGCAGGAGGAAACCCAGCAGCGGACAGAAGAGGCCCTGAGAGAGCTCTTCCAGCATGTTCACAATATGCCAGAGTCAGCAAAGAAGAAGCAGCTTATTCGACAGGTACTGGAAGGCGGGGAAATAGTAATGGGGCTTTAAGAATGTGAGCTGGAGCTGGGCACTTGTGGCTCATGCCTGTAATTCTAGCTACTCAGGAGGCTGAGATCTGAGGATCGAGATTCAAAGCCAGCCTGGTCAGGAAAGTCCGTGAGACTCTTATCTCCAATAAACCACCCGAAAACCAGAAGTGGCGCTGTGGCTCTCAATTGGTAGAGTGCTTGCCTTGAGCTAAAGAGCTGAGGGACAGCGCTCAGGCCCAGAGTTCAAGCCCCACGACTGACCAAAAAAAAAAAAAAAAGAATGTGAGCTGGTTGTAGAATCACAAGAGAATATCTTTCATCTCTTTGGGACAAACTTTGGCTCAGATGAGAAAGTAAGCTTATCTGACTGGAATTCCAATGTGCTGCTGTCCATTTAGAGGAAAAGTGGATATGTTTGTGTTTCTGCAGTTACAGAGTAATGTGGTTAGTGTAGTTTTTGTTTTGAGAAAACCATGGTTACAGTATATGTTCTAAGATTTAAATCCTCTGGATTTTTTTTTTTCTTGACATGTAACTTTTTTTTTTTGGCTATTTGTGGACCTTGATCTCAGGGCCTGGGCTCTGTCCCTGCCTGAGCTCTTTTGCTCAAGGCTAGTGTTCTACCACTTTGAGCCACAATGCCAATTCTGGTTTTTGAGTAGTTAATTGGAGATAAGAGTCTCATGGGGACTTTTCTGCCTGGGCTTGCTTCAGACCTTGATCCTCAGATCTCAGCCTCCTGAGTAGATAGGAATTACAGGTGTGAGCCACTGGCACCTGGCAAATATATGTCTTTCTGAATTGGATTTTTTTGGTTTGGAAATGGTAATAGTAGTTTTTGTGTGTGAAGGTTGTAAAGGGTAGAGGAGATCTGTATAGAGTAGCTGGTATAGCAGAGCATAAGTAGTAACTGATTAGTGGAGTTGTTTGCAATTAGAACACTAAATTAGGGTCCTACTCTGATACTAGAAAGTAGCAATTCCAGTGGCCAAATTTGTTTATTGTGGAATTTTGGAGAAAAATTAGGTCATTCATTTGTCACTTTTAGGTGCTGTTCCTGCTCAGTTGATAGTTTGGTTTTTCAGGAATTTATTTTGTCTCAATTCTTTTGAGTTTTTTTTTTTTTTTCCCAGTCCTAGGGCTTGAACTCAGGACCTAGGCCTGGTCCCTGAGCCTCTCTATGCTCAAGGCTAGCACTCTACCACTTGAGCCACAGCACCACTTCCGGCTTTTTCTGTTTATGTGGTACTGAGGAATCGAACCCATGCTAAGCAAGCACTCTACCACTAAGCCACATTCCCAGCCCTTCTTTTGAGTTTTATTTGAGCAGGAGGGTCACTGTATTAGTCAGTTTTCCCTACACACACACACACACACACACACACACACACACACACACACACACACACACACACACTACATATCCTATTTATGTATATAATAAATATATATATCTTACTATATATATCTGAAATAATTAACTTTTGATAAGAGAAGGTTTATTTTGGCC
The DNA here is from genome assembly GCF_019054845.1 of Dipodomys spectabilis. Classification (NCBI taxonomy): domain Eukaryota; kingdom Metazoa; phylum Chordata; class Mammalia; order Rodentia; family Heteromyidae; genus Dipodomys; species Dipodomys spectabilis. Next base: position 15,569,114 of record NW_024870802.1, read on the forward strand.
CTCAGATTTGGCGTTTCAGTATATGATTGGCAACTCTATTGTTTTTGGGTCTTTGGTAAAGCAGATAAAGTTAGGAGCAAAGCTTTTTTTCTCATGGTTGCCAACTGAGCAAAAAAAGGAGGAAAAGACCAGGATCTTACTGACCTCTCTCAGGGTACACTTCCAATGAACTGGATTCCCCCACTAGGTCTTACTCTTAAGAGTTCTACTTCTGGACTGGGAATGTGGCTTAGTGGTAGAGTGCTTGCTTAGTATGCATGAAGCCCTGAGTGATTCCTCAGTACCACATACACAGAAAAAGCTGGAAGTGACGCTGTGGTTCAAGTGGTAGAGTGCTAGCCTTGAGCAAAAGAAGCTCAGGGACAGTGTGCAGGCCCTGAGTTTAAGTCCCAGGCCTGGCAAAAAAGAAAAAAGAATTTGGGCTAGATACCCATGAAGCATTTCAAATCCAAACTACAGCTGTCAGCCTTTGGGGCTTTTCTTTAACTGGTAAAGGTATCATTCTACCTACTTATTTATACCTAATCTCAAGCACAGGGCCAAGTATAAATAAATATTAGAAAGTGTTAAACTGACCTTTTTTTTAAATTTTAGTACTGGACTTTTTTTTTTGGTCGGTTGTGGGCCTGAACTCGGCCTGGGCACTGCCCCTCAGCTCTTCAGCTTAAGATTAGCGCTCTACCACTTGAGCCACAGCGCCACTTCTGGCTTTTTCTGCTTATGTGGTGCTGAGGAATTGAACCCAAGCCCTCATGCATGCAAGGCAAGCACTCTACCACCTTCCCAGCCCCAGGACTTTTTTTTAAAACAATTTTCTTTTTGTGTATTTTCTTTTTTTTTTTTTTATACTAAAAGATTTTTTTATTTTTTAAAAATTTTTATTTATTTTTTTATTGTGAAAATACTGTACAGAGGGGTTACAATTACATGGGCAAGATAATGAGTACATTTCTTTTTTTTTTTATTGTAAAGATACTATACAGAGGGTTACAGTTACATGAGTGGGGTAATGAGTACACTTGAGTACATTTCTTATCAAGCATTGTAGCCTCCTCCTTTGTTTCCCCTTCCCATCCCTTCCCAGCTTCCCCCCACCCTCCCACGCAATCCTCCCCCCCCAAAGTTGTCTTTTTATGTATTTTCTTTGTACTTTCTTCTCTCCTTCACTTGTGTCTCAGACATTAAGTAATAGGACAAACTAAAATACAAGAGGGTAAGATTATTCCTACAAAAAAACAAAAGGATAGAAGGACACAGAGGGAAGGAAATGAGGCGAAGGATGAGAGGAGATGAGGTGGTAGGAAGAAAAATAGAGGTTTACTGGTTTTTGCTGAGGAAAACAAAAATAAGGTATAAAGTGAGCCCTGGTGGACAGTCACAAGAGGAAAATATTTAAACATTATTGAATTTGTGTTGTGTATTGTAAGTCCTTTTTCAGTAAGTTTCTGCATTTCCTTTCATGGAAAAAGATAGTAAAGAGGAAAAGCATTATTTTTGCCATTTTTAGAAAGTAGGAAATTATAGAGAATGTAAAGAAGAAAATAAACCACTCATTCCTTCATTGTTATATTTTGGGTATTTAGTCTTTTTCCAATGATTATAGTTTTGCATACTTATGATCATATTATATACATTCTTTGGAGATAGGATCTGCTCAGGTTTGCCTTAAACTCCTTGCAAGTAGCTTAGCCTATTGAGTAGTGTACACAAATTTATAGTTTGGAAATGTTGAAAGTATAGTTAGAAAAGTCAGAAGAGTTGACATTTCAACTAGGTATTATGTTGCCATTATTATTATTGTTACTATCATTTTTTTTTTTTTGTCAGTGGAGGGGCTCAAACTCTGGGCCTAGATGCTTTCCCTCAGTTCTTCAGCTCAAGGCAAGCGCTCTACCACTTGAGCCACAGTGCCACTTTGGTTTTCTGGTGGTTAGTTGGAGATAAGACTCTCATGGATTTTCCTGTCTGGGCTGGCTTTTCACTGTGATCCTCAGGTCTCAGCCTCTGAGTAGCTAGGATTATAGGCATGAATCATCAGTGCCTAGCTTGTATTATTTTGTGTCTTTAGTCAGTTGTGGGGCTTGAACTCGGCCTGAGCACTGTCCTTGAACTAATTTACTCAAGGCTAGGGTTCTACCATGTTGAACCATAGCCCCACTTCTGGTTTTCTGGTGGTTAACTGGAGATAAGAGTCTCACGTACTTTCCTGCCTGGCTGGCTTTGAACCATAATTCTCAGATCTCAGCCTCTTGAGTAGCTAGGATTATAGGCATGAGCCACCAGTGCCAGCTTGTATTATTATTATTTAAGTGGGAAAATGAATAGCTAATCAAAGCATTGACTAAGACTATGCAGTATCTTTTGTCTCTCCTTTTCTATCTTGGATATCTCCACACAAAGAGCTGATGATGAAGACATTGAAAGTCTGCATTCTGATCTATTTCCTTTGGTGATATTGCCAGCAGGCAATTGTGAGCACTATTTAAAGAGTTTTAATAACTTAAAAAAATTCTGGTATAAAATTTATGTTAAATTAAGACTGTATAAGTTGTATCAGTAAGTAATTCTAATATCCAAGATACTTTATGCAAAAGAAAAGTCACAATTTACTAGCAGATTGTGGGCAAACTCCTAAGCTTACTAAGTCTCAGTTTCCTTTTCTATGAGATAGGGATGGTAATTTCATATTCAAGGAATTTGAGTTGCAGGACCTTTCAGAGTAATTTGATGTTTGACTTCTTTTTGGAAGCATCTTTTCTTCCTTTATGATTTGCTTATCAATCTACTCCTGTATATATGTACAGATTCACTTATTTCTTGACTTTTCTGGCATCACTTGATGGGAGAATATTAATAAGATGTCCTCTGTGTTTTCTTTTAGTTTCATAAACAGTCTTTGACCCAAACACCAGGCAGAGAACCGTCTACTCCCCGTGTCCAGAAGAGGGCCCGTTCGCGCTCCTTTAGTGGGCTAATTAAGGTAAGCTGTATTGATCCTGAGGAAACTGAACTCTGACTGATGAAGTTAATTTTATGCTTGGTATTAAGTTCATTTGTTAGGAGATAAAGGGAGAATTTTAAAAAGTTTTTATTTTGTAGTTTTACTGTGTTTCAAATGGAGGAGGATCTCTACGAAGTAAAAGAAATGAAAGCCTTTCTTTATCTTCTGGGTATAAGGAGAGATTTCATTTCTGTATAGAGTCCATTTTATTTCCTGACCTGCTTCACAAGAGTAAACCTACTTCTTTCTTTCTTTTTCCCCTCCCTCTCTCCCTCCCTCCCTCCCTCCCTCCCTCCCTCCCTCCCTCCCTCCCTCCCTCCCTCCCTCCCTCCCTTCCTTCCTTCCTTCCTTCCTTCCTTCCTTCCTTCCTTCCTTCCTTCCTTCCTTCCTTCCTTCCCTCCTTCCTTCCTTCCCTCCTTCTCTCCTTCCCTCCTTCCCTCCTTCCCTCCTTCCTTCCCTCCTTCTTATTTCGCTGGCACTGGGACTTGAGAGAGCCTGGGTGTTGTCTCTGAGCTTCTTTTGCTAAAGGCTAGTGTTCTACAACTTGGGTCACAGCACCACTACTGGCTTTCTTTTTTTTGGTAATTTATTGGAAATAAGAGTCTCGTAGACTTTCCTGCCTGGGCTGGCTTCGAACCATCATTCCAAGATCTCAGCCTCCTGAGTAGCTAGGATTATAGGTGTGAGCCGCTGGCGCCTGGCTAAGCCTACTGTTTTGTTTCTGTGGGTTTATTACATGTAGTTTTTTTTTTTGTCGGTCATGGGGCTTGAACTCTGGGCCGGGGCACTGTCCCTCAGCTCTTCAGCTCAAGGCTAGCGCTCTACCACTTGAGTCACTGTGACACTTCCGGTTTTCTGGTGATTAATTGGAGATAAGAGTCTCATGGCCTTTCCTGGCCAGGCTGGCTTTGAACTTCGAACCTCAGAACTCAGCCTTCTGTGTAGCTAGGATTACAGGTGTGAGCCGCTGGCACCCAGCTTACTTGTAGCTTTTGATCAATTGTCATAAAGTAAATCAATGAGTAAGTAAATACATATTAAAAAACTTAAAAATTTAAAATTCCCATACATAAATTACACATCTTATTTGATGTGGAAGAGCTCTCAGCCAATCCCACATTGTCAATTGTGTTTAAATCAAATGTGATCTGCTGAGTGTTTTGTTGTTTATAGTTTGGTGAAAATATGTCCCAAAACAAGGGAAGAGTTAGTGTTCTTACTTTATGAGTAAAGTGAACATTTGAGATTTGTGGAAAGCCAAAATGTCTGTGGTGGAAGTTGGGTGGTATTATGGGAAAAATGGATCGGCCATCTGTAATATAGTATTGAACTCCATGTATCTTGAGCATTTCTGTTTTTTTCTCAGCAGTGGTCTCCTTGGGACCATGTATTATGGTTATCAAGGGTCTACTGTACTTCTTCATGCAATTTACTATATCTGTGGAGTAGTGAGGAAATAGAGATGATTCGGGAAATTAGAAAAATGGGTTTTCTGGTTGGTCAAAGTATGAACCAATTAAACAGTGATACTCACTAAACCCTATATTGGAAATGAGTTTTACAACTTGGAAAGGGGGTCGGGGTGAAGGAGGGGAAGTGGGAGAAAATGAGGGAGAGGGTAACACTGTTCAAAAGGAGATGTACTCATTACTGTACTTACTTATGTAACTATGTAACTATAACCCTTTACAATAAATTATATCACCTTTACAATAAATTTTAAATTAAAAAAATTAAAGAAGAAAAATGGATTTTCTAATAGGCTGGTGTACTTTGACACCTCACATTTTTAATTGTTTTTTCTCTTATATCAAATTCATTGTTAGATCAAATATATTGTGATTCTGTGATGTTACTACCATTTTTATGTTTGTAGATTGAGTTTACAAATCTCCAGATTTTAATTTGTAGTTAAGGAATATTGCCATCAGGTGGCAGTAGATATCTTGGTTATGGGGTTCAGATTTTCATGTATAAATGAAGGCAAGGTTAATTTGGAGAGAAACTAGTGCTATTTTTGTGTTCTGCTGTTTTTTTTTTTTTTTAAATTGTATTACCATTATTAAGAAATAAATTTATCAACACTAAGGAGTCCTTTGAGTACTTTGCAAGTTTTTCCCATTTACGCTGAAGTTAACAGTTGCAGATTCATTTAGCCCTAGTTTTTGTCATTATAATTTGTAGAAGTCTAGAGTTTACTTTCAATACTAATTTCCTGAGTCTAGTAGCTTCTTGGACTAATGTTGCCATCAGAATTTCCATTCCTTTCAACAGAGTGAAAGGCAACCTATAGAATGGGAGAGAATATTTGCATTTTGTGTACCTTGTTAGGAACTACTATCTAACATATATAAAGAACGTTTATAACTCAGCATCAAAAAACAACTTCAGCCGGGCGCTGGTGGCTCACGCCTCTATTCAGGTGGCTGAGATCTGATCTAAGGGTTGTGGTTCAAAGCTAGCCTGGGCAGCAAAGTCCGAGAGACTCTTATCTCCAATTAATCCAGAAAATTGGAAGTAGAGCTGTGGCTCAAAGTGGTAGAGTGCTTGCCTTGAGCTGAAGAGTTCAGGGATAGCACCTAGGCCCAGAGTTCAAGACCCAGGACTGATCAAAAACCTCCACAAAAACAAAAAAAAAACAACACAAAAACAACTTCACTTCCAGGTGCTGGTATCTCATGCCTGTAATCCTAGCTACTCATGAGGCTGAGATCTGAGGAATGTGATTGGAAGCCAGCCTAGGTAGAAAAGTCTGTGAGGCTCTACTTCCAATTAACCAGGAAAAAATAAAAGAGAAAGAAAGAAATGGAGCCTGTGGATCGAGCTGGTAGAGTGCAAGCTTGGAGTGAAGAAGCTCAGGGAGCACGTGAGGCCCTAGGTTCAAGCCCTACTAACCAGCACAAAAAATAAAAACAACAAGAAAATAGCCTCCTCCAAACTCCCCAAAACTACAACAAAACAAACAACAACCACAACAAGTAAAGAAAAATAAAAGAATAGCAACCATTCTAGGTATTTGGTACATGCTGTGGCCTCTTTTGTATGATATGGCTGGGAGGGCTTGTTCCAAGTTTTTAGAAAGCTGAGTTTATTTTTTATTTTTGTGCTTCTGGGATTTGACTTGCTAGGCAAGCATTCTATCATGTGAGCCACACTTCCAGTCCTATAAGGATTTTTAATTAAAAAAAAATTTTTTTTTGTCGGTCGTGGGGCTTGAACTCTGGGCCTGGGCATTGTCCCTCAGTTCTTCAGCTCAAGGATAGTGTTCTACCACTTGAGCTACCACGCCACTTCCAGTTTTCTGAGTAGTTTATTGGAGATAAGAGTCTCACAGACTTTGCTGCCTAGGCTGGCTTTGTACTGCGATCCTCAGATTTTAGCCTCTTGAGTAGCTAGTATTACAGATGTGAGCCACCAGCACCCAGCTAAGTATTTTTTAACATAAGAAAATTGTAGTCTTTGCCAGGTGCTCATGGCCCATGCCTGTAATCCTAACTACTCAGGAGGCTAAAATCTGAAGATCACGTGGTTCAAAGCCATCTCGGACAGGAAAAAAAAATCTGTGAGACTCTTTTCTCTCTCTCCCTTCCTTCCTTTCCTTCCTTCCTTCCTTCTTTTCTTTGTCAGTCGTGGGGCCTGAACTCTGGCCTGAGCGCTGTCCCTCAGCTCTTCAGCTCAAGGCTAGTGCCCTACCACTCAGTACTACTTCTGGCTTTTTCTACTTATGTGGTGCTGAGGAATCGAACCCAGGGCCTCATGCATGCAAGGCAAGCACTCTACCACTGAGCCACCTTCCCAGCTCCTCTGTGAGACTCTTATATCTAATTAACCATCAGAAAACTGGAAGTGGGGGCTGAGAAGTTGGCTCAGTGGTAGAGTGCTTGCCTTGCATGCCTGAGGCCCTGGGTTCGATTCCTCAGCACCACATAAGCAAAAAGAAAAAAGCCGGAAGTGGTGCTGTGGCTCAAATGGTAGAGCGCTAGCCTTGAGCTGAAGAGCTGAGGGACAGCCCCCAGGCCCAGAGTTCAGGCCCCACAACCGGACCCAAAAAAAAAAAAAAAAAAAAGAAAACTGGAAGTGGAGCTATGGTTTAAAATGACAGAGTATTAGCCTTGAGCAAAAGAACTCAGGGACAACTCCCAGGCCCTGAGTTCAAGCTCCATGACTGACAAGAAAAAAAAAAAGAAAAGAAAATTGTAGTTTTGTAAGTCAATATAGCTATGTAGTGATGCAATAAATGTTTGTAAATCAAATATATTCTGTTTGTAAATCAGCGCAAAGTCCTGGGAAGTCAGATCATGACAGAAAAGAGAAACAAGTCCCCTACTCGAGAGTCTTTGGCCATGAGTGAATTGAAGAGCACCAGCAAAGAAAATAGGAACTTAGTAAGATAATATTCTTTGGACTCTTTCTCTGTGTGTGTATGTGTACATTTGTAAAAGAAGGAAATTTGTATATTGTCATTTATTTTTACAGTTTTTCTGCATCATGTTGAATGTTTATTTATACTTACTATCTTTCTGTAGATTTTTTTTTTTTGGTGCCAGTCCTGGGGCTTGAACTCAGGGCCTGGCTGCTATCACTTGAGCCACAACCCCACTTCTGGCTTTTTTGGTGGTTAATTTCAGATATGAGTCTCACAGACTTTCCCGCCCAGGTATACTATGAACTACAGTCCTCAGATCTCAGCCTCCTAAGTAGCTAAAATTACAGGCATGAGCCACTGGCGCCTGGATTTTCTGTAGATTTTTATTAACTCATTCACTAAACAAGAAGAATATAGCTAGTTACATGATGATGACCCATACAGTGTAGTAGCTACATAAACAAGTATTGCAGGGTGCAGTTAATTCTTACTGGGAGAGTCCATGAGATGGGTAGCATTTTATCTGGGTCTCCTTGGCTCTATATTGCCTGTATGGTAGTTGTCCAAGTTATCCTAGGTTTAGTTACTTCATTAAATCAACAATAAATCAGTTAAGGTAAGTAAGGTATAACTATTCCAGGCTTGGTCAAACTCCTCCCATTGAAATTGGATGAGTAATTGCTCTGTTAGTAAAGTCTGTTAGTAAAGTCTATAACACTGACATTAGATCATGTAAGCCACTGTAAAATTTTCTTGTTACAGTCATATTCTGGTTCTCCTGCTGTCATGACGCCAACAAGATTGAAATGGTCTGAGGGGAAGAAGGAGAGGAGAAAAGGTACTCATTTTACTTTGTCTTCTTTGTTCCTGAATGTAGTTCCTTTCTGCATCTATTCAGTGAGTAGCATTTTTTTCTTTTACTTCCCAGTGTATACAGTTGTAGTCAGAAGGGATGTAGGTTGATGTGCTATACTGTGCAGTGCCCTTAGGTTGCTCCAGACACTGACCCTACAAACACTGATCTCTACCTTCTTAGACAGGACTTGTATTTCAGTTACCTTAATTATACTTCATAAATAAGTTCAAAACAAATATAAACTTTTTTTTTTATCTTGACAACTCTATGGTGGAAAGAAAGAAATGAATTTCTTCAGAAAAGTAGGGGTCCATGATAACGTGAGACTTTGAGTAGGTTAGACAATGGCATTTTTACTCTCCCCCAGTTATTTCCTGTATCCTGAGATGCTGCACTATCCTTTTTTTTTTTTTTTTTTGTCAATTGTGGGGCCTGAACTCTGAGCCTGGGCGCTGTCTCTAAGCTCTTCAGCTGTAGACCAGTGCTTTACCTCTTGAGCCTCAGCCCCACTTCCAGCTTTTTCTGCTTATGTGGTGCTGAGGAGTTGAACCGAGGGCCTCATGCATGCAAGGCAAGCGCTCTACCACTGAGCCACCTTCCCAGCCCCACTACACTATTCTTATTTTCTTCCTTCCTATGATTCTCTTTCTTTTTCTCTTCCTCCCTCCTTTCATTCTCCTTCCTTCTTTCCTTCCTTCTCCTTCCTTCTTTCTCCTCCCTACCCTCTCTCCCTCTCCCCGTTTTTAGCTTTTTTTTTTTGGTCGGTCGTGGGGCTTGAACTCTGGGCCTGGGCGCTGTCCCTCAGCTCTTCAGCTCAAGGCAAGCGCTCTACCACTTGAGCTACAGCGCCACTTCTGGTTTTCTGGTGGTTTTATTGGAGATAGGAGTCTCACGGTCTCTCCTGCCCGGGCTGGCTTTGAACCGCGATCCTCAGATCTCAGCCTCCTGAGTAGCTAGGATTACAGGCGTGAGCCACCAGCGCCCAGCTTTGTTTTTAGCTTTTTTAATTAAAAAAAAAATTTCCCAGACTGGCCTCAAATTGGGATCTTCCTTCTATCTCATGAGTAGCTAGGATTATAGGCAAGCGCCACCACATCTAGCTACCTGTTGTGTTTTTACATTTATTTTTCTTCAGTTCTCTGCTTTTCTCTGCTCTTATATTTTCCTGCTCTTAGCAGCTTGGTCTGCTTCCATAGCTCAGTTCTGTTTTCTGTGTGATAACAGTTTCCAAACTGGCCTCTCCAGGTCTGAACTCTTCTAGACTCCAAGCCTGCAGTTTAGGTAGGTACCATACAGTTTTTTATTCAACAATGAATTGAATCCTAGATATTTTGGGCACTGATGTTAGTAAAATAACACACACTCCTTGAAGAAGACGATATAATTTTATTATCACCATTAACAGTATAATTGAAATGGACTTGTATTTAGCACAAATTTCTTAGCGTTAGCAATATTGACATTTTACTTCAATTTCTTTGTTGTGGGAGCTATTCTGTATGCTGTTTAACAGCTTCTACCCAGTTCATGCGTCTGGAACCCTTCCCTCAGTGTGACAACCAAACTGTCCCTCGACAATATGTGTCCTGAAGGGGAGAAGGAAAAATCACCCCCAGATGAGAACAACTACTTATTACTGGGCATTCTTTTCAGCAGGCACAGTCTTTCTCATTCTTCAGAGCCCAGCCTAAACTGCCTCTCTTCTCTGGAACCTTTTCTGGCTAACCCAGCCAGATAGAGTTACTTTTTTTTCCTTTGAACTCTTACTGAAACTATTAAGGTATGGACATCTAGTATGATTTACTTTAGCAGTATTTTCTTTTCTCGGTATCTAATTTCTTTTCCAGAAGACAGGAGTCAGATTTAAGAATATATTCTTAGGGGTTGGGACAGATGGAGCAGAGGAATAAAAGGAGTGACATTGCTTAAGATGCATGATTAAGATGCATTGATTAAAACTGCCATGTTGAATTGAAATCCCTTTGTAGAACTTGGATATAGCTCAGTAGAGCATTTGCCTACCATGTGCAAGGCCCTGGGTTTAATCCTACTACCACAATAAAGAAAAAGTAAATAGAATGTACTTGTGGCCTTCTGTCTTCTGTTCTTGTATGACAGTGCTGCAGTCAGTATGGAGTAAGCATTTGCCAGTGGAAGGTAATGCTGGTAAGAGCACGAACTCTTCCTTTACTTAGACTTGGGCCCATTTCCCTGTTTTGCTGCTTAGTAGCTTTATCTGGGGCTATAGTTTCTCTGTCTGTAACATGGCAGGAATAGTGTCTCATGTGCAGGTGGTTATGAGGAAGAAGGAGACGTTGTGCATAATTAACTTAAGAGGAACACCCATATAAAAGGTACACCTACTTGGTGGCAGGTGTTATTGCCATGAATACATTTAATGAACTGGGATTAGATTGAGCAGACTCGATAGAGTCTCTACTTGGTAGAGAGTGAAATTCTTAAATATTTTGATCAATCTGCAGATTGATATTAAATAATAGATTCTATAGCTTTTAGGTAAAATGCTTGCAAAAAGTATTTATAAATGTATCTAATGTTCTTGTTTCTCCTTCAACCTAGGATTCCTCTGAAGGATTTAGACCTCTCCTGTCATCCACCAGAATTTTCTCCTTAGTGGACCAGGTGTTATTTCTGCTTACTGCGAAGTTGGGACTTGCAGTTTGCTTGCTGCATTTTGATTTGTGAAAACCAGTTTATGCCATATGTGACTGAATAACCTCTAACCCACTCACTGGCTATCATTTATAAGCTGTGCCTTCTGAGAGAGTGCTGTGCTCTCTCTCTTAAGTATTATAAGGGAAAACCACTAACCAGAGAACAAACAACTTACGTTGTATAGTAAATCAGCAGTACCCGCCGGGCTCCAGTGTTCATTCAATATGCTTTGTTAGGCCAGGTTTGTTTTTTCAACTGTTTTGTGCCCAACTGTCAGTGATTATTTTTTCAGAAGTACTGTTGATCTTAGTGGATTAGTAATTTTAACTGATATTTCGGGCTTTTCTCTGTTTTAATAATGTTGAGGAGTAACTGGTTGTTATTTGTCACTTTTTTGTTTTAAAAGCCATTTCTTTTTGGATTGGTAATCCAAATGGACTCTTAAACTGGATACTCTTAAACCCCTTTTCTTCTTAAACTTTGGGAAAGCTCTTGCTCTTATGAGGCTATATTCCTTAGTATCTTTTGTGTTGAGAGAATTTATGGCTTTCTGGAAGTTCTTTATTATTTCTTGTGTCTGCAATTATAGGGGAGTTGACCTATTGTATTGAAAAAAGGAGAATATTGTATTTTATTGAATTTTTGCTTTTCCCTCTCTCCTTCCTCTTTCTCCCTCCTCCATCTCTCACTGTCTTCTTTCCTCAGTTATGTGAAAGTAGTTGTGTGGTCGCTGAGCTTATTTCCTTCACTCAATATTCTCTAACCATATGAAATACTTGTCTGCTAAGAAAGGAAAAGTTACTGCTTCACAGAAATCTTTGTCTGTGGCAGGAAGCTCTGGAGTGTGCCTGGAGGAACTGGCTGGCTTATATTCCTTTGGATGGGATTCTATTGCACTTTTCCAGGCATCAGGTGCAAACTAGAGCATCTCCTGAGAGCAAGGTGGGGTCACAAGAAAGGTATGATTAGCAATGTCTGGAGTCTGATAGGATTTGGAAGATAGAATTCTCACTGGGAAGCAGTTGGAGCTTCTCAGTGCTCAGGAGTGGTTCCTGCCACAGATAGTAATTGGAGCTGGAGCTGGAGCACTTGGCGATTGGATTGGATATGTTCATCTGTATTTATGGTGAAGAAAGAAAAGACATGGCTTTGATCTGGTATGAAATTATATTCACGGTGCAGAGAGCAGCACGTGGCAGATGAAGATGTTGAAGTGTGTGCCTGGCTGTTAAGCTGCATAACTGTTTCTGCCTTGTGTGTAAAAGCTGAGTCAGGCCACTGTGGGGAGGCAGGCATCCAAGAAAATACGGTTTGCTGATCTAATTTTAGGCAGTTGGAAATCTTCACTATCCTAAAACAATGACTCCAGTGCAGCAGGGTTTGATTTTGTTTCAGGCCATCAGCCCTCTCTTCTGCTGGACTTTTTTTTGTTGTTGTTAAGAAAAAAAAATAATTCTGTACCAGGTAACAATGAGTTTAAACAGAAATCCCTTTTGGTGTCAATACATCAAAATAGTATTCTTCCTCAACACTTCCAAAGTAGTGTTTCCTTCCTTTATTCCTTACGTGTGTTCTATCTTGGAGTGGCACAGTGGTCTGTTGAGCATGGACTGTCTTCAGGTTGAGAGAGCATGGCAGTGACTTGATACCCCCTTGTCATCTAGTTGGTTTTGTGTTTGAGAGAGTTAAGAGACAAAGGAGATTGGATGAATGGGATCAGCAGCCGTAGGTAGTGTTCTGTGGTGAGGGTGCAGGTGAGATGCCTTTAGATAGCTGGACCCCTTGGGCAGTTCACATGTGTATTTGGGTATGAGTGTTTGGTTTATTTATTGAATATGCTTTCTCTTGTTTTAAGGGCTTTATAGGTCATATTTCTTAGGGAAGCTGTGATCCAATTGGGAGCCAAGGTTGAGGAATAAGCTATATAACCTTCTACTTGTAATAGTAAATATTCTAATCCTGTGGAATCTTCTAGGGAACTCAGAGAAAAACCGTTGCCACAGGAGGTTGCTGTCTCCCTTCTGACATGATGGCAGTTGTTATTTTTGAGCCAGTATTTAATTTTTTTTAACCTTTATAATATGTGTTAAAAATTGTTTTGTTGTGTTTATTTTCATGTTAGAAGAGTTTCTTTGGAAATGCCTCTTCTTGTGGCTTTTCAAGTTTCATTCCTTTTTAGAGTTGTCTTTGGTTTCGATGTGTGTCACTATGGGGCAATGCCAGGGCACAAGCATAAAAACGCAAACCACCTCCTTCATTCACATCTGCACTGAGTGAGTGAGTGGAAGCCATAGATGCTGCCTTTTTAGCCTTTCACAGCAGTGGACTTTGCCCTGGGGCCAGTGAATTTGGTTTAGAAACCCTGCTCAGCAGTGGCAGAGGATCAGAAGGTCCAAGTGCAGGAGTGCAGGACATATTAGAGGAGTGGGTATTGAATTATCCCTGAACTCACAGTTGGTTCACCACAAAGGAAAGCTCTTTGCTCTGCATGTCTCCTATAGTTAGTCGGAAAGGACAGGGGACAATTGGGAGATGGGGTCATGTGTCACTGACTGGTGGTTGCTGGGTTTTCCAAGTGAGCTTTGTTGGTCAGGTTGACAGAGTAGAGCCATTCTTTCCTCTAGGGATTCAGGTTCCCTCACAGGATCCTGTGTCAGCAAATGGTTCATAATACTGCATGCAGTAGGGAGACTGGTATTGGAGGCTGTGCCCTAGTACCTGGCCATGTGACCATGCTGAACTGGGAGGCCATCCTTGGGAGGGGCTTCCTTGCTTTGTACAGGGCTCTGCACAGAGGCTGGAAGCTAATAGTTCCCACTCTTGAAATGAATTCCTGAGATGAGAAACTCATCCCTGGTCTACTCCCCCTGAGGTCTTGAGACTAAAGATAGAACCGAGATCTAACCTGGGTGCCAGCAGGACTGTCCCAGAGCTGAGGGAGAAATTTGGGTTTCTAAATTGCTCAAGCGTTTGAATCCAGTGGTGGTTTGCTCAGTGGCAGATTCACTAAAAGCTGGCTGTTGGAGACAACTAATGTTAAGATCAGTGTAAAGTTGATAAGAGGAAGGCTCAAGAGGAGGTGGAGTAAAAACAGCCTGAGTGCTAGGGTTACCATGGAAACCACAGTGTGTGAGGCCATAGCCTGTGCTGAAGAGCTGTTGAGCATGCCTCTGACATGTTTAGGGACCAGTTGAACCTGTGGGGGAAGCATGCCCTTACCCTAGGAGCCTTTCTTTGTAGCAAGGACAGTGCAAATGCCCCTGAGCTCACTCAACCACCAAAATAAGGTTTCACCATTTTTTATTTTTCTTTTTATTTTATAATATATATAATATGTAATTGTAAAGAAACAATCATATGCAATGTCTTTTATACTTATGTAATATTTTGAGATTAAATTTCCTTTGTTTCATATCTGCAGGCTTTGGCTAGTCTCTTGGTTCACAATTTGACCAATGGGTTGTTTTGAAGAAAGAATGCTTCTGGTTCTGAGGAATGTGAGGCCTCTGAGGAAGTGATTCCTATATGACATATTTTGCACTTGGGTGGGAGAGTTCAGGAGGAGAGGGCTTTGGCTGATAAATGAGTTTGACCTGGGCAAGGCAGTACATACCTGTAATCCCAGCACTGAAGAAGCTGAAGCAAGGGGATCTTAGTTTGAGGCCATCCTGTCTCCAAACAAAGAAGAGAAAATAAGAAAGCCTGGAGCCACTGGACTCCTAAATTGACTTTGCCTCCTGACGTGGGCCAACCTACTTGCTCATGTCTACATTAGTCCAGAAATGTAGCTTGAGGACAGGAATGGTGAGGACGAACAAACCCCAAGCCAGTGGTTTCAGTATGGAGGACATTGTCTTTTCAAGGCCTGGCCTCTGATTCCCCCAAATAAAGGTAGGGACAAAAATTGAGGTTGTGCAATGGACAAGTCTTTTTTCTTTTTCTTTCCTCTTGAGATAAGGTTTTTTTGTAGCTCAGGCTGGCCTGCAACTCCCTGTATAACCTAGGCTGCCTCAAACTCATGACCACCTTCACAGCCTTCACAGTTGTACATTCCTATACTTGGCTTATTTCCAGAGAGTTGTTTTTGTTTTCAGTGCCTCAGTTGAATTTTTAATTTAGTTGAACCATTATCTATGGGCAATAGAAAAAAGTAGAATGTCTAAAAATCATAAGCCTGAGAGGGAAAAAATTCCAAACAAATGGGGCCAGGGGGCTAGGAAAGAGCTGTTCCAAGTAACAAAGTATCCATCATGGGGATGGTATGCCAGCCATCCCGGGGGTGGGAATGTCAGTTGTCCACATACACAACATCTGGACCCTTCAACTCATGTCCATGGCAATTGCAAAGTGAAGGTTGACCTGAGATGGTCGCGCCTACATATTTTTATGATCCATGTCCATTGGCAGTGGCTCAGAGGGCAAATACACAGTCAGGTATTACTTAATGCTAAGATGCATTCTGAGAAACACATCACTAGACAATCTTGCTGTTGTGTGAACATCATAGAATGAACTTATACCAACTGAGTGTGGCTTGTTGATGCAGTGAAAAAAAAAGATGGTAGTCATGAGATGTATATGTGGGAGCTGTGGAGGGTATAATGGCTACTGCTCTACAATAAACTTGTAAGTAGAAGTATACTTGCAGACAATGAAAAGGTATAGTATAGCAGCAGATGCATTAGTCAGTAGCAGTTGATCATCAAGTATTAGGTACTAAACATAATAATGGCTGTTCCACTTTCGTATCACTGGCATCAGGCCACCACCACAAACATGCATGAGGACTGCATTGATTAATAAGACACATCTGGGATTCTTGACTCATGGTCAAGTTGTAAAGGTAAAGTTGCACCTGAGATTGCTGCAGGTTAGATGTCACTAGGAAACAGTGTTCATCTCTGTACAATGCTTTTTCTTTGTTCTGTTATAACCTTATGGCACCAGCATCTATGCAGAGTCTTGTTCATTGAACCATCATGTGGCACGTAGCAAGCTGTAGATATATGGTAAGTATGATATCTACTTTTAAAGAATGAACCCAAATGTAAGCATCTTAAATATAAGTGTTAAAAAAAAATCCACACAGGAAACTTCCTCCCTACCAGGCTTCATCATTTGAGAACCAAGAGAAGAAATCAATACACCAACCAGGAGAATGGAGGTGGTTATGCTCTGGTGGGGCTTCAGTATTCGGTTCATTTCTATGGATGTTTGTGTGTTAAGGAAGGCCTTCGTATGAGGGAAGGAAAGATTCTGTCGCTGGGACCCTGAAAATGCCTCTGTGGAAACACCGTCTTCTAGAGAATGGTGATGCTCAGAACAGTCCAACTTCAACCCTCCACTGGGCTGGGCTGTGTCAACAAGTGAGTGAGCAGCTACTTGCAGCTACTTGTGAGGACAAGTCGGTGGGAAAGCAGATGCTGCGCTCCTACCAAGAAAGTTCATTCATGTTTTGTTTGCCTTCAGCTCAGTCTTAAACGCTGTTGAGGGAGTCTTTATGGTTCATTCTCCACATGTCACACTTCTTAGTCTCAGAAACTCCTGGAAGAGGCCAAGGTCTCATTCAGTCAGGTTGCATTGTTCCTCTTTCTTGAAGGGCTGATGATGGTGAATTGGGTGATAGTACTAGCTGAAGGAACTCACACCAAGAGAATTTACATCTTAAGATTTGGCTCCTTTATCTGCCTCCCCATGACTGTAGTTACTCCTGTAACTTGTGTGCTTGTTAGGGAAATATAGATGATTAGGACCTCCCTACTCTGTCCGTGCTATTGTGAAGTCTTAATAAAATCACGTATTGATAAGAGCTTTGAGATACTGTGCATCTAGACCATGTAGATGTAGCAAATAAAGAAGATGCTCAAAACCAGTAGCTTTTTTTTTTCTCTCTTTTGGTCAGTTGTGTGGTTTGAACTCAGGGCCTGAGCACTGTCCCTGAGCATTTCAGCTCAAGGCAAGCGCTCTACCACTTGAGCCACAGTGCTACTTACAGTTTTCTGGTGGTTAATTAGAGATAACAGTCTCACAGACTTTCCTGCTCCAGCTGGCTATGAACTGCAGTCCTCAGATTTCAGCCTCCTGAGTAGCTAGGATTACAGGCGTGAGTTGTTAATATCACAGTGTTTACAGTGAATCTAGCACAAATGAACTTTGGCTATAAAAATTGACAATGTAAAAATAAGACGAGGGCCTGGGAATATGGCTTAGTGTAGAGTACTTGCCTAGCATGAAGCCCTGGGCTCAATTCTTCACTACCACACTAAAAAAAAAAAAAAAAAAAAGCCAGAATTGGTGCTATGGCTCAAGTGGTAGAGCCCTGGCTCTGAGCACAGAGCCAGGCCCTGAGTTCAAACCCCAGGACTGACAATAAAAAAAAAAAATAAAAAGAAAAATAAGACTTGCATATTATATTGAATTTATAGATTCTTTAGGACCTGGATAAAGTGGTCACGTTAAAAGTGTTGAGTGGGAAATAGGAATGTGGTGGGCATACACGCCGCAGCGCTGCGGGTTTAATGCTGTGAGGCATTGGTATGGATTGCTGCAGTCATGGTGGCATGTAGAGGAAGGAGATGGTGAGCCTTCAGCTACATACATCTCCATGTGGGGCAGAGAGCAGAGAAGGGGAAGGGAAGGATTCTTCGTCCCAAAAGCTGGGAGCGGTGGGGCTAGCTGTAGGGGTAGGAAGATGAGGAACATCAGTTCTCAAACTCACAGGGATGGATCAGAGTCTTGCTGAAACCTTGTCAGGCCACGCCCCTGGAGGTTCAAGTCCAGTAGGTCTGAAGCCCAAGAAGATGCATTTCTAACTAGTTCCCAGTGGATGATGGAATTGTTGATCTAGAGATCACACTGAGAGCCCTGCGTGCAGCAGTAGCAGTGATGAACAGTTTGTGGCCCGTGGTGGGGGCAGAAGGGGCTCACTGAGGGAAGGGGTGGAGCTAATGTGTGAACCGAGGGACACTGGACGGAAAGGTTAACCCCAGGACTACAAAAAGCAAAAACCCCAGATGAAGTTGTGAGTTGTTCCTAGTACTTGTGTGCAGTTGACACAGAGAGTTGCCAGCAGGGTTGTAGCTGGAGCTGGTGGTCCACAACTAGGGAGGTTGATTAGCTGAGACTTAGTGCTAAAGGGAGAGAAGGAGGAAATAAATGCAGACTCTCGACAGTATCCAGGAGCTGTCTCTTCTAGTTTTCCTACCATTTTGACCAGCTGCGAGGGGAAGACTTCCAATTGAGTGAGTGAACAACCACTGTGCCTCAGGCATTTCATATGCCCTGCCACATTCAGTCCTCATAATGGCATGACACAAGTGTCACTGAGCCATTTTAAGGATGAGGGAGCTGCCTTGAGAAGTGAAGGGACTTGCTCATTATCCAGTGGAACTAGGATGCAGTTAGCCTTAGGGGGGACTTGTCTAGTCTAATCTCTGCTGCTTCCCCACCTCCAGTATTATCATTAAAACGTGTAGTCAGTATAAGTCTTTGGGATCCAGTGTGCATTTTACACGTATGGCACATCTCAATTCGAGCATGTCACATTTCATTTCGTGCGCTCAATAGCCACCTGTCCATGCCCTATGCACAGGAATGAGAACCGGCAACCAAATGTGGCCTGTAATCACCATTTCTGCCACTAGATGATGCAAGTGACTTTTGCTAACATGCCTGATCTTAAGAGTGGGTGAGGACTTAACCCGTCCTGCCTTTATTTGTTTAAATTAGCCAGAAATGAGTTTGAACGATTGATAGAGTACATTGTATGTGTATATGGAGATTTCACAATGAAATTCCCCTTGTGCAACTAAAATATATTAATAAAGAATCTAAAAAAAGGATTCCATCTCAATAAAAGCTGTTGATCAGTGGTGGGGTGGAAGTCTGGGAAAGCGAAGGCAATAGAGAAAATTATTCTGATTAAAGTACAATATATGCAAGTCTGAAATATTATGGTAAAATCCTTTTGTACAATTACTGCATGTTACAAAAGTAGCAGAAAAGAATAATAGGCTTTTGTTGGGTTAAGTGTACTAGTGGGCGGAGGGAAGGCCAATGGAGAGAGCAAATGAAGATGAAAATGGTAGTTTGTTTGTAGGTATGAACACAGAACAATGAAATCTGTTGAAATTGCTTTAAGGAGAAAGGGGATAAACGCTAGTGATTGGGGGCGGTGAGTTTGATCAGGATACATTGTATGTATGGATGTACAACTAATGGATGCTAATAAAAAATTCCAAATCATTAAAAACTGATACTAGATGGCTGGGAAGGTGGCTCAGTGGTAGAGCGCTTGCCTTGAGCTGAAGAACTGAGGGTCAGTGCCCAGGCCCAGAGTTCAGGTCCCACGACAGGACCCCCCAAAAAAGAATCAAAAAAACCCCTGATACTAGAAATAAATACACAAAGCTATGTCTTGTGTGGCTGAGGCAAGGTAATCGAATTAACACTCAAGTAGAATATAGATTGTTAAAAGACAAATAATAATGTAATTCCTTTCTCTGTGTCTCTGTGAGTATATTACTGTTTCATTTTTCATCTTATTTTAGATATGAGTTCTTATTGTAAGTTAATTATAGGACAAGAAGTTTATAATGTAATCAGGTGGGTCTATGAATAAATTTGAGCATGAATTAAAACCTTTCAGAGGTGGTTATCATGACTGTTGCCAGAGACAGATACAATGACTCTGGGAACTTTGTGTATTAGAATATCCCTTCTGGAAGAGGGCAAGAACATCTTTGTCCCAAAGACAGATGCCCCTTGAGTGGTAGTTCAGTGATGGATAGGATGGTGCATGTTATATACACAGCTGAGAGGGACTGTATTACTACTACAAGTCTTATTTCTTTTTTCTTTTTGTCAGTCGTGGAGCTTGAACTCTGGGCCTGGGCACTGTCTCTCAGCTCTTCAGCTCAAGGTGAGTGCTTTACTACTTGAGCGACAGCACCATTTCCGGTTTTCTGGTGGTTAATTGGAGATAAGAGTCTCACAGACTTTTTTGCCCAGACTGGCTTTGAACCGAGATCCTCAGATCTCAGTCTCCTTGTTAGCTAGGATTACAGGCGTGAGTCACCAGCACCTGGCCTACATGTCTGATTTTGAAGCTAGTAAACACAAATATCTGGTTTATGTTTTGGCTTGGATTACATCTTTTTTTTTTTTTTTTTTTTTGTGGCACTAGGGATTGAATTTATGGCCTCACACTTGCTAGGAAGGTGTTCTGTCACTCAATATTTCCAATATTGTATCTTGCTTACTGCCTTGGTTGGCCTGGATTATGATTTTCCTACTTGTGTTGTGTGTGTGTGTGTGTGTGTGTGTGTGTGTTTGTCACTGGTGATGGCTGGTGTGCACCATTGTATCCAGCCATTGTTCTTCCTCTGTAGCTAGGGAGGCCAGGCATGTATCACTATGCGCAGTCAATCATCAATAGCTCAAGAATTTTTATGTCTTGGATGGCCTTGAACCAAGGCCTCCTGATCTCTGCCTTGTAAGTAGGTAAGATTATGATATTCTGTTGAAATTATAAAATTTCAGATGGATTAGCTAAAGTGTATTATTAAAATGAACTTCAATGATTTCTTCTCACTTTCCTATTGTGGTTATTGGGAAAACTTTAAATCATCTGTGAGTTTTGTTTTGTTTTGTTTTGTTTTTGGTCAATCATGGGGCTTGAACTCAGAGCCTGGGTGCTATCCCTTAGCTTTCCTTTCTTTTTTTTTTTCCTTGACAGCTTTGCTGTTCAAGGCTAGTACTCTACCACTTTGAGCCACAGCTCCACTTCTGGTTTCCTGATGGTTGATTGGAGGTAAGAGTCTCATAGACTTTCCTGTTCAGACTGGCTTTGAACCACAGGCCTCACCAGGACCTGTGAATTTTTAAATGGGTAATATGTACATATGATATCAAATTCAAAAGGCATAAAAGATGCCTTATGATAAGCTATGGATGCCAGTGGCTCATGCCAATAATCCTAGCTACTAAGGAGGCTGAGAGGTGAGGACTGAGATTTGAAGCTAGACCAAGCAGAAAAGTTTGTGACTCTTCTCTCCAATAACTTACTAAAAAACCAGAAGTGGAGCTGTGACAGGTGGCAGAACTCTAGCAAAAAGCTCTCAGAAACAGGATCCAGACGCTGAGTTTAAGCCCGAGGACTGGTGCACACACACAAAATATTGTGTCCTACAGAATGGGATAAAATATTTGCAAATTGCTGGGCACTGATGGCTCACACTGTAATTCTAGCTATTCAGGAGGCTGAGATTTGAGGAACATGATTCAAAGCCATTCTGGACAGAAAAGACTCCATGAGACTCTTATCTCCAATTAACCACTCAAAAACCAGAAGTAGCACTGTGGCTCAAACCCTAGAGTGCTGTCCTTGAGCACAAAGAAGCTTAAGGACAGTGCCCAGGCCCTGAGTTCAAGCCCCACAACTGACAAAAAAATTGCAAACTGTGTATCTGATAAGAGTATCTTGAATATTTGAAGAACTCTCAGTTCTACAATTAAACATACAAACATCCAATAACTTAATTAAGAATGGGAAGAAGAGCTAGGTGCCCATGGCTCATGCCTGTAATCCTAGCTGCTCAGGAGGCTGAGATCTGAGGACTGCAGTTCAAAGCCAGCTCTGCCAGGAAAGTGCTGAGACTCTTATCTCCAGTTAACTGCTCAAAGAAAAAAAAAAAAGCTGCAAGTGAAGCTGTGGCTCAAGTGGTACAGCACTAACCTTGAGTAACAAAGCTCAGTGACAGCATCTAGGCCCTGAGTTCAATACTTGGGACCAAATGGGCAGAGGGTCTGAAAAGACATTAAACAGGAGATACCACTGGCCAATAAGCACATGAAAAGGTATTCTGTTTACTACTTGAGGCTAAGGATGACATGACGCTCTCCACGTTCAAGCCCAGCTCGACTCTCCCCCAAGAATGTAGTGCTTTGGCTCCCACCAGCTGAATTCTCATTGGAGCCCATGTTTTACAGTGTCTTTGTGCATTGCATTGCAGACCCCTCTCTCCCCAGTATATCAGTACACAAAGGAGGGCACGTGTTGGATGAAAGTATGTCACATTCCAGGTAAGTCTCGCGTTGTACACTTAGTTTGTTGAGAACACACAGTTGGAAACATGAGGCAGGAGGGTCACTAGGGGCCTTGGTAGCAATATGAAGGAACTGGCTTTTATTGTTCAGACTGCAGGGCCACTGAAGATGCTGGAGGAGTAGAGGATATGGGTTCCAGGCAGTCCTCTGTCTATCTTGTGTGGGAGATCCTGGAGGTTAGGCAGCCAGATGGACTGCTAGTTTAGATTCTGAGGGCTTGAGTGGAGATCAAGGATCTATGTTGGGGATACAGCAACCAGTCATTGTTTGTGCCAGTGAGACAAAGAAGTCTCTCGCTCTTCCCTGAAGAAGCAGTATATCTGCACAAGAGAGCCCAGAGGCACTGGTGGGGACTGAGTGCTCCACAGACACAGCCCTGGATTACAAAGAGTTTTGCAAACAGTCCCTCCAGGGGCAGTCACCTGGAAGAGGTGAGATAGCCTGGCTGGCTGCCTGGGCCCAGGACACAGTCCTGATCCCTATGACTGAGGCCCTGTGGCCAATGAGAGCAAAGCCTGGCAAAGGCCAGGGGAAAGTTGCTTATTACACAGTGAATCTCTCTCCAACACTCCTTCATTTAGGGCTTGAACTGGAGCCAGGGAAGGCGCTGGGGGGTTACACTGGTGCTAAGAAGCCAAGATGCAATGAGCTATCACCCACCAGGAGTGCACTGTCCTGGGACCTGCTGAATGGCTGCTGACCCAACTCAAGCGTCATATTTTGTCCCCATCCCCCAAGAGGATTGTGATTGGCTATGAGAATAGAGAGGAGGCTTGTGATTGGCTGTGTGGATGGAGAGAAGGCTTGCAATTGGCTGGGAGGATGGAGAGGAGGATGGCAAGGTGAGTCAGCTAGCTGTCCTCCTGGGAAGCAGCTGTGGGGAGGCCACATGGCTAGGGAAATGCCAAGTAAGAGCCTTGAAGATGGATACCATTGAGTGTGCTGATTACCCACCAAGCCTGGAGTTTAGTTGTATTGCATTTGGACTATCAAGTGGACAGGGTGGGTGGACAGGTTTGAAGCAGAAAAACTCTTCAAGTCTTCCATCACCAGGACAGAAAGGAGAGTCTCTTCTCCAGTTTTCTTCTCTGGCCATTTTGAGCCTGTGTTCTAGTACTCGTCCCCTCTCCCCCCAAGGTGTTGGAGAAAAAAAAAAAAAAAAAAACCAGGGCCTGGGAACATGCTAAGACAAGGCTTTATCACTTACTGAGCTTATTCCCCTAGTCTTTGCTTTTTTTTTGGTTGTGTGGGGCTTGAATTCTGGGCCTGGGCGCTGTCCCTCAGCTCTTCAGCTCAAAGCGAGCACTCTACCACTTGAGCTACAGCACCACTTCCAGTTTTCTGGTGGTTTATTGGAGATAAGAGTCTCATGGTCTTTCCTGCCTGGGGTGGCTTTGAACCGTGATCCTCAGATCTCAGCCTCCTGAGTAGCTTGGATTACAGGTGTGAGCCACCAGAGCCCAGCTTAGTCCTTGCTTTCTGTTACTGAGTATCAGTATGCTAGGGCCACAAACTTACCATATCATCCTTTTCTTTCAGCCTCCTAAATGCTGGGATTGCAAGCATGTATCACCATGCCTGCACCAAGAATTTTTTTTTTTTTGGCCAGTCCTGGGGCTTGAACTCAGGGCCTGGGCACAGTCCCCGAGCTTTTGCTCAAGGCTAGCACTCTACCACTTGAGCCACAGCACCACTTCTAGCTTCTGTGATACTGAGGAATCAAACCCAGGGCTTCATGCATGTTAGGCAAACACTACCACTAAGCCACATTCCCAGCCCCAGGATCTATTTTCAAAGACTTTTCACATCTCAGCTTAAAGAGACCCTATGAAATAAATCTTGGTATATCTCCTACTTATATCTATAGTGAAGCAAAGGCCCAGAGGTCCTAAAGGCAGATGGCACATCTCTGAGCCCAAGGAGTTGGCATCTGCAGAAGCCTTTGTGTGAGCACCAGAGACTGCAGAGACTCTCCTTACTGAGTCTGACAGGAAGCAATTGCAGTTCTGACCCTGTGACAGTACATTAGGGTGACAGAAGGATTTTAGCTGAATTCACATTAGAGAATTTGGGAAGCAGAAAATGACATCTGACAGCTGAAACAGGGGTATCAGCCTTATTTTCTGCTCTCCTATAGGTGTGACCCTGGCTTGTCATGTTCTGTGACCCCAGCTGTCTGGCTCTGTGAAGATGTCCCTAGCTAGATGTGATGGTGGGCTGCACATTCAGACAGGACCTGAGCTGCAAGTGCAGGAAAGAAATGGTACAGCACAGGGCTTTGCAAAAGGAGCCAGGTTGGGAGAGGTGAGCTAGCTGGTTCCCCTTCAGGCTGCCCACGTGTAAATTTTCATTATTGCAGATAAAATGATTGTTTTGCCCAAATGTTGGCTGAGAATCAGGATCTCCACAGCTTGCTTGATTTTTAGTGTTTTTCTTACTTTTTTAACTGTGCAGAAAACTGCAGGAGTCACATGTGCAGCTTAATGAGTTATCATAAAGTCCAGCACTCAGATAAAGGATGGAGCTCAAAGGCCTCTCTGGCCCTCTCCCAGCAAAACCCTTTTCCTCCCAGACAGGAACTCCTGTCTGACTTCTTTTTTTTTAAACTAATAGCACTTTTTTATTGTGAAAATACTGCACAGAGGGGCTACAATTACATGGGCAAGATAATGAGTACATTTCTTATCAAGCATTGTAGCCTCCTCCTTTGTTTCCCCTTCCCATCCCTTCCCATCCTCCCCGCTCCTGTCTGACTTCTATGGGAATCACTCTTGTAATTTTATCACCCAAAAAGCTTTCTTACCCAGTTAACAGTTTTTCAAAAGAATTTTTTTTTTTTTTTTTTTGCCCAGTCCCAGGGCTTGAACACACAGCCTGAATGAACACTGTTCCTGAGCTTCTTTTGCTCAAGTCTAGCACTCTACCACCTGAGCCACAGCACCACTTCTGGCTTTTTCTGTGTATGTGGTACGGAGGAATTGAATCCAGGGCTTCATGCATGCTAGGCAAACACTCTACCACTAAGCCATATTCCCAGTCCCAAAAGAAACTTTAAAGCTGGTGGCTCACGCCTATAATCTTACCTACTCAGGAGGCTGAGATCTGAGGATCAGGGTTTAAAACCAGTCCAGGTAGGAAAGTCCGTGAGACTATTATCTCTAATTAAACAGCAAAGGGCCAGAAGTGGAGCTGTGGCTCAAGCGCTGGAGCACTAGTCTTGAGCAAAAAAAGCTCAAGGAGAATACTTAGGTCCTGAATTCAAGCCCCAGTACTGACATAAAAGAAGAAGAAGAAGAAAAAAAACAAACACTAATTGCAATAAAACAAAAACCCCATAGAATAACCACCTTTGATATTTTAAGTGCACAGCTAAAAGTGTTAAGTATATTTACACAGCAGGCATCTGATGTCTGGAACTTTTTCATCTTGTAAATCTGGAGCTCTACACCCATGAAGTAACCTCTCCCTACCTACTTCCCTTTTCACAGCCTCTGTCAGCTAGCACTCTGCATTCCAGAAATGTGATTATTATTGTCTTCTTCTTCTTCTTCTTCTTCTTCTTCTTCTTCTTCTTCTTCTTCTTCTTCTTCTTCTTCTTCTTCTTCTTCTTCTTCTTCTTCTTCCTCCTCCTCCTCCTCCTCCTCCTCCTCCTCCTCCTCCTCCTCCTCCTCCTCCTCCTCCTCCTCCTCCTCCTCCTCCTCCTCTCCTCCTCCTCCTCCTCCTCCTCCTCCTCTTCCTCCTCCTCTTCCTCCTCCTCCTCCTCCTCTTCCTCCTCTTCCTCCTCCTCCTCCTCCTCCTCCTCCTCCTCTTCCTCCTCTTCCTCCTCCTCCTCCTCCTCCTCCTTCCTCCTCCTCCTCCTCCTCCTCCTCCTCCTCTTCCTCCTCCTCCTCCTCCTCCTCCTCCTCCTCCTCCTCTTCCTCCTCCTCCTCCTCCTCCTCCTCCTCCTCCTTCTTCTTCCTCTTCCTTTTTGTGGTGCTGGTTCTAGGGCTCGCGAACTTAGGGCTTGGGTGCTGTCCCTGAGCTTCTTTGTCTCAAGAATAGTGCTCTACCACTTGAGTCACACCTCTACTTCTGAATTTTTGGTAGTTAATTGTAGATAAGAGTTTCAACAACTTTCCTTCTTTCCTTCCTGATCTGGCTTCAAACCTCAATCCTCAGATCACAGCCTCCTGAGTAGCTAGGATTACAGGTGTGAGACATTGGCTACTAAATTATTTTGTAGTCCTGGGGCTTGAACTCAGGACCTAGGCACTGTCCCTGAGCTTTTTCCACTCAAAGCTAGCACTGTACCACTTAGAGCCAATGGTGGTTAATTGGAGATAAGAGTCTCATGGTCGTCCCTGCTCAGGCTGGTTTTGAATCACAATCTGCAGATCTCAGCCTTCTGAGTAGCTAGGTGTGAGCCACCAGCACCTATCTTAATTTTTTCCCTAGTTCTTTGGCTTACATACTTGCTTGGTTTTTTCCTCTCATAGCCAGCACTCTATCACTTGAGCCACACTTCCATTTATAGCTTTTTGCTTTTTCTAGTTTTTTTTTTTTTTGGCTAGAAATGAAAGTTAATTAGATTAACTATAAATTAACTGGATTGAGAGTTAATTGACTAATTGGTTTTGGTTAATTGGAGATGAGAGTCTCAGATTTGTCTGAATGTGATTATTGAATACCTTAATTTAATAGAATAATATTCTATTTATCTTTGTGGGCTGTAGCATATTATTCTCAAGGTTTATCCATATCACTGCTATTCTATTTATGAAGCTAAGTAATATTCCACTATATACTTGCCCAATATCATGGGTTGCTTCTAGTTGTTTTGAATAATACAACCATGTACATGGTCTACAGAAGGCCTTGTCTTAAAAAACAAATAAATGAATAAATCACAAGCACTAAGTGGCATTGGTTGTTATGGGCCTCTTTCCACCAGATGACTATGCACTTATCCACTGTGTGTGTGTGTGTGTGTGTGTGTGTGTGTGTGTGTGTACTGGTCCTGGGGCTTGAACTCAGGGCCTAGGCTCTGTCCCTGAGCTTTGTCGCTCAAATCTAGAGCTCTACCATTTAAGCCACAGCACCTTTTCTGGATTTTTGGTAGTTTGTTGGAGATATGAGCCTCACACACTTTCTTGCCTGGGATAACTGTGAACCATGATCCTCAGATCTCAGTTTCCTGAGGAGCAAGTATTACAAGCATGAGCATTGGTGTCTGGCTCACCCACTTTTTTTTTTTTTTTTTTGACTGTTGTGAGGCTTGAACTCAGGGCCTAGGTGCTGTCCCTGAGCTCTTTTGCTCAATGTTAGTGCTCTACCAATGAGCCACAGTACCACTTCTGGTTTTTGAGTGGTTAATTGGAGCTAAGAATCTTACAGAGACTTTTCTGTCCAGGCTGGCTTTGAACAGTGATTCTCAGATCTCGGTCTCCTGAGTAGCTAGGATTATAGGCATAAGCCACCAGCACCTGGCCGTGGCTCACCCTTTTTAGTGAAGGAATTTGAAGCCAATTTTAATCCAAAAAGTCTCCCTCTATCCCTTTTCTTCCCATTTCAATCCATGTTGGAGGGCATTCAGTTTAGTTTACTGGTGGTACGGCAACATGGTCTTTTGCTATGGTTTCAGTACATTGCCAGTTGGATCCGATTCAGATTTTGATTTTTAGGTATTTGTAGGTAGTGGCATATCATTTACCAAAGGCACATAATATGTTAGCTTGTGTACACACATGTACACACAAGGGGGTGATGGTAACAGTTGCTGATACTCTATACCTACATATGCTAATTAATTAGTAGGTTCAAAGTGGTGATGTTTTAATTTGATCATTCTCTTTTCATTAATTAGCTGCAGCAACTTCCTTAATAGTGAGCCAATGGAGAGAAGCCATAGTACAATCAGCCAATGGAGAAAAGCCATCGTACAATCAATGTGACCCAGTTTTTATGTTTCATTGATTCATTTAGTTTTTGAGACAGGGTCCTACTTTGTAGCTCCGGCTGATTTCAAATTGTCTGTCTGTCTATCCTCTCTGTCTGGTACAACAGATTGAATTCAGGGGCTTACACATGCTCTACCACTTGAGCTATGCCCCCATCCATTTGCCTCAAACCTCTTGCTTCAATCTCCTGAATACTAGGATTATAAGTGTGTGTCACCATGCCTGCATATTTGTCTCCAGTATGATATATTTCTTAAAGAAGCATCTATTTTTATGAAAATAAAAATGAAATTCTGAATAATGATGATTGTATTCACCTGGGCCTGGGCACTGTCCCTTGGCTCATTAGCTCAAGGTGAGCACTCTATCACTTGAGCCAAAGCACCACTTCCAGTTTTCAGGTGGTTAATTGGAAATAAGAGTCTCACAAACTTTCCTGCTCAGGCTAGCTTTGAACCTTGTTCCTCAGATCTCAGCCTCCTGAGTAGCTAGGATTATAGGCGTGAGCCACCAGTGCCCTACTCATTTACTCTTTCTAAATACTACTAAAAGGACAGAAAGTTTCTTTGAAGGCAAAGGACCTGTTAACAGGTCATACAGAAGACAGTTGGCTACACGATTTGGAGAAGTTGCAAAGAACTCGGCTTTCTTTAAGAGCTTCTTGAGAAGGGTACATAGGAAGCCAATGGTTTGAGAAACAGCATGGGGGAGTGTCCATTCCCTCTTATAACAGGCTTGGCAGGATGGCTGGATGTAGAACTCTGAGCTGGATTAGAAGTGGGCTTTAAGGTAAGACAGTCCTGATGTGAACCAACCCTCTCTCTCCCTCCTTCCCTTACCTCCCTCTTTCCAAAGGTGGTTCTGAGTCACAGCATCTCTGAGCCTCCCCGTCCTTATTTTAGAATGGGAATGAGGTGGTACATATAGAAGGAACTGTAGCCTGGCGCCGATGGCTCATGCCTGTAATCCTAGTTACTCAGGTGGCTGAGATCTGAAGATTGCAGTTCAAAGCCAGCCTGGGCAGACTCTTATCTCCAATAAACTACTCAGAAAACCAGAAGTGGCACTCTGGCTCAAGTGGTAGAGTGCTAGCCTTGAGCTGAAGAGCTCAAGGACAGTGCCCAGGCCTAGAGTTCAAGCCCCATGACTGACAAAAAAAAAAAGAAAAGAAAAAAAAGAAAAAAGAAGGAACTGTGAGAATGAGGCTGTTATTTGAGATGTAGGCTGCATTCAGGGTTCCCAGAGGACCCTGGGCAAGCGTGAGGATGTTAGTTCTGGCATTGGTATCTCTTCTCTCTCCATTCCCTGCTTGTTCAGCTTCATCTGGACTTCTCTGGGGCCCATGGTTACCTGGGGTACCAAGTTGACTCCCCTCAGCCCTCTGTCAAAGACCTCCCTCTTAGTTAGGGGATTCTCAGGTTGTCTCTCTGCAGCTTCCATATCTGCTCCTGAAGTCAGTTCATTCTGGGAGCAGAGCCTTGATTTCAGGAAAGCAGCCCATGGTTGGGGAGTGGTTTCCAGGCCCCAAAAAGTGTGGCTGAGAAAATACGGACACTTGCTCCCTCCCCTCTCCCCCCCTCTCCAGTCCTGGGGACTGAACTCAGGGCCTGGGACTGTCCCTGAGCTTCTTTTACTCAAGGCTAGCACTCTACCACTTGAGTCACTGCGCCACTTCTAGCATTTTCTATTATGTGGTACCAAGGAACTGAACCCAGGGCTTCATGCATGCTAGGCAAACACTCTACCACTAGGCCACATACCCAGCTCCTCCCTTTTCTCAAAAAAGGTATAGTCTTGTGCTGCTTCATGATAGGATATGGTTAGAGACATGCACCTTGAATTGATTTTGTTGTGTAAAATACTAGAGTGTACACACAAAGATGGTTACAACTTTATTACATGCCATGAACTTGGGCACTGTGGCCATATGCAGAATTGTTCATTGACTGGACTGTCATGATGCCGGGTATGTGCTGGATCTTTGTGAAGGAAAGGTAGATTCCATCTCAAACACAATTCGGTAGAGTGCTGGCATGAGCTGGTTCTGAAGCAGAGCTCCATGGAGAGCTGCAGGGGAGGAATTAGTGATAGGCTGGGAAAGGGACGTGGCAGCGTGTCCTTATCACCACGGGGAAGAACATTTCCTTCTTTTTCATTGAGGTAGAACCTCAGCAGCTTAGTAAAAATTATGTAAGAAGCCGGGGTGCCAGTGGCTCATGTCTGTAATCCTAGCTACCCAGGAGGCTGAGATCTGAGGATCACAGTTTAAAGCCAGCCAGGGTAGGAAAGTCTGTGAGACTCTTATCTCCAATTAACACCAGAAAACTGGAAGTGGCGCTGTGGCTCAATGTGGTAGAGTGCTTGCCTTGAATGGAAGAGCCCAGGCCCTGAGTTTAAGTCCCACAACAACAAAAAAGTCATGTAAGAAAATATTACATAGATGGTTACTGGTGCTGTGGACTGTTCCTTACATCCTAAGGTTTAAGGTACTCATTTTAAATGGACTATTTATTTATTTATTTGCTCATTCGTTTATTTCTGTGGTATTACTGGGACTTGAAGTCAGGGCTTTTTCACTCAGGCTGGCACTGAACTGCTTGAGCCATAGCTCCTCTTCCAGCTTTTTTGCTGGTTAATTGGTGATATTAAAAAAAAAGACTCATGGGCTTTTCAACCTAGACTGGCATTGAACTACAATCATCAGATCTCTGCCTCCTGAGTAGCTAGGATTATAGGCATGAGCCATCAGAACCCAGCAAGTGTATGATTTCATATATGCTTACATGTGTGTGTCAGTGTAGATCTATATTTCTATAGGCATGTACATATACCTTCATTACCACCCCTAGATCAGAATATAGACGCTTGTCAGGAGCCAGAATGCTCTTTGTGCTCTTTCCCTCCTATGGTCTCAATGACAACCTGTACTCAGACTTCTATCACCGTGGATTAGTTTTGCTTGTGTTTTTCTTGGTGGAAGCTGAGATAAGCAATTCTTTCTGGCTTCTTTCACTCTGAATAATGCCTTGCAATTCATTTACGTTCTGTGGTTTGCTCTTGCCCATTATTTTGTTGTGTGGCTATAGCACAACTGGTTTATCCATTCTCCTGTTGATGAACATTTGAGTTGTTTCCAAGTCTTGAGCTGTTATGAATGAGGCTGCTGTAAATATTCTTTGGCATGTCTTTCAGTGGACACAAGCATACACTTAGTAGAGGACCTGCTGGGTTAGAGGGTGGGTGGATGTCTGGCTCATGGGTAAGTGAATTCTTCTCACTATGCACGGTATGGCACCAAATGTGAACAGTCTCTGATACATGTCAGTGTGCTGGGCTCCTGACAAACAGGGAGCTGTCTGTCCAATAGGACATGGACTCTGGGATAGGATATCTGCTTAGAGCAAGGCTTAAAGGAAAGCAGACCCCTAATATAGCCAGGCATCTTATTTAACCTTTTGCTATTTCCACATTTTAAAATTATTTTTCTTCCTGCCTCCTTCCCTACCTCCCCTTCTCTTTCTTTCTTTCTTTCTTTCTCTCTCTCTTTCTTTCTTTCTTTCTTTCTTTCTTTCTTTCTTTCTTTCTTTCTTTCTTTCTTTCTTTCTTTCTTTCTTTCTTTCTTTCTTTCTTTCTTTCTTTCTTTCTTTCTTTCTCCCCTCCCTTTCCAGTACTGGGGCTTGAACACAGAGCCTCATGCTCTTGCTTAGCCCATTCATGGCTGGTGCTCTACCACTTGAGCCACACCTCCATTTTCAGCTTTTTGATGGTTGATTGAAGATAAGAGCCTCCAGGATTTATCTACCTGGGCTGGCTTCAAACCCTGATCCTCAGATCTCAGCCTTCTGAGTAGCCAAGATTACAGGTATGGGCCATATGTGACCTAGACAGGTCATAGAACTGGTCCGGAGCAGAGCTCTACTGTTCTCAGTACCAGTCTGTATTTACCCCCTTGCAGGTGGGGCCTGAAACTTCCCAGAGGGTCTTGGACATGGTGTCCCCAATCTGTTTGTCCATAGGCCTTGCTCTGATGGATCCCACAAAGGCTCCAGGTTTCTGTTTGCCTTGAGCCTCTCTCAGCAAACAAGCCAGCCCTGAGTGAAGTCTAAATGGCCCCATGAGCTCTTCCCCTGCATCCCCCAATCCTCCCTGACCTCACACTCTTTCTCTCTACAGGGAACCCTGGCAGAATTCCTCCACTTTGCTGAACAGCAGTCCCAGGGAATTTGTGTCCACCCATGCTGCTCCAGACCACTACAAGGCCAGTAATGAATGTTAGGGGATGAGACCCGCTGGGTGCTGGGAGCTCACGTCTGTAATCCTAGCTACTCAGAAAGCTGAAATCTGAGGATCTCGATTTGAAGCCAGCAGGGCAGAAAAGTCCTTGAGACATTTATCTCTAATTACCAGCAAAAAACTGGAAGTGGAGCTGTGGTTC
Organism: Dipodomys spectabilis; assembly: GCF_019054845.1. NCBI lineage: Eukaryota > Metazoa > Chordata > Mammalia > Rodentia > Heteromyidae > Dipodomys > Dipodomys spectabilis. The sequence continues at coordinate 15,601,490 of NW_024870802.1, forward strand.
AAGTGATAAAGTGCCAGCCTTGAGCAAAAAAGCCAAGAGTATGAGGCCTTCAGATCAAATTCTAGTACCAACACACACACACACACACACACACACACACACACACACACACACTCACACAAAGGTGATAAGACTCTGAAAGGATCCAAACTGACCTGGTAAAGCCCAAATCAGTCTACTGATTTTAATGAATGTTTCCTGTCCTCCTTGATTCTCTCTCCCCTCCTTCCCCCAGTTTATTCTGCCATTTCCCTGCTTCCTGGCCCTTCTTAGATACTATAGGTGAGGTTTCAATTAATACCTAATAATCCACATGGCCTGGCTTTCATAGACACTAAGCCTGGCTCTGGAAATGGAGCATTGCTGCCCACAGATGTTAAACTCAAGGATCAGATTTTTTTGTGAAGGGACTGCTAAACCTTCCTTGCAGGTCAGATCTCTTTCTTTCCCCACCCCTCTCCACCTCTTTTTCTTTGTGCTGGTACTAGGGCTTGAACTCAGGGCCTGCGCACTGTCCCCAAGGTTTTGTGTTCAAGGCTAGTCCTCTACCAATTAAGTCACACCTCCAATTCTGGCTTTTTTGTGTGGTTAATTGGAGATTAAAATGTCATGGATTTTTCTGCTTGGACTGGCTTCCCTTGATCCTCAGATCTCAACCTCTTGATTAGCTAGGATTATAAGTATGAGCCACTGGTGCCTAGCTATCTACTTCCAACTTCTTGCTGGTTAAATGGAAATGAGTCTTACAGGCATTTCCTGCCTAGGTTGGCACTGAACTGAGATCCTCAGATTCCAGTTTCTGAGTAGCTAAGATTACAGGTGTGAGCCACTAATCTGACTCTTTTTTTTTTTTTTTTTGGTCCGGTCGTGGGGCCTGAACTCTGGGCCTGGGCACTGTCCCTCAGCTCTTCAGCTCAAGGCTAGTGCTCTACCACTTGAGCCACAGCGCCACTTCTGGCTTTTTTCTTTTTTCTTATGTGGTGCTGAGGAATCGAACCCAGGGCCTTGAGCATGCAAGGCAAGCGCTCTACCACTGAGCCACCTTCCCAGCCCAACTAATCTGACTCTTAAAGCTATTTTACATATACCAAGACTTACTTCCTGCAACAAGGGACTTAATCCCTGGTTACTACCAGCAAAGCTACCTATGGATGCCCTGCTGTTAGCCCCCCTTCGGGCTGACCTCAGCAGAGGAGCTTTGCCTGGTGCAAGGTCACACTTCCTTCCAGCCTTGTCCCATAACTGTCAGTATTGTAAGATGGAGGCCAAGTGCTCCTGCCATACTAGGGACAGCTCGAGGATCATCTTGCCTTTGCTACTTCCTGTGAAGATGACCAAGGCTAATGTGGTGATGGTATCACAGCTCAGGTTACCAGCTCTCCCTCCCCCTTGGCACCTCCTCCAACACAGTGACCCTTACAGCCATCTCTGACCAAGCCCAGATGCTTCTCCTAGGGCCCCTGTGCCATGTACAACTGTTCATAATCATCTTGTGGCTTGTCATTGTCCCCGAGCTAGCCTCTGAGTGTCTCAGCCTGGCCCTCAGGCTCCTCTCTTCATCCACTGACCCTCCATGTCCCAGGGGCATTCTCTCTGTAGCCAAAGATGGGTCTGTATCGCTCTCAGTGAGCAGGAGACTTGCCTTTTCTACCCCTTTATTCTCAAGGCTCTTCCGCCCCTGAATGACCTCCTTTATGTGTCTGTAGGAAAGTAAGTTTACTTAGTATTTACTCAGCATCTCACCCTGAACTAGGCATCAGGGAAAAGGACTGATGAGAACCATCCAAGTAGAGCTTTGATTTGGAAGGGAGGAGAAATATCAGATAAATGGCGAAGGACAAAAGGGCAGGGTCTGTGCTTTGAAGAGCTGGTGCTCTGCAGGGCAACATGAGGAACTGTGAAGTCACAGACAAGATTGGGGGCTGCTGTAACCAGTATAGGGAAGGTTCCATCCAGGAGGTGTGTAAGCTGAGACCGAGGGATGAGGAGGTTGAGCCAGGCTGAGTGTGATAGGAGGAGCATCGTTGGTATAAACAGCATGAGGAAACTGCAGGACCAGGACATGTCCTTTCTGCCTGGCTTCAAATCGTGTATCACTTGACTGCCTGTCTTCAGCACACTTGGGTGCTTGGAGGGCATGGGGTTCTTATAAACTTACAAAGTCTCTAACATACTTCTGTTTCTGCCAAGGTAGTACCATGGGACAAATTTATCCCTTTACTTTAAATAACAGAACATCCAGGAAAAATAAAAAATTAAATAACTGTTTCCAGACATTAGGCAATTGGTAAGTCACATTCAGCAGTGATAGTCAAGTGTGGCCTATTGTAATGGCTGTAACCTGGGGAAAGTTTCCAGGTCATGGGGCAGGTGGGGACCCAGATGGAATGGGGCATCCAGTGAAATTGAGGAATTGGATCTGAGCACAGGATGGGAGAGGAAACACTGCTGCCGAGAGGCAGGCAGCTAAAGTTTGCCGATTAGCTGAGAACACCCAGAACAGCTATGTGAGCCATCTGAAGCCATGGAAACTTCCACCAACCTTGGAGCTCCTACAAGATTGTGGGTAGTTTGGTGACCCCAGCAGCCAGAACAGTGACCTCCTCATTCACTAGGCAAAAGGGCATCTAAGGAAGGGCATTGCCCTAGACTGAGGCAGCTCTGGTCCTGCCTTTGAAAGCTTAAAAGCATGCGTCAAAAGGATCAGTCTGTTCCCGAGTGATTAATTCTGTTCCTAAAGATGAATGGACACACACACACACACACACACACACACACACACACACACACACACACACACACACAGAGGGACACATCCATTCTTTTTTTCATATTGAGGATTAAACTTTGATAGAATATATGTATTAATAATACAAAAATAATCAGGCCAATCATGCCTGTAGTCCCAGCTCTTTGAGAGGATCAGACAAGAAAGATCACTTGAGCCCACAAGTTTAAGACCAGCCTAAACAATACAGGGAGACCCTCCACCTACTTCAAAAAATAAAACAAAAATTAAAACAGCAACAAAAAAATCTAACACACACATCTCACTCACATGATTTGGCATTTAATCTGGCATCTAGGAATCAAACTACAAAAATGTGATCAATAATGAAGAGAAAAATCAACTAACTAAAACTGGCCTAGAAGGCTGGAATGTGATAGAGCATCAGCCTAGTAAGTGTAAGGCCCTGAGTACAAACCCTAGTACTGCAAACAAGCAAAACAAAACAACAAAACCTAAAACCAAAGTGCTGACCCAGAAATAATACAGATAATAGAATTAGAAGATTACAGCTATATTCTATATGTGTACAGGGGGAGGAAGACATGAAAATGTTTTTTTTAAAAAAAGATACATGGAAGATATTTTAAAAAATGCAAATAAGCTAGGAGCTGGCAGCTTGTGTTTGCAATCCCAGCTATTCAGGAGGCTGATATCTGAGGATCACAATTCAAAGCCAGCCCGAGCAGGAAAGTCTGTGAGACTCTTTTCTCCAATTAACCACCAGAAAACTGGAAGTAGTGCTGTGGCTCAAAGTGGTAGAGCAATAGTCTTGAACAAAAGAGCTCAAGGACAGCGCCCAGGCCCTGAGTTCAAGTTCCACGACTGAAAAAAAAAATCCTCAAATAGATCTAGAGATCTATCTAGAGATGAAAAATGTTTGAGATGAAAATTGTACTAGATTGGATTAGCAGTGGGTTAAGCACTTCAGAAGAATGAATGTAGAAACACCACAATAGAAAGTCATTAAATGAATTCAGACAAGAATTCAGTGCATATCCTACAAAATTAAAATGAGTGAGGGAAGGGATGGATAAGGGAGGAATGGGTGAGAACATTAAAAGAGGTGACATTCTCTCTGCTCTCTCTGCTCTTTTCTAGCTCTTTTCTCTCTCCCCTCTCTTTCCCAGCTCTCTCTCTTTCCCAGGCCTTTCCCAGCCAAGTGGAGTGCCAACCTTGCCTGGTCCCAGCAGGTCTACTGAATAAAGTCTCCACCCAGTACCTTCGTTACCTAGGCAACTGGCACACCTGGAAGAGGTCACATCTGCATTCACTGAGGTCACATCTGAATTTGATGTGGCCACACCTTTCTCCGCCCATACCCTAGATAAGGCCTAGCCCCGGCCCAGACGCCCTCTCTCTGCTCTTTTCTAGCTCTTTTCTAGCTCTTCTCTCTCTCTTTCCTCTCCCTTTCCCAGCTCTCTCTCTTTCCCAGGCCTTTCCCAGACATGTGGAGTGTCAACCTTGCCTGGTCCCAGCAGGTCTACTGAATAAAACTACCCCTTACATGAAAAAAAAAATAAAAGAGGTGACATTGATCAAGATATATAGTATTTATATGCTGCTTTGGTAAGTGGCATCTCCTTTGTACAACTACTTAAAGATAATACTAATTAAAAGAACTGACTAGCGGGGCTAGGAAGATGGCTCAGTGGTAGAGTGCTTGCCTTGCATGCATGAGGCCCTGGGTTCGATTCCTCAGCACCACATAAGCAAAAAGAAAAAAGCCAGAAGTGGTGCTATGGCTCAAGTGGTAGAGCGCTAGCCTTGAGCTGAAGAGCTGAGGGACAGCGCCCCGGCCCAGAGTTCAGGCCCCACGACCGGACCCCCCCAAAAAAACCAAAAACCAAAAAAACAAAACCTCACTAGCCAGGCGCTGGTGGCTCACACCTGTAATCCTAGCTATTCAGGAGGCTGAGATCTGAGGATCTTGGTTCAAACCCAGTCCAGGCAGGAATGTCTGTGAGACTCTTATCTCCAATTAACCACCAGAAAACTGGAAGTGGAGCTGTGGTCCAAGTGGTAGGACACTCGCCTTTAACTAAAGAGCTCAGGGACAGCACCCAGGCCCAGAGTTCAAGCCCTATGACTGATAACAAAACAAAACAAAACAAAAACAAAAAAATTCACTAAGTGAAGCACTGAGAGAAGCAAGACTGAAAAATCTGAAGAGAGCATCAGTGAACTATGAGACAATTTCATGGGGTCTAATTTTTGTGCAGATTGAGTTCCCAAATAGAGAGAAGAGGAGAGGGGACAGGAAAAAAAAAAATAAAACACCTGGGAGGAATAATGGTTGAAAACGTTTCAAGTCTGATAAGTACTCTGAATAAGATGCTAAAAGGCTGATGCACCCAAGTGAAAATCTCTTATGTTCCCAGCACCTGTCTTACAGTTGACATGCAAACAATATCTGGTAAATGCATGGACGCATTTACTGCTACCTGTGCTGGGCTGCTCTTTGCATTCTCTCTTCCTCCTCTTCCTTCTTCCCTCCCTTCTGCTTCTTTCTTGCTCTCAATGCTTCTTCTTTTTTTTTTGGTCTAGTCGTGGGGCCTGAACTCTGGGCCTGGGCGCTGTCCCTCAGCTCTTCAGCTCAAGGCTAGCACTCTACCACTTGAGCCACAGCGCCACTTCTGGCTTTTTTCTTTTTGCTTATGTGGTGCTGAGGAATCGAACCCAGGGCCTCAAGCATGCAAGGCAAGTGCTCTACCACTGAGCCACCTTCCCAGCCCCTCTCAATGCTTCTTATTGGTCAGAGTTAATGCCCTGTAGGCTAGTAACGTCCAAGATCTCAAGTCTAGGAGTTTGTCCCTGCTTCAAATTTTGCGATTGAGATGTTCAAGCAGTCCCATCTCCTGTGAATCCAGAGTTTTAGAGATTTAAGGGAAAATATCTGGAGTTCTGTTGGCACAGACCTCTCAGGGACAGGTTGGCATAAATGCCAAAGGTTGGATGTTGTTTTCTTGCCAGGTATGTGGCCCAACATAGAAAATCATTCATGGCTCACCTCTGCATCTGCTTTGCTATGTGTAGTTAGGATGATCACTCCCCTTCTCTGAGCTACCAACAAGGAAGTGACATATGGATGTAATGCTTTATTAATCCCCCTGGGCTCTGGCATCATGTTCTCACCCTTCCCCCTTGACCATCTTTCTCTTTGATGTGCCTCATTCTTGCTAATGGGTATGTGTGGAACTTGGAGACCATGCTTCACACACATGGTCTCTGCCAGACTATTTCCTTCAATGCCTCCCTGGAGTGGATAGGTCCAAGTTCAAACTCATTAACTCAGCATACCAGGCCTTGATTTTTTTTTTTTTTTTAAAGAGAATGGCTTTTGGAATCCCCTGCATTCCAATCACAATGTCTCCTTCTATCCCTAGGGAAGATTCTGGATTGGAAAGTGGATCCCAGGAAGTATTGGTGATGGTGAGGAATTAGGTTGTACTATCCAGGACAAAGTTCTCAAATAAAAAGACAGAAGCAATGCTCCAACTGTCCCTTTGCTATCACTCAGGTCCTCTCTCTGGAAGCAGCCAGGGCCCAGAGACAGTGTATGCTCACACAGGCATGTGTTTGAACATGGGGACAGGCCAGATGGGGCGTAGGTCCCAGTACAGCCCCATGTGGGCCCAGGTCATTGAAGAGCTGCCCCTGGTCTGTGCCTTACCTCCTGCAGCCCTAGATACCAGGAAAGCCTGTCTCTCGTGTGTGTGTGTGTGTGTGTGTGTGTGTGTGTGTGTGTGTGTGTGTGTGTGTGTGTGTGTGTGTGTGTGTGTGTGCTGTGGATCCTTCAGGACTGCTTAAGTGCCTCGTCCCACAGGGAATCTTCACCTCTGGACTCTCACTCATTTCCAGTCACCACACATACCAGAATGTTCCCATTTTCTCTTCTGTTCCTTTTCTGGCTGTGGCTCTTGGAAAGCCAGGTCCATTCTATTCCCCAGTGAGTTACTGAATCCTGGTCCAGTGCCTGGAGCCCATCAGGACTCAGTAAGTTAACAGATGTCATGCTAGGATGGCAGGCATTCTGCCTTGTTTTTGCCTTTTGCAGTGTCCTCTAGCTTCTCTTCTTGTAGCAGGGGCTGGTGGAGGTAGGATAGGACCCATGCCAAAGCTGGAGGAAGGGCTCCCTCTCCTGGAGTCACAGGCAGAAGGTGACCCTCTACTGCCAAGTGCATATGACCCATGCCACTGGGATAGGGAGACCTGACCCCAAGTGTTCCTCTAGGGTTGGCCCTGCCAGTGGCTGGTGGGCAGCTCTGGCTTGGTGGTGCCTTCCTGGCCAAAGCAATGCACTAAGCTTGCGCCACCACAACCATGCAGAGGGAGCAGGTGGCCTGGGCTAGAGGGAGGGGGTAGGGAGTCTTGCCGGAGGGAGGGGCATGGGAGAGGAAATTGAAAAAGCAAAGTGTGGGGGGGGGGGCGCGGGGGAGACTTGGGGTGTGTGGCTGGCCAGGCGGTTGTTTAACGAATAAATGTGCTGGGAACGCTAATGAGCTGTGTTCATTCATGGCGAACTGCCTCCTGAATTGGGGAGCCCGCCAGGTTCTGGGGTGGAGGAACCAGGGATGGGAGCCAAGTTGGGGAGCTGCCCAGCTGCTGGGGCAGGGCCTCCCGTGATGAGCTGGCAGGGGGAGTCTTTGTCCTGAGGCTGAGGGGCCCTCCTTCCTTCCCTCCCTTCAAAGGAAAGGCCAGGCTTTGCCAGGCCTGGACAACTTGGCTCAGGGCCTGATTGGGTGACACTGGCCAGGCTGGTCTGGAAGCTTCTAGGGAAGGAGCCACAGACAAGGCTGATCTTGCACCCTCCCCTTTTTACCCCTTCTCACACCACTCTAAGACCCTAGGGCATGTCGCCTGGTTAATCAACACTCTTCCCTTCTCCACAGGGGTCCTGGCTTCCTGGGGCCTCAGAGGTTATGGGACACTGTGTGTGTGTGTGTGTGTGTGTGTGTGTGTGTGTGTGTGTGTGTGTGATGGCGGGGGGGGGGGGGGGGGGGAGAGAGTTTTTGAATGTGGCACTACTGGAGCAGAAGGCTGGAGACCAGGTGTCTTCAACCAGTGCTGCCAGTGTGATAGGCCTACTAAGTGCCAGGTGCTGGGGTAGGTGCCAAAGTGAGGAATCAAGGGGTGGATATGGTTAGCTTTGCCCTCTGGGGATGTGTCAGGAAGGAGGGGAAAAAACTGCAAGTGTAAACAGAGCTCCAGCTACAAGGGATAAACAAAGCAGCAGGCACAGAGGAATGAAGATTTCACTGCCCTAGGCTGGGTAGGCCATGGAGAAAGACTTGAAATTTGCAAGAGAGAGGATCCTGGCCCTTCCAGATTAGGCCTGACTTTGTAGGAAGGTTCCCTACAATTACAACATGTGGGGACCCCTGAGAAAGCCCCCTCCTTGGGTTGCTGAATCAATACTCAAGAGTCCACAGCTCAGATAGAAGTCCTTCACAGGGGTGCATTGTGCAGAGTCTAGGGCTGCATAAATACTCTGTGTGTGTGTGTGTGTGTGTGTGTGTGAGAGAGAGAGAGAGAGAGAGAGAGAGAGAGAGAGAATATGCTTGAACTCAGGCCTTGTGACTGTTCCTGAGCTTTTGTACTAAGTCTAGCACTCTACTACCAGAATCACAGCTTCATTTCCATCTTTTTTTTTTTTTTTTGGTGCTTAATTGGAGATAAGAGTCTCACAAACTTTCCTTTCCTGGGCTGACTTTGAACTGCAA